>NC_041009.1:12327463-13577463 GCF_004193775.1 Glycine soja | reverse complement strand
TTTTTTAATTCCTCTTACAATAAAAAAATTGACACAATTATGCATCTAAACCATAAAAATTAGTCAAAAGGGATAAAATAATGCTTATAAATTTAAGCGACTAAAAATACAAATTTTTATTTGAGAGACTAAAAAAGATAAATTCCTAAAGGGAGTAAAAACATAATTAAGCCTTAATATTATTTTAAGCATAAATAAGTTATTGATGTGGGTGAAATTGAATTTATTCCCCTTATGTAATTATATCTTAGATTTGAACATTATCAAAGAAAAAATATAATTAAAAGAAAAGATCATATTAAATATGATTAGTCAGATTTTTTTTTAATAAAAATTGTTAATGAACATTTCAAATTAATATTATGTTAAAAAAATTTACTAATAATTTTTAAGATTTGAAAAAGTATAAACCATTGTGATTTTATTTATAAAAAATATTAAGATAAAAAAATGAAAATTAAAATAAATATTTGAGAGTTTGTACATTTATTGAGGATTTAAAATATATTAAAACAAAAATGGAAATTTTGAAGTCATTAATAATTAGAGAGTTTTAAAGCAGATTATAAAAAATACAAAACAAAAGTGAAGTCACTTTTTTTAATAAACATAAAATATAAAGTTCTCTCTAAAACTTTAAGGTGTGTTGTGTCATCAATTAATAGCCTGAAAAGAAAATTAAGCAATATTAAGGTGTGTTGTGTCATCAATTAATAGCCTGAAAAGAAAATTAAGCAATAGATGGGCATTCAGCCATTTACACGTAATCCCTTGAATGTTGAATTCAATGATATAAGTATATGATGTGATGAATTTTGAATGTATAAATAAATCATTGTTGTAATTTCTTACTTCTCTCTCTCTCTCTCTCTCACACACACACACACACACACACACACACACACATATATATATATATATATATATATATATATATATATATATATATATATAAATTTTGCTAATACTTTTTTCTTTTACCCTTTTCCTTGATGGTAACCAATGTTATGCTCAACATGTGCGCTGGCGTGCAAGTGTCTAATAGCACGTGCACATCACTAGGGAGTCGATTAGTCGATGATTTGGCTGGATATGATATATAGTTTCGATATCAATATAGATATTGTGAAGCTGCCTCATAGGCTTATAAGTTAAAAATTAAAATAGTCAATGAATGGCCAAAATTCATGGTGGGCTGCACCTCACTGATTAGAAAGATTTTATCCACGTTAACTCAAAACGAAGAAGAAAATAATGAATAAACTTTTCATTAGGTAATTAAATATTTATTTAAGGACAAAAATGTTAAATGTTCGAATCACTTTTGTTAATTAATATAATTTTTTTATTAAAATCAAATAATTAATATACAATTATTTTTAGATATATGACAATAATGCTATACATTATATTTAACATGCTTAATATATTAGTAATATATATCAGTTTTTTCTATGGAGATAATTATTTCATAGTTTTTTTTTATCAGCAGAATTATATCAGTTTAAATTTTCATACAATATCTATGTTAAAAGTTTGATTTCCGTATAATAAAAAGTCATAATGATGGAGGGTAATCTAATGTAAAACCCTAGAACGCATAAGACAAACTCAGTTCTGGGGTTCAAAATTTCAAGCGTATTTTTCTCTATTTTGTAGTATGGAGCTCAAAGCATCTAGTTATTCAAATCACTCATGCCAGTAACAAACAGGCCACACCAGCTCCAGAAGAAACAGGAACAGCAACATTTTTTTTTTGGTATATTTGACATATGTATTACATTTATGGGAAAAAAAAAATCAAATGATCATTTTTTGAGGATTAGCCGTTATGTTCCTGTGTTCTTGGCAATTTTCTTCACTAACGCACGTATATATAAATCCTTTGGTTTGTTAGTCGATCTCTACTTTGGTAGTTAACGTTAATTACCATTGAAATTAAAACTAGTATTCCATTTATAAATTATACAATATAATTAGTGCAAATGATGAGGTAACATGTACTGGGGTTCCAGTTATACTTCACTTGTAAATGGGATTGCTGATGAAAAAAAAATTGTAAATGGGATTTGGACACCCTTTGTGCCTACGCATTTATATACTTTTTTTTCTGACAAAAAAAAAATACAATTAGTGCCAAATGTTGTGAATACTCGTGATGACATTATTTGCCTCCAAAAGTCAGTTCATATCAATTATTTCACCAGGCATACATATCTTTGTTTGTCGTCGAACTTTTCTTTCTAATTGGTGCTTATTGCATGTCTTCTCAGCTATTTCTTTTTACTTGGAAGTTACTATCTGAATCTAGTTTTCTTTCCTTGGTCGTACGTAATGACATATATTCAAATCCCTGTCTCTGCTTATAAAGCTCGTATCAAGATCTCACAAGGTGTCAACAGAAAAATCTAAAGCACATAAAATAAAGACATGGGTAGATACTACACCCAACAATGTCGGTTAAGGACCAAGTTAAGCTACATAAAAGGAAGACAAAAATATCATAAAAAATAAAAGGTTACTTGCAAGTTCACGCATCTTAATCCCTTGTTAGAAGAGGTAAAAGAAACGGCACACAATATATTTTTCTTCCAATAAAATTGATTTTATATTCAAGAATCAATTAAAATTTAAATCTTGAATTACTTGATTAAGGAACATAAATCGTTATCACTTATATCAAATATTTGGTTGATAGCATACATGATTAAGCCACCTTAAAAATAATTTTTTTGTTAAGATCATTAAATGGTCATCAACTTTGTTTATTTGTATTTAAACTTGGTTAACATTCTAATAAAGTCTTTGGTTATAAAATTATAAAATAAGAAAAGTGTAGTTAACATTCTGATCAGTCTTTGTCATGCGCAGGTACGTATATTCAGGACCCTACTTGTCAACCACTTAAAATATATATAGAATCTAATTTGATTTTTTTACAGCAATTTGAATATATTAGAAGTAGGGTTAAATAAGTTATTAATTTCTTCGTTATTTTATATTTTAATTTTAATTTTTAACCCTTAAAATTTTGTAGAAGTTTTGATCCAATATTAATTTTATGTTATCATCTCTAGTCCTTGACATTAATTAAATTGGATCTTTAATTAAGTGTCAATGTATTTAATAATGATCTATGTATGCATAACATATAGAAATCACATATCATGGATGCTATGTGACATCATATGAAAGTGACATCTATTACTTTATTTTGTATCATATGTCATCACATGAAGATAAACGTCATATGATATCATATGAAAGTGTCATGTGTTAATTTTGTGGGTATGTCATGAATATATTCAATTTTTGTGTCAATTTTACTCCTTACAAAATTTTAAAATTTGAATTTTAATTCTTAAATATGATTTTTATCTTTCAATGTTAGTCCCTATAAAATTTTTAATTTTCAATTATAGTCTATAAAAAATTTAAATTTTAGTATTTAGTCATAAATTAATTTTTTGTCACACTTTTTGTCATTTTAAAAATATTTACTCTATCTATTTTCATTTCGTTAATATAATCACACAATTTCATTCAAATCATTATTAGCAAATAACTAGAGTTGTCAAATGGGTTAGCAGTTCTAGCCCATTTGACCCTACCTATGTAGGTTAGGTCCAAAATGACTCATAGGGACAAAAAACCCATTAAGCATAAGGGTTAGATTGGTCCATGGAAAAAAAATTAGACCTTTTTGTTTCAATTCCTATAATTCAAATATATATTTCAATATAATACTCCTTTAATTTTGTATAAAAGAGACAAGAGAATGATCAAATATAACTGCACAATGCACATTAAAGAGTAATAACTCAAAGATAATTGTCTATCATAATTTGAAATAAAATACAACTTTAAAACTATGTGCAATCACATAATCACATTCTACCTGCCATATACAAATAAAACAAATATAAAATCATATCAAAACTCAAGTTACACTAATAGCATAGCCAATACAAACATAAATTCAATTGTGAGTTAATTCTAATGACACATAAAGACCATAATAAACACATATAATAAAAGGACAGAAGCTCTACTCCAAACGTTTCTAATGAAACTAGAGTCCTTATTGTGGCATGCAAGTTTGGCCTATCACGAGACCACAACGTTGGCCTATTGTGCTCCATTTGGGCCAAATCCATGAATTGGCCCATATGATATGGAATTATCTCCTCTTGGCCCAAATTTCTCAAAATGCCTTTTTCCTCTTTGCTTTGTCCAAATTGATTGGAAAATTGAATTTTGAAAATTCAAAATTCCAAGCCATTTTTTGCCAAAACCTCCTTGGACCCTTCTGTCTGGTAGAGTCGAAGGATCCATCTCATCAAAGCCAATGTTGAAGATGTTTTGGTTGCTTCTACAAAACAAGTAGTTGACACAATCTTTAGACTCATCCTCCACCATTTTAATCTCAAAGATAAGCCCATCAATATGGACTTTGGTCAAATAGTTGATGACATCTTGAATTTCAATTCAGATGAGGATCTTGGCAACATCCAATTTGGATTTATTTTTGGTGACCTCATCAGAGTACATAACTCACCATAGCAAGCTCCTAATAGTTTGAAAAAAATCCTTTGAACATGCCTGTGTCGAAATGTGTTTCAAAGCATATGATCTTAATTGGGAAATTCATTATTAGCACACCACATGTTTTAGCTTGACATCTCTTGATAAGGACAAACATAGGAGCATGGACCTTGAAACAAAGCATGTATTTGATGGACCAACACAAGAGCACATGATAAGCAAATGGTGAATGAAGTCCAATCTAAAATGAAAAACGTGAAACCCAAACTCAAATTGGTCAACTGCTTGAGGAATAAGAAAAATGAACTAACTTGAAGAAAAAACCAAAGAATAAATTTAATTTGTCATTTGGACCCAATACTGTTTGGATTTTTTTATCAAAATAATGGGCTGAAATTTATTTTCTTTATTTTTAATTTTTATTATAATTTATAGTTAGGAATAATATTAGTGGTTGTTGGCTTGCTTACAAATATTTATTAGTCCCTAACTTGGGGAATAATTTTTGTCATTAAAAGTTCAATTACTAGTAGGAACTCTTGACATGCCTTAGGACAATTATAAGTTCCTTACAATTTTATCAATGAAGAGAACTTATATTTGAATGAAAATCAGAATTTAATTTTGTGCTAAGTGTGAGAGAATTATTCTCTTTGTGTAGAATCCTAAATTATTATCAAAGAATTTCTATTTTTTGTAGCGAATTCTCCTCAACTTATTGATCCTCAGGGATTATGGTATTGTTCATTTCCATTTCTTACCTCAATCTGTTTTTCCTTTTCTTCAACAAAATTTTCCTTTAAATTTGGGTCTATTAAGATGTTGCATTATGATCTATGAAAAATGATTCTCATCATTTGATATCAGAACAAGGGTTCAACATCATTTGTTTGAAATTATTTTCAAATTGTGCTTCAATTTGCAATTAAATCTGAAGCAGTCTCCTTTTCAATTCACGTGTTCAAGCTAGAATTTGATACCGTAGCATCGATCCGAAGCTTATTCAGGTGTGTCACATTTTTGGTACTAATCTAGTACTTGCCTTTGCAAGCTTATTCAGGTGTGTCACATTTTTGGTACTAATCTAGTACTTGCCTTTGCGTCAATACCATATAATTGTGGCATTTGTCTTATGGAATTCTCATGTGATCTGATTCTGTGTGCAGCGTGAGCTTGATTGGTCAATTGAATTACTCCACCTGCTTGCATTAATTTCCTATTTCTATTGTGTTTGTCACCGTTCAAGTGTGTCAATTTGCTTATGCCATTTGCTATATTCGTGTGTCTTTTCCTTTAATCCAGATTTTAGGTGTGTCACCTTTTTCCTATTGTGTTGGATTCTTATTCATCCAGTTCTGATTTTTGCTTATGGGTAGCGTTAATTTTTGTCCAGGTCTGAAGTATATGTTGTGTCTTGATCTTATCTACATGGTTCGTGCTGAATTTCTGTTTTTATGGCTGGAATTTGGTTCGTCCAGTTTGGTGAACTTGTTTTATGTTCTTGAGAAACTTTGACAAAATTTATTTATTTGATCTATAGACATTTGGATTTGAGTGAGTTTAGGTGTTTTTCATAAATACTGAAAGCTTGAGTACTTATTTGCAATTAGAAGGATTGAAAGTAAAAAGAAAAAAAAACGAAAAAGAAATATTGGAACAAAAGTTAAAAAAAAATTGAAAGAAATTATATCTGAAAAAAACTGCCCTATAAAAAAATCCTTCTAGTATCAAATTATTTGTTTTGCATACATTTTTACCCCATTTTGTCTCTCTTGAATACACTAGTCTAACATAGTGAAATTTTGGAATTCTAGTTTGTCTTTCCTTGGATTCTATTTTGAGTTGTCCCTTTTATTTCTTTTAGTTTTTATTGTTTATCTTTTAAATTTCTTTGGTTGTCTTAATTAGAGTATTTCTCTTTCTTTGGATTCTTGAGTTGGACTTGAAATTTGTTATATCTTTCACATTGAATATTTTCTTAATTTGGATTTTGGAGGTTTCACTTAAGAACTTGAAAAGAGCATGCAGGGGAAAAAAGGCAAGTGTGCACATTATAGAAAAAGCCTTAAAAGAGAATGAAGAGTTCTAAGCCAAAAAAAATAAGGTGCATTTAATGCATAGTAAGAATTAAATTTTTACCATTAAGGTTTAGGTGATTTAAATACAAAGTGAAAGATTGTATTTTACTAGATGAAGCATATTTGAATGGATGTATTGAAAGTTTTTTTTTTTATTTCAACTTTTAAGAGAACTTATTTATTATAGTTGGTGACAATTTTCACTATAAATAGAGAAAAAAAATAGTGGAGAAGACACACATGAAGAGAGAGTGTGCGAGAAGAGAGATTGTGAAACAAAGTCATTTTGTTGAGAGAAAAGTGTTTTTGTGTGAAGTGTTATCATCTCTTGTAACTACTGAGTGAGGTACTCGGGTTTGTAGAGTGATACACAATTTAAGACAGGTTATAATCTTGTAATCATTTTTGTGATAGTGAAATACTTTTGAGATGGTTCCCGGGACGTATGTAAAAGGTGTCGAACCATGCTAAATTCTTGTGTTTATTATTATTTTTCTTATGGTGTAATCTTTGTTGTGTTCTCACGATCCTTTGTAGGTGTGGATAATTTTGTTTGGGAGAGCGTTGATTACCTAACAAAGAGAAACAAAAGTGAACTTTGCGTGAAACACTAAGTTGAGTGGTAAGGTCCATATTTCTAATATTTGTGCTAACCATTTTGTGTAGGAACGTATTATTCATGTTATCATAGAAGTGATGGAGGTTCTTGGAAAGATGAAGGAGGAATAAGGCTTAGGAGACATGGGACAAGGAGTTATGGAGGAAGAGATATAGGGTAAAAAAATAATAGAGAGGATAATATGGAAGGGGAGAAACTTAAAAATTCTAATTTTCAAATGAAGCGTGACCTAGAGGCATATCTTGAGTGGGAGATGAAAGTTGATCAAATCTTTGCATGTCATAAGTATAGTGAAGAGAAGAAGATTAGGTTGGCTACCTTGGGGTTTGATGATAAAATACTCACATGGTGGAAGCTTGAAAAAAATGCAAGAGGAAAGATAAGAAAACCTGATAGCAACATGGAAAGAAATGAAGAAGTTTATGAGGAAGACACTTTTACCACCTTCTTATGAGAGAGATGCTTATAACAGGATACAAAACCTCACACAAGGTAGCAAGAGTCTTAAAGAGTATCGTAAAGAGATGATAATGACTATGAGGAGAGCCAATGTACAAGAGCCTAAAACTTCCATGGCAAGGTTCCTATGTGGGCTTAATAGAGACATTCAATGCTTTGTGAAGTTGCAACACTATGAGAGCTTGGAGGATATGGTGCATCAAGCCAAGAAAGCTGAGAGGCCACTTGAGAGGAAGCATTCCTACAAGAAGACCTATCACTATGACTCTTCTAGTGATAAGGACAAGTCCAAGAAGGAGGGATATTCCCCATCTAAGCAACAAGGTTCAAAGTCTCAAAGTGGTAAACATGTTCCTAACCATGACACTTCGTCTACTTCTAGAAGTGGTTCAATTAAATGTTTTAAATGGTTGGGTAAAGGTCATATTGCATTACATTGTCCAAACAAGAAAACCAAATTTTTGAGGGAAAATGAGATTGCCATTAGTGATTTTTCTTCTATTAGTTCATCTTATATCTCTAGTGATAATGATAGTAGATGTGGTACCAAATATCTAGATGATGGATTGATGATGTGTAAGAGGTTGTTGGGTATCCAATGTAAGGATAAGGATGAAATTCAAAAGAAGAACATATTTCAAACTAGATGCTTGGTTCTAGGGAATGTATGTTCTTTGATTATTGATGGGGGTAGTTACATTAATGTGTCCAACACAAGGTTGGTTAGCAGACTTAACCTTAAAACCACCCACATGCCATAATCCTTATTGCTTAAAATTTCCATGTAAAGAAGGTGAGTTGGTTGTAGACCAGCAAGTGTTGATGAGTTTTACCATTGAAAAACATAAAGATGTTGTGTTGTGTGATGTAGCTCCCATAGAAGCATGCCACATCTTGTTGGGTAAACCATGGCAAATTGAAAGAAATGTGAAACACCATCGGAAGACCAATAAGATTTCTTTTATTTATGAAGGACACAAGATCAAACTTGCACCACTTTCACCTAAGGAAACAAGTGGGGATCAAATTAAACTAAGAAAGAAAATAGAATATGAGAGAAAAGAGGCTAAAGAAAAACAAACAAAAGATAGAGAAATGAGAGAAAAATAGAGAGCAAGGGATAAAGAGAAATATGAATATTCTTCTTTTTATTTTGAATCTTTGTTTGCTTATGAAGATTCTTTGTTCAAGGGGTTTCAAGAAGAGCTTCCATGTGCAGAATTTAAAATTCCATGTTCTACTTCGTTGTTTGATGATGAAGTCTCTCATGTGAAAAAGGAGAATGAAGATGCGATTTCAATGGAGGAATACAAATCTCTAATTCTTACTTCTAATTTGAATGATGAGATTACTTATTATTGTAATTTTGTTTGAGCATCTAACCATGCAAAGTCTTATGTTTTGATGCCTAAGGAAGAATTGTACATCAAGGATCAATGGACAAGACAATTTGGAGAAGAGGTGGATGTATATGAGGATCAAGTCAACCATTAGGAGAAGAAGATTTTGAATCATCTCATCTCTAGGCCTAATGTTTTGATTGAAATACAACCTGTGACAATTCTTGATTTGCATGATACTTGTAGGGTGCTTAATGCATATAATTTGCATGATATTGTTTTGGGTGATGGTGCCAAGTCCTTGAGTTTGATTAGAGGAACTCATAATGAAAGTGTAATGTTTCATGGATTTTCCTTTGGAACTTACATGGAACATGAAACACTTAAGTGTTTTGGTAGATGTATTGTACATAAAAGGGATAAATTTAAAGATTTTGTTCATGGTTTGAAGATGTCCTTGTTTGCTCATAATTTTCATTGGGTTCACTTGGCTATGAAATTTGTGCTAAAGTGCCCAACATCCAAGAGAGAGAAACATTTCCATTTAATATTGTATGATAGTTTCCTTGTCCTTGTATTTGATTCGGGAGGATGGATAGGTAAGCACATAAATACTAAGAGATTTGCCTTTTTTAAGAAATTCAAGTCTCCTTAGAAGTAGGATTTTTTTCCATTGAAACTAATACTTTGTTTTCTTGTGTTGCAAGTGTAGATGGCTCCAATTCAAGGTCAAATTCACTCAAAGAAGGAGGGGATGATGAGAACCAACCCAGGAGCATGGACCTTGAAGCAGAACATGAATCTGATGAACCAATCACAAGAGCATGTACTAAGCAAATGGTGAATGAAGACTAATTTGAAATGAAAAATGTGAAACCCTAACTCAAATTCGTCAATTGTTTGAGAAATAAGGGCAATGAATTAACTTGAAGAAAAAATCCAAGAATAAATTTGACTTTTCATTTGGGCCCAATATTTTTGTTTGGATTTTCTATCAAAATAATGGGCTTAGGTTTATTTTCTTTATTTTTATTATAATTTTTAGTTAGGAATAATATTAGTGGTTGTTGACTTGTTTACAAATATTTAATAGGCACTAACTTGGAATATTTTTTTTTCATTAAGAGTTCAATTATTAGTAGGTTGGCATGCCTTAAGACGATTATATGTACCTCACAATTTTATCAATGAAGATAACTTAGATTTAAATAAAATCAGAATTTAGCTTTGTATTAAGTGTGAGAGAATTATATGTTTTCTCTTAATTCTTATGTAGAACCCTAAATTTTTTTTCAAAGAATTTTTATTTTTTGTGATAAATTCTCCTCAACTTATCTATCTTTAGGGATTTTGGTATTGTTCATTTTCATTTATTATCTCAATTTGTTTTTCCTTTTTTCTACACATTTTTTCTTTAAGTTTGGGTCTTTTAAAATGCTGAATTGTGATTGATGAAAAAGGATTTTCATCATCTTTATCTTCGTTGATGTACTTCGCCACATCTTTCTCATCGTGCGTCTCTAGTAACCCCATGGAAGTCCCTATCCCTGTAGCTTTAATTTCGAAGATACCTTCCATGTGAAGCTTTTGTTGGGTGATGAATGAGTCTCCATTTTTTACCACTCCCCATATATGCCATTTCCAGCTGGTGCATTTCCTCCCGACAGAACTTGAAAGATAGGTTGAATACTGAAACTCCCGCGCGACGACCCTTTTTCTTGTCATAATACATCTCTGGTTTTGGGCATTTCTTTGTGATGCTCGCATATGATTTCTCCTAGCACACCATATAATTCTCATTGTGTTGCTTCGTCTATTCCCTCTCCCATCTTACCTGTTTTTCCACTACATCCGGTCTATTGATTCTATATCATTGCCTCCCAAGAATTTTGGAGTGTTTACCATAAGTTTGTATCTTCCAATGAATATTTTATCCAACATCAATCCCAAGCTTCGAGCATCCTGCACTCCATGGAACCAGATGAGACCAAATCTCTTCCCATACTTATATGCCTTTCCCAGGATAAGAACTTTTGAAACCTCACCATACTTATGAAACACATTTCACATATCTTTGGCTCTAAAATTAGATGGGAAATTTGTGAAAAAGAATTGAACGTGGTTTGCCCATCATCCTCCCGAGGTCCTGATTATCTCCTCCCTGCTATATCATTCTAGACACCAACTTTAACTGATTTTTTTTTCTTTCTCCCTCTACTATATCATCTGCGTGATTTTTCTGCTATATCAATTTGGGATATTAACACTATTCTTATTAGGAATATGGTTAGATTCAACCCAAAAATCTAAAGTACAACAAATTAAATACATTTCTTTTGGGCTCCCTTTTTACCAAGTGGACTTTCAGTTTAAGTAGGTTAAGGATTAGGCAAGTCCAATCGTCCATACTCTTCATTTGTGACAAATTCCTAAAACTCCCTCCCTCTCATTTTCTCTAGAGTTGGTTGAACACTCATCCACCCTCACTCTTACCAAGTTTTAACCCTAATAAACCTCAAGTTTAAATGAAAATAGTGACCATACATTAATTATACATCTAATCGCAGTGGTTTAAGCCTAGTTTTAAGTTTTAAAGGTGAATAGAAAAATATTACAATACTTCTTCATAAACGTGTTTTCTAGAAACTGGCCAATCTAGACTAGTTTTGAATAAACAAATCCCAAGAGAAAAATGTATTTTAATAATTTCACATTTGAATAATCATATTTATATTATTTATGAATTATGTTTTGGAAAATAAAATTTCAAACTTTGATTTGGTATTTTTAATGATTTTGAGTTAGAACTAGTTAAGATAATCAATGTTTTATTTTCTCAATTCCAATTGAAAACGAGTTAAGTTCTATTTCCGACAAGCCCGCCCATTCAATGTTGTCAAAGCATTCCTTAAATTAGTTTAAAGCAAATGTTTTAGAATTGTTAGTTTGAGTAGAGTTCTTCTTAGCGATCAATTATACTTGAATTTGAGCACTTTTGCCCAATACATGTGATTCTTTAGAAAGGAACCAAGTCTATGCGTGACTTTGTTTCTATAGAGGTTTGCCTAATGATATTTGTACTCATTATATCCAATTTATCTCTATTTTTAGGGGAAAAAAGTTGTGTTTTAGATATCAAACATCTTATTCAACACGTTGTGTATGGTATATTTAGATTATGCATAATAGTATCATAATGGGTTAGTTTTAACTTTCATGATACTCAAGACTTGAAATTTTAATTACCATATAGCTTGTTTATTTCCATCCCTCTAATCTAGCTTGTAAAATTCTTGAATATGGATTCAAGTGTGCGCACGTGTTCTAATCTAGCTTGTAAAAATCTTGTATATGGATTCAAGTGTGTGCACGGGCACTTGTGCACTTGTGCACATACACTTTTTCATTCTTACCCTTTATAAAGTCTTTTCTTAGGATTTTTAGTGGATTTTTTTTCTTCAGACTAAGCCTAGATTAGATCATAATTAGGTCGAATTAAAAAAGTTCATATCTATTTGAACTCAAAATGTAAAGTCCAAGTCTTATATTTGATCAGACAAATTTGAGATTAGTCTAACTCATTTTATCACCTTTAATTCTTATGCATGCATGAGACATGGAGTTCAAATGTCATTTTCAAACCTTATTTTTAAGTATCACATGAGGACCATGTCAATGTGTTAGAATACAGTAGAATGACACATGTTAGACTGTATTTAATTGATTTTAAAAGTATGAGAGTTTCATTTAAGCAAATCAAACTATAACAATTAAAATTGCCTATTCAATAAACTACATGACCAAAAATCCAATTAATTCATTTGTTTTCTTTCACATCTAAAATAGAGGGCACTTACACTGTTCTTTTTAGTTTATTTCCTGTCAAGTTCTTTGGTACCCGTACAAACTGATCTTTTCTATGTTCACCTTGTAAAGCTCCCAGAAACAAATTTAAGAAAAAGAAAATAATCCATGTGTCTTGGATAAAAAAGAAAAGAAAAAGCACAACACAAGGCCAATGAGAAACACTGACAAATGTACTTGACTGTGAATAGAACAACAACCCAAATAACATTACAATTAAACAGAAAGGAAGGGTAGATTGCTTGTTCTGAACCGAACCCTCTCAAATCACGAAGAAGTTTCAAATGATGAAGCCAACCATGCTTACGAGAGCGCGCGTAGAAAAAAGAATAAAATAAAATAGTGAGACAAAATATATTTTTCAAGGTAGGGACAAAAGATCTTATCAACATGGATGATTTTGTCCAGCAGAATCTATATCCTCTTCTTTAGTGGGGCCCACAAAAGATTTGCTGTCACATAAAATCTCTATATAACATCATCTCCAATTCCCTCCCTTAAGTCCACCTTCTCCTCTCTCAACTTCTCTCTCTTTTTTTTTTCTTTATTCATTTTAAGCCTTCTTGTTGCTCCCTATTTGACATTGTTAAGAACCCCTTCATTAATTTCTTTTAGGGTTAAGGAAATTAACCTAATAGCTCTTAGCACATTGCCTTGTTCTTGCACTTGGAGGAACATGAAGGAAAGTGGAAGGAAACAAGGTACCATGTCGCCATGTGCGGCATGCAAGCTTCTTCGAAGGAGATGCACGCGAGATTGCGTGTTTGCTCCTTATTTTCCTGCTGATGAACCCCAGAAGTTTGGTAGTGTTCACAAGGTTTTCGGGGCTAGCAATGTAAACAAAATGTTACAGGTACAAGCTCTTATGCACCTCTCCCATCTCTATCGATATCATCGTATCCTCGCATGAAATCTCTGTCGTTTTCATGAAAATATTTTGTTGTGGAATACTTTTTTTAGGACCCATTCAACTTTTGCTATACAATGTTAAGCAGAATTATATAAGCTGTGCATTTGACAAATATATCCATGGTTTTAATTTTTTAATTACGGTTTGCTATCATGCTAGCGGCTGCATTAAGTCACGTTTATCACTATTTTTTTTTTTCCTTTTGATGCTAATCCCTAATTTTCTTTAATATTGCTAATGGTAACACAATTGCCGCCACAATTCAAACCATGAATATATATATATATATATATATATATATATATATATATATATATATATATATATATATATATATATGCGAGAGAATCATAATATATTTTAAGAAATTGGTGAAAAGATAAAAAAAGGATGTTACTAATTTTTGCTCAAACTGTATTTTAATAATTTTTCTATAAGTAACTTTTTCTTTTGATAATAATTAAGCTAAATGAATTTATTAGTGAAATATAGCACTCTTATGATGATGACAGCTCTTTTGCCAAGTTGCGTAACTTTGTTATTAAGAAAGACAGTATTTTGCCTATGTAAAACAAAATTAGTGAAATAGAGCACAAGCAGTGCTAGTGTTTTTGGGAACAAAAGGTGTAACACTGCTACATACGGCCATCCATCTATATCTAATAAACCAAGTAAAGGTTAATCCACGTACAAAGCCCATATAGGAAATCAGAGAAAACTGAGTGCATGTTTGACAACACGGTGAGTTCAACTAACTGTGATTTTCTGAAGCAACAAATAATTGCTCTTGTATTGATTTCACTATGATTTTATATCAACATGGATTCCTACCATCAATCCAAACACACTAATCTGCATCAGAGCTCAAGAGTCATGACATTTATCAATGTCTGGTAGATCTTTACATACTCTAATGAAATTAATAATAACAGCATATTTAAAAATGATCGATTTCCTATCTGCATATTTCTTTACCTAATTAAGTATTTGAGTTTAAAGTATGGGCAATTTATAGATTGACATGCTCAAATTATATATATATATATATATATTGATTCTTTGCTAAGTATTTATTTTGAAAACTAGATATCTATTTAGTGTCATAGGTGCAGCTTAATTTTATATACAACGTGTTTTTGGTAATTACCTAAATTGTTAAGAATTATTTCTTGCGGGAAGCAATTTAATTTGAAATAAAACTGATTCTTAAGAAGAAGAAAAATGTAAGTTAGTCTTTTACGTTTGTATTTTCAATTCATGCCCTCATTCTTTTTCGTTTTGCCACTCTCTATCCTTCAATTAGATTTTCGGGTTGAATTATATATACTTGGGTAACATATAATTGTATATACTATTTTTCTATTAAAAAATTGTAGAGATCATTCAATCATCCAATATTTCAAACATGCATATATACTTTTGTTTTTATTTAAAATAAATTTAAAAATATACAAGTAGTTAAAAACTAGTTTAAAATGATCTATTTTCAATATACTCAGTTACATTAAAATTATTTTCAAAATAACTTGAATTTACATTACTAGTTTATCTTAAACAAATTTATATTAGTTTTGATGGCTATGAACCGCCTCTTAGAAGAGTGAGAGAAACAAAGAACAAACTTTAAACTCAAGATGAAACAATAATATCTATACTTTTTAGTTATTAATTAGGTGAAGGAAAGTGATTGATTTTATGTCTAACAACTTGGCATATAATTTCTCAGTGAGAACTGAAACTAGCTCTAGGGCCTAAGTAAACTTATTTTAACTGCCATTGTCAAGACTTTGAATAAGCCGTATATGCTAACACAAATTCCAAAAGTAAATCGGTTTCCCTCTCATCTCCACATGTTTCTAATTTCCTTAACTGAAGAGGTTGTTACAAACATCTGATTTAGCAGGTCCTGAGTCTTTTAATGACTAGCATATTAATATTTTTATATTCTTTTGGTGAATACTATATCTAACGAGTTTTTTATTTTTCTTTTTTTTAATTACTATCATATTAATCTATACTATGATAAGCTATTATTCAATTTCTTAAATTGAAAGTTGTTGTCCAGAGAAAAGTAAAAAGGATATCATTCTTTTGTTTCTCCCATATTTACTTCCGTTATAGTGGTTAATTACAGTTGAGGCAGGCCCTACGGTCGGCACTTTTAATTAACTGTATATAATTCTCATTCTTTGTTAAAGTAAGGTACTACTGTACTAGTAATACCGCATATGATTCCTTAGAGCATATAAAGAGACCAAAGAATCATATGCATATAAATTAGCTTTACCACTTGAAGCCATATACGCAGTGTGAAGAGGATAAAGTAAAAAAAAAAAAATGTTAATCTCATCATTACATGGTGGTTATATGTATCCCAATTTGTTCAACATCTCTCTTTATGACCACCGCTTGGGCTTGGCTTTTAGTCTTGGACTCCTTGGGCAATGATAATTTCGGAAAAAGGAAAGTTTTAGTATGCTCAACTTTTCCTTTTGTCTTTAAAATCAGGGTTACATTGATGGAGACACATTAGTAATGTGTCCAAAAGTGATGTTGATTCCCCAGATAAAGATGTTTCAACCTGTGAATAAATTAATATTTAAAAAGTTAATTAATTATTTTGTAAGCATGATACCTTGATGACATATTGGCTTCTTCTTTACTAGCAAAATAATCATCATAATTGGTACCAAGCATGGACATAAATGTCATCTTGGTGTTTATTTAATGATGTAAAAAAATTAGAACCCATTAAGCATACCACAAAGAATGTATCGCTAATCCACCTTGAATATCCATTTGTTTACCAATAATATTGCTTAATTTTTGAGTCAAAAGCTTAATATTATTACCCTTTAATTTCCCTAATTCAAGCATACGTACTGCTGCCAAGAAAAACAATCGAAGGGCTGCCCCTTTTCGGTTACGATATAGTAGAATCAAGATTTCAATGGCTTGTTGAGATGTAAATTGTATTTCAATTTTCAAAGAATTATGATTCTGAAACTATTGTACATAATATTGTCTCTATAGTCAACTGTTTAATATTATTCTTTTCCCCTCCAAAGTAACTAACTTCAACGTGCACCATATCATCCCCTTTTTGACTAAGCATGGATCAGTTTATATCCAAACAACCCCTTTGATTTACATCATAGCCCTCGATTACTACAAATTAAAAAAGCTAGTCTATGCATTTTGGTCAAAAATTCGCAAGCGTATGGCCTCCCCATCGAAGCTCAGTTTTATTTTTTTCCTATTGATCTGTTTTGGTACGTAAAGGGTTGTTTCCCTTTAATTCTATAGCATTTACATGGGGACACATTTATGCTAGCCACATATAATTTTTTTTTTTCTTTTTTCTTTTGCTGAATGGTTGAACCTCACTATGAGCAAACAATCATTACCCTTAAAGTCACTTAGACACCAATTAACTATCAAATGTCATGTATTATGATATTTCACTTTATATAATTGAGATGCGTTATTCATTCAATAATTCATATAACAATTTATATAATATTATTTTGTGTTTATTTCTCTCCACCATATATGATTTATTGTATCTCAAGTTAGCTTCTCACTAAATTTGATCGTTTTGTGTCCCTTCATTATATCATTTATTGCATCATCTCATACTAACCTTTCGCCTAATTGTATATTTTGTTATATAATTTATTGTACGGATAATATTTTCCTATTATGATTAGATCGTTCTTATGCGTGATCTTTTTAACTGTTTTATTTTTGTAATCAAAATTGGCAGGAATTACCTGAGCACCAAAGAAGTGATGCAGTTAGTTCAATGGTATATGAAGCCAATGCAAGGGTGAGGGACCCTGTGTATGGATGTGTGGGAGCCATATCCTCTCTTCAACAACAAGTTGATGTGCTCCAAACCCAATTGGCACTAGCACAAGCAGAGGTTGTGCACATGAGAATGCGCCAATTCTCACCACCATCAGAACAACAACAACCCTCAGTGCTTCCTGAAGCCTCCAATTCATCATCAGAGAACTTGTACCACTCAAGCAGACTCTTGTCTTCACAAACCAAGTCCGTTTTTGGCATGGACATGGTCGTTGATCAGGCCAACATGGGGCAATCCTTGTGGTCATACTAGCTTAATTAATTAGGTTATGGCATGCATGCATGCATGACCTTCACTTTATTTATTTTTCTTATCATTATTATTACTATCACGGGCTTGCTTTATTGTCTGCCTCATTAGTACCTTTTTTTTCTGCTTTGTATCCCCTTTACCCTAGCCTGTTCTCATGACTGAAAGGACATCCATCTCTCTCTGCATTACCAAGAGATGATGATGATGATTAGTTAGCCTTAGTGTTTAAACGTATAAACTTGTAATTATGAGTCATCATATCATTTGTATTAAGTTGACTATATACTTTTTTACTGCATCTTAGCTTCACTTCCTGTCTGAACCTTATGTGCTAAACAAAATCATTATGTTATATAGGTATTGTTGCTGAGTCTGAGTGACAGAAGGCGAGGAATATTAAATAATGATTAATAAAGCTTAACCGCCGTGACAATAATTGATGTCTAATGAATTATCATTGGAAATTCAATGAAATACTTTTTTTTTTTTTATCTTTAGGCTAACACGATATTTTGATTATTTTTTCTTCCCAGCTAAAAATTACTTTGTTAAGAAAGAAACTATTTTACATTTAATAACACAATATATATATATATATATATATATATATATATATATGTATATATATATATATATATATATATATATATATATATATATATACATTTAATAACACAATATATATCATTTGAAATTTTATATATTATTTAAGGGACTTCGATCCAAAACCAATTTGAAAAGAGAAAAACCCTATCTATGAGGCATTCATTGACTATTCCAAGGACCAAAAGCGAGGGAGAGCTTGGAGATTCATCTTTGACCGTAGAACTTGAGGATTCAGGTGCGGTTTCTTAAGGTTTCATGGCATTATTTTCTATTCTTACACTTTTATCCTTATTTTATTTTGGGTAACTCTAGGTAGGTTTGATAAGGGAGAAGTTTTAAGTTTATTGAGAATTTCAATTTCTCATATTTGATATCTTATTTTTTTAAAAAAAATTATGGGAAAACAAGAATGTTTTTTTAACAAGTTTCTCGTGTTTAATTTTTCTTTTATTACAATAAAAATATCATATTACTCTTATTAATGTGATAAATAATTAAAATAACTTCTAAAAATATTATATAACTCTTTAATTCATAAAAAAATTTATCTAAATGTCTTTGGTGATCAACCAAACAGATTTTACTCATTCCAAGAAAATGTGATTATTAGAATTCATGCATGTGATTGTAAAATATGTACTCACTAATAACAAGTATACCTTACACAGTAACAATAATGGACTTGAAAGTCTAGATATCGTACCCTAAAGACTAATTATGTTCTCAAATAACTTAAATTGCATAAATTAAATAATTTTAGGTTTTATCTTGATTTAAAGATTGTTTATGTTTGCATTCAATAAAATAAAAATAAAGACAGACACAGTTTCAAGAAAAGATATGTATGAAGAGAAGTAACTCGGACTATGATTTGACATGTATCATTTTTTTCCTAATTCCTATTTTAATTAAGAACTCTTAGCTATCAATTAAGCGCCTAATGTCTCTTATTTTAATTATTAGCCTATGGTCAATATCTGAGAATACTCTTCCCCTAAATCAATCTTGCATTGCTAATTTAGTATTTAATTTAGGATTAAGGATAAATATCATAGAAGTTTATAAAAAAGGAATTCATGTCACCAGTTTGATTATACAAGTTTTATGAATTCTATCATTCTATAGGTTAATTAATTACAAGAAGATGATTACAAACATGCAATTAACTAATAATCAGAGTGTGATCAATTCCAATATATAAGTGAAAGTGATAGAAAGATATATACAATTAATTGAATAACATCGAAGAACTTTATTAAAAAGAGAAACTATAGTACATGGATATAACTACACCACAATTCAAGTTCTAAGAGGTTTAGTCAATCATGCTCATAGAATAACTATATAAACAACATACCATATTGTATTAAAAATAAAAGAAATCGAAAATCTTTACAGATTCAAATCCCAATTGTTTCCAGTATAGTTCTCCTTTTAAAAGCTCTTGTTAGTAAATAAAATAAAGCATAAGGTATCTAAAAGAGAGACACTCATTCCTTATTTATAATATTCCGTGAAGACCTTTCTATCTTTCATTAATTAAAGAATCAATTATCTCTTAATCTTATTTACCAATTAGGATTTAAATCTGGCATGTAATCCTTTTAATCTTTAAGTGGTAGGTGGTGCAAGTGGACCACGAGCCACATGTGTATAAAATTATCGCAATTGTACAAAATTAGAATGGTTGTGATCATTTGATTGGCTCCAAAAATTTAAAATTTATAGTTATTTTTCACATAAAATCTAGTGTCTATCTTTCATAAACTTATACTAAACTATGAGTTTTATCAAATAAAATATATCAAAATATATAAATATGACATAAAAACTCACATCGAAATACAATCAATTATGAGTTTATCAACTTGAAAAAACTTCTTCCCTACCAAATCTCACCTATGAGTTTCTAGTCCCTTTTTGGTTAGGTTAAGATGAACTATGATTGAAATCTTTTGTAATTTTCCCCCTAAACCTGTGATTATTAACACAATTCAGTTGTTAATTTTATGCTTAACGTGTTTTCTATGCATGACACCTATGAGAAATTGATTTGCAATTTAAAATTTATAATTGAAAAAGTGAGGGTTGATTTATTGAGTTTAACAACCATATAGTTGTTGAACCTAAGGATTAATTGGAAGATCGAATGGAAGCCTTCGCGTTAATTTCTTGTTCTTAATTCATGTGACTAATTAAGTTTGTTTGCCTAAGGGATTAGGGTGCAAAATTAGGAACAAAGGGTTTAATGCTTAAGGAATTAGGATTTAATTAATTTAGAAAAACTAAAGGTAAATTGCCTAATAGGAACAGGCTTATAGGGAAAATAAATTACATTGGGGAAAATCACTAGAGAGTTTGGTTTGATACCAAATTGCTTTTACTCATAAAACTCTTAAATATTTATTAATTGTTTTCTTATTTTTTGTTCGCTATTTAATTCCAAAAACTTAATTTAAGAGTTTTTTTAATCCTTCTTTAATTTTTAAACACCCTAGCAATTATTTGGTTGAATTGAGACATTGATTAAATTACAACTGGTTGTACCAATTTTCTAAGGTTAAATTTGATATATTATTTACAAATTCTCTAGCGATGTCTCCATCCAAAATCTCAACCATTTATCATATATGTGTGTGTGTGTTAATAATTACTGTAATAACTAAATGATTTAAATGTTGGCCGCACCTAATACAGCTGGAGAGGAACAAGATGAATTAGGTTTACTAGCCTTATCATTACGCAAAATCAAACCTGTGAAAATTTGGGACATTTTCATCATTGGGCGTACATACCTGAAAGCAACAAGGGCAAAACCAAGACCTTAATCCCAATAAGTAGGGCAACAAGAGCACGCCCTACATAATAACAATTATACGTTCCTTATTTACTAAGAATAAATATGTACATCGTTATGTCTAATGATTAAATATTTAGAAGTGTCAAATGATTTGAAGCACTTTTAATTTATCTCCTCGGATGAATACTATGGGAAAGCAATACCTAAACCTTTAACTTTGTACTCAAGATTGTGCGGAATTATATATATATATATATATATATATATATATATATATATATATATATATATATATATATATATATATATATATATATATATATATATATATATATATATATATATATATACCTAAACCTTTAACTTTGCATTCACATTATATTGTGCACTTTGTATATATGTATTACTGTAAGTCTTACATAGATAGCATTGCTTGAAGTGTGAACTTCAAGAAATCATAAAGTGACAATATAGTTTGTCTTATATTTAAATTATATTAACATAGCCGACCAAAAATAATTACGTTAACATACGCGTTCTTTTTAATTAATTAAAATTTATTAAAAATTATAAAATTAAAAAAATCTTAAAATATGACGTGAGATTCACAATTTAATCATTTTAAATAAAGTTAAACCAATTAAAGAGATAGTATATTAAAAAGTGTGTTTCTAACCTTCTTTAATTAATAATTATACATATTGTCTCTATCCCTAATTATAAAATATTATTGACTAATTTATACTTAGAAAGTTAATTAATTTAATTATTAGCAGTAAATTTGTCTGTAAATAACTGTATTATTAATTTAAAAGTTATCCTTAAATAAATAATGCATGGAGAGAGCATAATAGTAGTGGAGTTCTAATTTTTAAAATTAAACTCTTCCATTCTACAATTCTTGTGAGAGAAAAAAATAATTCATAACATTTATTATTTATGAACAAAATTAATTAAGATATTTTGGTTTAAAAAAACAATTAATGCAATAAACAAGTAAAAAAAGTCATATAAAAAGGGATAATATTTTTTTAAAAAAAATAATGTCTTATAAAAAGGGACCAAAGGGGTATATAGGCTTGAATGTTAAGAACACACTTCTTTTAATACATTATTATTAGTTAAATTTATTGAAACTACAAAATCATGAGAGAAAGTTATTAAATAAGATACCATATCAACATTTTTTTACAATAAATTTTAATCAATAAAAAAATGTGTTCCAAAGAATGTATTACAAACATTTCTCATATAGACAAGTGTTGAGAATTCAAGGGAGGATAAAATACTACGAATTTTCACCAATATGACATGAGCACAATCACATGAATGAACATGATATCACACTTAACCCAAATTCTTAAGACAATATATTTGTGTGTTTTTCTCACTTATATGTTATTCAACTTGTTTATTTTTATCCAATGTAAGACTTCACCTTTACACTTGAATTCCAAAAATCTTCCTTCAAGTGAGTCTCTTCTCCATGATAATTTTTCCTCAAGTGAAAGCCTTTTAAAATCTACTACCTGATACACCGACAGTTCCATTACACTTGTTTGAGCTGGTCACCTAGTTGAACTATTGACTTTTATATCAATTGTTAATAATCTGAGAGGATTACGACACCGAAAAATTCTTTACTAATGAGACACAAGTAAACTTAATATTATCCTCAACTCAAAATCTTAAGACAATAGATTTGTGGGTCTTTCTCACTTATGTATTACTCAACTAACATATTTTACCGAAAGTGAGAATTCCCCTTCACATTTAAACTCCAACAAAAAAAAAACTCTCAATGATAAGATATACTTTTGTAAAATATACAAAATTCCACTAGATAAAAATAAAACAGTTTATTAATAAAATTACTACTAATTATTAATATGTATCAGGATACATAGACCATCTCAAAAATAATAATAGTTTTCAAATTGTTATTTTTGAAAACTCGACTTTTGCGGTGAAGATTTTATAGAGGCCCTTTTTTTGTAGATTATGTTGAGGACTTAACCCAAATCAATTTTGCAGTGTTATTTTATTGAGGACTTAATACTAGAAAATTGATTGGGGGTAATTTAGGTTCCTTTTTTCATGGACTAGAAAAAATTCCTTTATCGAAGTTATATATATATATATATATATTAAGATATTAAGTTTATTTAGTTAAGAGAAAGTTTTAGACAGAAGCAAATATAATGTTGGATGAAGTGAAACTTTTTTCAATTTTTTTGAAAAAATTAACACAACGTTGTGTTAATTTTAATCAACAGAAACGTCTTTACATCGGAGGTAATGTTAACTAAATCCGAATAAGATATGTTTGTCCTTTCAATGGGTCGGGGTTTAAATAACAATAAAGAAGGTGTCAATAGTTTCTCTATTGTAATTATATTAGCAATGGCGGCCAACTTAAAACCCAAAGCCAGATTTCCGCTTAGGCAATTGATAAACATACCCCTGAACTATTTAATATACCTCCCTTTTCTAATTTTTCTTTATTAAATTTACTTAAATAACCCCACCATTTACCTCCCTTTCATCTATTCATCTAAGTATTATAAAACACATCTCACACATACAGCACACCCCCCTGTAAACTCTGTAATAATAATACCCCAAGCCCCCCAAAGCAACCTTCAAATCTAAGGACACACCTCTCTTCTTGTCTGCCAACGCCACCAAAACCAATTTCTTCAAGACCACCACAACACGGTCAGCGACCTCTTCATGTACAAGGTGTACACAACTATGCAGTATTGTAATACATCAATTATTGCCTGCTTTTGCATGATATCCCATGGTGGAGTTAATAATTACCCCAACACTATTGTCACACAAAAAAAATATATGTATACAAAAATAATTAAATGATAAATATTAATCCTATTCATCAAACCTTACTTACAAGATGCACCATGAGTGTTGGAGACCTGAATAGGTCTCCCACCATGTTAAACAATCATAAAAGTAAAAAAAAAAATCTCAACAGATAATACCAATTTCTCAATATTTAGCGTCTAAATAAGTATGTGTCAAATAATTAAAGACTAGTGATTATTGCAGCTCTTGAAGGGAAGGTACATCCGATAATTCATATTCGTTTTTTGTGTATGAGGACTAGAAAGTAACAAAATTATTTTTCAAAACATCATATATAATTCTGGAAGGTAATTTTTGAAATTACATGTATTTTGTTAAAACATAGTTCAACAAATTATTTTACAGAATTAATATATGTTGTTCTAGAAAGCATTTTTTAGAACTATTTTTTTAACAAAATCCACATAATTTCAAAAACTATTTTCTATATATTGTTATGGAAAGTAGTTTTTGGAATTGTGTATTTTCTTAAAACATAGTTGTTGAAATAACTTTCCAGAATTGATACATGTTATATGGAAATTAATTTCTAGAACTATGTTTAAACAATAAAAGGGTAAACTTGGTATAAAGGGATGGAGTGTACTTAGCAAACATGGTGTTGTAAATAGTAAATGCAACAAATAATAACTAATCTGCACTACGACTGTATACAGCAGAAAAATGTGTCCAAGAAAAATTGACCATACGCACCACTATTTGGGCCTCTATAACATGGGCCATATGATAATGCACACTTAAGTTAATTTTATTTGAAGAATATAATGGGCCAATTTATTTAAAAAAAATATCCCATAAAATAAAATTTTAAGAAACAGATTTCAGATGTTTTTAGTTGAAAATTGTTTTTTTAAAATAAATCTTAAACAAACAGGCCCAATAAACACTAAGTTGGATGCTTACTAGGGACGAAAATATGCATAATACTTTTTCGGATGCTTCTTTAAATAGATCTAACTTATTTAAAATTTAAGTGTAACTGTCTAAGTCTAACTACTAGTTATAGTTTTTTCTTCTTTATTTTTTTTAAAATTAGATATGACCTTTTTAATTAGATCACCTTGTACTACTAAATATTTTGTTGTTGATATTAATTTTTACCATTCTTATGATTTGCTCCAGAGAATTCCTAATCAAAATCCTGGTGGTGTCTCAGTCTTTCCCGTATATAAAATATATTCCACATTTCTTTTGTTGCAAAGATTGTTAGGAAAATTTGTAATGTAGTAACTTTTTAACACTCTTCTTAATTGTGAACCCGGATTCACGTTGCTTGAAAAAACTCTCTTCCTGTTTCTGCACTCTATCCTTTAATGGTCCATATACTCTTATAGGTGACCTATAAGCTTCTATGGAAGGGAAATAGAGTTTCCATATGGATCATAGATTATTTGCAACTCTCCTCAAATGAGAAAAATTATTAGGTGATCCCGAATCATTATCTGTTTATCATCATGTCAAATCTTTAATGGACACATTAAAGTTTTTTTAACTTAAATATATTTTTGGTTTTTATAGTTTAGTATTTTTTTTCTTCATTTTTGTCGTTGTTAAAAAAATCATTTTAGTTCCTGCAAAATATGTTTATTTTATTTTTCATCTTTGAAGTACTTTAGATAATGCTTTGAACAATATAAAAATATTTTGAATAGTGAAAAAACTACTATTTAAAGCACTTTAAGAACGAAAAATAAAATCGACACATCTTACAAGGACTAAAACGAAAAAAAAAACTACAATGATGAAAATATAAAAAACGTTAAATTACAGTGAACAAAAATGTATTTAAGCTTAAATTTTTTAATTAAGAAAAAGGAATTAATAACATTTGATTATATGTCAGGTAGAGATTGGTCAGGATCATTATAAAAAAAGCTTGGTTTAACAAGGATTTTCTAGTTTTTCCTTATTATGCTTGATCTTTGGTTTGTCTCTTGTGTGTTTCTAGGGGCTTTGTGAAAGCATTGACCAAACAATTGAGATGTCCTAAGATTGATTTAATTCATGAAGGATCCATTCCATTGAAGTTTAGAGCTTTGGAGGACTTAAAGAAGCAAAAGAAATAATTTTTGAAGTTTCAGCACTTTGCGCACCTATGTAAGCAAATATGAAGGAATTTGTGCACCTGTGCAATGCTAAATCTGAAAGACAACAAGATTATGCACTCGCACAATAGGTTCGTGCACTTGTGCAACGACCCCTGCAAGATTTTCTTTCTTTACTTTATTTTATATTTTATTTAGGGTTGGAACTTTTCTTTTATTTTGCCCATATCTTTAATTAGGGAAGTTCTATTAGAGACGATTATTACTATTTTTACATTTTAATTTTGGAGAGAGAAGACGTGGAAGAAAATGTTTTTGACAACTAAGATGCAGAGGGATTCAATTTCCATTCTTTTTCCATCAAACTCTCTTTTCTCATGGCCTGGAACTAATACTCTCTTTCGTTGGAGTTTAATCGTAATTGGTTATTCTTTCATGTAACCGCAACATGATTTCTATCCAATAAAGTATTACTATTATTTTTTTTCTATGTTTATTATTTGCTTTTGACTTGATCATTCTCTGGTATGATTCTATAATTTTGATTGTAATTGAAAAATTCTTTTGAATTGTAAACTAAAAAGGCAAACAATCATTTTTATGTCTAGGAATAAGATAAAGAGGATTGATTGTCGTTAAAACATTTTTTCTTAATACAAGTGCTTTAGTTACACTAAGGGAATGATAGTGAAATCAAAGAACTAAAGCTCTTTCGCTTAAGGGATTAAGGTTTGAGTAATATTATAGTTTGATGATAATATAAATCTTAATTGGATAGGAATACATAATGATTGCATGTTAGAAAGTTCACTGAAGTTAAACCTTGACAATTTCTTTCATTGAAATTACCCTAATTTTATGTGTACACTACATGTTTGATAAAATTTCTCAAACAATTTTATCTTACTTTTTTTCTTTTATTTTTCTGCAATTGTCTTTAATTTTGATTACTTAATTCTCATAGGGCTTAATTATCAATTTTGTTTCCAAATTATTTTAAATGATTTAATTTGATCCTCAAGTACTTAAAAATGAATCAATTTAATCTCCAAATTTTTAAAAGGTTCAATTTAATCCTCAAATTTTTAAAAAATAATAAATTTAGTCCTCAAGTTCTTAAAATATTTAGGATCAAATTGATTTATTTTTAAAAATTTAGAAATTATATTGATTCACTTTTAAGAATTTGAGAATCAAATTAAACATTTTAAAATTTTTGTTAAGACTAAATTGAATTATTTAAAATAATTTAAAAACAAATAATTTGGCCTTTTCATAGTCTATAATTTTATTATTTATTACTCAATTATCATACAAGTCCCGATGAAGATAATACTTATCATTATTTTTATTTGAGCCATTCAAAATTCCTCGGCAAAATTCCTCATTGATTTCGAAAACAAAAGACAACTTAATACTGTTTAGATTTTACTCAGGTGATATAAAAAGTAAATACTGTTTAAAGAGTAAATACTTTTTAAACCACCTCATTAAAGAAAATAAAAGTGAATTTAATACTGTTTAGATTTTACTTAGGTGATTTGAAAAGTAAAAGATGACGAGAGTTGACGTGAAAATTTCGAATACTCCCTCATTAAATTTTATATACTATTATAATAGTAGATAATAGAAAGATTCTCAACTTTTTGTATATATTTATAGTTCTCATCCTTATAAAAAAACAATTTAAATGAATATTTTCTCAGTCTAATTAATTAAAACCAACCATTATCATTATCAAATATCAATATTGTTTCTCTCATACAAAAAATAAATAAAAATTCTGCCATGTTCAAATAGCTAAGTTGCCAAACAGAAATTTCGTTATCAATTTAGAATCCAGCCAAGAAAGTATGAGCAAATCTCACAATAAAGCTAAAAATAAAATAAAATTGAAGAACTAAGACCAAACTTTGTAATATTTTTCTGGTCAGGGAAACTTATAAGAATCTTGGTATGTCAATGGTAGTCGCTTTATACTATCTAACTTGACTGGCGAGTGCATTGGTAGACTTTTGGCCCCATATAAATTAAAATTGTTATGATTGCAACATTGATATGCTAGCTTGTACTATATAACCCATGAGTAGTGAACCATAAAGTACTTCAGTGCTTGAGGTGTAAGGTGTAAGCATATGTGGTCACGGAGAGAACTTTCTAATTTGGTTACATGAACAAGAATGTTGTCCTCATATTTTGGGTTCAAGTAACTTTATTTTTTAAAAAATATAAGAAAAATGGTCAACCAATTATAATTCTTTTTAACCCTAGCAAATCCAATGGGGCCTGAGTGTATGGCACTCTTTTGTTCTTTTAATTTCTGTGGGCCAAAATTGGAGGCATATGATACGACATGCACTTGTCAATGACGACAAAATCCTCCTTGATTATCTTGATTTCACATGTGTGTATGGGTTTAGTCTCAAACATGCATAAGGACAACAATTGAAAAATGTTTTCTAATTC
This sequence comes from Glycine soja, assembly GCF_004193775.1. Taxonomy (NCBI): domain Eukaryota; kingdom Viridiplantae; phylum Streptophyta; class Magnoliopsida; order Fabales; family Fabaceae; genus Glycine; species Glycine soja. Next base: position 13,548,722 of record NC_041009.1, on the reverse strand, counting down.
ATCAACAGTTATGCACTAATTTCCACTTCACTATAATCTTGCCTTCCCTTGGCTTGAAGGGACAATGAGCTTGATGAGTATCTTTCCTAGGAGGAACCCACTTGTATCTCTTCAAGGGTCCCATACTAATGCTCACTAACTCAATTTTGTTATTATTTAAGGGTAACCTAGAAAGTTTAATGAATGAGGGATAAACAAATTATTCATTTTAATAAAGTTTTTTAAGTTACAATTACGTACGGTTCCGTTGTGACTATTGTGATTGTTGCGTTTTAAAATCATAGTTTGATGCGATTGCAACAACCATGCAACATGCATTTCGTGAGGTTGTTCATTTCTTCTTGTGTTTATTATTGTTTGAAGTACGTCGCCAACGATTTCAATTTGTTAATTCTTCGGTTGCACAAAAAAAATTATTAATTTTTAGGCCACATTCTTAAATGATTTTTATGAAAAACTCCAACCTCAATATATGAACACAAAGCCAATCTTTTACACATGGCACTGAGATGGAAATCCATTATGAATCATAATGCCAACAGGTCAACTTGGGGAGGAATGAGAATGTTTCTGCCACTGTGCTGGATTAGTGCTTTCTTACGATTGTAAGAATGCTTGCTTGTGATCCCCATTTACTTTATTTTTTATATATAGAATTAATTTTTTTTATTTGTTCCCCTCTATTCAGGTTCTATATGAGTAGAAATTAAAAAAAAAGTTGATATATCAAGCTACGCTAGCTTGCTTGCATTCAATTTCCATAGGTGATGTTCAAGTTGGAGTCGTATATATTGCAGTTTCATGACTTTAGCGCCGAATATTGACCATTTTTGCATTTGCTTTCCCTTCCTAGTTTGACTTTTTATGCCATTTATGTGATGAACTTCTGTCAAAGCTAGCTAGCTTCACAGCTAATTTATATGTAACAGATTAATTATTCGTTTTTATGAACAAGCATGTTAGTATTTGAATGTTCATTGTTCACACATTCAGGCATCTTCTCATTTTTTTAACACAAAGGGAAGAGGCGAACTCCAATATCAAAGTTTATAATAATTCAGATATATTAGTGTTCATTTAATTGAGTTAGTCCCTTGAGACCTCACATGAACCTTAATAGATTGATCCAAACCGATGTAAGAAAATTTTTGACAGTTTCATATTCGACATGGCGTAGTAAAAAACAGCAAAATAATGGTTCCGTGCAATCATGGGTATTAGGGTTTAGCAAACTTTTTTTTTGTTGAATTGGGCAGTATAGCAAACTAGACAATGAACTAGAAGATATACACCACCGATCAAGATCTAGAAGGAACAAGGATACTTGTAGGTAGAATCTGAAAAGGACTATACTATATACCACTTACAATCACATAAAGTGTGTTAATATAGCTTAGTAATCAATCTATTTTTGACTATGTAAAGCTTTTGGTTGCACTTGCAGTATAGGCCACGCCCCCACCAAGTTAAAATACAGAAGTTTAGAGGAATTACTTTTGAGTTTTGAGTCATTAATCAAAGGAATCAACCATAGTATATGCAAAACATCAAAACTGCAAGGGAAAGTTCTATCATGTCACCAAACTATTATACACACCTCATCTAATTTTCATCTGTTTCTTTAACCAATGACATATTTGTGGTTTTGTTATTCCAGGCAACCTATAAAGAAAATAAAACTTACAAAATTCAAAGCTAATAAACAGATTTACATACTGTGCATACAGAATTTCTACGCTAAATATCAAACAAAGGTGTGAGACTATTATTTGTATGTCATAAAAAGTCTTGATTGAACATGATGACAATGAGAGAGCAAGATAACTATGAAAATGACACCACTATAACAAGCATATGAAGTTAATAGTTCCTAGAAAAAGCAATGTGGTATCAAGAAAAGAGCCCCATCTAGAGGGGGATTTAAAGAACGTGACATTTCAACAAGGTAGGGGCCAGTCTCCAATATATTTATTTTGTAACAGTATGATCAGAAGCTATGTGACCTACTTATCACATAATTAACGTTCAGAATTATGGTTTTCTACATTAGAAACAGACGCGCGAGAAAGAACTAGTATTAAGTTGTTGGTAACAGTCCCTATCACGAAAGTGACAAAAAGCTTAATTATATATTAATATACTCTTTTGTTTAATATTTTGTTACAACTATATGCTCATGAGTTATGGTGTAGAGTACAACTAAACTATACAAAACTACGGAAAATATCATGAAATTCATTCTTATTCTTGAATTTCAGCAAGGATAAGAAGCATTGTTTAGATGCTTGTTTGGTCAGATAAGGATAAATGTTCTTGGTATGGCACCTTCAAGGAATTGGAATTGAATTCCATAGTTATTAATGGGCCTTGGAAGAAAATCCAATTTTTTGGTACATCCACATTAACTCCAATAAAAAGACAAGACAATAATTTTCTTAAACCTATATAATAGTATATCCTAAACCACATTAACTTTGAAATAAATGCGTAATCCATCATAAAAGTAAAAAGCATAATTAACTTTGTCTATATTTCAAGTTGGAGCAAATTAGAAGGTTACTATGTAAGTTCATATCAAATTCACATTTACTTTTGTCTTCTAATATAAAATAATGGAGATAAACTAATCCAACAGAATTAGGATCACAAACAGCTTAATACCTCGTTTTATTATTTTTTAATTGATAAAAGTCCTCGTGCTTTTCTCTGTTTTGATTGGCATGGGGACGGACGAATAAATTGGAATGGAACTAATGCAAGTGAAAACGTTGGAAGTGTTTTACACTTTTTACTTTTAGGCTTTAGTCATATAAATGGCGGAGAACATTTTTAGGTGCTTTCCAAAAGGGGAGGTGTTGCAAAGAGTTTCGTTTTTCAAAAGATAAAGTTTTAAAAAAATAAATTTCCTCCGGTAATTAATAATAATAGATTGGATTCATAATGTCGGTAGCAGTCTATATGTCTAGGATATATGCTTGTAAGTTCGTTGCGGAGAGTTTAACACGTTTCTTTAACAACCAAATTCGAATGGTTAAATTGGTTGAACAATAAACTAATTATAGTTTTGATCGAATGGTTAAATTGGCTGAACAATAAACTAATTGTAGTTTTGATTCCAACCTCATATTTACATCAACCAAGTCATAATTAACTTAATGTCTTTGATTTACTTTTTAAATCATTAACACGTTTCTATATCAAGTATTTTTTTACTGAAAATAATCTTATTTAAATTAAATAAAATTATTATAAGTGACAAAACTTTTGAATGTTTAATATATTATATACACACAACTTGAACATGAGATTTTTGATTAAATTAATATAATTCTACATTAGTTGATCTATATGCTCAATGATATACTACTATCCATCTTCTTCCTATTCCCCAAGTCCCTTACCCTTAGTAGGGTTTCTCTATGCCCTAACCCGGTATGTGGTAGTACTTCAAAAGAGGGAAGGGAGGAGCTAGCTAGCCAGGGGAACCAAATATAGAACAGATAGTCTAGCTATTTTTCTTTTTTGTCCTTTTATTCGTATGTCTTTGTCTAAAATTTTCTCACATTATATTCCACAATCAAATGAAGAATAATTTCTTTTTCGTCTTTCCTGTACACAGGATTGGCATCCACAAGTGAATGGAAAAGCTATACGCTAATAATTACACACCCATCTCCACCATGGTGTCCAAACTTGAGGGGGAGAAAATCTATCAAAGAGAGTAGTCTTTATGGAAATGATTTAATACCAGACTTTTTTTTTATATAATACGGGACTTCTATTTTATTTAAGTTATTTTGCCTCCACTTGAATTTGTATTTTCCTTTTTCACACTATTGTAATTCAAACTATAAATACATTACCAATATAAAGGAAATATATTACAAAAACCAAAAATATATTTAAACCTATTTTATAGTTAACTTCGTAATATATATAATTACTCTACCATACAATATACTCTATTTCAACGCAAACCCCTTCAGTATCTAAATCTAAATTATACGCGGTTGACAGAATTCTTTTAAAGTGTATAGCGCACTTTAAGTTAATAAAAATGAATTAATAATATGATAAATATTGTAATTTACAAAAATGTCATTTTCAAATTAATTCTTTTTTTTTACTGGGTTCTACTAATTCTTTTAACACGTAAATATAATAGAGAAACATGTAAACAAATTAAATGATTTTTTTTTCATTCATATAGGTAATTAATTAAATGTTCAAATTGTTTTTCGAACAATATATAAATGTTTAAATGAACAAAAATATTTTAAAAACAATACACCCATCCCATTTGAAAGGGAGAAAAATCTTTAAAAAGAAGGTCACAAACTTATGGGAAATATATAAGCTGCCTCACAGTCTTTTACGTTTTTTTTTTCCCCAATAGAGGAGGTTATTCACTTATTCGTAAAGATTGAAAACCTTGACTTAACTTATTCAATTCAAAATGTAAATGTAAATTAAAACGTCCCTATAGAGACCTCAATATGACAATATCCATCCCAATATGGGAACTAGAATTTCCAATTAGTGGCTTTCAGTAATCATCACGATGACAATTACATCAATGTAGAGAATTGACTCCAAACAGTTTTGAGGGATAGTGACTCATAAGCTTAGTTTATCGGAATATTTGTGTCTACTCAAACATAAAGTCCCTTCCATGGAATATTATATCTTTCAATCAACCCAAGTATCCAGTCAAACTAGGCCCATCAAATTCCTTAACAAAGATGCCTATAAAATTAACATCAACAATCTACATCCGCTGGTTACACCGCCATGCAATTAGAGTTTACATCTACGTGCTTAATTTTTTTTTCTTTTCAAAAGAAGACAAATTAGCATACAATTTTGAAATTAACTGTGGTAATTAAACTCTCTCTCCTCCTCCTATTCACCTTGCACTACTAGTTTCAAATCCACATCTGCTTGAACAAGAGCTTCCCATGTGGAATAATCAATGATTCTAATTAAGTTACATATCTTCCGGTGAAGAATGAGATAAATACACTAGACTTGCCATGGCCTCTTGAAGCCAATCCTCCTCATCATTCTTTAACTGCATATATGAAGAAATATCTATTAAGAAATTATTTTTGGATGTGTACAAATATTTTCGCATATTGATGCATGTAAGATAGATAACTTTTTTATACATAAATTTGGTTGAGAGAAATTAAGGAGATATTAGAAAAATATATATATTTTTGTAAGCCTTCTCTAACAATCTTTACAAATGTTATTATATACTAAAAAGAAGTATTGAATAATATATATATATATATATATATATATATATATATATATATATATACATTTAATATTTTTATATAATTTATTAAATGGACTAATAAAAAATAAAAAAATATATATACTCGTTAAAAATAAATTGTTTCTTAGTTTAACGCTAAAAGTGTTTAGATTATTATTATTTATTCGTTCAGATAGCATTTCGTTATCAGCTATAGATTCTGGTTCCTAAATATCCATCTTTACAGTATGCAATGAAAGTTACCTGGAACTGGATTGAATCGCCACCATAAAAATCTCCTTTGTGGTGATGATGATTCTGATGCTTTTTTGTTGCCATGTCTTCTTCACAAAGCTCATTGTTTCTTGCAAACCTTCCCCTAACCCTTACTCGCCTATCAGCTAAGGTTTTCCGACATGCGTACTGTGGGAATAGGTCAATGAGAAAGTGAGTTCCATATTCCAGATTTTACAGAAAGATAAAAGAATCATGTATAAGTGTGTGACTTTGAAAGAGAGAATATATATATATATATATATATATATATATATATATATATATATATATATATATATATATATATATATATATATATAATAAAAAAAAGACCTTGATGGTTTTGTTAAAGTTTCTTTGATTTCTTTTCTTCAAATATCGGAGAATTCTTTCTTTCCTCTCTTCTTCTGAGTACCTTCCTACCTTTATGTTAGGCTCTTCAATTGCTGCCATTTGATTACCTTGAATTCCCTGTCATAAATTTCAAAATCAACATTTAATAAAATGAAACTACGTACATGCATCTATTTTTTTTTTCCTAAAAGTACTTCTGGGTAAGCAATTACTCAATCAGGTCCTATATATTCATGATCATGACCAAAAAACTATCACATGTGTAGAAAGAACTTTTGAAATATTCTCTTAAACATGTATTGGAAATATTTTTAGGAGAGGAGGGGGGGATCATCATGACTCCTTGGAATGAAAATTTGAGTGTTCCACTTTCAAATTTTGAAGTGACTTTTTTTACATATGACACGTCTCATTTGACAACTCCCTTTCCAAAGGAGAATACATATATGAAAATTTAAAAATTGTCAAAACAAATAAAATAAAACTATGCTAGCTTAATATATAATGTATGAAACCGATTTAAAATCAACTAGTACCTAAAAAACCTTGCCATGCACTACACCATCAATGAAACAAGATGAGGAATTCAACAACAAATTAAAATTGAAGCATTCCCCGTTGAAACCACGGTCAACGGGATTTCCCACTTTCCAAGACAATAAAGTAAAAGCAAGTCTCTTGCAACTGCTTTAGAAATAAGAAAGGTTTCAACGTAATTGTTATCCAAACTCACCAGAGAATACCCAGTTTGAAAGACAATAATAAGGGATTAATTTGAAGCATACCCAATTTTCTCTGGCAGCATTAGGATAAGCAGGTGGCTTAACATCCTCCACAAACCCACAACATTCATCTCCAAACTCCCCAACATGAGGTTGGTACGATCTGTTGTTGTTGAAACTCTGAAACCCTCCATAGAACCCCATTTTGCAGTCCGAAATGGCCAAATCCGAAAACCCCCCAAGCTGCTCAGAAAAAGATGGCATCCAATTAGCAGCACAAGCCATGGTGTCGCAATCAAGCGACACAATATGATCAAGTGCACCATTGTTCATATCCAGCACAGGAATATTAATCAAGCTATCTTGCCCACCACCCCACACGGTGGTGGTGTCCATAACCGACGCATTAACGATGTCGTTGCTGCCACCACCGCCATTGAGAAGAGGGGTAGGGTAGTCGGAAAGATCGTGAGTGGTGAACGTGTAGTTTTGATAGAATTGTGGGATTGAAGCCATGGAAGAGGGTGAGAGGGGCATGGAAAAGGAAATTATGTTGTGTTGTTGTGTTTGTGGTTTTTGGTAGGGGCTTTCTTCTTTTGTGGGTTGAAATATATAGGCTATTGTGATAGTGCAAAATAAAGAGTGGGAGGGGGGGTTGAGGGCAAGTTGTCAAGGCAAGTGGACAAGACTATAATACGGGATTAGGCAGCTAAGAATATGGATATCAAAACAAACTAATTAAACTGTGTGTATCTACTTTCTTCTCATCTTCTTTCTTAGCCGTTTTGTGTAACTGTAAACGCGTAAACGTTGTACTCATAATTAACAAAAGTTTTTTTTTTAATCAGCAAAATAGAATAATTGTTGGGAGTACTATAACCACTGTGTGAATTGGTATAAAAGTTGTTGTGATACTCTCACGAGCATTTTTTTTTTTTTTTTGCTTTTCAAAACTTCTTGTTAAAGGGTATTCTCGGTTAGTAAAAACATTGATCCGTATTGAGTTTCTCTTCAAACTATTTAGTAGTATTTACTATTTAGTAATATAAAAAAAACTTTAAGTATGTTTCTTATACATGTAATATACTCATTTTTCAGTTTATCATCTATTTTTTTTTACTTTATTATTTAACATTTTTAAATTTTTTACTTTTAGTATTTATCCTTAATCTAAGTCCCTTTAGTGATGATGTAACATTTTGTTAGTATATCATATCATCACTTAACCGATGATGATGATGTAACATTTTGTTATAGTCGCTAAGTGTGATTATGTCATCAACTAAGAAAGTGTTATGTCATCACTTAACGAATTGAACTGAGAGACTTTGATAAGTATCAAAAATAAAAATTTAAAAATATTAGGTAGGAAAAAATATTTTAGGTAGTAAACTAAAAAAATGAGTATATTACTATATGAAAAACATATTAAAGAATAAAAAAAAGTGTATTTAGTGCATAGATGAAATTAATTACTCATTTTTAATTATAATTTATAATCATGTTTTTTCTTAGCTGCTTAGAAGACTGGCTGATTGGTAGCACATTAAATTTCCAACATATGTTGAATTAATATATTTTGAATGCTATATGTAAAAATGCACAATTTTTTAAAGATGTTTTGTACGTATTTAAAAGGGAAATACACCTTCAATATGCAACCCCTAATAGGATCGTGTCACATTGGTTCTCAAATTTCCAAAATGTGTTAGGAGATCTTTAAAATCTCTATATGTACTTATGTACTTTAATACTTACTCTCCTTTCATTATTGGAAAAAAAGGTCTTCTACGACATTGATTTTGTGACAATTTTACAAAAATCGATGTCGTAAGTAAAGTGGTGACATTTTTGTAAATAATTGTAATTTTTTAAAGACGGTTTTCTCAAAACCGTCTTTGAAAATACTACATCGGTTCTTGAAGAACCGATGTTGAAAACAAGATTTTAAAGACAATAGAAATGATGTGTTTTTCCACCCTCTCACGCTGACGTAACACGGTTTAATTAGACCATTTCATCTCATTGGAATTCATACCAACACACTAATCCCTTTCTCCCTTTCTCCATTTCATCTTATCGAGTCTATGGAGTTCAAAATAGTGTTTTCTCTCTCCCTTTCTCTCTACCCTATTTCCTCGAGCCATGAAGCTCCAACTTTGAGGATTTCTCTATTCCAGTGGTGGACTGGGAGGCCATGAAGCCCTGCTCCTTGTCGGACAATCCTCTGTGGAGGCCTAATCATAGCAGTGACAGGGAGTTCAATGATGAGGTGAACGAGAAGCAGAAAGAGGAAATTGGAGTATTAGAGAGCGAGGGTTTTGGATGAATGTGTTGTTCCTGTTGAGAGCAGTGGCACACGGAGGCGGAGGTTGTAGTATTAAGGGTTTTCGGCCTCTGATATTTGTATTAAATGTAGATAGATTTGTTGTTAAGCCACATGCTAGGCTTGTTCTATTGTCATTTCCAAAGGTGGCTGACTCTTCTTTCTTTCTAATCTTTTCCCATCAGTTAGGCTTAACTTTTAATTAGGAATCTATACTAGGGTTTCTCTTCATCACATTCACATCACCATTGAAGAATTCTAGATTATCAATACAACTTGGCGGATTTCATATTTTAGATTCCATTGATAGAATAGACTAAATAAAATTGGTAGCTTTGTGGATTAAGGTACATTTGGATGCTAATATTTTTCATTGTTTTCTAGCATTGTAGTAAGTTGATATCATGACAGTTGAAAAGTATGGAATTGCCAAAGATGCTACAGAGGTGACTTTCTGCACTTTGATTACATTTTCTGAATTTTTTAAATTGTGTTGTTTCTCTATTTCAGTGTTTCTAACTAGAATACATATTGATGCGTATTGTTTATTTTTACATAGTTGATTGGAAAAACCCTATTAGTATATTTGAATAAAATCGTAGATGGTTATGTTGCGCAGGTTGCTGCCAAACTGGAGTTGATGGAGCCATGCTCTAGTGTAAAAGACAGGCAATGATTATTTTGGTTTCTTTCATCCTTGCTACTATCATTTCAGTTTTGGTTCTTGCTTTTACATGTTTTGGAATTACTGTGATTTGTTCCTATGATGTAGTAAATTATAAATGTAGGATTGCCTATAGTATGATTATTGATGCAAAGGAGAAGAAACTTATCACAACTAGACAATACTAGAGGAAAGCAAAGACAAATTATGTTTGGGAACCCATTTAGTTTTTCTGATACATAGTGGCCTCATTTTAAGGTATATCATGCCATTGGCGAATACTTTTTCATTGCAATTGTATAGCACTTAACTAGAAACCTACATTTGGATGAAATTTAGTTTGCAGCACTTGTTGTCTTATTGTGCTATGGATATAACTTACTTGAGATGATTCATTATACCTATGCTTTGTCGTTCTAATATAGGATGATGAAAATCCATAAGATGTACTAAACCCAAAAAAGAAACAGCTAGAGAAGCTTACACACCGGTATTTTCTTTGCATTCGTTAACTTTGCATTTTTAAACTTCATAATAATGTTCATACTAGAAATGATGATGTTCAAAAGTTCATGATACTTTTTCCATGAAACATCTATTCACTGATGTCCAATTCAACATTCTAGAATTGATAGCCCTGAACAATGCCTATTCGTTGTGGAATTAACATATAGTATGTTTTTCTTTGTCAACCTTTTGCATTCATGCATGCTAATGCTATGGTTTGATTGAATTGGACATGACATGACTTAACTCCACATATGATGTTTTTGGTCAAATTATGGGGTGACCTCATATGATATTTGAATTGGCTTTGGACATTTTGCTATCACAACTCCATATGTAAGCCAGAAGTCTTGCCTTCACCATAGCTTCCATTTATTTGACCTTTTCAAGAGAGTTTTTGAACAAAAAAAAGCAATTATTTTTCTCTTATTTTATTCTTCCCAAGCACACATCTTTTGCATCATTTTGACTAGTTCTGAATCTAACAAATATTTGGTTTTAGGAATTGGTTGTGATGCAAAGGTTGCTTTCGACATTCATAATCTGCATGAAGAGAATCCAAATAAGTTTTATTGCCAGGTATTTGGTGACTAATTGGAACTGAATTTTGAATCGATCGGCTAGATGTGTATTAATAGGAAAAAAGATTTATGTTAGTAAGCAAATTGAATGCTAATAACAACGGAATCTGGGACCATAAAGAGAAAAAAAATTGTTTACTAATGAACCCAACACAACAACACAAGGTGTATGTTAATGTTAGGAAAGTTTCAAAAGAAAGCCAAAACCACCCATAACACAAGCCAATGCTATATTACATATAAGAAAAAAAAATTAACCTTTCTTTTAGAAACTTGCTTACACAAGTTTTATGTTGTGTTTTTTTTTGTAGTAAACAATATTAATGATCATTTTAAGATGGTTATTTTTTTGAAAATCATCTTAGAATGATAGTTTTTCTAAGACGATTTTTTGAGAACTGTCATGAAAAGTTTTAATTTTCCATGATGTTGGCTTCAAAAACGGTTCAAAACTGTCTTTGAATGTGTTATAAAACCCTATAGAAAGCTTTTTTTCTAGTAGTGTTTTGCTTCATTTCCAATCACATTCTGATAAAACTTGTCACACGCTAATTAAAACCACATTTTCAAAAACTATAGGATTTAAGTCCACATGATTAGGTGAGAATTGGGTTAATGTCTTTTATGAAAAAAAGTTGACATGAAAATTTTGTCATCGTACATGATTATTTTTGTTATAATTTGACTGAATATATTGGAGTACTAATTAAATGAAAAAAGTTCACACATTAGATTTTTTTTTAAGAATCACATTAGTAAGTTAATGGAATGGTTTACATGTTATTGAAGGCTGTAGCGTTAAAACATGACCATAAGACCAAGATTCAGTAACTAATTAGGTCCGTTAAGTATGTTAACCAGAATTCGATTTCTTTACCCCTAATGGTTATATAAAATTGTTAAAAAAATAATTTTTTGTTGTAATTTTATAAAACCACAGAACCTCAAGAACTTCCTCGACTTCATCAATGCCATCCTTGGCAGCAAGCTCATGGATTGATATCAAAATCCCAGGGCTTCAATACCAAGATCTACTTTGTCATTGTCGCCAAACACCTCTTGTAATTCAACTCTGATGAAGGCCCCAACGACTATTTGAACAACGAGATCTCTCAATCGCATCTATACTCTGATTAAACAAACGTCTTTGTTTTCTTCTCCAACTCGTGCAAATGATGACAAAGCTCAAGTTTTGTTCTTTGAGTTAAGAATATGCCTCCTCATTAGGTCATTTGATGTGATAAAATTTTTGTAGGTTCTTTGTGTCAATTACAATAACAAGGAAAATAGTGTAGTAAAGGATGATTGGAGTTGAAAAAAAAAAAGAGAATTTTCAAAATGAAAATGTTTGTTTCTAGTCCCTATCAAATTTTAGTATGACTTTGGTTTATGTTAAATTGAAATGTATTATTCTTTAGCTTGAAGCTAGGCTTGGTTAATCCAAAGATAGCTTTAGGTAAAACGGAGTTATATTTTTATTTTATAGAAACTAAAAACATATAAAAAATTGTAAAAAAGATAAACGGACATTTTTAATTTTATAAGAACAAAAAAGATATCTTCGCATAAATAAATAAGTTATTATTGATTGCTTGATGGTTATTTGAAAATACTTACCAAAATATTTATTCTTTATCAACATTTGTATTACAATTAAGAGGGGATAGAAAAATTGATAATAATCACAAAATGCACCAAGTTCCTATTTTGGTATTTTCTTTTAAAAAAATTAAATACACAAATTGCATAATATTTTATTTTACTTTTTCACGCGTAAATATTAGAAAGGCATAAATGTGCAATAGTACGATTCCTTGTCTGTTAACCCACCACTCCACTTGTTGTTTCTTTAGCAATACATCTTTTTAGTTATACATCTTTTATCTCTCACACGCACATATATATAATCAAATGAAGATGGATTAACTCTTTGTATATGCGGAAACAAGTATAAGTCCAGTAATAGATAAAGGTAACAAATTGTGAGCTTTATAGTCAAAAAGGAAAATTCTTATGTTAATAAAGTGTTCATGGCTTAACCTATTAGCTAGCAGTCATATGTAGGGTAACTATCATAACTCGGCCCACAGATCTCATGTAAATCTTTTGGAAATCCAAGGATTGGCATTTTAAAATAACGTTATTGTCAATACAATAAATTATTTTCATTTCTTTAGATAAACTACTATTATATATATGATTTTTTATATGCATAAAAAAATTGTATGCAATATACGTAAAAAATACACTCTTTTAATGGTACAATATGTACGTATTATTCGTCAGAAATCTTTTATTGGAAGAATTCTAATTGATAAAATAAAATTCAATATCAAACTACGTATATTCCTTCATGCAGTTAAGTAATTAAGTTATATAACAAATCAAACTTCTTTCACGAACAATTTGAACTGAAATCATTTCCACGCATCCAATTGGAAATACGTGTGTTTTAACTTTCAAATGTCCTTGATTGAGTGATTTTCTAACTGTACTAACAATTGATCAATATCGATCCAATCAATGTTCTAGACTGAGATTCGAAGGAAGAGAAACACAATACATAATTCGTATACAATGATATTATATGTCAAAGGTAAAAGCTATTTAAAGTAGATTACAAATATATGCAAATAGAATAAAGTACGAATTTTAATTTTTCAGCAACTTATAGCCAACGAGAAGAGGAATTTAAGTTACATATAGAAGGAAAAGCTGAAGCGATATCTGGAAAAGCAAACTGTAGAGGGCCTTCATGTGCACACTATTCCTTTGTACACTTTCAAAGCTGTGCATCCATAAGTACTTGTAAAGATTTATCCTAGTTATAGGCTAAGAATCTAACACATGGGGTTGTTAGAGTTTTGGTAAACAAATCAAGTACAAGATATTTCTCTCTCTACCCGAAGTTTTTCTCATGAAATACTTCACTTGCCCTAATATACCCATCATTTATAGAGAAACATAAGTACATTGACTTGAGGTTTATAAACAGATCTACCCTTGGGAAGCAAAGAATTATAGGTCACATATATGTAGGCCAAAGTGCCCCCATGATTGGATGGGCGATTAATTTTGTACGATAATGAGACATATTCGTCTTGATTATATGTCTATGAAGTTGCTGTTGTTGTTTTCCATGACCTCAAACTCATAACAGAATATGATTTCTTAGAGTGGATGAATGTTAAATGTTCGGCAAATTTTGTCTGTTGCGGCTGTAAAAATTTATATCCGGTTCTACATTAATTATTATTATAAAGAATTTTCTTTTATGAATGAGTTGTATCATCATCATATAATTTTCATATATATATATATATATATATATATATATATATATATATATAATTCTTTTTCATTACAGGTAATTAAAATAAAGACTTAGAGTGTGTTCGTTTCCCATTTTGAACCTCTCAAATGGACGTTAAAAGTAAAGCTAGAAATTTTTACTTCTCACAAAATGGTGCCTTGGAACGTGCACCAACTGAATGCAATGTGTACACAATCAAACATAAACACAGCCTTGAGCTTTAGTATAAAAAACTGTTTTTCATGAGTATGTAATCCGTTAATTAAGTGTAATCTATTAGTAATATTGACATGCTTAAAATGTTCATGAAATTTTTGTTTTATATATATGAGGTTGTAGGTAACTATGAGTAGTTGGGAAAGCATTCATTTGAAACAGATATTTATGCCATTATTCTTGAAACGGAGGTCATTAGTAGATTAGTTGGAAAATAGCATCACTAAATACTACAACTGTGAAGAAAAAGAACAACGCTAGCTTAACCAGGTTTAGTGCAGATTCCTCATCAAGTTGTCCACACATAGCACAATTCAGATCACTTTCCAAATTAAGTACTTTGACATATATGAGTTCACCTTAGTTGGGATTTCATTCAAAAGGAATTTCCATAAAGAAAATCCCAAGATCTTGCATGGAGCCAAACTCTTCCACAAAACCCCGAAAACCTTTGCCTCAAATGCTAATTAAAATCTGCGAAGCACAGAACATTTTTGCATTCTGAAATGAGTAAGCTGCAGATTTCACCATGAAAGTGTTGATTGAAGTTATCAAATTTCCAGAGTCATTTATCTTCCACACACCAAACAAGACTCATACTGAATTAATTAAATTTTGAAATCCAACCAAAATGTCCAGTTCCCAAACAATGAAATCTCGCCGCCAAATAAACATCTAGTCCCAAGAATCTTCTACCCTTCATTTAATTTAAAAAACATTCTCAAATAAATCCCTCAGAGGGCATTACCAATTCAGATATTTTGACAAAAAAAAATAGAATTCTCATTCCCTATTTATTTTACAACATCATCAATAAACCACTTCCCATACATTCACTCCCCACCCTTTACGAAGAGAGCAAATATCCCTCCATTGATAGGTAAGTTGTGATTGTGAAAGTGATGTGCAGTGGATTATTGTGAAGGAAGTGAACTAAGTGGTTTGATAAGCATGAATGTATATGGAAAATGAATTTTCACAATATTAATGTAATTTGACAAGTGTATAAGGTCAACAAGTAATAAAGTGATAAGTGAAACTATCATCTCACAAAGACTATTACTCCCTCTCAACTCATATATAAGTAAAAATAATTATTTCAATTGTTACAAAAACAAAATGACTAAAAACAACTTAGCTAGAGAAAGAGACAAAGAAGAAGCTATGAAAGCTCTCCATTAAAGTTCCAAATTAAATATCCATTGAAAAATCTCCAAACCCTAGATATCTCTCACTAGTATGACTAAAGAATCAAAAGATTTGGTGAAAGTTTTAAAACAAAGTGACTTCAAAGGAATTGGAGAATGAAATTCTCTACAAATGTAAGAGTCCACAAAAGTCCCTAAAAATGGTGCAAAATGCCTATGTATAAGTTGTAGGAGACAAGTCACCACCTCAATATCAACACATAGCTGGGCATTGTCTCTAGATTACCCAAGGGGATAGGGTACACGGGGTTCCTAACACATCTGCTAGATGGGCAACCAAAGTTGTAGTGATGTGAATAAGGTAATGAAAAACACAACTATGTCAACAGAAGCCTGGAAAATGGTGAGCTCTCCTCTGAAGTAGACACGCTAAAGCTCACAATCAATCCTCCAACCTTTTCTTTCTCCCACAACTCACTACTACAAAATATGTTTTCTACATTATCTAATTGACATCGATTATATGAAAATTGATGTCAAAAAATGTATGGTGACATTTTTCTAAAATAAAAGGATTTTGTTAACATCGATTATTATACAACCCTAACCCGTCGCCCCAACACTAACCCCAACAATTCAACGCAATCCCAACCCTAACTCCTCACGACAACTTACTTACAAACTCAACAATGGCTATTATAACTTCTATGAAACTTCCAACATAAACATACCACATTTGTTTAATTTTGGGCCTTTTCTTTCTTAGTTTATATATCCATGTTGATGATATATGTATGGTTCTAGAGAGCTTATATTATATTATTTTAATTAACTACTAATATTTTTTATGGAAAGCAAACGTCACATTTTAGAAAATACTATGCAATATTTTTGAAATACTTATTGAAAAAAATTATGTAATTGGATTGATTTTTAATTCTTTTATTATAAAATAATTTTTATATAAAAATGTTTAAATAAGATATAATTATATAATTGGTCCTTTAATTATAATTAAAAGGTCAATTTGATCTTTCAATTATTAGAAAGTTCAATCAAGTCTTTCATTATTTAAAAAAATTCAATTAGATCCCTTAGTTGTTAAAAATTTTAATCAAATCCTTCAATTGTTTTAAAAAAAATTCAATTAGGTCTCTCAATTATTAAAAAAATTTAATTAAGTCATTTAATTGATCCCTCAATTATTAAAAAGTTAAATTAAAATTTTTATATTTCATTATACAAAAGGACCTAATTATATTGTTTTAAATAATTAAAATACCTAATTGAACTTGTAAATAATTAAGGGACTCAATTAAAGTATTTTAAACAATTAAATGATTTAATTGAATTTTTTAGTAATTGAGGGACCCGATTGAACTTTCAATTTAATTTAATTAAGGGAACAATTATATAATTAAGCCTTTAAATAAACAACTATTTAGCTAAATTCAAATAAATAATAGTTGCATGAGATCGGGTCAGAAGATCGTATTTTGACTCCAAAGACGGGTCATAGGGCGTTGGGTTGGACTCAAAAAGTCTATTTTGGTCGCAAAGGAAAGACATTTGGCAAGAATTGATTCATTAAGAATTTAAAAAGTAACCTGTGGCAACCTTTATCAAAATTAATTTGATAAGAATCGATATTATTCCAATAATCTCTAATCCATGTAAGCCACTAAATATAAAACTTGCATTTAGATAAGTTTAAATAACTTTATTTTCCTTCTCTTCTCTTTCTATCTTCCCATAACGAGGATTCAAGGAACTTAGATAAAAAAGAGAATTTTCTTTTAGTGTTCTGTTCTGAGCATGATGGACACCCCATTACTGAAACCAATTTGAGTACACATGTAACAGAATTACAGAAACATTCTTGGCTCCACTTATATATATTATTAATCAAATGAGTATTGCTTGGTAAACAACTTGGAAGAGATAATTGAATATATAAGAAGAGCTTTGTCTTAATTAAAGTTTGTCTTAATTAGAGGATGAAGCTACTATATATTAACAATAACATACAGCAATAACTACGAATTACAGTATATATGTTGTTTCAGTGACAGGAATTGTTCCTCTACAACCCAAGATGGGGAATGACAAAAGGATTCTGTTTTGGCTAACTTTTTCTCTTTTCTAAACCGTACCGATTCTATTAAAGATAGTGTGTGAAAGTATAATAATGTGAACTATCAAGCCCCCTTTTAATATATTGCACAAATATTGTAAGTTTAAATAAAACTAAAATTGATAAGTGTTCAACATTACAAGAAATCATATCTATGTGATATTTTCTAATATTTGTACGATAATGTCTAAATTTTATGAAGGGTTAAATTACTCATTACTATCAAATCTAAGTGGTAAGTATAATTTATATTACACATATATTCATGAATACACCTAAAATATAAAAATGAAAATATTTAAAACAAGATAATTTAATTGATAAAAATTATTTTATTAATCATCAAAATTAATAATTGAAATATAATAATAAAAGTATTTAAAACTTTTAATTCAAAGAACATCTTATAAATTAATTTAGTTGATATTAAATATTAAATGGTACTATATGTATATCCCATTATGCCTATTATTAACTGAAAAACTGTATTGGTTTAAATATTAATGAAACTAATTAAAATTCTTGTCATTTGAAAAACTTATTAAAGAAAATTTTGATTTAATTTAATACATAAATGTTTAAAAGAAATATGTCATTAAATGATAAAGACAGGTGACTGTATAAGAATCAAAGTACATATAGAAGTTAATTATCTTCTTCTTTTAAAAATAAAAATAAAATGAGAACTCAAATTATTATATAGTATGACTGTGAATACATTATCTTTTAGATTTAATTAATAGTTTATTTTATACATGACGTATTTTTATTTTTTATATGTACATCTGTGTAGTTTAATAATTTATTTTTGAAGCCCAATAAAATGTTAAAGTAATAATAAAAAAGGATGAATTTAAATTAGTTAGTGTGTATTTATAACTTTATAATAATTAAATAAATTATCCACGTTATTCATGCTAGCTGTAAAATAAATTTGGCTTTAATTTTGTTTTCTGCAAAATTAAAAAGAATTCTTTCTGTAAACTTATTTTAATTAATTCATAAGCTAATTTTAATTTGAGTTATAAGGTTAGCTTGGTAATAAGTGGAGAGAGCAAGGTTGACCCAAACATAAAATAACTAAAGCTTAAACTTTAGATCACAAATATTGGCTAAAAGATTTCACATATCACTCTTCTTTTGAAAGTAAAAAATTTTTCTCTCAAATTTTATTTTATGCCTCACATTGGGTTGGGCCATCCTAGGAGGAGAGATTTCATTAATAAAAACTAATAAATTAACAACGTGGTTGAGTGGTTGTTCAACAGTCTTTAAAAAAACATTGGTCTTTAAAAAAAATAAGGCCTCAATTTTAATTCAATATTTCTGTAAAACCTATTTAATTGAAAATGTCACATATAGGCATGACACCCACATAGGGCGAGGGCAGGGAGTTATTCCCATCCTCGCTCCTCGTGGTATGGGTATTTTTTGTCCCGTCGGATCTGCGTGGACCCCGTTTTACATTAAAAAAATGTCAAAAATCATATAAAAGAAATACAATGTTTTTGTTTTATCTCAATTTTTCAACAATAATAAATTTAAGGTTTAATTCTAAGTTTAAAACATGACTAAAAATACCAAAATAAATCAATAATAATAATAATAAAATCACATAAGCAGTGAAGAAGGAATGAAGGTCAATAATAATAGTACCCATTTTCTGTACAACAAACAAGTAACAAAATTTACAAATATGAGTCATATAAAATCGTAAATGCACAAATATGCACAGTGTGAAATGGTGAAATGAACGGTGAAGAAGGAACGAAGGTGAAGCAGTGAAGAAGGAACAAAGGTGAAGAAGGAAGTCAAGGAACGAAATCTGAATTTTGATGCGGCGTTTTAGGGTTTGGATAATGTTTGTGTCTTTATAACTTGTGAGATATTACTTATATATATGATAATTTTATTTTGTATTTTTTTTACTAGTAAAATACTATATTAGCCCTTATATTTATGTTATACATATTATAAGTTATAAGGGTATATAAGTAAAATTCTGTATACTCGGGGATACGGGGACCCTGCGGGGCAGGGAGCATAGTCCCGTCCCCGTCCCCAAATTAGCTGTGGGGGGTTTTTCATCCCCATCCTCGTTCCCGTGGGGAATTTTTTCCTGACCGCAGGGTCTCGAATGGGGAGAATTGTCATGCCTAATCACATAAAACATTTATTTTTAACAAATTAGTTAAATAGTCGTGCATTGCACGGATATTAATTTGACAATTTATACATGCTAAATGATATATATGATTGTTTACTCTTTAAGCCAATTACCTTATATGAAAGATATCATACCCAACAGTTCCAACCAATCCCAGCAGTTCCTTTTTTTAGTTCCTCCTTATTCTCCTTCATCTCCGACATGAAGTCGCACACCTCAACATCGATCGAGCGGTCAGATAGGAGTCGAAGGATGGAGGCGACGTCGTCGGAGACCTCATGCACCTATAAAATGGCATCGTTGCAGAGGAGAAGAAGCATGTGAAATCGTTGCGATGCGAGACGAAGTAGGACTACACCTAAGAGCAAATCTAGAGGGATTGCAAATCCAGGCGCTGGATCAGGAGATGGAGATTTGGTGCCGAGAGAGGTCTTGTGTCGAAAGAAGGTCGCAAACATTGATTGGTGTCTAGCTTGTCCATGATCCCTGGATTGGTGATCACTGCATAGACCATCAGTGTTGAGCAGAGGAACGCGGTGGCCGAGCGCGCCATCGACCACGATCACGCAGAAATTTTCTGGTTGGCATGTTTTCGAGAATGAAACGACATCGTTGAGGGTTTGGGAGATTGAGTGGAAGAGGTGGAGGGAGAGGGGGTTCGTTGTGGAGGAGGTAGGTGGGAGAGGGAAGAATCGAAGGAGGTAGAGGAGGAGTCGGAGAGTGAGAGGGAGAGTGATGTACAAGAGAGTAGAGGCAATGATATAAAAATTAAAAATATATTCACTTCTAAGACAGTTTTTACAAAATTATCTTGGAATGACAATCATTCTAAGACGTTTTTTGCAAAATCGTCTTGGAATGACAATCATTCTAAGACGGTTTTCGTGAAATTGTCTTAGAATGGTAATGTCCAAGACGATTTTTGTAAAATCGTCTTCGTTGAAAAATCTCATATTTACAAAATTGTCATTGTCTTATATACTAAGACGGTTCCTGAGGAACTGTCATTGTTTTGTCGTCGTAGAAAATGCTTTTTCTAGCAGTGGATTTTGTCCAATATATTATTTAGAGGTAAATACTATATCGTTTTATTTAAAAATAGTTTTTTAATTTGTATATGGTATATGAGAAATGTTTTTTATATAATTAAAATTTATGATAAATAAACATTTTTTAATATGTAAATTATATTATAATCAAAACCATAATAAATAAATATGTTTAGATATATAAATTATGTTTTAGATTTATAATAAACCATTTAAATTGTGGTATGAGGTTATTTTTATTAATTGGCAAATTTTTAGGAAAGCTATTCAAATTCATTTTAGGATGAAATATGGTAGATTAAAAAAATGGGTAAATACTCATTTTTGTTTTTGGAAGATGAAAATTTTGAATTTACTCCTTGAATATATAAAAAGTGCAACAACTTGGTACTGTCGTTAACTCTCCAGAGGCATTTGGCTCCATTATGTGGTACTTCATGTGTGCAAACTGGTTGTCATGTCCTTAATGAACGAGGATGGACTAATATGTTAGCATATTATCGATGGACTAAATTTGTCAATTTTGAAAATTGTATTTTTTTTTTTTACATCAACATTCTTTTGTTGCCGTTGAAACCTAATGGCTACTTCCAAATCTCCTCTTTTATATCTTCTTCTCCCCCAAAGACACACATATACTTTTTGTTGCATATATCTTCTTCTCCTAAATTTTGTGGGTTGATTCTGAATGGGTGAAGAGTCGTAGGATGGGTTTGATGGGAAAAGAAGCAAAATGAAAGTACATTGATGTGATAAGACATCTTACAACACATCAAAACAATGATACTGTCAATTTTTTTAACATACAAGGTTCATGTTTCTTTTAAGCATCAACATACACACCGTGACAAATATAAAAACACAAAAACAAGCACATGTATTTACCAAAACATAAAAACATGAACTTCAACAATAACAACAACCTCATTACAAACCCTAAACCCAAATCAATCAGCACACACACATTTATTTACCAAAAACTAAAGTGAACCCACAATAAAACACAAAGATATCAATACAAACCCTAAACCCTAACTTAGTTTTCAAAATCCGCAACCTTTAGCATTTTGACCCGACCCCAAAGATGTATTTGAAAAAAAAAGAGTACCCCCAAAATAAAAATAAATAAATAAAAAAATCCATGCACAACCAACCAATTTTGAAACTCAAAAAAATAAATAATGCACCAATATTTATTTCAAGCTTTACCTTCTGAAGAAGTGTAGAACAAGAAACAGTTGCCTTCATCTTCAAGTACTAGGATGAAAAAAGTTCTTTCACGATGGCTATGGTATTGTCGAAGTTTGTCTCTTTCACTTAAAGAATGCAGGAACATGATATGGCAAAGGACTTTTCCATTGGTGAAAAAAGGTAACAAATGAGACTTGTTAATTTATGTGTTACCCAAGTAGTAAAAAGTCAATCTTATATATAACATTTTAGTCCCGCCAAGTAAGCAACACAAGTGGCACTCTTTTCCATGACATTTTAGTCCATAGGTGCCATATATGCACGGGCATTAGGGATAACGAAGGAGAGTTAATGACAAGACCATTCTATCGCATTTTTTGTAGATTCGGGAATTAAATTTAAATTTTTCATTCTTCAAGAACCAATATATCATTGCCTTTCACTTTCAAGAACTAAAGTGAGTATTCATCCTAAAACGAATACTTAAGAAGACTATTGGCGTGATCAATTCAAATCCATAATAGCAACATTACATCTTAATCTCATAGCTGGCAAATCAATCCAAATCAACAAATCAATTTAAATATGTTTTGTATCTTTAGATTGAATCATCAATTCAATATGTAATAACAATTTAATTATGATTTAAATCAGACTATGTCATTCATTTTATATCTTTGCACCAGCAACATGCATATATGTATGTGATAAACCATAATTTGAGTGATATTTTATGTTATTTTTTGTGATTTTTTATGCATTTTCTTGAGAGAACGCACGTTTGGACATTAGTTTTTACTTTGTAGAAGTATAACTAATCAATCAAGTGAAAAAGTTGGGAAATGCATAATTTCATAAAAATCTAATGTTATTTTCACTTGATAATGGTTGTGGTAAATTGACCACTGTCGTGGTCAACCAGAAAGACCATGGTTAATCATGAGGCCCTCGTCATTTCACAATATCTCAAGCTTC
Organism: Glycine soja; assembly: GCF_004193775.1. Taxonomy (NCBI): domain Eukaryota; kingdom Viridiplantae; phylum Streptophyta; class Magnoliopsida; order Fabales; family Fabaceae; genus Glycine; species Glycine soja. The sequence goes on along the minus strand of NC_041009.1, from coordinate 13,525,836 downwards.
AAGGCTAGGACTCTGATATCGACCATGATAGATATCACCATGATCGTAGTGAGCTTAATTAAGGAAATTATCTTTAGGCGTCTAATTAAAGTAATTATTAGAGATCATATTAGAATATCTATCTATAATGTGACTAATTAAAGTAATTATCTTTAGAGATCATATAAGAATATTTGTCTATAGTGTGTCTAATTAAAGTAATTATCTTTAAGAGTTTATATATAAGAAGTTGAATTTTAGACATTCAAAATTCAATATACAATTTATGTTTTTTAGAGCTTTAGAGAGAGAGAATTGCAATGAAACAATTGAGGTCCTAATTTGTAAGGGTTTGATCTCTTTTACTTTCAATGCATTATTGTATGTTATATGGTTTTTCTATAATCATGGTTGGCTAAACTCCTTAAGCCTCTGATTGTGATGTAGTTGTACTGTGAACCCTAATCCTTCTTTTCAATAAAAAGTCATTCGATGTTATTTAGATGATTGTGTCATTCTACTACTTTCTATTCTATATTGGGACTGATCACTCTAACTCTTAGTCAATTACATATTAGTGAACATCTACTTATAATTAACTAAACTATAGAATGATAGGGTTCATAAAACTAGCATGACCAAACTGATGGCATGAACTTTCTTTGTACAAACTTTTGTGGTGTTCATCCTTAACCCTGAATTGAATCCCGAATAATCAATGCAAGATTAATTTAAGGGGAAGAGTATTATCAAACCTTGATCATAGGCTAACAATTAAATTAAGAGGTATTAGACAATTATTTGATAACTTAGATGTCTGAATTGAATTAGGAATTAGAGGGAAACAATACATGTGAAATCTTAATTCGAGTTTTCACCTCTCATACATATCTCTTTCTTAAAGTTGTTGTATGTCTTTTAGTTTTATTTCCTTAAATACAATCACAACAACCCTCAACTCAAGAGTAAAAACCCAAAATTATTAATTTATATTATTTAGATTATTTTGAAACACAACTAATTTTTAATGTATGATATTCGGACTTTTAAGTCTATAATACTACCGAATAAGATACATTTATCCTTATTCCTTAGTGAATATATATTTTATGCATCAGTATGTTGTTGTTACAACTTCATTGAATAAAATTTGTTTCTATAAGTTCTTATAAAGACAAAGTATACATATATACATTTTTTTAAAAGGTCAATGTTAGTTTTTATTTGTTAGTTTTTTTCCGTGAGAGAAATTCAATACACTGATATCCACCCGTAATTAATATAAACTGGTCACTTAGTCAATTTCCGATCGAACCGAATCGTCGGATCCAATTTTAACACTATAAATAAGGGATCTAACGTGGGACTCTCAAAGGAATAAAGGGTTGAACACTTGAGCTTTTATAGATTTTTTTCACTTTGAAGTATGTTTAACGACATACCAAACAATCACTTTAATCAATGAGCAGTTCCCACTTGAAAATGGGCGTTTATGGACCTATTCAAAGCGAAAAATTCTTATATCCACCTAAAACAATACCTATTAAAAACATATCGATCTAAAACAAGAATAAGAAATTCATTACCCCACAAAGGAACTATCTATCTTTGATTTCCTGCACTTTTCTTTCTTTTTTCATATTTGAAGGTGATCAGGACTATGATGCTCCATTACGAAAGCAATTTGCTTGTCTTAGAATATTGAGGTAACACTCTATAGTCTATACGAGTATTCAAAAATAGGATTAAATATTTTGAATTATTAAATTAATCTAAAAATTAGAAACTGATTAATTTAATAATTCAAAATATTTTAGGCCACAACACTCTACAGTCTATTTTTGATGAAAATATTGAAAAAAAAATCGCACATTTTGGTTTGGTTTATTAATTAGTTCAATTTTCTTTTGTTTTTTATTGTTAAAATTGAGCTAGAACAATGCAAATCACACCACACATAATATATATATATATATCAGAACCAACGGTTTTTGGTTATGCAGGTTCATTATATTTTGTATGTTTATTTTACTGTTTAACTACTTATGATTATTTAAATGTCATTATTAACTAGCTAGTGATTGAACTCTAATGATTATTAGATTTTAAATAGTCATGATAAATGTGATGTCATGTTTGTATTTATTTTGAAGTGTAATTGTTAAAGTTATAAATCTCTTAATGTTAAATCAATAACTAATCATAAATGTGTTGTCATATGAATTAATATTAAATTTAGATTACTCTTATATTAAAAATATTTATCTATCACGAATTTTCTTACAGTTAAACAATATTTAAACTAATAAAATGTAAGCTAATATCTTTATCAATTCAATAATTGATAGTATTTAAAAAAAGAGGGAAACCATAGTTTCAAAGTATGTTATTACGCATTATAAAATGAAGAAGAGAAAAACAGAAACATTTTCACACACTCAAACTCTAACCTCAACATATACAATCAATTTCAGTAAGAACATTTTTCAATTGTAAATTATTTTAAAGGTTTATATACCCATTTCATAAATAATCCCTTTCTTATAATTTGCACTAATTAATTTTCAATCCCATGAAACACTACCACTTGGACCGAAAGTGTCGCGTTCAAAATTCTCATCACCAGAACTCAACAAGTGGGATTTGAGATCACTTTTGGAGATATAATTTAAAAATACACCTAAAGTTGCATATGATTCAAGGTCCGCATTATAACAACAACATCCATATCAGTGATAATATATTATAACATAAAATTAGTAGGATGCTTAAAAAGAGCTTTGTCTTGATGTCTGAGAGCACACACACTACATCATCATTCATATATCCACATAAATAGTTCACATATTCACCAACAAAAAATGCAAGCATTATTGTTTACCTAGGTTCTATAGTATAGTGCTCTCATCAAAAGCATAAAATTAATAGATATTTAAAGTCATGCACAAAGATATTTTGTGTTTGACACTTGCTATCGCATTTGATAAAAGGGTATCTGGTTCAATATCATTTTTATGAAAGGCATATATACATTTGCACAATCTTTTGTTATCTTCTAAGATTCCTGGCCTCCCACCATACTATAGCTTAGTATCAGCCGTTATTAAAGGATTATTATGGCCAACTTGGTAAACAACATTTTAGAGTCACTAGACATAAAATTTGATCTTCTTAAATAAAATTTTAAATTTAATTCTTATAAATAAAAAAATAAAATTAAAATATGAAAAATTTTATTAAATATGATCATCAAATTCTCTAATAAAAATTAATTATCAACAAAATCGATAAATACTTTCTAATAATAACATGATAAGAATAAATAAATAATCTACTGCTAGCTTCTCCCTCAAATTTCATCTTTCTCTGACTATTTGCCACAAAAAGCAAAGTAATAGATAGAATTGAATTGAAGATGGTTATCTTCGTGACAGTACGTAGTATCAGGTGCCTTTGCATGTTGCTCTTTCCCTAAGGCTCAAATATTTCCTCCCACTTGCAACTCCAAAACTACAAAAATGTCCCACCATAGGTAACAAATATTTTTTTTTCCAACGTTAAAAGATCTTGACAAAACACGGTAACAAAAGGACTATTAGTTAGGGCGATTGAACAATATAATATTATTATATTAGCTTAGTTAATCTGTCTTAATAATGGCAAACCTTTTTTGTTATCTTATAATGTAACAAAAGTGCGTGGAAACAGGTCTTTCCTTTGCTCTTTTTTGACCGAATCTTTTGAAATGACACACTGCTTGGATGCTCATTGCCCTTATCTTTCATTAAGTCGTTTGTCTTTGATGGAGGAATTTTGAGAAAAATTAGATGGAGGCATTACTTTTAAAAAAAATGAGAATTGTATAATTAATGTTTTAAAAAATGAATAAAAGATTATTAAAGGTTACATGGTAATTTATATTTAATTATCCATTTTTTAAAAATAAAGAAATAATACTTACTGAACAAAAAAAATACTCTTTTCCTCAGTTCAAGCTTGCTATAAAGGAATGAATATTGAATATAGAAATTCATGGCCGGTTCTAAATTTTCATGACTAATTGAATGCCTTCAAAGTTCAAACGACAATCTTGAACTTGCTTTGAAATCAAGCAACTTTAAGTCCTGAGAAAAGATATGTTTGGGATCAATCAATAGTATAAAAACTACAATCAAAATGGGAAAGGTAGCCTCAAATCTTTTAATCTTGTTTTTAAATTTCTGTTTCAGTCGCATTTGTAGTCACATCAGTGTGGGCAAATGTGACAACAATTACAATGCACAATGCAGCCGTAAAATGTTCCAAAATGTTGATATATAGTAGTAATTGTAATTAATGTATTTGCAGATCATAATTTATTGAAACATTACTTATAGAGAATCTAATGATTGATTAAGAACATAAAATATAGGTTAACTTTATGGTTATGATTTAAGAGCCACATTAAACCAAAACAAACGTTTAAAGGGTGCATGCACCAAAATTCATGCAACACCTGAAACCAATTGAACAATTTTGTGACACATGTCTCTCTTTCACATCTACTCAAAATGATGATATTCTAATTGTTATTAATGTATTCGGAAATCATAATTTATAACCTTGACTGATAGAGAATCTAATGATTGATTAAGAACATACATAACATATAGGCTAACTTTATGGTTATGGTTTAAGAGCCATATTAAACCAAAACAAACGTTTAAAGGGTGCACCAAAATTCAAGAAACACATGAAACCAATTGAACAATTTGGTGACACATGTCTGTCTTTCACATCTACTTTAGTCTCCCCAAGTGGTTGAGGAGCCAACAGGCTCATGTTGGGGCAATGGTGGGTGTTGCACGGAAGTGAATCTAGGGTTGATTTTTGGCGCATAAGATCACTACGGTATCTATTTCTTGTTTTCCATCATTTGTCATTTGCAAAAAAAATTATTATTCTGTTCCATAGTACACTTATTTTGTATCTCTTTGCAACCAGAGAGATCCATTGCTCAAAGATTTGCCATGCTTTTTTTCTACAGGATCAGTTTTCCATTAGCAATTCAGGTCATGCATGCACCCTTTGTCTAAACGCTATCATCTACTTTTTATTGTTCTATACTCTTTTAAAGATACTCATTTTGATGAGGAGAAAAATGTGTTCAAGAGAATCACAATTTTGCAGCCTGTGGTAGGGACTTATAGGGACTCTCTTACAAGTTTCGTGTTATGCAAGCTCTAGTGTGAAACCCCATTACCCCCCAATCACCCATATAAGATTAAAAAAAAATGCTTTATTCCCGTGCCTCTTAGATCTTAAAATGAAGTAAACTTTAGCAAACCGATCAATATGTTATTATAAATAGAGTATCAAAGTGATTTTTCTACCATTAGTAGATAGTGTTTATTTGGCTCAATTTACATCTACTCTTCTGATTTGTGAGGCTTTGTAATTGTAATGATTATTTGTTTGCCCAATTAATAGATAAAAACGTATTTATGCCTTAATCACCAAAAAAATAAATCCTTATACAAGGCCTTGCTTGCATTCACAGAACAAAATATATGATCACTTCACACCACATATAATACAAAAACGTGTCATGTTTATGTTATTACTGTTGCACAATAAAAAAGTATAACAATAACAATTATCTTTTTTTTCAACCCTTAACCTCTAAAATCAAGGGTCTTGATATTTTATCATCAAATCAACACATAATAATATTGTTTCTTTTGGCTAATAAAAGAAATCATCAAATCAACACTTGAGATTTGTGTAATGCAGGATAGTATGTCCCACATATATACCAGAAGGCAAGAAGGGTGACAAATATAAGAACAGCAAAACTAAACATGATCCATGTTGTTGCAGCTAGCAGCATTCTCTGAATTTGCACATTATATGAATGAAACAGAGTTTCCAGGTTCATCTAAAAGAATGTCCCACCACACGCGAGCTGAAAAAACTAAAATCTTGCAGAAATCAATAAGAATTTCAATTAGACCATGCTAGGATAAAAAAAAATTTTAAACTCTTGTAATAGAAAAAAAAAAAGATAAAGTAAATTGACCTTTTCTAAGTTAAAAATTAACTTAAGCATATCAGCTTTTTTGTAAAAATTAGATGACAAAGTTTACATAAAAGTTTAAACAGACATGCCATAAAGAAAAACGAGTATTTATTAAAACAAGGCGTGCAGCAGGGAATGCCAACGAAAAATGCTTAGATATTTGGAGTCTATATAATGCTTAATTGGATTTGACTCATGGATTCGAGAGGAATTGAGTCGTAAAGCATCCATGCAAGAGCTTAATTGTGAAAGAATCTTTGTTGTTGAACAATGTTAATAGATTAAGAATTAAGTTGATTGCCAAGCTATTGAATGAAAAGCTTAGAATTGACTATTGACTAAATGAGATTGATGACTAAATAAAATTGAAGGTGCAAAATTATAACGGTGGAAATGTTTTTTTCCCCTTATACTTGAAATTGGGCTTTGTGGGCATTAATAGATTGCCCAATTAAGAACAATGCCAATTAGAAAAAACACTTACATAAGTTATTGACGTTTGATATTTATTACTGCCTAATTAATAAGTGTACCTCCCTTTCCATTAATATTTTTTTATTACTAAAATAACCTTTCTCACTTCCACCAACCTCTCTTTTCCCATTATTTGATTTATCTATGAAAAATTGTAAATTTTTCATAATTTCATTGACTTCCAAGTGAATATTGTTATACTTTAACCTTCTCACAAAAGAAAGCGCGATAGACGCATCGTCTTCTACATGACTACATTTAAGTAACAACTGAATTTCGAAAGTATGATATGTCCACCTCTAAATTTTATTTTTTTTTTTAAGTACTGTGTTGAAAATTACTTCTCCAAAAAATAATTGCCTATTCTAGAAAGTAATTTTCATAACTATATTTTTTCTTGTTAAAGCATAGTTCCAAAAATTACTTTCCAAAAATATGTAATTGCTTTTTTTTCCAAGAAGTAATTTTTGAAAAGAGATCCGATCTTTAGAAAGAGATTGAGATACTTCTCGGGGGGCGGGGCGCGGCAAAGGAAGAAGGGTGCGTGGTGTAGGAATAAGGGTGAGAGCATAGGAAGGGCTGAGCAGAAAAGTGCTTCCAGGAAAGAAATCCCTAACGCGAATAATTTGAAACTCGAAAATAAATTACAGGGTATTTAGAGAAAAATGAAAAACAAAACTGAGGTATATTAATTTATTAAAGAGGTATACTGATCATTTATCTAAGTTATGCGTTCACTAGGATTTATTTGGATTTGAGTCCATCTCAACTTCCAAAATCTTCATAAAATAAAAATTATCTTTTACTTAACTAAATTATTTTGGTCATATTAATGATAAATGTGAAATTTCAACATACTTCATTCATGCCATTAATTAGACATATCAAGCATAGGACTGAATATATAACTTGATAACAGATACACTAATAGGTCCTCAACAATCACTAGATAAATTCCAATATGATCTTAGAATTTGAACTTGACTCTAAATTAACCCAAAATATAGCTCATGAGATTATCCTCCACTTATATATAAAGATATGGGCTTGTTATTAAAAGTCAAAAGAAAATAAAAATAACTCATCTCCCCACAAAGACTGCTTCATTCGCATAGCCAGGAATACAATCTTCAAGTATAATATAGTTGAAAGTATAAGTAAGAAACTAAATGTGAGATCTTTCTCAGCTGATATTAAAACTTTTATTCACCATGTTGAGAGACTCCAACTCCATTGTCACTGCAAACCCACCTCCTGCTCAGCACCACCATCACTCGCCGAAGCAGAACGCAATTCCAACTTCCAATTCCTTTCTCAAAACAATAGATTATACCACCGTTTGACCCACCGCAAAAATCTATTCCAGCATCTCAAGTCTCTTTTCTTTATATATCTAATATCTAGCATGCTTACCATGTATCCTGTACTTAACATGTTCAACAATCGAGTGTCAGAAACTATTTTGCATTTTTAAAATCATTTTGGACAGTTGATGTCTTAAATCTCATCCAATAGTTAAAAATAAAGAGCATCCATGCTCCGTATTTCAACGGGAGCATGTTAGGAACATTCAGTTACATTCACTTCCAAGTATACTACAAACATAGCCAATTCTTTCAAAGTACTAAAGGTAGGATATGACTAATGACACTTAGAATCTTCCATCTAGTAAGTAGGCCGAGTTTATAATCATCATAACTACTATTATTCCAAAGGAGAATCATCAAAATCATGGATGATCTTGCAGGAAAATGGACCTTCCATTACAAATCCGACTATAATCTATACGACCCTTCTCTTTCAAATTTACAATTTTCCCATATGCCCATATATATTGAGTAAATGAAATCGGTCTTTCCAACAAAATTGAATTTAAGTCCTTCAAACAAAGAGTTTCTAGACCTGACAGCTTTAATGGTAGGCTAAGGTGGCTGCATCATAACAGTATTGAAAGCATTCAAGGATCTTTGCTTTGCTAAGAAGTGTCCGCCCAGAAAATATTTCAGAACATTAACGGTCCACACACAGGCCACAACCATGGTACACATTATTCAAACATGGTTTTCCTGTACATGCCTTTTGCTGTCCCTCTCAGTATGGCCTAGCCGACTGACCTTGTTTCGATCCTCCATGTAATCAAATCGATTATTGTGGTGAGGCCCGGGGCCATAATTATGACGTTTCCCCTCCACCCCTCTTTCAGGGGAGCTTCCTGCTTTTCTCTTGCGATTGCTTGACTTAGGTGATGGAAGCCCTACACCAATGTCATCAAGTGCGGATACCTCCCCTTCTTCAACAGCACTTAGATCTGGTTCATATGATGACAAACCCTTTACTCCATGATATTGCTCATCTTCATGGTCTTGATGTCTTCCATGCATGTTATCATAATCTGATCTGTCAGAGGGCTTAGACCAGCTTTGCCTCTTCTCCTTATTTTTCTCATTCTGAGGAGCCAGTTCAATTCCATCTTCCAGTTCCCTCTCAATGAGATCATCGTCATCCATAACATCTGTTTTCTTAGTTATATGAACAGCTGCTTTCCTTCGTTTTTCTAATGCAGCCTTTACCTTGTCTGTATCAATTTTCTTAACGGCTTCCTGAGGAGGCCGGCTAAATGCATCCTCTCTGTGATCTAGGTTTCTGCTATTATGTTTGTCTTTCAATTCAGTCAGTTCTTTTGTTTCAGTCCCTCCAGCATTGCTTTCGTGCTCTTTTTCACCATTATCAGATCGAGATTTCACCACGTCTTGAGCTTCATGTGAGTTTTCCTTAAATGGTAGAGATTCCCTCTCAGGATATTGATTGCCTTTGGCATCACCTTCCACCCTGTGTTTCATTTCTGTGCTCCCATAATCACCACTTCTACCATGGTTTGAGATGGGGCGCCCCACATGATTTGGGACTGATGAATCAAACATGGCCATAGAAGACACAGGCTTTGATGTTTCCAGTCTTGTGGCTCCGGACTGGGAATTACTCTTTGCAGCTGCAGTTTCATCATTAGTAATTGGAGCTTTTGCAGTGGTCTGATTGGAAGTCCCACCTCCTTCGACATCGTTGGAAGGTGGCATTCGATTTTGTTCATACAGCTCTAACATTTGATTACTAACTTCTGCAAAATAATAATAATAATAAACAAATAAATAAGAACAACATAGGTCTTATGTTGTGATAATACGATATCCAAATTTAGTACCATTGAACCTGTCTAATTAAATAGATAAATACTAAGATACCATCAGAGAGAGAGAAATAAGCATAAGAGGAATGATAGAAAAGAGAGATGACAATGAGATGGTACTTTTTTTCCTCATTTCTTTATACGACTAGTACTGAATAAAAAGACACCAACCCTCCAATTGGCGTGGAGTGACATCAAACTCTTGCCACCAGACCTTCTCCCCATCTGATGGTAGCTTCACCTTCAGAAACTTGGCAGCAAGGAATATGGCTCCAGCTGCAATGTGATGGGGCTTAAATTGCAAGCAAAGTGATGTCCGAAGTCTGCATATCACATCCTAATTTCAGGAAAGAAAAATCAAAGGCCACACTCGCCTTAAAAAAAATTGTGTAATCTTCATACCCATCATTTACAAAATTCCACGCAACTTGAGCTAGGGCATTTTGAGCTACTTTGAATTTCTTTATTGCCTCAACAAGAGGTTTATAAGGATGATGCACATTCAGATCAAAACCAAGAGTTGCAAGAACAACCCTCTCTCCCAGTAAAATTAATTCTTTATGCTGTTCATACACATCCTGTGCCACAATTGCATGAGAAAAACATATATTACAAGAGAGGTAAGGAAAAATTGATAAGTTCAAAAGAAATTTTATTTTGAAATAAATCCACAGTTAAACAAACACAAAGAATAAAGAAAATAACAACAAAATTCAATTTCAATCCAGAGACCTAAATCAAACCCCAGCAAAGACAACAATTAATTAACAGGTAGTTCAACGCTGGGACTCAGGAGTAGAGATTGCTTAATGAAAGAAATACCTTTTGTTTTATTCTCATAATTGCCGCTGGATCCTTCTTATGTATAATTTCATATGAAATAAGAATTACATCTTTTAGTGGGCGAGGAGTTTCTTCAACCTTCCCAGCAAGAAACATGCATACTGTTGCAATGGTCTGCAGAACATGTTAAGTTACTAATTATCACAATTTGTCCAATTTAATATTTCATCATATGCATAAGACAATGTACTACTACACATACAGATATATATCAACAGAGAAGGAAAAATATATGAAAGTGCTCCAACACATGCTAAAGAAAGAGACAGCAAATAGGTAAAGACAGCTAGACAGAAAAGGAGATGACATTAAGATTAAGTTTACCAAATGAAGAAAACAACAATTACAAGTAAAAACTAAGCAGCCATGGGATTTATTGTTTGGGTGATAAACTAAGGGTAAAATATGTTTGAGGTCCCTCTAAAATTTGAAAAGTATTAATTTTGTCCTCAAAAATTTTCATATTAATTTGATCCCTTTAAAAATAAAACATTTGTTTTGCCCTCAGTGGTAACTCAGACAGTTTTCTGACATGACTAACAGATTTAATTACTTTCTCTTTCTACCTTCCCAAGCACACTCAGAAGAATAGCGGAGCAGTTTAGTGTAACTGCCGTACTGGAGCAGTTTATTGTAGCAGACCAAATAGCAGGCTGAATAGCAGTTGTAGCAGGCACTATGTATTGATTCCAAAAAAAACCCTCTGAACAGACACATTTGGACTTTTTCGGAGTGCTATTTTGGGATTTTAATTTCCTAAAAATGAAGTCTATAAATGTAATAATAGTGAAAATGATACAGATGACTTGAATTTAGAAGATGATAGTTGATAACTGATAATTCCTAACTAGGAAGCTTGTATTTAACATTTGTTGATATTTACTAGTATGTTTTGTCTAAAAGACTTTTTGTTGTTTTTTATGAATGTCATTAATTTTGAGTAGTTTTTATCATTTTTAAGAATTTATATGTGTATATAGTATACATACATTATATAAATCATAACAAATTTCAAAATAGAAACTATCCCGCTATATGGTATATCGCTATAGATTTTTGGAGCCAACCACTAAACACCGCTATCCAAAATTTAAAACATTGCAAATAAGCACCTGTCTACTGATTTAATATGATAATAATTTTCAATCCTCATCAGTCCCAAAAGACGGGGTAAAAGTGATTAGGTCACTAGGAGTCTAGGACACTGTCAAGACCACCCAATACATGAATAATGTAAGGAAAAAAAAAGATGATATTCTCTCAATTATGTCTCACCAATCTAATGTGTTAGAAATGTAATATAAACATAGTAGTCAATAGTGCACTACAGTGGGATAACAGAGTGGGTGGCCCTAGACTGCTATGGGATTCAAATAGCAGAGCGGTTTTGAATAGCAGCTATAGTGGTTCAATAATGGCCAAAATAACAGCTATTCGCACGCTATAGTGGCGCTGCCATGTTATAGGCTTAAAAATCCAATATAGAGCGGAAAATCGTTGTTTGAGCCTTTGAGGTTTATTTGGCTAAACTATTCCACAAGAAAGTCATCTTTGTCTCTGTTTTGACTTCTAGTCCTTCACACATTATAGGACTATCTTTAATCCTATGTTCTAGTCTTTCCTCTTCCTGTAGACTTTTCACCTAGTTCAAAGTTAGCCACTCCACGCCACAATCCAAAATTCGCTATCCGAGATTGATAACTATGAATATAAAAACCTTTTACGTGTCTTCACCTAAAAACTTGAACATTATAAGCTACCTCATGCAATCTTCCCTTATCCGGCCCTAACAATTACTGAACGAATTTGAAGTAGCTTGCTCTTTGGTCAAGTTGTCAAGATACCATAAATGATACATCTACAATGGCTTAATGTGGAGTTATAACAATAATATAATACATAGTGCAATTTACATGACAACTTGCACCATATGTATCATATAGTGCACCACCTTCTTAATACCAAATTTCAGCTAAACCACATCTGTTTAAAGTTTTTAACAAAATAAGATATAAATAAAATAACTGAAGATTTTTTTTTTCTTTTCTCTTTTTATTTTCTTGGTGATTTCCAAGAATACAATGCTGCCCATACTCTCCTACCTTTCTATTAATTGGCACAATGAATCCTGAAATATGAATTCTAATGCATACGTCATAATTCATAATAAACTAGAGTTCATCAAAACAGAATAATTCAAATACAATAGCCATGAAGATATAAGCCAGCCAAAAAATAGATTAGCTAACACTGCTAATTGAAATATATAAAAAGAAAAAATGTATTAACACCGAGAACAATTATTCAATAATAATAGCAGGCAAGTTATCATAACAAAATACAAACTCACCCTCCGGTCATTCTTTGCATGGGACTGCCGGAGAAAGAATCGATGACAAAATATTATTGCAGTTGCAATAGTTACCTGAGGCCTGCAACACAATTAAATCAGTGTCAACATCATGATAAATGAAGCTTAGGGTATTCATTGACATTTATTATCAATTTTAATATGATAATAGAGATAAACAAATGTTTTCCCTTCAGTGCAGGCAATATCTCATAAAAATATAAACACATAAAGTTGCTAAGATGTTCCTGATGAGCTCCTTCCCTCCTAAAAGGAAACAAATCAAAGCTAACACAACCTTACTTTTTGTACAATATAAAAAAGATTTAGCCACTGGATGAACATTTATATCAGTTGAACAAATAGGAACCAAGGATACTTGCAATAAATCACAAGTCTTAACAGGCAAATTTAAAAAACAAAAGTGCCCCCTATTGCAGTTAAGATAGGTCACTGAGGCAACCAGTAAAGACTCACACTTTAAGTCTCATGCCTAAGTCTTGCAGAAATGTACAGTATGATTTGCGTAGGTAAGTTTCTTTCTTCAAATCTATGCCATCGTGTTTGGATGGTGAGTATTCTTCAATCTCCTTCCTAGCAAAGTACCACCTCGAACCATCCTCCAGCTTCTCTTCAGAGTATCTCTGAGAAACACCTTGAGAAGTTCCATGATGAGAGGCATCACCAAGCAACAATCCAGCCATGAGGGTGAAAGCTGATGAAACTTAGTTTTGATGTATATCTGTATAAACTTTAGAAGATAATGATCACTTCACTTATTATGTACATTAAATAATCGCTCTCTGTCCATTAAATACAATAATGTGAAACAAACACGTGATGCACTAACATACAAAATAAATAAATCCCTAATGATGTCAACAAAACAAACTTGGGTTGGGAACCTTCAATTTTTTCACCTTCATTTAATTATCAAAATCTGATAAGAACAATTGGCTGTCTCTAAGATTTTCCAAAATAAATCTTCCAATCTCACATTTGCTCAATTATATTACCCTCTAAGAAGGCAACCGCAAATATCACATCCTTTTATAACATTATCATTGACATCAACGCCCATTAAACCTCGACATTGAATATTCCAAACACTAAGACCTCCACATGTATATACATCAACAAACTTCACATCAGCACCAGAAATTTAGCATCGCTAAACAACCCACAACAAAATAACTCAGTAAAATCATCCCAATATGTCACTAACTAAATTACCTGACAATTACCATCAAAAATTAAATTTACCTAAAATTAAATAAAAATCAAAAACCATTTTTTAGTCCACATTAATAATCTGCAATACAGTACACCCTCAACAACAATTCAGAAAATGAAATTCACAAACTTGGTTCCTTACGAGAAACAGACAAAACCTAAAAGGCAAAGGGTACACTATTTTATTCACCAAAAACCAAATTGAAAAAAAAAAAACTGCAACAAGAAAACTACAAAACCAAAAGCAAATTCAACCTTTACCTGTAGTAAAAGAGCAAAAGCGAAGTTGAATTTCAGTGTGGAAGACGAGTTCGATGAGAAAGACGCGATTTTTCTCCGCAAGAAGCGAAAAACTCGAAACCAAAATCGGGGAGTTCCCAGAATCAGCGCGTTTTGAAGAGAGGGGAGAGAGAATTCGATGGAGTAACTGTATCAGTGTGAGCAAAGAAGAAGAAAGAAAGAAGGAAGATATTTTAAGATTTTTTAAATTAGGGTTTAGAGTGGTGATGGAGAGAGAATAAGACTACGCCGTATCAGCGGCAACCATATACACACCAACCCTGATATTTTTCCTTCTCCCTTTGGTTTTTCTCTTTTATGGGTAAATGGGTAAATATCTTTTTTTGGTTGGGTAAATATAATAATATATATAGGTAAATATTTTTTTTTTGGTTGGGTATATATATATATATATATATATTCGGTGTGGAATAACTTACCATCCTACTGCCTTGATGGTATACAAATTTAACTTATTATTTAAAACTAGTATTTTAATATAATAAATATTTATTTTATATTTGTAAAATTTATAATAAATAAATATTAAACATATAACTTATATTATAATTAAAATATGTAATAAATAAAAAATTTAGCATGTAAATTATAATTTATATTTATGTTGAAATATTTTTAGTCTCTTAAATTTAAAATGATTTTACTGTCAACAATGGTATACATTACAAAAGTAATACTACACGCAATGCATGAACAATAACAAATTATTAAAAAAATTGACAAATAATTTTAAAAAACTTAAAATCAGTTAAATAATTGGAGAAAAAACTTTATTACCAATTCAAAAAATTTCTTCACAACGGAGTGATTTGTAATTATCTTTTAGATCTAAAGATGAATTCAAAGTAAGCAACTCCACAATATTATTAAAAAATCTACTTTTGAGCTCGTGTAACTTAATACCAAGTGTAGAAATTTAAAAAATTAATATGACAATAATGTTGAATTGTAATACGATTAACATTTTGGCGAGCTCAACATCTTCTAGAAACATACAAGGTAGTCATATTAGGGACATTTATTTCATGTTTCTCACAAAAAAGATATGACTTACTTGAAAAAAAAAATTCTCGGTAGTCTGATTACCTCATTTTTTTTAAAATCAAACATTTAGTAGTGTAAACCTAAGATGTTGCATTCAATAAATCTTGATTCTTATATTGTAAAGCATGGCAAAGCCCATCATGGATAATTGCTAAAATATCTCTCATAAGATAAGATGTAATAGAAAAATAAACTCAAAAGTTAAGAGAATACCATAAGCAATATCAGCATAACCACTAAGCAAATAACTACCGTCTATTGTAGTCTTTAGATGAAATTCATAAGTAGCATCCTGCATAATAGGCTTCAAACTGAATTTAAGTGAGATCTCGACAAGTATTTGTAACATTTTGTAACGTGTCTATTTGATTGAATCCATGACCTGTTTCAATATCATCACTAGCAAAAAAAATTGTAATAATTGACACTGGATGATTATGGGTTGGTGATGTTAAATTATAATGAAAATCGTGGTGATTTCGTTGTTATATAAAATAGATCAGATTGTTTAAGAGAAGTTTAAAATAAATAATATATCATTGTTCATTTAAAAAATTTTGTGATAAATATCTAAAGTTAATATGAAGTTTAAGTGAGAGATTGTTATGAATTTTATAAACCCTAATTAATTAATTAATGCAGTCACATGTTATATTATAATTAGTTATTTATATTTTTTTATGGACTCAATATAAGTGATATAATTTTGTAAGTTTATTTAACTATCAATTGATATAGGTTTAATGAACGAAATCAATTTGAGTCATTTGGGAATAATGAGAATTTTAGTAAATTTAAAACCTAAGGTGAAACATGGTTATGGTATGCAAAATATCAAATCAAAAATAATTTTCTTATCTCTCCATTTAAAGAGAAAATAAGAAGGTATTCCTAAGAACTTCCTTCTTCAATGATTTGACCTAATGTGCTCCTATATGTTCTTTGATTATTTTATTTGGTCACTTAAAATAACTAATATATTTATTATCTACATAGTAAATATTTTTTAAATTATCTAATTGTTAGCAAGTTTAATTTATTTTAAAAAAAAATTAAAAAAGTACATAGTCTAGTCTCAAAATTGAAAAAAATTATTAAAATCATAAATATTTTAAAAAGTGAGAGAAAAAATATTTCAATTAAAAAATAAGAAGAATAAAATTGCTTATTTTTAAAAAGTGAAAGACAAAATATAATATATAATTTTTTTTTGTAATTTCTCGATCGTTTTTTATCATTTTTGAAACACTACTTGAAATAACACTTTTTAAAACGGTGCTTATTAGTTTCTTATATTTTTCTTTTACATTTTTATTTTTAATATATTTATTAATTTTTTTTATTTATCCTTAATATCGTTGATTGATATTTTTCTAAAAGACAAAAGAAAGAGGAAAACGCGCGTTTCAATAATTGGGCGAAGCGCGTCCAACGCGAGCATCTGCATCGTATGTCCTTTTCTCTCTATCTCTTCATTCGCGAGCTGTCACTGAGCTCAACCTATAAATTTAAAACTCTCCGGAATTCAATTTTCTCTGCACAGTTCAATCCAAAGTACAGATAGATAGATTCGATCCATTGCATAATCTGAAGCCTTTTTATTTCCTCTTTTTAAAAAAAAAAAATTACGATCGAATTGTGACGGAACGGAGATGGCAGCGCCGAACAGGATCGAACGCGCCCACCAGATGTACCGCGACGGACGTTACGAAGAGGCGTTAGGGTTCTACACGGAGGCAATCGCCATGGCCAAGACCAACCCTCAGAAGATCGCTTTGCATAGCAACCGAGCCGCGTGCTATCTCAAGCTTCACGATTTCAAAAAGGTTCTCTTTTAAATTTGTTATTGGTGTTTTATTTGGATTATTTTTTAAAAAAAATGTTGTGTAACTTGAGTTGAATTGCGCCAATTTTAGTTTTTTAATTTTAATTTTAAGAGTTTAATGATTCTCCTATTATTGAAAATTGTTGGGTTTTGTAATTATTAGTTCAGAAGTCCAAATTTTCATTATTATGGAATCCTGGTGTATGTGTAATGTGTAGTTACGAGGCCCTGCTCAAGAGAGAGGAACTGTTTGATTGGTTAAAAGTGGAAGTGAGAGTATGAAGATTGAAGAAACAGGATTCTGATTATGTTGATATTTTTGTTGATTTGGTTTGGCTGGTAATAATAATTTTTTTTTTCAATTATATGCAAATTATGTGGTGTGAATGGAAAATTGTGTAGTTGAGTTGAGTATGTTAATTTCCTTCTCTTATTTCTCTGAAGGATCTGTGGCTATATGTAATTGTAATAGATCAAATGTTAACAACTAGAGTTTAATATTTTCAACTAATTAGAATTCATCCTAGATATGATTTTTAAAATGATTATTATGAAACTACATGATTTTCAATTATACGATGATTTATGATTGCATGAGAGTGTAAAACATATTCTAACAAATATTGGCTGCTTTGTTAATGTTGAATTATTGGCCTGAGATTGTATAATCTCATTCTTTATAATTTCTGTGTGATTGCCCTTTTGTTTGCAAGTTTATGCTGTGTAATCAATCCTTGTCACTGCCATTTCAGGCAGCAGAAGAGTGTACTTCAGTGCTTGAGCTTGATCACAAGCACAGTGGGGCATTGATGCTGCGGGCTCAAACGCTAGTCACCCTGAAGGAGTACCATTCAGCACTTTTTGATGTCAACAGACTCTTAGAGTTGAATCCATCTTCAGAGGTTTATCAAAATCTTCAAGCTCGTTTGAAGACACAATTGGTGGGCAATGTTATCTCTTCTGTTTTATATTTTCATTGCACTTGCACTTGCATGCATTGCACACTGGTAACTTGGTTTTAAGGTACTAAGAGATTACTTAGTGGGCTTATGGTTCCAACTTCATAATAATAATAGTAGGTATTATTATTATTATTGATATTATTATCGTTGATGCTATGATGCTGTTATTCCTTTTTTCTGCTTAGGCTTTTTCTTGTTTTTTTTCTACCCACACCTTTTCTTTTCTCATCCAGCTAGCAGGAAGGACCCTTATTAAGCATAGTAAACTGGGCCTAGAATTTTGTTCCTGTAGACAAAATATTTTTTCAGCTGTTAGTAAGAAATTTTCTGTTTTTTTGTATATTCTTGATCAAGGAAAGGCACTTACTCCAATACCAGAATCAGAAGAAGAGGAGTTTGAAGAACAGGAAGATGAGGAGCCTGAAGTGATATCACAAAGGGAGAATGAAAACGAAGAGATGGGAGAGAAATATTCGTCGATTTCTAATATTGGGACAGATCAAAAGGTTGAGCTTGGCAAAGGTATTATTATTGCTGATTGTGCTCCCCATGAAACAGACCTCAAGTTTTCATCCAAGCAAGGAAGAAACCAAAACAATGAGCCTAAGAAGTCCACAGCAGATGCTATAGCTCCTAAAGCACCAAACAAGGAATCTACCGAGCAACATTCAAAAGGATGGCAAACAATTCCAAAACCAAAAGGACATTCAGCTCTAGACTATGCACGGTGGGACAGTGTTGAAGATGATTCCAGTGATGATGACGATGAAGATGAAGATGAAGAGTCTCTGCCTCAGTACCGATTTCGTGTAAGAACAGTTGGTGTCCGTCCTGTAAAGTGAGACGATTCTACTGTACAGTACATATAAATGGCTTTTTTTATCCCATAGACTATAGTGAACATGTAAGTAACATTTGATGGGCAAGAACGAGCCTGTTACAACAGCTCAATCATGTCGTCTGCCTTGAAGATATATGAATCCTTTAGAGAAATGCACTGGCCTGTACTGAGTTGGTTTGATAGTCAATGATGATGAGCTATTTGAACTCTGAATTTTTACCTGGAATCCATCCGTTCAAAGCTGCTATCATCCTGATGTCCTGTCAATCACATTCCTTTGTGATAGAAAGTTTAAGGGTTCACGTTTCTGTATTGGACCAAAAGTGTGGGGATTGGGGAGAGTTCTTCAGCTGCAGAGGCTCATTCAGCGTGACTAAAACCATTGCAGCTGGGAGCAGGCTGATTACTTTTCTTGGGGATACTATAAATAGAAGTCAAATTTCCTGATGATTAATTATTGTAGAAAAACAATTATAAGGTTTCAGCTGCATGAACCTGTGTTTTATGCTCTTCTTTTTGTATTTTTATGTAATATGATTCATTATTCATCAATAGTTTTATGTTCATGTCTTCTTAAACGCTATTTTTTATTTTTTTTTGCAAATTCCAAACCCTTTATTTATTTCCTTTGTTTTCTCTGTTTCCAGAGTGCTATTTGATTTTCTATCTTATGATTGCTTTATGGATAAATGTTTGTAGATATGCACATCGCTTTGGAATCCATAGCATTCCTGTTTGGAACTATAGTAAATATGAGTCATTCGTATTTTATACACAAAATAAACACATAATTACTTATATGAAACTCTGTCTTTTATCTTTTTCTTTGGTGTCAATGTCCTATATATTCATGTTTTGTCAAATACATATTTGTATTTGACATTTACCCTTTGCGTACGTTGCATTTTTGTTGATTTGATTACATTTAAACCGTTATGTGCAAAGTTATTTTATTTGTCAAATTCCTGTATGCATCTTGACTGGTTGACCCTTTCAACGTGACAATTAGAACCTGAAATCATAATAGAAAGAGACATCCACCTCAGATTTAGAACTAAAATTAATAAATTGTACAAAATTTTCCTACAATTTTTTTGTGTGACTATTTTGCTGAAGTATGGGTTTGGGTAAATAAATGTATTACTGCCCAAGTTAATGCTATATTTTTTTTGTTGCAGGCTGATTTGTTTATATCATATGAGAAGCTTTCATCACTAAATTATGTGACTCCCCTCCCCTTTTTCCCCACACGGCTCTAATATCTCACTCCAAAATCCATAATTATTTGGATCAGTTGAACTATTTGCACCTAGCAGAATATGAGATCAGTTGGACTATTTGCATCTGGCAAAATATGATGACGGGCAAGCACGATTTGTTGGCACTGAACTATTCTATGTGATGCATCATCTGGTAAATAATAATAAGTTAACTGATGATACAACCTCACAATTGTCATATTTAACATCCTAAGCATTACAAGGATATCTACACAACGATTCATTGTCATTTACATATATATTTTGGTCTTAAGTCCAAAGCTATTTGCTGGAATCAGGTAGGATCACTATAGACATTAAAACTCTTTTGAGTAATTAACACAATTATATATTCAGAATCATACACACCATTTTACCTAATCCAACCTTAGCTAATACTACTTTTGGGCAATGTCATGGATTATTGATATGATCCCCTTAAGGTCCAATTATTTTAAAATATATTTTTCTCTTGATACCAAGTGATATAAACACGTAAATGAGATGAATCGCCTTGAAGAATTTAAAACCTAAGAAACTGATTTAGTTTTCTTTTAAAGAATGATAATAACATCACACTCAAGAAATGGGTAAGTAAACAATAAGTCATATGTTTGATTACCACAAGTTTTCATGATAAGATCAGATTTAGTTATTTGTCCAAGAACCAAGGAAAACTCTCATAAAGAGAGAAAATTCAAACTTTCATTCAGATTCCTTCTTGTTTCAAAACTACATAGTTTCCTTTATTTATAGGTTAGGCTTTCTTCTAAACTTTCCACTAAGCAATTAATTCACACTAGGAAATTAATTCCCACTATTCAACCCACTAAATTTTTACTTCCCATTTGGAAATGAATCCCCACTAAGCATTAAATTTTCACTAGAAATTAAACTCTACTACCCATTATAATGGTTTAGGAAGCTTAAAAATCATAAAAACTGACCTAAAACATATAAAAAATCATCAGGACTTATTACATGAAAAACAAGTCCGAAAATTCATGAAAAAATAGAAAATGGGTCATAATTGGTTCTTTAACCCAAAACTTATATAATTCAGCCGAATAAACTTTAGTCAACAATTACATCTTGAGTATAAAACACTTAGGTGTGCACTTCAAATTAGGATCTTCCTAAATACACCTCCCTATTTATTAAGTTAACCCCTTCTTCTTATTTGAGTTTTAATTATACCTTTTTAACCATGTTTTCAGACTCACCCCACAATTGTGTCTTCCTTTTCTTCCCCTCAAACTGCTTGCCACCATCAAAAGCCATGTCAACCTCAATTCCATCGTCGACGACATCACTGACATTGGTTCTTAGGCAATAAAATTGACTTCATTCAACCACAAAATTAGGGTCAATCATTGCTCACTCGAGATCGAAGAAGGGTCTCCTACTGTTTGAATCCTTTTGTGTTTTATGGTCAAGAATTGTTGTTAACGAAAAAAACAAAATCAAATCCGAAAAAAAAAGAAACCAAATCTTCACAAAATGAAACCAGATTCACACAAAATGAAACTAAATTTACAAAAAAAATGAAACCAAATATACACAAAACCGAATCAAGTATGCAAAAATTGAAATCAGATTTGCACAAAATGAAACTAGATCCAAATATGAAGATGATTTCTCTATCTTCATTTTCAATGGTAGTTCATGGTGGGTGTGGGCACAACATCGATGGTGGTTTCCATTTTTCATACATCAATATGGAAACTAGTGCACGACTGTCTAGCTTGGTGGGTACATGACAACCTTCCCTTGCTGAATTGAACGACCATAAGCCGCTATCACTAATTGTTCTATCCAATTTAAGTTTTAGTCAGATCTGGATCTTATTTCTTGCGATGCGGTTTTTTTGCCGGCTACCGTGTGACACTGAAAATCATTCTTCCTCCTCCCAACAGTCTCTACCTTTTCTTTTTTGAAACATAACCTAATTGGCGACAAAGTTGTGTTTTTTATTTTGTGGGTTTCAAATTTGGATCTAATTTGTTTATGTTTGAGTTTTGGGTCTGTTTGCAGTTATGATGGAGGTTGAAAAGGGAGTAAAGGTAACAAATAATAAGGGATTCACGATGGTTTCAAGGTGGGGGCAATTTTGTGGTGGTTCATGGTGTGTGTGGTTACGAGATTTTGTGGAGGTGGTTTGTGAAGATAAAATGAAGATCACAAACATGAGGTGTAGAAACAGCGTTAAAAAGATATAATTGGTAATAATAAATTTAATTAGAAGAAAGGAGGTTAACTTATCAAAGATGGAGGTGTATTTAGAAAGAGCCTCAAATTATGGCTTTAAGCTTTTGAAATTATTTTCATAAGTATATGTGAAACATTTCTTTATTTCAATACCTCCACCATTATATCTTGAAAGGTTTTTTTTATTGCTTTGGGTCTTGTTTTAGTCCATGGTCCTTCTATTCATTCTAAAATATATTTGAAATAATTAAACTTTGTCAGAATCATATAAATTAATTAATCTATAATGATCCAGGTTGAATTCGTTTCGTTTCTGGATCATATCAAAACTTCTTGATAGAATCTATATGCACGAGTTGATCTCCTCTGCGGCTTCTAGATTATTGAAGTGAGATACTCCTCTCTTTCTACATAATCAGTTCTAAATTTGGCACATCTTATTTGAATTAAAAAATATACTCCTTAAAGTTTGGTGAAGTATATATAATATTTATTTATTTTCTTTCTAATTGGGATGCCTGCCATGTTGCACAAACATTTCCCCAAATAAGTAACATTAATTAATTTAGAGCAAATGTTATTTCCCGAATAAATTTTTTAGTCCTTAAAATATTATATTTAGTAATGAAACATGAAAATATTATTCTCATCTATTTAATAAAAAAATGTAATTAATTAACTATAAAATTAGTTGGAAATATTTTTTATATTTCCAAGAATAATTAAGACATATCTTTGGTTAAAGTATTTTTTCTTGAGAATATATATTAATTATTAAAATATCCTTATTGTGTTGAAGATATTTTTTTCATAAAATAAAATACTTTATTATAAGACCAACAAATGACAAATAACCAAGTTCATGACAATCCACATTCCATAAACCAAAAGTGATTCGGTCTTTAAAAAAAATCACTTACTTCATATGGCAAAAAGGTTCAACCACATGCTTGAGAATCCCTATCGCCATTTTAAGGATATATTGTTCCTTACACGAGGTCACAATTTATTGGCAACAAAATATATTGGGGAAGGAGGTTGGAGTCATGATGGCGTGAGGAACAAAGGGAAGAGGTTGCCTAACTACACAGGTGGGTGGCTCGCAGAGACAAGACACGATGACTTGAGGACTAAGGAGCATTAAGAGGTGCGACGGGAGACTGGGGTCGCTGGGTTGAGGGAGGTGTGGGCGGGGGTCAATGGGGCTGAACCATTGAAGGAGACATGGGTTAGGGCTAGCTTATTATGTTTCAGACTTTGAGTTAAGAGTGGAGAGAGTGTGAAAAAATGCAAAACATAAGTGTCTCCCTTGTCTTAAAACACACAACATGGTTGGTCCATGGATAAGTCCATGAACATGTGGATTAAATCCGTGAAGTCCACACATTTCACGGACAGGGCCTAATTTTTCCTATGGTCATGCGGATTTTTTTAAAATAGGTTTGTTATCCACCAGCTCAATTTGGGAACTAGGATTTGTATACTCACCCCTACATGCAATGAACAATTAAGAGATGAGCATACTTGTCTATTAAAATGGGAGAATCAAAGGGAAAAATTATTGTGGATAAAATCATGAGATTGACAATAAATAAAAATTGAGTGAACAAAAATTTTGAGAATGACAAA
The DNA here is from genome assembly GCF_004193775.1 of Glycine soja. NCBI lineage: Eukaryota > Viridiplantae > Streptophyta > Magnoliopsida > Fabales > Fabaceae > Glycine > Glycine soja. The sequence goes on along the minus strand of NC_041009.1, from coordinate 13,501,647 downwards.
AATTAGAGAATGTAAATGAAGGAGTGATTAGGAGGGTAGTGTGATAGTGAGTAGGAAAAAGGTACATGGGTATTTTTATGCGAAAATTTTTGTCCTATGAGAATAAATATTTCCTAACCCTCCATTGGGATTTAATATTGGTTGAAGTTGAAATTATTGTTTACCCAAACTAAAAAATATACCCGAGATCGGTTATTTTATTACTTTGTAACAAACACGAGATTATTTTCCCCTCTTGTATTCTCGGGATTAAAAATCTACCCATGAAACAAACACCCCGGAACATAGACATTATTGAATATGATTTTCATGGTAGAAATATAAATTCATAACATATTTTTAATTTCATCAAACAGTAGGGCATTCATAATTCAGGTGACTAATTACACATGTATCCACTTCTTTTTTACATTACTTTGGCCCCCTTCTCTAGTGTTAAGTAACGATTCTAAATTTAATGTTGAATGACCAAATTGTCCTATTTTTGTTTGTTTGTGTGAAACCAAAAATACCCTCTAACTTAACTTAAGGCATATTCAACTCCAACCAAAGAATGTCATCGTCCATGATGAGTTTCTTCCGGGACGGCAGATGAATGTCATTGTTCCTGGTGTTGTGCATCAAGCTCATTTCCTATCGTCACAAATGACGTTTTTGTGGGACATGCAAAGGATGTTCAAGGCGCGCAACACCAATTCACACCGTCTTTGAGGCTTTCACGATGTTTGTTGATCTGTGAGCATGATGTGTCCATGGACAATGACTTTAGAGAAGAATTCAAGGTTTTATTAAAGTGACATGAGTGTTCGTAAATGAGTTCTACATTGGTGGTGCAAAGAAAATGCTTAATGTTGTCGATGAATTTCGATTGTGTAAGCATATATTAAAATATGTGTTCCAACATAAGATACAGTCAGTGCAACACTGTAACTGGAATATTAAGATTTCAATTGATATGATATATTATTCCTATCTCTTTTCATTTTTTGTAATGTTATATAAGATTCACCTTGTATTTGAAAAACGTGCAATTATTGTTGAGATTTTTCTTTTAAAAGATAGGATAATTGGTGCCCAACAAGGTGTTTGTGCAAATCCTAGTCATCCAACCAGTAGTCCTCAAGTTTGTTCAATTTGGTCTTCCAAAGAGTGTGAGGAGTAATGAATTTCATTTGATTCTCGAGTACATAGATGTAATATGTTGCATATCAAAACTGCGAGTATTTGAGCTTTTCTTTTTATGATTGGATTTTAATTAAAATATGATGAACAAACCGATTGGATTTTTGTTTTGGAGTGGTTATTGTTATTTTGATTGTGTTTGTGTTTAGGGGTTAGGCTCCCTGTCCATCAAAACATAGTTAAGTTTTTTGTTTGATAAGGAAGGAGTGCAATTGTATCAGTAATATATAAGTTAAAAGGGGCTTTGTAGGGTGAAAAAAAATAAGAGATACACGTGTAATTATGATAAATTGATGAGAATAATAGGAGGTAAATGAAATATATTAATAATTATAAGAAGTATATTTGTCATTTGTGATACACATTGCCTCTAGTCTTCCACGACATCCATTAATAAACATTATATTTCCACTGGTCATTTTAGCTTGAAACGAAGAAGAAAGATTGAGACATACAATATGAAAATTCATGTTTTATAACCTTTTTTCAACTCAATTTGGCTCAGTAAAAAACAATTTGATTTAAATTTGATTAGAGTTTTAATGTTCCTATTTTTTCACCTAAAATTCTGCTCATTAGAATTTTTTAGTTCAGGTTATAATTTCAAATAATATGAACCAAAAGATAAAAAATAGACATGATTCTAGATATGTATGACTGAATTGTATAATTAAAGTTAGTTCCTTTCAATTCTTACTAGATAAGAAAACATTTACTTGCTTAAAAGAATTCTTACTAGATGTTATGACAGATTATTATCCCAAGATTGAGTATAGGTATATTTTAACAATAATATTTTTTATGACAGTAGGTACAATTAGTATGTTATTAATGCTTAAAATTCTTATTTCATAAATTTAAACTGTCATTTTAATTTTTTTACGTCTTTTTTTATATTATGTTTTTAGATATGTATGACATTATTTCACATATATATGAATTAATAAATTATTAAATTATTTTAATTTGAGATAACATTATTCATTTTAGCATTTGCAAGGTACCCACGTTTCCCTTTTAACTTTAAACTTTAAGTATACAATCTTCTTGCCTTTGATTTTTATGATGGACAAAAATTTTAACTCAAAGATTTTTTTTAAAACATTTTCTTATTCATAAGATTTTAAAAAAAAATAGATTTATGAAGAACTGATTTAATTATAGATTTTGCACAAATATGCACACACATGCACAAAAACATACAATCACATGCACACCCCACATCTTTAATAATATTTTATTTTGTTTAAAATGTTCTGTTTTAAAACAACTAAAAGTTTGAATGAATCTGTTTAAGCAAAACTCACATAGCAACATGTAGCTATATATTATATCATTGCATGTTAGTTATTGATTTACAAAATCACTCAAAATCTGTTCATCCTTTCATATCATAAACCTCTTGTTAAATGACTATTACCCATGTTATAATTTCACTTTCCATAATTTTCCCGCCCTCTCCAATTAAAAAGTCTTCAAAAAATACTAATGAATCACCCATTTTTTAGATGTTCTAGAAAAGGATGCAACAAAATAGACATGTCTATCCAAGCATTTTTGAGAAAAAGGAGCGCTTCAATATTTTTTCCAAGAACTTGAAACTAATAGTGAATATAAGCAAATGTGCAAATCGAAGTTACGATTATGACTTAATATGTTTGTTGAGAAGAGGAGTTGACATGCCTACCATATATATACAATCAACATGGCTTCACCCATGTTAAACAAGAGTCAAGTTCGAACTCCTATGAATTGGAGAGAGCAACAAGTTGTGACCAAGGCTAAGTAAGAAGACACAAGTGGTAATCTTTTTCTAACTTTTTTTAACAAAAACCACTATTAAATATCACAGGTTAAAAATCTTTAAATGTTTATATAATGTATTATATATTATTGATGTTATATCTATCTTAAAAATTCAATTTTTATAGATAGAAATTATACTAATAAAAAAATTAAAACATTTGATAATTTTTGTTTCTAGTGATAATTATTCTCTTAAAAATCAAAATAAAGAATTCCATACTCAATGCCATAAATACAAATATAATTTTGTGGAAAGTTATATTTGATAGTATGTAGGACAACAACAAGAAACAATATCATTCTTAGTATACATCATTGTAGTCACATTCATTCAAATCTCAAACCCTTATTTTCAAACACTAATATATTTCTATTAATTTGTTTATAGCATGTAGTTGGACTTTCTTAGTTGTGGTGACTATAGAAGGCTTTATCAAAATTAAAACTTATATTTTGATCTCCTTGTACCAGAAACAATTAATGGATTGCAACCAAGGGTTTCATTAACATTACATGGATATTCTTTCAATTACATAATAAAAGCACAAAGTCTAATTCACTTGGTTGAGCCAAGTGTATAAGTTATTATAAATCTGTAATACCTATCTTTGATACCTATTGATAAAAATATATATAATAAAAACATTGGGTCTTCTAGTGACCTTGATTACCCTTATACCAATTAAGGGTTGGAAATTAAAGTGCCAAACTAATTTCCCACATGGAGTCCAAATAAATGGTTAGATGTGTTTCTTCCTGACGAAGAGGAATACTATAGGTTGTAGACATGAAAATTATCCGGATTGCCCTCATTATTACAAAGGAATTTAAATTTTAAAAGGAATAAATATTCAATGGACCTTGTGGGGCAACATTAAGTCATGCGCTTACTATTGCGGAACAAACAAACGAAGATGATACTAAAAAATGGTCGATTAAAATTCGAGGTGGGTAGGGGGGAACTGGGGTAAGAGTGGCTATATGAGGTTGTTAAGAGATATTTCCTCCAGATTTAAATACAAGGAACAATAATTTGTTTGAACTAAATATAAGCCGTTGTTAATTAACTTTTATCTTATTTAATGATATTATTCCTATTATATTTAGGTATGGAGGAAGTAGTAGTTGATGCACAATGATTAACAACTTTTTTTAGTCTTGTGACTATCTATAATTTCAACACTAGGAAATACATTTTTTGGTAGTATGTACAAATATTTTATTAACGCTTAACGTTGTTATCCGATAAGTTTAAACAAAAATTTTAACATTTTTATTCTTATTTTTTATATATTATAATTTTATAATATATATTACATTAATTTGCATATATATGAATTATTAAATCATTTTAACTTTGAGACAACGTTACTCATTTTAGCATTAGGTATTGTAAGTCTTTCTTTTGATCATAAAAGTTTGTCTTTAATTTCTATGATGAATGAAATTTTTAACTCATGATTTTTTTAAAATATTTTTAACTAACAAGAAAAAAAATTAAATATTTTTTCAATATTAGATTTACGAAAAAATTATTAACTATAAATTCTGCACACACATACGCAAACACACAATCATGCATGCACATATTTAATAATAATTTTAATTAGTTTTAAAGGATTCAATAATAATTAAAATTTGCTCAAAGTTTGAATATGAGTCAAATTAAGAAAAATCACTAAATATTGATTGATTTTAAAAACAAATATGGTGGAATGGGAAATTGTGGTGTGTATGGCTACATGAGGTTTTGAAGGTCTTTTTGCTATTTCTATAAAGGCTTCTTATCCCAAAACTAAGTAGTTGATGTAGATTATTAACAACTTTTTTTTTGTAGTGGTGCGACTATGTACATTTTAAACACAGAAATAATTTTTTTTTATAGAAGACACAAATATGTTATTAACATGTAAAGTTCTTATTGATAAGTTTAAACCACTATTTTAATTTTTTTCATTCATAATTTTTATATATTACATTAATTTGCATATATATATATATATATATATATATATATATATATATATATATATATATATATATATGAATTATAAATTAGTAAACTATTTTAATTTCAAGACAAGGTTTTTCATTTTAGCATTAGGTATTGTATGCTTCTCTTTTAATTATAAAAGTACGGCTTTAATTTCTATAAAGGATAAAAATTTTAACTCATAAGATTTTCTAAAACTATTTTTAATTGACAAGAAAAAAATTAAATATTTTTTCAATATTAGATTTATGAAAAAATTATTTAATTATAAATTTCACATACGACTACTAAAAAAATCAAATTCAACGACGCAAGTTCAACAACAGTCCTTCGAAAGTCGTCGTTATTTTCAAAACGGTGGTATTTTTGTAAATATAATAAATATTTTAAAGGCGATTTTTATGAAAATTGTCTTTGTATAGTTAAAATAGTAAAACAATGAAGATTTTGGCATTTGACCATCATAGATATGAAATATTCATAGAGGGTCGTTTTGAAAAATTGCCTTTGCATGAAAATGAATTTTTATATTTCAAGTCTTGGTCAGTTCACTCCTTATTTTAATGCTCTAGTACTAAAGGTTTTGAGAGAGTACATAAGAAGAGGAAACCTTTGCCTTCTCTCTCTATATGTTCTGCACCACGTGCAGCAACTCCTGTACCATGGTGCAAAGCATAGATAGAGAAGACAAATGTATTTGGATCCTCTTTCATGAACTGTAAGAGCGAACCTTTAGCTCTCAAAACCGCTCTCATGTTCCACGGAGTGTCCGCCAGTGAACTGGGATTCACTGTCCACGGAGAAGGGTTTGTCCAACGTGGCCTTCTAGAACAACGTCTCTGTCTCCAGCGGGCCCAGACCCGAGCCAGAGCTTTGGCCCTTCTTGGAATGGCGTTTGAGGTATGTCTTCTCGAAGGACTTGGTCTTGGACTCGAACTCATCGAAGGTGTAGCGATTGCCGCTCTGCCAGACGGGACGCTGGACGGGCCTGGGCCTGCGGGGGCAGAAGCCGATCTGCCGCTGGTGCGTGCTGAATGTAGAGCCGACTTCCGCGAGTGAGCGGTTGAGGTTGGTGATAATAAGGTGGGAAAGGAGTGATGATTTTGCATATTCCGTACTTTGAATGTTGTTTTCGACCGACGTAAAAAAGGTTTTTTTTCAGTAATGTACACAACACATGCACACTTCAAATATTGAATCACGTGTTTAAAAAATATTAGTCATCATCACTTATTTAATTGTTGTTGGTTGTAGTGTTCTGATTATGCAAACCACATGCACACACGTTATTGTCTATCATTATTGTTGTCTCCAACTATATATAATTAAAAATTTATAATAAATGTTTTAAATAATATAATTGTTATAATAAAAACTATGATATAAAAAATATCCAAAAATATTAACAAAAATAAAATAAACCTATTGTTAAAAGGAGAAAAAAGAGAAACAGAAAAGGACTAATGAAAATCTACTTTATTTAAAAAGGGTGAAAAGAAAATCTAATAAATACTTCAAGAGTAAAAAAGACAATAAAATATAAGAAGTTAAAAATTATCATTTTAAGAAATATTATTGGTGATTGAAAGAAATTTGTTTACCGAACATAACTAACAAGTTTTTTAGTTAATAAAAAAAAAGTTAAAAACTAACTAAAAATATTTGTCAAACATAGGCTAAAAATTGAAAAAAAAAACATATAATACTAGATGGAATTACATATTTGTACAAAAATACACAAAAGTAACCATTTTCCTTAAATTAGAAAAAAAATTATAAGACTAAATTCCAATGTTCTTTGAATTACATATTTGTAATACTCATCATTTAAAAGTTATTCTAGGTTTGAATTACATCTTTGAATTAAAATTTGTAATAATTTTTCTTGTTCTCATAAAATAGTTATAAAGTTTCTTATTAACTTTATCATTTGTATATGTTCTACCATAAATGCATTTTAGTTGTTTTCATTTCCACCTTCATGATGGATGTATAATTTAAAAATTAGGTAAGAAATAAGAAAATATTGAAAAAATAACTAATGTTATCTTTAACTTTAAAAACTATCTCCTCCATAATTTTTTTTTCAAAAAATAGATAAATAGACTTTCCCTAAAAATCCAACACTTGACTAAGAAAGTACTAGTTTTATTAAATGAATTAAAGCGTCAATATTAAAGTTTAATTTCATATTATCAACTCTTCTAAATGGACCTATGTTAATTATTTCTTATTGCCTTTGATATAAATGTTAGCATTTAATATTAAAATTTTATTTAATTTTGTTGAAACTGTTTGTATTCTTTATTTAACTTGTGATAAAATTATATTTTCTTAACATTGTCAATAAATGAAATATTAATCATTTAATTTTGCTAATTTATTGACTAAGATATCAATGCTCAAGATTGATTTTTATTAAAAAAATCTTTATAAGAGTACATAGTAGTTCAGAGTATTGAGGAATGTATGTGAGTTACTATAAATATTTGGGTACTTGATTTTGATTGTTATAGATAAAAATAAAACAAATAATGTTTATTTTAAAAAATTGATGTTGATAAGTATTTTGAGGCAAATTAAAAAATTAAGAGACCTATAGTATGAGGTTGAGGAGTATTTGCGAGAAATATATAACTTTCTATAAAAATTAAGAATAAAATCTCAAAAATAGGTAATCATGGGAAGAAATTACCTTTTCTAGTTTTCTTATTCAACTATATATTTTTAATACTCATCTCTTATAAAAGAAGAAAATAACTTAATTTTAAAAATGTTTAGAGAAAAAAGTGATAAAGGTGGTAAAGTAGTATATGTTTTCTTGGTATTATAAAGTGTAAATAATTTTAAAGACAACATTTTTGCTAAATAGAAAATTATGTCATGACGAACTATACCTTAAAGAAGAATTATCAACATTATGCTTGGTTTGAGTATAATTGATTCAAATCTATTAATAATTTAATGTTTCAGATTTAAAATAAAAAAATGTAATTGGGATTAGAGACCGCTCTAGAGGTAGCTAAAGCCAATTTTTTGACAAAAATTATCATCAACAAAGCTATTAAATATTTCATATCCACAACATGATAACAAAAAATGAATATTTACTTCTGATTTTTTTCTTTAATATAAAATAGTTCTGAATTTTTTGGTGTAGTTTAATTTTATAAAAGTAACTATTGAATATTTAATTATGTAATAAAATCAACTATTGAATATCTTCATAACGCAAAAAAATGAATAGTTAAATGATGTAATTTTATAAGACTAGTCAAATAAATAATATGAACAGTTTCAATAAAATTAAATATCATTTAAACAATAAATACAAAATAAAATATTTCAAAGGCATTAATAGATACATGTGAAATATGCTTTAAATGAAGACGATGATGGACTTGAAGACCTTTGTTTTTTTTCTTTTGATGTTGACCTCACATTCGGTGTGATGGTTAAGTTTTTTTTTTTCTTCTTCAGATGATCATGATATTAATATGAATTACTTAATTAAAAAATATAAATTATTATTATGTCAATTTGGTAATAATTAATTTGTATTTGTACTTATTTGTGTGTGGTGTGTCTTCATGAGGTTTTTATAATTTTCTTTGCAGCTCATCTTGACAATTTGACTACTTTATTTCAAGCGCTTAACAAATTATTAAATCGATTTGACCGTGAACCATGAACAAACTAACTAATAAAAAACACATTTTTCATAATAAAAATAAATCAAGCGCTTAATAAATTATTAGTTCGATTAGTTTCATTGCCAAAATAAGTTATATATAATTGATGTTTGATAATGTTAATTTACTGTTACTAAATTCTTAATCAAGTGATCAATTAATCAGTCAGTGAGGTTTTGGAGATTTAACATTTGATATTTTTTTGTCATCAATTTAGTGATAAACTAAATTAGCGGTCAAATAAATCTGCTCTTATTCCTCTGTTTTTTAAAGTGATATAGATCGTCTAATTATTTTAATTGATTATAGATATTGAGCAACTAGCAATACATAACTTTAAGAAATATTGTTTAGGCATTACCCCTTATTCATAAATCTTTTCCATTATTCTACAAGCAGCCTCAGAGAGCTCCTCGTATGTCTTCATACCATCAAAAACATGACTTGGCACTTCATCATGGTGAAGACTCGTCAAAATTGAGTGGCAAGCAAGATCAATACTTAGGGCTCTAGCCACAGCAGATTCAGCTTTGTCATATCTATGATTCCGCAAGGCATGCTTGGAGGAAAAAAACTCTTTCTTGGCAATGTGGTGGCCATAGTCTTTTGCACATTTTTTACAAATGGACTTTAGATGTCCATTTGATGTGGAAGCCAACTTTGTCATGTTGAGTGCCAAGGCATTTGCCTTGTCCTTGATGCAATTGATAACGATCATGGCTACTCCAACAGTACTATTAACATTCACAGCCTTTTTAGAAGATTGCACACACCTCATACAAGTTTCAGGTGTCTCAGAGTTGTGGCACAAAGTTTGAATCAATTTGTTGTCTGCTGCAATGAACAATGGTGGTGGCAAAATAAGAAGTAGAAGAAGAACAGCTACTCCGGGCATATTCATGAAGAAGGCCATATTCATTATTCTTGTACGTGGAGTTGTTGTCTGTATAAGCTTGTAGTGTGTTGTCATTTATACGATAAAATATTAGCATGCTTTTAGAATGAAATATATATTCTTAATACTGTACTTATCACTTAAAAGTTATACTAATTTTATTAATTGAATTAAAACGTCATTATTAAAGTTTAATGCTAGGCCATCAACTCTTCTGACTTTCTCTCTTTAAGAAGTAAAACGTCATTATTAAAAGTTATACTAATTTTATTAAATGAATTAAAACGTCATTGTTAAAGTTTAATGCTAGGCCATCAACTATTCTGACTTTCTCTCTTTAAGAACTCTTCTCAGTGGACCCACTGTAATTATTTCTTTTTGCCTTTAATATAAATGTTAGTACTGGTTATTCACACAAAAAAATATAAATGCTAGTTAATTTTAAAAAGTAAGAAACAAATAAATAATCCAACGAAGACTATTAAAAATTTAGATGAATTAGTTAATTTTAATTAATAATGTCAAAATTTTAAATTTTATTTCAAAAATACATATAAAATTAAATGAATTAAGTAATGATAATATTTAATGACAACATGTAATTCCAACAATAATTTTTTTCCACCGGACTGGTGTGACTTGCACACACTAAATTATTCAATTATACACTTTTTTCTCTCCTTAGCCACTTTGACTTATGTCAATATGAGAAATATAGAAGGTACTCCCTCTATTCTAAAAGTTTAAGATTTTGTCCGCGTAAATTAAGGAAAATATGTATATCAAGACAATAAATTTTATTAGGAGAAATTTATTAAAATACCCTTAATTACTCTTTTTTTTTACTTTTAAATAAATATTATTAAGTTTTTCAAAATAAAAATATTTATTAAAAGACAAAATTAGAATAAATGTTTTAATATTTTATTTTAAAAAATTGAAACATGCATGATGCATCAGTCAATATGTAATTCGGAATGGAGAGAGTGTTCATGAACATCAAATAATACGTGCCTCTAAAATCCACTTTCTATTAAACGTTTCACTAATTAATATAATTTATTAAAAAAAACAACTAAAAAAATTGTCTATGGTGCCCGTATTTTAGGCAAATATAGATGCATAAAAAATTTATTTTTTAATATCATAAATGATTTTTATAATATATATTAAATGAATGCATAATGTGCATTTAATGAATGCATGAATTGAAATAATCCTTAAATGATACCATTAAAATCTATTATTCTTTTTCCAAATAATAAGTGTGCATTTAATATATATTACTTATTTTCAATTAATGAATGTATGAAATCAAATATATATTAAATGATACCATTAAAACCTATGTTTTTTCTTCAAGCAATAAATGTGCATTTAAGAATCAATTTTTTTAGGCAAAAAAGCTACTTTCTGTAAAATCATAAATGTGCATTGAAAATAATTAATACGAAATTGTTTTTAGTGCCCTTATTTTAGGCGAAAAAGGTGCTTTAAAATTTTTTTGGATTAACAAAGTTTTTGGTTTTTAAACTTTTTCAAATTTCAAATCTTAGTCCTTAAACAAAAGTTCCATCGGTTGACATCCTTTAACTTTTTTCCTATGATGGTTTTAGTCCCTGTTGTCAATTCTACCATTAAATGATAATTTGATATCAATTTTATAATTATTATTTTATTACTCACGTATAATATAAAACATGCACGGACTACAATACATCTCATGTTATAATCCCTTTTAGTCGCGTATTATTTAATTATTGAAATAATCTTCCATATATTAAGTGTATTGGCTATCCATCTCTTGACGATATAAATATATTTTTTATTATTATTATGCAAGATACATGTAATTTATATATATATATATATATATATATATATATATATATAATATTAGAGATAATTACATTTAAAAAATATACAATAAATATAATTACAAATGAAATTTTGAAAACCAAATATAATCAAAATAGATGGAATGCATTACACCTTGTTGCTTAACGAACATTAACATAGCCAGTCAATCGTCAATCATCCTTTTCAATTTGCTACACTTTTCCCCTTAGAAAAAAATTGCCTCGTCCCCCGCTCAAAACAGAAAATATAAAACACAAAACAAGACATATAAATTTCCTAGAAAATCAAAATAATATATGTGGAAACTTTTTTACTTTATAAAAACTCAAAATTATTTTTTTATCGGTGGACCTTAAGTTTGAACATTAGTTACTTATTCATTAGCCGATCCAGTGTGATAACAAAGAGCAGAAGACACAACTATCATCTTTTGCAAATTCAATAATGATAAAATAATAACACATTCTAATGATACTGATTAAGAAAACTGAAAATTACACACATGCTATTTGAAATTGCAAACTTTTTGCTTGAAAAAAATTGCTTCCCCAACACAAAATACGACATGAATTTTCCAAAAAATTGAAACATGCAAGGAAGATTATTGGTATAAAATAGGATTCACATCCCATTCTCATTAATTTACTTAGCATAAACTTTTATTGGTTTAAACAATACAAAGAGAGTAGCGTACGTTATGAGACAATAGATGTGTGTAACAACATCATTAAGAATTGGCAGGAACAAAGCCAGTGAGGTTTCTGAAATGGAGCGATTCGATTACTCGCACAGTTGCTCCGTAATTTTGAAATTCGCCGTACTCATCATTGGCTCTGAAGATGAGGAAGTAGTCCATTCCTGCTACTATCCGAGTCTTATACTTTAACCCTTCTACTGTTCGAGTCTCACCCTCTATCATCTTCTCTAACTTCTTCTTTGTACCGAATCGCTTATCAAAAGTTGCAATGGCGTAATTTGCGATCTCTATCACTTTAGGGTCGTTGATGTTCTTGATAGGGCTCCAACGTCCGAGCAAAGGTTCTTTTCTAGCAACCACAGAAGTCATGAGAACAAACACCAGAAGAAGACACTCTAGTTTTATCATGTTTCTCGTGACCAGAAATTGTATCTTTCTTTTTTTCTTATTCTACTTGTAATGTTGAGTTATGAATTATGTTTTAGGGTTTATAACTGATACTTGAGGGAAATATTATTTATGGGTCGATTCCTAGTAAATGGGCTTAGTGAAGAAAAATGAGTTAAAATAGACCCCTAGTGTTGGATTATATGAAAAATGATAATAATATTCTACTGTTTTTAAAACACTTTATTTATTATTAATTAAAATTTATAAATTTAATTAATTTTATTTCTCATTTATTGAGTCTCTGATTAATTTTATAATTTTCAACAAATATCAACTAATGAATTCGAAAGATTATATATGTTAGTAAGATCATCAGAGAGTGTGTTATTAGCACTCTTCAATAATATTTTTTTTAAAATAATAATTTTTTATATACTTTGAAAAAAAGAGATAAAGTAGTGATATGTTTAAATTAAATAACACCAACTACATAATAATTATTTTTAAAATTAAATTTCTAAAATATCATCATTAAATTGTAAAAAATAATTAATTTAGATTGATCTATTTTTGGTCTAGTCCAACAAGAACTGACCATGTGTTGGTCAAATCAGCCCAAAATATATAGTTTATTATTAAATATTTTTTAAGCTACGTGCATTTAGGGATGAAATCAGAAAAAGTTATTGAGAGTGGCAAATATTTAACATATAGTATTTTTCACTACTAAAAAATTAATTTTTTTACGACGCGCATTCTACATCGGTTATAAGAAACCGCCTTAGAATGTCACGCGATGACAGTTTTGTAATTAAGAAGAATTTATAACACACATTCTAAGATGGTTTTACGAAATCGCCTTAAAATTTACTAGGGGAAACCTAAACGACAACGGATTTATATATAGAAACGTTGTTGTTTTTCTTCCATGCCAAACAGTCACGTGTACTTTAATCTAAAATCTCTAGTCCTTTAACTAGAACCCTTACTCTCTCGAGCTTCCCTTAACTCTTGCTTTGGCCACTAGCTTACGCCCACACAAGAGCATCACCTGCTTCTGCAACGAGCTCGATGCCGTCCTCGGCTGCCGCTTCCTTGCCCTGCCGCGTGTATTCGTTGGTGGCATCTACGTTGGCGTCCTCGCCCCCGCCCTCCTAACCTGCCTCCAACACATCTCTGCTGCCGACCTCCGCCACCGCGCCCTCTCCCTCCTCCTCCACCTCTCCCTGGATGACGACACCAAGGTCAGCCTCGTCGCCGAAGGCCTACTGTCCCCCGCCGCCCCCTCCGACTGTCGCGCCCTCGCCGCCACCCTCCTCACCAGCCTCGTCGTCTTCCAAGTTAACAAGGCCACCATCGGAGCCTTCCCGGGCTCCATCCACGCCCTCGTGACACTCCTCCGTAACGGAAAGGGAAGGGAAAGAAAAGAAGCCACCACGACGCTCTACGCCCTCTGCTCCTTCCCTGATAACCGGCATAAAGCGGTGGAGTGCGGCACCGTTCCCGTTCTGCTTCAGAGCGCCAATTCTTGACTTGAGAGGAGCGTTGAGGTTATTGGGGTTTTGTCAAAATCCAAAGAGGGGAGGGAGCAGATGGAATGGTTTAGCGGGTGTGTGCAGATTCTTACGTGCATTTTCAGGAATGGAAGTTCCAGGGGAGTTTAGTATGCAGCTAGTGGATTTTTTTTTTTCCTTTTGCTCACTACAATGGGCTTCCTTTTCCTTTTGCAAAGTATTTCAAGTTATTATTAGAGCTTCATTCTGGCTTAGTTACCCAGAAATGACAAGGTTGGCTCATGCATCACCTGTGATTCTTCCAACCTTAATATTTGATAATTTTCTAAGGTTAGTTTGTAATGTTCTATATCTGATAGTTTGTAAGGTTAGTTTATATGTGATGATACTGTTTCTGTGAAGATAATTCTTTTTGGAAAAGTCTACTTTTTTATTAACTAAACTAAAAAGAAAAACAAACATTTTACATTTATTTTATAAAAATTATATGGCTTAAATTCCTATTACAATTAAGAATATTTGACCATATTTTTTTTTTGGAATCACCAGAATATTTATTTTACTCACACCAAACTTGTAAATTTTGTGTATTTAAATAGTTATTTTAATTTTATTGACTTGCTCTCTGTTGTTAACTTGTTTGCTCACTTTTTGATGTCTGATGTGATAAAGTATATATTTTGTGTAATGGGTCTGTTTTGGTCTCTATGGTTATCATGCATGTCTTGAATTCTGTTAATTCAGACTTCCTTTGAACGTTTGAACTTTGAAATCTCTGTTTTGTGTGATGGGTGTGTTTTGTTCTTCTTGGTGATGCTTTGAATTGTGAAAGCTGAAGAAGTGGTGTTGTTATTAGTCTTTGTTTGTTACCAGTTCTTAACTATGTTTCCACTACCACTAAATCTTTCCCCCAATGATATTGAATTTAGTAATGACTAGTTTGTAGAAATATTTTTTAATGAAATGATTATGCCACCAATTTTTATGTCATCATAATTCTTACTTTCAAAAAGCAAAAAAATAAAAAATAATTAATAATTCTACATCGGTTTAGGCCAAACCCGATGTAGAATGATGAACATTCTACATCGGTTATTAGGACAACTGATCTTGAATGCTTTATTTTGGGTAAGAATCTACATCGGTTCAGGCCACACCCGATGTAGAATGATGAGCATTTTACATCGGTTATTAGGACAACCGATGTAGAAATCCAACATTCTAAGACGGGTTTAAAGACCAACCCGTCTTAGAATGGGTATACTTCTACATCAGTTGTCCTAATAACCGATGTAGAATGTCAGAATTCCACTACGGTCACTCAACCGTCGTAGTAGGACAACGAACTTTCAACATCGTCGGCTACAATGATGCGTCAAAACCGATGTAAAAAGGCTTCTTTAATCGATGTAGAATGTCTTATTTGTAGTAGTGTTTGTCTCTAAATATATGACTTTTATTTTTACCAAAATATCCTTAATCATTTTACAATAAATGATATGAATTAAAAAGATACATGCATCTTCTCTTATATAGAGAGAGAAAGGGACAAAGTTTAATGTGTCTATATTCGGTGTAAAATAATTTTACATCTCATTTAATCCCAAATTACCATTTGAGTTATTATAAGACAATTATTTTAAAAGTTAAAAAATTTGTCATAGATGATAGCTTTTGTTTGAGAAAAACCCTTAAATCCCTAAAACTTTTCCCAAATACACAAAACCTAAAAGTTCTCTCGCCTTCCCCAAACCACTCTTTGATTTCCTTTCCTTTATGGAGGTTGAAGTTATGGATCCTTCACTCTCAAGGTAGAGTGGCTTCTCTTCCCCTTTTATGCTTGGTAAGTTTTCTCCTTCATTTCCCCTTTTCTTCCTCTTTCATGGATTGACTTGGGGGAGATTTTTTTGAATTCATAAACCTAAATTGGAGTTTTGGTTTGGGTTATTTGTGATCTTGTAGTGAGTTGGTGGTGGTAAAGTTCCCTTCTTTGGCTCAAGTTTCTACCCTTCTCTTCTCTCCCTAAGAAACTAAGCTTGAAGACATTATCGGTAAGGAAAGCTTAGCCTTTGTAATTAAATTCTATAATTGTTAGAAATGATTCTAAAATGATGAATGGATTTTGTGGAAAGTGAGTTTTTGTCATAGTTGAAGTTTAGTGGTGTTGAGGGATGATTTGAAAACAAAATTTGGCTATGTAGTGAATTGTTTGTGCCAAACTCAAAAAACTACAAAATTGTGTTTTAGCTTAAACCAAAATGATTTTAGCTTAAGCAAGTTTTGGTATATATTACTTCCTTTGTTCCACTTTATACATCATTTTAGAAAAAATATTTCAAATTACTTGTTTTATAAAAAAAACAATGAAGTATCAATTTTTGGACAAAAATTACCCTTAGTAGAAGTAGTTAATATTGTGTAGAAAATTAAAAAAAAAATATAATTAATTAGAAAGATGAAGAATACATTACTCCATTTGTTTCAAATTATATGATGTTTTAGAGGGAAAAAATTATTTCAAAATATACGTTGTCTTACAAAAGTAACGTAGCATTAAATATTTTTTCGGGATTATCTTAATCAATACTTAGTAAAGGTAGTGTATAGGAAGAATAAATGAATTATTAATTAATTATAAAATTACATGATATTTTTCTATTAAACATCATACAATTTGAAACTAATGGAGTAGGAACTTACATAAAATATTTATTGCAATTCAAAATATTAATTTCATTTCTTAATATTTGTGTCAACTCTTTTTTTAAGGAACTTATGTCAAAACCTTAAACATCATATAAAATGGAACAAAGGAAGTATTATGTTTAAATGAATTTTAAAAGTTCAACCCATATTTTTTCTCCTCATTTATTCATATATTCTAAATTGATAACTCTAATACAACCACAATGTTTATGAAGACTTCATATTTGAGAATTTTTGTTATATAATTGAAGGAAAATAATTAATCCTTTAATTAAAATTATGTTTTCTTTTGGATTTTGGAGACTATATACATATATCATTAAAAATAATATAAAACAATAAATGCAATCATAAATGTTTTTAATATAATAACTTAAATGCAATTAAAATGTTTATGTTGACTTGACTTTCCTTGAAAGAATATATATTTTATAAAACATACATTCATTAATTCATATATTTAATTGAAGGAAAATAATTAATCCTTTAATTAAAATTATGTTTTCTTTTGGATTTTGGAGACTATATACATCTATCATTAAAAATAATATAAAACAATAAATGCAATCATAAATGTTTTTAATATATTAACTTAAATGCAATTAAAATGTTTATGTTGACTTGACTTTCCTTGAAAGAATATATATTTTATAAAACATACATTCATTAATTCATATATTTAATTGAAGGAAAATAATTAATCCTTTAATTAAAATTATGTTTTCTTTTGGATTTTGGAGACTATATACATATATAATTAAAAATAATATAAAACAATAAATGCAATCATAAATGTTTTTAATATAATAACTTAAATGCAATTAAAACGTTTATGTTGACTTGACTTTCCTTGAAAGAATATATATTTTATAAAACACACATTCATTAATTCATATATTTAATTGAAGGAAAATAATTAATCCTTTAATTAAAATTATGTTTTCTTTTGGATTTTGGAGACTATATACATATATCATTAAAAATAATATAAAACAATAAATGCAATCATAAATGTTTTTAATATAATAACTTAAATGCAATTAAAATGTTTATGTTGACTTGACTTTCCTTGAAAGAATATATATTTTATAAAACATACATTCATTAATTCATATATTTAATTAATTAAAAAATATAGACTCATAAAGAAATATTGTGAAGGGCATATTTAAAGAGAGAATATATTAAAGAAGAAAAGAAGTTACAAAGTTAATGTTATGTATATTCTACAGCAAAGAAAAGCTTGCAACCGTTATAAATAGCTCAATTATTTCAAAGTCCCACTAGTGGCTTTCATATTTCTTACAATGGTCTAAAAACAATAGGCATTATACACTTAATACTTATCATATCTCATTGACAGAAAGAAGTAGAGACAAGGTAGAGAAGAATAATGGTAGGAGAAGAGGCAAAAAATATTAGTGTCACTGAAGGAAAAGATTTGATCAGCGCTCTTCCCGATCCACTCGTTGGAGCTATCATTTCTCTCCTTCCTAACACTGAAGGTGTAAGAACCTGTGTTTTTTCCAAGCGATGGAAAAAGGCGTGGATGCATATGTCACATCTTAACATTGATCAGGTCCAAATGATGAAACCTTTTATCCAAGCTAATCTCTGTGGGGTACACCATAAGAGGTGTGTTGATGTGCCTTTTCAACATCAAAGGGTAGATCCCAACGAAAATTATGACTTGGATGTAATTGATAAAACAGAAAGATTGATTATCTCAGTGTTGAATTCACACTCTCATCCCTTGGAAAGTTGCAATATTCGACACCTACCCGAAAGTTGTGCGAGTGGTAATGTTGTTTTGTTGATGAAGAAGCTTCTCAAGGAAAAAAATTTGAAAAAACTTTCCATGGAGCAAACTGATCCTATTCATTGGGACATCTTGCAAAATGCTCCACAAGGTGTGAAATACCATGAAATGACTATAGATTTGCCTTTTGAGATTTTCTCAAGTTTTGAGGAACTTGAGTTGAAGAACTATTACCTCAAGACAAAACCATCAAGTGGTGATTTTGCTCAAGTTCTAAAAAAATTGACCTTTAAGAATATGATGGTTGATAAAGATGATTGGGAAGGAATTATGTCTTATTGCTTGTGTCTCGAAAATTTAACCATTGATAATTGTATGATGGAAATTATTAAGATAAATAACCCAAGACTCAAGTTTTTAAGAATTTGTAGAATGGAGGTGATTAAGATTGATGTCTCTGCTATTAACCTTGAGATCATTGAGATTGATACTGTTGTTTGTAAGCCTCAAAAGGTTACTTTTGAGACCCCAAAAGTTCATTTCCTTCGTTCTTGTTTTGATGCAATTGGAGGGCAAAATGATTGCTGGGTTCGAAGCAAGCTTTTGCAATCAGAAAATATTCTACATGCTTGCTGTAGCAATAAGGTAAGTGTTCCTTCTCTCTTCCAAATTGTCTCCGATAGGTTTTTCAATGATCACATTATATTGTCGCATAAGTATGTTTGGTTGTTTTTAAATTAGTAGGATTGCCAATTTGCCATATATTTTAGTTGAAATTGCCTAATAGATGTTTAAGCCATTAAGATAAATATTTTATGTTAATCTCATCAAAATCCTCTCCATGCAATATACATTTACATTTGAAAGGGTAGATAATTCTTAAATCCACTTACCTTATGTTGAAATTAAACATTCTCTTTTGCTGGAATAATGTTGTTAATAAGGATCAAACTTTAGAATATTTTTAGTCATAGATGTTGTGAAATCATGTTATGACTCAATAATTACAAAATCATTTTGAATATTAAAGGAATTCATATGAATAGTTTTTGCATTTCATTTCTAACAACTTTGGCATAATAATTTTAGAAGTTTATTATAATGTGGAACCTTAACATTTTGAATACAACAGTTGAGTCAATCTGAATACAATCCAAACAAATTAAGGCTATAATTTATAGATGTGTAATACAATTTCTTAATATTTTCATCTATTTCAATTCTTATATAATTGTATTTGCATATTGTTTCAGATACCTCAAGGTTCAACTTCAAGTTTTGCCAATATATTTGAGAACCTTGCTACGTTATGCATTGGTTTAGATTTGGAGAAGTTTAATAATGCCATGTCTCTCTACTCAACTCTGAAGTCATGCCCTATGTTGCAAACTCTTGAAATTAATATTCAGGTGCACTTACATGTTCCATATAATTATTTTTATTCTTTTGAGCATGCAAGCTAAATTAATACACATTTCGTAAGGGATTATTTTTCTTATTTCTTAGGCTGATGATGATGCATGGGATTATCATGGTGATGAAGATGAGGAGGAGGCTGATGGTGATGCAAGGGATTATGATGGTGATGAACATAATGAGGAGGGTTATTTTCCTTACCCTAAAATCTTCTTTTGGATGAACATGGACCCCTGTGATTGTATAAATCACAAACTAAAGACCCTTAGCATAAAGGGATTTGCAGGAGAAGAACTTGAGGTGGAGTTTCTTAAATACATAATAACAACAGCTAAAGTGATGAAGAAAATTACTATTTGGTTTGTTGATAATTGTTCATGGGCACAAGCCACTAAAACAAGGTGTTTGATGTCATTTAAGAGTATCTCTCCGAACTTGTCCATCATTCTCAATCCTGGGCCAATATACATGGCAAATGGGGACGGAAACTTTGAAACATGGATGTCTACTCTAAGAAACTAGTAATGTTACTAGTGACCATGACCAAACTATGTTTTAGATTCTATTTATTAGTTTTGAACCTTAAATCGCACATTTCTAGTCATGTTTCTAGTGACCATGAACCAAACTATGTTTATTACATTGCAAACTAAGGGTTGTGTTTACTGGTAATTTAGTTTTGTATGATTTCATATATTTTTATTGATTAATTTTATGCATATTTATTATTTAAATGAATGTCTTTTTTTATGTAGTGAAACGAAATTAGATATAGATACTAAATACGACTAATTGTGGATATGTATAATGCATTTATGTTTTATTAGCTAATTTGAATTCAAATCCCGATCTTGGCATTGGTTCAAGGCAAAGGTAAGATGTGATAGGTATTTATTTTCATATTGATGTATATATATTATAGATTGCATTTGGTCTCATCTTTGATGTTCATTGATGTGTTTTATATGGGATAAAATAGCTCTTGCACTCTTATAAATGAATATTTAACTTATAAAGACTTCAAATTATATTTTAATATATTTAAAGAAAGTCATGTCTAGAAATACAATTTTTTTACATGACTAACTTAATTTTTGGTATATAAAAATTTATCCAATTGTATTTAAATTTTTAAAAATAATATTATATATATATATATATATATATATATATATATATATATATATATTGATTAGAGTACCCCTTGTATACTTTTTTATTATTAAAATTGGATTTTGCTAAAAAAAAAAAGTAAAGTTGTGAGCATGTTTTCAATTATTTGTTGAAGTAGATTACATTTAATTGCACATCTTTTGTGAGATCCACATATAATAAATTTGTGCACTTATTTTTCATCACATATTTTCTAACACTTCTTTTATTGGTGGAAATCTATGAAAAAAAATCTTAAAATTTTATGGATTCCACATGTTATTTAATTATTGTATCCTGATTTTTTTAATTTTTAATAAATTTTAACAAAAAAAAGGGTGATACAAAATGTGTTGCTAAGTTATACTTAAAAAATAAAGGAAAATGAACGAACGATTGGAAATTGGAGATTAATTTTAGTGTTACTTAATTAGAACAACCATGCATCCAGCATCTTGATTGAACATACATACCTACTACTAGCTCTGTCCAAATCCCTGTGACACATTAACGGTCCGAAAGATATAAAACCAAAAGGTTCAGAAAAGACATTAATGCATTTATCCATCAAAAGCATAGAAGAACTGAAAAGAAGTTCATTTATTCCGAAGACCTCATCTTCACGTTTATTATGCCTTCAATT
Source organism: Glycine soja (assembly GCF_004193775.1). Lineage (NCBI taxonomy): Eukaryota > Viridiplantae > Streptophyta > Magnoliopsida > Fabales > Fabaceae > Glycine > Glycine soja. Next base: position 13,479,942 of record NC_041009.1, on the reverse strand, counting down.
GTGCGTGCCCTTGGGGTCTGTGTCTCTGTTCCTACATAAATTTACTGCTTGCCCTTGCAAGTGTGAACTCTCTTCAAATTCATTGGGCATTAAGTGCCTTTTACGTTTTTGAATTGAATTGAACATTGTATAGTCATTGCAAGTGCATTTTCAAGAGTATTTGTGAGCCTATATTATAAGATCTCATTATTATTGAAACTATTCATGCTCAGTATGAAAATATACTATTCATATATTATTAAAAAATATAGTAGCAGTAGACTGTTACAAGAGATAATAATTTTGAATTTTGCATACGTGTCTAAATATAACAACATTAATGAATATTTTTCATTAAAAATAAATTTATTTAAGTCTAGAACAATTTAAAATAATAAATATTTAATAAAACTGCTTGTCTACAACTTAAACTCGAACCTATTAATTTAAATTAAAACTAACCTTATGGTTTATCTGCCACTTGACAATGAAGCTTTTTTGTTTATCAAACTGAATAGTGAAACTTAAACAACCCATGTGACTAACACAAAGCAAACTATTATTTCGCTTTGTACTAAAACTATATTTTGTAATTATGAGTTTTAATATTTTTTTTTTCAGGAAACATATCTAATTATCTGAATACATTTTACACATACATATTAATCACATAAATAATAGATAGTAAAAGACATCTCCTGATGTCAAAGGTTAGCTAAATAACTGCACCAAAGTAACACTGTTTACAATTTAAACTTGTGTAATAAAAGTACTAAGTTGGATTTTTATTGGTCGATCACTGACACAAAATGTTGGCGTTCTCTTAAATAGTAAAATTCAGGTTGTGCCATCTCTGCCGCGCAATACATTAATTCTTTAATTTTAAGAACGTTTTCTTAAAAGAAGACATACAATAATGGGCACAAATTTATACCAATCAATTTTTGAATCTTGTAGGATTGATGACAAATTAAATAACATTCAAATTTCTGCAGGTTGGTTTTTACTGGAACATCCAATTTTTCATTCAGATATTTATATTTGTCAGCACGTTACACAGATTTATATCACTCTTTTTACCTCTTCAATTTTCTCTGGTGAATTACTACATGTTTCAATTAATGTCACCTCTCAAACATTGTTTTCTTCTTCTCATACTTTTTATTTCCCTTTCCTCTGATTGGTGAAACCGTGCGTGCGTGGCAGAAGACTTTCCAATCTGCTTGGTCTAAATCAGTGTCACAGTACATACATATCAAAAAGGTTACAAGTTATTACTGAATTTCATAATTAAATATCCTCTTCATTTATAGTTTATGATGATAAATGTTTTTCAGTTTTATTGTTTCTGGGGACTCACCAAAACTTGTGACATCTTTAATACAAGGCCGTGCATCATGTGAAATGCTGCAGATGTACCACATTGCACATTTAATAGGGTGCCCTTTGAATCTTCGTATATATATTTCCACAAAGATTCTGTGTAAGTCATCAAAGAAACTCACACAAGTACAAGTTCATCTTCATGTTTTTTTATCACTAGCCTTCTTTTCCTCTACTAATGTAAACTGGCTTCAAGCTACTTGAGTTTATACTTTGATGCAAATATGAGCACCTTCTCACTTGGAACTCACAAATTTTTGCTAATTGTGGTTTTCTTCACTGTGATTTCTATTGGTTGGAGCCTTAGAGTGATCCCAAATCATGGTAAGTATGTAGTAATATATAATATTCTTTTTCTTTACCTAACTATCTGCTTATGCATGTGTCAGAATGTTTATTAGTATAGCTTAAATAACAATCACAATAAAAGTCTTGTCCCATTAGGAATGTTTAGTAGTTCCTTTTATTCTTAATTATAATATTCTTTCAATTAATTCAAAACATTTAATAAAAGTAGTTATTACATTAAATTTATCAATTATTTATATTATAATTTTAAAATTACTCATTTATTCTTTTTTCTATTCACTTATTTATTTTTTATTAATATTTAGAGAGAAAATAATTAAGTCAAAATATATAGAAAAAATAATTAATGCATATAAAAATTACAAAAGAGTCTTATAAAAAACAATAAATAAAATTTTAAAAAGGATCTTATAATTAGGAAGGAAGGGAGTATAACTTAATAACATTAAAATATATTGAGGTTAATTTCATATAATAACCACTATTACATGTGTATATTTGGATTACATTTTGCAAAAGTATTTCAAATCTTACTTCTTTCAAACTGAGTTTAAAAAAAAATATTCTCAAACATACCTTTAAAGGGTAATCAAACATAATTTCAAATTGATTTTACTCTCAAATGTATTTTTGAAACCCTCTTACCAGGAATCCAAACACACCCTACATCAGTTTATGTAAAATCATATCCATTTTTCAAGAAGGCATAATGGTAATGCATTATGCTTCAGTTAATCTCACCTAACGCATTTCAAATGAGGTTTGAAATTTAAATTTCAAGTTGAAAAATCCAATATTTAAGAATTACATTATCTCATGAAAATGGACACTTTTGTATGATTGTGACAATTTTACTGGTTAAAAAGGCTGGGCATTTTATATGTGCCTTTTCCCTTGTTTGCAGATAAGTTGGCCAGCTTGCAAGAAGAGAAAGCAACGATTAGAGATAAAAAGGTTAGAAAGTTGCATTGTTGTGTAGCAATAATGTTTTTCTCGTGTTCTCGTGTCACAATTTCTTTGCTATTATTCTGCACTTTATCCTTCATGGTAAATGGAAGAATGAGAAATTGAAATGCAGGATTAGCATCTTTATCTTTGAAACTGATGTGTTGTTTAATTTTCTCTCATTGTAAATTATACATAAGGATATGAATTTAATAATTTCTGTTTTCATTTTTTACCTTTACTTTCAACTAACAAAAAATCCTCACATTATTTTTACTTCATATAATCAACTGTTCGTATAAGAAATAGTAAAAACAGAAAATAATAAAATATGTACATTTTTTTTTTAAAAGAGCAAAAGATAAAACAAAAATAATGACTTTTTATAAATAAAACTAATAATAGAAAATGTTTTCTGAAATCAAATGACTCCCTACTTTCTAATAAGATACAATAGGATCAGCCACACCCTCCATTTATTCTCTGTGACTTCATTACTTTTTAATGATACAATTTCTTCACTCATTGTTCCATAAGACCATAACAATAAGGAAAGTGTAAGATTTGAATTTTCCTCTCATCTTTTTAACTATAAAAAGGAATGTAGGGTTGGTGACAAATAATTGTGACATGGAAATATCATTATTATATAATAATGTGGTAACTCATGAGTTTGTGGGTCAACAAATTGAGTGAGTAATTATTTGTTGTATACCAACTTGTGATTTCATAGGAAGAAGAAAACATGGGAATGGAACTCTACCCAACTGGCTCCACAATACCAGATTGTTCCCATGCATGTGGACCATGCTCTCCCTGCAAGAGGGTGATGGTGAGCTTCAAGTGCTCCATTGCAGAATCTTGCCCCATAGTTTACCGATGCACTTGCAAAGGGAAATACTACCATGTACCCTCCAATTGATGACCACAATTTGTTTTTTTTTTTTTTAATTTAGTCTAGGATAAATGTTGTAAGTCTTAAGAGGATGATGTAGATTGGATATTTTTACCATCTGGAATTTGCTTAGATTTGTTAGGCACGGCGAAAAGCAGGCATAGTATGAGTTTTTGTTGTGGCTTGCTTGGGCATCTTAATTTGACCATGTTCTTTAGCAGCAAAAGAATGAACTTGAGATGAAACATTTATTGATAGGCCAAACATAAACAACGCATTCATGCTTTTAGTGAGTTTTATTTATAAGTTTAATATCAAATTATTGACATTATATATAAATGATGTATAAAAATAGTATTCGCAAATGTATTCTACTTAGTAATAACAATAGCCTAAAAAAGTTTGGATATCAAACCAACAGACCAACTATGTTTTCAAACAATTAATTTTGTAAAATTAAACATAAATTTGAAATTTAAAAAATATCTCACAGGAATTAAAATTAAAAAAATAAACTTACAAGGAAAAAAATGAAAAAACATTAACTTAATATACCAAAAACATATTTGAATCTAAATTATATATAACCCACGTTTTTAAAATCAGACCGACTGATGTAAGTAAAAGACTATTGAACTAATTTAGCGTCCAGTTTGAATAAATCATAGATCAGCCTTGTGAAATACTAGTCAAAATACAGGAAAATCGGTCAAAAAATGGTAAAAATGACACAAAAAAAGTTAAAACTGAAAAAAATTCTGGTTCACAGTAAGTCAATAAAAAATATTTAATAGACATCATTTTGAGTTTAGAAGTTATTATTAATTGGCATTGTTATATAGGTTAAAACTTAGATATAAATGTTATGATCGATGTAAAACTTGTTACTGTTATTTTAGATATATGTTTCCATTCCCGTGTTTAGAATATTGTCATTAAAAAACTTGTTTTATTCCCATTCTCTTTTTTAATATTTACTTTCACTACTAATAAGAACACTTGATCTTAATTTTTGTTTTTGAAGAATTGATTTACTTCAATTTATTCAAGATAATAGAAGAAACACAATCTGGAAAATGATCAAAGACTTGGATGTTAGGCATGATTAACTTACCTTCTAACAAAACTCACCAACACTTTATCTTTATTAGTACTCTTTTAAGATATTTCTATTATAATAAAATTGATGAGAGTCGTCGAATAAAAAGTAGTAAAACTTAATAAAATGCCAATAGAACTTACATCATTCGATAAGTCTTGCGGAAAATCTACCTAATAAAAACATTTTTTACTACTGTTCCTTATATTTTTTTTAAATAAAACACAACACAAACACATATGTAGAGCTTTGCATTGGGACCTCTGCATCAGTCCATTCAACAAGAGAGTCTAGAGAGGCGTAATCATAGGGAACTGTTTGGAGCACCCTGTATTTTTGTGGATACACTCAGCATTTTTTCAAAATATCAAAAATGTTCTTATGAATATTTCTAGTTATAAATAGTATATTAGTTTTTTTAATTTTTTCAGCGCCTTTTTTTTCGTAAAATCGCATTCCCTCAGTGTAACTTACTTTTGTTAGTATCCTTTTGTGAGTATTTGTTGTCGTCAGTGGTGTACGTGCATTGTTTACGGATATACGATGAAGTTTGGTGGTTTTTTATCGCCGGAGGAAAAGAGATGCGTATTAAAAAAATTCAAGACATACGGATTGTCAATCCGTATGTTTTGAATTTTTTTTAAATTATAATTTTTTTAGAATTTTTTTATACATTTAATTTATTTACAAAATTTGATAATTAAACACATTTGATATTTAACTAAATGTTGTATTTAGATGTTTATTACAGTAATTAATAGTTAAACAAATTTGATATTTAATTGAATGATGTATTTGGATGTTTACTACAATGATTGAAAATTAAGCAAATATGGTATTTAATTGAGTTATGTATTTAGATGTTTATTACAGCAATTAATAATTAAATAAATTTGGTATTTTTTTACATATGTAAATTTTAATTAAACCTATGATTTTTATTTACAATTTATATATGTAAACAAATTAATTATTAGATAAAAATTAATTATCACAAAATTTATGTAAATTTACATGTCCATTAAATATACATTGGAAATTTTAGTGTTATATATAATGATATTAATTATTTTATAACATAATTGTTCTATTAGCTTAATTGGTTAGAGTGTTGTACTAATAACGTGAAAGTTACAAATTCGGTCAATCCATATGAGGCTTGCAAATTAGAAATTCGTATTGGACTTACAAATTGTCAATCTATATAAGCTTACGAAAGGACAAAATCAAAATTTTACATATATATTGGGTGTACCATAAAAAATATTGGATGAGCCTGCCAGTTCCCATAATCATAGAATGGAAGCCCAATAAAGGAGACACTTTTTAAAATTTATCAGAGGCACTCACTATTTCCACTCCCCTTTATAACTTTTACACTCCCCATTCCCGTTGTCTTTTAATTTTTTCCTAAACTACCTAGTTAATAGATTCCCCTCATCTTTCTCCCTCCCATACTCTTTCTCGAAGAAGAAAAAACAAAACACACCATTCCCTTCCTTAACTCTCCTCATAAATGTTTCATATTACACCCACAAATGAAAAGGACGATCATAGTAAGGGGGGGAGAGGTGTCCATGGAGTCATTTTTTGTTGAATTATGTATCTTGTTTAATATTTTAATTTTTAAAAAAAAACTACTATTAAATCATTTTATATTTTTAATATGATAAATTATTATTAAAAAATATTTTTTATTTTATGGCGTGATAAGAAAAATCTTGAATGAAGTTAATATTTAATATTTTTATAAATAAATAAAATAGTTATTTTCAGAATTTTGTAAAAAAATATATATAATTTTGTTTTTTGTTAAATTGATATTATTAAGTAACATAGTAAAAATATTAAATAAAGAATATTTAATACTATATGTTATGAAATATTTTAATTATTTAAAAATATAAGTGTTATATTAGTTTATATTTTTGATATAATAAATATTTTCATTGAATATTTTGTTCTTAATCAATCCTAACAATACAAATATTATGCAATAAAGATATCAATCTCCTTATGCTAACAATAATTATGTTCTATTTTATTAAAAATATATATACTTATATATTATTTTCAAACATTGATCTTTTTATAACTCTTCGATTTTTATGTATAAATTATATAGGAATCCGCAGTTGCAATATGAATAACACTCTCTAGTGGGTAAAATCACAATGATTTTCTCTTTCATTCTTTCTCTCTCAATAATTTGTAACTGTTTTTCTCTCTAATTGTATCTCAGTCTCTAATTTGACCTCTATCCACTTAAATAAGTGAGACATACTAGTCTTCTCATTTGGGTCTTTATTCCACATAGAAAAGAAGTCCAAAAAACCCAACAAATCTCCCTCTCACAACTATGCGGAGGTGACCGCCAAACCGAAAATCTCATAGCAAGCTTCAAACTTCCCTCTTAGTAATGCTTTAGTCATCATATCAACACCATTAAAGGATTTCACCTTCAAAGGACCACAAACATCTAAATCCACCAATTCAAGTAACTCGGATTTTTTAGAGGGAGGATGCTTCTTGAAGGATACTCTGATTTGCTTACCAATCATGCAATGAGAACATTTCTCCAAATCCACATTCTTCAATCCTAGAAGCATATCCTTCTTGGCTAAACAATTTAACCCATTCTCACTGATATGACTAAGCCTTTGGTGCCACAAAGATGCCTCCATATCCATAGCATTCACACTGTCTCTAGCAACAAAAGTTTTTGTCCAATACAACTGAAATTTTTTCCCCCTTGGCCACAACCAGGTTACCTTTGGTGAGTTTTCACTTTCCAGAACCAAAGTGGTTATCATAACCAGCATGATCAAGTACCTGCACAAAGATCAAATTAAAGCGGACATCTGGAGCATGTTTCACTCCTCTAGGTAGCAACTGCATTTCCATGTTGGTTTGCAAACAAACATCACCAATACCAATCACCTTGGACACGTCATCATTATTCATCTTTAAGAGTCCAAAATCACTTGGAGCGTAAGATGTGAAGAATTTCTTCCTGGCTTTAACATGTAGTGTAGCACCACTATCAATTATCCACATGCTTTCATTAGATACAAGATTAAGCAAATCAGGGTCATAGAGAATAACAAGATCATCACTGGTAGCAGTAGTCACACGGTCATCATCATGATCCTTCTCTTTTTGCTTACCCTTCTTGTCTTTACTCTCCTTCTTCCATAGAAAACAACTCCTCTAGATATGTCATGTTCTGTGACAATAATGACACTTAACATTTTTGTACTGAGACTTGGACTTGCTTCTGCTCTTGTCTCTATCACTCTTCATATGTGCCTCCATCGTTCAAGCAAGTAGAAAAAACAGTCCCTTAACGAAAGAGCTCTGATACCATTATGATAGGGAAAATAGGCCAACACAATAACAAACTCTATAACAGAGTAATAAGCAACGAAAATAAATTCCCCCAAACTTGCAAGAACTTGTGAAGAGCACTAATAAAGTATAGAGCGCAAGATAGAAATTAAAGAAAACAGAGACACAATTTATTTAACATGAAAAATCCCTCAATGCAAGGGTAAAGATCACGGATCGTCCAGACCAAAGAAATAACTTTACTATAATCAATAAAGATATAAGAGAACCTCCAAAAAGTGCATTAAATGTGCTACAAACAGTCAAATCAAAACAAACCCCGAATTGGCAGTCAAATCAAAATAAACTCTCAATTGGTACAATAAAGACAAGAAAATAAAATCTCAAAATATAAAACAGATAATGCGAAACACTTATCTCTCTCTCCCCAGATATCTTTTTCCCAATCCAACCGAACAATTTGAAATATCACACGTGTAGAACCTGCTATCCAAAAATCAGTCTGATCCAACGATGAACGAATACGCAGTTGTAATCTTAAAAACGCTCTCTAGTGGATATGGCAAAATCACAATTATTGATTTTTTTTCTCTCATTTTTTCTCTCTCAATGATTTATAATTGTATTTTCATAATCTCTCTTAATGTATCTCAGTCTCTAATCTAACTCATCTCCACTTAAATAAGAATAAGTGATAGACATACATACGAGTTTTCTCAATTGAAACTTTAAAGGAAAAAAAAAACAACACATAACTTATAATTTATAAATTAACTAAAATTTAATCAGTACAATTATTGCATGCCTAATAGTCTAACACTCTTTTTCTTGAAAAGGAGAGTGAAAGAGACATGTCATCCGTATATGTACGGTTGTACCCACTAATTTTCTTTGCCCCATAAATCAGGTAATGGAATTCTAAGTCAAAACTTGGAGTTGGACTCACTGGCTACTATTTAATAATTTATTAAATTTAGTAATTTACACACTTCATTTTTCCACATAGAATATAATCATATATTCCGTAAGAGCTTATCTCATTCACAATTTTGAGTCAACAGATCAGTTGTCTGTTAGGTGATAAAATTGAAAACTTTTATTGATCAGAGAAAAGTAGGAGGAATTTTAAATATATATTTAGTGTAAAAATAATATTTAATATTTTTGAATTATATAATTTTGTGGTGATATTTTAATATTGTTTCAATGTCTTAAAAGAATGAAAATTAATTATATTATTTAAAGGACATACAATTTCATATTAGAACGAATACCACGAGTAATATGAAACGAGCTTTTAAAATGTGTCACTCACACTAGGGACTATATGTATACCATTTTAGAGTATAGTTGATAATTTGACAGAAAAAAGTTTCACATTCATTCAAATAGTTGTTACCGACAAAACATTATTATGTTCAAACAAAATCAGACATTTGTAACTGTGGCTAACATGATGTAAGCAGCATATTTTCACACCCCACGTGTCGGTTATAGCTGTTATAGGTGACAAAATATAATTGAGGTAAAAAAATTAACAACCCTAACTAATTAAATTTTAAACAGGACATTGATCTCATTGAAATATTCAAATATTCAAGCTAACCTGCTACACCTAATGTCTCTTTATTAATGAATTATGATCTACTATTTCCGCTATGTTTAATATAAGTTGGTTTCCTTTTCTTGTTTGTTTTTAGATTTTACGAAGTTTCTTTGTTTCTAGAAATGTCAGACTAATTCTTAGTCGAAGAATAAAAGCTGTCGCCCCCTCTGCAAAATTTTTTTTTTCTTTCCATGTGGGACTCTGTTGTTCTATAAGTTGGTTTGCTTAAAATTTTAGAAATTATTCTATACTCAGATTTATATATAGCATCTATTAAAAAAACTTTAATACAAATTTTAAAAAATATTTTTTTATTCATTTTAAGATTATTTATATTTTCTTAATACGTATTAAATCTCTCTTAATTTTACGTTATTGTTCTTGTCACCTTTTTAACAAGGATAAATATAAGGATATAGTTGAAAAAAATAAGAATAAACATTTTCTTAAAGTTTAAAAATAGGATAAATAGTCATTTTCATTTTGAATGTATAGAGCGCTGACAAATTCATTTTCGAGAGATGAAAATTTAAATTTTAGTTCTCAAAAAGTGAAAAAAAAATGTGACAAATTCATTCATTCGTTAACTTTCATTCATTACTGTTAATGAAATAACATACGTGACATAGAGGGACTAAAATGTCACAAAAATGATTGTCAATATGACTGTTGAATAGATTAAGCCAAGATGTCACTAAGTTATCATTTGACCAAAATGTCAGTAATTTTCCATTGGACCAAAATATCAGTAATTTTTTTATCCAAAATGTCAATACATTTTCATTGGACTAAAATGTCAATAATTTTCCATTAAATCAAAATGTCAATTAATTTTTTGATCAAAATGTCAATAAGTTTTCATTGGACTAATTTTTCATACCTCAAATTTTGTTTCATTTAAGGATAAAATATAATTTAATCTTCATCTTCCTCTTTTTTTATCGTTGTAAGCATAACATTACAATAAATACTTAAAAAATAAGGAAGCAAGCATAAGTTAGAACATATATAATAATAAGTATAATATTGATTAATAAGTATAATTACTTTAACAAACATTGTAACTCAAATGCAACCACAACAACACTAGTAACATATTTTTTAATCCAACTCCAACTATCACTCAAAGTGTTTCAACTCCTAGTGTTATGAGTGACTTTTACATATAACTGATTAGTTATTACTGAATTATGTTATGCATAACTAGTCACTATTTATAATTATTGTAGGAAACAAGCTTCATACCTCCATCGTTGTCAACTGTGTTTAGACCACCCCCAGTAGGCCTTCAATACTAATTCAAATTATATTCTCAGATGTACCATCTCATAGGATGAACCAACTGAATTACATGAGTTTCAAACTTACACCAGGGCTACCTCGACGCCAAGATTTAAAGAAGTGAAATATGTGATATGTTTGTCTTTTGTATATAGTAGATTCTAACTAATTATTATAATTTGGATAAATTTGTAACGATTGATACACTGTTACAATGTTTAATTTTGTACATTGGTAGAATATTTATTTTAGAAAATGTTCTATTGTAACAACATTAGGTAGTGACAAAATCAAGTTGGGTCTCATTTTTTATAAGGATTAACTAAATGATTATGCATTTTTGTTTGAGTCTCATATTTTGGGTAAAGTATTATCACATTAGAAATTTTATAGCAATAGACAAATTATGCTTATAAATCAATATTATGCTTATTATTATGTTTGTTCTAACTTATGTTTGCTTTTCTATTTTTTAAATATTTATTTTAATGTTATACTTGCAACGATAAAAAAAGAGGAAAGACGAAGATTAAATTATATTTCACCTTTAAATGAAACAAAATTTGGGGTATGAAAAAATTAGTCCAATGAAAACATATTGGCATTTTAATCCAAAAAAAATTACTAACATTTTGGTCCAATGAAAAATTACCGACATTTTGGTCTAATGGTAACTTACTAACATTTTGGTCCAATCAAAACATACTAACATTTTGGTCCAAAAAAAATACTAACATTTTGATGAAATGAAAAATTAATGGCATTTTGGTCCAATGGTAACTTACTCACATTTTGATCTAATTTATTCAACAATCATGTTGACAATCATTTTTGTGACATTTTCGTTTATCTATGTCACGTAAGCTCTTTCAATAACGGTAATGGATAAAAGTTAATAGATAGATGAATCTGTCGCACTTTTCTGCTTTTTGGAGACTAAAATTTGAATTTTCATCTTTCGGGGACAAATTTATCAGTGTTCTAAACATTCAAAGACAAAAATGATTATTTACCCATAAAAATAAGAGATAAATAAAACAAAAGATTTCTTATTCAAAATAATAGAACACGTCTCTATTTGAAGAACTTATTTAACTTATATTATGGCATAAATAATTATGTAAGTAATAGTGAGAATTCAGAAAAATAACTTATAATATGTTCATAAGTTGATTTCAACTTATTTCAACAAATCTTTCAGAATAATTTATGAAAACAACTTTCATTTTATATTAAACCACGCACTTTAACTCTATTCCTCCAATAACTACTATAAAAACAAATTATTCTTTAATAGAAGCTTAACATAATAAATACTTATTTTATAAAACCTTAATTAAGGTGCTGTTTATTATCCAAGGCAACCTTATCAATTGGCATCTGAGTTTAGGTGAGAGATGAACCTACCCCTTTGCTCCATCAAAGAAACCTACATGTACAGGGTCCCTACGAAGATGTACCATCGTCTTCATTAGAGAGAGTCCATTGATTGTGGTTGTGGGGTCAAAGAAAGAGCAATGGACGTGAGACACGGGAACTTGAGAAGTAAATAATAAGTAGGGTGCAAAAAACCAAATTTCTCGTGTCACATGAGTAGACTATTTTGTACAGGCCAGGCCCAGTCAAAATATGTGGGGCAGATTTTGGATCCTAATTTGCAGCTGGAAAATTATGTGGATATATTTTGTATGAAATAATAAATGTAGAAAATTAGTCTAAAGTTTTTTAGATTGTGACTGTATGTTTGAAATGGCATTGTTTCCTACAACCGAAATGCTTAGTCACGAGTTTTGAATTGATCAAAATGAGGATGATTCAGAATGACCATTCAAAGGAAAGAGGGGAGAAAGATGCAAGTAGCTTAATTCAATTTCTGGTCAATTTTCGTTCGTACCGAAAGTTTCATACTACGGAGTATATATATATAATTTCTATTTCTGAAAATAAAGGATATAACAATGAAACTACATATTTATTCAACATCTAGATATTGTTTGAAATGAAATTCAAGCCATATATGAAGATCGTGGCCTAATGAAAACTTTGATATGATTTGCTCATTCCCGAGTCAAGTCATGACCATTGTAGTACTACAGTGTCATTTTTGTATATAATAGAACAATATGTTTTGTACTAGTGTCAATCAATCATTTAAACTGTCTGTTTATTTTTTAAAATATAGTACTTTTAAAATTTATAATAATCAAGTAATTACAAAAAAAGAAAATTATAAAAACAATTTTTAGTGTTTTTTTTTAATTTAATTGTACTTTTTTCCTCCTATAGTTAATTCAATATTTTGGTCTTCATTTTAAATTTTGAGATTTTGATTCTCTTGTATTTAAAATTTTATGATTTTAGTTCCTGTCTTAACTTGTTAGTTAATGCATAACAAAGATGCTAATGTAGCAACACATTTCAGCTTCATATGTATAATGTATCGCTCATGTTAACTTATTGACACATACGTTCTATTTCTACCAGCCTTGTCAACACTTATGCCATGCCAATATTTGATAGTGAGTTAATAGATGGATCAAATGCCAATACAAGAAGCATAAGGAAGCAAGATCCCTAAATCATTTAAACACTCAAATTATTAATCTAAAACTAAAATTAATAATGTTTCAGAATATCTACAACCGTCCAAATTGACAGAGAAGTTCTTCTGACTTCTTTTGATTATCTTTATATATAATATTTACTTTTGCCTTGAAAAAAAAAAATTACAACCCGTCCAAATTGAAAAAATATGAAGCCCCTCACTCCATTTTACCTCAAGAAACAAAACAGAGCAAAGCGTATGACTACCATTGGACTTCGTTCAATGATTCTCTCGATGGCTCTAGAGTAATATCATTACCAAGAAAGGAAAAGAAGAGGATATAGGAATTTGTGTTTAGAAAACAATGGATCAAAGTATAAGGATGCAATTTTTTTTTAAAATTTATTATTTGGAGATAAATTTTAAATTAATATCTCTATGGGAATAAGTCATAATGGATGTTGCGATTTCTAAAAGTCGCAATGTATGTTACAACTTTTAAAAGTCATAACATCTATTATAATTTATGTTTTTTTATATATTAAAATCATTAATATTTTTTATGATATTAATTTCTTTTAAAATATAATTTTAAAATCGTAAAAGTTTTTTATCACTTTAAAGTTGTAAAGCATAATATTTTTAAAATTTTTATTGAAGTCTTAAATTATGTTTTCAATTTTTTTAGCATATATTTTTTAAAAAGATTGTAAATAATTTTTTTAACTTAATTATTTAATAAATAAATGTATGTTTTGTTTTTTTAGTTTTATTTAATATTTTCTATATTTTTCAGATATGATTTTATTTAATATTTTTTATATTTTTCATATTATTTTATTTTTTATATTTTCTATATTTCATATTTTTTAATGATATTCAGGATTATTATTTGGTTTTTAAATTAAAAAATAATGTAAAAGACTTAAATTTGAATAAAAATATTAAAATGTATTTTGTTTAACAAAAATATTAAAATATTTTGTTATTAATATTAACTTATAATTTATGAAATAATACTAATTTTTACCTATATTTAACAATTTTTTGAAACTAACTTAAAAAAAAAATAAGCATAATATATTTACAAAAATTAAAGAAGTCGTATAACCTTCCAAGACTTTGAAGCCTGGTAAAAGACTACGACTTCTCTTCAATGTTCACCTTTTTTGTGTGTAAAAAATAATAGAAGCTCAAAATAATACGTCTTCAATCACTCAAAGGCGTGCTCTAAAGAATGTTGCTCTTGGCATATACATTATATATATATCATGTGTTTCAATTTGGTCTATAAATATCTATGATAACATTATTGTTATTCATATTCATTTTCTATTTTATATTTGTTTATAATCGTCATCTAGAATCAGGGATGGGATGAAAACATGTTAGAAAATAAGAATAAGCAATAACATACAATTTTGTGGTACTTAATTGTTATGTTTATCTTAACCATCATTCTTACATTTTTTTTTAAAAATTATATATAAACATAATATTAAATACTTTTTATATTTTTTGGGTTTAATTTTGTTTTCTAAATTTCAAAAAAATAATTTGATTTGTTTTCATGTTTTTATCAAATCATTTATCATATATTTCAATCATATTAGTTTTTGTTTCTCATTAAATAAGTAGTACACAATTACAATGATACTATGTAAGTATCTATGATAATTATTATTGTTATTAGTATTTATTTTTTTCTCTTATATTTGTTTATTATCGTCAATGATTACATGGGACGGGATGTAGACGATGTCACGGAACAATAATAAAAAATAACATATAATCTCATGATTCTTCATTGTCATGCTTATTTTAAGCATCATTTATACATTTTAAAAAAATAGTTATATATAAACATTTGATTAAATATATTTTTTTGGGTTTAATTTTATTTTCTAATTTTCAAAAAAATACTTTGATCTATTCTCATGTTTTTATTAAATCATTTATCATATGACATTGTCAAGCTCATTCTCCAACATAATATTGCAATTGTTCTTCAATATATTTATTATGAATGCATTTTAATATGTTAACCGTTTTAGATTTTTACTTCATAGTTTAGTCTCTTATAAATAATATACTAACAACATATCTAGCAACAATAACCTCAATAAAATCAAATATGTATTTCATTGTTTATAAAATTTTAAACCATGAATATAATCAAAGCTATTGTCATGCTTATCTTAATCATTATTTATACATTTTTTTAAAATAATTATATATAAATATAAGATTAAATACTTTTTTATTTTTATTTTTTGGGGTTCATATTGTTTTCTAAGCTTTTGAAAAATACTTTGATTTGTTGTCATGTTTTTATTAAATCATTTATCAGATAACATTACGAAGTTGATGTTCCAAATTAGTCTTGGAGTTGTTCTTTAATATATTTATCATGAATACATTTTAATACGTGAGCAGTTTTAGATTTTTACTCTATAGTTTAGTCTTTTGTAAATAATATATCAACAATATATCTAACAACAATAATCTCAATAAAATTAAATATGTATTTCATTGCTTATAAAATTTTAAAACATGAATAACCATAGATATTATTGAAACTAAATAGAGAATGTTATTTTATAAAAAAATATATTATATATTTTAATCATATTAATTTTGATTCTCATTAAATAAGTTGTATACAATTACAATACCATATAAGTATCTATGTTAATTATTATTGTTATTAACATTCATTTACTCTATTGTATATTTGTGTATTATTGTCGTCGAGAACTAGGGACGCGGATGGAGATGCGGGTAGAAAACTAGAATAAAGAATAACATACAATCTAGTGGTACTTCATTTCTTATATTAATCATCATTTATAATTTTTTAAAAAAAATTTATATATAAACATAACAATCTCGTGGTGCTCCAATTTCATGTTTATCTTAAACATCATTTTACTTTTTTTTAAAAAAATTATTATAAACATAAGATTAAATACTTTTTAAATTTCTTATTTTTTGGATTTATTTTTGTTTTCTAAATTTTAAAATTTTTTTTCTCATGTTTTTATTAAATCATTTATCATATGACATTAAGAAGTTGATACTCCAAATTGGTCTTGCAATTATTCTTCAATATATTTGTCATGGATGCATTTTAATATGTTAGCAATTTTAGATTTTTAGTACATAGTTTAGTGTTTTGTACATAATATACTAATAACATATTTAAGAACAATAAATTCAATAAAACTAGATATGTATTTCATTGTTTATAAAAATTTAAAACATGAATAACGATTGATATCATCGAAACTAAATAGACAATATTATTTTATAAAATATATTATATATTTCAATCATATTAGTTTGGTTCTAATTAAATAAGTTTTTCATTGTTACAATTATACTACCTAAGTATCTATGATAACTATTATTGTTATTATTATATTTGTTTATTATCATCGTCTAGGATTAGGGACCGAGATGGAGATGATGTTAGGTAACAAAAATAACTAATATTATACAATTCAGTAGTACATATATATATATATATATATATATATATATATATATATTAAAAATTAATTATATATAAACATAAGATTAAATACTTTTTTATTTTTTGTGTTTAATTTTATTTTCTAAATTTTTAAAAAATATTTTAATTTGTTCTCATGTTTTTATTTATTAACTTATTTATCATATGACATTGTCAAGCTGGTGCTCTAAATTAATCTCACAATTCTTTTTCGGTATATTTATAACTAATGCATTTGTATATGTTGATATTTTTATATTTTTATTTCACTGTAAATAATATACTAACAATATATATAATAACAAAAATCTTATTAAAATTAAATATGTATTTCGTTGTTTATAAAATTTTAAAACACGAATAATTATGAATATTATCAAAACTAAATAGACAATGATATTTTATAAAATATATTATATATTTTAATTATATTATTTTTTATTCTTATTTTTTAAGTTTATACCGTTATAATGAAATGTATATAATTATATTATACGGTTAATTTTATATATTAGGCGTGTGTCTACACAAATAATGAACAAGTTTTACATATTATACTTGCGTCCACAGGAATAATGAACTAGTTTATAGACACTAAAAATGGAACACAGGTATCTGGCATACCAAACGC
Organism: Glycine soja; assembly: GCF_004193775.1. Classification (NCBI taxonomy): domain Eukaryota; kingdom Viridiplantae; phylum Streptophyta; class Magnoliopsida; order Fabales; family Fabaceae; genus Glycine; species Glycine soja. The sequence goes on along the minus strand of NC_041009.1, from coordinate 13,462,407 downwards.
AATAGATCTTACATTTGCACCAATTCCATGCATTATAAATCATTTACTTTAATTGTCAAAACATACACTAATTAGTCTAATCGTTTAAAAAAATACTTTACTTCCAATTACAGCTCATAATAAAAGGTTAAAATGATTCAAATACAACTTGATTAATGTTCTTCAAAACTTCGTGGAAATCCCTGTCAGAAAGTGAGGATGATGTCGTTTGGGTGAATCATCAAAACAAGCAAGTGGGTCGGTGGCCTGTCCTTTGTACGGCCGTACGGTACTACGGAACCACTACTTCCCTTAGACAACTACGCCAAACCAATCCTGCGGCCCCATCCACCATTTCCACCACGCGCACTCAACGCGATTCCATGCACGCGCCTCACCCTTGGCTCTAGATGGTGGCAACCCACCCCCACCCGTTTTTCCGTTCAATAAATTCAAATTTGGTCGCTTTTTTTCTTATATATTTTTTTTATATTAGAATTCATGTCATTATCTGTGTTTTTTCATTATAATAACATTTAATTAGAAGATGTTATTATTTTATTTTTAAAAAATATTTTTTAATTTGAGAAATTAGAATTTTTTTTTTCAATTTGGAGACAAAAAATGGATTTATTTAAAAATTTTAAGACTAAAAATACAATTAAAGCTTTTTATATTTTTTATTAATTAGAATCCATTATCAGTTAAAAAAACTATTTTCTGATCTTAAATTATTATATATTATGACTTTTATAATAATTATTTATAAATTACTATTTAAAAAATTATAGAATGTTAGCAGTGAAAAAATTATATACTGATAATGAATAAAAAAATATTTTATTAATGCTACGAAGCATGTAAAATAAAAAAACATTATTTTTTACTATAAATCAATTAAATTCACTGAATATTTTAATTCAAATTACTGTTCACCTAACAACTTCTGAACCTTAATATTTCTCCCTCATGAGTGTATACTGTTGGTTGCAAAAACATTGTTTTTGTAAGAGAACTATTGTGCGAAAGATTAATTTTAGGAAATTTATTTGTATGTACCGAAATAGTTCGTACATCGGGAAGTTACATTCTTAGCTCATTTTAAAAAAATAAAGTTATTACTTGTTTGTATATCTTGTCTAGAAAATAAATTAGCATATGTTAGTAACTTTGAAGCATAATTTTAAATTCAAACATAATTGCTTTTGATAAAACATATTTGCGGTCTTAAGAAAAAATTAAATAAGAATTTTTTGTATATTATTAATATTATTATTTGATAGAGAATCTATTGACACCTGTATTATTGAGCTGTTCTGGTTAAATTGTGGGAAAAAAGTATCTTTATTATGTAACTTTTTTCTTTAAAAAATATAAGTTCGGCTTCTATTAAGTACTAGCTAGCTTATATTTTGTTGATATTTTTTCAAAGTACTATTATAATCATTAAAAAAAATTCAACCGAACATACTCTCTATGTCTATAGTTCTTTGCTACATTTTGCCCCATTAAATTGTTTTTGTTATACAACTATTTAGGAAACAGTTTGTTGGCCTTAGCCGAATAAGGGGCCCTTAGGACTGCGAAGTTGCCAAATATATTTTTATCGTGTGATTCCACGAAAGACTAGAGATAAGTTACTTTATTTCTTTTTGGTCATACATACATATATATAAATGATAAATATATTAAAGATAATTAGAAGTCTTGGGACGAGCCCACTCGAAAGTGGTTGCTTTTGTGGTAGGACAACACACCACTGAGTGTGGCCATATGAGTTCCTTTTGACCAGACACTGACGAGGGTCTGTAAAGGAAGGAAGACACCTCAAATTTGTAGGCAATGGAAGTGAACAAAACATGCACAAACATGTAGCATTGTAGCCAAAGGGGCTAATGAATCTGATAGCAACAATTCAACCTTTTTGAGTCTGAGTCTCCTAGAGTTTTAATATAATAATAACAGTTCTCTATGCACTACTTGCAATGTAACTTTTTTAGGAAATGATATGTAAATTTATAATTGATATATTAATTAAGGCATAATTGTAGTTTTAAGTTTTAATCTCTCAAATATTACAATTATGCAATTTTAATAGTCATTTTACCTAAAAAGGTCAAATTGTTGTTGATTACAATATCAACAACAATTAGGCCTCTGATAAATTTTCTACTCAATTTCTCTCATTTATAATAAGAGTTTGTCACTCATTTCATACAATATTTAAGTTATTAATTTGTTCATAATGCAAAAAAGATTTCTTTTATTATTCATTGTTATCATAAAACAATTATTCATCCACAAGTATCGTCAACATCACAATTAAATCAATACAGTTAGACAAGTTTTATTAGGTCATTGTAATTCTAATATTTTGTATTTCTTAATTGGTACACTGTACTTACTAATATCATGTCATGTCTAGTTTGTCTCGAGTCCCACTCTCGGCTTTAAATGGATATGCAACCTGTAGAGGTCACATAAGTTACAAAGGTGAGATGTGGTTTCAAACTATTTATGAAAGGTTTTACAAAAAAAACGGACTTCAAAGTAAAAGGGAAAACTCCAACTGAGTTGTAAGAAGGCTAAGACGCACCTTAAGCCGAATGAGAGGGATGGTCACCCTCTTGAGGTAGGGAAAAAAGCTAATGTTCTTCAAAAGGCTCTACTAAAAAAATATATGTATCATATCACTCAGTTAATATTGGTTTCCATTTTAAAAATAAATGCTCGTTCTTAACATTAGTTCTAAGAGGTTACTATTATCTTGTGTTAGTTGGAGATGTATTTTCTTCCTTCATTTTTTGACTGATTCACTTAATTGTTCATCTAATGAGAGAAATTAAACTGTGGTCTCATTTATTTACAGTGGATGTATCCGATTAAGCGATACATGAAGATCTTAAAAGGATATGCCAAGAATTTACATCGTCTCGAAACATCAATTGTTGAAAGGTATATTATAGAAAAAACTATTGAGTTTTGTTCAACGTATATTGAAAAGACGAAACCTGTTTCCCAAGTCTCGGTATGACAAAAGAGTGGAGGTAAGAGTTCATGAAGACTACATGTTATAACTCCGAGCCTAGAGGAATTGAATCAAACATATTTGTATATATTGAATAACACTAATGAAGTTGTGCCATACATAATTCATCATGAGGCCTTAGTCAAGGAAAGTAACCTAAAAATGACCAAGAATATAGTGTTGAAAGAACATAAGAAGACTTACCTAAATTGGTTTAAAGATATAATCTTCGGTGATGACAATGCTTCTGAAATGTTAAGGAAGTTAGTTGATAAACATCAAATTTATTGGAATTTCATATGCATTTTGTAACATTTATTTGACATTTTAGTTAACTTTAGGTCTTGTTTTAAATCAACTTAGTTTTAAAGTCAGTCTTTACTTTGTCTTAACTATAATTTTATGTTTTAGTTATTTTTAACGAATTTTTGATAGTTGTTTTTAGAAAAAATAGGTCATTTTGGAAGGAACTCACTTAAGCGCTAGAGCTCCAAAGGCCAAAAATCAACAAAAAGTTTTGGAAAGAAAAATTACGAAGATTGAAGATAAAAGCTAGAAAAATCAAGAGCAAGATATTTTTATGGATGAATCAGTTGAAGAAGAAGATAATTACTTGAATTAATTAAAGATATTATTTGTTTGTAATTTTTTGTGATTATCTCCTTAATTAAACCTTACTACAATTCTATAAATAAGAGGTTAAACATTCATTGTAACAGTGTAGAAGTCCCGAGTAATTCTTAGAATTATATTTTAGACTTCCCCCTACTAGATGTCTCTATTATTCCATTAGACACTCTAGGTTTCATTGTATTATTTTTATGAGTGCAGTTCCTTCCACCAAGGAGAGGAAAGGATGAACCTTGTTTTACTTTAATTTTATCAATTTAATACTTCATCTTGAGTTTTTAATTTGTTTTCGTGCTTAATGCTTTTATTTGATTGACCATCTTATAAATGAATTCAAGAATTGACTTGTGCTTTGACGAGCCTTGTTGAAACCCAAACATGAATCAAATACTTAATTGAAATTATCTCTAGGGATAAAATAATTTTGGTTAGGTCTCGCTAATTCTCGACCATTTATGTTGATTGCTTATGTTGGTATGTCCAAGAGATTGGATATCAAACAAGTAGTTTAGAATATGCGACCATGCAAGAGCTAGCATATAATACACAATGAATTGAGGATGAGCAAGAGAAATGAGTAAAGAATTGTGGATCGAGCGAATTCCTGATTCAAACCTAGACATTCATTAATCAAAATCGATATTAATATCTAAGTCTAGTATTTTTATCTATATTTAATTATTTTATTGTCATTTGATTTTCTGTAATTTATTTTATGTTATTTATTTTGTGACAATCACAAAACAAAAATATAAAAACCTAGTTCTTAGTTAAATAATTACATGAAATCTCTACTATTTTTCTTTGGGAGACGACCTGAACAATAGTTCAGTTACTACATTATGATTGAATTACACTTAACCTATAAGTTAAATCTAACATGAAATAAAACCCTACAAGTTTTTGATGTCATTGTCGGGGAATAAATGGATTTTTATTTTTATTTAATTAAGAACTTGTAAATATTTGTAAAAAGACTAGTAAATAATTGTAAATAGTTATATATAATTGTAGATAAATTTTATTAGGTGTAGACATATTAGTAGATAAAAATCAGATAAATTTTTCCTTCTCTAATTATTCATAATTTTCAAATAACATATAGATATCCTTTTAATTTTCAGTTTTTAAATTTTTTATCTCAAATCTCTATTAGTAAATATAGTACGTATAATTTAATTAGTAGATTTATCTTTAATTTTTAGATTTTCTTTTCCCTTTCATTTTCAAATTTTCGTGTATATATATATATATATATATATATATATATATATATATATATATATATATCTTTTATCTTTTTTGTTTTTAATATATCTTTACTAACTAATACTATTTAGAATGTTAGAGTAGTTATCTATAATTTTTTTTTTAGATTTTATAAAATTTTGAATATATATATATATATATATATATATCTTTTTATGTTTTTATCAGTAAATATATCTTAGATTATCTAATTAGAATAGTTTTATCTTTCAGATTTTATTTTCCTTTTTATTTAAAATATTTTCAAAAAATCATAATATATATTTTCTAAATTTTTCTGTTCATTATAGGATAATTAGCTTTTAATTTTTAGATTACATCTCTTATATAAAAAAATTCAATTTTTTTATTAAAAATATATCTTTTATTTTCTGAATTTTATTTTTAGTACATAGGATATTTATTTTTTATGTTCAGATTTTAATATTTCCTTTTTTTAGTTAATTTTTCAAAATTTTTACTTAGGCTATTACATCATGGATTGGATGTCAACCATAGTCCTAAGAGGTTTCAAGTATAATTGAGAAATGATAATTGTTTACTTCATAACTAATTTTATTTATTATAATTGTGATTATTTATACTGATTAAGTTATGTTTTATTATATTATGCAAAATTTTACTGATCCAAAACCATTGGAACCAAAGAGAATAAAGACAATTCGCATTTAGTGGACAAAACATTCACTAAGAGTTAGAAATGAAGAACTAAGTGTTTAAGAAATTTTAGAATTGTTAGAGTTATGTTTAGCTTAGTTTATAAATGATATTTATGTATTGAGATTATTATTTCATGTACTCTCAATATTTCTTTATTTAATAGTATTTATTTAGTAATAATTTGAATATAATATACATTGTCTGGATTTGTTTTGACCTAGATAAGTTCTGCTTTTAATTTGTAGGTTTTGGTTCCTTTAACAAATAGACAAAATATAAAAAAAATGCAAAATTAACATCGGTTATGTCAAAACCAATGTTATATTGTGTTATACAACATCAGTTTTAATTAAAATCGATGGGGTATAGTAACAAAACAACATAGATTCTACCAAAATTGATGTTGTGAATGTATGTGAGGCATATGTGTTGCCATGTTGGGTATTAGATGATATGTATGCGTAGTTGCTAGGCGCAAGAGATGTTGGATGAGAATGTGTGTATGTTATATGCTTTCCAAATGGATATGTGAGCAGGCTATGCCCTATAAAATGGTTGTATAAGCCTGAGTTTGGCAAATATGAAAGTTTAATGAAAAAGAAAAGGCATGTTCTCATCCGATGTGATAGGTTTGAAACCACTTAGAGAGACTTGAAAAAACAAGGTCTCCCAATGCATTGGGTTTTAGTTCAGGTTTCTATATCTTTCTTTATGTTATGTGAGGCATTATGTGCCAAAGTTTGTAGTAAATTTTATAATAGCTTTATATTTTAAGTTTCACTTGATCTATGATGTTTTTATATTCCAAGTCCTTCTTTTATAGGCACATGAGTATATTAAGGTTGTATCTCCTAAGATGTTACATGAGTCCTATTTGGTGCAAGTGTAGACCAAAGGTAATAGTGTTTAAGTTATCACGTTCATCAAAACTTAAGTAGAGTTACAATAATACCCTTAAGGGTGTTATATACCTTAAATGTAATACTCCCTTGACAAAAACCTACCTTTCATCTATCACATCCTTAATGTAATAACCCAATGTGAGTATATGGAATTAACTAGTGTGATATGAGAATAATTCAACTTTAATAAACATTTAATTAGCGTCCTTGTAAAAATATGAGTAATTCTTTTTCATTTTTTAAAAAAAACTTATCTAAAGTGTGTAAGTTCTTCATATTAAATTTTAATTTTTAATCTAGTGGGTAAAAATGTGTAATCGCTTCATCCTAATTGTTAAATTTTAGTGATAACTTTACAACTGCATATTTGTACCAATGACCTAATTTCTAAAGTTTTTGTCAACATCAACCTATAGAGTTGGTTTCAAAGAACCCTAAAAATAGAAAGTTTTTATAAGAAAATATTTATTATATTATTTATTAAAAAGGTAATAATTTTAATAAAATATCTATGCTTTTTTGTTTTTTAAAATAAATTTTAAAGGCTAATGTTACCAAAAACTGACTTTTTAATTGTAATTTATCAATAGTTAATCTTTCATTTCATTGCTATATATAGCTTTTGAGATTTGCTATGTCTCATCCTTCTCTCTCTTGGATTTTTTTTGTCATGGATTAAAAATGATTGGTGTTTTCTAATTTACTGGGGATTAAAGATTATTCTTGCTTGTAGTGTATAATATCGTTTATTTTTTTTGCATAAATCATTTTCTCACATGTAATTACATTCATGGTTCTTATACCACTAGATCAATCCTATGAGTTCTCTTAAACTTTCTTTATATACAAAAATATATTGCTTATTAAAAAATGACATGAAAATAATGAATTGTCTATCAATATGAGGCTGACTCTTAACAACACAAATTAAATATACACGCAAGTCAACAAATAAGCATTGTATTTCAAAATATATAAGTATTACTACTTTTTTTTACTATTTTTTTGAGTTTAATGTTTATGCTCTAACAATATACAATAATTTTATATTTTCATTTAATTAAAAATTACTATTTAAATTACCAAAAGATAATTATTTTAAAAGTCAACAAATTTATCATGCATAATGGGTTGTAATTGGATAACTTGTTAAAAAAATTACACTATCAGCCCATAACTTTTTTCTCATATATTTTTGTTAAAAATTTTCATTCCATTAATTAAGAATATGAGGAAACAATTACTTATAACATTTAGCTAATCATTTTTACTTAACTCTCGGCTTGAATTAGGGCCAATAATTTTTAATATGATATTGAATTTTATCAATTTTTTAATATTGAATTACTTTTAAATAGTTAGTATTTTTTACTTCTTGCTCAAAATGTAGTTATAGATTTTTTTAATATTTTAAATAGTTAATATCTTGAAAATGTACCATATCAAAATATTGTCAAAATGTTTCTCAAGAGACCACCAAATACATATATATGATATATAGATTATTTCACACAAGATTATTCTATCTTATCTGATAATCTTGAATTCAAATCTTGTATTTACAGTTGTATTGAATATTTAAAGAATTTATCACCCAAAGTGATAAAAAAAATCTATAATCTATACTAAAAAAATGTTTCTCACGAAACTCTTACTATTTTCTCTCAACTAATAAAATTCAGACAAACCCACTTAAATGTCATTAAAATTCAACCTTTTAAAATTGCTTGTTTTTGGACTTTCTTTTCCCCCTAAACAGTATGCTAAGGGTATTCAATAGCATTTCCTAGTTGTATATCGAAAACACCATCATACTTACCTCAATGGATATATAACATATGCTTTTGAATTTAAATAATACATATTTACATATTAATTAAGTTTAAATTTTAAAATGCGTGGTTTAATTAGTTAATTATAAGGCTTCACGCAAGCAAATTCTTTCACGTCAAGATTCATTTCACATTGTTTATACGTTTGTATAATTATATAATAATACATATCATTTGACATCAAACACCAATTCCATTTCTTTCTTATGATTCTATCATTAATCGGTTCAATTCAGAAAATGAAAGGTACCCTCCTATAAAAAAGATGCTAGAGGAAAGGAATCCAACCTAAACCTTAATGTATGATTTTCTTTCAACGCGTTCACGCGCATTAAATGGCACATGATCATCAACTATAGTGGAGTCTTAGTAGCATCTTCCCTAAAATAAAAGTAGAAATAATTCAATATTTAAAAATGTTCAGTAGAAAGAAAAAATTTGTGAACCATGTTGAATTCCAACAGTTCTAGAAATTAGAAAATAAAAATAGCAAGTAGAAAAAACAATCATAAAATGGTTTCCCTATTTGGGAAACAGTCTTCTTTATTTCCAGTATGCGCTTAACTTGGAAGCATTACTCCTATTAATGTGTGAACTGGATTTAAGTTTACTTAAACCAGTACTGTTAAAGGATAACGATATTAACAATAATCATAATGATTGTAACAGCACACAATTTTTCAATTTTGTTCTAGTACTGTAATAATGTACAACCATACATATTAATCATCAGAATTATTAATGAACAACTCATCCACAATTGATTAAAATAGGATGTAATGAATTCTTTGATTAAGATAACATTGTAGGATTATTGATTCGATTAAGAAAAATAATATTTATAAGAATAACAAGCAATAATAATACTAGTAATAGTATTATTATGAAAACTGGTTCTTCAGAAATTCAAACCAATGATTGGTGCCCAACATGGCCATTCGTGGTGCCGCGTATAAACAATCCCAACTGTTAAGAGCCATGCACAGCTTGCCCAGCACCGCCACGTACCTAGCTAAGTTGTGGAGTCATCTTGGTTTATTTTAATGTATTATTATAAGGGTTTTGTTAATAAAAATATTAAAATCGTTGGTAAGGAATAAAAGAATTAGAATGTTGAAAAATAAAGTCTTTTCATATATATATATATATATATATATTAAAAGCTTCATTAAATATTTTATTTTAAATTAAAGAAATTAATATTTAAACTATAGTTAAAAAAATTAAAATAAAAAAATGCTAAATGTCTAAATCCATTAAAACATACCACTTGACTTCCATGTTATTCCTTTTAGACCTATCTGCCAGACTCTATTAGAAGTAAGAGAAAATTAATTAGCTTTCAGTTTATGATTTAAGTTACCTTAACTTTCAGTTTAAATTAAGTCAAAATTATTTATGAAATAATTTAAGTTTATATTTTTTTAAAACTTTATTACTCAAAAATATTAAATTCTAAGTCATTTGAATAGTTTTAAAATATTAATTATCTTCTTTATTTCAAGTAACTATCAATTTTATAATATCCAAATAGGTCTATAAACTAAGTCTTATTAAGGGTTAATAACTATTATTATTATTATTATTATTAAGGGTTAATAATCTAACCCAAGGAGTAACTAAACATTTAGTTGCTGCATTATAAGATTGACTTGGTGGATGAAATTTGAAGCAAAGAAGGAGGAAGAAATTGCGAGTTTAATAAATATTAATAAATTAATAACTAATATTTGTAAATTAAAAAAAGAGAAATCATTATTTTAGGATTAGTAAAATGTGCTTTAAAATAAACAGGGATGAGAAACATTGTCTGCCTTATATATGTTCATAAGGCACAATGTATAAGAAACTTTTCGTGATTTTCGATAGATGAACCAGGTTGGTTAGAGTAAAAATTACTAAGGTATATAAAGAGATTCATCGTTGAACTAAATGAATTATATTTTGAGATCTTCTTTTCTAAAAGGACAACTTGACAAGGCACAATTTTAATATATCATGCACATTGGAAAAAGCATTCTTTGATAATGCACTTAATAGTGTTATGAATGTTACATGTAAAATAAAAGACAATGAAAAGGTAAGAGTTACTCTAATGATTAATTAATCTTAAAATTAGATTATAAAGAATAAATGATAAACATAAGAAGTAATTTTAAAGAATTATTCTTAAAATAATATATATATATATATATATATATATATATATATATATATATATATCATTTGTTAAATTTAATAGTTCAAAAAATTAAAATAAATAAAAATTAAAATATTTTTCGCCAATATGTAATTTAGTTTTTATTTTTCATTCTTGTAATTTTTTTACTTTAATTCTTATAAATTATATTTGTTTTACTTTGTTTTTTTTTCATCAATCTTTGTCACAAAAATAATGACATGATAAACATACTAATGCTTTTATCATGTCATGTCATAACTTGATGACATCATCATGTCATGTCAGCATTAAGGTGTCACTCATCATCAATTTACAAGGACAAAAATGAAATAATATAATTTACTAGAACTAAAATAAAAAATGACGAAGGACAAAATGTTTTAAGTTTAAATTACATATTATAATAAAATAAATGCTTAAATATTATTATTAACACATTTTTATCTTTATATTTCTTCTTTCAAACTCTTTTTCTTGTCCCTCTTTTCTCTCTTATCTTTCTTTGGGCTTTATCTGTCACGGTCTTTCTTACATCCTTCACTGTCTTCAAACAATTGCGGTGGTGACGATAGTTATAGGGAAGGAGACAATGGTGACAGTAGCGATTGTGGTGACAACAATCAAAATATTTGTATTACTAATGATGACAATGATAATAATGATTGTGAAGACAATAATGATAGTGGTGATAATTATAGTAATGACGACTACAGTGATAACGACAACAATAATGACTTTGATGATGACCATAACAACAATATAATAATGGAGATGACAGTCCAATAGGATGGATTTTGGGAGAGGAGAATACGAAATCACATACTCATTCCTGTTTGGGTATGGAAATGAGGATGGATTTTGAGAGACAGAAAAGAAAATCACATACTCATCTTCGCTCATCCCGTTGTCATGTTTATGTGACACTTCGTGCTGACGTGACATAATTAAGTCACATTTTGAAATTGATGATCTTATCATTTTATTTGTCACATCATAATTTCTATAAGGAAGACTAACCATAAAAATGAAAAATAAAATAAACATGATAAAAAAAATGCAAGAAAAAAAACACTAAATTATAAAGTAAAAAAATATATCCAAGGCAATACTCACACGGCCTGAATTTAATGTTGACCCAAGGCAACACTAAAATTAGCATAGGCATGGATAAACCCTAACATTAGCGTAGCATTAACGTAAAACCTAACTCTCACAACTTGGAACTGAAATGGTCCACGATAAATTTAGCGTTAACAATATTTTGTCACTTAGTTTAAACTAACATAAAATTTAACTTCAACCGTTTAATGTAGGTAGATATATAACTAATATAACTATACATCTATGTTAACTATATTTTTACGCACAATATAGAGTTACAGTTAGCATATTCTAACAACACTCACTACTACTATTAAGAAGGAGGAGGTACATATATAGTGTACATTCCTGGCTTGGTTGCACTTCTTGTGACAACTTAGCCTTATTAATTAAAATCCTTTTTGCAGTGAAAAAAAGAAGGAGGAGGTACATATATAGGGATGATGTACTTTAATACTCACTATATATGTCATATTGCACCTATTATCGTCCTCTCTTAATTGAGGAGTTACCTAACATTTTATTATTCATTTTGATTTTTTTCTTAAATATTAAATAATTAGAGTTTATTTTCAATTTTATATCCTACAATAAGCAAATAACACTCAATGTTAATTTAATGCACAAATCTCTCATAGTAAACAGGTTTAATTTTTTGACACAATCCTTCTGATCGACGAAATTAATTCATTGTAGTAGATATTTTTTTTCATTGAAAGCTGGTAAAAAAAAGAAGGGGTCGATGACTTGGAAATAGGCAGTTAGCCATCTATACTAGATTAGTAAAAAAAAAAGTGAATTTGTTGGACACAATATTTCCGCAATGGCATACTATCTTATATAATCCTCTCCCTTACAATAAGAGTAGTAAATATATAGAATGGATTCTCCTCGTAAACTTGAATCGTACATCTTATCGGTTCTTTAAGTCTTTATGCTAATTCATCTTTATCATGATATAACTTATAGTTTATTCTTCAAAAGATAAAATAGACAAGCCACGGTACGTAACACTAATATAATTTTATTCCCAAACTCAACTTTTTCACTAACTTATCTTTTTTGGTTACAAAGTACTCCAATTTAAAGCATTAGACTTTGTTTCATGAATTTATGTCATTACACAATCAAAATACATGAATAAAAGTGTATGCTGAAGAAGAGTCCGATTCTCAACTATATATGTTGTTTTCATATATTGTTTTTGAACTTTCAGTTTTAATCAAGTTGCAAGTGGCCACTAGATTTATGAATTTATGCTTTTCAGGATATAAAATTCCAAGCTACAATAAAAGAGCAGATAATACTCAAGCATATCTTGGGCAAAAGAAACTTTAGTCGTAATCACCCTCAAAAGTGATTAATAGATAAGAGAAAAGCAAAACCCTAAAAAATGAAAGAAGCCAAAATCCTTGCCAAGCACGAAGTCAGACCGCACAAACGTGCGCAATTGGGAGCGTGTCGACTATCTGAAAAGAACAAGAAAAGTGGCTTATATATATATATATATTATGCTTTTAATCCTGAATGTACAATTTGCAAAAGATTGATGCCCCTTTAATTTTCATGACGTTTTCCTACTTTATCTAACAAATACTAAAACTAATTATTTGACCTTAAAAAGGAACTATAACAACCCCATTGTTGTTTAATTTCTCATATGGTAAAAATAAATAAACAAAGAAAGAGATTCTTACTATTTTTTCACACAGTCTCAACTTAATTCTAAAATAATCTAATTTAGTTTAATTTATTACGTACAGAATTTTGTTAATTGGCTGAAATCAGGGTATCTTTCAACTAATAATTAATGACTAATCTTTCAAGACGTACACTAATATTCATTTAAGAGACTTATAAGAATTTATTGCTCATTAGTAAACAAAATCAACTCCTCTAAAAAAGAGAGTAAACACCATCAACTCAGAATATAGAAATTACTTTTATTCGATTCAAATTCAAACTTGTTTACTATTTAAAATTTAAATTGCACCTTATGAATTAACGTAAAATTAAATTGATAATAAAAGAATTAGTCATAAATTAAAACATATATTTTTTTTAAAGTATCTTGTGTTGTGATTATGAGATTTTGTACTTGGACACCCAATAGAAGTGGAAAAAAAGAAGAAGAAAAAAGTGAGAGGAGTAGGAAATGATAAAAGGAGAGACGTGGAAAAAAAAAAGAGATGCCGATTTATTATTCGAATAAGCTGAAAATATTGCAGTCGTTATATTAACAATATAACACCTCCATTACAAATATATATATATATATATATATATATATTATAATACATCTAGCTTTCTGCAATAAAAAAAATAATTTGGCTAAATTTATTAAGAGTTCAATGGCTAAATTATATTAACCTGGTTTATGCGACAAGGGTTTAACATGACTAGCTCAAAATTTTCAATCTAGATATCCATTTTTAGCAAAATTTAGGGTGATTTGATTGAAATACATCAAGGTAGGGCAAAGGTGTTACAATTTTCCTATAAATTTACCAGGGTTGTAATTAATTATATGATATTTTATTTTGTAAAAAATGAGCTAATACTATATAATTATTTGATGATTCTTAAACTCATTAATAATGTTATTAATTGTTTAGGACTTTGGAAACCTATATTACTATAAAATTTACTTTTAACATCGTTTAAATAACATCGATTTTATAGAAAATCGATGTAAACCAAAACGCAGTGGTATAATCGTAAATAGCATTATTTCGTTAACATTGATTCTCCAAAAAATCGATGTTAACGTGAGTTGGTTAACATCGGTCCGATGTTGTATTGTACTATTTATAATTTTTTTGTGCTTATGGCAGTTCACTCGTCGCTCCCTCATGCTTCGTCTCCCCCATAACTCATCTCCCTCACGAACCCTTTGTCATTCTCTCTCTGGCGAAGCTGAAATCACTGTCGTTGACGGTGTCTCGCTCACGGTGTTACTGTCACTGTCACTCTCGTGACGTTGAAACAACGCTTCGCTCATGGTGAAACCACTGTCATGTCGCTCATGGTGTCATCACTATTGGTCTCACTGTCGCTCACGGTGTAGGTGTCACTATCACTCCCGCTCTCACGGTATGTTTTTCTCTCAAAGCTTTTCTCGACAGTGAAATCATGGTTCTGGTTGTTTTGGACAATGTAGGCCTTTTGTGACAGTAAAATCAGTGAAATTTTACTTTGGTTCCGTTTTGGTTGCAAATTAACTTAGGTTTTGTTCTGCATGAGTCTGGTTCCTCCTCATTATATTAGTTGCATGGAATAAGCTCCTAGACAAGTATGGTGCATAGTCAGTTTATGCATTGATCAGTTAGTGGATTTAGATGATTTGACAAAATCTACTTAATGTCACATTTATAGTGTAAATGAAGTTTATAAACAATGGATGAAGATCAACAGAACTGGAATGAAATGTTTAACACAATGATGAAGATTAACAAAAAGGCAGAGGAAATATTCAATACTATACATGTTATGGATCAAGTTAGAAATTTTAAGACTATTATCAAATAAACATGACATGATATAACATATTTGCTTATATTACTTTGCTTGTTAAATGTAGCCTTATGGTGAAGTCAATAGGTCATTGTAAGATGGAAGGATGAACTAGACCCTACTTAGCATCTATTACACTCTAGTGACAACATGCATTCTGTCACATATAACCAATATTTGATGAGCCTAGCTCTACTAGTTGGATGGACAAAACTCAAAGAGTTTTATGGACTCATTGGAAATCATCAGGTGACCTTGACCCACTGGAAGGAGACTATAGAGTGTATGATAGTTTATCATCATCATAGGAAGACTACAAAAATATGAAATGGATGGAGAAATTTTGCACAATCACAAAATTTGCTTACTGGAACTCAAATTATATTTGAGTTCTTAGATGCAACTTCTAACTTTGTTTTTATTTTGGCTTTGTTTGTAATTAAAGTACATTACTACTCTATTATTATCAATTTGTAAATTTTTGTTTATAAGTTTCCGTGATATATTTTTTGAAAAATATTGGAACATACCGAATATATTTATGGTATATTTTGTTTATAAATATTTATAACTACTCTTGGTGCATGATATACTTTTTTTTATAACTTTTGGTGCATGACTTATTTTATGTGTTTTTCTACAACTTTGAATGATAAGTTGTGATATGAATTAATTACAGGTTGGTAATTAAAAAAAGGATATTAAAACAAAAAACAACATTGATTTTTAGAAAAATCGGTGTTGTTAGTAAACAACAACATCAATCTTTAGAAAAACTGATGTTGTTTTACTAACAACATCTAAAAACCGATGTTGGTGAGAAGAAAACAACATCGATTTTAAACAATCGATGTTAACATTGTTAAATTAATGTCGATAGTTTCAACATTAGTTAATAGCGGATGTTAAAAGTCTTTAATAATAATTATAAAAAGTCTATTTTCTAGTAGTGATAATTTTGATATGTGTGAAAAACAATGCGTACTTAATCATTAAATTCATAATGAGAGGTGTAGGGTTAATAAATAGTGAACCATATTTTCCTCACGTCATTCAATTGTTCTCTCTAGGGTTTGCTTTTTTTTTTTTTTAAAAAAAAAACCTTAGTATTTAAAGTATTTGATCAAGCAAAGGAAGATTTGGCCTCACGATGGCAAGGATTTGTGCAATGCGATAAATTCCAATACTTTAATCATGTCATTAAGAAGTAATCAATCTTAAATATCACTAATGTTCTAATTCATATAAAGTATGTGTCATTCTAGGTATACATTTTCTTACAAAAAGATCTCAAAAACACACACACACACATAAGATTTTATTGTTATAATTTTAAAAATATAAATTATTTTAATTGTTAAATAATTTAAAATTTAATAATAATTAAATAAAAAACTCAAAATTATACATTTAACTGCAAATATAATTTAATTCTTAATTTTTTGTTTCAATTTATTTACTATTTATTATTTTTAATATAATATTTGAATTAAGAATAATTAATAACTTCATATGTAATTTATTTAAAAATACATAAGTAAATTAAAACTATAAAAAATGGTGTGAAGATTTCTTCAAACTTAATAAAACCTGACAAATGGAAATGAGTATTATAATTTTAAATTTATCTCTTTTAAATCTAGATTGGTCCTCCTTTTTGCAGGTAAAGGAGGAGATAGTCAAACTTGTTCCCAATATGTTCCTTTGTCATGTCTAAATGTATGTTTTAAAATAACCCAATATCAATTTTAAGATTTATGAAAAAAAAACAAGAAATCATACACAAAAAATGGAGTAGTTCTTTGCAAAGGATTTATAATTTTTATATCTTTTAAATATTATAGTAACAATTAAAAATTGTTGCTATATTAATTACACATGAAAAAAATATGGTTAAGCCAATAAATATTATTTTATACCAATTTTTAACTTTCATTATATTAAAATTATTAAGAGAGTTGATTCTAAACAAATGAAAAAAAAATTTAATTAACCAATTTTAAAAGATATTTTTTTTAAAAAAAAGATGCCAAACTGAATTTAAAAATAACATAAAATATCAAATGTATAATTTAGCCTATAATGACAATTAAAAATTATCATTATGTTAATCACGCCTGCAAAAACACTATTAGATTAGCAAGTATTATTTTATAACAGTTTTTAACCATTATTATATTAAAATTATTATTAAGAGCATGGTTATATATCAAATTCTTATAAGTTGACTTGATTTCTATAAGTTAGTTCGTATGTAAATTTTTATTTAGTAGATTAGGAGTAAATTTAATAGATTTTAGGTAAACCAATAAACCCTTAAGTTTGTTATTGAATCAATGAATTAATAAATTAAAAAAAAAATCAAAATACAAAATTTTCAAATTATCTTTTTATATATTTAAAATTAAGTACCTCCATTTAATACAAATGGGATAGGATTGATGGATACGATACGACTCTTATGTGGAAAGAAAAAGGAGTGACGGAACTGTACTGTACTGAAACAAACTACGGATACGGAATGGGACACCTACAGTCCTTCACGTCGCTAATTGCTCTCTCATCCTTTTCTGCATACACGCTGCTGCCTTTCACTCACGTTAAACGCATTTATTCCTCTCTTCTTTTCTTTTTCTTTCTCTGTCTATTCATAACCTACATTTACTTTTTTTTACTATAAACTGATTATATCATTTATAATGCCAGATTACAAAACAATTTTAATATGTTATTTCTTATCTTTCAAATTCACATAAAATATCTTGTCGCATAAACTTTTAGTATGCTTGGTAAGAGGGAAAAAACATGAACACGAATTTATTTTTGTTCAGTTAAAGAAATTTTTTTAAAAAGGAATGCAAATGTTGATTTTTCGTGGTCTTTTTTTATTTTTTCTTCGATTAGTTTTTTCCCTCTTTTCATTTTATTTCCTTCAAACCAAATACAGGTTTCTTACAAATTACAATGTTATTAGACTCAAATTGATTAATAAAATGGACATATGGAAACGTTTAACAGATGTTATATTAAAGTCTTTTAGTTGTCCATGCCAAAGGTTAAGACTTAAGAGATCCATCGATATAAGTAAAGCTGGCCACGAGTTTCTATTGATTTCTATATATAGTGTTTAAAACAAACAAGCAAAATTTTCCCTCACAAAGTCCACGTTTTTTTTAATAACAATTAACAACTTTATTAGATTCAAAGACTATTTTTAAGCTAGCCTTATTCAATAACGCTCTAGAGACTAAGTTCTTAAATGCATATAACACATTGTTTAAAGCTAAGGCTTTATCCAATTCCAAAGTGTGTTTGATAAGAATTTATCCTTAACCTCAACCGTAATAGTTCCCGAGTTTCCTATTTGAAACTGGATTCTTCGGCATTTTCCTCGAACTCGGGAAACAACCCTTTGTTAGCTCATATGTGTGCAATGACGGATCCACAATATAACTATAATATGAATGTACATTATAATTTTTCTATATAATATGAAATGCATCAGAAAAATAATTTATAATATGAATATTGACCCTACAAAATTATTTTTAGTTTGATCTTTCAATTAGATATTTTTAACATTCTTTCAATTCTTTGTTAATGTTTATTTCACATATTATACCGCAACAAATAAAAAATTTCTCTCTTAATCATTTCAAGCTATATTTCTTTTTTCTTTATTTGCGTATTTTAATTTTTTAACCTTTCACTCTATCCTCGTTTATCTCTATTTTTCTTTTACATTTTAGTAGTTATTTTAATAAATTATCATTAGTTAAAAATAATACTATATCAAAATTTAAACTTGCTCATTATAAATCTAAAATTTCATTTATTTATAATTTTAATTATAACAATATAAATATTTAAAAGGTTAAAATAAAAATTTAGTCCTTTATCTACATTTTAGGCTTTAATTTGATCTTTTATTTCTAAAATTTTTTACTTTGTTCTTATTCCTGTTGTTAGATCATGTCTCGAATAAAAGAGACATAATTCAAGAACATTCAAGTATAAAATATAATATATTTTTCCTTTTAAGTCTAGTATGAGTTATATAATAATATCATATTTGAATTAAGTTGTTCAACATCCGAGTTCATGGGTTTTGGACAAGTTGACTCTATAAGAATAAAACATATAGTATACAATCTCTCAATCTCGAGTCTTGAGTAATAAGCATGAAGAATCTAAGACCGGGTAAGTTATCTGAGAAAGGGACTAAGATCAAGTGGGAAGGTTGATTTATGAACAATGAGGTAACAAATTTGATTTTGCATCTTTTAAAGGGAGAAAACTGCTATTTAAATAGGTAATTTTCTTATAAATTAAGTTGTGTCTATTTCAATTTTTGAAACACATCCCTAATACCAACAAATTAAAAGCTCAAACTCAATTGATAGATAATTATGTGCCTTAAGCATATAGGAATTGGTCTCATGACTTTCGACCACGAAAATATATTATTTTCAAAAAAGAAAAAAGACGTGTCTTTGATTTTTATATCAAATTAGATTAATATTTATCCCTTTTATATAGTCATCTAGTAAAAAATGTTGTTTTATTTATTTTTATTAATTATTTAAATTAGTATCCAAATTTCTTTAATTAGCATCCAAGATAATGAATATTTTAAATTAATATTAAAATAATTAGCACATATCACGTACGTTACAATAATACCTCTAAATATAAATAAAAATAGTATTTAGTTGTCTAATGTATATGTTAAATATTTATTTTATTATATAACTAAAATTTATAATAAGTAAACATTTTTAAATATATGAATCATATTATAACTAAAATTCAGAATAGATAATTTTTATTAAATACATAAATTATATTTTAAATTTAATATAATCAATTTATATTGTGATACAAGGTTATTTTTAATTAATAACAATTTTTATAAATATTAAAAATTAATTAAAATAAAGATAAAAATGAAAGATTAAGACATATGAGAGGCTAAGATTTTTTTAATAAAAAATACTCTCGTAAAAGAAAAGCTCTTAAAATGTTTATATTTTATAATAAAAATTAACATAATTAAATATAAAAAGCGCGCATATGCGCTTAAAACTTTCAGTTTAGTAAATCTCATTAATTTATTTAATCCATACTCATGATTAGTATATCATTATGTCCAATCTGAATTGAAAAATATTTAAGCATATAAGTAAAAGTAGTCTTTAAATTCTCATTTTATATTTAAAATATTTACAGATTAAATTTGATTAAATAATCTCTTACTCTATTCATCAACCAAACCATCTTAACTCAACATTAAAAAATCTAAAGTTTTCTTCTCTTATAATCCCAATCCCCCCTCCTTTAAAAAATATGTTTTTTTTATTAGGTTTCTTTTAAATATTTTATTTCTAAATTTGTAAAGTTATTTTTGAATCTAGTCTAATCATTGTTTCCAAAATATCCTAATTAATCAACTTTAATTAAGTGAAGAAGGTAGAGATACTAGTTTGATAAACATGTAAAGGTAGGGACGTAGGGTATTTATAAAGGAGTTTTAATATCCAAATCAATACATATTTCAACATAGTAACAAAAATGGAAAGAGAATCTATATGGTGGTATGAGAGGTGTCAACATTTGTAGAGTTTAAATGTGGTTTATTGATGACTTTCAAGAACCCTGACATGGAACATGTGAACTGGCTGTTTAGTTTCTCTACTTCCAACATATTAGCATGTTTGGTCGAGTGGTGAAAAGATAAACGCTAATAAAAACGTGAAAAGTTAAAAGTTATATGAAGTAACTTTGTTATAAACATGAAAACTTTGATGCGAGATTCCTACAAAATTTCAAATTGACACAAAACCAAACATAAAGTGCAAGTTAAACAGTGATTGAATCTCCTCCACTCGAATACACTAGGCCAAAATCTGTCCGATTGAGCCTAATTATGTAGAGCCAAGACTATTTCATATGGAGCAGATTGTTTAAAATTATTTATAGAAATAAATATTTGTTTTAATAAAAATAAATTATTTTTTAATATATTTATCTAAATTGTTTATATTTAAAAAATAATTTCTTATTTATTTTAAGAAATAAATCCCTTTTACTTATTAGATTAATCCTATTTATTTTTTTAAGTTTAAACAAACTACATTATCTCCATAATTATCCAGCGCGAGGAGGAGTTCAAGCGGGGAGAAATGTGGTGTAGTATAACAATCTAAAAAGTAAAAAAAATGTACCCAATCTTAAAAATAAAATGATTTATTAACTAAAAAGTAAAAATAAAACCAAAATCATATTTTAATCGGTAAGAATGAAACATAAATAATAAAAAATTTATAACAATTTACCTCCTATAGTCAACTAATTGACATAATATCATTGGTATATTCAATCTAAACTGGTCTAAATAAAAATAGAATAGAAGAAAAAATAAACATAGAAAGATACCCAAAAAATTGATCAGCCAAGCCATGAATAGGCATACCATATCCAGAGGACACCGGTGCACGTTCCCATCCCAGCCTCCCCTGGCGTGGTAATCCCAAAATCCACTGCAAAACACATTGAGAAAAAGCAAACAATAAATTCATTGCCACCATAATAAATAAACAAAATAAACCCAAGCACAGCCTCTGGCAGTAGTATTTAATAAATCACACTTTATATGAATTTATTTATTTTTACTCTCTCTCTCTCTCTCTCTCCAATTGTACCTGCCAAGTACGCTTACCTGTACCTGCCAGACTTCTGGCATCATCACCTTTCCATTAGAATCCCCCATCCCACCCTTGGCGCATATATATACCCCTCTCACACTCTTCTCTTCCCATCATAACTTATTCTCTTGCTCACTCCTCACCCACCCCACCCCAACCAAACCATATAACAAACGCCATAGTTTCCTTTCTTTTCTCTACTGTTTTCTCCAAATTAATATAACCCATTTTCCTTGAGATGAAGCAGCTCATCCGCCGCCTCTCGCGCGTGGCTGACTCCTCCAACTACACGCTCCTCCGTTCGGACTCCTCCCAGGCCTGCCACCACCGCCGCCCACGCGCCGAGTCCTTCCGTCTCTCCGCCCCATCCAAGATCCGCCGCTCCTCCGCGGCGGTGGTTCCGGAGGGGCACGTCCCGATCTACGTCGGCGACGAGATGGAGCGCTTCGTCGTGTGCGCCGAGCTCCTCAACCACCCCGTCTTCGTCAAGCTCCTCAACGAATCCGCGCAGGAATACGGCTACGAGCAGAAAGGAGTCCTCCGGCTGCCGTGCCGCGTCTTCGTCTTCGAGCGTGTTCTCGACGCGCTTCGTCTCGGACTCAACGCGCGTGACATCACCGAGCTCGTAAATTTCTCGCCGGAAGAGTTTTCCTGAGAAACAAAGCAAAAAAGAAAATACGAAATCCGTTAATTGGCGAGATCTTTTGCTGGTTTTGTTTTTTTTTTTTTTGTAAATATACTACGTTAGGATCTTGAGGAAAAGAAATGAGGCACAATGTTAGGATTTGTAGTTGTTTTGGGTTCTTTTTTTCTTGCTGTTGTTCGATTCAATGCTCTCTCTTACTGTAAAAAGGGAAATTTTTTTCACTCTGTTGATTTTTGCGACCAGAGAATTAGAATCTCTCTTTTGAATTTTCCGTTTAGTTTTTTTTTTTTTTTTTTGTCGATTTCAAGGGAAACTAGCGGAAAAGGGACAGAACTGGAAATTTTAGCCGCGATAAAATTCATGCCGTTTCAGGTTTGGACTGTGTAGTGTGAATTATTCACTGTGAAGTTCATGAGTGAAATTTTAACTTCTGCATTTATATCTCCTAACAGTGGTTGATTCCAGATCGGATACAACATATTTGCAGAAGTTCATGAGTCATGTGAGCTTAGTTTTTTTATTTGTTTTTTCCGTTGGGTTTATTATAATTAAAGAGTTTATAAATCCAAACTTGTTATAATTTTATAAGTTAAACAAGGAACTCAGCATGATTGGATTTATTCAATTAATCAAATTAGCAGCCAAGCTATAATTGAATAACGAATTCATTTATAAAGCGATCCACAATAACAATAATTCACAAAGTTACACATTTGGCATTACACACATAAAATTACATGAATAAATTTTTATTTTTTTTCATCCTAAAAAGTAAGATATCCTCACAATAAAAAGTCATAAAATTGATCCTCTATGTTCACATATTCAAGAATCAAAGCTATGTTATATACTCAAAAAAGATTACTTAGTCTAAGTAGTATCTCTTTTTGTTTTTTTTTTTTGGTAAAGTTTAATATTTATTTTAACTTTTTGTAATTAACTTACTCTATATGGGGGGAAAACCAAGAGAAGAAAGAGGCATGTTTTGGGTTTGAAAATGGCAAGGTTTGGATGTATTAAAGTCATGATTGAAGGTAGTGGCAGGTCAGCAATGTAATTGCCGTGATATTCGGTGGTGTTTGTTTTGGAATCACTAATCCGATCCACGAAGGTGAGGGGCTATTTCGTTGTTTTGTGATTGCATGGAGGGTAATTTCGTCATTGCATTGTGTGTACCCTCTCTAGAGAAATCAACAATGGCATGCGGTCTTTGGGTTGGAAAGAAGGTCTGATTCTTGGTTCACTTTTTTCACCTCTTAAGTCAAAAAAAACTCAAAATTCAAGTAATGGCTTAGATTTAAGAGTTTACTTTAATTCACAAGAAAATAAATTTTATCATCATTTATTTGATTATTATAAAATTTTGAAATCAAAATATTATACAACACAATCATACAACTTTGTTAAAAACTTATTACACTAAGTTAACAACAATATTTTAATTTTTACACAATTATATAATTTCTGTTTTTTTTTTCTTCTAAAATTATTTGTGTTATTTTAGTATCCGGACGCTTTTGTCTCTACTAATTGGTCCTAGAAAAAGGTAAAGTTATTAGCAAGTTGCATAATTTTAATAAAACAAACTTGTAAACAAGTTCATAAATTTGGGAACTAATTGCACATAAATGAAAAAAAATTCAAAGATTAAAGCGACACAGAATATCTTTTAGGAAGGAAATTGTATATTTTCTCACGAAAAATTTATAGATAAATATTAAAAAAATTATATAGTGAAAAAACGTATTTTTTTTCTTGTCTAAATATAGCACAGAAAAGATTGAATTGTACACAAATATTATTCTCTAGCTACAACTATCGATCTTCAAACTTTTCACAACTTCTTATCACATATTGTTTTACCTTTAAAATGTAAATTATTTGATGCTTTTCACATAAATATCAGTAAAGCATTAAATTGTACCCTTAATTTTAAGAAAATATAGTTATATTTGGCTAGGTTATCTTCTGATTCCATCAATCTTCTATCTCATTCTACTTTCTTAAAAAAAATCCTGATTCTACTTATACTAAAGACCGAAAGCATATACCAATATTAAAACATAACTAATACATTTTTTTATTTGTCTAAAATAATAAATTAAATGAAAAAAAATTCTTTATCTAAACAATCCAGTATTTAAATAGAACATGAAAGTTAATGTTGATGTTGGTATATTAGATTAGCTAATGGGCGATTAGTGATAAATTTTAAAATTTATTGATGGTTTAGTATCATATATTATTATGTGTATATTTTTGTGGTCACACGAGACTTTTTTTTTTAAAAAGATTTTTGCATTTAGTACCGAAATTAGTTTCACATCAAATTTTTATTGTGTTTTCCTTGTCTAACATATTTTACATTGCATAACATCATATTTTTTAAAATATCTTACATGTATCATAACAATATTCTCATCTATGTTAAAAATAAAACAATATTCTCATCGAGTATGATTTTTTACGTTGTTAAGATGCTTGTAATATTGTATTTGGACCAAAATGTTTGCTCATTTTTTACATTATTTGTTTATTATTACATTAATTCAAAGACTATTCTTTTGTTTTAAATTTAAGTCCCTATATTATCAAAACTTGTTGAGACATTTTTTAATCTTATCATCCAGTCTAATATAGTCAATTATTTATAGTGCAGTTCATATTAGTTAATTACGGTGAAGAATATATTGATTATTGCAATTGTCACCACTTCTATTAATGAACTAATTTATTTATAGTAACATTTAGGTTAAATTAGTTTTTTAGTTATGTAATTTATAGTAAGTGATTTTCAATTGCCACAAAATACATATTTTTCAAAAAAAAATCGATTTTAAAATTAAAAGATTAAATTGAATCTAAAAAAATTAAAAAACTAAATTGAATAAAAAAAATTAGATAATCAAATTGAAGTTAAATAATAAATTAGAAGATCAAAAACTAATTTAACCTAACATATATATTAAAAAAAATTTACCCATAAAAATCAAAATCAGTACCATGAGGTTAATTTACAAGACTCACCCAGGTTGTTTAGCCAATTCATCCGGACTTTGTTAATTAACATTCATATTAGTTAAATGTCAACTACTGTTAATAATATATTTATTTAGCACAATTGTCTCCATTTTTATTAATGATTTAATTAATTTATTTAAAATTTATATTAGTTAATATTCATTTTGCGCAATTGTCACTACTTTTATCAATGAGCTAACTATTTGAGTTATATTTCAATCTGCTGACTAATATGTGTTTGGTCAATCCTTTTTATGTTTTAAGTTAGTGAAGGTTTAAAATCATATTATCTCTGACATGTCTTACTTCAGTTCATTATCAAATCTCTTATAATATATGAAGTGTTTGGATTGGTTGTGAGGATTACATATTTTTCTTATTTGATTATATCTTCGCTTAATCCATATTCTTTTTAAGAAATAAATGTTTATTATATGTATATCTTTATCAATTTGAAGTGCATGTTAACATATATTTCTATATATTTTTGTTATATATGTTTTAACAATAATTAATATTTTATTTATAATAATTTCATAACCCTAATAATTAATCGATCAATGCTATTCAAGTAATTAAAAGATTGTTGAACTATTTAATTTTGGGTTAATATTATTTAATTATTTAGAATAAATTTTTTTAAATTATTAAACATATTATTGTGGAGATTATTAAACATTTTAAATTGACAATGAGAACTCCTTACTCTCATTTGACGTGGCCGTAAAACCTTCTTTTTTTTAATTATAGGAAAAGATTTTATTAAACAAATAAAGTACAAGGGACACTCTTTTTTGGTACATTTTTTTGGTATATGTACAAGAGGTACTCTAACCCAATTTTCAGAGTTCTTACACAGTTTAATTAGGTGGATAAATAAAGACGAGTTATGGGATTATTACAGCGCCAATAAAAACAAAGAGCATGCATTAAATGTAGCTGTAAAAACTATTTTCCGTCAAGACATTTTTATGAAATTTGGGTAAAGTTTAACTGTCAAAGAGAAGGGTAGCTGCTTTCAAATTGTTTTTTTTTCCTGAAGTTTTTTCAAAATTGGTAGTTACTCTCATATTTTCTATATATTATTGCTGAATTTTTAATCAGGTATTTTTTTTTTCTTTTCAAATTGGTAGTTACTCTCGTATTTTCTAACGGTGATTGAACAAATAATTAAGATAGAATGCTCTCCATTGCTAAGTATACAATTTTTGTCTTGATTTTCTTTAATTTACAATAAAGCATGCTATATAATATGCATATATCTTTTTATTTTGGTTCAAGATATATGATATAATATGAATTTAAATGCTTACAAAAAAATGTGTATCTAAATGGTTATATGGTTTTAAATATGTGATAATTTTCCTTCATAATTAATTTAAACTCAATTCATTAAAATTCAAGGATAAATACAATTAAAATGTTCCAGTGAAGATGAAGAATAAATTTCTTGAGGATCTTAATCTTTACATTTAATATGTATTTATATTTCTTCATTTCTCATACACACAGGAATAGCTCCAATTCATACAAAGGATAACCGAATGGGTTGGTTAGAAGAACTAACATTCAGAAAAGATTATTATATAACAACTAAAAACATTTCCAAGCAAAATCTGAATAACTGTGTGGGGGGATTCGGAAGTTATGCAACTACCAACGATAGATTTCATTTAAAACCTACCCGTTGATTCGATCATGTGTCTTAAATTGGCATTACATGCACAAGTCAAGGTGAAGGATTTAAATAAACTCAACCTACACTCTAACGCATGTAGGCCATTTTATATGATTAAAGCCCGAAAAATGCATATGCCACCTATGAACTAGGTTTACTGTAGGTGTGAGCCCCCTATAATCTCTCCGTACCACTTACTAATACTAATAAAACAAAAATAGAGTGACCCACTTCATGTTCCTTCAAAAAACGGGAACTATTTAATGCAACAAGTGTTGTTTGAAAGATACATCATTCTGGTTCCGTGATCTATGAATATATGCTTAATCATTCCAAAGTAATAGTTTCAAAACTTCAAATGCACTTCAGGTGTGTGGAAATGCTATTTCCATGATATCCAGCTAGACACATATAGACAGATAGTTTCCTTATTCATGCATGCTATATCCACTTTTAACTTCTTTTTTATTTTTTACTTCTTTAATTACTAAAGAAAACCCATAAAGAAGGCCGAATATATTTAATTATGAAAAATAATAACTGGTATCTTTAAGCATAAGAATGGATTCAGAAACCTAATAAATGGTTTTTTTTAATTGTAATTTGTTTAAATGTTTAACTTTAATAAGTAATGATTAATTAAAAAAATATTTATTATTTTTGCACATGAGTTTTAAACTAATTTTTATTTTAAATAATAATAACCAATCACTATCATAAAAATAATAATTTAAAAAATATTTATTATTTTTATACATAATCTGTCTGCCTCCTCTCCTTATGTCCCCTACCCTTAAGATATTAATTAAAAAAATATTTTATTTTTTTAATTGGAATGAGAATAGAGTACTTTCTTATAATTTTAGAATACATTTTCATACAATTTCTAATAAAAAAAATTCTTCTTTTTAATTATTTAACCCGCTAGCACGCTAGTTAGTAACATCCTTTAATATTTTTGTTTTGTTGTGCTCTTATAGAGCAACGTACCTTAACGTGAGATTGAGGGCACGGAAATAAACTTGTTTTTTTTATGATGGTAGTTTAATAGTAAAGTAATGACTAATGACCCATCAACATTACCTCACAATAGTGGTATAATTTGCTCATATAATTGCCAAAGATATTTTGGTAAGTGTTTGCAAAACAATTTCAAAGAAGTTTTGGTAGTGGGTGTTGGATATTTTCTATGGATTTTGGTAAACGCAAGTAATCTATGTGACAAATCCCATCATACCTTTCAGTACTGTACTTGTTATCCTTTAGTTGAAATTCTTAATATCATATCCATTTTGTTAATTTTAAATTTGTTACCGTTACGGTTTATGCATTCAACCCCCGTGTAACAAAAATAGACTCCTTTACCGTTGGCACACCATTTCCCCCATGGGAAATAGAATTAGTTGGCTTTCATTTCATTTTCTTCTGTTTAAAAAATTAACAGAATAATTTGAATTGTCAGATATAACTGTATCTGCCAATACCCGCCAGGTACAATCAGGCGCAATTTACTTTATTAACTAAAAATAAGGTGCAGTTTATTTTTATACAAATGTAAATAAATATCTTCAAAATATTAATTTGGTAATAATTTTTTATATACATAAAAAAAGAGAAATTCACTTACTCCATTAGAGTTATTTTTTATTCTCATTATTCATTTCCTTACTATCTAATGATTATAATAAATAATTAATCTTTATTATTATATTTTAAAGAAAATGAATAATAAAAATGAAGAGTAACTTTAAAAGTTATTGGAGTAAACAAAATTCTAACATAAAATTTTCTAATGCATTACTTTATTATTAACTAAACTTTATTAAAAATTAAAAAAGAGAAAATCATTGAATAAAACATAGAATTAGCAACAATTTGTGATTGTTAATGAATTTTAATTAATGTCTGATAATATATTCAAAAGAATGTGTTATTAATATATTTTTTAAAAAGTATAATATTTAATATTATTAATATATGGTCGTCATAATTTTAATATATCTTTCATATTAATTTTTTAGTTACTGTTCTTAAGACTTTCATTAGCCTTGTTTTTATTTATGCACAGTAAGATATACTATTTCTTAAAATTGACATGGAGAATCTGTAAAAACAATTTAATTATATAATTGATTTCTTAATTATTAAGAGATTCAATTTAATTCCTCAATTGTTTAAAATAAAATAATTATATCATTTTTGTCAAATCCATTAATTATATAATAAAAATTGATATGTTTTATATCAGTTGTCAATATAAATGTAAAACGTTGTTTTTTTTAATTGATTATTTAACAATTTATGTAAAATGATAATTAAATATTTTAATAATTAAGGGATAAAATTAAATCTTAAAATATAATGAAGGACCAGTTCTATAATTAAGGGAAAAAAATTGTCATGGAGAACGCTTTTTCGTTAACTTCTAGTTTACGCTTAATTGTAATCTAGCTAATTTTATATATTCACATGAGAATTTAATATTCATTCTTCTTGGGCTAAGCGAACATTCCACAACCTTGAAATCTAACTTTGAATCTCGAGCTTGAATTTTGGTGTAGTACGGAAGGAAAGAGCACCAATAAGTTAATAAGAACATTAAAAAAGGGGTATTCTTAACCATTAACCACAAATCAGTGCACTAAGGTACCGATTAAGAAATTAAAAAAAGAAAC
Source organism: Glycine soja (assembly GCF_004193775.1). Lineage (NCBI taxonomy): Eukaryota > Viridiplantae > Streptophyta > Magnoliopsida > Fabales > Fabaceae > Glycine > Glycine soja. Next base: position 13,432,587 of record NC_041009.1, on the reverse strand, counting down.
ATTTTAATAAAAAAAATCATGAAAAATATAAATTTATGTATTTTAATAAAAATAATTTTTATTCATAATTTTTTAATCCAAAAACACTGATTATCATCTGTCTAAAAAGTATGCGTTTGCTCACCATTCCAGGTCGCAAAAACAAAATGTCACGGACAATTTATAGTGAAAGTTTTGTCCATATCTTCGGTTTTGCATTTTGCAAATGGCCCCAGCAAGAATTTGGATGAGCATGGACACACAATTGTTATACAAACAAATTGCTCGGATTTGTCACGGATCGATCAACTAAATTATTTGATTAGGGAGACAATCAAGCAAAACCTTGGGCCACTAAACGATACGTTACGCGTTAAATGAACCAAGAACCACCCACTTTTCTACTTCACAAGATAAGAGTATTGAAAATGATATGTGATGAAAAAGCAAGTACTCTAATTTTTCTTTATTTTTAATTGATGAGCATAATTTGGAATTATGCTGTGTTTTGAGATAATATAATGGGTACTTTGGATAGTACTTATGAAGTTATGCCCCTAATAATATTCTTTCACCTTTTTTTTTCTTTCTCATCTCCTCCATTGGATTATAGTGGGGCATATCCCTAGTTTCGATCTCATTAGGGTGAGCCTCATCTATCTAAATTCAGTGAGCCAAGTACTCCAAAGATGCCAACGAAATAGAAGTCTTGATCAAATCTTCAAACTACGTTAATTAATTTAATTCAAGACGGAAGACATTAGTTAATTAAACTGTCAGCGGAAGTTGATTAAGAAGCGTTTATGTATATGTAAGTTTATACAATGTTGGAGGAAAGAAATAGAATAGTGCCAACGAAATAATAACTATTGAGATATAGCCTTTTCTAATTAAATTAAGGTTACATAATCACAGCCGGTGTTCTTGATATCAATAATAAAAATATAAATGCTAATACTCTTTTTATTTTTTTTCCTTTGACCATTCAAATTTTGAGAAGAAAGAGCCATTGGCACATTTGAAAGGTCCCCATACGACGAACTACGACAATGGTATTATAACCTTTACGACATTGAAAAAAGAGTTTGTGACAAAGATTTATAAATACATAAAGATAAACTAGGAGAATAAATTAAACTTTATTCCACATTGGTGTTGAATGGACGTAAAATTTGGACAAGGTGATCAGTTCAAAGGTACGTGCTACTTTAATATTACTTCTGTCAAATTACTTACAAAAAAACATGATAAGAGCCAGCACCTTTTTTATTCCCGCACTTTATATGAACCTTCTATGAATCAAAATTTGATGGCTGGTCAACTTCTTTAGCATTCCATTTTGTATATATATATATAAAATTCTATATGAGATAACAATTAAAAATAAACCAATCATGGTTCTTTTTGTTGGGGGGTATGTATCAGATACCACTGTGAGTTGTTAACTAGTGTGAGAAATGGGTCATGCACTTCGAATGATCATTAAAGTGTATCATAAGCATTAGTTATTTAGGCTTCGACATTTGGATAATGTTCTGGACCGACCAAAAGAATGCATATATATAAGCCCTGCGTTACAGCTAATTATATAGCTCCTAATTAATCATAATCCGAGCATAAAATTATTAGTGCTTCCTGCCAGCTGAAATGAATTAATATATATTACACGTAGTTGTTCTTCATGCAAATCCAATCAACAATATTGCAAGCTAGAACTTCAATAAAATTATTAAATGAATGATAAGTTATCTTAATTTGAATCTATGTGGTTTCCCCTAAAAAAATTGAATCTATGGTTTCAGCTAGTTTAAAACCCAACCACCCAAATCAGTAAGTGGGACTATTAACTGATAACTGTAATGCTGCATTGTACTGGGTTTTTAAATTTCAGGAAATTTACGAAATTAAAATAGAGAATATGTGTATGAAGATGACGTGTATAAAGAGAAAGGAAATAACGTTTAGAAGAAAAAAAAAGTTTCATTTGAATTTAAAGTTTAAAATAGAATAAGTGAAGTTCAAAAATGAAACATGTAATTTCTTGAGAAAAAGTGGAGAAAGAAATTAAAAGCACACTGCTATAAGTTTAATAAATAAGGGATGATAAAAATTTAAAAAATCAGTGTTTTGGTATTAATCAAATTAAGATGTTTTTATCAGCTGCAAGCAAACATTTTTTTTTATAAGCAAAGTAATAAATTGATGGATAAAGATGCAAGTATAGATGCCTTCATCTTTGTACCACAAAAAATGAATACATGTTTTTTGCGACAAATAAAATCCATTGATTTAATTGGAACACAAGTGGTATCAATTCAAAGAAAATATGTAAGTGAAATAAATTTAATTAATTTATTATAACATGAAACAAATATAAAAAACAATTTATAAAAGATTCCACATTTTTTTAAATAATAATTAATTGGTCATATGTAATTTTATGCCTAATTAAGAATAGTTAAGAAAAGATACGTGATTTGAATTAAAATATATTTTTAACTATATTAAATACCTGAAAAGGTAAGATTGCTTTAGAAGATGAATGTTCTGTAATTGAGGGATAAATATTGTAGGAATTTTTTTCAATAAAATTAATTACATAATTAAACTTAACATCACATTTTAATTTAAAAATCTTAAATTTTATATTTATGAACATTTTTATTATTTATATAATGTTCAATCTTCTTTTTCATTTGATTTGATATAAGATTTCAACTTATATTTGTATTTAACAAATACAAAAAAATATTAATATTGTACATTAACATGAGAAATTTTTTGATGCACTCATTTTTTTATCACATTTCCGAGAAGATAATTATTATTTTTTTAATTATAAGACTAGTTTGATAAATAACAAAAATTGCAAAAAAAATTGTAGATTCAATTCGATTCTCTGCTAACAATTTACTATCGGCCGATAAAAGAAATACTATAGCTAATAATATAAGTCATTGACAAAAAAAATCTGAATATGGATTATAGCTAGATGTAGGAGAGATATATAGGTAGAATTAAATTAAGTTGCAGTTCATTGCATGCCCTTGAATTGCGCAGGGTGCACATGGCACGTCAACATCGAGGTGATAGCTAGCCTGATATCTGGCACTAGCTAAGCCATCACGTTCTCAAATGCAAAGGTCGTATTCATATTCCTCATCTTCTCTTCTTCTTCTTCTTCTTCATCTTCTTATTATTATTCTTTTTCTTCTTCGTTAGAACATCAACATGCATGTTTCGTGTGTACAGCATAAAACCCAAAAATTGGTTCTGATACTATTTCGGTGGAAAATGATTGAAGATCCGATAAAGTAGCTAATGCATGCGCAAGAAACAGAAACTAATATATCCAATGACACATACTGGTATCTGATACTATTCACGTGCCTTCATTTATTATTTGCATTTCTTCTCTATCTCTGCTTTGTCTTCTCCATATCGGTCAACAACAATTAATAAAACCGCGCTGCAAATTTTGAAAACTATATTCATAAAAAATACCAATTTATCATGTAATTAACCTGATTGAAATTCAATAAAAAAAATAAGCATGCTAATTTTACGTCCTTTCTATCTTTCATTAATATGTTTATTGGTAAATAAACTTTTTTATGGATTTTAATATTGGAATTTTAATGTATCGAAATATGCAAAGTTGAACGAATTAATATACATAACCCAATTTTAAAATAATTTTAATTACAATTTAAGACGGGTATTCGCTTAAAGTTATATATATACATATAATTTTATACTTTAATTTATATAGACTTGACTACTTTTTAGATACTATTTTTTTTTATTGAAATCATATAAAGTATCAAATTAAAGTATGATGAATATTCTTTTTCAATAAATTTGGATTTTATTGTAGATAAATTATTTGCACGTCTTAATAGCAGAATTGGAATAACCTATGGAAAACCAATGCTAAATTAGGTTGTAAAGAAAATATTTCTTTAAATTTTTCTGTACAAATTATATAACAAGAGGGCGAGCCCTGGTGCAACGGTAAAGTTGTGTCTTGGTGACTTGTTGGTCATGGGTTCGGGCAATGGGATACGAAGTTTTTTTTTTTTTTTCATTTTCCAAAAAAACAACTTCTTTATCCAATAAATTAAAAGTAAGTAACTTATCATAGTGACAGAAAATTTCAAGGCTTTATCAGATCATATATGGGGGTAGGGCCGTAGGGCAACTCAATATATATCAGCCAAACACACGCCCTGCATTTAACAGTTATAATTTATTTAGTTTACATGAAATTATAAGACTGCGACTATCCTCAAGTTAAAAAAAGAAAGAAAAAGACTGCAATTATCCGGTTTAGGTCGCAACATGGTTAAGTATAATCAAGTTGCAAATCTTTACACATTTTTTGGATTTTTTTGTGTGGAGAAAAATGAATATACATAAACAAAATGACTTTGTATTTTTGTGTGGGTTGGTCTGTCAAGATCATACACAAGCATGCCATTAGCAAAAAAAGAATCGTCCTTATCTGTATTTGGCCATTTGTTTTTGCTGAGTATCCGCGTTTGATTTTGCATGCATCTATGTCGGGGTTAAAATTTAAAAAATAAAATTTATTAATTGGTGTATATATAGAAAATAATTTAACACGTGATAATGCTGTAATGGTTAATATATAAGTACTGCTAAGAAAAATAAACATATAGATCAATAGGATCCATACTCCATGGTATCAATAAGGAGGACGTGAGTCATAATTGAGAACTACTGTAAAATGGTTATTCAAGTCAGTCAACTTGAAAGATTTTTTACAACAAAGACATTATAAATAATTAAATTAATAAAATTATAAATAAATAAGACTAAAATAATATTATAGTTTTTGTAATTTGATGTTTTTTTAGTTTTCGAAAAAGAATTCAAAATAGTCTCCATAAATTTTAAACGTTTCATTTTTAGTTCCTGTCATTAAAATATGTCAAGTCACAATTAGTGATTGTTTAAGATTTTTCCATTGAGAAAATGTGTAATTATTAACAAACATTTTCTGTTATTCAATATTTTTATCGTATATTAATTTATTAATTTTTAATTAAAATTATACATTATATTTAAGGCTTAATTTTTTCATGCCTGCAAATTTGCTACTTATTTCTTTTACTCGATGTAGTTTTTCCCATTCTTGTATTTTTTCAGTCTTGGTAAATTCTTTTTTTAGTTTCTGTATTTTTTTAAAAAAATTTAATTCCTCTACTGTGAGGATAACATGGGATGTTTATGTGACCTTAATAACATGTATATTTTGCTGATGTGTGGCACATGCTGACATCAACATAATAATGGTGTCAATTATGAAGGATTAAAATTGTGGATTGTGAGCCAATTCTTACTTGGAGTTTCCAAAAATGCTAGTTGAGAAACATTAATTACACACATAGAAATTAGCATATTGATTGTGATCACTTGATCTAGAAAGTAGCTTAGAAAGATAATGTTTATGATGGTAGGGGTTAGTATGACCTATGCCATAAGCTTTCCCAGGCTTTTGTGGCCTGTTTGAATGATGAAGTGTCTTCCCAATAAATATTGGTGCCACTTATTCATTACTACATCAATGACATGTGATTATTCTAATATAAGTACATGGATTAGCAATCTAAGAAGAGAATCTTAAAGAAAGCAATCAGGTGGTCCTCTTGTAATAGTACTGCCTCTATTCCTGCACCACAAGAATAAAACTAAGAGTGAAGAATAAAACAACATTTTTCATAGTAATGCTTGAATACATGGGCCATTCTAGGGGATGAAGAAATTTGAGTATGATATTAAAATCTTGTCCCAAGTTGTTGGTAGGAATGTTTTAAGAATCGGGTTACTCATTAAATTGGTTTAGACACTGAGTTAATGAGTCATTATCAGCTTCATCAGGTATATATTAAAAAATTATAAAAAAATAATATAGCTAAGTAACTAATATAATTTAATCATTCAATACTCTAAATTTAAAATAATTATCATTATAAAATACCTAATATTCTAAATAACAATCAATATTCATGTTAATACAAGTTTATAAATAAGATTCAAATACAAACAAACCTCCAATATCTTAAAAACAAACACAAGTTCACAAAAATAAGATAGAAAAAATTCATAATTTTTTTTTATAAAAAAAAACACTCTGTTGTTCTGATGCATTTCTCATCTTTTAAATGAACTAACTAGTGTGACTATCAAATTCCGATTCGACCAGCCGGTTCAACCCAATTCTTAAAACAATAGGTGATCGTGAGTAGCAACCTATTTATGTGACATGCTTAAGTTATTGAAGAGAGAAGGAAATAGGGCTCCAAATCTTATCTCCTTTGATCTCCACTAAAAACGCATCCAAAAGCATTATAATTAGTTATAATTGGGTCGATCCCTTTTAATCAGCCACTTTCTCCTAAACAAAGTTATGAGTATTGCCACAATCTACTAAGACTCGCTCACACATAATACCCCTTAATTGTCCCACTAACACATAATTTATGTGGGGCTCCATTTCCAGGTAAAGCATGGGAGCTAACATGGGTTGAGTTGTATCCATAATGGTTTAATGGCACATTCATCTCACTCAAAGGCGTCACATGTTCTAAAAAAAAAAATACTATCAACATCCTGACAAATCATCAATAACATTCAAGATTGACATTTGTTATGGAGCCTTTTCTCATGCTGAGTGGTAATCTTGGTTGGAGATAAATACTGAAATTGTGACTTAATAAGAAAAGGCAGGGTTGGTAACAATGAAGACAATTGTTTGGGAACAAAATGTTGTGGGCGTGGCGGAACAATAAAATGAGATTAAAATAAACGCTGAAAATTGAGAAGTTTCCCCTCCTGAATTTGGTAAGGTCAACCGCTTGTGTTAATGAAGTTGATTGGAGAGCTTGCACCTCTCACTTGATGTCAAATTTTAAACCTGAAATAAGGCAACTCAATAGAAATGGGGTTGGAATGCCTACAATGTGATTTGAAAAGGTTTTAAATTAGGTTAAATAATCACGAATAAACCCTGTCTAACTTGCATCCATGGATCCAGGAAAGCAAAACGTCATCCATAGAAAAGGAGGCAATGAAAATCCACTCTTCCTTGAGACTACGGCCTTGACAATAAAAAAAGATGAAAAAAAGTTATTTTATTTTGAGCAAATTACAATAACTCCTAAAGTTAAAGTTTCATGTAATTACACAAGAACACCTTGTTTCTTTTTATTTTTTACTATTTCATTCATATCCCCTATAGGGAGTGTTGGTCTAAGATTTGAAGGATGTTAAGGGGACATTAGTGTAATGTTTTCAAATATACAAGGAAGTGTTAATATAATATTTTCAAACATAAAGGGAATTGGTGTAGGAAAATAAAAAAAAGTGGTTATGTGTAATTTGTAAAAGTTTAGGGGATGTTGTTGTAATATTTTCAAACTTAAAAGAGGAATTAGTGTAAAAAAAGGATAGAGTTATATGTGTAATGATAAAAGCTTAGCAAATATTGTTGTAATTTGCTCTTTTATTTTCCTCTCTTTTGAACTTCCAATTACAATTCTTATATAACACTTTATGAAGCACTTCTCTGAGTTCTCTCTCATTAGAGCACTCACTTGTAGCATGTTCCTTAAATTTGGACCCAATAACCGTAACAATACAACTCTGTTACATCTGATGCAATTAAAAAAATATCTTAATACCAACATTCAAGTATCGTAGAAATTGGTGCGGGTGTATCATCCATGCACTCATGAGAATAAAGCGACTCAAACATTACATGCCAATGATAAAAGGCAAGCACGAAAGACTTTAGGTACAAATATTATTTTAAGAATATATTGAATTAAGATTTTAAATGATTATTTTGATATAAAATAGTTCTATGAATTTTAAAAGATTTTATAAAAATCTAATGACTTTTAATTTTTTTTTAAAAGACTCATATGATTATGATTTTAAAATTTAGATTTTAATGGATTTATAAAATATGAATTTATAAGATTGAAAGGACATTATATATTTTTAAGATTTTAAATGATTTTGTAAATTTTTAAAAAACATTTAAAATTATTTATAAAAATTCATGAATTTTATTTATTTAACACTTTAAATAAAATTCATGTTATACAAAAAACCTTAGATCTATTACATAAAAAATCAATTTTCCAATCATATTTATAAACTCATCAATCATGTTAATTGTATAAAAATTATATACCATAATGTTTGCTAGTATAGTATGAATATTTGTAGTCATTCCTACAACAACTAACACATCAATTAAAAAATATGTCTAACAATTATTTCAAACCTCATTTATATATTTATCCATCTATACATAAGTCAATTTCTCATATTCATTAAAACTATATATTTTTCATGTTCATATATATTTATATTCATTTATATGTATAAGTACATAATCATGATGTCCTAAATTCAAAAAGTTGAAAAAATCTCTCATATTACACATTTCAGAGCATATTGACTATATTGGTCGAAAGAGTAAAAAAATTATGAATGTCTATCACACTTTCAATAAAGAGACGATGGATTATATGTAATGAGAAAAGAAAATCATGTCAATTGGCAGAAAAAGAAAAAAAAAAGTCTCATGAAATTTCAAGAGTTTAAGTGAAATTGTTTAATGTATATTTTCTACTAAAAAATCTCATGAAATTCTTTAAAATCCATCCTAAGAAAAAAATCATCAAAATTTATATATTTTTAATACTATTTTTTTTAAGTTGTAAAAAAAATTTAAATTTCAACAAATTTTATTAAATATCTTAAAAAATCATAATAGTCTTAATTAAATATATACCACAAAACTTATTTATATTATTTAAAAATCTTGATTAAATACCTAAAAAAATCTTTTAAAATCTTAATTGAATACAGACTCCAAAATCACCTTTCATTTATTATTATGATCATTGATTTAAACATCATTCCTTAGAAGTGATCACATCTAAAGTCCCATTCTCATCCATAAATATTCTTACATATTGTGTTGAACAAAATTTAAAATTTAAGATTTCATAAATAGAATTTATGATTTATATTAAAAACTTTAAATCTAATTGTTGATTTTATAAACTAATGACCTATTGAACACAAACCTAACAATTTTCACTGCAATGTACTTTTTTCTTTATAATTTACGTCATCCACAAAATTCTAATGATACTTGCAATGATTTTTTCTTCATGTCTATAATTATGAAGGTTTTGTAAACCATCCAACAATTATCCACTTAAAATACATTTCAAGTGGGCTGTAATGCATATTCTTTCCACACGTACAATTGACGAAGTCTTAACATAATGTTAGTAGAAGTCTTGTCTACCCAAATCGTAATCAATTTTTGTTGATAGTAGACCATGACCAACTTAATTCGTCTGTTCTAAATTTAGCTTTAACTAATTGTTCCTTGACTCGCAGGCATGATGTGTTTTCGTTTTCGTTTGAGAGAAAATCATGAAGATAAAAGATAATCATTGTAAAATTTTATTTTATTTTAATTAAGATCATACTAAACATCCATTTGATGGAATTACAGCTCTGCATTTCAGGAATTCGAGAGAAAATTCAGTGCAATTAATCGGGACAACACTTTTTCAGTAAAAGATGAATTATCAGGGATCCTTGATCATGGAAATTAAAAGAAAACTTTCTTTAAAAAAATAAGAGAAAAATAATTTAAATTTTTATAAATTCAATTCTTTCTCTTTCTGAACTTGCTTGCTAGTTGCTGCTGGCTAACATACTCTCTCCTGTTTTTATTACGAGGTTTAATTAACTGATTTATACAAATTGAAATATTTAGTTAATTTAGTTAAAAGCATTAAGTTGGTCTTAAATTAGTATCTTTTTAAAACTATCCTTGTAAACAAACATAATGAGTTATGTTTTTTCATTATCACGCCAATAACAATGTTAAGAAGTTGTAGATTGAATCTTGTAAAAAAAGATTAAATTACATTTTTAAACTCCCTTATGATAATATAAGGACCCGATGGAGTATCTAACTTTTTTTTTCCAGAAATTTCATAAATACTTTATTAAAGACAATCTTACTGAAACCAATAAATAAAACTTATAAATAACAATTTTTTTTCCTAAATATTTAGAAGCAATATTATTTCATGACTAGCTTAAGCCCGAAATTATCATATATATTAACAATTTTATAGTTCAAACGCTGAAGGAAAATAAGTCGAACATCATTATGACATAAAGGACAATAATTAATGTGATTTTATTCATTTCAACAACTTTCGTTGATGGCATTGAGCATTAATATGCATATATCATGAGTCTTTGAACCTAAAGTGTCTCCCTATCTGTCTTAAACATTCATGATACCGATCTTACACCTTCCCTCTTTTATGCGATCAATGTCTCCTGAAGTAATCATCTAATTAACTCATATATCAAGCGGAATGTTACATCTTGTACAAATATAGTAGCTATTAAAAACATGTTTTTTTTTTCTAACGTCAGTACAACATAGATCAATTGCCAACCTTGCAAGCTCTAATGGTCTGTTCAAGTTCAATGAATTAGCTGGCAGCAGGCTCGAGAAGTACTTTCTCCACCATATCATATCGATTTATTCACGAAATAATTAGGTAGTAGGAGCAGCTATATCTTCTCTTTTCTCTCACACTCGCGCAAATTGAAGAAAAGAAAATGATTAAATAAAAAGAAGTGTAAAGTAAGACATATTGGTCTTTGTGTGAAAATGGTTTATTCTTGTCGAGAAAACCTGACGATCTAACATTGGGGATCGGTCTTGGACTCGTGGCAGTGTTTAGGGTCAAGAACAAATAATGATTTGAGAATATTTGCCTCTAACCCACAATATATATGCGCGTTGACACCGTGAAATGGACAGCAATATAATTTAACTTAAATTCACTCTTAACGCCTAAAAATTTTAAGATTATACAATTTTAGTTCCTAAAAAAAATTATTGGAGTACTTCATGTTTTCAAAATTTAAGAATTTTGGTTCATTATTAACATGTTATAAATAAAAATTAGTGATCAAGCACTTGGGTATGTGACACTCTAATATAACAAATGACATAATAGTCCAACATATATGTTAATGTGTGTTAACGTGACATTACACATGTTAATGCGTGTTAACGGGACATTACATTGACATTACACTAACAGTATCATAAATGTGTAATTTGGGTCCATAGTATATCACTTCAACACATTGTTTATTGCATTAGTTAGCATATGTGGTGGATTATCTCATCATCTTCTATGCCTGCATGTCACCATGAAAGTATCACGTTATCACTAACATGTTATATTGATAATTTTTGTTAAAAAAATTTGATAACACACTATTTATTGGTTGACCGAAATTGTTAAATTCTAAAAACATGAAGGACTAATGTGCAATAAAAATTCAGGATAGAAATTATACAATTTTAAAACTATAGACACCCAAAGTGGATTTAAGCCAAAATTTAAATGACTTTTAGAATGAAAATGAGTTATTCTTTAACGAGAGTGTTAAGAATTTTCTTTAATGAGATTTTTTTAAGAATTTTTATTTTAATTAATAAAATTAAATTAAAATTTATATAAAAATATCATATAAGTATCTATATATGCATAAATAATATGTAAGTATGTATATATTTTTTTATCATTTATATTTATCAACTATTCTAATAGATAATTTTATCAAATATTTATAACTCAATAAGTTAACTTAACAGTTTTAACTAACTTTTTAAAGTTAATTAGAGCCTAACTCCTAGTGAAATATTCGTTCAAGAATGAGGACTCGGACTTATAATATTGGGTAGATATATACGAGATCCATTTACATTAGGGTAGGTTATATTTCTTTTCACACCATTAATAATTTCATATAAAATTCTAGATAACTATATCGAAAAATATCAGAAGTTGGGGAGCAAGATTTCCCAATAATTTCGAGAATATTCTTGCCCTAAAGACAGCGCATAACAGAACACAAAAATCCATCACTTCACAGCCTATATCCTCCTACTAGTAGTAGCATTATAACGGAAGAATAATGTTTCAGTGTTTCTAATTAATAAACGCCATTCTAGTCATTTTTGTTCTCTCTAAAAGAATAATACAGAAGCTACATGTGTTATTTTAATAGAGAGAATCAGAATCTGAAGCAGCTTTTTATTTTTATTTTTTATAATGCCAACATACCAACTGTAAGACGCGTGCCTCAACAGTAGCATGGAATCGTTTACCCTTTTACGTACCTCAAGCGTATGCCAACTATACATATATTTGACTATTTAAGGTTCTTCTACATGGCTACGAGTTCAACACGTTCTTAGCAATCATTATAATATTTCTTAGTCATTACATTTTTTGAAATTTGAAGCACAATTAATTTAGTGAAGAATATTCGAGATAACCAAGGTATTTTTGTACTTTATATGTTTCTTAATTTGATCGTATCTGAATGATCATAATTAAGTCCATTCCAAGAAGTTAACAATATTAAGCGTATGTATATAATATATAAAAATAATTTTATCTTAAAAGACATGCCATAACACGAAAGTGTAGCACGTGAGCATCTAGAATGGGTCACATGTTGCAAACAATCATAGGCTTATTTAAAGTTCCTTGTATCACGGGGATCTTCTACTAGTAGAATTTAACAACTTAATATCATCGTAATTAATGATGTAATCTCAGTTTGATTTAGGCTAACATGGTCGTTGCTTGTATGATGATTTCAATTTGGATTGAAAAATTTTAATTAATCTGGTATTTAACGATTGGCTTTTCTGTTCCTTCTTCGTAAGGAAAATTTTCTTTCAGAAAATAATTATTAAAGTTGTGGTAGGAATGGAATGAAAAAAAAAATGCTACAAATTGAATACTTTTTCTTGGTCTAAGCTATAAATTGGATTTTAGAAACTTAAAAGAAAGATTTTCTTCTTTAGGGTCCTTTACAAGAAACCAGTCCCACAGATAGCCCAAAAGGAATTGCTATTTCTACCCCTCCTCGCAATAAAAAAATATTCTACAAATACACTTTTAGTAGGAATATGTTTTCAGTGTATAAAGTATACAACAAAAAACATGTTTTTACTGTGTAAGAGGGGTGAAAAAATAGACAACTAAATTATATTTGTGTCGTACATTTTAGACCATAGAAACATATTTCTCTTGCATATTTTTCTGCATCCCTCTTACACAAGAAAACCCATTTCCATTTTATTAATTTTTATGGAAAAATTATAATTAATAGTGATAAATATTATTTTTTAAATTAATTAATTATGATATAATTAATGGTAACTTATATCAAAATTAATTCATTTAAATTAAAAGGATAATGTATATGATATTGTATCTTAATTAATTTAATTTATTTAAAAAATAATAATTTATATCACCATTAATTTGATTAGTTTGACAAAAGTAACTTATATTGATAATTAATTTTAATTTTTTTCATAGATATTTAACAAAATGGAAATGTGTCTCTTTTGTGTAAGAGGGGGTGAAAAAAATACATGACGAAAATACATTTTCGATGTACAAAAAGAATACAACAACGGAAATTTATTTTCATGGTGTACTTTTTTCAACCCCTCTTACAATACAAAAACATGTTTCCGGAGTATAGTTTTAACAATAAAAATGTATTTACGTTAAAAGGGTAATTTGGGAATAAATAATTTCAAAGCAAGTTGGAGTGGGAATAGCAAATGTGAGGTGATTATTGCCATTCCCTAGCCCAAATCAACAAGATTCTAAAGTTGGAATGATAAAGACTGTACTAGGGGATCAGCTGTACCAGGAAAAAAGACCTATTTATGGGCCCTGCTATTCTCATCCGTGTTTCTCTCTTGTTACCTCCCTCTTTTATTGTAAAAAAATTCATGCAAAAGACTTTTCTGCCCTCTGTTGTTTCACTTGACCCCTTTCTCACTTTCGTTTTTTTCATTGTGTCTCGGCATCCCCCACTTCCTGTCACCGTTGTTGTAGCACCATGACTTGCCAACCACAATGGAACACTGCCCCGCCTCCAAGAGTCACCATTGGCTATCATCAAAATGTCTAAAGGAAAAGTGATTCCATAATGGCAAAATACACAAATGAATCACATTTTTGTCATGCATCCCGTTTCAAAAAAGGTTGTAAGTTCCAACATACCTTGACTACACTTGGGTTTTGGATCCTCAAAACACGTTTGTTTTTCCACTTATTGTTAAAATTAATTTTTAAAATGAGCAGAAAAAAATAAATTTATAATTAATAAAAGAAAATGCGATAGGCATGACAGAATAGAAAGGGTGCAAAAAGTAATGTACTTATTTTGACATGTTATGGTCTTGTTAGCTTAAATAGGGGTTGTGAATTTACCAATGGCATAGTAGAATAGTTATGCCCACTCTTTCTAATTGAGACAAAATTTCAATAGGCAATCTGATTTGGTTGTATACATGCATGCACAGTAAAATCATACTTCTGTTACACTTTTTTTTTTACCCCTTACATCGCAAGAAAAGTATGTTTTCATTGTACAATGTAATTATACTTATGTTGTATATTATTATATGAAATTATATTTTTGTTATATTGTTTTTAAAATATTTCATTTTGAAATTTTTAATAAGTTAATTTAAATTTTAAGGTTTTTGAAAGTTATTTTTAATAAATTTGAATATAAAAAATTTAAATTTCAATAAACATGTTAAAACTTTAAAATCCATATATATAAAATTAAAAAATTATATTAATAAAGAATATAAATTAAGAAAAAAAATTAATTTTTTATAAACATTAAATAAAAAAATCATATTTTGTTAAAAGAAACATAGTTTATTAGGAATTTTGCTTTTAGATTCCGCATTAGAAACATAGTTTTGTTTGTTTATTTTCCTACTCTACAAAAGAAAGCTAAATAATTTAATGGAAATACCAATTTCCTGAAATCAAAATTTAAGAAAAGAGCTAAATAGTTAAAATTTAAATTTCTACCATTCTAAAATTCTGAAATTTTAAATGTTAAACATTGATAACCATAACAATTTTTTTATCTTAATTTATAATAACTTGATACTACCATTTTGAGATCATGGAAGAGTGATATTATAATTTCTTTTAACAAAATTGAGAAAAGCAAATTTTTAATATACTAAATAAATAATTTATTATTTATTTTTCTAGTAATTTATAATAAATATTAATTTTAATAAAAAAACTTATGATATTATCATTAATAAATTACTAATTATTTAATATAATTAAAAAAGAAATTTACAAATCTGTGCATTTCATAATAAAAATACATTTTTAGTAATAATATATTTATATTTTTTATTAATTAAATTATTTATTATTTTTTACAGATTAAATATTTCAATAAAAAAATCAAAAAAATAGTATAATATGAAAGAATAACCCCAAAAGAATAGTAAAAAGAGAATCATAATTAACAGTATTGAATACATATTCTTTTAAGCACTTTTCGATGCATTTCCATATATATTTTTTACTCTGTTTTATAAAAAATTATATTAATACTAATTATAATACCAGAAGATAAGTTTATTCATTTGTTATGTTTATAATGATCCTATTATTTTTAAAATTTGAATTCTTTCATATTTTTTAATATTAATTGTATACGTTGTATCATAGCAATTTCAGCAAGTAGCAAGTGTCTAGATCAACTCATATTGAATTGTTCTAACTGGAAAAATGGTTTATATAAAAAAATTAGCAATATCATGATTTTTAAAAGGTTCAAATTATCTTTTGGTCCTTATAAAATAGTGTGTTTTTTTAGTCCTTTAAATTATTATTTTTTAATCTTTTGAATATTTATATTTTTTGTTTTAGAATTTTAATCAGTTAAAGTTTTTAGTTAAAACTTAAAAGTTGGGGCTAAAACAAAAACTTTAAAAAACAAAAATCTTTAATAGACTAAAACAAAGATTCATTATAAGGACTAGAAGGTTATTTAAGCCATTTAAAAAATATTCTATTCTCATCACCGTATTAAAATTTATTTTGGAATGTATGTTTCATAGAATTTTCTAGGTAAAATTAATTGTTTAATTCTTATTTTAAGGGGTAATAACTAATAAATGTATATATAATTTTTACGTTAATGAACTCATACAAAATAAAATAAAATATATTTAAAATAAAAAATAAAGTAGAAATTACAAGTAAATGAGTGAAAAAACTTAAGCATTTTTGTACCCAAAAAAAACTTAAGCATTTTCCTTTATTCTGATGTCGAGGACCAATTTCATTTTACATCTACGTCGAGCACAAGTTCTTAGTATTTGGGTTTGAGAAACGATTTGGGCTTTCAATTGAGAGCCCATTATCCATAGACGTGTTATCGTCTTACAGTTTTTTCGATTATATATTTGCACCTCCCCTACCTACCAAATACACTCCCCCCTCTTCTAATCATAGGGCAATGCGAGAGGCGATGAATCTCGAGCCTGACAACAAGGGTTTTGGCTACATGGATACAACTTTTGAAGCATGTTGCAAATGACTAGGCTACACGTATATATTTAGGTTCTGGTTTTGCAGTTTAGGGTTGGAACCGATGGTGGTGTGCTTTTGCATAATGAAGTTGGGTTTTTGTTGAATGAGAGGAGAATATGCTTATGAGGTGCAGAAAAAGAAGGGATGAGGTTGTAAAAGAAAAGGTGGGAGAGTGTGGTGTGGGATGAAGGAGGAGGACTCAAGAGTTTTGTTTTGAAATTATAAAAATAAGGTTAATTAAGTAATTTTATGTAAGAAAAAATAAATAAGTTGGGAGTGTGTCTAGTAGATGAGTAAATATAAAAAACCCAATGTTTTTTTTTTCTTAATCTTTCTCATCAGAAAAAATGAGTCATGTCTAATCTAGAGTTCAGACACTATTGCATAAGTTTATCCCAAAGTGAGAATTTTATTGGAATATATTGTTTCCACATTAAAAAAAAAGTTATACATACAAAATAATTTTATATTATCATAAAATTATAAATCAATATGTATAATAAGTTTATTTATTTCTATAATAATTATTTTAAAAATTATATCAATAATATTTTATAATAGAATGATAATATAAGATTAGTTTACACCGTTATTTATAACTTTTTTTTTACATAATATTTATTTTTTACTTTATCCGTATTGTTATGATGATGCTATTATCAAGCTAATTTGTGAGCGCTTTCCATTATGATGTGTATCTTTGAATTTTCCACATATACCAAGAATAACGTAATATTAAAAAAACAATTATATTTTATAAGTTTGTCAAAGTAAATGTAGGAGACCATATATTCAAGTTATCTGAAATGCATGTAAGTAGTCTAGGTACATAACTATATATATAGAAGTACCAAATGAGTAAGGATAGTTACCCTTACAAGTACAGAATTGATTTGACTAGTATTTTATTTTTAAATTAAAGTATTGTCATTCCTATACTTGGATAAGTTAGTATTCAAAATAATCACTTTTTGTGTATGTGGAGTAATAGACTCTCAGTATTTAAAGATTAATCTTCTTAAAATATTGATATTCTTAAAGTGGATTTTATATTTTTCAACAAACTCTTTTTCGTACTAACGATTAAGAAGAAAAACCTGAACAACATACTTTTTTGCTTACCATGGCGAACAACATATTTAAGCGACACAGTAATTTGTCAACTATGCATGTTTCAAAAATACTTTTGGATATCAATGATTGAAAACTTTAAAAACAATTACCATTCACAATAAGCAATAGATTTTTCTTGGATATGTATATTGCATGGTACAGTAATTGATTAGAAATACATTAAAAAAATTAAGAATTTTTTTTAAACAAAACTTGAGGTTAAATTAAAATAAAACAATTTTCACAGTAAAGTGCACTAAATCAAATTAAAGGACAAACAATATACTCTCATTATAATTTTTATCCTAAGATATTTTACACATACAAAAATAATAAAAAATAGATGAAAGAGAATAACAATTTTACAAAATTAATCTTATCATTATTATTTTATTTTTTATTTTTTTAACTCATATCATTAATATTATAAAAAATATAAGAGAAAAAACAATTAACAACACTAAAAAATTAAAATAATAATTATTTTAAGATATTTTTTCTTACACACTATTATTATGCAATGGATAAAGTACTGTATATAATTCTAATATACATCATATATACAGTTAAAAAATTTACCCTCTAATTATGCATATTTATTTTTTTACACGCATTTCAGAATTTAAGTGACTTGAATGTTAGGACTCGTAAAATAAAATTTAAAACAGACCTAAAAAATAAAAAAGTGCTCAGTTTCATGTTAGGATATTAATACCAACAAAATTCTCATACTGGTGACAAAATTTCAATCAAAATATGAACTTTATCCTTACCTATATTAGACCAACCTTGGCAACCAAGTGCAAGTAAACGGCTAGAGTAACAATTTTTATTCCTTTAAGACTCGATATTTTTCATTTTAATTTTTAATCCATATGAGTAATTAACATTCTCACACAATGGAATACCGTAGCTGCATGCAGATTGAGATCACTGACCCGCACGAGCACCACATTGAACCGACACAGCCCGAAATATTTGACTTGAACAAAGCACACGTGCTGTTCCTTAAACAAACTTGTCTCATACTAGTACATTATTTATTAAAATTTTCATGATATTACTAGTATACAGTATGAAAGAATAACTCATCTCCGTCAAGAATTATACGCATGAATATTTTTATTCCAATATAATTTATTTCATACTAAAAATTATGATTTAAATTCTAAATTACTTTGATTAATTGACGAATTATTACTATTTGTATAAACCAGTATTGGTATATACTTGTATATTATTGACAAAAATTTTAAAAAAATCTTCTTGGACAACGTAAGCCATAAGCAACCTCTAATCATAAATTCACAGTGGTCCCCTACGCCTCCGGAACGATGAGAGCATTTATTGCTACACGAAGACCTTTCAATTCAACCATGAGTTTGGGTCATCAATTTAACGCGTACTATTATTATTATGAACGTTAAAGAGTTGGATACCTATTTTGGTTGAACCAATCTTGTTTTCATTATGACGATGGCGACTCCTAAGCAATTTTCTTATGCAATTCCTTAACTTTGAGATCCGCAAGAAGCTTGACATATTGCCACATAACTATTATGAATGTGATGGAGAATGCCATATGGAAAATTCCCTCCTATTGGAAAATCCTTATGCATGGGTTCCTTATGATCCTTTCTTTGTTGTACTTAAATGTCATTCAATACGTGCAGATTTGTGTCAATTGAAATTATGTTCCTCGATCTCTATGTTGTATTAAGGGTGCATTCCCATATTTATTTTAAAGTAATTGTTATTGATTCGTCTTAAGCAAATATATATTGCAGAGTTACACTTACACCTACCTAAAAAGTATTGATCGGGTTAACACTTAGAACAGAAAGCTTAATACTATATACTAGTACTTGTGAACCCAGTGTATTACGTCGAGACTAGGAGTAAAATTACAATATTGGTACTTCAAAATTGGATATAAATATTATCTGAGAGGCTTTGGGTCCTGTGCAAAAAATCCAATACATTTTTTACGTCTATGTACACACCACCAATATTACTACTTCCTTCATTCAATGATCCCAAATCTTTAGTTGATTTAGTTTTTTATTTTTTAAAATAATTATTATTTTTAAATTTTTAAGTCTAATTAGTACTACGTTTTTCTTCTTCTTAAATATACCCTTTTTTAACTCCTACCAGAGGTGTGTAAGCATTAAAGATGAAAATATTAAATAAGGATATTTTAATCTATATATATATATGATGGAAGTAGTATAAAATATACTTTCTTCGGTTTCGATTATAAGCAAAAGAAAAAGTTATTTTCACTATACTAAGAAAGTTAATCAAACATTATTCTCTTCTTTCCTATTTATTTGTCGTTCAAGGTTATTTTTTAGAAAAAAAATATGTAATAAATTTTCTTGATTCCAATAAAACAGTTGTAGGTTTTCTATTTAATGTGATATTGAACTATGTGAACATTAGAAAAATAGAAAAAAAAATTCAAAAATCCGATAGTTAAAAAGGAATAAAAGGAGTATTTAATTGTACTAATTTCAATTAATTTTTTAAAAAAATTATCCTTCCTTTGAACTTATTATTAATTATTATAATAAAAAAGGGTAATTAAAAACACAAACTCAATTAAATGAAAGATATTTAGAGGATAATATTAAATAAGATGAAATTACTTAAAATTTGATTATGTTTTTTTTCTTATATTAGAAACTGAAGAGAGTAAATATTTAATATTCATTGTCACTTTTATGGAATTTCTTCCAAATTAAATGCTCGAGTGTCTATAAAAAAAAAATAGTACTTTAAGTGTCTTGTACAAATATCTATCTAATTCCATGATGTCTCAACCTCGTGGGATGTTAGCCAAATTTAAGGGTATGTTTGATCTAGAGCATAAATATAAAGATGAAAGAAATAGAAGAATTTTTTAAAATTAAAGTGAAATGTAAAAAGTATGATTTTTATAAAGAAAATACAAAATTTCTTACTTGTATTATTTTTCTCCTCTTTATCAAACACACCATAAAAAACCTCAAACTTGGATTCCATAAGAAGTATGTAACAGGCAAAATCAATTGTCCACCCCAAATACTTCAAATAGTTTCATGTAAGATAAATTAATAAGAAAAAATAAATTATATATTAATAATTTTATATCATCATTTAATTATAATTTTTCATATATGATAAATTTATTAATTTTTATAATAATTATTTTACAAATTATACAAATAATAATATATAATTAAATGATAATATAAATTTATTTTATATTCTCAACCATTAAATTTAACCAATAATTATTTTTTGGTTTAGTTCATTAACTAATGTTGGAAGACCATTAGTTAAGTATATACATAATTAATTAGAGGTTAAATTACTCATTTGGTTCCTATAGTTTTATGATTCTTATTTTTTTAGTTTTATAGTTTGAAAGTAATTTTTTTATTCCTTATATTTACATTTTAAATCTCTTTTAGTTTCTGTAATTTTGAAAGTGATATTTTTAATCTTTATAGTTTCATGATTCTTATTTTTTAAGTTTTTATAGTTTTCAAATTATATGAATTAAAAAGGAAATTAAAATGTAAACTATAAAAATTAAAAAGAACACTTTTAAACTACATGGACTAAAAAAGAATTAAAATGTAAACTATAAGAATTAAAAAGACCATTTTTAAGTTATATAAACTAAAAAAATAAAAATTAAGAAATTATAAAAATTAAATGAATAATTTAACTTTAATTAATTAGATGATTAGATGTTTGCATCATCAGTACATCACATAAGGTTTGTGGGGCGAATCGGGATTCAGACTTGAGACTATAGTGCATGCAGTTTTCTGAAGCAGACCAAGAATTTTCAAGTGAACGACATATCCAAAGGCACACAATTGGTTGGGTGTATAATCTAAGCTTCGGAATAAACTGGGTCCCTATCGCAATTAATGGTTAGGTACTCCAAAAATACGATAGTTCTAACTCGCATTTATTGCAATGAAATGTGTGCTGTAAGCAGTACCGTGCAAGTCAACATCTTCAATTAAATTCTATTTATAAGCTTTGGATGGTATATATCACTTGGTAACACGATGATATCACATCCTGTTGTATTAAAATAATATATAAAATTCAATTTTATTTAAATAATAGTAAGAAGTTTCATTACTGTTATAATATTCAATTCTCTCTCTCATAACGTTACCAGTTTTACCAATCTGTGCTTAATACTCCTTATCATATAGTAGTAGCTCATATGGTTTTACCAGTTTGATCTTAATTTGCACTTTCAACTTTGTTGCCGTAATAGATTCAATATGTTAGCTTGCTAATTTGCCACCCTCAAATATTTTCAATCAAATTTGCTATTGGAAATTAAGGGGGTGTTGACAAATAAAATAAATAAAATAATTATTGCTTGTGTAAAAGAACTTTTCAAATTTAAATAGCTTAAAATCTATTTAAATTAAAATATATTGTTATAACTTGTACCTGTGAATTAATCATAATATTAATTATTGAGAGAATAATATAATTTTTGAATTATTGTAAAATTTTGATAAATAATTATATGCATGAAAGATTTGAAGAATAAAATTAGATTGATGGTTTATATCGAGACAAATCCTCTCAAAAATTTATTAAAGGTCTCAATTTTCTATTGAGAGAATAAGTTTAGCGGTAGTTAGTCTCCTGAAACGAGATAAGCTAAAGTTTAAATTATCATTAGAGGAGTTGCTCACATTTAATGTTTTTAAAAAAGTACACTAAATATAGATAGATTGCAGGTTAATTATATATTGAATGCAGGTGAGAAAGACGTATATATGTACCAAGTTTGTAAAGATTGGGTACACCTTGTTCTTTATTTCTCTTTCAATATAAATATTTTTTCCCAATAAAAAACATTAAATATTCGATAATACCTCTAATAGAATTTCCTCCAAAGAAGATATTTGTAGGCGGAAAATGGGCAAAAACACCAAAAGGGGGTACTTTTACAAATTATTTACCAAAAAGGGGTTCTTTTGTAATTATTTCTGGGGGGTTTGTTTTTTTATTGCAAAGCGCCCCCCACTCAGGCGTCTCCACTGTGCACGTGACACGTGGCACAGGGAGGTAGCACCCCTGACGCAGGCGCCTTTGGTAGTGCCCAGGGGTCAGGCACTACTGGTGGCGCCCCTGCTGCAGGCGCTACGGCTAGCGCAGGGCAGTCAGGCGCCTGCCCCCCCCCCCCCCTCAGCATCTTCTTCTCACACCCCCCAGTCTCTTCCCACACCTCCCCACCCCAAAATTTTATATTTTTTATATTGTTTATCAAAAATTTAAATTTTGTTTCATCTTTCTTATTAATATTATTTGTTATTTTTTTATATTCCCATACCCCCACCCCAAAATTTCAATAAGATTATTTTTTATACACACTAAATTGTATATTTTTTAATTTGTTTATCAAAAATTTAAATTTTTTTCATTTTTATTATTAGTATTATTTGTTATTTTTTTTATGTTTTATTATTCTCTCTTTTTGAAGTATATATAAGTACATTTTCAATAAAATACATTTTCACCTAAAATACATTTTGAAATCCTAAAATGTTTTAAAATGCTTTTTGATTGGGTCAATTCTTTTTTGATTTGGCCATTAAATTACGTTAGAGATCACTTTTGATTTATGTGTCATTAACATTATGGTTATTTATTTTTATTTATTTTAAAAGCATTGCACAATAAGATTGAAACGACAAATAAATAAAAATAAATAAAAATGATCTCTAACGTAATTTAATGGCCAAATAAAAAAAGAATTGACCAAATCAAAAAGCATTTTAAAACATTTTAGGATTTCAAAATATATTTTAGGTGAAAATGTATTTTATTGAAAATGTACTTATATATACTTCAAAAAGAGAGAATAATAAAACATAAAAAAATAACAAATAATACTAATAATAAAAATGAAAAAAATTTAAATTTTTGATAAACAAATTAAAAAATATACAATTTAGAGTGTATAAAAAATAATCTTATTGAAATTTTGGGGTGGGGGTGTGGGAATATAAAAAAATAACAAATAATACTAACAAGAAAGATGAAACAAAATTTAAATTTTTGATAAACAATATAAAAAATATAAAATTTTGGGGTGGGGGGTGGGGGAAGAGACTGGGGGGTGTGAGAAGAAGAGGCTGGGGGGGGGGGGGGGGCGCAGGCGCCTGGCTGCCCTGCGCTAGCCGTAGCGCCTGCAGCAGGGGCGCCACCAGTAGTGCCTGACCCCTGGGCACTACCAAAGGCGCCTGCGTCAGGGGCGCTACCTCCCTGTGCCACGTGTCACGTGCACAGTGGAGGCGCCTGGGTGGGGGGCGCTTTGCAATAAAAAATAGACCCCTCCTGAAAATAATTGCAAAAGAGCCCCTTTTTGGTAAATAATTTGTAAAAGTGCCCCATTTTAGTGTTTTTGCCGCGGAAAATGTCTCAATTTCTAAACACTCTCTAGTTTAAATTCAAACTATTTCAATTCGTTTGTTTGATGTGAAAACAATAAAGTAGATATCCTTGTATTCTTACACCACACGATTGATAGGCATGCCTTTTATTGAAAAGAGTGTAAAAGTTCATTCAAATTGGTTTAGACACCACTAACTATAATAATAAAAAACATCAAATGATGTTCCATTTAAAGATACACTCTTTTATACTTTGATAAATTTGTTATAATTCTTACACAATTTCTAGAAATCAATCCTTTTTCTTTTATTGTCTCAATCAATCAAGAGAAGTTATTAGGATTTAATCTATTATTAATGTTATGATTTAGTATATAATCTATCGACAAATGCACAACTTCAATTCATCTAAACTAGATTATATACCCACTTAACATAAGTAGGATTCTAGGAGAAAAGGGAGACCCAAATTTTTGAAACAAAGGTCTCTAATACGAGGAAGGTCATCTTGTTCTCTCACAATCTCAAAGATAAGGAAAGCACCCAAAGAAACATTTGTCACTTGGGCTTTGTGTCAACAACCTTCAATTCTTAGAGAAATTCTTCTCATCTTCGAAAACCAAGAAGCTTAGGAAGCAAAACTCCAACATCCGACAAGAATATGGTGACACTATATATGAAGCATGAGCTACAATGACTATTTATAAGCATGTCCTAAACTCCTTTAATATAGCATGATCGTTCCTAGAATTTTATGAGGTTGATGTCTTCCTAGTGCAAAAGGCAACACGATTGTACTAATGGTGGCATTACCATTCTTTGAAACCTTAGATGTTGATTATTAAATTTGTAAATTGAAGCATGAAAGTGCTACTCTTGACGGTTGTTCTCTTTCACGAGTAACTTTGGTTACAAATTGAACTTCGCAGGACCATGCTAAAAGTCAACACGGTCATGCTCTTCAAGGGTGTTCTTTTCTACTTCAAATAAATTTTTTTGGTCCATTTTTTCAAGTAGTTCTCCAAAAACATGTATGTCACAACTTTAACCAGAAAAGTGAGTTTTTTTAAAAAAAAATACATACACAAAACATGATGAAAATGAGGCAAAGACTCACACCACAAGACATTCAGAAACTAGTTTATCAAGAAACAAAAAGGAAATGCACCTTAAGAAAAGTTGTCATAAGCAAATATGAAGAGAGTAATGTTGACCTGTTGATGGCTAAATCTGACACTTTGAGTCAAATGATTGATAAGATAGAAAATGTCATGCTAACTTTTTTAGGTACTCTACATCCTTGCTACGAGCTTTGTGGAATGCAAGCACATACAACTGTGGATTGTCCAACAATAATGTCAAATGGGCAAAATTAGCAAGTAGAAAATGTGACTTCAACCCACAATCTCTATAACTACCCTAGAAAGGATAAATTTGACCCCGTATTCCAATACTTATAATGAGGGGTGGAAAAGTTATACCAATTTCTCCCCTGTAACAATCACAAGCAAGGAAATCAATGGAATTAAGTCCATTTGTAAAAGATCTAGCCTTGAGCAAATTGCATACATCAAATATATTATCTAACGAGGGTGAGAAAAACCTCAATTTAGGAATAATTGGGTCCCACCAAGCATGCCAGAATTGTGTTGGTGTAAGTTTTGTGGTTGATTAGTCATGGAAATGACTAATCGCCAACAAATGATTCATTTATAGTGTTTGACTTGAGAAAGAGGCTTCGTTTCTAAATTGAGTTCCTAATCACTCCAAAGATCTTTCCAACAATCGTCCAACAAAGATTTATATGTTTGCTCCTATGAAATGTGCGATAACCAAATTGAAGTAAACAACTAAAATGTAATGGAAAGTTGTAAAAGGTGTGAATGCATAAATAAATGGATGAAATGGATAAATTTCATTGGATCGGTCAAGGGACCTATTTTACATTACAATTTCAAATATTTCAAGAGGTTTGTCCTCTAACAACATTTTCTCTATGGTAACTACTCATTTTTCCATGTTTTAAGGAGACAATGACTTCATGGGTGCTCAAACATAGAAAATTGCTTCCAATCGTTCTTCGCATTCAAATTTTCCCTCTTAGTCAATCTACTTCAAATGGGGCCTTTTCTATAGTAACTACCCATTTCCCCATGTTTTTAGGAGACAATGGCTTCATGGCTGCTCAAACCTAGGAAATTGATTCAATTGTTCCTTACATTCAATTTTTGTTCTCTGACTCAATCTCCTTCAAATTGGGCCTTTTCTCTATACCAACTCCGAACTCAATTAAATCAGCATGATGAAAATTTGCTAAATTATCGTTAGACAATACAAAACAACTAATTCAAACATTAATTATTTCTAATGTCAATAAAGAGAACAAATTTTAAGAATTTTACAAGTCAATGTCACATGTAATGTCAAAGGGACTACTTCCTTCAGACCCAAGTATAAGAGAGAGGAAAAAAATGATTTACTCTAGCTAGAGAGTTAGTTAATTACATCAATCTTAATTAAAAATTAAAATTTTCCAATTTATTCTTTATTAAAATTTGATATAAAAAATAAAAAAGAATCGTTGAAACTAAAACTCTAATTAAATAAAGAGTATCTTAGAATTAGTAACATTAAATAATATAAAAATAATTGATATTTGCTTAAATTTGAGATCAACGTAAGGATAATATTTCTTTCTTATATTTAAGATCAAAAAGAATATATTTTGTTGCAAGAAAAAATGCATTAAAATTCAACAAATTTAATTTTGTAATAACTATTATTTAGTAGTTAATAATATATTTTTTAAAAATTCGAAGTCATTATTAAAAGGTGAAAAATGCACAATTACATTTATAATATTGCACAGTCCTTGTAGGATCCACGTAGCTTCCAAGCCAGCAAAAACATAACTATATATAATTATGATTTATCTAACAAGACAGCTATTAAAGAAAGCGATCTTTCAATTAGTACCAGGATGGGTGTTCATTTATAGTCGGATCTGTTTGAAAAGTAAACACACCGATAATGTTAGACATCATAAGAATAATAATAATAAAAGACATGTCAAAACATATTTAAACAAAAAAAGACACGTAAAAAAACGAATGGTTTGTTAGACGTCATCTGTATTTTTAAGGTTAAATATTTTTTTTTAAAAAAATAAGTGATTTCAAAATGTTGCTTAAATTTTTAAATTAAAAGGAAAAAAATTATGTGCTTTTAATACATAAAGGACTACGAAACGATCTTTATTAATCATAAAAACTAAATTAATTTCATATTTAATCATTGTTACTTATACTACTAACGTAGAATGTGGGCATTATAATGTTTTTCGAGTATAATCATTTTCAAAGATAGTTGAATTAATCTATTTTATTTGTTATGACGAGAGGTGTTGCCTATTCGTTATGACTATTTGATTGTTTCCATTAATTAGGTCACTTAATTACCTATTACTGTAAGTATTAGTTAATTATTAATTATTTTGTGTGTGCATTGATAATTGATAGGGAACTGTTTAATTATCTAATAAAGTTTAAAGTGAATATATGACTAATTTAATCCCTAAAATTGTCATGCAGTGCTTTTAATCCTTTAATTGGATATAACAAAATGTAAAAAAAAAAATGTCTTAAAAACTATAATTCATTTCACCTATGTTCCTAAATTTAATAAGTTACTACCTATTACTCCCAAAGTTGTTTATTATTGGTACTTTTTTAAGGCTTTTATTTTATTTTTTGTTATTCTCTCTCACTTAAAAATTAATTAGTCATTCACTTTAATTAAATATACTATCACTTAACTTATAAATTCTAACCAAATTTATAATTAATTATTCACTCGTTTTAATTAAATAGTTCGTCTCTTAATATTTTAATTATCACCAATTTTAATTAAATAGTTTAATATACCAGTTCTCACAAAATTTAAAATCAACTAGTCATTAATTGTAATTAAATAGATTGTTTCTTAATATATTAATTCTCACAACATTTAATTAGCATAAATTCTTAAAATATCATCTCAAAATTTGTTTTGGGCTTAAAAATATATTGGATTGACCCCATTTTGATCCTTGAAAACTTGTTAATATTATTACTTAAATCATATGTACATGTTGGACTAATATGAGTGACAGATTATAGTTTTGGAGATATTTTAAAAAAAATCTTTAATTTTAGGACTAATGTGATGGCATCCACCAACTTTAGAGATAAAATTAACTATTTAATTAAATCACTAGAAATATCTTTAAATTAAAATTTAATACAACAATAAGTTAATTTTGTCTATGTGAACCATAAGTCATCACATAAGGAAATCTGACATGACACTCTAACACAAAACCTTAAGGTTCATTTTTATGAGTCTTCTTTTCACTTATATAGTGTTCAACCTTTTCACTTCTATCCTATGTGAAACTTCACCTCACACTTGTAACTCAACAGACTACATTCCATTTCTCTTCTACAAGTGAGTTAATTCAATTCATCATTCTTTTAAAATATCCTTGACTAGAAAAAGGCAGCAAATAGCAAGGTTTTTGGACTCGTGTTGCATATATGCACAAACTATTAAAGATTTTTTTATAGACCAATATTAATTGTTAATGAATTTTGTTAATAAAAGGAATTTGAATTCACAATTTCTCTCTACTTTCTTTTTCCTTTAACTATAAAATCTTATAATTCTCAACTATTAAAAGGTAACAGTGATTGTATCTATAAGTATGATTGCACCCCATATATAGAGGCTGCGAATGTACAAAGTATTAGAAGATTTCTTATGATCTTGCTAATTAATGGCTGTGAGACTTGTACAAGTCCCACCCTTCTTGGATGAGCTAATAGCCAAGTGCTTGCTTTTGAATCAACCTGTTTCCAACCAAAGTTTGATCTCACACTTCAAACCAACCTGTTTCCAAAGAGTGGCAGAAAAAACCACCGTGTTGTAAACATAAATAGGGAGGATTGCAAAATTGACACGGTATGAGTATCTAAAAACATCAATGGAGGAGACCTATTACTTATATTATGTATAATGAAAAAAAAAATATTAAAATTTGTAATAATTTCAAAAAAGAAAACAGTATATAAGTTGTAAAAGTAGAATTAGACAAAAATAGTGATCCAATACTTCAAGGCATAGAATCCAACAATGGATTTTATGAAAATTATAATTTTGTGTGTGTCTATTAGAAAGCACATGCTTTAATGTTTGTTTGATCCTCTTTTCCATTGTAGAAGATGGGTTTGAGAGCACAGGTTTTAATATGTCTAATCTATTGCTTTGATTATGTACTTTAAATTTATGAATAATGATATGAATTATTGTGTTTTGTGAGTATTTCAAAAGATTTCAAGTCCTACATTGAGTAGTTTAGCATTTTCTAAAGAGTATATGTTAAATTAGCTAGCAAGAGGCTTGAGTCTTGTAGGCATGAGATAGGACCATATGGATTCGAAGTAGTGCAAATCATTCAATTCCTTCCCTCCCCTTGCATGTGTGTAAATGGGACCAATTAATTACTTTATATATTCAATGAAAAAGAAAAAGTATTAAACAAAATCATATATACAATGCATTAGGTGTACTTCATTTATTGACTAAACATCATATACCATAAACATATATATAGTTGAGATATAAGATTAGGTTAGTAGTTAAAAAAAGGATTTAAAACTGAAGGGAAAAAATGAGAGAAGAAAAAGATTATAGGTTTGAATTCTCCTGTTGATATTTTTAACAAAAATTAACAAACAAAAATTTGTATATATATATATATATAATATTTGAGTGAGGATTATGATTTAAATATATTTTTCTCTTATAATATACTCATTTTTTCATTTTATTCTTTTTTGTCCTTACTTCACCCCTAATACACTTTGATTCTTATCATTAGTCTTTTGTTGTTAAGTGTAGAGCTAAGTAATGGAAATCCACCTCAACACACCATGTGGTCACCAACTAATGACATGTTACTTTGCACAATTTTTTTTGTCATTTTTCATTTATTAGTCTTTACGAAGCTTTTGCATAATCATTGGAGATTCAAATCTTAGCAATAGTTTCTTGAACATTTAAGCCTTTTCCCATTTCCCATTTTCTTTAGTTTTTGTTTTCTTATTTATTAGCATGAGTTTCAAACTCCTCAAGGTTTGAATGATTTTCAATTTGACTTTGATGTAATCATTTTTTTAATTTCCTTTCTTATTCATATGATTTGAGTCTTGTTTTGCGTGTTTTTCATGATTCTTTAGTATTGGGATCTGATTTTGATTTTGAATTCTAAATTGGAAAGTTGTGATTTAATTTAGGGTTGATCATATATTTTAATACACAAAGGAATATGAAATGAGAGTTTGGATCACTTAAGGAAGTAAGGTTTAAGCAATAAAAAGATTTTATATCACACTACCAGAAAAATCAAAGTTAGTGACCACGCTTAAGGACAGAGTATAAAGTTCTCATTTCTTTTGTGATGACCCTTATGATAGATTCATAAAATTCATGTCATTTTTTTATCAATCAGATTGTTAGTTTTTGTTAAAATATTAATAGAGGAATTTAGACCTATGACATCTTCCCTCCTTAACTCTTTCTCCCTTCGACCCTTAAATAATCTTTCCCAATTATCCGTCACAAAGTTCATAACAAAATTATTAAACTATCTAGTGACAAACATTGTTGCAGATAAAATCCTCTCGAAGTAGTGATTCAGTGTTGCTTCCTACATAGGTTTAGATGATGATTTATTCCTCACATGGTTTTTATTATGTCTACCCATCTCTTTATTTATTTTCTATTTTTAATAAAAATTATGATGTGTTGCAATTGATAGGTAATGTCTTGGGCGTTAACCTCGTTGAAATCCCTGACATCATCTATAGTGATGTTTTGTAAGAATACTTTTGTCAAAAATAAATAAAAAATGTTTTATATATTTTTCATTGTTCAAATAATATTTATGCTGAAAAAAAATTCCTTACCTTTAACACTAAATACTAAATATATTTTAAGAAATTATTTTTTTACAATTCGAATAAAAGAATACTCTAAAAAGTAAAAAAAAAAAAATCACATACAGACTTTACATAATAATTCAAAAATTAAATTACCATGTACTAAACACACCTTTTTCTTAGCAAATAACACGTCTCTCCATGTAACATTCAATGATCCTTATTCAACACAAAGTCAATGTGCAACAATCAAATAAATATTATAAAAATTAATAATTTTATCATATTATACATTATTACCATATAAATAAAATATTTGTATTTATGCTATATATTGTCAACTTTGAAATAAAAATTTATTATATATATTCTACTTATTATTCAATTATAATGATTTTTTCATGCAATTGTAATGATTATTATTGACAATATATACACGGTTAGAAATTATGAGACTTTTAATAGTTATTCACAGACTTTTAACGTTGAGCAAAACTTTGAATGTTATTTAACTTGTATATTTATTATATTTTGTATTAATTTATTTAAGTTATTTATAAATTTGCATAAAAAATAGTCACTTACTGTCATTTTATTGTACTCTTAGGTTCGATTCTCATTTTGATCATTGAAAAAAAAAACTTAAATTAAACAAAACACTTGCTACTTGATTTGTTTGGGAATAAACTCATTTGTCACAATGTTTGAGGGATAGTACGTTTGCCACAAATAACCTAGGATTAGATGTAACTAACCTATAGTCTTTTGCTATTTGTGGAAAAAATAAATATAATTCACAATTTGCAAGGAATGATGCGGCCATGACAGATAGTGAAGGATAAGTTGTGTCGAACTTCTAATTTCTCACGATCTGTGACGGACAAAATTCTTCACATTTTGCAAGGATTTTTTTGTTCGCACATTTAGCGAAGGAAAAACATATTGTTCATTTATTTTCATATGTTGTGACAGAATTTTTAAAGGAAAATACTTAATTGTACGAAATATATTTTGTATAAAAATTACGAATGACATGGCTTTTTTTCATATACGATTTCATTTTCAATCGAAGAGGGTGATCCTTTTTTAAGTCTTTTGCTTTAAGTCTTGATCCAGCACTGCGGCCCTATTTTATGAGGTTGAAATGACCATTTCTTTAGAGTATCTCTCCCTAGATACTCTTTCTTGCCCCCACAAACCCTCAGTTCTTTATTCCTAATTTGCTTATCAAATTATTAATTAATTGTATAAAAATAGTTTTATTTGTGTTACATGATTTCCTTTCTACCACAAACCAAAGAATTACTATAATAAATTGAAAGCTTTGAAGAGACAAAGGAAATTTGCAGAGTTTGCCAAGAAATTTTGATATTTAGATTTTTGCTTATTTCGAATTTGGTGGGTTATCTTTGAGGATTAGTGGGATTTGTTTATAATCCATTTATTGATTTCAGTTTTGTTAAATTTTCTTTTAGCATTTTAACTTATTATTTTTAATATATTTGCAATATTTATGTTAAACATTATTTTCAACATTTTAACTTGTTTATAATTTTTTCAATTGATCTTGGTTGTGGATTTTTTGCCCACTTCCATTCAACAACAAAAAAAAAAACTTTCATGCCTTTCGTATACCAGTCATTCGTACCATTTAACAGTACTGATTTTTAAATGATGTAGCAGAATAAATTTCGTTATTTTTTGTGATACGGTTAAAAAAACCCCTCCCTAAAGTGGTTACGACCTATAATTTTCTGAGGAAATTTTTTCTGTCGCAAAGTCTGTCACTAACTACTTTTGTGACGGAATTTGATCTATTTGGTGACAACGGGTTTGACCTCTACCTAATATTCATTTTTCTAATAGTGCCCAGAAATTCGGGATAATATAAACTAATGAAATTGCATACTGATTGCAAGAATGCATAAGTGTTAAAAATTAAAACAAAAAATGAATAAAAATATTTAAATTCATAACATTCTAGCTTAGACCATCTCTCATACTTTTGAAATAAATAAGAGAATTTAGTGAAAGATATTAACTTATTTTTTAAGAAGAAAAAGTCCATGATTTGGGTTAGTGTTTTTTAAACTTGGTATTACGCAAGAAATACACAGCAATGACATCTGCTATTGTGTCAAGCTATGTAACCCTCTGTAGTAGGTAGGAAAATAAACTCGAAGTTAATTGTATCACATTAATTGTCTGTTAGGTATGCATTTTACTTTCGTATTGTTCTTAGTAATGAATCATAAAGAGTTGAATAGACCGCATTAATATGAGTCGAACACAAGAACTGAAGTAACGCATTATGATACTAAATTTATTCTCTTAAAAAACATACTGTATGATTTTACTAATCTTACTTTTTAGGTCTCTAATTATATTAATTTATTTCATACATCTTTTTTCCGTACTAGGTATATTTGGGAGAGATCGAGAACTTTTTACGAAGTTTTTTTTTCTTTCAATTTACATAAAATTTATTTAATAAAATAGTGCTTAAAGCTTGGTCAAGAGCAATAATTGGAAGAGAAAAAAACCTTGTTACATAAATAGTGCTTAAAGCTTGTGTGTGTGAGATCAAATTTGATTTATACCATTAGTTCGTTAAACAAAAAATATTATACTCATCATCACCTTATATTTGTACCTATTTTTTTTTTTTTTGTCGTGATTAGTTTCATGTCTTCCTTTACACACATGTACTCTAAGTGAACACATATGTGCATACATACGATCTACAAGAAACTTTATTTGAGATGAGTAGGATACATGTGCATGCTAATGGATAATAAGGTTGCCTATGTGTTAAAGAGAGAACGTGTGAGAAAGATGAAAGAAAATATATAATGAGTATTTAAGATTTAAAAAGGAAGATTGGGGTGTACTTAGGGGTGCAATTAGCAAGTTTCTGTAAAAAGGCTAAACTAACCCATCTTAGACAGCTCAGTAAATAAAGGAGGTTAAAAGAAAGTAGATTAAATTCATGTCAGTGTCAGATATTAACTCTTCAGACCAACAAAAACTCACATTTCTTAATAGAGTTTTTATTTGTAAGTAGACCATAAGTATTTTTAAAAAAGTAATCATATTTAAATAGGATTGGATTATAATAGGCAATAAAATCCTTCTTTATTTCTATAAATATGAATATTTAATATATTTAATATAATTGTATACTAAAGATTCAAATTCAAAATTACAAATTAATACAACCTTTCAGCTAATTCATAATTTCGTACCTGATCATTTTTCCTTATCTTGTTTGAGAGCCAAGATTGATTTGTAATGATTTTTTATTTTAACTATGTTGAACTCTTTAATTGAATGAAAATTGTGATTAGCTAATAATTAGAATGATCATACTATATCACTCAATAAATAAATAAATAAATATATATATATATATATATATATATGAATCAATTAATATGAGATTATTTTAACTTAGTCATAAATTTTATATTTGAGTCTTATAAGTATATAATTATATTAAATACTTATAGGATGGATTTTTTTATAAAATACAAATTATATATATATATATATATATATATATATATATATATATGAATAAAAAAGATGAGATCCAAATTGTCCTAGTACAAAGAATGTGTACAAGAAGCTCAAAAAAGAGAGCCTTCCAAAAAATAAGGATCCAAAGCAACCCTTGTATATACTTTCTAAGGTCCCATTTAGGATGGTTGTAAGTTCCTAATTTTTTATTTTTAAATGCGATTTTAAAATAAAATGTGTTATAAAAATGGAACTAAAATGATTTTAACTTAATTTCAAAACTGTTTTACATTCATTTCTAAAACTAAGAAAAATATTTTATGATTTCGATTTAAGTTTAAAAACACACTCTCATTACCATCATCAATTCATCACCATCACTATCATCATCGTTGCCAAAGCTACTCCTACCACCACCGTGTTATTAATGTCATCCCCATCATTGTCACCCCTAAAACCACCATCACCACATCTATTGATGGTACTGCTATCACCATCAACTATTATTGTCACTCCCATCATTATTGTTATGGTCATTATTACTACTACAATCATAACATTGTCATTAACATCGCTACCATCACCATGATATATTATCGACATCATTGTCACCACCACCACTCCACCTCTACCATAAGGGTTGTCCTCATTGTTGCAAACGCCACTCCCATGCCACCATTGCCACCACCCTGACTGTTAGTGTATCCATCATCTCCACCATTTTATCATCTTATTAATGTTTTTGAAATTACATATTATTAATGAGCCAATTTAGCTTGTGAAATTGTGTGTGAGTAAATTATCAACTTAGTCTTTAAAATTATAATGGTCAATCAAATTAGTTCCTAAAACTAATAAGATGCAAAATGGTTCTTAAAATTATATATTAGCAATGAACTAAATCCCTAAAATTATAATAAACAATCAAATTTAGTCTCTAAAATTATGTGAGTGAGAGAGATAAGAGAATAGTCAATTTAGTCCTTAAAATTATAATACAAAGTTAAATTGGTCATCAAATAAATAAATAACAGAATAATCTCTGAATTTATAATTTATAAATCAATTTAGTCCTTAAAATTATAATAGTAAGTCAAATTAGTCTTGAAATTAAAAAGTCTTAATTACATTTTTGTTTCTTAACCTTCAAATTTTCATAAAATATTCCCCTATTTTTTTTTTCTCATGCATTTTGTCCCTAATCGTATATAATTTAATGAATTGTGTCCTAACTGACATTATCGTTAATGTGGCAAAAGAATACTGTTTAGCAAAGACTTGGTTATACTCTTTGGCCCTACTTTTATAATTTCAAGCATTTTTCCCTAAAAGTGTAATGGTAAAAGTGGAATTTTTTTACTAATGAGAGCTAAATTTTGAAAAATTACATAAATGGGTAAGTGATGTTACTGAACATGACTTCTCTAATTTATATATTTTTTAAATGTGACTTACCCGTAACAAATTGTGTTTCAAAATACAACTTACCTATATTTGTAAATTTTTTAAAATTTACCTATTTCGATAAAAAAAAATTAAAAAATTATCCCTCAAATGAAAAAGAAATCGGTAAAAGTGTCTGGATATTTGAACCATTGATCCTTTCCTTTTCACTATCACCAAAGCCATAAAGTGCTAGGGAATACATTGTGTAAAAAATGTTGAAGTAGAACCACTTTTCAAGAAATGTTTTAATGCAAACAAATTATTAAGAAGAAAATTCAATATCCTTTACTCTTAAGATGGCTAATGGTTTGCTATGAAAATATTGTTATTATAAGGCAAAATTTAAGGACTTATAAGGTTGATTTGGTGGTAAAAGAAAATAAAAAAAATTATGAGTTTAATTTTTTCACTAACAAAAAAATTAACAATTATCGATAAAAAAAATATATAAGACAAAACTTAATTAAGAAACCTGATGAAAGATGAAAAACATTAATCTAAAGTACGTTGGCCCTTCAGAAATAACATTTGCACAATTATATATGCAGGTCTACCAAAATGAAAGTTGACCAAAAGCATACAAGATTGACCGTGCCTTTAAAAAATCAAAGTGCTGTGAGATCATAAATGTGTGTATGATGATAAGCTACATAATACACATGACAAAAAGGATCACTAGAAGATGTAAAGACTGAAGAAAGAATAGAACACAAATGTCTATTGCTTTGGAAGAACAAAACTATTTGAAAAATCTTTTTAGACTTCATTTTAATTAAGCATAATACTTTGAAATAAGGGTTTTTAGAAAATATAGATTAAAGAAGCAGCAAAAAAAATATATGAGAATCAAGGAGAGAATACGACACACACAAAAATTATATTCGTTCACCAACAAGCTTAGACAATATCTAGTCTCAACTGAAGTGTGGATCATAATGTAACTAGAAGGGCCGAATAGTGACAATTGATAACTAATGCCCTTTTCTAAAAAAAATCTTATGATAGTTTCCTTTAAGCTTTAGCTTGAATATCAAAACTATATTAGGAGTAAGGAAAATCCATTATTGTACTTGGAAACAAAATAGATTATAAAATTAAGACACACACCAAGTTTACTGTAGAAGCTACTTCTCAGGACTAGATTGTAAATATTCAAATTCTGCTTTGTTCTAGTATCAGGTTTATTTCATATTTAAAACCAGTTTGTTACACCTGCATATGTATGAGTCTCGTTTGTTTCTTCATGTTTTAAAATGAGTTATGTATATAATTATATATTTAGAAATAAAAAATAATTTTAAACCTTCTTTTGTTTGAAATCTTCTTTTATTTAAAATTAATTAACTAAAATATTATATTTAACTCAAAATGAATATTTTTTTATTTTTTAAACCTTAATAACACATTTTATTAAATACATGAATTTTTTATAAACATTTTTTTTTCAAAAAAAGGTATTCTTTCAGGGTACTATTTCTTAGCCTTTCCAAACTGCTTATCAACTCAATATTTTTACCTCTGCAAGACTGCACCAAGTATCCTTAATTACCTCTTCATGTTAGTATTCTCACATCTCCAAGTCCTCTTTAAGTATTCTCACATCTTTAGATCTGCATTGAGTAATCTTTCATCTTTAGGACAATATTCTCACTCTATAGGTACACAACTAGTATTCTTAGCATTTGTAAATTCTTCACTCGATATTATTATAACTTAATTATAAATTAAATAGTTTAGAGGCTTAACAAAAAAAAATCCTTAAAAGTTTAGGGATGACCTACATTTAGTCTCCAGCTTGGTCTTGGGAGTTTTCTTATATTTGAGTAGTCATTCATTGTGTTTTTCTTTTCATATATTAATTTGAGACCGGAGGGAGTATTATTGAAGAACTAAAACCGCTATTTTTATCAGTGAATAAAACCGATATGGATCAATATTTGGATGACTAAATCTTATTTAACCTAATAAAAAATTATGAAATTCCTAAATCTAACATTGTTTCAAGTTTATTATAAGTTTATTATCTTATCTTTTATACATGTGTGTGGTGGGGGGCGCGAAGGCAGAAGCATGCACCTATCTCAGATATAAAACATACTAAAGAGTAAAATGTTTTCGGGATATTTTTTTAGCACCCATAAACCCCTTAAAATGTTGGTGTTATTAATGGATACGATATCGACATGTATTTGGGTCCCTTGTTATATGAACAAGAAGAATCTACAAATGATGTAGACGTTATATATACCACATTTGAATCAAAATTTCACCTTAGAACTTTGATATTGCGGTCATATTCCTAACCTTAACTATATATTTTTGAGAAATATGGATATATATATATATATATATATATATTCCTTTCTTTTTTTGGCAAAGAAGAAAAAAAGGGCTAGCAGTCAGGAGAGGAAGAGAGAGGGCTGTGTCCTACCCATGCAAGACAATGGAAAATCAAGTAGTGTATATTTACATTGAAAAATAGTGGTACGTTTTTGTTGATTAATTAATGGTGCAAATAAAGGAGTGTGCTACATCTGCGGCTCCACTGATTTCAGAGAATAAACATCAAAGTCATACGAGAAGTTAGGTGAGCAACTTTAAAGACTATGATAAAAATTAAATTGGTCATTTAATGTTTGTTAGGTCTATTAATGACTTGGTCTAGTAACTGGTCTTAATTAGATTCATGCAGCAGTAGCATCCATTAAACACATCATTTTGACAAAGTGTAGGTGGATGCTTTTTTCAAACATTTAAAGGACACAACAACATTTTGTACATCACTTTCCCTTTAAATAATCTGCCATGTGAGTACCACACCACAGTCCCTTGTGTTAGAGCAACAAATATGGCTCAAATTTTAAAACACGAACTATAAATTAACACATATAAAATCAAATTTTTATGGGGGTGCAAGTCACAGTCTAATTAAGATTAGTGGGTTTTTAAATTTTAACAATATATCTATATATAATGGCTCTTCATTCTCTTTTCTTTTTTAAAAATTTGGGTGCTTGTAAATGGTTACCACTGCAGCACAACTTGTTGGTTCTATAACAAATTGGGAAGACCTATTTATTGTAAGAGGGAAGGAGGGAAGGAGGGAGGGAGAGAGGCAACCATAGAGCATTTATTCTTCCTAATTAACCTGAATTTGTTTAAGATTTCTATCAAGTGTGTGTTACTCATGGCCATGATGATGGACAACAAATTATTATTCGACAGAATAGTAGTTGAACCATCAATGTAAGTTCATGCTTAAAAAGGGGGGTGGAGAAATTTTACAAGAAAAAGAGAAATTATAGAAAAAGGGTAGTGGTACTACATTAGTGAATTAAAAAGTGGATGGGTGAGTGTGAATGATTTGGAACTATATAAAGTGATTGCTACTATACTATGGTAATTATAATTCCAACTAAAACGTTGAACAAGTTAACATTGAAAATGGGAAGGGACGTGTTAAAAACTAACAGATTTGACTTTGAAAAGGCTAGCTAGAGAGTTGATTTATGCTCCAGGTTAATAATATATTTCCATTGTCCCCGCAATTATTGGTGGACAAATGAAAACGACTTAGCTCCAAGTGCTTATCGAAAACTTAATAAGAGTGCTGGAGACCCAGCGTATAAATTGTAGTACTTCTCTTTCAACATGTTAGTTTAATTTTCTCAAAATATTTATTATTTTAACAATAATGTATGTTATCAAATTCTGATATTTGATCGATTTGGGGAGGATATTAAATTAATGGATGGTTAGTTGAACAAATGAGTCCCTTGCTAAACCACATAAACTGGTATATATTTAATTTGTAAATTTTATAATATATATATATATATATTATATTTTTGCGTACATGTTTTTTTAGTAATAATTACATTTTTTGGTATTTTATAGAAATAATTTATTCTATATTAATAAAAATTCATTTTAGTTCAGCAAAAAAAAGTCATTTTATCATAGTAATTAATTTACAAAATTAATAATCTTTTAAAGTGTGAATTATGTTAGTAAAGACAAACAATAAGATATAGAATATGTAATTAATAAGGATATATATATATATATATATATATACTTAATTAGAGACTTTGATTCAAATTTATAATATAATTAGGCAAGGTAACCAGGCGAGTGAAAGACAGGTTTGGCTTTCTTCGTCTTTAATTCCATTAAAGGAAGGATAGGTAGAGGCAAGCTTAGGAAAGATATGAGTTGTTACTAATTATATTTTAATACAAATAATATTTGCATAGCTAATAATCTTCTGAATTGTGAATTACTTAAAAGATAAATAACTTTATATATATATATATATATATTCCAAAATACTAAAAGGAGCATTTGTTTTAGAGTAAATTTTTAGTCTTGAAAATATAAGAGAGGAAAAAATTATACCATATTTGTTAATAAAATAATTAATTTAAGATATATTTTATATATGAATAAACAATAATTTCACCTTAATTGGGACAATATTTAATCTCAACAAAAGGAATAACCAATATTTATTCCCATAAGACAACAATATCCCTTAATAAATAAAAATAAACATATACTTTCCTTACTACTCACTACCCACCAACTGCCCTCTTAATGCTCCCTTCACATATGCATTATAATTTTTCTAATTCTCACACATTTTGTTCATGTGCCAATTTCATAATTCACAATAATTTCTATTAAAATGATACTCTAAATTTTTATAATATTAACACTGTAACTCTAAATTGATTATTCTCTTAAAGTTACTTGTGTCTTTTTGTTTGACTATTTCATTTGTAGCAAGTATACATGTACTTGCATGGCAATGAGAAGGTTGCAGTTTTAAAGCGTAAGCCTGCAAAAGGGACCATGATGAGTTATAGTGACATTTTTTTTTGTGCACTATTTTTTTGTGACTTTCCAGTGGATTATTACATTTGTAATTTTTTTAATACATTTATATTTTTTTAACAAATTTCAACAATAAGGATATTTTAATAGTTAGATATAATATATATTTTTAGAAAAAACAATGTCAAACAAACACATATTTTAATCATTCCTTGAAATATAAAAATTTCTCATTCATTTTTAATAATTAACCAAAAACATGTTTTATAACATATCCAAAAATAATATTCCCAGATTTTATTCTGAGGAATAATAATCTCGGACTAAAAATATGATCCTTAAAACAAACTTCCCCTAAAGGTTTTGGGTTCAAATTTATAAATACTATTTGGCAACATTAAATTTTATAAAAGGAAGTTCATAAAATTCTGACTTCACATATCAGTTATATATTCAATGTAATTTCCAAATACGTGTCCTCTTAAATAAAAAGAAAGAACATTGAAGATACATGTTCTAATAGTTGTGCTAAGGTCAATTTATTGCGATATTACCCGGTTACAATAGGATGTTTTGGTGGTGAAAAATCATTTTCACACTTTGAAATAAAAAATAAATGTTCTGAGATTAATTTACATATATGTTTCAATTATGTTTAAATAATAATGCGACATTGTTTCAGCTTAATTATGTAACTGTATTAAATAATAAATATTTAAAGAAAAAAAATTATGATGCAAAACATGTTTATGTTCCGTTAAAATAAAATTGTTTTTCATGAAAATTATTTGTGATTTTAAAAAATTATCAAAATCAAAACAAATCTGCTCGATCTTGTCTGTAAAACTAATTGTGCTGCCTTCAATGCTCCTAAAGAGAGGAAACAAAGAATAGGCTGAACTAAGGTACATGACAAATTGACAAGAAAAATTATGGCTCTTGGATTGGACGGTGAACTATATATGCTACATGACAATGCTGCAGGTCAATGAAATGTACTTAATTACTCCTCACTGTCATGTCTAATTCCCTTTCATTTCTTATAAGCCACAAGCGTATCTGGCAATGCAAATTAGTATTCACAAAAATGACCAAAACAATGATATGGTAAAATATCTACATAAATGAATGCATGTGCTATATATTGTTTTGTATAAAATAAATAAGAACATGGATAACTAGTGTTTTTAAGGTATTTCTTAAGAAATTTTTAAAAAATATATATTTTATTATAAAAATTATAAAATAACGTAAAGAAATTATGAACAACATAATTTTAATAAAAATAATTTTTCTTTTAATTTCTTAATCAATACCTAGAAATACTGATTAGCATTTGTTAATAAATAAATATGGTCTTTTCTCCATATATTTGATGAGTTATTCAATGAAATCATTTACACTTTGGATTGAAGTACATATTAATTTTATGTGTTTGGTATTTCAAGTGTGTAAACAGACACACCTTCTTCACGGAAATTTTCTTAATTAACAGTAGGTTTCATAACTAATCTTCGATGCCGAAAGATCAAGGATAACGATATATCAAGACTGTCCAAATAATAGAACGGAGATTCAAAACCTTTCTCATGTGTACAAAGATCATTAACACGTCTCTACATACTTAATTGGTTTTAAGTTATATAACTAATTAATACTACCTAGTAACTAATCTACTAGGGTGGAGTTAATGAAAAGTTTGAATAATTTTAATGAAATCTTAAATTCAAACTTCAATATTGTCATTTAACATAATAAAACAAAATACTATATGGATATATTTACAAATACGGTTTTGTTGACAATTTTTATACTTCCTCATTATAATTGACTTTCTATGTTATTTTATACATATCAACAAAAATTAATAAATGAATGAGGAATGATAATTTTACAAAATTAATTTTATCATTATTAATTTATTTTTAATTTTTATTATTTTTTATTAATATTATAATGAATATAAAAAAGTA
This sequence comes from Glycine soja, assembly GCF_004193775.1. Classification (NCBI taxonomy): domain Eukaryota; kingdom Viridiplantae; phylum Streptophyta; class Magnoliopsida; order Fabales; family Fabaceae; genus Glycine; species Glycine soja. The sequence goes on along the minus strand of NC_041009.1, from coordinate 13,389,766 downwards.
ATTAAAGTTACTTGAAAAAGTAAAAAATCACAATTATTATGAGACGAAAAGAATACTATTTTCTAGGTAAATGATAGTCAGTATCCTTGTAGGACATTAGTTAAAGAATTCAAAAAAACAAAAATATTTTTCATTTTAATTTCTTAACCAAAATGCTAAAAATACTGATTAATTAACGGGGTCCTATTTTGTTGAGAACTAGATATTTATAAATACGGTTTTGTTGACAATTACTTTCAGAGTAATAAATACCAAAATCAAACCATCATAAATAAATATGAAATATAAAAAATACAAATTAAAATATACTCCTTTCACATTTAATTATAAGAAACAAAAATCCACTGGACTCAAATAGTATAAGCAATTTTTAATAATTTTTATTCTATTTAATGATATCATTTTAAAAATATCTTTTAATTAATTAAAATTTTATTTTCAATGAGTCTTTTTAACTCTTCACATCAAGTTCAAATAAAAGACACTTTAAGAAAAAAAAATTAAATATGATTAGTATAATTAAATGATATTAACTAATTTTATTAATTAGTATAAAAATTAATTAATTTTATTTATATTTGAGTTTAGAGGAATAAAGCACACATGTTTAATTTTTTGTTTTAAACATTTTATAATTTAGTTTAATCAATAGAATATTATTTCATTGACTATTTGTAAATATCTCTCTGTATTTAATGTTAATTAAAGAAAGTTAAATATTAATTAAAAACTAATAAATCTTCTTTGATTAAATAATTAATTAAAAAGAAAGATATTTAGCCTATTTGATATAAAAACTAACATGTCACGTTAATAAAAGACGAATCTAGAGGGGGCGAGAGTCCCTCCTCTCTCTTGAAATTTTTTATCTATATATATATATATATATATATAAGTTAATTTGTATAAAGTTATATAAAATTCATCTTGTATGTTGTGATTATAATAATGATTAATATAAAATTAGTTATGTATGTTGTTTGTTAGAATGATTAAAGTGATAATTAGTATAAAATTATGTAAAATTAATTAGATTTTTATTATAATAACAATTAAGATTATCATCATTTAATATAAAAATTAATTTTAATTTAATGTATAGAAATAATAATTTTTTAAAAAATTACTATTTATTAAAAGTTAAACATTCAAACAATTATAAAAGAAGGAAAAGTAAATTCAGTCCCTTTGTAAGGTTTCTGGAACCATCACTCAAGTTAGGTAAAAAAAAGTACACGTAAAATATTATTTAACTTTAAAGTCTTACTAATAAATATCTTGCGTAGGAATGAAATATTTCATAATTAAAATAAAACTAAAAATATAAATCACAATAGAAATGTCTAAAATTTTAAACTAAATTAATTTAAATAAACATGTCAGAAGACGTAAGTAACTTACATCAAGGATAAAATAATATTTTAAAAATTAAAATAATTAATTTAAAATTATATTTAATTAATTTTTATTATTTTATAAAAATAAAAATATTAAGAAATGAAAATTGAGATTTATAAAAAAAATTAACATAAAAATAAAACTATCAGAAAATAAATATTTTTATGAAAAATAAATGTATTTAATTCTTTTGAAACATAAATAAATTAATACTTAGAATATAAAAATGAGTAAGAAGATTTATAATTATTTTTATAATAAATATTTTTGCAAAATTAAAATTATTGGGAGATTTTTAAAATATCAGTTTAATTATCAAAAGGTTTTTTTGGTGAAATTAATTAGAAAAAGATTGTTGCATTAATTTAGACATTAAAAATAATTTTTACCGTTAACATATTCAAAGAAGTTGTTAACGAGGCACCAAATCAATGCCATTTAATGATATTTATGGCACTTAATTTTCCAGAATCATATTAATGTTTCCAACATTATTTTAGTATTAACTACTAAAAAAAACTTAAACTATATGAACGTATACCTGTTTAGATTCGATCTGGTACGTGAATAATGACATGGTCATGTTAAATATAAAAATATACTACTATTATATAAAAATAATTCATATAATTAATGCTAATCTCTATAATTAATTGTGGTAAGTTTTATTTAATACAAATATATAATTTTTTATACCTTTATATCATAATATTTAATATATTCTGAAAAGAATCATAATATATAATGATGTGAGATGATTAAATTTTTTTTTGAATGATTAAATAAATAAAAAATATGTATTACTTTATTTTTTAGTGTGGAATATTATAAAAATATTATTTAATAATAATATAGAAATCAATTAATAGTAATATTCTTTCCATATCATTATTTATTTATAAGAAAAATATTAATTACACAAATTACTATAATAAAGACATTTTATAAAGTAATTATTAAAATTATCAGTATGTATTTATGAATTTATTTAAATATTATAGTTTAGAAACAATTATTAAACATATGGCGCTCAAAATATTTTAAATATAATATAACTCAAATAAAAATAATAAAAAAAGTAGAGAAATATTTTTAGAAATAATAATAATTATGTATATTCTTTTTAATATAAATAACATATTATATTTCTGTACAAAAAATATTTGAAAGATTAAAAAGATAAACATAATTACGAAAAGTCAATAAATCTTATAATAACATATACTAGAAGAGAAAAAATCATAAATCTTAATAACATATAATATGTACCACCACAATTAAATTGTTCTTAATAACATATATTTATTTTATTAAATAATAAATATTTTCAGATGAAGAAAAATGTTTAAAAATACTTACAATTACTGTTAATAAAAATAAAAATAAAAATTATATTTTTTAATTCATATATTATTATTATTATTATTATAATAGCTTAAAAGAAGAGAGGCAGTACTGTAGTATTTATTTATTTATTTCTCAAATACGTACCTCACAAAATCCTTGAAAGTTTAGTCCAATCAGCTCTTGATATTTGTCAATCGAGAGAAATTGTACCCACTGAGTGTGTCACACAAGATTATACTCACATCCTGACATTTTAGCTTTATTAATGATAGGGTCCACCACTAAGTTACAAAGTTGTCATTTTTGTTTTTTTTTTATATAAATTAGGTACATAATAAGATTGAGATTTTTTAGTAGTAAATTCAAAGTAACTTTTGAAAATTTATCAAATAATGATAAGAAATATCTTCAGAGTTCAGACTACTGTTAAGAAAGTAAAAATAATACCAATTCATAAAAGCAATGCATTTATTAATTACGTATTAAATTAAAATTAAAAACATTCAGTATCTTCTTTTTTAGGAAGTTAGTAAATACTTTAAAAAATTAAATACTCTTTAATGTTATTAAAATAGTTATTCGTAAAATAAACAATTTAAATAACATTCAAATCTTTCACTTTTAATATACCCAAAAAAATCACGCTTCAATGAATGCATATATTTAATATAAGATATTAAATTTAAAGGTTTTTTAACTGATGCCTAGAACGATACTTAGATTCATAACGTTTGTTCATTATTACTTCTATCAAAGGAGGAAATTTTTTATTCATTTCAATATTCAATATCCAAAGCATTTTCATCATTGTGTAGTGTGTAGCCAGAGCAACTTGATATATGCAGCCAGAAAAATGACCCAATACAACAAAAAAAAGCTCCTACCCTTCATAAAGTACTACCATAAATTTTTATTTAAATAGCATTAAGAAATAATTAAGGTATACATTGATCAGATGGATATAAATGATCATAATGGTACCTTTGAATCCAACTATCTATATTTAGATAAACTTAAATACTTTCATTCAATTGATTCAACTGATGCAAATTCAATTAATTAGCAAAATCATCATTCAAAAGAAAAATTGAAAGCAAATTTGCAAAGGAAGTAGTGATCACTGATCAGTACTCATTATTAGTAGCACCCATTGAAGAAAGAAAAAAAAACTAGGCAAGAAACAAATGCAGAAATTGGAGAATTTTCTATTAACTTTTCTAGTAAAACGGCAGTGACTTTTCAATATACATTCATAAACCCTGGCCCCAATATCACTAAACAAATGATCCTATTCTTAAAACCACCTAAATTTATCATCTCTATCATTCCATTTACATAAAACGTTGATATAAAAAAATAATAACAAATTATATTGAAAATGGAGGCAATTTTCATCAATTACCCAACTTAAATTGATATGTTGAGGTCAATCCTAGGTTTCTTCATGGAAGGAATAGGAACAAGAGAGTTACACCTAGGACACTTAGGGTTGTTCTTCATGATCATTACATATGATAAGCAACCAGGGCACCCTGCAGCCATAGGTGATGATGAAACATTCAGCCTCTCTTCACATTCATCTTCTTGAATTGTGGTTTCCCTAATCGACGACGACGAGGAGGAATACGAAGGCGACGACACCGAGAGAGGTGACTTCAAGAATGAGGTTCTTTTCCTGACAATAGGCTCTTTCTCTGCCCTTTCTAGTGCTGACTTGACCTTGTCAAGGGTGCACACACTCTGGTAGTTGTTGCTTGAGGGGAGTGTGGATGAGACCAATTTAAGGTCCAAACTTGTTTCATCAAAGAGGTTCAATAGCACATTGGAGGGGGATGATGATGGGAAGTTTAGGTCTTGGAGTTTTGGCCCTGCTGGCTTTGCATTCAGCTTGTTGTGTTCAGAGATTGGTGGAAAGCCTATTGTGGTGTTGCACTTTTGGAGATAGACTTTTCCTGACTGAAAACAATAAACAAAGTTCAACCACAAAATCATCACAAGACATCCATGATAATTAAATAATTAAAATAATTGGTAAAATATGTTTTAAGTTTTTCAGTTTAAAACTCCAACTTTTCATAATTGGTAAATACAGTCTTTTTATAAAACTTAGAATATCAGACATCGGCTGGAACTGAATTACCTCCTTTAAGTATCAGGGATACCAGAGTACTACCAATTATCACTAAAAACCAATTTTAATTAAAACCAAGGAAAGTAAGACACATTTTACCCATGAGAAAATTATTCTTGTTATGATCTCAATAACTATTAAACATGGGGATTTGTAAAACCAATTATGAGATCAATAAGTAACAAAATTCACACAGACGAATGAATTAATACAGTATAAAACAAAACAGGTTAATTGAGAGTGATACAAAAGAATAAAATTGGTTATGAAAGGCATCAATCGATGGAGAGAAACTCAGAAATAACATCATAGGCTCCATATTTGATAAAGCTTGGATAACAGAAATCGGAATCCTATAAACTCTGCTTTATGAGAAATAAATACAAAGGTACAAAGGAACGAAAATTGAGTAATTGCAGGCCTTCTTTTACATTAAAAGGCAAAAGTTTTAACAATACCACAAAAGAGAAAAAACACCAACAATCACCGATCAAAAAACTTGAATTTTAACCCTTTTTTTTAAAAAAAAATAATAATTCTCTTTATTCTCCGCTTTCCCAAAAGGCAAAAGCAAATCGCAAAAGTCCCAAATCGGGCACCCCAATGAACGCACGCATAAATCTTATTCATTTATAAATAATCAAAATCATAAACAAAGAATTAAAAACAAAACAACCCGTAAAAAAGTTATTATAACACAAACCTCAACGGCAAACAAAACAAACAAACTGAAAAATTAAAAACAAAAGAAACACTACAAAATACAATGATTCGATTCCATTGTTGGTTTTTCATTTTTAAAAAATAACAATTTCCATTTCCCAGGAATCATATGATGACTTTTCCTTTGCGGGACAAAAAAAAACCATTTTTTTTGTTTGTCCAGGGAAACAAAACAGAAAATACCCAGAAAGAAAAGAAAAAAGAAATTTGAACAAACCTGAAGGTCGAGTCTCTTCTCCCAGCCACTAGGAACCTGCAAATCGAGGTCCAATTCCTGTGATTCAGTCGAGGACCCACCGAGCAAGTCCCGAGTAATGAGAGCCGTTGATTTCTCACCGTGTGACTCATTCCCCACAGTCCGATGCTGCTCCTCCTTGTAGCCGCCACCCATCACCCTAATCAGAGAGCTTACCTCTGTAGCCATTGCTGTGCACGTTCTCACAGAGGATTTTAGAGAGAGAAAAATAAGATAGATAGAGAGAGAAAGAGAAAGAGATGAAACCAAACGAGTGTGTTTCTTCATGTGTGTGACTGTTAGAGATTTATATATGCCAATAAAGATAGATATGATGGTACGTTACAGTAAAATTAAAAGACTTTGAAATAAATAAATAATATAGAAAGATATGGCATTGAATTTAATTAAATTTCATTAAATTCGGTTTTCTGGTTTTGTTACAAGTTGTATCGTGGTTTTGAATTTCGAAAAAAAAATTAATTTGATTAAATTTCTGATTAATTGTTTCATTTAATGTGGAGGAGGGGTATTAATTAATGGGGGGTAGTGGAGAGGAGTGGGAAGAGAATTCAAGAAAAGGGTGGCATGTAAGTTAATGGGAGCATTTAATGCAAGGAATAGTAGTAGACAAATTTTGGTGCCTTAATCCGGTAATTTCTTAATTTAAACCATTTAATTTAATTTATTCATCCTCTTTCAGTTTTCCGGTAATATAATTATTCACGGGAATTAAAGAATGGTCATAATGGAGCATAATGTTTTTTTGTATTTATTCTATGATTTCTTTTTATATTTATTTTATTATTATTATTTTCATATCTAACTTTTAATGGTTTCAAGCTCATAAATGAACTTTGGACCCTGTGGATGCATGACGTTAGATTTGTATTATCAAACCCCTCAATAAATTTTGGTGGAATACAGGTTTGACACGTACCATATCATGGAAACTAAACTTGGGCACACCAGGCTCCACCATTTGTTTGGTCCATCTGAAGTTTCTTTGTTCTTGCTTCTTGTTAATTCTCACTCAATTTTTAGACTATCTACAAGAATAAAAAAATACTAAGATGGATGATCTTATTATTATATTGATTGATATGTTTAATTTGAATTTTGATATTTCTATGTTGGTCGTATTTTATTAAATGACACTTTGAATAAGATGCATATTTCTGAAAGTGGTTTATTTTAGGATTTGTAAATGTGCTCTTTTTATTTTTGTAATAATCATTGTAATTATTAGTATTTTGGAGGCATTTGATATACTCGAGTCATATATGTTTTTTTAACCAACTTAGTCATATATATTAAAACATCAAATATATATGTGGACAAAAAAATATCTATGTAAGAATCTTATATTTAATGTAGTATATTGCTTATCTGAATATGTGTTATATAAAAAATTTATATGTAACTTTATTTGGTTGGATTTAGAAATCTTTTATCTAATTTTAAACTTTCAAAAGAAAATTCTTCAATTGTTTATCTAAAACTAGGAAATTATTATTATAGTTCGTAGTGTTAGTTGATTGAAGAAGCATGTGGGAGTATTATAAATTTTTTATATTATGTTTAATTTCTACGAATAAAAATATTATATATAATAAATTATTTTTCTTTATATTATTAATTGCAAATTGTCAGTAATGTGATAGTCATACATAATAGTGGCATCAATGACATATTAATAATTAAAATAATTCTTATTAGTTGTTGTCATTAATGTGTGCATAAAATTAATTTATTAATTTGAATTTCTTTTTATTAGCATTAATTTGTAAATTAATGAGAGAGTAAATTTAGCAATGGAATGTATAAAATAACTGAAATTATGAAAGACGTTGATAAACTGTAAATTTGATAGTAATTGATAAAAAGTTTAAATATATTTTTATCATGTAATTTAGTATTTTTTTTATTTTTGTTTCGAAAAAAAAAACACATTTTAGTCATTACAACATGTGATGGTTTTATTTTTTATTCTTTAAATATTTTAAATAACAATTTTTACTGTTTATTTTTTTTACTATTCAAAATATTATTTAAAACACTTTAAATATAAAAAATAAAATAAACATATTTTAAAAAACAAACTAAAACAACAACAAAAAATCGAGACAAAAGTTAAAAAAATACTGAATTTGATGTACCAAAATGTATTTAAGTCTTCTTGAAAATAATAACTCTCATATCAGAAAAATAAGATTGGTTTGGATTCAAAAAGGCATCACACTTCACACGCCTAATTAAATAATTTGGCTTCGTATCTTATTTATTAAAAAAAGTGTATCTTAAGATTTAAAAATAAAAAAATATCCTAAAAAAGATTTTAAAATAACAAATATATCTGATTTCAAAATCAATTTCCATTCTATAATTTTTTTATGCGACTCTATTCTATAAATTTAAATCTTCATTCTTGAATATGAGGATATCGATCTCTCTTAAAAAATATGAGGATATCTTTTACTATATTATTTTTCTTCTTAACATATATTTTTTACTTAATTAATATTTTATATGTTCATATTTTTAATTATTTTTTTAAAAATATTTTATGCTAAGATTCTTTCCTCAAATATCAATATATATATATATATATATATTCATTGAAAAATCTATTAATCAAATATCAATTACTTGTATTATCAATTTTTTTAAAGAAAATATATTTTTTTTTTCTTCTTATTAATTAATAATGTGGTATTTTTTAATTTTGCTTAAAATTTAAAACTCCTGTACAAAAAATTTATTTATTTTCCCTTTTGTAACTTTAAAAGGAAAAAGGAAACAACTTTGTTTGAAACACAATAAAATATTTCTTCTATCCCAAAATAAATGTCAACATGAGTTTACAAAGAACAAAAAAAGTTAATAAATAGGTGAAAGAAAATATTGATATTATAGAACTAAAATTTATATTACATTGAAAAACTAAAATAATACTTATTAGAGTATTAGTGAAAAAAAATAATTAATATTACATTATAAAATCAAATGTCACACTTATTTTGAAATAATTTGTTTCCCATATACAACACTTATTTTGGAACAGCAAGAGTATTAAGTATAAGTATCTACCATTCAAATCATAGTTTGACATATCATCAAGCACTTGAATCAATTAACCAATTAATGCAAAATTATTCTGGCTTAATCAATAATTTCTACTTTGAATATAAGATATGTAACTCCATTAAATACTTAAAAGAGTTTTATAGTGATCCTGATTTATAACAAAAAAAAAATTAACATAGTTCGACAGTTTCTAAGAGTTTAACCTATTTTATATTAAATCAACATGTAAATAAGTATTTAAAACAAAAATAAAAGTAAAAATATATAATAAAAATATTATTATGGTCAAAAATGATAAAATTTAATATTCTAATGAAAATCAAGAATGAGAAAATACATTTTAATTATTGATCACGGAAATTCAATTTTATTATATCTGAGTAAATAAAATATATTAGACTTTTAAAATTAAAGAGAAAATTTTAATAAAATTGAATTGAGAGAAGTCATTTTTATTTATTTTTCCTTTTCTGGATAATAGGTCATCTAAGGGAGATAACCTTATTTAAGTAAAAATAAAACATTCACAATACGTTAGGAATAATTTTTAATAAAATTGAATTGAGAGAAATCATTTTTATTTATTTTTCCTTTTTTGGATAATAGGTCATCTAAAGGGAGATAACCTTATTTAAGTAAAAATAAAACACTCACAATATGGTAGGACTAACTTTTATAGTATTTTTTTTTTCATACACAAAGGTTCAAAATCAAAACTTGCTTAAGAAGAATCTATAATATACCACCTAAAACAACTAAATGTTGATTTGATACAATGCGTCAATACTTAAAATTTAGAAACTAAATTAAAACTAAGGTTGACTAAATTTAAGCAAATATGTTTTAATTGAATACAGTGTATTAAAATTCAACTTTTAACATTCAATTTAAACTTGAATTAGGATTAACTAAATTTAAGGAATAGTGTAAATGTGATTGAAGAATAAGTTAAGAAATATATGCAAGTGTGAATGATCCTATATGCTCCCAAGGTCACACTCTTACAATGTTTTTATGATAAAGTAGTCAAACATGTTTTTCTTTAGGATTTTATTTTCTTTCTAGGAAATTTGATCAAATCCATTTTTTTACAATGACGATAATTAATAAGGTTAAAACTTAACATCTTTTGTGAACTATCCAACTCCCTCCCCCACTAGGCATAATTCTTTCTTGTAATATTATTGACACCAAAACATGTAACATGAATAACGAACTTTAATTAAAAACTTAGAATGTATACATGAATTTTGGATTATTTACATCAAACCTCAAGTTCCCAACAAGGGTGAAAATATATACACATAATCATGCACAGCAACAAAAATAAAAAAAGGAAAAGGCTTGAAGAAGAAGCCATGGAACCCAAAGGGAACTCTCGAACACTCGATCGTGTCACTCCAATACCACGAAAGAGTTGAAGATAGTCAGTGGTGTAGCAATCCAACTTTGTTACATATAGAACACCTAAATATTTTATTTCATTTAAATTTTTAAAAAAACTATCTAATTAGTTTGTTTAAAAAATTACTAGTGAACTTTTTTCTGATTCCGAAGATAACAAATGTAATACCAAAACTTAATATTAATCACCCATGTACAAATCTCAACTGAAAAACTCTTGGTATTATTAGCTTTCTTTACATAAACTATATTATCATACTCAATGTTAACATAAAACTAAACTATGTATATGTATATCTTTTTACCAGCTAAATATATAATACCCCTGAGCAAGTCAATTCTATACATAAGACCATTTGTATATTATCATACTTAACGTTAACATAAAAATATCAAGTCTTGAATCCCTCATACACTTTACCCACAATGTCTACAAAAGGAGGATTCATGTAAAAGTTATTTCTTCTCTCGTACATGTAGTTCAAGATCATCACAGTCATAATCACATATATTACATAAAAGGATAAGCTTACTAGAACAAACATATTTAAACAAAACTCAAAAAATAAATAAAAATAGAAATATAGATGTAGTTTTATACACTGTGAAGTTTGGCATTTTAAAATAAAGAAAACAAGAACACCTAACTCACCAAAAGAAAATCTCACAAACTCAAACAATTATTGTTATCATATTTCAATCACAACTTATCTTCATAATTCAATCATTATAAGACATCATTAGAACGGATGTCCACTAGGAAACACAAGTCCACCTCAATCATTAGACATTAACTTTACTCCATTGAGTTTCAACATCATATGAGCAATCCCCATAGGTTTTATCCCTTATCATAGTCTCACTCTTTGATCATTTAGGGAGTTTGTTGGAATGACTCTATAGAAAAAGTGTGATATTATAAAAAATATACAAGTGTGAGTATTGACTTACCTTTGTAGGTTTTTAAGACCTTACATCTTTAGGTATTCATTCACTTGTCTATCCATGTGCCAAGCTACGCACCAATTGTTCATATACAAAAATTGTGCACTCACTGTATACCAATGACAAATCGTATCTGAAATCTCATGCAGTGCTAGATATGACACTCTGTATTTGACATCTTAATCCCATTAAAAAAATCCCATAAATAAAGTGCATTTTCATTTGGATCTCATTTGGAACCACTCAAGAAAACATATAGGATCACAAATCACGGCTTAAGTCATAACCATTATCGCTTAATCCACAGGTTAGTGCTTAAGATTTAAAATGAAATCCATCTTTATTATCTCTCCAATCCAAAAAAAAGACATTGAGAAGAAGAGTAATGGTCTCCTTTGGATGCACGAACCCCCAAAATTCGAGAAGGAGAACTTAGAGGGGAAGAAAGGATAAAGATATGAGAGAAATGATGGAGGGAAGAGAAATTCAACTTTTTAACAACTTTAAGAGTGTTTTTAGGAAGATTTTTGGGCTTTTCCTAAATTACCATCCATTTCCTCTATCACATTTCCATTTCTACAATTGCCAAGACCCAAAACTTAGGTCCAACCTCATCTAAGCCAACTAACACATCAAACACCAAAAACAAATTTTTTTAATTAATTATTATATCAAGTAACTTAATATTAAACTTACTTTCACCTTGAATTTTTAATTCATTCACTCAATCATGCAATTAAGAGAACTATGATGTTACAAATGACTTAAAATTGTCCTTCGTTTCCTCTTAAATATCTTTGTTTCTTGCTCATTTAAGCCATATTATCGCTCACACGCTTAGACTCAAGTCTTCCAATGCATAGCTTGACAAAATGACCATTAGGGGTGAAATTCAAAGGTCCTCATGCTCAAGATAAGGCTTCTCATGATTAGCCTCGGGTTGACAACAAGCAAAGACACTTTACTATATTTTGATACTTAACCTCAAATTTTCTCAAGCTCTACCTTAACAAGCATGAAAGGGAAATGTTGGCTTTTGACTTTCAAAATATTTTTTCAACTTTCAAGGATGTGTTTACAAAAAAATATTCTCTTCATCCCTAATTATAATACTCTTTCAACTAATTCACGACTATTGAAAAAAGTAGTCAGTTTAGTTAAAATGTTTGTTTGATTGTTTGGTAAACAATCTTTTTTAAGTAGCTTTTATCGTTTTTTGAAACAATACAAGTAATATTTTTTAAAACACTAGTTTCTAGCTTTTTTTAACTTTTTATATTTCATTCTTTTTTAACCTTAAAATATTTATTCATTTTTCTTATTATCCTTTTTAAATATATCATTTTACATTTTTCTGCTACTTTAACAATTATTTTTAATTTAATAAACTAGTTTTACATTTTCCCGCTACTTTAGCAACTAGTTTTTAAATATGTCAATTATTTGTACTATAATTCCAAAATTATCATTTCTTATTTTTCTATTCACTTAATGGTTTTTCATTAATGTTTGGAGAAAGAATAATTAAATAAGAGTATGTAAAGAAAAAATAATTAATGTATTTACAAATTAGAAAATGATCTTATAAAAAAGAACAAACAAATTATTGAAAAGTGTCTTATGATTAGGGACACAGGGAGTACCAATCAAATATACTATATATAAAAGACTTACAATTCGATCTCCAAATTATTTTAAATTATTCAATTTGGTCTTCAAAATTTTTAAAAGGTTCATTTTGATCCTCAAGTTCTTAAAAATGAATTAATTTGGTCCCCAAATTTTTAAAAGATTCAATTTGAACCTCAAGTTTTTAAAAATGAATCAATTTGATCCTAAATTTTTTAAAATGGTTCAATTTAATCCTCAAGTTCTTAAAAATATGGGGATCAAATTGATTCATTTTAAGAATTTAATAATCAAACTGAAACTTTTAAAAATATGGGTACCAAATTGATTCATTTTTTAAGAACTTGAGAAGAAAATTGAACCTTTTAAAAATTTGGAGATCAAATTAAACAATTTAAAATAATTTAAAAAATAAATTAATAATTAAGCCTATATAAAACTTAGCTCTTAAGTTTCAACAATATACAAAAATGTCCATTATGTCAATAATAAGGAAAATGACAAATACATTATATGAATTTTTCTTCTTAAGAAAAAAAAGAGTGAAAATAATGTTGTATTAAATATATTTAATTGAATTTAATTGACATACGTACTGTGAATCAAATTTTGTCCAATATTTACTGATTTTATCATGAATTTTTATATTTTAACACCTCAAAATATTAAATACTTTTTCAACAATCTTAATTTCTCTCTATTTGTTTCTTCCTAACACATTTCATCATCTATCATATTAATATTTTTCTATATTCTCTCTATATCTCTCTGAAGGTTTTATTTAATCTTGGATGTTTAAAGACTTTTTCTTTTATAATTTTAATATTATATATATATATATATATATTAAAATAATGGATAAAATATATTTTTGGTTCCTCTAAAAAATTTAAAGTTCGATTTTAGTTTCTTTAAAAATAATTGTCTATTTCTAGTCCTCTAATTTTAAAATGCATCATTTTTAGTTCTCCAATTGATTTAGATAGAGCTTTTTAAAGAGATGGAGAATTATTTAGATAGTGCTTAAAGGACAAAAATTGATGTATTTCAAAATTAGAGGAATGACAAAAAATATTAGAAAGACTAAAATTGAACTTCTAATGTTTTAAAGAAACTAAGAACATGCTTAAGTCTAAAATAATTATTATAAAGTCAACAATTTGTATTTACATGACAATTCATAATTATATAGCATTATAAAAAAATCTTTATACTATCTTTTTTTAGATTAATGTAAAGAATATTTTTTTAAAAATGTTAATATTGCATTCTAGTGTAATTTTCAATACATTTTCATTGTTATTTAAAATAAAAAGCTTTATTATTGATATTTTTAATTAACCAGTACTTTTAGTATGATACTTATTTTAAAAGAAAACATTTATTACCAAGTTGTTAGTCTAAATGGTATTAGATTTAATTTTCTTAAGCAAGATCTCATATTGAAATCTTGTGGATAAAAAAATACATCATTGAAAGAAAATATTTTTTTAAAAGTGGTCAGCTAAAATATTCTGGTGAAGATTAGTTTGCTAATGATACTCCACGTCAATGGAATGCTGAAAAAATTAACATTTATCGAGATATAGTAAAGAAGTGGGTGATTTGGAAAAACAAATAAAAAAAATTTGATCCCAAAGGCTTAAGTAAATGTCTTGTGTGATTCTCCAAAGAATGAGTTATGTCAACTTTTATGAAAATAAACATTTTTCTCATATTATATAGAGATTAAAATACCAGTTTCTTTGATAATCCTAAATATTAAATATAGTTTAAAAGTTAGATTGAGTCAAATGTCCATGTATATTTAGTGAAATTTTCTCAAACCAAAATGATTCAAGTCAGGTTGATATACTTCTGTTTCACTTTATCTTGATGGTTAAAAAAAAGTTATAAATTAGGTGCCGTTTTACAAAATTGATGAAACATTTATGTTGTTTACATGAAGTAACCTTAGTAGGATTAATTATTTTTGGTGAATAGAAGTAATTGCTACTAAGTAGTAAAAGAGAAAAAATCTCATTAATTAGAGAGATAAAGAATATAATAAAAAGTTACATAATATTTTTATAAAATTTAAAATATTAATTATATTGTTTTAATACATGAGTCAAAATTTTAAGCATAGTATAAAATACAACAAAGATAGTATAAATTCTACATTTCATCAAGTCTAAACTCATATTTTTTCTAACAAACAGATGTTAGTCTAATTGATAACAAATAAACCCATCTCAAAATAAACTATCTTATTTTCAATGTGAAAATTTTATTGGTGAGTAACATGTAACTACTTCTGTAAGCAATTATTGAGTCTTAAGGTCTTTTCTAACCTTGGAAAGCCTCCAAGACATAATTCACCTAAATTTTAATTCGAAAAAAAAAAAAAACTCATTTATTTTTAATGTTTTTTCAATAGATGTTTTCAAAAAATAAATATATATGTGACTTGATGAACCCAATCTAATTCGAGTTTTCGATTGAATATCATGCAATTTAAATTGGGTATAAAAAATTTCAAAAAAAAAAGTTCAACTTCATTTAAATCAAAGTTTTCCCTAAATTACCTATCTCAATCCAACCTACAACCCAAATTCAACCAACCAGATCAATTGTTTTTTAAGTTCAAGCTAGCTAATTGCTTAAAAAAAAACGTTCAAGCTCATTAGAGCACAAAACTTTCAAATATTAAATCCATACGATGAATTAGCGACATTAATTGGTTGCATATGTTACTAAAATTAAAGCGTGAATGACCACGTTATATTATTGTAGGAGGTTGCAATTCAATAAATATTTCAAACTATAAAAGGCCATTAAAGAAGTAAGAAATAAAACAAAAATACTCTTGCTTGTCTTTACCAAACCAAGCGGCCTTAAACAATAAGGTGTGACATTGAGATTGTTTTAATGAACAAGTTTGGATGCAAATTTTTATTTTTTAAAAAAACTGGTTGGGCAGAAGCACAAGCTAGGCCAAAAGCTGTACTTGATCTAAAGCATTTATGATTTCGACAAATCTATATGGAATAGAAAAGAAGACATGCTTTCTGTTTGAATAAAAAAGTTATTGACTAAATAAATTTATAAATTTGTATTCCCATTTCAAGTGACATTTTGATATAAAAACCTTCAATTGGCTGCACCATGATTGCCCTTCCAATTTCTTGTATTGAATCTCTTGGGACATTCAATTTCGATACTAGAGTTCTCATGTTTTCTTTCTTTCTTTCTTTCGCACCTTCATTGCTTTAGAAATTAATAAAATATTTCTACTATTTTTTTAACCAGTGTCTAACATTTTCCTTATATTTATATAGTTTTATAATTAATTTCATATATTTTTATGAAATAATAAATAAAAATATGTAACATGACCGTAATTTTAGATTAAGTCAAACTAACAATAAAAATAAGCTATTACAAACTTGAATGAGTCAAAAAGGAAAATTCCTATCATACTCTGATTCAAGTTTTAAGTCAAATCAACTTATGTCGAATTAAGTTAAGTTGGACTTGATTAAACTCATTTTTAGTCCGACTTATCTACTAATTTTGCTTTCTACCAACGATTAAGGAATAAAAAATATATATTAAAAGTGAAAAAGTTGTAAACTTTTAATATATCTCTCCGGTAATTTTCATTAATTTTTTTATTTATTGATTTTTAGATAGAGGACTTATTTTTCATTCAAACAAATATTCTTTATTTCTATAATTTTAAAAATAAAAAATAAAAGAATAATTTTATATAACCTTATTTTCTGATTTTTTTTATTTATAAATATTAGATAATTCTCTTCATTAAAAAAATCTTTTTTCTCTCTCCAAAATTTCACTTTCAAATAATATCTTAAAAGTTATGTATACTAAAGTACTGCTAGTTTTTTAATGCCCCTCAACATTTTCCAACCTATTTTTAGTTTTCCTGGTCAAATTGTTTATTAAATGCCTCCTGAGAAAAAAAGAGGCGTTTATATTTAAAGGATAAAACACTGAATGCGCGAGCTGAAATGTGCACAGAGAAATCAAAGGTAGTATACAATTAATGGCTTTAAACACAAATTTACTGCTGAAACAGAAGAATAGGAAGAAAAGATATTTAAAAAATAAAAAATAAAATAGTCTCGTGTATTTGGTGCCTTCATGCCCAGGAAGGTGTAAGTATTTAAGATGAACCTTCAAGTTTTAAATGCAACATTTAATATCGAGAAAAATAATTGCGCTTGGGATAGAGGAAATGAGGAACACAAAGAAAAGAAGAAAAAAAATACATAAAGGGTCTTAATGTGGTTGGGTAACATTTATGTTACAAACTTAATGCGTTCCTTCTTGCTTTGGTAAACATTAAATTATCAAATTTAATGTCTTTTATGATTTTGTATATACGTTTTTTTAAATAAAAAAAAAAAATTAAAGGCAACGGATAGGCCTTTTTCTGGGTGTACCTTGCTTTCATAGATTGGGGTGAGGTGAGGTATTTAAGATGAACCATAAAAATACCAAACTGTGCATTTAATTCCATCAAATCCTTCTCATCATGGTAAGGTCGTTAGATTCATGCGTCAGTCATTATAATGTATCTAAATGAATCTCTTGAGATTAATTTTTGAGTAAATTATACGCATGATCTTATCTAAACTCACCACCCAGTTGATTTGTTCGATTCTTTATTAAATGTAAAAAATGTAATTTTATTTTAAGGAAAATTTGCTATTATGTTAAGGTAATGACAAATATAAAACTAACATCGCGGATAATATAATTGATAGATAATTTTATCTTTTAAATTATATAATTATGAGTTTGATTATGTAATTATGAGTTTTATTATTAACTTGTGTATATGAAAAATAATATTTGTTAAGAGAGATTAATCTATTCCAAAGATTAGTCATTCACTTCCACTTATAGATAATTTGGTTAAAAAAAGCAAAAGAAATGTCAACAGTAAATCTGTTAAGGTATTAAACACTGGGCCAATTCAATTTTAACTAGCAAATAAAAGTTACCTAGTCCAACTGCCTTTTAACAAGGGGACCCGTTTAAATACCTTAGATGAATAAAACGTGGGAATTGTAATACCTTTTTTTCCTTTCCAAACCCCTACATTTTTTTTGTTTTTCTTTTCCTATTCTAAAAGTGTTCCTCACCTTCACCCCTTGGTGTCTTGTCCCCCCCCCCCCCCCCCTCCCCTTTCTGTACCTAGAGTTGACAAAATAGATCGAGTCCAATGGGTTGACTTGACCAGTCCACAATTAGGGCTGAATTGGGCTCTTAAAACTATAGTCCAAATAGAGATGAATCTTTTTGGCCCAGTCCATATAGCCCAATAGGACAAATGGACTTGAGCTGGGCTGACCCTCAACAGAGAAGTCCTCTCCATCGAATTTCGTTTTCCAAGATTACACCCTAAGATGCATTTTGTTGTTTCCCCTTCTACTGAGTATTTTTTTTTACCCTTCCAAGGTCACAAAAATGGATGTTAACCGTTAAATATTGTGTTTTATGTTGACCATTGAATATATTCTCTATTTCTATTCACTGTTATCAAGACTTTATTAAAGCAGCTACAACTAGTATATTAATAGGAATGACAATGGGCACAAGCTAGCATTGGTAGTGTCTAACTGCTACCCACCCCACTAGCTAAAATACCGGTTTGTGCTCGCCCCAAGAACCCACGGGTACCCGCATATGCAATTATCTACAGATATTTGTAAATATGTGGATATCCATGAATATTTAAAAAATAAAATAAAAACTCAAAATATTTTTAGCAAAACAAAGAAAAATATATAATACTCAACAACTCCACGAGAATTATACTATTTAAGACATATTCATTGCATAACATATTTTCAATTCCTTTAAGTCTAAGTAATAATAAAAACAACTTATATATATATATATATATATATATATATATATATATATATATATATTTTTTTTTTTTTTTTTTTATTTTTTTTTTTGATAATTCTACGAGTAGCAGGTACTCATAGGTGTGGATACTATAATATTCGTCCATCCTATTAACTAACAGATAAATAAAATACTCATATTTACAGTTATCGAATATTCATTTACACTATTCATATTCACAAGCATGAATTTTTTTTTCATCCCTATGTATTAATGCAATCATTGATAAAAGCACGTCTCTAACATTACTTGTTTCTGAATTTGTATAATGCATTATAGCCACTAATAGTATGCGTGAAAGTTGTGAGTGATTGACTGTCCACACTAATTCAAATTATGTTTCTATACAATTGCATTGTTGTTTATTTTCTTGTTTGCTCCTTCATTCATTTTCTTTATTTCTTTGTTTCTAACATGCTTTTAAGGGATGCATGGTGTGCCAAAGTTTTTGCCTTTTGAATTTTTTATAATATTTTTTATATAGAATCAAATTTCTTACTTTTTAAATTCATTTCTAAATTAGTTTGAATAAGGTTGCTAAAGGATCAAATTGGGCGTAAAAATCCAGCTCACAAGTTGGTCTGACTTGTCCATTTTGTCGGCCCTATCTGCACCCTATCACTTCTTTCTCTTAGACCATCTTTATATTTCTTTTTTTTTCTTCAAAAATTTGACAAAAATTAGTTTTTGTAGTGAATAAAAGTACATTATAGAAACTAGTTTTTGATAAAAAAAAATACATAAATTAATTTCTGTAATGTATTCAACAATAGTAAGAGACATTTGTTTAAAGATATGATGTTGCATTTCTAAGAATCATGTTTTCAAAATTATCATAACTAGGAATGTTATTCTTATCTAAAATTACGTCAAGTTAACTTGTAATATTTATAAGAATACTTTTAATTTTTAAATAAAAATGGAAGTTATAGTGGGATTAGAAAATAACTTGTCACATTCTCATGAGAATGTAACTTTCTCTCCCTTTAGCATGAAAATAAGAATGCACCAAAATATGATGTTATTATTTTCCTATGAATAAACAATACTTAGGAATATTTTTACAAAACTCATAACAAAGATGAAAATATTACATTCTAGTATTCACATTATGAGTAACGAACTATTAATCTATGAAACAAATATATTCTAGGTCGTACGTTTTCAAAAAATATGTTTTGAGAATGAGTTTTTAGAAAGGGTATTTTCACAAAAAACAAAAAAATATATATTTTTTTTATCATGGGATGCAAAAGGCAAAAAGAGAGGTGAGAATATGAACTTCCATGAAATGTCTAGATCATATATATATATATATATGATAGAGTTGGACCTAAAAAGTAGTTTTTGTCAAATTGGATTGAAGTTGCTATTTTCACACCAATATTGCTATTCACATCCCTTT
The DNA here is from genome assembly GCF_004193775.1 of Glycine soja. NCBI lineage: Eukaryota > Viridiplantae > Streptophyta > Magnoliopsida > Fabales > Fabaceae > Glycine > Glycine soja. The sequence continues at coordinate 13,369,537 of NC_041009.1, read as the reverse complement.
TCTAAAATTACATTGAAAGGGCAAAACTGTCCCTAAGGGCATTTTCCTACACCACAACCCTTCCCCTTCCCACTTCCCACTTCCCATTTGCTTGTCCCCTCTTCCTTTTCTTCACACCTAAACCTCCATTTCCTTCTCCTTCGAACCCTCCTCCCTCCACTCCAATTCCATTGTCCTTGTGCGCCCTCTACTCCCATTTCCTTTTATTTTGAAGCTTTTCTCTATCTACTTTGTCAATGTCCAAGGAGGTGTTATTTTTCATGTTTTTTAGTTCAACAGAAATGTGATTCCGTTTTATAGCAAAATAGAAACACATTTTTGTTGTGTTTTCTATTTGTTGTGTGTGTTTTTCTTCTGTGACCCATCAAAGTCAAAATATATAGACTCTCAGTTTATTTGAAAAGCCAAAGTGTTTAAGTTTCTCTTCCACCCATGAAACTCTTTTAGAGTCACAACCTGACCCGCATCAAGCACAAGGGTGCACACTCCCATATCTAAGACCTAGGCCTGATGACATGGTTGGCTAAATTGTAGCAATTAATTTTTATTTTATTTTATAATATTCTGGGTAGTTTTTTTTGTGGTAGTTAATAACAACCACAAATTGTTTTGTAATATTTTAAAAAGTACTTAACCATTTTTTGGCGATTAAAAATCGCCAAAAATTGCATCCTTTTCTCCAAATTGTGCCCAATTGGTCCAATGATGCATCCTGCACCAATCATCAAACACACAAAAGTAAGAAAAAAAAATGGTTCGCTTACCTGCACCGACAAAATATCGATATCTCAACTACAAATTCAAATCCTCTACACACTTTATCTCTTTAGGCATTTTTCATTTTCCAAATAAACACCAACTTTAGTTGTTAGCTTAACTCATATCAAATTTAAAGAAACCCCAAAATTTGCATAAAAACAAAACAACTGATTTCAAATTTAAAGAAACAGCATCATGCCTCTCGACCTTGCTGCCACCATAACTACTGTGACCCACCCACACACCGCCTGGGCTACCATCAAAGTCACAAGATCTAGATCCCTACTTTCTTTCAGAAGCCAAAATGTTTAAGTTTCTCTCCCACCTATCAAACTTCCCTGGAGTCATGACCCGACCCACACCAAGCATGTGGATGCACACTTCCACATCCATGACATGGGCTTGGACAACATGTTGGGCTAAACTGCTATTAAAGATGATGATGATTGGACTCTCACTTCTCCGCGTTAAGCCTCCACCAACAACAACTATATTTATAGCTTCGGTCCTTTTTTTTTTTTTAATTTAGACATATTTTATCCTTCATAAAAAGAAACAAGAACAACGATAAACATAAATTTGATAAATTAAAAACATGACTACATAAATTTATCTTCATTCAAGTTTGTTGTCATCATTGTTTCACACATTAGAGCAAATATCTCTTCAATAGGTCTTAGTTCACGCACTAGAGCAAGTAACATTTTTTCCATTTAAGTTTCATGTAGTCATATTCAACACAATCATCATCTATATGTACAAGTTGATGGTAATAAATGTCAAATAACATTATGCATTCTTCGATAACATTCGTACTTGTTTTCCTTAAAGCAATAAGCGACATGTTATCACTTATTCTAATGAACCTAGGACATGAGGACATTTAAACAATACCTCTTTTGAAGTTGATATCATGTCACCATCATAATACACAACAAGGACTCCTTTCAGCTTTTAAGCAATATGGTGAATGTGAAAACAATGGAATGCAAAAAATCAGACCACCATTGTTGTTTTGTATTAGATGGTGTATTGTTAACTCGTGAGTTTATTATCACAATATTTGTATTGTGTTTAACAAAAAGTAATGGTTAAGATTGCATCGATTGAATATACGATTTAGATTGCATCAAGCTTTACATATGTACTATTTGCTTGTCAGATAATCATTAGTATGTTTTGGTTTTATTTAGCATGAAAAGTAGTAGTCCATATTCACCCTAAAATATTAAAGACTCACATAACATCGATTTATACAGATTAGTTGTTCAAGTGGCAATCAATGGTTATAATGTAAAACAATAAATTTTCATTTTTCATTAAATAACTTTTATAAAAAAAAACAAAATACACAACAAAAACACAATTTCGTTGTATACTTATTCAACTAAATTGTGTTTTCGTTGTGTATTTTAGGGTGAAAAAGTGTATACAATCGAAACATGATTTTATTGAATACAACGGTCCCCTTGTAATATTTCTTACCTTTTTTTTTCTACCAATAACATAATTTTGGTTTCTCTTAAACCTAGATTCTATCAATTGGTCGGACCATAATCGAGAGGGTCAATGTTATTGGAGATAGAAGACACGTGGGCACAAAAGCATGGAACATGATGCTTTAGTTCCACTCTTAGTGCTAAGAGAAACTCAATGTGTGTTTTATTAATTTACTACATTCCTTTTCATTTATAAGACCTACCTTAGAAGTGATATTTATTCCTTTTTCTAAGACATCATCCATAATGTTTCTTGCATTAATTATTTTTAGATTAAATTACCCCTAATTATAAAAAAGAAAGATGCTGTATTGACTAAACGTTTAGAAAGTGAGAAAAAAAATTAATGACAATGATAATTTAAAAAAATATATAAAATTTAGGACATATTTATTGTTATAAACTAAATTAATCACTTTTTCTTATCCTAATAAATTGCATCTTATAAACAAGAATGGAAGTACTTGTTCCAATTTTGAAAAAAAGATTTTCTCACTTTCAACACACTTTAGATAGTCAAGAGAAAACTTGAATTTAAAATATCAAATACTTCTTGTTGCTATTGCAAAGATAGACAATATTTGTAGGGATCACTATTCATAAATATTTTTTTAATTAATCACTATTCATAAATATATAGGGTCAATTTATAACATTCCTAAGAAATATGATTTTTGGGAACGAAAAAAAAATTGTATACCAAACACCTTTTAATACATGCTGATTCAAATAACTTGACTCAATCAATGAAAAAATTACATAATAATTAAGTTTAAATTTGATTATAATGTTGAAATTCATATTTTAATTTGGCATAAGAATAACTTGTTTGGTATTTATTTAAAAAAATAAGATTTTTGAAAAATAATATTTTTTGGAAATTTTTTTAACAAGTTTTTCATGAAATTTTTTTCATCTCTTATTTTTTAAAATTTAATTTTTCTATTATTACATTAAAAATATCATATTTTTATTAATATAATAAATAATTAAAATAATAAATAAAAATATCACATAATTTTTAAATGTTAAAAAATTATTTAAATATTGTCGAAGGTGAACTAAACACTAATTTCCAAGAATAATAATTTAGTGACATAAAAAACTTCATCCCTATAAAACGCAAGTAAAAAAGAGAAAAGAAATAGAGTTGTGCGCAGTTGCGCATCCAATCCCTTCACTGTTGTTTTCCCCCAATTCCCAGTCCCACATAGCTTAGAACTTACGATCTACAATTTTACAAATACAAATACCCTTCTCCCTCGCTCAAAACACAAACAAGCTCGCTTCTTCCTTCTCTCATCAACAACATGCAGATCTTCGTCAAGACTTTGACCGGCAAGACCATCACCCTCGAGGTCGAGAGCAGCGACACCATCGACAACGTCAAGGCCAAGATCCAGGTTCTCTCTCTTCCTTCTCTTTAATAAGCGCTTCTAATCTCATCCAGTTAGGGTTTAACGCGTTTGCTTTTCAAAACTCAACCGGATTAATGGTTGGCGAATTGGTTTTGGATTTTGTTCAGCTGCTTGTTTTTGTTTATGACCTCGTTCTTTACTTATGAGTTATGAATCTAAAAGAATTGATAGTAAATATGAGACGTGGTCGTGGTCACAGATGCATATGGCTTCTGAATCACAACCTGCAAGAGCCTCTAACAAAAAAAAATAAATTTCCCAATCAAGATGGGCTTCAAACCAATTCAAAACCAGTTATTTTGGTTTTTATTCTATGAACTGGGTTTAAAGTCAGTTCAGAGTGGTTTCAGAACCAGTTTTTAACCTGTGATCTGGTTTTATGTGTGCAAAACCCACAAAAACGGTGCAAGTAGTCTGTAGCTATTCTCCAACTCTGAAAGTATAAACTACTACGCATACACTATAAAACAGTATATAAATGAAGAAAAAAAACTAAAAATTCAGCAGATATAAATACAAAAAACAGTACATGGTAACAATGGATTATATTCCTAGAAAATATCACAAGTTTCATTAGTCACTATAACCAACTATAAGAAAAAAATGGGGTGGGGTGGGGTGGGGGTATTTCTGCACTACAAATATAAATCAACTAGTTTCCTAGGTGGTCGTTAGTCGTTACTTATAAGTAACTGTCAGACATCAATCAGCCTTTTAAAACTTATTCTTTGACTTCTTTCTAGTTTCTAGCCATTCAGTTCATAACAAAAACTGTAGTATACTAAATACACTATATAGTTATATACAAACCTTCACATTATTCCCCTATTGCATTTATGTACTTTCGTTGTTTCATCAGACACCTTGCAAAGCTGCTTCCCTTCCCTGTTCATAGTTCCTTAATTGAGGTTATGTACTGCCTACTAGGATTATGTTCATTTATCTCTTTTAAAGCTGTCAGCACTGCTTTATACGAGGATTACGTTTCTGTGAACATTTAGTCATTTACTATTAAACAATGAGTGTTACCACAGAAACATTCTAAATATCTAAAACGAAGGAGTGTAAACAGAGTATTTTATTTATGAAGTTGGACAGTTTTTCAATTAAGGTTTCACAGTCTCAAAATAAATGAGTTGTATTTGTTTTAAGCCCGTGCAATGCATGAGCTGTACATTTGTTTTAACGTAATTAACTCATGGAAAATGAATATAAATATAACCTATATGACATGAAATATAAATATCATTTTTGTAGCTTAACTATTAACATTTTTATTCAATGCTTTTATCTTTGTGTATCATAAATAGTTAGTCTATGATGTATATACTACTAGTACTATGCTTTCATTTTAAAAAAGTTGTTTACATGTATTTAGTAATTAATCCCATGATTTGTATAATGAAATGCTTACATATAAATATTTATTCTATGATTTAGATATTAATATAATTTTACATGGGGTTTTTCATTATATGGCGAGGCCTGCTGAATTGGAGCTTGATGTATCAATGATAGCACTTGCCATATCTGAGTTGCAGCATTAATTTCTAACAACTGGTGGAATGTGTTTTTAGGACAAGGAAGGTATCCCTCCTGACCAGCAGAGGTTGATTTTTGCTGGTAAGCAGCTGGAAGATGGTCGCACTCTTGCTGATTATAACATACAAAAGGAATCAACACTTCACTTGGTCTTGAGGCTAAGGGGAGGTACCATGATTAAAGTGAAGACTTTAACTGGGAAAGAAATTGAAATTGACATTGAACCAACTGATACAATCGACCGGATCAAGGAACGTGTAGAAGAAAAAGAGGGAATTCCACCTGTGCAGCAGAGGTTTTCTCTTTTCTTTTACTAATTGGACTTGGCAGTCTTTGCTAATTCAATTCCACATGATTTAACTCTTACATGGAAATGTGCATGTCACTTGTTAACTGCAAAAAGCTTGTGTTTTTTTATCATATATTTGCGTATTTATCTTCATCTATTATTTTGTTACATGAACATAGACAAGTTACATGCATCATCTTGTAGGGCCTTTTTTTTTTATCAGCCAAAATATATTATATTATAAATGAATGAAAGTACCAGAGGTACTATAAGTACAATATTAGTGCTAGGTATGCTGCTGGATCCACTAGTGTGAAGATCCAGATTGCAGACCTGATATATTACTACAGTGAAATACCCATCATTTCTATCCTATATACAAAAAGCTACTGGTAGATTACTAGACCAGTAGGTATATGAGTCAACAAAATCTTTCTCAAACCCTCTAAGCCATGACCAGATTAGAAATATTGCATCTTCCAGCAGCTTGCTTCCATTAAAAGGTTCATTTAGGAAGACATTTCGATTTCTGTGCTGCCAAATAGACTAGGTTAGGGCCACCCACCAGCACTTCCATCTAGAATACTGCTTTCCACCAGCACTTGCATCATCTTGTAGGGCCTTAATTGATGATCACATAGCACAAGTACTAGTGAACTAGAGTTATATGCAATCTTGTCAGTGAAAAAATGATAGAAAATATAAAAAAAATATTGCCTTGTTCTTTTTTTTTTTTTTATAAATAAAATTCAAATATAGCGTAATTTTTGTGTGTCTATATTCTTACAATATGATTTCTGGATACTAGTGTTAAGTAGGTCTAGATTTTTGAACTTTTCCATGAAGTAGAAGCTTCTTCAATCAGCTTATACAGAGGTCTTGTTTTATTTGGGCTTTTGTACATTCATTGGAAGTATGAAATTTTGGTGTGGGATTTATACAGCCTTGGGCATCAACGCTTCAAGGCATGATGAGATGTTAGAATCCAATTCCAAGGTATCTAATTCAAGTCTCATTGGAATTATGGGATTCTAGTGTGGGTCTTGTGAGGACTGGGACTCTTCAACTACAATGACTAGCTTTTGTGTGTGGTTCTCCCAAGGTTCTTGCCAAGAACTTCTCTAAGATTGTATTTGGCTTGGCTTTTCCTTTTGCAATAAAGAGAAGCCCAAAAAAAGTTAGGCTACAAACATACCTTAGTCTAGGTTAGCATATAATCTAAAAAGGTTTGGAATGCTTATCCACATTCATGCATAAATTTATGCCCGAATTAGAAAACTACTGGTACGCATTATTTGCTTGTCATTGATATATTAATCTCATCAAATTGTATTGCATACTCGAATTGATAATGGAGAATCTTCTGAAGAATTCCTAATTAGTACAGTTGTATTTGACTTGCTTGATATTCAAGAGTAGCAATGAATTTTGATTTTCATTTGATGTATTTATTCTAGTGGAATCATTAGAATCTTACGACTGTTGCATCCTGCTGCAGACTCATATATGCCGGTAAGCAGCTTGCTGATGACAAAACAGCTAAAGAGTACAACATTGAGGGTGGTTCTGTACTTCACTTGGTGCTTGCATTGAGGGGTGGTACTTATTAGTGTAGATGCATATCAGAACCCAAAGACATGAAAGGAAGCTCTATACCTGTCCCGTCTCTGAAGACATCATTGTTCTTATGTGCTTGGTTGTAATTGAGGCTGCTATTGGTGGTCAGTAACTCAGTATCTTTAAGTTGTATGCTATTTGAAACCCGAAGTTGGCCTTTATAAAGAATATCTGAAAACCAATGATTTAAAACCATAGTTTAGGTACATATTTTGCTTTCTTCTGCTTTTCAAGGGAGCACCAATGTTAACCTTCAAACGCTTCTGTCAGTGTCAGAGAAGTTTATCTTCTGTAGCCTTGTTTGTGGGTGTCTTCCGCTTGAAAAGAGGGAAATGGAAGGTTGATTGTTCGTGTTTTAAGCCATTTTGGAATGGAATGTTGTCAAAATGATGGATCGGATTGAGGTCATCGGGGCATTGTAGTTGATTTTAAAATTTTTAATGTTTGGTTTTAGGAGGCTTACTTTCGCACCTTCCTTTTCTCTTGGAATTGCTCGTTTTTTTTTTTATAACAAAATTATCCTTATTGAAAATTAGTTTCTGAAATATTACTGAAAGAAGAATTTGGGAAACTATTTTTGGAATTTAATTTTTACTCTATACAATGTATTCCGAATATTAGCTTTTAAAATGTTTGCGACCTGAAAAAAGTGACCGGTGAAAACACCACTGAAGGAAATGACGATGACAAAGAAGATTGAGGGAGGGAGAAGGGAACGAGAAAGGAAATATTGAGAGAAAGTAGGGATGTTCCCCGAAAAAGACAGGACGGGTACCAGTACGCGTATAAAAGAAGCGTTTTTAAAATTTTAATATTCATTTTCTTTGAGTTATATTGGATTCGCAGGTAATCCATTGCACTTGCTTTTTATTTTACCTGTACATTTTAAATAAATTGTATATTAAGTTTTTAATTCATATAAATATAATGAATAACAAAGAAATTAAAGTTAAAAATTAAGAATTCAATTATATTTATTTTTATGTATATTTTTAAGTTTTTTATTTAATTATTTAACTATTAAGCTAATTGATTTATATTTTCAAAAAATATAACTATAAAATCTTTAATATATATGTTGTGACAAATTTTTTTTTTTAATGTAATAGTGACGGATATAGATATAATTTGACATCTATTGTCGTTCTCGCTTAAATAATTTGGGTAAAACCCATATCCAGTCATATCGGGTACGGGATTATTTGCATGCCTAAGAGAAAGCAAAGGGTAAGAACTAAGAAGAAACAAGAGGATGCAATGAGAGGGAGGGGGAGGTGCAGCACATAAAACATTTTTTGTTTTCAATTTTTTTAGCTGTTTTTAAATCATTTTTGTTTTGATAATGGTATTTTTTTTCTTGAATAAATATTAAAAAATAGGAAATAGATAAAAATAAAGTGATAATTTTGTATTTGAAAGTGAAAGAAAATAAAAATTGGAAACTAATGATATTTTGAAAACCCTAAAAACAAGAGGGGTAGCGAAGAGAAAAATTGGTGCAAAAAGAAGCTCCTATATTTTTATGCTATGTGGGTTGAATTACCTCTTGCTTGCGACATGACATGGCCTATGTCCATGTGGTTCCATGTTGTTTTATGCCCATTCCAAATCTACTTAAGTGATGGCTATTGCTTTTTGTACCTCCAAGTTTTTTCCTGAACCCTTTTTAGAATGTTTTTTTACCTTTTGGAATGGTCATTTGAGAAGTAATAAAAGGGGTGTGTTTCCGAATGTAATTATACATTTTAGATTGACAATTTTGGAAGTTAGAAAGGGGGTTCTAGAAGCAACAACCTTAAGTGATTTTTACTTCTAACACGTAGTCCATTCTTTTTTTTTTTTTTACTAGAATGTACTCTCATTGCATCTCTATATCAACAAGAACCTCAATACATGGTGGAATATACTGGAAGATGTGGTGACTAGCATACAAATATGCCGTCCTTTCTAAAGAATGAACAACATAATTAGCTTGTCTCCTAATAAAATTTAACCGAAAGTTTGGAAAGAAACTAAGACTAAAGAATCATTCCTAACTCATTATGTTGAAAGGAATTTCTATTAACTCTATCTACTACTATCTGGTAGTCCATCTCAAAAGAAATTGCAGTAAAAAACAAATTTATCAAATTAGTTTGTCACTAGTCCTTTCCAGTGTGTGGATCAAACAAATTTATCAAATTTGGATATGTTCTAATTTGGATATATTCTAATTTATCAAACAAATTGTTGAAGATTATGCCAAAAAAAAGATTTTTTTTGGTCCCTAATATTTTTTTTTTATTTTAGTCTTTATAGTTTAAAACATTCCGTTTAGATCCTTGTAAGTGTAATTTTTAAACTCTTGGTTCTCCGTATCTTAAACTCTTTGAAGTTACAAAAGGGTAATTATAAGTGTAGAGACCAAAATGAAATGTTTTAAACTATAGAAAAAGAAAAAATTGTTGCGACTATAATAACCAAAAAAGTAATTAAAAAATGCTGAAGAAGAAACTGGTGAAGATGACTCTACCTATGACATGTATAATAGTTGGCAAAATTTGTCCTCTTAATGTAATTATATACTAAAATGTTCTAACTCCAAAGCATTGCTTAATTTAGAATAACTCTGAGTTCGATGCACGAGCTTTGAAGGTGAAAAGTATAATGAAAATGCAATTTAGTTCAATTTATATTAGTTAAAAAAGACAAGGAAATCAATCCAAACCAATATTTTTTTTTTAGTTTTAAGATTTTTCAATCAACAATTTGGTTGTTTTTCAATCCTCTTGATTGGCTTAAGGATTTGAAGTTATTTGGATTAAATTTTAACACCCCTAGATAATGCATTTATTTTTAGTCTTATCAAATACATTCACTGATTCTATGTTTTAGGAAGCTATAAGGTGTTTCAGTGGGTGAGAAAAGAAACATAAGGATTGGAATGATAAGGTTGGAGTGATAAAAAGATCATGAGTTTGAATCCCTCTACTAATATAACATATTATCAATATTTATTGATAAAAAAATCATCCAATATTTTCTTAGAGTGTATTTGAGAAATCATTCAATGTTTCAATGTTTCCTTAGGATGCATTTGAGAACCCATTTGCATAACTGTAATCAGAGAAGTTCACAGTTTTCAAAGTATGAAATTAGGAAGCAAGGTTTTGTATTATTAATGTTAAATACCTGTTTGCCTCGTTCTAACGGTTAATCAAACACCCACTTATTCTTTGTTACATTGTGTTTATTCTCTAATCTATGGCTTCCTTTATGTTAAAACAACACCTTTTGTTTTCATCATAGATAATACTTGATGTACTCCTCCATTTCATCTATCTAACTTTAATCTCGTAGTTTATATTTCCTACTATTTTTCCGTCATCTTGTATTATGAACCATGGTAAGCTCTGTTTTCCAAGTTTTACCTCAGCTAGAATTATTGTTCCTCTTACTAACATTTTGTATATTTTATCTTACTTTTATTTAAACGAAAGTCCTGCTCTTCCAAAACTCGTCTCCACTTTTCCATTTTTTCTCTTGATTTTCTAACTAAACATATATGATGTGCAAGCAGAAAGCATACATTGTGACACTAGCTATTAGATATGACACATAAGGACAATTAAAAAAGATAAAAGACTCAGCTAACACTTGGTGCAGTCCTATATATGTATGATATCAGAAATTCTATAATACTATGATATAAGAAATTCTTAAGTGACCCTACTTTGTGTTCTCACCTTAGTTGTGATTTCCTCCTACATATATATTTTTAATAACTCTATGAACTATTTTCTTGTTTAGGACCTACATAATCTTTCGTTCTACTTGATCCAATTAATATCATATATAAGTTCATTTCCTTTATTTATTCCTCCAATAAACGAAAGGGTGACGATAAATCTCATAGGGGACGCTTTTATTGTTTCGTATTACATTATATATGTTGAATTGTTTATGAATGTTTAATCTTGCTTGCATGTTTCAACGTTAGTTTGTTGTGTAGGGGGGTAAGTCAGCTCGATTAGTCAAGTGTACGTTGACTTTAGGCTAGAGTTTGACTTTGTTTTAACAAATGAATTCATCAAGCACTAATCCATGGGTTCACCTATTTAACAAGTAAAAAATTTCTAAATATTAAAGACCTTAAGAATAGTATATTATATTTTGATGCTTCACTTAGCTTGATGTATGTTGCTTTCATGTTAACATATTTACACAAAATTAACTATATAACACTGAATTTTGTGTATTTAAATGAAACAAATTTAAAAATGCCTTAATTCTTTAATAATGTTATTAAATTAAAGTTTGTAACTAATTAAATAACGTTAATATGTTAAATTTATAACCAAGCTTTTTTTTTTTTACAAAAAATATACATGAGACATCCTTAACGGATTTGGGATCTCTTAGATAACTCTGGGGAGAGAAAGACATAAGGAAATTGTGGAACCCACATCTTTTGTATCATTTTCTCTCCAACCACCAACTGGAAATTTTGAATTTCTAGAGAGGATTCTTTTTCATCCTTAACATAAAAAAAAAACAATTATACTTAAGGCGAATATGATAATTAAGGATAACAAAAATTTTCATTTGGCTATTGAATGAAATTGCATATTTTGTGCTCGAATTTCGTATCATCATTATTAATTATCCAGCTTTTTTCTAATCCTATTTCTTATTTCTTTCTCATACTCACCCGGATTTCTTGTTGGCATTTATTGAAAGGAAGGAAAAGAAAAACAAAGAATTTGGCGGTGTTCATGCAAATGTCTTATTTTTCTTTGCCCCTGGTGATGATCTAAACTATATTAAAGTTCCAATGCTTAATTCATGCATTGCCTTACATTTGCCATCTTCTGCCGCAAGTTAGGTGTTCATGCAGCACGCTGTTAAGTTATTAAAGGAAGCAACTTGTCCTAGACACAGTTTTTGTGGCTAACTTAAACCATACCTCACAACTATATTAATTTTGATAAATACTTCGGAGTCATTTAGGTACTCAATTATTGTCAATTATGTCATCCTTCTTCAGAATATTAATTGATTTGTCGATTCGTTAATTTGAAAACTTAACAAGCATCGCACTGGTCATCGTTTAAATTTTTTAAAATAAAAGTTGAACATTTACAAATGGGGAAATGTTAATAGTCACACACTCTTTTGAACACATCATCTCTTACTAGTTAAAATTGATTAAAAATCACAAAAATAATTTTCATCATTTTATTTAATGACTCTTTCTTCTGATTTTATAGTTTTCAATACAGTTTAATAAAAAGTATATATGAAAAAGTGTGGTGCTAGCACTATACATAAACCTTTTCTCAAATAATTTTCACATATAAGATTTGGTTGAAAAAAAATAGATTGAGTGTAAATAATTGATATGTGAAGGGATATGTCTATTCATCTATTTCATTCACAAAAATATAAAGAGAAAGATCCAATTTAAATAAATTTCTTCATAAACATTTATACAAGAAGAAAAGAAAATAAGATATGATAAATTGAGTTTCTATTATAAATTAAAATTAACTTATATAATTTAACTTTTATAAAGTCCGATCTTATCTAACTTTTTAAAAAACTATGGTGATAAACTAATTTTAATTTATGGAAAAAATTCTATTTACTTTATCTTCTTTTTTCTTCTTCTTATAAGTACTAAAAGAAAAATTTATCCAAATAGGACCAAAGTTGAAATGGAAAGTAATTTATAAAACTAATAAGTTCTCATCTTTTTACTATAGTTGTTATATAAATAAATATAAGTTTTCTAATTTTTATAATAAATATCATAGAAGTTATATATGAAGAATGATTTTTTATTAACGGATAGTATAAGGCTATAAGCCTTATTAATTGCCGTAAAAAAAGGCTATAAGCCTATGAAACTCATTTAATTTATTTACACTATTGATAAAAAACTTTTTTTTATATATAAACATCCAAGAAGATTCAATTATTTTACCAGATCGCTCTATTTATTAACATGGTATAACAAGAAAGTAAATTCTTGTTAAATGTCAGTAAAAAAAGTTTTATGCCAACAATATAAATTTTATATATTTTTTAACCGATGTTATGATTTTTACTTTGTTTTTAATGAATTAATTTTTTTATTTCAAAGAAGTTAAATGTAATTCATTTTCTTGCCCGTTTTAAGAAATGTACAAACCTGGTTTCTTTTTCTATTTTTGAAATGCAAAAACAATCAAAAAATGGAAAACCTCGTATGGAAAGAGAAGTTAAATCTAATAGGGTCCTTAATTAGTTTCATTATCGATGAAAAAATTGTCGTTTGCTTTGCTCAATAAACGTCTTGTCAAACTTAAACTCTTAATTTTGTTGCCTGAAAAATCCAAGCACTCGTGTAGGAAATAGACCTTTGCGGGTTTGTGTTCAGAACTACCAAACAGGTTGAGTGCATCCCACGTGGGTTAACACATAGGTCATACGTCATTCATATGCAATATCATTCTATTCATTTTGAACTTTCTTTAATTTTCTTTCTTCTAGTTTATTCAAATTTCTTGAATTTTCTCCTTCTCTCCTTGGATTTTTTAAGTTCGGTAGTCATTTAAAGTCATTAATGGTAAGTAAAACCTTACTAACCCAAATAGAAAGATGTCAAAATTAGGTACCAATGTTTACAAAAGCCTTCTAATGTTAGTTTCCCTAACAGAGACTAAATGGTATTTACTTATTAGTTTAATGTTGCGTTCTCTTATTGTCATTTTCATGCCGGTAGACTTATTGGACTGAAATATATACGATTGCATGGGAATAGTTTTCGCATAGGATATATATATATATATATATATATGTCAATTTTATTTTATTTTCCACTTTGTACTTTATTTTCTTTAAAAAATATTTTATTCTTATGTTTTTAAAAAGATTTAAAATACTTCTTCTATCTATTTAAAATTAATGTCATTAATAATATAAGATAAATCATAATCATTGTTATTGAAACACTGGTCAATAAATTAAAAGAAAAAAAATATTTTTATTAGGATGTGTAAAATTGTGATACTCGTAATATTTTTATGTTCTCGTGTAATCTTCAAAATAATTTTTTTAAAAATTTCTTAATCAATGCTCTACATATATTTGTTAGCAGAAACATAATATAAAGATAATGACTACTAAAAATGTTACAAAACATAAGCTTCCCAATTCTCCCTTTTACTAAAGATATTTTTGGGAACAATTTTACAACAATTGACAAGAATAGTATCAACAATATGAAAGTATTGTATATTCTATATTGTAGGAACAACTTTATAATTGTTGATAAGAAATGTGAACAATTTAAAAGATAATGAGACACAACTTTTTCTTTCTTAAAAAGGAACTAAACTGAATATAATGATGTTATTAAGCTAAACCCGAGGATACCCAAGTCAAGCATAAACAATATTTTTAATCTGATTTATCTCCAGATAAAATGAAAATGATGTTAAAACTTTATAAAATTACTTGGCTAGTCTCATTCGATTATTTGATTACTAGATCTAAATTGATTATTGATAACTGTTTGCAAATCAAAATCATAAACAAATTATACATATCTTCAATTGAAAGTTAAATTGCTGGCTATCTAGAATTTTAAGAAGATTGGATATTGTAAACATAAATATTTCGAATCAAACAATAAAATTATTCATTAGGAATTCGTATCGAATTGCAAAATTGAATCAAATACAATCCTCAAAATAAATTTCAAGGTGCATACTTTTTCTCCTATACTAAATAGTGATTGAAAAGCAGACGCTGCATGGCTGTGTCCTGTTTATGCTTTGGAGTTTTCTTTAAGGAAAAGTAACTTTGGTTGGGCATGGGACTCGGATATTTGCTGTGTTATTAATGTTCAAAAAATAAGCTGAAAACGACACGAAGTAATGCGTATAAGAAAAGATTTCTTATTAGTGTGTTTATGAGTATTACTGTTATTCTTATTTAATGAGAAGCTAATAAACGTGCTTTAAAATGAAAGTCTCTATGTACAAAGGGAGGAAAGGTCTCTGTCATTTTGTCCTTGCCTAGTTCCCAGAAAACAAAAGTTAAGTTTCTCTCACATATAACTCTCCGAAAATTATACAGTTATAAGTGGTATGGGTTGTTTTTTTTTCTTCCAAAAAAAGGTTCAAAATTATTTTAATCTTTTCTTTTAAATTTGTGTGAAATTGGTCCTTCCACAATAGAGGTCATTTTTAATTCTTGGACATAATTTTGAACCTTTTTTGTGAAAAAAAGAATAAATAAGATAAAAATCACTTAAAAATGAGTCCTATGAACAGCCACAAAACATTTTTAATGTTTTGTTTTGCTTGTTAGATTTACTTTTCACACAATTTTTATCATATTTATGATTTTTTTTTAGTTTGAACATAAGTTGTGCTCTCAATAGTTCCATGTAGGTAAATCTAATTGAGTTAGTTTCATGTCTTAATGAATAAAAATGTTCAAAATCTTCTCTCAAAATAATAAAAAAAAATCAATATTTTGGAAGCACCAAAATTGACTCAAATTTAAAATATAAAAGATCAAAATGATTTTAAAAAAGACAATAGTAAACTAAAATGAATCTTAAAGATAAGATAAAGGGCCAAAATTATAATTTAGCTTTTTTTTAATAGGAAATTTCAAAATAATCACTTTTAATAAAGAAACTAAAAAAACTAATTATGAGTTGTTTTACTTCTTCTTTTTAACAAAGTACCCAAAATAATTAACTTAAAAGTATATTTAATCTTAAATAATTATAAAATCATCAAACAGTTTAATTTTAAATTTTAAATTCTTATTTTTAAACTTAGAACTAAAAAATAAAGCCTATACTTTAATTTGAACAGCTGTTTTCATCCCTCTAAATCATGAAGTCAACATGATTTCAAATGTTCCTTGTAACCAATGTCATAAAATATATTTTATGATACTTCTAATTTTTTTTAATGATCATAATGTGTGAATATGGATGCGTTGAATAAGTCTGAGATTAATATTAATATGACTTCCATAATGTTGCGGTATAGTTATATGCTGCATTGAGATATTGTTTGCATGGGAGTGATAGAAACATTGCTCACAATATTATATATGAGTCAAAAGCAGCCATAGAGTTTGGGTACACTCACCTACATACGGAATTCGAGAATAGACCGATTCCTACAATTTTCATATCGTTAATAAAACTCTCTTTGAATTCTCTTAGTGACAAAAATTTCAAAAAGCATGAAAAAACCATCTAGATTACACAAAACCCTCGTATTGATTTAAGTGAGATAATGGTAATAAAAAAGCTGAAAAAATGGAACATTTCACCTTTTCGTTTCATAGGGGTACAACATTTTTCCATATAGTTCGCTTATTTCTAATTTTGAAAAATTGAGCTTCTGCAAATTTTATTTGTTAATTTGGGGATTTTATATATACGAAAAAAAGTCAAATTAAAACAACTCAAAATTCAACCAAAAAAATATTAACGTAAATTAAATTTGTCAAATTGAAAATAAGATTATATCTAATTTAAGGCATCAAAAGAAACAAAACAGGAAAACCTTTGTGACCAAGGCACTAATTAATTAATTAGTTAATTACACTGATACGTAATCTCTGTCATTTGGGGTTGAAAATTTTAGTACTGTGGTAATATATCATCATCACATCACTAATCAATAGTGTTATGTATATGGTAGCTTAATCTTGAAGCTAGGTTTCAATTAAATATACCACGCATTTAACAATCACACACATTGAGATTCCACGAAATCAAAGACATAGAAGATTCATAATCAAGAGATACCGATGTAAACGGATCACCTAAGTACAGATCAATGTTATGGCCCATATGTTCTTTTATTTCATATTTATATAATATTTTATGTAAGAAAATTAATGATCAAGATTTTATACATTTTGTTGTTGTAAACTATAGAGAAACTTCGTTAGTTGGCCGAATACATAGATCAGTTTTGTAGTTAAAGGGAGATAGTTCGTGAATCAACCATCAAATGGATGTATATATATATATGGAGATAGTTCGTGAATCAACCATCAGTTTTGTAGTTAAAGGAGATTGTTCGTGAATCAACCATCAGTTTTGTCCTTATAAATTTGTTTTTTTAGTCATCACAAATTATATTCGTTTTATTTTTCATCCTTATAACATTTTAGATAATATTTTTTTTACTATTCAAAGTGTTATTGTTAACTCGTTGACAAGTGTATCAATTTATTACAAGTAGTAAAGTAAAATAGAAGTCTGAGTGTCGAGTTTATAGGAACATTATTTGTACTTAGATTGGTGCAAACCCAATTTTTAAACAATTTATAGAGTAGAAGAGATAATGAATTATAAATGTGAAATTAAAGGGAAAAGTAAAAGGCAAGAAGATAAGAAAAATAAACAATAAGTTGAATGTAAAAGATGACTTCAAAATGCAAATGTGTTGGGGTCTAGCAGGCCAAAATTACTTGTGATGCAATGTTAATCATTTTTCTCTATCTAATGTTATCTTAGTTTCCACCTACATCTACTATAATACTCTATCTTTGATTCCCCGCATGAAAAATCTAATTTATCTATTTTTTCTCTCAAATTCCTTTGCAAAGATAAAATAGTAAATTGCATTGAGATTAAAGATGCATGTAATAGGCTAAACAAACACCATTTTATTGCTAGCAATAATTTCATTTAGATGTCATTTCCCAGTTCTTTAAAAAATAACCATTTTCTAATGCATTACTTCCTAAACAATGCATGAGTATAGGTGATCAGACTACAATCAATAATAATAAAATACAGAAAAGAACAATAAAAATTGGAATTACATTAAATAGATAGTAAGTTATATTACAAGAGGTTGTCTTACCAGACTCCTAACAATGGAGGTTTAGTCTCTCATAGTCATGAGAGACTTTACACTTTAGGGATTAATGTAGATAGAAGAAGAAGAAGAATGATGTATAAAGGAAGAGAAGGGGGGAATGGTTATAGAAGGAGAGATTCCCTTATTAGAGATGTTCAGGCTTTGAGATATATTCATTAGAGAGGTTGACCTTCCAGACTCATGAAGGTTTAGTCTCTCATAGTCATGAGATGCTTTACACTTTAGGGATTGATGCGGATAGAAGAAGAAGAAGGATGTATAAAGGAAGAGAATGGGAGAATGGTTATAGAAGGAGGGTTTCTCTTATTAGAGATGCTCAGGCTTTGAGATGTATTCATTAGAAAGCTCGTAATCTCGATGTATATTTCTCCATTGCTTCCTACTCCTTTTATAGACCTATTGAGACGGCGCGCTGGACCTGTCTTGTGCGCTAAGTTAGTTGTCCCAATTTTTAACTTTTTCTTCAAGATTTTTTCATCAAGTTTTTGCATCAATTTTCCTCCAAAGCACTTGTAGTTTTCTTCTTTTAAATTCTGATGGTAAAAAATTAACATGATATTAAATTTTTTATTATTTCATTAAAAACAACAATAAAGTAAAGAAATTTAAATCATTCTTAGTCAAAATGGACCATAAATTAAACTCAAATTTCGCAGTTATCAGCTATATAAAATGATTTAAGGACTAAAAAAAGAAACATAATTTGTAAGGATTAAAAACAAAAAATAATTCTGCAAGGACAAAAATAAAAAAATATTAAATTACAAGGACTAAAAAAGATATTTAAACCTAATTTTTAAATTATTCAATATATAAAATATGAAAATTACTAATTTAAATGCAAAATTTGAATATTAGTTGACAAAATTACAATTTAAATATATATTTTGAAGATTACTAATTTAAATGGATTGGATCATTTATGAAATGCTTGTTAAAAGCTTCATATTTCATGTGATGTGGCTATAACAGATTTTAGTCTTATTTTTTCTCTTTAGCTCTTGATGATGATAGAGCATGCATGCTACAACCTATTATATATTAAAAGAGTTACTCTTTTAAGTAAATTAATCCTTGAGGCTAAACAAACACATATTTATAATTGTATTATATAAACCTTAACTTGTATTATTGAACATCACCTCTTGGCATTAAAACTTTAAGAGCAAAAGACTTTTGATAAATATAAAATCAAAGACAAAAGATTTCAAGAAAAGATGGTTCAAAGCAAAAGGAATAATTGAAAAAGCCTAAGAGAAGAGCGTCTATGAAGACAAATGTTCAATATTTAGGTTTTTATGTAAAATAATCAATTATAGCTAAATTTGGCTCAAGGGATAGAAAGGAAAAGCTAAATTCAATCATTAATAAAAAAAATCATTTAAAGTGGGAATTGAGAGTCTAATGAAGTCCTTACCGACAAAATCGATTCCCATAAAATAAAAATTGAAAGTAATTTCTTGTAATCACTTTGAATACAAAAAATTTGCATGAAATCAATCCAAGTTAGGAGAATTGATTCCTAGCAAAAGAATTGATTCTCTTTGTTGGAATTACTTTGGAGACACATAATCAAAATTGATGATAGAAAATTTAATTTTTATCTTAGCTCATTTTTTTTTTCAAATCAAATCTTATTATTGTTAATTGCAATGGACTTTATTTGATTAAACCCTATATAAGAACATATATAAATAGTTCATTGCAAATCATCAAGAAAACTATATTAATTTGGGTTTTGGTGTTTTCTCTTGAGTCAAAGCTTTGAGTATTGTGAGTCAGTCGAACTTTAATTTGTGTTAATCTCCATTATTGAGAGTGTTTTGAATTTCTTGTTTGTGAAATCCAAGGTACGTTTCACTGGTGGTTCTAAGAAAGAGTTTTTCCTAGGTTCTGATAATAGGCTTCTCTCTTTCCATATGAGGAAAAAAGGAAATTGAATCTACATAGTCTAAAAACCAAAATTATAATAACTTTTTCTTTGTCGATAACCTAATTAAAAATAAATAGAAGTTTAGAGAACAATTTTAAAAAAAGTTCAGAGAATTACTTAAAAATTATCAAATAATTCTTATAGAAAAATAACTTTAAAAAGTAACAATTAATGAAATTAAAATTAAGTAACAAATACTAACAATATTATTTTAAAACAATTAACAACTATATATTTTCATGCCTGTAAAATAATTCTTTCTTAAAGTGATTAATAACGTGAAAAAAACTTAAATATGACGTAACAGTTCGTATATCATAAATACAAATATGAAAAAAAAAATCAAATACTAAGAAACTAAGTGATAGACACGTAGCTTGAGGACCAAATGAATTATCCCAAGAGCACAAGAACCAGTGATTGAAATTTCTTCCCTGAAACTTAGTTTTTTGGTACAGCTCGTCGTAGCAAGTGAGTTGTTCGGAAAAAGTGCCATCTGCCTCCCATGAAGCCCCAGGGAACCTTGCATTCCTCCCAGGCTGGTTTCAGGGACTGCAATCAGTTTAGATAGTAATTTTAAAAAAGTTATTTTACCTCCATTAAAAACATATTTAAGCCAAAATCACATAATTTCAACAAATTTAAAATAAATTTTTCCTTCTACTATAAACTTAAAATTATTAATTATAAACAAAAAAAATCAAATACATGTTATCATAATATCCACAATAAAAAAATATAGCACCTAAATTTAAATAATGGTGTATTATATATTCTTATTTTTTATGTTTATAATTTTTTACATTTATATTTTTATGTAAGTATTGCATCATCATTATTTAGTTAGTAGAAGAATAAATTATTAAAAAATTCATAAAATTAATATTTATTTATTTAAAAATATAATTAATCATCTTGCTCAATTTACTATAATATTATTTAAAAATTAATAATTGTACACTATAGATATATTTTTAAAAATTAAATAAATATAAATATAAAAATATATAATTTAAACACCTCGTACAAGGAACGAATTTAAAATCCACTATAAAATTATTTTGAGCAACTCACAACACTTACTCTTTTTTTCTTTAAAAAAAAACTTACTTATGTTTGATTTAAAGGATGAAATCACATAATTTTTTTAAAATTAAAATATAAAAATTATAATTCCAATTTTTTTTCAATATTATTTCTTTTCTCTCAATCAAACACAAGATTCAGTTATCAAACACACCATTCAGCTGTTGTTAGATGACTCATGTGATTTGCTGAGCCACACATGTCTCCTTAAAAATACATGCCTGCTCTCGTGACTATATAAAAAATTGTTTCCCATTAAACAACTTTATTAAATTTATATAAGTTTGATTTAATGGTATTTTTTACTCTCAATTTTTTAATTTTTGATAAATTTTATTCTCAATAAATTAATTTGACCTATTTTACTTTTAACTTTAAGAAACTTATAAATTTTATTCTCTGTCATTCTACTTTTAACATAATTGTTCTTTTTATCTCAATTTTTTTTGGTATATTTTACTTCCATTTTTTATTTTTTTGGTATATTTTACTTCCAATTTTTTTTATTTTTTTGGTATATTTTACTTCCAATTTTTTATTTTTTTTGTAAATTTTATCCCAACCTTTTATTTTTTTTGGTAAATTTTATCTAATTTTTGTGTTTATTAATGAAAAACCATTAAAGTAAAATTCACAAGTTTCTTAAAAATTGAGGGTAAAATATATCAAATTAAAATTTTGAACTAAAATTAGCAAATATTAAAAAATTGAGAATAAAAAATGTATCTAACCCTATAAAATTTTAGCCATTAAAAAGAGGTTACTTGATTTTTAGCTGCTCTCTTATTTATTTAACAAGTACCGAACAAAACCAAAGAATTATCCTTATCCGTTGAACAATTTTATTCTTAATTTTCTCTTTAATTCTTAATATATATATATATATATATATATATATATATTATTTTATAGTTTTATACGTTATAAATTTCATGATCCTTTTGGACATTGAACACAGCTATATGTGCATTTTGTGTTGATTCTTGATTATCTGTTAATTAGAGTAATCAAACAAGTAGTCTACTCTTTTTTAAATGATAAAAAGAGGTTTATTTAACTAAGTTGGTTAAGACGTTGAGATAACATGTAAGTATTATAAACTTCTTGATATATATTTAATATTTATGCATAAAAAATAAAAAAAGTGTCATATATGTATAAACCTTAGATATTGAACCAAGAAAGTTACTTCTACAGGAAATTATGACCCACCAAAAAAATTACCTCCAACAAATTAATAGAGTATATATATCTTTCAACTCTCTTTGTCAAAAGAGAGAAGAAAAGGAAGCACTTTTTTTATTTATTAAGATAAGATATTTTTAAACTGAAATGAACATTTTTTTTACAAGGAAATGAACATACATAACAGGACAATCATCATACTTAAATATAGAAAAATATTGATATCTTAAGTTTAAATTCTCTAAATAAGAGATTTATTTTAAATAGAAAAAAATGAAGAGTTATACTTATATTTTTAGATGAGAAAATCAAGAAAATAAATTTAGCTAACTTACAATTTATTATAAATGTGCGCTTAAACTTAATGCAATATCTACGGTTAATTAATTAATTGATAGCTATAACTATTTATTACTTAATAAATCAAGATCAAGAATTTAATTGAGAACAATAATTTTTTTTAAAATTTATATATTTTTTAAATTATCTTTATTATTAATACTCATATCTTTTTTAATTATTTGTCAATACATTCTGTCATCTTTAATGAGGACTATTTTTAGTCTAAAAATAACTAATATATATAAAATTATAAATTACGTTTTATAAAAAGAAACAAACATCATTTGAATCATAAGTCTTATAATTAAAAACGAGAGAATACTTTTTTTTTAAAAATTAAATCACTTACTTTTAAGGAGTTAAATACTAAAATCTTATAACTACAAATCTAATTAGAGTGAAGAATTATGCAAGTAATTAAACAATAAATGTGAAACTCATTAAAAAAATACATAAGCAATCGAGTTATTACTCATTATAATACGTGTTTGATTTATTTAATTAATACTTAAGCATAGGCTATTATCTTATTCCATTAGATAATCTTTTTTTGCATCTTAATTTTTATTATGATATATAGAAAAAATATCCCGCATATGCGAAGTACAAATCAATTTGAATCCAAAATTAAATTTTGGCTCACCAAAAATGACAACTTTAGGAAGAAAATCAGCCATTTCAAAATTACGATATATTTTTTCTATCAATATCTACAATTAATTGGGCAGATATCTTAGGATTTTCCTTACCAAAAGATAATGATAGAATATTAGCAACACAAACAGAAAAAAATGGAAAAGAAGGATAGAGAGAATTTTAAAACAAATTTAGAAATATTGGATTGAGAATTGATGCCAATTTTGAACTTAAGGATGAAAGCAAGAAATGAGTCGTGTTCATTATTAGCATTAAATTTTATACATAATTAGACACAAAGTGATACATCATTTTAATATGCATGCTTCATCGATTTCAATAAACTATATATCTTTTATATAAACATGACTGTACATGTATTTGTTTATTGCCCCCAACAAAAGAACAATACTATATTTGTAGAATAGGTAAATTATTAATCAACATTGATTAATTAGTGGAAGTGAATTATAATCTCAGAAAAAAAGCTTTAGGGTTATAATGACATGAGTTCGAATCTTGAAGTCATAAATTTAGGGAGAACTTTACTTAACTACTACCTTTAACTTTGTAGAAATATTCAGCCAAAAAAAAACTGATAAAAATTTAATTTTTACAAAACTTTTTTAAAGGTCAACCATAGTATAGTTGGGTCTGTTAGAACTTAATTAGGAGAATGTTGACATCATAAAGAAGGCAAGTGATATCAATTTTCAGAAAGTTGGTGGCCCTGATCTCAATTCCATATGTAGTCTAACGCGTATAGTAGTAAACCTCCAAAAAAGAAAAACAGCTCAAATCCTAAGTCATCTGTGTAAAAACAAATTAAAAAATTACTAAGTTAAGGAGATTTCATTTTAAATAAGTAGCAGATATTTATTTATAATTAGAACACCTGCATGATAGATATTATATTAAAATACTGATCTCTAGATTTCATTCTATTTATTGCATAGCATCTCAGCATGTATACTAACTTGTGACATGACCCTTGTGGGTTCATTTCATTGAGAGCTAGCATTCCCTTTCTGCACCAGCTAGTATATATAGGCGAGGGAGACACATGAGTGAGGCATAATTGAATTGATAGTTTGAGAGAGAGAAGAGAAAAAACCACATAGCTTAGGCCATTGACAGTGGAAGAGTCCATATATATATATATATATATATATATATATATATTATAACAAATAGGAAATAAATGGGTTGTGAACTGTGATAAGAGATTATTGTTATCATGGGGAAAGGAAGAGCACCATGCTGTGATAAGACTCAAGTGAAGAGAGGTCCTTGGAGCCCTGCAGAAGACCTTAAACTCATAGCCTTCATCCAGAAATATGGCCACGAAAACTGGCGTGCTCTCCCAAAACAAGCAGGTAATATTACATCCCTTGTCAGATGTGTGTGCGTGCGTGTATGTGTGTTGATTCTAAAAATGTCTTCTTGTCTTGGAATGGTAGTCTTTTAAGAAGAGACATTAGTTTCAAGTTTCAACCCCTTTTTGTGTTTGATCTCATTCATTTTGTATAACTTAAAGAATTGCAATTTTCATCTTTTCATTCTTTAATTTGCATTATTCTTTGTATAGCCATAGAAATTTTGCATCTGCATTATTGCTTCTATGGTAACTGCAGTTTGTGATAAATCCAGTTTCTGCATTTGCATTATTTCACCCACTGTTTGTCTCATTCAACGGTAATTTTCTGCTACCTGCTCTGTACAAATTAAATAAATTGATTAATTCATAATAGTAAAAAGAATAGTTTGGCAGAAATTGGTGGTGAAATTATTTGGTACACAATCTACAACCATTATAGTCCCAACTAATTTTCATGATACACAAATAAATATTTTTTTTCGTAAATTAAACAGTTAAATACATGTAACATAGATATCAATCGGTACTTTACACACGTAATGATTCAAAAGATTATCAAATAATTTCTGAAATCAGAAACATTTGACTTCCCTCTCGTTAGTAAGATATTCGAGACATTGGTCTCTTATCTGTAATTGTGGGCCCTCCTTTTACCTACAGTTTTAATGAAAATATGACACATTTTAAACAACTCAATTTTGATAATGCATGTCCACCAACCATTAATGAGGCTCAGCCATCATGATTTATATGCTATATATGTAAAATCACCATTATTACCTCACTTGAAACTCTGACATAAGGGTATTAGATTCCATGCCAGTTAAAATCTTTGATTCCTGTTCCTTAAAAGAAAGGTACTACGTTCCAAATTTGATGTTTCCTGCATTGGATTATCCCAGAAGTAGCCATTCAGGCTTTGGTGTCTATAATGATTTCACTTTGTTCATTGGTTTTAATTAGTCTCTGAAATAAGAGAAAGGGCAAATCAAAATAAAATTAAAAATAGACAAGTGGGCAAAGAGAAACCACATGACCAAAAACTGTAAAATTCAATAAGGAAATAAACAAGCACCACCTTCCTATACAATATACACTATATGTACAACAGCAATATAAATATTATTCAGTACCATTGTAATTTTATTTATGTTTGGAACTTGGAAGCATTCTTTATCTTAAAAGAATATTGGGTAAATAAAAGAGTACGCACTTTGCATACCTTCTAAACCAAGATGTCAGAAAATTGAAGTATTAATATGACTGTTAATACTAGTATAGATTTTATCAAACTTTTCTCTCCCTTACACTTAATATTTGCATGTTATTCAGGGCTTCTGCGATGTGGGAAAAGTTGTCGCTTGAGATGGATCAATTATCTCAGGCCTGATGTGAAGAGAGGCAATTTTACACTAGAGGAAGAGGAAAACATAATAAGGCTACACAAAGCCTTGGGAAACAAGTAAGTTTTTTATGTCTCAAATCATAAAGATAATTTTCTTGTAATGTTAATTTTGGCTTTGTTTTCTTGAATTGTGTCATGAATTTATCTAATCTTATGGTTTGTACACAAATTGGTTTCAGGTGGTCGAAGATTGCATCACGTTTGCCTGGTAGGACTGACAATGAGATCAAGAATGTGTGGAACACCCACTTGAAGAAAAGATTGGCTCCAAAAAAAGGTTCAGAATCAAGTGCTGATGAATCCAAGCCAGAATCATCAATCACTTCCGCCTCTTCCTCATCATCTGAATCGTTTTTCTCTTATGAGAGACCAAATTCACCAAAGACCACAACACCTTGTAACAATGATCAATTTAATGACCAAGCAGAGAAATTATCAATTGAAGATAAAATGGAGCAGGATTCAGAAAAACAAGTGTCCAATGAACTTGCTAACATCACTGAGGATCCAAAAGGGTCATCAGTTTCATTGTCTTCTGATGAGTCAAACATAGTAAACACAAGCCAGATTGTTGAACACAAACCAGAAGAAGAACAATTGGCCTCTCCATTACCCTACTTAGGACATTATGATGTTGGAAGCATGTTAGAAGAGGTGGATAAACCAAACCAACTGATTGAAATTCCATGGGAGCCAGATTATGATTTTTGGAAGTTGTTAGATGATGATAACAGCCTTGAATCTTTTCAATCAAATGAAGTCCAATTAGGTGAGTTCCCAGCCATCCAAAACATCATTCTTGGAGAAGAGAGTGTTCATGATGCTGAAGCCAAGAAGTGGTCCCAAGACTTTGAGAATGAGTTTGGAGTAGTTGGTGAGATGAAGGAGTCAAACAAGGATCATTTCCTACCAAAGAACTATGCAGTTGAGCCAGAAATGGACCACACTCAAGCATTTGATTTTGATGACATTGACATGGCAAGGCCAGAATCTGAATTAGACTTGGGTTATATCCAATTATGGTCCTCTTGGCCTCAAAATAATAATAATAATAATAATAATAGTCTTTAGTTTAATATACAAACCAGTAGTTGGGAAAAACAAGTCTCATTTGAAAATCATGAAAATTGTGATTTTATTTAGTAGGTATACTGACTAGTAAATTAATCAAGCAGATTAGGTCCGTTTGATGTATGATGGGTTTTATGTACTCCCCCCACAAAATCAAGTTGGAACAGGTTGTAGATTGAAGCACAAATATGCAGTGTAATGTATTGAATAAATTGTTGGTAAACAACAACTATCATACACGTTGAAAGTGGGTAGGTGATATTCTCAACATACTGCCACTAGTGTGACAGTTTTTCTTCATGTCCCCACACCTTTGAAGAATTGAAAACTGCAAGTATGATACTAGCTCTGTAGCAGGTATATAAGTTAGCCACAAATGCTGTATTTTACCAAGTCAATTTCCCATTGGTATCCAACTTTCAGTCAAGTGAACTCATTTTGAGGAAATAGCTTCTCTCGGTATACTTTCTTTTTATAAGATTCAAACTTGAAATTTTATTCTTATTTAAGGGTAATTAACTTCTTAAAAACCATTAATTTTTACTCAAGTTTATTTTTAGACCAAACATAGATGCAGCTCCATAAGTATTGTTGGTACTTTTTTCCAACCAGAATAGAAATTTTACCTCAATAATTCTTGTAATGAAGGATTTTATTAATAATGTAGATTGTCGAGATAAAACTCCAATTTTCTGATTGAAGAATAATGCAAACAACACGTATAGAATTGTGTTTAAGTTTTGTCCTTGATTTTTTTATAACAAAAAGTGATAGAATAATAAGACACTCTCAAAATTGTTCAATAGGAAGCTAATGATATGTCGAGATTATTAGGAGAGAGCCTGAGATATTATTAACATAAAACAAAACGTTATACAAGAAAGTCTAAATTGGATTAGTTGTTATAAACTTTTTTTTTATATGTTTTTTATTATAATGGATAAAAAAAATCCTAAAATATTATTGCACCGGCATAAACCACAAAAATTTCTATCCATTAATTTTTATTTATTTCAATTAAACATGTAAATGAGAAGCCAAATCACAAAATTATGAAAGAAAAAGGGGAAAATAGTCTAAGCCATAAATTGTAAGGAGAAAAAAGAAGTGAATTGGTGGATGTCATGCATAGGATCAAGTAATGATTGGGACAAGATCTTACCAAACAAGAGCTACCTAGTGGGTGTGGTCATCACTTGCTGCTTTCTCATTGAGTTCCTTACAATTAGTCTACCAAATGCCAATGGGGGATGTTGAATTCATTCATTCAGGTTGAGTATTGTAATCAATCATGAGGGTGAGCAGTGAACTTCAGTAAACAGTGAGATAAAAGAGGTGTTTGATTTGATTTGCCTTTACAAATCTTAGAAGTAAAGCGTTGATTTGATATCAAAGATAGATGTTGATTTGATCATCTAATTAAGCAATGGCCTATGATAGACTCTATTAGCATATTTCGTTGTTGTACCATATCCGGGAGTTACCACCGACGACGTTGACTGCATACACATGTTGACGTAGTAACGCATGGGAAATGGTTTATTTGGGATGCGGCTAAAGAATCAAACTTGTGTAGACTTGTAGTATCTTTTTATCCATGGAAAATTCTTGCTTATTTATGAGATCCTACCTGTATTACTGCATGTATTGACACCAAGAGTGAACACTACCCGAAATTTCAATCAAATAAAATTCACCAATTTGTAATCAGCTATTAATATTTAAAAATGCTTAAGAACATAAAATAATCGAATTAAATCATGCTGGTACATCAACCATAATAATTGTGAGGAAATGTGTTGTCAGGGACTCGGTGATGACAGGGCACATTTGGGCACAGATTGTAAGGTAAAGTGTGATAATATAAGATATATTGAAGAATACTATATCTCAGAAAATCTTATTCAACAATATATATATCATAAAAGCGAAGAATGAACCAAATCAACTTAAAACATAATTCAATAATTGACTCGTTAAACTTGATTCATGAATCAAATAAGTTAAATTTAAGTTTAAAGTTGAGTTCATTAAATACCTAAGTAGAACTTGAACTAACTGGATTCAATTGAATCATAAACTAGTTCGATATATAAATCTATCCATGAGGAATGCTAGCGACACTCTTTTTTGAATACTCTTGTTCAAAATTTATTAAAAATCACTAATTTTGATAGGTTGTGTTTCTCAATTACTGTTTTTTTTTCTCCTAATTTATATTAAATGAGAAATAAAATTTACAAAATTCGTTATTTTCAATAAATTCTAACACATTTTAAAGAGAGTATTCAAAAGAGAATGTTAAAGAAAGTGTCACTAGCATTCTTCATCTATCTATTTATATCTAGACCTATCTATATATAAATCTATGCATATATTAAATATTATATATTATTGAATTCTTATAATTTTTTAAGTTAATTTAATAGTAATTTTTGTATGAAATGAATAAATAAAAACAAGTACAATAGTTATAATTTTAAATTGAGTTGAGCTAACGAGTTGAATCAATTTTTGCACGAGTTTAAATTTAGTTAAGTTGAACTAAAAATAAAGGTTCATATCAAATTTAAATTGAACTTCAAGCTGAACTATTTATGTTGAATTGAGCTCGGCTCACTTCGACTCATCTTTAGCCCCGATACAATAGTATAAGATATTGTATTGTTAAAATATACTTGAAGTGTTATTTTTTAAAAATACTAACTTCTAGCTTTTTATATTTTCTTTAATTAAGGTACATATTTTACTTTTAATTAGAAATTTTTGTTGGGTATTCATAATTAATATTAAAATTATAATAGATTTATGTATAACAAATATGTAATGAGAAATTATATTCTAGTTAACTAAATATAACTATCAAAATTTAATTTTAATATTTTAAATGTATAGTTTATTAATTTTTAAAAATATATATTTTATTGACACACATTTGATTTATAAATTTAGAATATAAAAATTTAATATATTTTTTTGAAAAATAAATATTTAGATAATATTGATTTTTATAACATCAAATTTTACTGTCAACGTTATCTTTTTGAACCATATACTTGATTCATGCTTACCATTGGGCTGTTGATTCCTGCAATTATTGCTTCATGCGCTCCCTTCCATTCCAAAAAACCCAAATGAAATACAAATTTCCATTTTGAAATAAAATTTTCAAAATATAATAGGATACAAGAAGTTTTAGTCTTATCACTGTCAAGTAAACTCCTGATCGATCACTGTCACTTTGGGGTGTCAATTGTGGCTAGTCAGCCCTATTCAGACAATGAGACTTATGAGTTGTGCAAAAATAGATATTTATTTCTTACATTTTCAATATTAAATTCAGTATATTTTATTGTATTTTAAAAAATCCATTTTAAAATATAAATTTACTATTTGGGTTGGCTAGTTGGCCCATTTTTTTTACTCATTAATACTATTAAAGCCATTAATGTTCAATAAAAATAATTGATGCCAACTGAAATATATCTCTTATGAATTAAACCTCGAATAAACTAGAATCCTCTCTGTTGGTAATTATTGATGAAATATTTTAAAAAAAATTGTCGGGAAGATTTAGATACAGATAAATAAATAAATAAAAACTGGGTCTTTAACATGCACAAAGAGAGAGATCGAAAAGGCAATGATATTATTAATTCTAAAATTAATCCATTTTGGACTTTGATTATATATGAATTTGATTAGTTTACGAGTTTAATTCTTATAGTTTTAACTACTTACGTCCAATTAGTCAAATTCTGTTCAAAACATTAAGCACTAAATACGTGGACTAACCTCTTTTACTATATCTAACCCCATTAATATTTCGATCGTCCAATCAGCCAAATGTTAATATTTTACTGTCAGTGACAACTGTTAATATATTTTAACATTTTAAAAAATAATAAGTAAATTTAATGACTGATCATTAGTGAGTAACAAACAAATAGAGGATAATATCATGGACAATATATATTTATTATATATTAACAAATCAAGTTCAATTATTTGAACAATGATTCCTTCTAGGAACGCATACGGCTTTTTGCTATGTCTAACATGTATATCTTTTTATTTTTATTTTTTATTGATGTACATAACAGAGGTATATCTGATCAAATAGAACTAATAAAGTTCTTGTTGATAATAATGCACGATGAGAATAATGCACCTTAATAACCTTATCACTATATGCCAATGGCTCCAACATGAAGATGATGGGGTTGTGCTCTTTAATTTGAGCCAAAATCCAACGCTTCACTTTCACTGGCTAATAAAACTGAACGAAATGGCAATGCAAAAGTGCAACTAGAAACCACTACCATAAACAAAATTGCAAGGTACCAAGAAGAATAATACGTGGCCATTATGACCTTTCTTAGTTCTTGCTAGAAATCCAAGAATTTATTTAGTTGTTATAATCTTGACAGATGGCGCATACTTCGTCTATGTTGCTATTTATCAAGTATTCCGGCGATTGATTGTAGTAAATTTAGCTATCGTTAACTTTTGAATGATCCCACTTTAGAATTTAATTTTACTTAATAAGTTGGTTTGATTTTATGAGAAGTGTCATGATACATTCATTCCAACACATCTTTTTATTTGTTAAAATTTGGTGAAATTTATAAAAATCATGAGTAAGATTTGTT
The DNA here is from genome assembly GCF_004193775.1 of Glycine soja. Classification (NCBI taxonomy): domain Eukaryota; kingdom Viridiplantae; phylum Streptophyta; class Magnoliopsida; order Fabales; family Fabaceae; genus Glycine; species Glycine soja. The sequence continues at coordinate 13,337,833 of NC_041009.1, read as the reverse complement.
AGATTAGAAGTGAAAGCGTATGGAATTTCGTAATTTTAATAAATTTTAATTAATAATATAATAGAGTATGTTCAATAAAATATATTAGAAAGTGTAATACTAATATTTTATGTCCCAAATAAATCTCGTGAATTGGTATATATGAATCAAAGTCATACCTCTTAATTTTATATATATTTGATTTGATGGACTAATAATATCCATGCAACAAAAAACTCATACATCATCGAGATGAACCTATGATAGTATGGATTTCTTTTACTTTTTTTTTTTTTTTTTGTATATAGTAGGAAATGAAAGAACACATTTCCACAAGCTAAACATTTTATGCAACTTGACCAAGACTAGCCAAGTTTTGAAACTCACAGCCACTTTACATAACCAAAACTAGCCTCAAATGTATATCCTGTTGGGAATCAAATTTGGTATGGTATACCAAACTGTACAAAACAATGAGATATCTGACTGCTGCCAGAAGGAACATACATACTCACTCTTAAGAAGACACAGGTAGTGAGCAATTGACTCGAACCTGACCTTGAAGTCCAGTTAGAACATCAAGGTTAGACATTTTCAACATGACCCTAGCAAAGTCCATTCGAAAGGTTGATCCATCATCTGAAGCATAAGCAGAGACCAATCTGGCGGTTTTCTGCTCGGCCATCAGCTGCTGATCCGCGAAAAGAAGCCCTCTTCCTCTTAGCAGGCTCTGGTAGTAGTGAGTGTCAAATGATGCTCCTGATGACACTGAAGATGACAGTGCCTGCATGTATGACATCCCCATTTTGGAGTGGAAATCACTGCTCACTGGCTTTGAGATCGTAAACTCGTCTATGCTGGTGCTGCTGTTCTTGCTGTCTGGGCAGTTTAGCCTCATCTGGCGAAGGAAATCGAGGGGGATGCTGGGGTCTGGTTGTCCTGTGCCTTGAAAGTTGTACAGCCTTTGCTGAATGAAGTCGCAGCCGATTTTGCCAATGTTGTGTCCTCCTGCACATCATCAACAGACAAACCAATGCACCTTGTTAGTCAGATTCTATTCATGGATGACGCTGAAAACCAATAAAAACCAGAAAACAACGATAACAACAACAAAAGTGTTAATCCACTAGGTCAGATTGGCTACATAAATCGTGCAATGTCGTCTGGTTTGGTTAAAGACTCTATGGATCACATGACAATAAGTGTTGGCTTTACTTACTTTTTGATCCTACTAATCATAGGTTTTCATTTGGTATCCTAATAATATTTAGAGTGACCAAAATGCAAGCAAGACACACACTTAGTGGACAAAATAAACAAAAAACTAATAGTGAGACTGCCAAACTATATAAAGAAAGAAACAAAAAAAAATGATGAGAACTAGATTACAACTTATTAAGAATGGGGACCGAAAATTACATATATTTAGACTGATACAAGAAATGTAGAGTAAGTACCAAGAAGGCTGACTGTTTCTCTTGCATTGAATCCTCTGAGATTGAAGAGATTTAGTGTGCGTGTAACGTTATCATCAGGTCTGGGAATCTGATCAGTTGCTTCCTCAAAAAATGATTGATGGCTATCCCTTCTTCCTGTTAAAACTGGATAGAAAGGTCCACCAGCCTGCCATGGAGATCCACAAAACATATCATAGGTACAATGATGCTGAACTTCTAAGAAGTGTAATATAACAGCAAAAGTAGATATTCTTGAAAACTTTGCTACCTCAAATCATAATATCAATATGTCAAGTTCAAGGAAAAATTATGCACTTGCTTATCTTATCAAGGACATGCATGAATAATATATAGACACATGATTGAACAAGGACAAAAGTAACATAAAGAGAGACGAAACAAATGAGTCAAGACAAACTTGCAACAAACCAACAAGCAGTTGCTGGAAAGAGAATCAGAACAAAGTTGAATTCAAATGATTTAGTAAACTTGTTTCTAACTGGCTTTCCCCGTGAAATATTCATGTGAGAATGATAGCATGAAAATGAACTAGGCATCACTACTTGGCTAGTAAAAGATGGTATTTCAGTTTTAAAAAAAAAACAAATGAAGCAATAAACCAGTCCAGAAATATTATCAAAACATCATTATTGTTTTACTTTTTGTTATATTATTTTGATGGCTAATAAGTTTCAGGACAGAGAAACAGGACCAAGCCATGTAGCATTTACAGGTTCCAAACTTGCAATTGAAGTCAAAATGCATCAGAATTCAGATCTTCAATTTAACACCCAAACTCTCCATCTGCCATCCTTACTACAATCAGAACAACAAATCCTAAACTATCAACGTAAACTGAAACTCAAGATACAGTATAGTCCCAATCCAAGTCAATTGGAAACAAAGAAATATGTACCAGAAGAATGGAATCTCTTGCTGCAAGAGCAAGTATGTCAGCACAAGACACAATCCCGGGACATGCTTGTTCCACCTCTTCTTTTATCAGCTCAATTTTGTCAAAACCTCTCAATGTCTGATTTGGCACAGCCTGCTTCTCCACCGAACGGTTTCTATCACCATTGTTCTCATCCAACAGCAAAGAAGCATCACACCCCTGATTCAGCAACACCCCAAATGCAACAAAAAGTATATTAAGAGATTGTTTACATGCATAAAAAACAATTTAATTAAAATGTAATTCAATCATAAATTAACATGAACCGTAAGATTATTAACCTTCTTAATAATTACTTTAAAATTCATATCAGTCGTAATTTCTAATTAATTGACGGTATAAGGGTTTCTACACATAAAAATTAAACTCTATAAAGAAAAAGTGAAAATCAACGATCTACATAATAGCACAAGATCATGATCAATATTCAGGATATTCATTATTCATTATTCAAAGCACAAACAGCATAGTCAGAAGAAGGAATCAAGAAAATCTTAAGGGAAAAAAAGCAAGTAATCAAGAAACACACATTTGAATAAACACAACAAATACTCCAAATTCATGGTCTTGGACGCAAGAAAGGGAAAAACAAAAGACGCCCCATTTCGGTTTCAACACAAAGCACAAAACTTTATAAAAACAAAAAAAAACAAAAAAAGCAACCCCACAAAAAAAAAAGAAGGACCTCGATGAAGCAATCGTGGAAGAAGAGACGAAGCAGAGCAGGTGCAACGTCCCTGTGGTCGAAGTATATGCGAGTGAGCGCCGAACGAACAACACCCTCCGCTTGGGGACACGTGTCCCTATAGAAATCGTATTCGAGATTGGACCCATCACGTATCCTTTGGTTGAAAGGGAAAGAGACAGCATAGAAGCCAAATCCATTTGCAAGCTTCAAAGAAAAGGTAGAAGAATCGGAGAAAGAAGAAGTGGTTTGGGTTTGGGTTTCGCCTCGAGGGCTTCTGAGAGAGAGGAGCACGGGGACGACGAGTGCCGCCACGATCCAGAGGTTGATGATGCAGCTTCGCATTTTGGTTGGTTTCTTCAGAATCTTTGGTGCAGAGAAGAGAGGGAAAAGACGCGGGAAGGAAGGAAGGAAGTTATGTTAGTTGCTGATTGGTTGTTGTGAAGTGATGTGTTATAAGCCGAGAGGGGCATTGGGTTTAAGTATTTGGTCTGTGTTGGGCTTTGACCCTTTGTTCCGAAGGGGCTACTATTGGCTTCTATCAATATTGTTATTGGCCCCTATCATTGTGCGAAAATACCTTTCTGTCCTCAACTTCAAATTTCTCCACCCCTTCCTCTTCCTTCTTCCCCGCTCTCCCCACCTTCTGTCCCCCATCTCCCAGCCTTCCCTTCCCTTCTCTTCCCATTCTCCTTCCCTTTCGAACCAATTTCTTCTCCTCAACCAATACTTCTCCTTGCCCCACCCGTCTCTCTCTCCTTCCCAACTCGCGTCTGAGGTGGGTTTTTTTCCTCTATTTCTTGTTCAACAGAATTACAATCCAATTATTTATTTTTTTTCCACAAAAAACAACGGAGTTGTAATTTTGTTGTGTTATTGAAAATATAAGACAATAAAATCACGATTTTGTTGCGTTTATATGTATCAGGGGAGACTACTCTTGTCAAGTAATGCAAATTGGATTTTGTTGATTTTTTTTTCTAAATTGCCACTGAAATAATAGTTACTAATTGTAATTGTTATTGCAGAGTCGATTTCAGATGACGTTGGGAGCTATGTAGAGCTTGCTAGACCTCAGAGTTGTGCTAGAGGGCACAAATAATCATTAGGTTATACAACAAGCTTTGCAATTGTTGGAGGAGGACTTAGTAGCTTGGTGGAACTCAGACACATAGAGACGCAAGAAGAGGCCTGACAAGGATAAAGGCGGTTGATTTTTTGTATTATTATCTTTTGATGTAGTATGCACAATTTTTGTTGTTTTGACATACTTTTTTTAGTTTATATTGTTGTTGAATTACTTCTTTTTTCGTGTACATCAATTCTTTAAACAACATACACCTAGTAACAACAATGATCTCTTCAATTGATCCATATAACAAACACCAACAACTAAAGAAACACTAATAATACAAATTTTTCTTTAAAAAAGTAGTTATAAAGTAAAAACATGACTGCACATATTTATCACGTATCAGAGCAATGATCTCATTAGCAAATCTTGCTTTCCTTGGTTTGTGTAGCACGACAAGGTTTTATCCGAAGATCGTTCAAAAGTTGCATTTAACTTAATCAGACCTTTGCTACTAAATTTCAAAAAAATGAAAAATATTTTTCTCACATCATCGTCGAGTTTAAGCTTCATGCACTCATATTCAACACAACCATCACCAACATAAACAGGTTGATGATAAAAAAGATCAACTAAAATTATACAACCTCTAATGACATCCATAATTGTTTTCTTAAAGTATCAAACGACATGTTTTCACTTATTGTGACGACTTTAGAATCACTAGAACATTCAATAATATCTCTTCAAATGATGAAATTATGTCACCATTGCAATACACAACAACAAATACATTTTCCATGTTTTAAACAATATGGTGAATATCAAGCAAATGTGTTGAGTTGCATCAAACCCAACTGTTGTTTATATTAGATGATATGTTATTCTCTCATGAGTCATACCAATGGTTGAGATTGTCCCAACAATATAAACGGTTTAGATTTTGTCTATATTTAATACAATTGATATGTGTATCAGAAAAAACAATATTAAGTCAATACGTCTAAAAAGCAATGTTCAATCAATAAATGCAATGTTCAATCAATAAAAAACACCAAATATATTTTTTCAATTTTTTGAAAAGCAGTACAATGCCATAATGGAACGATTCTGTTGTGTTGTGGAAAAAAATAATGAAATCTCGATTTTGTTGTGATGAGGGAATACAAAATTGGTTAAGCAACAAAATCATGTTTCTATTGTACATTTTATTCAATAAAATCATGACTCTGCGAGAAGGAAAATTTTGGAACAAAAATGGGGATCAACCCCTTGAGAGGGACCAATAACAACTCCCTTGTTCAGATGAGGGGTTTCATGGGCCTAGTAATGATGTTGTTTAGGATCATTTGCAAAGGTGGAATGAATTTAATAATAAAAATTAAAAATAATTTATTCATAAAATAATAATAAATAAAAAAATTTAATACAACACGGATTATTAAACTAGTTTATATTAACAATTGTATTTGAAAATCATCTTTGGAACATCAAAAGTCAAGGTGAAATATTACCTCACTATCTCAATGTTCATGGACCACATCTATTTTCTTGATCTAGTAATGTCCATCTCCCGCTTCTAAATGCCAATAGTCATTTTTATGTACCAAAATTGGCAGCACCATTAGCAACCAATGATAGCTATTGAGTGCAAGCTTAACTACTTCTATTTGAGATCACTTTAATTGATCCCTCTTCTTAAACTTGGCATGTCACAATACCAAAGCAAAGCAGAGACAGCGGACATTGTTTTGAAACAGATGCACGAATATGAAAGTTCATATATTATGTGGATAGTCAAGAGCTGTCATTACTGTTCCTGAAAAATTGCAACAGTTATCAGGAAATTTAAAGAAAATTGCTATTCAAGATTTCAAGTTTAGCATCCAAGATTTCAAGTTTAGAGTCCGTTTGTACTACTATCTCATTAGAAACGAGTTATGGCCAAAGCAAAATTTGTTTGGTTTGGAAATCATGCAAAACTTCGTTTCACACAAAAAAACAAGGGCTTAGAAGGGATGGCTCATGACTGATTAACTTTTCCATAGTGAAAGGCCAAAAGCACCTAATGGCTGTTGTAGAAATTCACAAAAGCAATTAAATATACAATGCAATTGTTATTCTATACGTCATAAACATCACAGCCAGCAGACCACAGAGGGGATGTTTTCAAAGGGGTTGAAGAATTTACACATACGTCTAATCTACTTTGAAATTTAACTTCACTTGTTTTTAACAAGGCAGGGAGAGGAAAACACACCCCCATTTCTACACACTGTTTATGCCTAGGCTCAATCCTATTCTCTAGGCTAAATGAGAAATACTGTGGGAATTCTTTCAGCTCCTTCAGATCTCTCCCCATCTCCACCACAAAGTAACTGTATTTAGGCTCCAAGTTATTTTTAATACTATAACAAAACAGCTGAGGAAATCTTCGGAACATTGAAGTTGCATCACGGCGAGAAAACCCGATATTCTCAAAGTAATCAATCCTGGGCATGAACTTTTCTTCAACACTACATGATAGCAAGTCAGTGTGCTTGTTTACCTCTTCTATGCCAATACTTTGGAGGAAGTATAGGGTAGGACGAAGTCGCTTACTAACACTGCAGACAAGCAACCTGGGACGGCGATTTATTACCCGCTTAATATGCGAGCCAGGCACATGAACCTCGCGATGAAGGAAGGTGAAGACAGGTATGAGGTCTGAGACTTGGGTGGTCAGAATATCAGGGCACATGCCAACCATACGCCGAAACTCAATTGCGGTGAAATCCAAGGAGGTAATGTATTCCACGGTGGATTTTATGTCAGCAAGAGAAGTTGTGATCACTGTTGGATGGTTTTCAATAAGCGAGAAAGAGTCAATACCGATTGATTCCAGATACAGGAGTTTCTTTTGGAAACCGGTATCATCGGGAGGGATAGTTTGCTTTGGACATCTCCACTTTATAACCTGTAGTACAGCAGAAGCACATGAATTTTCAAGATGATGATATTATTCATTAATCAACAATTTGATATGCAAGCTAATAGTCCATTCTCTAACTGAAGATGAAATTAATGTGCATGTACAGAAGACAAAAAGACCAAAAAAAGTGTACCATACAGACACCCAATGAAAAAACAGCACATGTCAAAATTTGTTTCTCCATTCAAATGAATCTCACTATAACTATATGAAAGATAGGATGGAAATATTATGCATATTAGAGGTTAAACCAGGGGTAAGTTTTCCCAAATTCAACACTATGATAGTAGTATCACTAAACATTGATCAAGATTATGATTTGCAAATATCGATAGGATGTTCTATGAATGCAAAATTAGACAACCAATTCCCTAATTGAACCATTGATCAAGATTTTTATTCCCCTATAAATTTTTAGTCTTAATGCTAAAGCTACATTTATTTCCTATCCTCAATTCCATCAGTAAATTCCACTTTCTATAACAATCTTTGCAAAGTCTTTTAAAGGCAATCGAAAGTAGAAAAGAAAAACAAGTTGAACAAAACAGTGCACATAAAAAACCATCCCCCATTCTAAGGAGAATTGTGGCAGTTAAACTCAGTTTTAAATCGTATACTTGTACGAGTTTATGTTTTTTCCTATCAACCAGAATGCTTGTAAACTTGCTTGGCTGCAAACTCAGATGAACTTGGAAGAACTCATAAACTTGCGAGTTCAGGGGCAAGTTCACAAGTTCATAGCAATGCAGCAAAACATCACTCAACCCCACCAAACAACTGTGTTTAAGTGTAGCTTCCTTTTTGATTTGTTCTAAAACCTAAGTCACTCTAAAGTCAAAATCCACGACATCCATTGTGACCTGCAATTGCATTCAAGTGTTGCCCAGCCCATCAACCATTCTTCCAATGAATGACCTTGGCCACCATCAACCACCTTGCAGCACCAAACATTCTTCTTTAACCGGCAACCAACCATGACCGAGATCTATAACACCCTCACTTTACAAAAAGACAACCATCTGTGACACCCACATCTGCAAAGCCCACAACAGGAAGCCAGCAACCTATGAAAGGACCCAGCCAGCCACAAACAGAAGCCAGCAACTGGCAAAAGAACCAACCGCACCCTTCCAACCTGCATGTAAATGAAAGCTAGAGGAGGTGTGCCTTGAAACCCATGACTGCCTTCATACATTATTAAAACTGAAATCTGTATGTCCAAACCAAAAGGCCAGCAACCCTCTTCTCTGTTATTATATTTTGTCTGTGAATTAATAATTAGTTTTTGTTATTTTTTATTATTAAAAGTAGAATGTTTTGGACGGAAATTTGAGAACTTCATAACTTAGATCATTGAGAATGTCTGTACTATCATAATTTGTTAGTAAGGTATGCTTTATTATGAAGTTGAAATGCTAGTTTTTGTATTATTTTAAAGTATTATATTTGATTTGTATACTATGATTATGTATTTTTAATATTATTTCAGTAAAGGGTAAAACCCTTTTGAATTTACAAGTTGAGTTTACCAACCCTCTACGAGTTAACATAAACTCTTGAGTCTTGAGTTTGACCACTGTGGCTAAGAGTACCATGTAGAAAACTAAGAGCTTGATTGTATTAGATGCTGTTCGATTTGAACAGAGATTGAGCAAAAAAGGATGAATAAACTTCCTATAAACAATATCCAAAAGCATGAAAGGTAAATTGGAATTCCAACTTTTCCCCATTTTGCTAGTTAAAATCTTAACCAAACACGCCATGACACAATACCAATTCAGTGAATTCACAAAAGACCGTAGGTACCATGTATCCTGAAGGGAAAGAATTGTCAAGCATATTAAAATGAGAAGGTCTTCAACAACAACTATCAAATGCACACAAAATAGACAACACTCAGTACTTCACGTCTTTTGAAGTAACAAGCAACACTGTTGTCCAAAATATAGCCAATAACCATGTAAAAACTTCAACTAAATTTTCAATCGAAACACAGCTAAATCCTAGATATTACAGAACTTTCCCTCAGCTGAATACTATTCTGAACTTCATATAACATTACCAGCAATTTCTACTTTGGTATCACACCTTGAGAAAGTAAAAGGCAACAAAAGTTTGCACAAACAAAAAACCCCAATTAAAACAAAAATCATATCCATTGAATTCATTCATCAGTAAAGGGCATCACCCAAATTTAAAAAAACCTCCCAACCATACCAAGGACAACCGGCAAGTTCATTGCACAAATAAGCATAGACCCAGAAAGAAAAAAATAAAACTTGAGCATCATTGAGCATAGACCCAGCAACAAAAATCAAAACTTGAGTCTTGTCGGTACAATTTGGCAACTCCTAATAAACCCAGAAAAAAAAGAAGAAAACTTTGTAGCATTGGGAGAACAGGGTGAGGCAGAAACACTCACAGTGGCCCTGACAAAGAATTTGGGTCTTCTGCAATGGAAGGAGGGGATGGAAGTGGGGACCCTTGAATGGAAGGGCTTGCAGAGGCCAGTGAAGGATTTGGGAATGGTTGGAGATGGAGAGAGAGAGTGGTGTTCAGTTGAAAACATGGGGTTAGGGGTGAAGAGAGTGGTGGCAGAGGCCATTTGGGGTCTCTAAATGGATAATGGGAGAAAGAGAAACAAGGAAGAACAAGAGTTGTGTTGTGGTGTGGTATGGCTATGAACAACTCTGAGTAGTGGTGAAAATAATAGAGCAATAGGATCGATGGCGTGTGCTTCCAATTGGAGAAATGGTGGATGAGAAGATAGAGAGAAATCTTGCGTGTAACCCTCTTGTGGGTCCTATCTTTTCTGTAAACTTCTACATCCATACATTTGGAAAAATCATTGTCTTACACAAACGACATGTTCTTCACCATTTTTTTTTATTAAGTGTTCTTCAACATTTTTAGTCTTTACTGTATCAATTTCATTATTTTTTTTAATATTGAACAAAGGATAAAAATTTCATTTAGTGTATTATATATTTTTCATTTTTCTATTTTGATTTTTATGTTTTAAAAGTCTTATTTTTTTAGTAAACGATGAAGTGATGTTAATTTTATTATTATTTTATTATATTTTTTGTGGTTTAAAATTATTAATAATTGTTTGTTTAAAACATTTAATAGGTATTAAATAATTTAATTAAATTTCAGATATTATAATTTCTGATGTTTTTAACAGCGAGAATAGAAATTATTTTCGATAGCTGTTAAATGTTTCAAACTAGCCATTTCTGACAAATTTCTAATTGTTTTGAACTGTAAAAAACTAAATTGCCAGAAAACATACTAAATAATAATAAATTGAACATTTCATTGTCATTTAATGGACACAAAGACTATTTTGGGTTCATATATAAACGTAAATATTAAAATGAGACTTTTAAAACATTAAGGATGAAAATAGGAAAATGACAAAACATAAGGAATTAAAATAGTACTTTAAAGTTGAAGCATAATGACAAGTTTTAAATGGTTTTAGTCTTGTATATGTGGCTAATTTAAGTTTTACAAATGTTTTTGCTCACAGATTTAATTATTTTTTTGGATGTTTTTATTAGTGATATCATATGTCTATCCAAAGTTAAGTCTAGAGATTGGGGGTGTCAAAGTTGAGGGGGTGGAACAACTGAACGGGCTAGCAAAGTTTTTAAGGAAACATTACGAGAAATGACAAAGACAACAAATGTGTCTTGAAAGCATGCAATTCAGGAAAATATATGATGATGACAACAAGAGTCTAATTGTACCTTTCTCTGGGGAGAAAATCAAATAGGAGGTTTGAGTATGTGAAGGAGAGAAGAGTGTAGGGCCAAAGATGAAGTAAAATTTGGATTTATTAAGGAGTTTTGAGCGAATGTAAAAGCTGACTTTATTTCTTTTTCATAGAAATCCCATGAATATGGCAAGCTATTAAGAGAACTAATAGCTCCTTCATTGTGTTTTTCTATGCAGCTCCTTCATTGTTTTAATTCCTAAGAAGGATAGCTTATAGCTACAACTTATATTTACCTTTTTGGTACACATAAGTACAATTTATTCTTATCCTTATTTAAATTCTAGTTTTTACATCTTTTTTAGTTCAAGTAAATTTAGTTTTTAGACATTTATTTATTTTGTAAATTTGAATTTTAGTGTTATTTGTTTTAGTCTTTTAATATATTCAAATTGAAGTTGGGTTTTAGAGAATATGAGGATTTAGGTCATGATAGAAAATTTCCATTGACCCTACTAACAAAGAGTGTCAACTAGCTAAGCACAATATAGAAATCACCATTCTCTTGAAGGAATTCTAGCCCAGCTAAAGAAAGTGCTGGCTGGGCTAAAAATGAGTCAATAGCATACAATTTTGAGAATTGTTATATACACTTCCCCTCTCCCCTTTTTACTAGTGCACTCTCATTTTGATTTTATTTTCCAAAAATAACCCTGAAAATACACTCCCCTTCATTCTCCATAAGTCCCTCTCCCTCCCACAGCCTTCTCCAATCTCCACCACTGCTGTCAAGGAAGACTAGGCCTTCTCTACGGATGTTGACTTCATATAACCAATGAAAATATTATATATATGTAAACTGGCATCAGAAATGCCAAAGAAATTACAAGTATAAAGATATAAGCCATCCTCTGTTAAGAAGGTATAATATACCCAACAAAAAAGTGAATTGGTTACAACTTATTTATGAACATGATGCATAGTAAATAGCCTATAACCACCCACTACCTTTAACTGTTAAAATAGCTAATAACAATTATTCTTGCATCTGGATAGCCCAATGGAACTTACAAATATCCAAAACGAACACCCTCCTAATGGGACTGATGTCCAATGCTTCAGTGACCATGCTGAGGATATGTTAATTTTAAATAATATCTTTAACTTTATAATTCTTTTTTACGAGATGAAAAAATAGATCAAAATTTTTGTAGGAACAAAACACGAGCTTAGATAACTTTACAGAGACTGAAAATTATATTTTAGTTTTTTTTTACAACAATTATCCGATATCCCATATGTTAAAGCCGAACAAACAATATAATTATATTGTTATTGAATTTATTTTAATTTTAAATAAAATTAACATTAAAAAATTATAAAGTTGGAGTAAATTTTTTTTATAAAATTAAAGATATTATTTAAAATTAAATACTTACCTAAAATTTACTACATATTGAAAAACAATTACTAATTTTTTTTTATAAAAAAATCTTAAAAAACACGTTAAAAAACATTTTCTCAAAATAAACCAACATAAATTCGCGTTAATTTTTTAAATTACGTTCATCTTTCACTGTGAGCATTTTGGTTTGCAAAAGCAATCATCAATCATGGGAAGCGATAGAAAATCGAAACGAGCTTCACCCTCCCAACGCGAAGGTACTTCACTTTCCCTCGCTATGCAAAATCTGTGACTAACACTAAATCCAAACTAAGTTTCGATTTTGGAACAAAATTTGATTCATGGGTTCTGCGTAATAGTGAAGAAGAAGAAGAAAAAAACAATTGTATTTTGTACCCATTTTTCTGTGTGGGAACTTTATTGTCTGTTACTAATTGTGGGGTTAATTGATAGATGAGAAGAGAAGCAAGAGGCGGAGAACGGTAGAGGATGAGGAAAGGAAGCAACGGAAGAGGGAAAAGAAGGAGAAAAGGAAGGACAAAAAATCTCACGAGCATTCCAAAGAAAATTCTGAGAAGGGTGAGTGGGTTTTGTATCTTTTAGTTGTTAATATTTGCTTAATTTTAGGGTTGTCAATGTTGGGCTTTCAAGGCAGAATAAGAGAGATAAAAAAGGTAGAAATGAGAATGTTGAGATGAATGTATGGCGGCACAAGAAAAGATAGGATATGAAATGATTGTATACAAGGAGATATTGGTGTTGCACTGATTGAGGAAAAAATGATAGAGAATAAGTTAAGATGGTTTGGATTGGATACATGCAAAGAAGGTGAATGGAAGCCCAACGAGAAGAGTAGGCGGCATGGTTTTTTGTCATATGGAAATACAGAGTGAGAGACCAAGAAGGACATCTGGGGGAAGTTGTTAAGAGGAATCTTATGGTAAATAATATCTTTGACAATTTGGTCTTAAGCTTAGACAAATAGCATTGTGTGATCTATGTAGCCAACCTCATCTAGTGGAATAAGGCTTTTATTTTTGTTGCTTAACTGTAGTGTCTGCAGGACATGATACATGCATATTTAGGTGCTATTGTCTGGATTGGACAACCAAGTTCAACCTTGGTGGGACTATTAGTTTTAAATCTTGAATGAACTGAATATGATAAGATTATAAGCATATGAAACCTAGACATTCAAAGAATGGTAACATTATTAACCTTGTGTTATTGTGTAAGTGATGTTGCTTTCAAAGTGCCTTAGGATGTGATAGTCTATCTAAGAGATTAGTACCGTATCTCTACTTTACAGAATGCGGAACAAGGAAAAGTAAGGGTTTATCTGTTGTCAACATGATTTGGAGGGTATTGAGAGAGATTGTAAACTAAGCCAGTTCGATTAGGAGCAAGAGGATATGGAGATTAATTCTTTATTTGCTAAAATCTTCGATGTTCTAGTCCAGAAGGCATGCCAATATTTTGTATGTAATTTGAATTTAAAATCAATTTTAGGCATCTTTCTTTTCTTATACTTAGGTGCATGAATGGGAAAAGTTGTCTCACTAATTCTCCAGTTCTGTAACATAAGTTCAAAGGAGACCCAATTTAAATGAATGTGAATTCATTTAGGCTTACTTCTTGGGGTCTTGGACAATGTCAGTATTTCTTATGATCATGTCTACCCCTCAACATGTTTGATTTCCTACAGTAATAGGGCAATGTATAGGCATTACACATCACTACCTGATAGGAACTCAGAAAATAAGATGGAAACTAGGTGGAAAGAATAAAGTGAGTAGAACTTTATTATTGGAAATAGGACCTAAAGTGGAGAATTGAATAAGGATCTTTCCTCCCACTCCCCAATCTGATTTACCGAATACCCTCCCCCATCTGATTTCCCTATTTATCTAACCAAACTCCTCTAACTAACTAGCTAGCTAGTCTCGCTATATAACTAATGGACTAACTAACAGTTGTCTTTATTCAATCCTCCTCATTATACTATATACATCCTAACAATACTTCCCCCTTGAAATTCCACCTTGCCCTCAAGGTGGAAATAGGGAATTCTCATATCATGAGAGCTCCTGCTGATCAGCTCATAACCATGCATCTCTCCCCTGGATGTTGATAATCTCCCCAGGCCCACTATCCTATGCCATTTCACAACAGATTCTATTGGCTACTTTTTTCTATCTTTCTCTTTGGCAATGTTGATGATGTTTTTTTTATTGACTATATAATTAGAGTTTAATTTCTATGCAATGACGGTGTAAAACAGTTTTACACCGTCATCCAATCACAAATTACCATTTGAATTATTTTAAGATAATTATTTTAAAAGTCAACAAACTTAATATACATGGTGGGTTGTGATTGGATGACTGTGTAAAACTTTTTACACTGTCAGTGCATAATCTTTTTTCTCATATAATTAATAGCCATAATGATGGGATGTTGACAATATTATTAGGATTATGGAATGTCATATTTTTATGTGTTAGGGATACATTGTAAGTAGGGTAGCATTATAGGATTGGTAGATTTTCCATTTTCCCAATATTGAAGTTTGTTGGTGATTGTGTCTTCGTAGTTTTTGGAGATTAACTCCAGATTTATAGCATTAAACAGAATTATCAGATTGATTCTGATTTGTATAGTTAGGAGAATATGCTTTTTATTGTGTAAGGATCTCTTGTATATTTTTCCTTCTTTTAGTTCACTGCCAGTTAAGAGGAGAATATCTCCCCTGATTTTTAAGCCTAGATTAGTGTACAACTATTGATCTAAATCCCTTTTTATCTCTCTTCTTTGAATTTTGAAATCAATCATTCATAGTGGAATACATTTTTTTCTAGAATGTTTAATAATTAGGATTACTTAGACATAAATTTGGATTTTCTCTGTAATTGGTAAATCTATAACATATAACATTATCCTCAGGGCAGTGCTTAAGAAATCTAAAGTGAAAAGTCTTTTTTAAAAGTGTAACATTTAATGTTATCAATGCATTAACTGACATGGTTTCAAATAGAAATTTTCTATTTATCGATCTATTAACCATTGCTCTTAGGGAAATAGTTTTAAAAACTGAATTTATGATTGAAATTGTTGGTTGATTCTCCTTTTATCCCTCTCTTCTCCCTCTCTCCCCTTGTTCCATATTCCCTATAATATTCCCTAATAATGATCATAATCCCTAATAATCAGCTGTAGATATTTCCTAATTACAAATCATATCTTTATAATTTCTAAGCCTCTCCAAGATCTTTCTTCCTACCATATTCTGTTTGGTTTGTCCTACATCAATATTGTAAGTGTTTGAGGTTAAGTTGTCAAATTCACTTAGTAATGGATAATCCTTGAATGTTCTTCTTTTGAGGGAAACTTGTTGTGGAAAGTCTATCTACAACTTCCATTATTTGGTGTGATTGTCTACTGAAAATGCTCTTCAAAATGCAAAAGCCAAGCAAACTCAAAATACTAATTACCCGCTACTGTTGCTTACAATTTAAACATTTTACTGTCTTCTATCACAACTCATGAACTGCTGTTATCAATGGCTATGCTGATTATTGCATGGTACTTCACCATCTTTTCTTGAAAATGCTTCAATTTTTAAAAATACAAATTTTGGTTAAATTTTTTCTCATAGCTGGGTAATTTTCCATATAACAATTGCTCTCTTGGTGAATAGCAAGAAAACTAGAAATTTTCCTTTGAAAGATTTTCTTTCTAAATTAGTCCGATACTTACTTTTGTAACACAAGTGAAGTAGAGATGTTCATGTGCTTCCTCTCTATTAGGAATTTTCTACTCATCATTGCTTAATATTATATTTGACGAGCATTAACTTTGTTTAGTGTTGTTTGTTGTTCATTGAACTAGAGTTCTGGTTAATTTACTCTCTTCTATCAAATGGGATTCTTTTCATGCAAAAATAAATCTACATTCTGTTGTTATTTCAGGGAAGTTGAAAGATAAGCACAGAAGCAAACATAGCAAAGTTGAAGGCCATATGGTAAGTTATATATATAATATTATTTATTATGCTACATGCAAAATAATCTTGTATTACTGTCATGCTGTATCTGGGTCAGATCTTTTTCCTTTCTTTTTTCTTTCTTTTTTGCATTCATGCTTTTCTCTTCAACAATTGCATCTATTAATTTTTTTTATTTTTTTCTTCACCCCCACATTTAACAGCATTGTTTTTTCTACAAAATTCATTGATATGGGCGAGGAATGCTTTTATTTTACTAGACAGAAAAATACTGTAGAAAAAATAAAACGAATAGTTTATGCTGCAATGTTCAACAGCCCAATAATGTTTGTTTCCCATATTTTGAAGACTTAATTTTGTTGCTACTGTATAATTATCAAAATAATTTAAAACTTTTAAGATGGACCATTCCCATCTAGTCATGCCACATCATTCCTTTAAAAGGCTATAACCGATATCTTGTTGATATATATTGATATAGTTATGTACTTTTAGTTGTTAGAAGTGATTGTTGATATTATTTGTCGATTGGTTTGTTGATATTTACTGTTCATCTTGGTTATTTTGGATGTAGGATTTCCAAGAATTGTCAAATGATGACTACTTTGCAAAGAACAACGAGTTTGCTACCTGGCTAAAAGAAGAGAAGAATGTGTTTTTCTCGGATCTTTTGGCTGAGTCAGCACGCGAGTTGTTTTCTGATTTCATCAAAGCCTGGAACAAAGGAAAGCTCGATTCACATTACTACGAAGGCATTGCAACCGGACCTCGCACATCCCATAACTGGAATATCAAGAAGTAGCTTTAGACATAAGAGCAGTCATCTGGATCCGATCTCTATAGAGCTTTTGATTAGCCTTCCTTTCTAACCACAAGCTTGAAACAGTAAGTATTGATGTTTTTTTTGTTTTCTTTTTTTATGTGTGTAAATGAGAATCTGCATCAATCTTCAAGAATTAGTTGTTTGTGGTGCTAAAAGGAAAAATGGTACTAGAACAGAGAACAGATGAGTTAAAACAAAAAGCTTAGGGGATTGTTTGCAGTGGCGGATAGGCATGCCACTTTCCCTGGCTGTGTTTCCGTGACTCAATGTGACTGATTCTGGATGATGGATAAAAGTAGGGCAGTTTTTTCTTGTTACTGAAAGATTTATACCAGATCATTTATGATCATATATACCTGTTGTGCATCATGGTAATGAGGGTACAATTTTTTCCTATAATCTCTATTA
Source organism: Glycine soja (assembly GCF_004193775.1). Lineage (NCBI taxonomy): Eukaryota > Viridiplantae > Streptophyta > Magnoliopsida > Fabales > Fabaceae > Glycine > Glycine soja. The sequence goes on along the minus strand of NC_041009.1, from coordinate 13,320,354 downwards.
CCCGACTATTATTTTCCTTACATATTTTACTACCGTATACTCAATCTGAGATTTGTGAACCCCCAACCCGCACACTCCTTAGTGCATGTTTGGATAATTGTTGCGTCCTTTCCAAAAATACATTCAGTTTAGCATCCACCCAAAAGTATGTTCAGAACAGTTAACCAAACATGTAATCTGTGTTAAAAATGACTTACGAAATACGAAAAATTGTCTCGAGCATAATCACAATATGTGATCTTTATTTTTATTTTTCTCTTCTCTTTATCCACAAGAAGGATTTGTTTTTTCTCTTCATTTTTTTTCTTATTATCTATCTGTTCCTGTAAGTAAAGGCTTAAACAATATGTTCTTAGTCCGAGTGGTACTGAATTCGGTTTCCTTAAGTAAGATCTCGGATTTGAGTCTTATGAATGGAAAAAATGTGGTTGAAAGGAGAGAATCTCATTAAAGGTGGTCAGTCAGATTTTTCGACGGAGATTAGTCATCGGCAAAGTCAGTGGATACTTCGTACCGATAATATGATTAAAAAAAGGCTTATAGCAAACTAAACTGATGCTAGTAGAACAATAGATGTACATGCCTAATATTCTATACATAATCTTGTTTAAACCTGGGATTCATAATCTTGTTTGGCTAAAAGGAAAGCTTATCTTCTGTTTCTACCCATGAAATCCACCTCTCAAAGTATGCATAAAGAATATCAAATATGTACCACTGCTTTTGGAACCTGTAAGATTTTTTTCTTCTTTTAGGATATAAAATGCACCATGTAAGATGGCGTGATATAATCATACTACTCGTACAAAACTATCTATCCAATACATTTGACTTAATTACATAATAACATAAATTTGATGTGTAAAGTTAGAAAATAAGGATATATTTATCCTTCGTTTAAAGTCGATTCATAAGCACTATTTTAATTAAAATCAAGGGTGTACAGAAACCTATTTTAAACTATTAATGACTGGAATTCTTGTGTATTTGAATGCTAACATTTTTTTTATGAGATTTGAATGCGAATATGATGCAAAATTTGACGAAGGATTATAATACAGTACACCCTATTAAGGTGTTAAATTATGACTGAGAACAGAAATCAAAATTTGTGATTGATTAGAGAGGAAATGTAGCATATTCTATTGATCTAACTTGATGCAAAAATATTTACATTATTTAAAGTACGACTAGCAATAGTATAAAATCAATTAACCTTGAAGAAATCCATCATAGGATCATAGATCATTTGATTAGCATTAACACCCATAACAAAATCAACATGAGCATAGTCTTCGTTCAACAATACCACGAGCTTGTTCCAATCATGATCTTTGAGGTCATTGAGCAAAACCTGCACATCCTTTACATCAGATAGAGTATCTTGCCCTCCATAGCTGATGAAAAGAGGGAATTCATTCAGAATTCCGGTCATGTCATAAAGAGGAGGAAGTGGTTGTCCATAGTGTTGCATGTTTTGTTCTTGATTGCCATAATCATACTGTGCTATTGTTCCTGTTCTGATCACTACTCCAAATCCATAGCAAGGAACATCAACAAGAAATCTATAGTATATACAATTATTTGGATTAAGATGTTTCAAATCCCACTTTATGATAGGTTTAAGTACTTTTACATCTATTTTTATGCAGAATGAAAGCATTTCATGCTGACATTTATTTATAGCATACACAATATAAAGGTCTCCAGTTTGACATCAAATTGCTTTTAATGGTAATTTAAATTTATTTTCTTAAGTTAACAAAAATATATCACTAATATACTCATTTATACCCTCTTTATATCCCTGTGCAACTAAGGGTCTGTTTGGATGCATTTTTCTAAAAGCACTTCTAAGAAAAAAAATAAGAAGAGAAATAAGAAAATGAGCTTCTTCATAAACTAAAATGAGCTCTCTATTAGTTAATTTGTAGAAGCTCTCTCATATAACTTCTATAAAAGATGATAGAACATCTACAAATTAAGTAATGGAGAACTCATTTTAGCTTATGGAATTATCTCCTTTTTTTCTTCTTATTTTTTCTCCTAGAAGTATTTCTAGAGAAGTTTACCCAAACATGCCCTAAATCTAGTTATGTACAAACTAGTACTCCCAATCAGAAATGCATACTTCAAAATCAAATGGCATTTGGTCACACACACACACCAAAAATGTTGCTTACTAGTGGACTTACTTTGGGATAGATGGACCAAATTCTTAGTTGCTGTTGGCGGTGGTTCATGATCAAGAAAGACATCTATTGTGGACGAATTTATGCAGCAATTTGGACCTAAAGTTTCAGCGTAAGCAATATTAAAACAATGTCAATATCTGCAGGAACTGTTTTGATATATATATATATAAGTGAAAATTTAGTAATATTTATAGCATAGCACCTGCGAAAAGTGACATTAGGTTTGAGCAGTCGAAGTTTAGAATATGGCATAAGTCTTTTGCAAATTTTGCTGCAACATCCCTGCTCATTAGGAAACATTGCTACTATTGGAATTTCTTTTAAGCTTCTTTTATATATGAAGTTAACTTTTGTGCACTCAAACACATTGCAGAAAGAGATTGTAAATTTCCAAGGTTAAGGTTTTTCTGTTACCCGTTTGGAACAAATTCCCGGAGTCCTAACCAGTATATGTCCTGTTAAATTAAGAAAAAGGAAAAAATATTTTTCATCAAATCAAATTGTCTTCAATAGATATTTAATGCTCATATAATTGATCTTCTCCCATCATCTCTCACATTAGCTAGAAATGCGTCAGCAGCAATTTTTGTTAGTAGTGATGTAATTTGATTCATATGAGCAATTGGGCTAAGTAATGCAGCTGATCTCAACATGTTCACCACTTGCCCTTGACAGAAAGAAGCTAAAGCCATTAAAGTTCCCTGAAATTTCAAGTTATTGTTAAATATACACTCACTAGAAATGTAAAAGGTTTAACCACATTTTTTGTCACTATAGCTTTTCAGTTTTGGTTTTAATCATCTTACTTTAAAAGTTTAATTTTCAGTCCCTATAATTTCAAAATCACTAGGGTTGGTCTTAGCCATCCTGTGTACATTTTGGTTTTGGTCCCTAAACCAAAAACCAAACTTTTAAAGTGTAAGAACCAAAACTAAAATTGAAAAAGTAATATATAGAATCTATAAATATATTTAATATGACAAAATCTAAAAACACAACCAGAACGAAATTAAGAACTCACCAAGGAATGACCTGCATAGTGTATTCTCTGACCAGTATGGTTGTACACATATTGGACAAAGGCAGGAAGATCATAACTAGCCAATTCATCCCATGACCAATCCCAATAAGCCTGCACATAACATAAATCAATTATCCATTATAGCAGCTATCAATTGGTTTACGAAAAGTCTGAAAACTGAAATGCATAAGGAAAAGAACCATGTCATCAGGATCAAGTGATATGTGCCTGTTACTATATTTCGTCCCACGAGTATTGGCAAGCCACACATCATATCCATTGTCTGCTAAGATAAACCCTAATGATTCATCTGGAGAATTGACCAGCCATGTTAGAGCATCCTGAAACCAGACAACACTAGTTATCTTAGTTCAATACTCACACTGCTGCCTCTATTTTTAAAAGGACAAAACTTGTAGTTTCATAGGTGTTTTTTGTGCTATTCTCTAATCACAATTGAAGTTTCACTTTAGTAATACACATAATAAAGGTTTGTGTTAAAGGTTAACGTAGATCACCAAGGTGAAACTCCAATTCTGATTGAAAAATAATACTAAAACTAAAAGCACATATAAAAATGTATCTAAGTTTTATCCTTTTAAAATCTTAGCAGACCAACATGTTTGCTTTCTCTTATGTGTATATATAAATATATATATGCAATAACACAACTTACACAAAAGATACCATGTTGTAACAGCACCGGCGGCTTGTCAGTGTTGTTACTGGACCGCCCTACCGGAATCCTCTGCAGGCTCAAGATGTAGCCATCCTCTGTTGTAACCTGGATCCACATTAAGAAATCAATTCCCCAAAATGCCTTAATCAATGGCAGGTGGATGCAACAAGATATATAGTAATATTTACCTGATGTTCCTCACATGTGTAACCTTGTGTCTCTACCATTGTTTTACAAATACCATCAATGTCATTAATAACTGAATAAGATGTTAGCCATTCATTGTTTAGGTGATGAAGTGTTTTCCTCCCTTGAACTGCTGTTATCGTGCAAAGCAAGACTATTGAGGATAGGCTAACCACAGTGCTGGCCATAGCCAATGTGTTTACATTCCTTAAATTAACAGCTCACATTTTTTATAGCATTTTGCGGTGCATAGACAAAGTTGAAGAATGGTTGCAACATAGTATTTTTTTTTTTTTTTTTTATGGTCATGTTCTAAGAACATATCTTCAATAATAATTGTTAACTCAGCGTTCAAACCAAGGTATTGGTATGGATGGATTAATCATTACTCTCGTCTTAATTGTAAGAAGAAATAAAAAACATGTTTCCTCAAAAATTAGTTAATTTCATTAAATTGTCATTTTCAATTAAAAAATAATCTTTTTCCTATATAGATATGCTTCTTGAAATGAATTTTCTATTAAAAAAATAATTTTCAATTATAAAATAATTTTTGATTATGAAATAATTTTTTCCCAAAATACCTTAATCAATGGCAGTGGATGTCTAACATAAAAATTTGGGTCTCACTGACCAAATCCTTAGGAAATTGATTAAAGAATTAAAAGAAGAAAATATTTAATGTAGAAATTATAGTAGAGTGCAAAAAAAAAAAAAAACCTATGGATATTGTAATTTTACATCTTTCAATATATTTTTTTTTTTACTTAAAGTTCTTTAAATAGTGCCCTTAGGGCACCCGTTTGTATTCTCCAAAAAAAAAATTGGTCTTATGGATGTTTTGATGATGGTATCATTAAATAAAGCTTTCTTAATTGAGATTTATTTATATTTAAAAAAAATTATATTTATATTTGAGATAAGATACAGTACCTTATTTCTATTACAATTAATGTGATTTGTATGGGATGACGAAACAGCCATACTTGTTGGAGAATATTTTTCTCCTTGAAAGTGTTGATACTTATTGATGAAGTAACGTTATCTTCATATGGACAATTGCATATACGTAAAATCAAACATATAACTAAACTTTTTTGGCTAACGGAATTGCGTTCAAAACAAAAGGTCTTTTACGGTGAGTGAAATTGGGACTAGTGTGATCATTGATTCATATTTTGTTTGTATCAATGGAAATGAATAAATTAGTTGGAAATAAATCATTGGATAGCAACAAATTGCGTTCCTTATCGAAATACTTATCTCGAGCACAGTGTTGTCATTAATATCAGAATATAAAAATCAATAAAAAATTAATAATAAAAAATTATCATTACTTAAAATAAATTTATTTAATAGAAAATTAAATACTCTTTCTTACTATATAAGATTTAATTATCTAATTCATCAAGATTAAGAAAAATAATTTATAATTAAATTTATCTCAAATATATAATTTTTTTAAAAATTGTTCTTGTCATTAATACTTATCTCTCTTTTAATTATTTGTCAATACATTATTTTACTTCTTTTAATGAGGGGTATTTTTAATCTAAAAATAATTAATAAAGAAAACATTACAGATTTTATAAAAAGAAACAAACACCATCTTAAATTTAAGTTTTATAATTAGGAAGGGAGAAAGTATTTAACAAAAATAAATATATGTATTTTTATCAACGGAGATGTGCTTCTTGAAAGAAATTTATTTAATAGAAAATTAAGAATTTAACATAAATCAATATTTTTTTATCAATGTAGATATGCTTCTTGAAAGAAATTTTTTCAAAAGAAAATTAAGAATTTAACATAAATAAACAGAATATCCTTATAAATAAGGATTCATATTTTATTATTCTCTTTGTTTCTTTTTATGTGCCATTTAAGGTTATTGCATGCAAATCAAGAAAAATAATAAAACTTCTTAATTCTAATAAAATAGTCATGGGATTTCTTTTTTTTTTTTTTTTTACTTCTTTTTCTTCTCACTCCACAATAAATGCATATATAAAATAATTAAATATTAAAAAACAAGTAAAAGTATAATTGATAAAAAAATAATTAACGTGTGATCTTGAATTTTACAAATGAAAAATAAATAGAAACAAAAGTTTCTAAAATTTTGACACTTATAAAAAGAAATGAAGGGAATATATCAGATGCATATCATGATTTGTCTGAAAAAAGGTAAGGCATTAAATTTCACACCAAATCTTAACCAAAATGGTTCTAAATTTCTCAGTTAAACGATAAAAACAAACCCCCTGTGTCTCATCCTGCTGGAAAATTACTCTCATCAGTATCATCCGTGTTTGAAACATTTCTCGAATGCCACAAGTGCAATTATTTGCTGTTATTGCTTGTCCCACAAATGTGAGTACACAAGTGATTATTTGTTCTGTTATACATTGTGTAGTGGTGGATTTTATTGGAGTTTGTTTTATATCCCTGACTAACCTTTTGATTGGTTAAATTATTGGCATTATATAAATTTACAATGCCCAACGGATCAGTTGAATTTATAACAATATCACTTGATACTCTCTATCTAGCGTGAACCTTGTTCACTTAACAAAATCTCAAGGAAAAAAAAAGCCTATTTCTACAGAAGTAAATGAACATGATAAGGAATTTGAGATCGCAGTGCAATTAATAATGCATTGAACTTAACTGGAAATATAAAAATAACAGAGATAAGGAACAATCAGATTCTAAAAGGGTGAAAATAATAAATTAGCAATAGTCATTAAGTCATTCCGCACCGTCTAAACAAACTAGGTTTGTTTGAAAATGTTGATGACTTTGGAAAAGGGTTTATCTGAAGGCTTGCTGGTCATCACAACGAGTAGCTCGCAAATTCACTATTGCCATCACAATGTCAATAATTAAGCTACCAATTAAACCCAACTGTGAAACAAACAACTTCAGGAACACAAGAGTTCTTCATTGCAGATTATTCTACTTCAGCCAAATAGTCGTCAATTTCAGCTGGTGTCAATACCCTGCAACATCATTAACATGCTATTATTAAATCACCCAGTTAAACAATCTAAATATATAAGGATGGCTTTGAAGTTTGAAGTCTAGATTGGTTTAGAATTTAGATGCAGATAACTTGAAAGTCTCGTTTTAGTGATGAAATTCTGTTGTACTTTGAAATACTCTAAATTTATTATTTATTATTTCAGATTGGACAACCCAAAAATCAACTCAATTAGACTGATGACAGAAACCAGGTCAAGCAAACTAGGTATATTTTAAGTATACGGATATGCACCTGAACTTTTTATCAGCTCCAATTATGCCAATTTCAATGTTTTTTCCTGAGATCTGTCCCTCAAACCTGGGAAACACTCACAAAAGAAAACAGAAGAGAAAATTTGAGAAACATTTCAAAAGACGGAACAAATACCACATGGGTTCCAAAAATACAGTAGCAGATGAGGATAAAATACAATTACATAAAAACTGTCAATAAGGGAAATGAGAACGGTCATAACTCCTTGTCATTATCAAAGTTAATGTAATAAGCTTGATTTAAAACCAGCAAGAATAAAGCCAACTGATGTATAGATGGTTTGGAGGGTTGTGCCGTAGGTAATAGTCAAAATCAATACTACAAAATTTGCTTAAATACACTAGATGAAACACAACCGTAAGATTCTCATTTGAACCCAATAAGCCAATCTTAGATGCATTTTCCTCCCCAAATTATAATTGTGAAACACAAGCTATCATGCATTACTACTTATGGTAGGAGAATAACATTTGGCCAAAAACAGATGAAAATAGCCAAATAATATAAAATAACTTTTGGGCCTCCTAATGGACCGTAATAGTTAAACATGTCATTTTCATTATAGTTTTATAATTATTTAGTGCATAAACTTGAAATGGCATGCTCCTAGTCCTACCCTTCCTTCAGAGTCAATATTGCTGTGTGGACTGCATCATCAAGCTCCATATCATCTGTGTACCTGTAAGTGGACAATCAAGTCAACCATAGAAATGATAAGGAAAATGAGGTGTAACTAATGAAACTCAACATAATCACAATTATCTCCAAAGAAAGAAAGTTCCAAACCACAAAATTAACAACTGAAGAGATGCATTAAAATAGACACAGCAGACAAATTTACTTATAATACATAAAAAACAAAAAAAGTACCCCAGTGCCGGAAGGCTCCTCACTATGCAGCGATATGGGGGAGGGTCATTGTACACAACCTTACTCTTGTATATGCAAAGAGGTTGTTTCCGGAACAAAAACATGACCAACCAGTCACTAAGGCACAACTTTACCACTGCGCCAAGGCTTGCCCTCTTATAGTACATAATAATATATAAAATAACTTCTGAAGTGTGCATTCATGAATCTGTCACTTCAGCTATTATGGTTTACAATTACTCTTGAGATCAAAACATCAATGTATCATTAGCTACCATCTGAGCCATCTCAGCATATTTAAAGGATTTTTAAGCTCTGATTAAGTGACTTTTGAGTATCTTAACAGGTATTATTGTGTTATCATATCATATATTGATGTTCAGCACAGACAGATTTCATCAGTACTTAATGGATACAACACAACAAATTTTGATGCACTCCACATGTTTTTGCTTGAAGAACTGTTACTGATGAAAAGCTTACCTCTTCTCAAGAAACGTCTTTGCATTAGAAACATTTTTCCCCATAGCAGAAGCTTTCCAAGAAAAATATGAACCTGATGGATCCACCTACAGAAAAAGCAAATTGCATCAAATCACAACCTTCAATTCCCTCTCTTTAAAATTCAAAGCAGTAGCTTCAAATGCAACAACAAAGAGATCCCAGTAGGCCAGTACAAAAGCATTGAATACACAAATGTCTAGATGCGCAGTGATATAGACAACCAATTCTCTGAGCACACATTTGAATTTGAACACATAATCAATGAGAAAATTTCAATTAGATGCAAAACTAATTCAGGTGAAGCAAAACAAGATAGCCTAAAACTAATGTAATTAAATTAAATTATAAAATCTTCAGAGAATCTGAGGAGCACTTATTCATTTCAGTATTTCACTGATGAATGAGGTTCTGAAGTCTAGACTTGTTACATGTACAGCTTGTACATGTGACAGCTAAACATACATAAAGAGTTCAAGTTCTCACAACAAAGGGTTAGACAATGTAATGTAATCAGAAATTAGGATTGCAAGTGATGCTCATTTACCAAGGTTTAAAGCAACCATGTCAAGAGCTACATCAGAAAAGAATATAAACACACCTGATATAATTGTGGCCCGTTATCATCAAACCCAGCAACTAGCAGGGACACTCCAAAAGGCCTAACACCACTATTAGGACCAAAACAGAAATGTCAGAATTCAAAAAAGATAGAGTAAAAATGGAAAGTAAACGTAGTTGGGTGTACACATAAATATCAAACTAAGTTTAGTGCATTTAGTTAGCTGCTTATTAAGGATTTATCTACTATAAAAATCTGTCTAATTTTGACATGGAACTTCTATACGGATCACAATGTTACCAATTTATCTAACTATATACCTTAAGAGGAAAAGGAAACAATTAGAGAAACAACTCTATAAATATTAATTCAGGCTGGTTCTTTTCAGTTGACGAGCTAAATTTCAGGGGTCAAAACATATCTCAGAGAGGACAGTTTTCAAAGAAATATTTACCCAGATTGAGTAAATTCCTGCATTACGGCGGCAACTTCCCTGACAAGTTGAGTGACAGGAATTGGTTCCTGCACATTTCAGTTATATTATCAGATATAACCTACAGTTCACAAATGACCCAACATAGAACACCAAAATGAAACAGAAAGAACAAGAAAAAGAAGAGCATATTCATATAGATTACAAGTAGTGCTAATTCATATATTTTTTAATTATAACAAACTTTCATTAATAATTAAGTACCAAAACTCTCGAGAAAAAGAAAAACAAGGGAAAATCTAATTAATATATGACAATCAACATTAACAGGCAACAAAACCTACAGACAAGAATTACCAAATTCACTGATGGAAAAAGGAAATGTCTCATTAACAATATGATAGAGAATTGTAACTATTCTCTCAAAATTAAATACTGCATGAGTTGTAAAACTCAGTTTAAGAAAGCAATAATGAGATTCTTCCATTTGATCCCGTTAAAAACTGGTCAGCATAAATAGCACTTTCACGGCCAATACTTTATCAAAGATATTAAATCTACAACTACTTGTACTTACAAAGTATTTTCTTTATCCCTTCAAATAAGCAACAAAATGACTTTCTGGAAAAATATAGTATACTTGAGCATATAAAATGCTTAAGTGACTCTCTCTCTCTAGTGCTCATCCAGGTTCTAAATAACTAACTATTGGGCAAAAAGTGTCACCAAACTACTATAGACACAATGTCTAACCAAGTAGCAATCATTGAGACAATATAATTCATTACAATACCAAGTTCCATAGTGAAGCAGACATTATAACTGAATCATCTTAGCTAAGCAGAACAATAACTCAGTAGTATGAAAATGTGTTGGAATAGAATTCGGTATACCATACTTTATATAAACGGTGATACTGCTCGGCTTGTTTCCTGCTTTTCCGAACCAAAACTCGAAAATCAGGACCCATGCCACTGAACAACAAAGACCAAATTTAGGTCAAATTTGCCAGACGAGTTAAGGACAAATAATTGTCTCCATTTACCAAAAGCTTAACAGACATGAACAAGGGTAGACTAAGCCTGGTTATGAAGTTTCAAACACAAATTAAAGATCAGAACATAAGTTATTTCAACAATTTTATCTTACAAAGAGCAAAAAGTGAATAAAAAGTGAAAATTTTCTGTTTTCTATATTGCATTTTTAATGTTTCAAAATAGACATTAAAAAGTCTAGATTCAGAGACAAACAACTCCTCTCCTCCCTTAGAAAGGGTCAATAGTCAAATGCAGGTTGAATCCAGTAAATCTTTCATTAGGGAATCTATTGAATTCCTAAAGCAGCCAGTGATGATCTATTTATATTGAAAACAATGCAAATTTAACAGTCTGCCACCTGCAAGTATGCTTTTAGTACACTTCTGTCTGTTTACATCAGTATACTCGACAGAGCTTTTTCTTGTATTTTGACTGATAAATATTTTCCATCTAGTAAGTCATTAATCAGTTTTAAGTGTGCCATGTTAATTTCTATTTCATACTTTAAGAAAATGTTTCCCCAAAAATAGTTGTGTGACATTCCTAATGCCTTCCACCTCAGTTGTTGATATGTGTGTAAAGATAACTTAAGTAGGGCATCTCATGATTAAGAAGACATTCAAAGCTAAACCATCAATTGCCATTATGCGTAACCACTATCAATATACAATGAATTAATGATGTAATAAAATATATTTAACTTAAAATGATTTAAATATGTATATAGAAACAAACCTATATACGACACCTATATTTGGTGTTAATAACTGAATTTTCTGGACCTGCAATCAAATATAACAAAGAATAAATACACAAAATGCATCATGAATTAACTGACTACAAAAAAATTTAATAGTATATTGACAATCCGCTTGCAAAAACTACAAAAAAGAGACTTTGAAATATCCTTAATTATCAATCAAAATATAACAGGCACATCATCCCACTTAGCAAATATTTTTTTTAAAAAGTAAAGCAAAACAATGCTATATATTATACTTTAGATTACGAGGAAGATAAGGCAGTATTAACAGAATGAATTGCTCCACATGAAGCATGCATCAGATTGTTGTAAGGTACTAATATCGTCAAATATCCATTGGTAGATTATCAGTCAGCATAAATTTGAAAACAATATTGTACACAGTTGTATCTAAATGAAGATATAGACTTGTATATATGAGCAATTATATATTATTTACAGCATACACAAAGGTGACCCAACCTGGAAATCCAGCCTAGCAACACAAGGAATTTGCAACAGAGGGAGTCAGGGAGTATTAATGATGGGTGTATTGGGGTCAGGGTTCGATTTAAATGGACAAAACTGTTATAGCAATGTAGCTTATAATTGGGACCATCAAGGCTATGTGTAACTGAAGGAGTTAGAACCATGTACAAACACACACGACAGGGAGTATTAATGATGGGTGTATTGGGGTCAGGGTTCGAGTTAAATGGACAAAACTGTTATAGCAATGTAGCTTATAATTGGGACCATCAAGGTTATGTATAACTGAAGGTGTTAGAACCATGTACAAACACACACGGATAGGACAATTTTTTAAAAAAAAATTACATGAATAATGAGCAAGAAGCAATCTAATACAACAACAACAACAACAGCAACACCAACAAAGTCTTATCCCACTAGGTGAGGTTGGCTACATGGATCAAACGAAGCCCTTCAGCACAGTTAAAAAGCAATCTAATAATGGAAAATAAACTCACTGATGCTTCATCAACCAATATAGATGGCAATTTCTTCTCGGTAGCAATGACAACTCCATTTGCAGCTGCATGAATCAAATATCAAATGTATAATAAGAACTAGCAAAAGCTAAAGCTTACGTTACAGGATCACAATCATCTAGAGGACAAAAGAACCCAATGAATCAGAAAGTAAATAGTACAAACAATTGCAGACATAGATTTTAGCAAACAAAATGAACCCCCAAAATGTAAAATAAGTTACACCAAAACACACAATTAAATCACAAACTAAGAAATCTCTAACTCTAGCCTCCTCTAAAGTCTAAAGCATACTCAACCGAAGAAATTCTACATTTCAGAGAGCACTGTTTTCCCAAAACAGAACTGAACTTCCCATCATGTCAAAGCCACTTAAATGGCCTATAACAAAGAACTGTAATCCTTTCTGCACCGATTCAATCTTCTGCCGATCTATTAGAAAACAACCCATACAAGCTCATTCTTTCAACATTTGGTGGGAAAAAAAACTGTCATTTTTCTTTCTTATGATAATCTAACACTAAGATGATATTGTATTTAGTGATCGTTCCACACACCACCATAATACTTATCCAGCACATACAATTTTTTTCAGTGATCTTTCCACACACCACCAGCCTATTTATATAAACAAGGGTCAAACTCAATATATCATAGCCGCATACATCACCACTCCAGTTTCTGTCTATTTACCAGCACCCTCAGCCACCTCAATCCCACTAAACTTAATCGGAAATCCCAGAACACTACTGTAAACTTAGGCGTGAAATTTGAAACCTAAAGTTGCTTCAGCATCCTAATCTCAGGTACCTGAGTGAACAAATCCAAGTTCCATATATCCCAGAACACACACAGTTTAATTTTAGTTATCAAAAACAATTAGAAATTCAAGAAAAACAACTTAACACAACAAAATGTCATTTATTTACATTGCTCCCAAACCCCATTACAAAATTAACAACATGAAGTGCATGAGGTTCTCCAAAATAATCTATTTCAAATTGAAAAGCTGAAAGTGAGGTGGGTTATAAACAGATCCAGTCCAGAGGCAGAGATAATCAACCAATCAATCACCTTTAATTCCCAAAGACGTTTGTCCAGACCCGACAGCCGTCAAAGCATGCTCAATCTGAACAAGCTTTCCAGAAGGGCTGTTCCACAACACAACGAAATCAGTTGAAACACAAACCATACCCTTCTCTTTAATATAAACAAAAAATTAAACCAAATTGAAAGTTAAGAGCAATAACAATACCTAAATGTGGTGAGAGAAAACGAATACTGACTATCCCCCATGATAAACCGCGCAAGAAATCTGCACTCACAACTTCACTTTGCAAGTTACAATCACAGCACAAAACAAACCAAAAATAATCAGTTTACTATATTTATAGAAAATTAAAAACACTTGAAAGAGGGTTTTTTATCTTCATACCAGCCCTAGTAAAAAAGATAAAAATAAAATTAAAAAAAATCGTAGAGTTTGTGTGATGGATAAATTGAATTGAAAGGCGTGAGAAAAAAGAAAAGACGTGATCCGTAAGGAGCAAAGAAAATAAGGGAAAAGAGTGAGAAAAAACTAACCCGAGAGAGAGAGAAGAGGGTAGCAGAGTTGTGTTTGCTTGTTCTAAAGAAGCGTCTGTAATAGAGTGAGAGAAAGAAAGGAGGAGTAGAGAGCAAGTCTTGAATTTGGGCCTCTTCTTGGGCATGTTGGATCTATGATGGCCCAAGAAAACATAATGGAGTTCTTAAGATATTCAACATAATCATTGACCCTCATTATTGATATGCCTATTACCTGCTCAATATAAACACCAAGGTTAATCTATTTTCCTTGTACTGATATGTCTATTCAGACGTTTGATATAATTTTCGACTGTCATTCTTAATTTTTCTTCTAATATAGGTTTATTATTATAATTTTCACCTATTTAAACGTATTGGAATTATCATTGTAATAATTAAAAACAAAATAGAAAATCAATTATAATTTTAAATCTATGTTATTGTAAAAAAAGTTAATATAAGAAGACTTAAAATTATAATCAATTTAACTATTAAAAGATTAAAAATTATATTAGTTTTTTTATTAAAATCTCATCATTTCTTATTATTATTTTATTAACTTTTATAATTTTAAATATATTTTTAAAAATTCTTTCAAATCTTATAAATTTATAAAGTAATTTTAAATTATTTAAATTCTTATAATATAAATTTATTAAAATTCAAACTATTATAATATTTTTATAAAGAAATATGATAAACTCTATAACATTTTTACATAATTTTTAAAATTTATAAGATTTTTTTTATAATAAAATATTTTTTTAAAATTCTAATCCAATACACTTCCAATATTTCTTACTTTAAGGGTGAGGCTCTTCGAATCTTTTTTACAATGAGACTTGTTGTGCGGTCATTCTTTTGATTACATTATTTACCATTAAATCAAATGATTTAATTGTAAGTCTCATTTTTTACAATGTACTCAAGTTGTAAGTCTCAGTTTTCTTTTATTACAAAAGTTAACAATTTTTTATATGACTTTTAAAATTATTATTATAAAAATAAACAAATTTTTCATACACATCTAAAAGCAATGGATAAATTAAAAGAATTTAGTTTATATAAACTGTTGTAAAATTTCTTCATTACAAAGTTACATACTTAATTTACTCTATCACCCTTTCATCATACATATAATAAAAATGGTAAAATTCCTTTTTTTTAATCCTCTGATTCAATAAATAAAATCTGATTTAATTTCAACAGATTAACCTTGTTGAATCATGAACTTCCTTTTGCACACGCAATTTAACTTCCACGCCATGAATCACATGAACTTGTTTCATTACAACAGAAGGAAGGAAACTCCCATACTTCTACTGAAGAATCTCAGGATTATATACCATTGTTTCCATCTGATCAGTCTGACTCTGAAGAAGAGGAGCTTGATTTCAGTGAGTGTTCACTGTTCAGTAATGAAAAACATATAGTTAGGTATCCCTTTGCACATGGGTATACATCTTGAGTAATAAAGGATACAATGCGATGAAAATGGAGCACCCATTTGCTTCTACACATGCTAGTTCTCGCTACAGATTAGATGACTCTAGCAATACTGCTCTCCCCTTATCAGATACATGTGCCTTCCAAGGGTATGTACTCTGATAAATCCAAACCAAGAGCTAGTGTGTTTTCGTGCTTAAGTCTTTCTTCAAAGTATGCTGCTTCAGAAAATCATGAAGAATGTGAAAAGATGATAAGTGTTACACAACAGAAGCATGAAAGAACTAGTGTCTTTTTGCGCTTGCCCGGTGCTTCAGATGCAGTTGTTCAGCCAGGTCATTGCATGACAGAACTGCTGGAGGAAGCTAGTCAGTGGAAGAAGGGAAAAGAGAAACGCCATTTTCAGAATGGAAATATCACTGCATAGTGGACAAATAATTTTTAAATCAATCCTAGGAAATGCTGGCTTCAGAATATGATGTGCAAGCAGATGGTTCAGTGCCTGAAATTCTGGAAAAGCATTGGCAGACACAAAAGTTTGAGGTATGTGGTGGGAAAAATTGATTTCCTTTAACAAGCAAATGAAGTTCATATAGTGGACAAGAAACTTACTAAGTAATTTATTGCTTGAGTGCCAAACTTCAAGCTGTTTCACTAGTTCAAATGATTGTCAAATAGCCCTACATCTTTTTACATAAGTTAGAACTTTGTGAATAGTTCAAAATTAATATACATAATAGAGTTTTTTAATGTTAAATAGAATAGTAGTATTATTAACGGATTAATATACAGAATAGAATTATTATTATTATTATTATTATTCCTGATGGAACATGCCTATAAAAGTGATTGTCGGTCCAAATTTCATTATTTAGGATAGAAACAGAGTTGAGTTGGATTTGGTTAAGTTCAAGCTAAATGAGTTTGTATTGAGATTTATATTAGTTGTGTCTTTTTGATTTAACGAATTAGGTTTAAATTTGTAGCTCAACAGAGTGTTTTTAAATATATTTAAATAAAAAAATAGTAGCAAACTTAATTTTGAAATTCACTGAGTTGATATTGAACTCAATGAAGTGAAAGATTGGTAAAACATGGAGGAAGCAAATTTTGTAGCCATGATGGTCGAAAAATGAACATACATTTTTTCACAATCTAATGAAGAGTTAATCGAGGCTAGATGAAGAGAAGCCTCCTATTAAAAGAGAGATTGAGTAAATCCAAAGAGAGAAGAGTAATTGTAGTTTACAGAAGTTATTAAATAATATCAATTTTTAAGAAAATATAAGTTTATTTGGTTATATTATCCTCTTGCTTTATTTATTTATTGACAAAAATCCTCTTGCTTTATCAATATTTTCTTATTTCACCTAGCAGAAATATTAATGAAAAAAACATTGAAAAATAGTTAATACATTCTTGACTTGTTAAATTTCCATACAATTTGAAACAAAATAAAACTTTTTTGAGATGGAAGGAGCACAACTATAAATTTTTGGAGTTATCTTGCTACTACGTTGGAAATAGACAAACCATTCACTGAATAACATTCAGAACCTTTGGTACATCTGCATTCCTCATTAGGCATTCTTCTACTGTAAAATGCTGGTCTTCTAGGAAGAGGAAAAGGTGCATATTCACTTGTCAACATGTTTATGATGTCTGATATGGTTGGCCTATCAACTGCATTATCTTCTGCACATAGAAGACCAACATGAATGCACCTTAATGCTTGGTCTTCAATGCATGAATCCCTTATAGTTGGATCCACTAGTTCTAGTCCTTTGCCTTGTTGCCAAAGTTCCCAAGCCTGAGGCATCAGCAGAAAACACATCACATGTTAAAAGATAAAAATGAGGTTAAATTCCAGTTTATGATATAATCCACTTTAATCCATACGTGACTTTAGAAACTTAACTAAATCAATACGTTTCTCTATCTCTTTTAAAATACAGTTGAATATATTTTTGGTTCCAAATAAGTAAATTTTAATTTTGCATTGTGTAATTTTCATTTTGGTTTTCATCCTTTAAAAATCTGAAATTGTTGTTTTTGGTACCGACTGTCAATTGTCATATGACACCTATTAACTCCTTATGTGTTCAACGGAAGGTTAAGTGATTATCCCTCACCTACTAGTATATGTGATACCATGTCAACATGTGAAACTTCTAAATGTTTTTCAAATTCTTAAAAAATGAATGTTTTTTATCTGTCTTAAATGAATGTTAAAGACTAAAAACCGTGATTTTTTTACAAGGACCAACCAAAATTTGCTTACTTTAAACAATGATTTTAGATTTTGGAAGAATGAAAACCAATGATTTTTTTTTTTTTTATATAGGAACCAAAATAAAAAGTCATTAATTTGTAGAGATTAAAAATATATTAACCCTTTAAATCATTAGACAACCTATCTGTCTCAAGGAAACTAGATTTTGTCCTAGAAGCAGGTGGGTGAATATTTATAATAATGTTTGTTTCACATTACCTTTTACTCCCTTGGGAAAATGTCAAAACAGGTTGTCTTGGTGTAAAAACTAATTTAAAATATCAGGGTTCGTAGCTTTAATTTGGCTAAAAAGTTAATGAAGCTGCCACAAAAGAACATACATGTCCTATTAGATTGCATTGGCGTTCACCACTGTAGAAGCTGTTGGTTCTTCCACCACTAACAATTTCAAGTATTAAGACTCCAAAACTATAGACATCTGATTTGATTGAGAAAATTCCCCTCGTGACATACTCAGGCGACATGTAACCACTGCATAAACCACAAGGAACATTATGTCTTATAACTCAAGTTAGCATGGAAATTCATCTAGGAAAAATAATTGGCTGTGAAATTGTACTCACTATGTTCCAACAATTCGTTCAGTATTTATTTCTGATTCTTGAGGGCTGAAAATTCTTGCCGTGCCAAAATCTGAAATTTTAGGATTCATGTTTTCATCAAGAAGTATGTTACTAGCTTTCAAATCTCTGTGAACTACTTTCAATCTTGAATACTTATGGAGATAGAGCAATCCTTGAGCAATTCCTTCAATTATATTGAAACGTCTCTTCCAATCTAGTAGCATTTTTCTAGTTCGATCTTTACAATGTAAACATGATCATCAATGTCAATTAAAAGAAGGAAAAACAAATCAGAAGTATGATATTGGGAAGATGTGGTATTCTTTAAGTCAAAACTATTTTTCCTTCCTTACCAAATAAAAAAAAGTCCAAGCTCTTGTTAGCCATGTACTCATAGATTAACATCCTCTCTTCTCCATGGATGCAACAACCCAATATCTGAATAACATTCATGTGTTGGAGTTGAGATATGAGGTTTAACTCATTTTTGAACTCTATAACTCCTTGCCTTGAACCTTTTGATAGTCTTTTTATTGCCACATCTTCTCCTGTTGGCAATTTTCCCTGAAATAACATTCCATTAGCTATCAGTTTCTTGTCACTTGCATACTAGTCAAAAGAAAAAGCTCATAAGTAAGGCTCTATTTGGATAAATTTCTCCATAAAGAAAAAATCAATTAAACTTCCCCCATAAGCTAAGATCAACTTATGCATCTCAGATTTTGAAGAAGTTAGATACGAAAGCTTCTACAAAAATTAAGTGCACAAGTTGATTTTAGCTTATAGGAGAAACTCAATTCATTTTACTTGTTTTCTTCTCCTATAAATAATTATAGAAAAGTTTATTCAAACACAGCTTAAGGCTTTCAAGTAAGCACCTTGTATACTAGTCCAAAACCCCCTTCTCCTAACTTGTTTTCTACAGAGAACCTGTTTGTCATGGCAATGATTGATGCATAGCTGAAGACTCTTGAATCACTCCTCTTCTTTACTTCACAATGATGTTTACTAACAGCATATCTATCCAAAGCCACTAATTTCAGCATTTTATTTTCAGTTCTGGTTGTGTTATCTGTTTAAAATATATGATGAAATGAGGTCTTAACTCTGAAGAAAAATATAGTGATACTTAGCTTAGAGATATTGCTCCATAAAAATAGTGAAACATTTACCTTTCAGTGCAGATTTTCTTCTCCTTAATATTATGTAGAAAATGCCAATGGAGGTAATGACAATTACAAGTGACGCTACTGCTGCAGCAAAATGAACACGAATCGACTTCTTCATATCTGCATCGTGTTACCAGTTGATTGATATTTGGTGTATAGATTAGAAGAGAGGGAGTGAGATAAGTGTACCAAAACATTATTCTTCAACACAAAAATTAAGATTTTGTATGTAGAAATATGTCGGGTGGAAAATTACTAAGGAATCACTTCCATATGACTATGAGGCCTAAAATTTGTAGGATCTACACAACAACAAAGCCTTATTCCACTAAGTTGTTGGACCTACATATTCAAAGTTATTTGAATTCACCAAATCATTCGCCTTCAAAATTTTGTTTGAAATGTGACAACTAATAGTAATGAAAACAACACTTGAATCACTCACCTAGAAAATTTTGTTTTAAATGTGACTAGTATGCATGTTTATTTCATAATTCTTTTCTTTATACCCATTACACTTTTATAAAATGCCAAAGTCGCTTAATAAAGTGAGAAAGTAATAAAAAGAAAATATTTAAGTTGGGCCTTGGTGACCAGTTGGTCATGGGTTCAAATCCAGAAACAATCTCTTTGCATATGCAAAACTAAGACTGCCTACAATGACCCTCTCTCGTAGCTTCGCATAGCGAGGAACCTTGGGGCACTAGGATACATTAGTTTAAATTATTTTTCTTTACACTTCATGTAAAGTGTCAAATCACTCCATACAAAGATGTGAAAGAGAAAAAGAGATTTAAGATTTTGCTTGAGTTGTTGCAGTACCTCTTTGATCTGATTTCTTCCTACATGTGGGTTGTTCCCATCTCTGGCAACCACCATCGGTGTTGTAGCCATAACATGTGTCAGCTCTAGCAATCTCACTTCCCCTAGTTGTGTCCTTTAGCTGACCATTGTGAAATAACACCCATTGTGATACACCATTTGGGGTTGTGTAGCTGAATGACTCTTCTTCCTCATTGGACACAATGTTGTATTCATACATGAGCTGAACTTCCTCTGGAATGTGCTCAAATCTCTTATTTCTCAGCAACCCACTTGCCCAATATACCTGTTAGAAATTTTTAAGGAAAAAAATACTAGTATATTTAAAATAGTGATATCATTTTATTCAAGCTTAAATGTGTTTTTGAGTGCGAGCTCTAGTACAATTGTGAAGTTGTGCCTTGGTGATCAGCTGGTCATGAGTTCAAATCGAAAAATTGCCTCTTTACATATGCAAGAGTAAGATTGTGTACAATGACTGTCCCCCATACATTCATATAGCCAGAAGTCTTTGTATAATGGAGCACGGTATTTGTTTTTAAGCTTAAATATGTTTCTGGATGAATTTTGATTTTATTCATTCAATTCTTTTTTTTTATTATTTTGGTTCTTATAAATTTTAAGAATTTTAAAAATAACTTTTGTTACTAGCTATCTAGTAATAATGTAACATGGATCTAGATATGTCATGTCACTTGCCTTGTTTACATGGTGGTTGTTGAAATGATATATCTAGATGCATATCACATAATCATTAAATAGTAGTAGATACCATTTTAAAAAAGTTTTGATGACCTAAATCAATGTTTTTCTTTTTAAAAACTAGAACAGAATTTTTCTCTGTTTATGAAAACCAAAACATATTTAGCATTTTTATTGTTAAAGATAAGTTGGTGGGCTGGAAGTGTGAGTTGAAGATATGCATACTCTCTGAAGTGATAAACATTATCTATTTATCAACATTTTCCACCTCTTTTTTTAGATATTTTAAACTCCTTTTGCAATTATAATATGCAGAGCTTTATATTGTTTCAAGAGATTTTCTAAAGGCTTCCTACATAACCTTTCTAACTTCTATGTTCTACTAACATTTTTTTTGAATAACTTCTATATTCTACTAACTATTGCCTCCATTTAAATCCTAAATATTTTTAGAGTTTAGACTATCCTAGAAAATTTGCATAAAACATCAACATACCTGCCCTTGCCTCTTTATGACCAGTTGCCCTTCCCTTGGTTCCCATTCAAGAGTAAACGAACCTGAAGCAGGCTTGGCTCTAGAAATTGATGCCTTAACAAGCCAAGACATGCCACTTTTTTTGTTGACACCTAACTTCATTCCTGGCAACAAAACAAATTCAGGGTGGTCAAAACTCTGCCACAGCACATTCTTAGTAGAACCATTGCCATCAATTTCTTTTAAAACAAAGTTCCCTGAATCCAAAAGTGTGGCAATGGTTCTGTTGGTGGCCTCAGCAGGAGAATAGAGGACAATGGAGTCCCCGTTGTGGCGTGTGATGATCAAAGCACCAGAATGGTTCAGTGTTAGTGCACAAGAATTGTACGCAAGAGGGTCGTTTCTGTTGCCAATCCAATCAACATTGCCAGTGGTGTTTGCGCGGTCTATAACCAAGTAGGTGTTGAGGGAGGTGTTGGGTATTTCAATTGTGGCGAATTTTAGAGAGAATTTTTTTTGTGCTGATGTTAAAATGCTTGAGTTATTAAGCATTTCACCTGGCCTCAAACTGTCTCTTGCTGTTGTTGCATGTGTTGTTGTTCGCAAACACAACCATGCAAAAATAAGGAAAGGAGAAAGTTTCATTTTGTCACCATTGTTGTGTTCTAAAAACCAAGTTATGATATGGCTTTAACTATAACAAATTGAATTGTTATAATAAAGACCCTCATAATAGCCGTCATAGTTGACTTACAACGTTGAACTTTTTTTATTAACATTTTTTTTGTTGTGTAAATAGAAAAAAACAGACAAGTATGTATGTGTGGAAAGTAAGAAAATGAGACGAAAGAATTTCTGCGCAGTTAATGTAATGGCTTTATATATGTTCATATTTCCTTGAAAAAAACAGCTGTTTATTTCCTTGTGTCAGTTAATGTAATGGCTTTATATATGTTCATATTGTTTTAGAACTTAGAAGTGATGGCTCCTGTGAATTGAAGTAATGTCAACACTGAATGATATATATGTTACATGTATGTTGAAATAGTTGAAAAGAATTCGTACGTAGGTACGTGAATCATATGCATGCAGTGTGAATTTTTTCGCTTCAATCAAATACGCAACACATGTCTGTGTAAGTACTGGAAAGGAAAATTGAAACATGCTGAGCTTGAAATTCTGTGCTAGGCTGTTGAGGTCGTTGACTTTCTGAAAAATTTAAAAGAGAATTTTTTATGAAGGAACAAAAGTGAGACTTGACAAGAATATATGAAGTGGAAAAAAATAGAAGGTAATAATGTACTAATAGAAAAGAAGGAAAATGAGAAAATTTAGGTTAGTTACAGGTTCTTTCCTATGATTTAACAGTTATTGTGTACCTGGCCGGAAGAATACTGGGCCACTGGACCTTTATGTTTTTCTATTTTAGAAAAAAATAAGAATAAAAAAGAAAAGGACCAAAAAATGAGATGACTATTTAAGTAGTTTGGCCGAGAGAAAGTAAAATAAAGAAAATTATATTTTTCTTTCGTTTTGTTTAATTTTATAGAAACTAAAAAGGAAAGCAAATGGATGTAGATAATTAAAATGACATAAATATCTTTGATAAAAAAAATTAAATATATAAAATTAAGGATATATAATTTGATCTTTTAAATGTAACCAAACATTTTCTCTCTCTTTTTCTTCTCAAATCGGAGAGAAACAGAAAATGAAAAATAAAATAGACCTCATAGATTTTATTCTTTTCTTCCATGTCTTACTGAGAAACCAATATTTTCCTTTCCTTCTTCTTTTCACCTCTTTCAAATATAGTGTTAGTCAGTTAGTGTATCTTTAGGAGTATATTAATGAGTAATATTATTTTTTTTTTGTCATTTTTACGAACATTTTTTTTTATAATTTATTTGTTTTTATCTCTTTTCACGACATCATTATTCCTCTTATCTCATACTTTTTTCTGTCTCTTATCTCTCATGTATAGAAATTGTAAAAATAACATTACTCTAAAATAATTATGAAAAACAATTATTTCTAAATGTTTTTTTAAGTTAATAAATAGATCATATCAATTAAACAGATGGATAAAAAAAATAACAAGTGAAAAATGCAATTGATATCAGTATCAAAAGTTTATATCTACTCTAAGGCTGAACTGATAATGTATGGTCTGATATAAGGATTAATGATATTAGATTTTGATTAAAATATGTATCAAAAGAGAACCACTCTTCCTTGACCGGAAAATATTTGGAATAGGCCAAGTAAGCTCCGATGAGCTACACACTCATCACATGATTTGCACGTTAGAATTTGGACCTGAAACCACTTGGGTACTGCCCTTGATAAATATGGTTGACAACAAGCACCGACAGACTATGACAAAGAAACATATTACATTGCTACAATGCTTAAGTCACACTGAGCAAATTCATTTGTATATATAAAAGACTCATTATACAGAGATAAAAAACACTATATGGAAGAGACCTCCATAGTCTATTGTGCCTCAACAACAACATAAGAAGAAAGCATTATAGGTCTTACTTTAACAAAATACAACAGTAAGATAATATAATTTAACATCCTGCCTCATTTGGCCTATATTCTCATATATATCAAATACAGTAACACCAAAATGTTTAACGGATTATCATATAATCAAAGTTTAGTACACTGCCGTCAAAAGCATTTTTTAAAAAAAAAACAAAAAAAAATCAGTCACGAATTTACAGAGTATTTTTTTTTTTATAATTCCTTAAACGAAACAGGTTGAATAAAAAAAACTAAGCTCCGCACATTTAGCTTGGAGTAGCTCCTTATTTATAATTTTTCTTCATTAAAAAAAATAACTTTTTATTTTTAAGAGCTTTTGATTGGCGTTCGGCCCAACTTTTTCTTGTAAGGAGAAATTAAGTTAAAAATGAGTTGAGCCAATTATATCCTATGTATGGAATTAGTTTTTTATTTTATTTTTGTGAGGAGAGAATATAAATAATTAAAAAAAATAAAGCAAGAGATTTGGTTACCTTATACTCTTGGAATTGATTTGAAATAAAATAATTAAAGGAATACAAAAACATATAAATTATTATTCTTTATTTGATTTCTAAAATGTTCATAGAACAATGTAAAAAGGGAACACAAGTAAAGGGCAAAAGACTTCTTTGTCCCATCCCTCAAACAACAAAGTCAGCGATATCTGCATCAATCTCAAACCCCACCACTTTTTGGTCTCATGGATAGGAGTGGTCGATTAGATAGTGTTATGAGAGCTAGAAGACTAAATCAGTAGAAAAAGAAAGAAAAGATCGACTTGAGTTACTTTACGTCACTTTCTCCAACAAATTTATACATCTTAGTGCTCCACTTCCTCTGCTTCGTTATCACACACAATATAATACAACCACAGCATAAAGTGGATAATCTTGCTAGCATGCAATGATGTTCCACCAAGGTGGTATTTAAATATATAGGCCTTCATAGAGAGTAATCCTTGGCTAATGTTCTCTGCAATATCTCATATTTGCTAGTTTCTATCTTTAACAAATCCTAAGTCTACAATGATGTTTTATGAGGATGATGTTAAGATAGCCATCGTAGTTATTTTGCCATGGTTGTGTCTGCAGATCAGCACTTATGCATTGTCGAGTAACAGTTTATTAAGGCAAGGGGAGACGTTTGATCACTCATCTACACTATTCTCACCAATGCATCAGTTCTGTTTGAAATTTGCTCCTCTTCAGTTTGACCCTACTCACACCTACTTAGTCATTCGTAACACACGAACTCCTACCGGATATGCTGATTGGATTGGCAACAGAAATGACTATTGGCAACAATTCTGGGGTGCTTCTGACATTGAAAAATTCAGGTGCTTTGACCATCACTAGTCAAGGTGGGAACCCCATAACTCTCTACTCACCTGTTCTACCTACCAAGAAAAATGTTGTTGTCACCCTTTTGGATTCTGGAAACTTGGTCCTTGGAGAATATGATGATAGTGGATCTATGAAGCATGCGATGTGGCAAAGCTTTGATCATCCTTCAGATGTTTTGCTACCTGGTATGAAACTAGGTGTTAATCACAAGACAAATCGGTCATGGTCGGTTGCGTCATCATTTTCTACCAACAACCCATCTTCAGGTTCCTTTGCACTTGAATGGGAGCCAAGGAAAGGAGAATTGGTCATAAAGATGGGAGGGAAGATATAGTGGACAAGTGGGGTTCTGAGAAACAATAGGTTTGAGAATGTTCCACGGCATATGCAGCTCATGTATGAGTACAAAATTGTCTCAAACAAGGATGAGGAGTCTTTTAGTTATGCAAGTCACAATGATTACTCACAGTTGGTGCTGTTTAGCAATGGAAACTTGCAGGATACACAAATTGGAGATATAGCTCAAGCTTAAAATTGTTATGGCTACAAGACCAAGGAAGGTTGCAAAGT
Source organism: Glycine soja (assembly GCF_004193775.1). Classification (NCBI taxonomy): domain Eukaryota; kingdom Viridiplantae; phylum Streptophyta; class Magnoliopsida; order Fabales; family Fabaceae; genus Glycine; species Glycine soja. The sequence continues at coordinate 13,294,333 of NC_041009.1, read as the reverse complement.
CTTTTTCTAAATTTCTAAGCCACAACCAAGCAAAAAATATTGCCTCCTCCAGTAGTTGCTGACACTCAAAATCATGGTTAGAGAAGCAAACTCTATTCCTATGATTCCATATACACCAAGTTAAAGCAAGTCACAATGATTACTCACAGTTGGTGCTGTTTAGCAATGGAAACTTGCAGGATACACAAATTGGAGATATAGCTCAAGCTTAAAATTGTTATGGCTACAAGACCAAGGAAGGTTGTGAGATATGGGAAGACCAACCCATTTGTAGGCATTCTGATAATATATTTGAAATACAATAGGGATACTTTGATCGCCCTTCTTCTCAAAATAATAATTCTTCTGCCGAAGACAAGAACACACTAACTGAAACTGGTTGCAAGATTTTTTGTTGGAGAAATTGCAACTGTGTTGGATTCACAACTTATTTTCCCAATCAGACAGGGTGTAAATATTATTGTGGAGGATGGGTGCCTACTTATGTGAAGTATGCTGGATTGAGTGTCAGCATTCTTGTAAAGACCAACGAGATCACAAAGGTATCACTTCTAGCCTCTGTGTAGTTATTCTACTAGTCAAATACAAACTGTACTTTGTCTTTGGGTACCGAAGACTTAATCACCAAAACTTACTGTTTGAGTGCTTGTTTATTTAAAAGTTAGATATGATTGATTTTAATAGAAATAGATTTTGAACCGTTGAAAGTAAATAAGAGTCTGTCCAACTTATCTCAGTAACAAAATTACATTGAAACATGCGCATGATGTGGGAAGTAAAAGCATTGCAGTATTATATTTGCTAAAAAAAATGTAATTCAAGATCCCAAACTCTAAACAAAACCACATATGATATATAACATAGAGTACTTTGCTACAGAAAATGTAATTCAAGATCCTAAACTATAAATAAAACTACTTATGATATATAACAGAGAGTACTTTATGGTTGGTAATACAGATATAAAGAAGTGGATTAAAATTGGTGCTCTGGTAGGAACTGCTTTACTCATAATCAGCCTTGGCATTTTCTGTCTAAGGATGAAGAGAAGAAAAGATGCACATCAAGGTACTTATCAAAGTTTTTACAGTTCCATCTCTGAGTTATATTTCAAGCACCTTATTTTACTTCGGTCATAAATAACCTTGTTTTTTCACATTCTTGCCAAATCAGAGAAGAGAAGCAAAATGGGGAATGACACGCTTAATTTGGTAGTGTCTGACACATTTAACAATTTAGTTGAGCTTCAAAATGAAGTGAACAATGGCAATGCTTTAAGAATTTTCAGCTACGCATCAATCATTGCAGCTACGAACAAGTTCTCAATAGACAACAAGTTAGGAGAAGGGGGCTTCGGACCAGTATATAAGGTCATTGCTTCAAATCCTAAACATTTTTTCAAGATTACTTCTTGAAAATAAATTAATAATATTTGTTGAACATCATTTCAGGGATTGTTACCACAGGGAGAAGAAATAGCAATCAAAAGACTTTCGGAAGGTTCAGAGCAAGGAGACATTGAATTTAAAAATGAATTAACTCTCATATCTGAACTCTAACACATGAATCTTGTTCAGTTGTTGGGCTGCTGCATTCATGGAGATGAGAGAATGTTAATATATGAGTATATGCCTAGCAAAAGCTTGGACTATTTTTTATTTGGAGAGGAATTATTTTGCTGAGTAAAGCAAGAACTTGCATATATCAGCTTTATTTTTTATTATTATTATTATTATTATTATTTACTTTATTTTCTTCTGAAACACTAACAATGTTCATGCTACTAATGGGAAGATTCGACTCAAGGTGAAAAATTAGATTGGAGAAAACATTTCAACATAATTGATGGGATTGCTCAAGGACTGCTGTATCTACATTAGTATTGAAGATTAAGAGTAGTTCACAGAGATCTGAAAGCAAGTAACATTCTAATTGATGAAAACATGAATCCCAAAATTTCAGATTTTGGCATGGCTAGAATTTTCACTCAAGAGTCAGATATAAACACTAAAAGGATTGTTGGGACATAGTGAGTAGGCTTAAAGTATCCTATTGTTACTTCTACTAGGTGCTTTCTGATATAACAGATATTATGTCCTATGTGATATTATGCAGTGGTTACATGTCACCGGAATATGCAATGGAGGGAATTTTCTCTTTCGAATCTGATGTCTATGCTTTTGGAGTCTTGCTGCTAGAAATTATTAGTGGCAGAAAAAACAATACTGCTGAAGGGCCACTCAATCTAGTAGGACATGTATGTTCTCCCAAGGCTGTTTGATTATTACTACCATGTAACCAAATTAAATTAGGAATTCTCTTATATTGTATTTTTCATCTAATATGTTTTGTTTTCTACATATGACCTAGGCTTGGGAGCTATGGAAACAAGGCCATGCACTAGACCTCTTAGATCCAACTTTAATAGAATCTTTCATTCAAAATGAAGTATTAAGATGCATTCATGTTGGTCTTTTATGTGTAGAAGAATGTGCAGCTGATCGCCCCAATATTTCAGAAATGATACCCATGTTAAACAGTGAAATTGCAACATTTCCATTGCCTAGAAGACCAGCATTTTACCGCGGAAAAAAGCTGGTTGAGGAATATGACTCTTTTATTGATAATGAAATCCATTCAGTGAATGGTTTAACTATTTCCAACATAGGTGGAAGATAAATCTATTATTAAATGCATAGATTGGAAAATGGTGGTGTATTTTTTACCATTTCATGTTTGCAAATGTATCCCAAATATTTCGTTGTCTAATTAGCATTCTTCAATCATCTAAATGCAGTTTAAATTACTGGCAGTTCAAGCATTTAATCAAACTGCTTACCATCTCAAAATCTTTACCTCAGAAGAAAAATTAAGTCCTCATTACGCTGGCTATTTCCTGAGCTTCTTCCACCAACCCTTTTGGATGTGTGATACAGTGAATGAAATATCAACAATCTATGAGAAAATGTGTGTGCCAAAATCTTGTAAAAGAATTGATATCTGCTTATCTATGTGGCACTGAAATCAGCATCCAAACGGTTTGCTATTGCTATTGCTAATGTTCTTGACATGAATTCATAGATATTTAATTCTGAAGTGCAAATCTGATTACTACATAAACAAAGCAGTTGGGTATTACTATTTTCAAAATTGGTTATTGATCCTCCAAGCAAACTACATGCAAACAAAGGACAAAATGGCTTTTCCTACCCCCCACAAGTAAAAAAAAAAATAATTATGAACTGAGAATAAATGAGGCCACTTGGTATATGAACTTCGAACCTGAATTTTCCTTACTATGTCTTATAATTTTTTTACTTTACATTTTAAAAGTTTTATACAAATTAAGATGATAAGTTATTGGATCAAGTGGGTTTGAGCTTACATCTCTTAAGCATGTCTCGGGTTTGGGCATGCGGTTAGAACATAGAAGGAGACCTCGTTATAGTAGCTAACAAGGTTTTCTAAAAGAAATTAGTAGTCCACAAACACAATGATATTTGGCAGATAAAACATGGTTAAAAAAAATTAGATAATTTTACATTAACGTTTCTTCTTTCCTCAGATTTTAACTCTTCAAAAAATTATTTTACAATATCAAATTGATTTATATTAAATTCACATATTTTACTTTAAATTTGGTTATTTTCTCAATATTACAATTATTTATAATTTAATATATTTACATTTTAAATTTGATTTAAATTCTAAAATATATGTGAGATATACAAGAAAAATTGATACGTAATCATATTATTTACTTATTCTTTTTTTTTATATCTAAAATAATTTTAAACTGAGATTATCCCATTCACTGCCACATTTTCCGAGTTTTTTCTATTGCCTTCCTCGTTTCAGAGTATATTTTCTTCGTCATCATTCAGTAAACGGAAAATCTACATCAAAATCGGTGCTCTGCGAGCAAATTGAACTCGTTGGGGCTTTAATTTCAACTGAAAAACATGATGGGTAACTCTAAACTTGAATTTTTCCGCAACCCTTTCTCAGTTTTAATCTTTATTGGATAATGCAAGAGTGTTGAAGTTGATAACAGATTATGCGTTATAGAAGCACAAAAGTTTCTTCCTTTTTCATTCTCTTGAAATGAATCTAACCTTAAGCAGTGTATACCGTCCCTATAGCTTCCCCACACTCCTCAAATCCTCTTCTTTCAGCACTCTGAGTAGACCCTTTTGTTCTTCAGCACTATCATCTCCCCCCACATGTGTGAAACCCCAAGTTCCCCTCTTTTTAAGACCACCCATTTACTCAACCAAGTTGTGTGAGCTCAAAAAATGGCATGATTGGGCCAAAGGTGTTGCCTTTTCAATTGGGTCAACTTTTGTGCACTCAGATAATGGGCGAGACTCAAGCATTTTGTTCAGGGAGATGAAGTGGCTCATGGAGGATGCTGTTGAAGACCATTCAATGATTGTGGATGATGAGAGGGTGAAAATGAGGATTGGAATAGATGAGCTATACTGCTTGTGGAAGCAAAGGATCCATGAGAGGAGACCCTTTCAGTATGTGGTTGGGTGTGAGCATTGGAGGGACTTGGTGTTAAGTGTCCAAGAAGGGGTCTTGATTCCAAGGCCTGAAACTGAACTTATTGTTGATTTTGTGTATGATGTGGTGTCAGAGAATGAGGATTTGAAAAGTGGTGTTTGGGCTGATTTGGGGACTGGAAGTGGTGCTCTTGCTATAGGTATTGGTAGGGTTTTGCGGAGTGAAGGAGGGAGGGTTGTTGCTACAGATTTAAGCCCTGTGGCTGTTGCTGTTGCAGCTTACAATGTGCAGAGATATTGCTTGCAGGTTAGCGATTTTTCAAGTTTTTTTCAATCTCCATGTTTTCCAGACAATTCCTTTTTGCTGCCCCTTTTCCCCACCATGGTTTTGCCTCCACTGGTTTTTTATGAATATGCCGAAAGTTTGAAGCATATATTTCCAACTGCCATATGACTTCAATTTCTTTTGGCCAATATGTTTTTGTTGGACTTTTATATTCCATTCATTCATTGTATCTTGCATGGTGCTGTGTGTCAGTGTGTTTGTTTTTGTTTTGTATTGTTTTCAAGTCAAAGCAGAAAATTTAACTAGAAATAAAGGCAAGACTGAAGAAAGTCACTGTTTTAGGCTGTTTAGAAGCTCTGAAAATCCGTTCATGTCAATGAGACTAGACCCATGAATTGGAAAAAATGTGCATCAGAATGTGTTTGAACTGCAACACTAACACAAGCTTGCTTTATTTAGGTGGGGGCATGCAATCAGTTTAAATGTTGCTGGGGATGGATATCCAGCCTTTTTACTGAAATAGATATTATAGAGAAGCATATCAACAAAAAGAACTGAAAAAAAATTAAAATTGTTGATTTTCATGTATTTTCCTTTTTGTTGTTTATCTATTTCACCTGTCCCCCTTAAAATATATTTTCTTAATATATCTTACTGTTTCCACTTTTGATTTTTGTGACCCTCATTTGAACCACTTTGTTGTTCTTTACAGGACAAAATTGAATTAAGGGAAGGATCTTGGTTTGAACCATTAAAAGATATGGAAGGAAAGCTAGTGGGTCTTGTAAGTAACCCACCTTATATACCAAGTAAAGACATCTCTGGTCTACAAGCTGAAGTTGGTAGGCATGAACCTAGAGTTGCATTAGATGGAGGTACTGATGGCATGGATGCTCTTCTTCATCTTTGTGATGGGGCTGGTTTAATGTTGAAACCTGGTGGATTTTTTGCTTTTGAGGTATGGATCTTCTGCTTTCTACAAATTTGTACCGAATTTCTTTTATGTTTCTTATTGTGCTTGTCCTTGGTTAGGTACACATAAAATTTTATCAAAATGGTACCATCTAGCCTAATTTGATGACAATTTGGTGACCAGTAATCCTCAATAAGTTGCCAGTTTTGCACATCTGATCAAAGTGGGAAAAATTGAGAATGATTTTTATGATCAGTCCCTTTTGTAGAATGGATTTGAAGCTAAATAGTTATGGTAGTGATTACATGTTTCTTTATGTCATCTTAAAGCAATGTACCAATGTTATTTGTGGACCAAGCTGAAATCTATGATGATAAAAAGTCCCTTATATACTTGCCATCAAATGTACCAATGTTTTCATATTGCACCGCATCAGCAGGACAGGTGGATGTGGCTTGGAGTCTCTAGTGGTGAATGCACGGTCACTAGTGCTTATTACTCTATGTGGGAGGATTTGAATGATCAGAATGGTTATGGTGCGTTCAGTAAACTGTGGAAAACCAATATTCCTAGCAAGGTTGCACATTTCTTATGGAGGCTAATTAGATACAGATTACCTACCAGGTGCAATCTCCGGAGAAGGAACATCACCTTAGATGACTGCCGATGTCTTCTTTGTGCAGAATGGGAAGAGGATGCATCACACTTATTTTTTTGGGTGTCAAAAGGTGGTGCCTTTGTGGTGGGAGTGTCTTTCCTGGCTGGAGGTGTCCACTGCACTACCAGCGACACCGAAAGGAAATTTTCTCCAAATTTCGTATGGCAACATGGATGGAATTTTTCAGGAAAGATGGAACACTATATGGACTGCTTTAACTTGGTGTATATGGAATCATAGGAATAGAGTTTGCTTCTCTAACCATGATTTTGAGTGTCAGCAACTACTGGAGGAGGCAATATTTTTTGCTTGGTTGTGGCTTAGAAATTTAGAAAAAGACTTTGAATTACCATACCACATTTGGACCAGCAATACTAGAGCTGGTCTCACTATGGGGGGGGGGGGGATAATGATTTTTGTTGTTGTTGTTGGCTTATCCACTTGCATGATTGCAATCAGCTTTGGTAATGTCAATATATATCACGATGACTGATATATATTTAATTACCTTAGCAGGTTTGTGGTCAGTAAGTTTGGGATGTTTATCTGTAAGTACCTTTGGTACTCTTTGATATTATATAATATATACATAGTTTTGCTGATAAAAAAAAATGTATTCTTTTAGCAATAGACCAATGTTTATGAAGCTGACATGATATTTAAGACAGTGAAAGGGTTTAATGGATCATAATCTAGGGTAGAAACTGGTGGACTGAATAATTGATGATAAGGAAGAACTGAAGGCAATAATAGTTTATGGTTAGATTGACAACTGCTTATGTTGCTGCTAACTGAACAATACCTGTGGGATTAGTGTTTTAGTTTGGTAGGCTTTAGCCAAATTAAAGGACTGATCAACTAGTTGAGATGAAGTATAGCAAGTGAAAATGAGTAGAAGATAGGGAAACCTAGGTTTGTCCCTCTAGCATCACACAAGAGAAACATGAAGCCATGATATGTTAATATGATCCCATGTTCAAGAAGAAAGTGCGTTACAAATCGTTTAAAACGTTCTTCTGATAGTCTGATACTTGTACTCTTTAACAATTAGTTATAGAATCCTAGTCCAAAGAAGAATGATACTCTGTGCTAGTAAACACAAAAATATTTCATGATACCAGTAGCTCAGAAAATGGAAAATATTTTATTCTTCAACTTTAGCATTTTTTTATGCTATTATACTGTATCACATTCATTTTATGTTTGCTTCTGATTATTCCTTTCCTAACTTTACTTAATAGACAAATGGAGAGCACCAGTGCAGGGCTCTGGTTGATTACATGGAAAATAATAGAAGTGGAAGCTTCTGCAATTTAGAAATACGTGCTGATTTTGCTGGTATTCAAAGATTTGTGATGGGTTTCCATCAATAGGCAATTTGAGTTACGGATACAAGTTTATTTTATTTATTCTTTTGGGTGTATAAGTCTCCAATTGTTCTACTTGAAATTGGAGCAGAGACCCAGCAAAATGCATTAAAAGGTAATAAAAGTCAATTGTTTCCTCTTTGGCTCTTAGTTTATTTTCACTCTTCTCATCTCAGCTAACTTTTGAACACATTGTTACTAGTAAGAGTTTGATTTATTTGCTTTGTCAGTGTAAAAATTTCCTATAAATGGTAATTTTGAGATTGAATGATAATATAAAACTTTTTGTTAAACATATAATTTAGTCTCTATGGATTTTCAATTTCATCCCTATATGTAAAACTTAAGTAAATTACGATGACCCCCTCAATTGTAGTTTAATTACACATACACCCCTTCCAATCTTTATACATTTCTTAGTATGACATAATCACTCAACGGACTCTAACTCTAACTGACGTTAAACATAAATTTTTAGGTAGTAAAATAAACAAAAAGTGAAGTTTAGATAATAAAATCAAATATATTATATTACAAGTATGAAAAAACATATTTAAGTCTTTTTAGTACGATTCTTTTTTGCTTTTTGAGATATACATTTCATACATTATTCTATAAATAAATAAAAAATCTCTCACTCTTTCCCTCAAATAACAAAAATCTCTCACTCAACCATATCAAATTACCCTTCTTTTATCCTTATTGGTATACTTCATCTTCATAACGTTTATTCTTTTTTCTTTATGTCTAATGTGGATTTTAATAATTTTTTAAAATAATTTATCGATAATTAAAAATAATCTTATATAATAATTTGAAGACATAAATAATATTTTGATCTTTATAAATCATGATATTTTATTTATTTATTTTAGTCTTTTGAATTTTTTTGTTTTTATAGGGACCAAAAGGTTATTAAAGTCTAATATAGTTCTGAAATATAATTTATATATTGATCAAGATATTTATTTATTATGAATTTTTAAATTATGATACACATTTTGAAAAATGAAACTTTTCTCTCCTTACACTCTCAAATAGACTGGCACAACAATCTCATTTTGAAAAAAGATGTCTTTCATACATCATTCCCACAACTAACAAAAAAAAAACGTATATTTTCCTTTTATCTTTATTTGTATACTTAAATTTTTTAATTACATATTTATCTCTTTTAATCTTATTTCTTGGGTAACGATGACATTGATGTAAATCATCATCAATTTTATTGATGATTAAATTCTATTTAGAAACATGATTATTTATGTTGATATGATCTTTTCTTCCAATCATATTTGTTTCATCTACAATATTTGAAATCCAAAACCCTTTTTAGGGGAATGAGTTTAATTTCATTCAAACCAATGATATATTGATTTATTTTTAAAAATCTATAATCTTTTATCTTTATTTTTAAATTAAATTTTATTTAATTAAAAAATTGATATCAGTTAAAAATAATTTTATATCATAATTTTAAATTATTCACTATAAATTCAAAGTATAATTTATATATATTCAATTATATTTTTAATTATAATATAATTTATATATTAAAAATAGCTAGTTTAATATTATTTTTAATTATATAAAAATAAACATTTATCAAGCTAAATGACTAGTTATATTCTAGATTGAAAAAATAATTTAAATTGTGATATAAAATTATTTTTAAATATCGATAATTTTAACAATTATTGAAACTTAGAAAGATATTAAATATATAAATACTCAAATAGAGATAAGAAAGACACTTTAATATAATTGTAAGATGTTTTTTTTATTAGTTGCGGTGTTAGCACGTCAAACACAAGTAAAAATGAGAAAAGATAAATTATTGTGTAAATACTAAAATATTAATAATTATAGGAAATGTCTCCTATTAAGTGGATCTTAATACTTTTTATAATTAATCATTGGATTTCAAATGAGAGAAGAGAGATATCTTGGTTAAAAAAATAATATTGATATTCATACATTTTATCCATACTTATTAGTTATTAATATAATTATCTAAGAGATGAGATATTTATTTTCCTTCAAACAAACTCTTAAATTTAATTTTATAAATAAAAATAAAATATTAAACACCCAAAAAGCTTTGAAATTCAATAACTTAAAATGAACAAATAGCCCTTGAAAATTAAAACCACAATTTAATCAGTTATATAAAATGTAGCTTCAACATTGATGAGTAGTGGCAGTGGCACCTTCAGCTGCACAAAGATTCCCAAAGTTGAGAAACAGCACACTCTCTCACTCACTTGTCATTGTTATTTTTGTTTTACATTTTGTCACAATCTGTGACTGTTCGAGTTATCCGAGGCCCCTCTTTTATATGGTCGTTAATAAAAATGGCTTCGACCCTTTTCACAAAGATGCTTTTGGGCCAACGATTGATCCATCCTTATTCGTTCCTCACTCACCAGCCACAGATTCTCTCTTCTCTATTCAGTGTAAGCTTCACCTTTTCTGTGTGAAATTTCATCTGGGTATCCCTTTTCACCCTACAATTTGTGTGTGTGTGTGTTTTTTAATTCCTGTGTTGATTTCCCCCATATGAGAATGGACGTTTTGTGCCTTTGAAAATTTGGTCTTTGTGTGATCCTTCGGTTGTTTCGATTTGTGGGTATTGAGTTTTCGGTTTTTCTCATTTAAGTTTTGACTTTGAGTGTCGGAATTGGGGTATGCGTTAGTTCATTTTTTTTCCTGTTTTGTTGTTCTTTTTTGTTGATCAGTAGAGTGATATATTTGCATAATTTCCCATGGCATATGTTTCATAAAACTTCAATTTTTCAGTGTTTGGTGTTGAAGTAAGTGTATCAACTGAAGCACCATCTACATGTTCATAACACATTGGTATGGCTGGCTGGGTGTTTGCATGTTCCTTTTGAAGTGAACACTATCTGGCGGGGATTAATTTTAATTTTTGTTCTTACGAAATGGATTAAAAGAGATGGTACCAATTTGTCATCAACTGGAATGGAAGAAGTATTAATTTTTGTAGGTGCATTTTTTGAATTAGTAATATTATGAATATGAGTGAATCACTGATAATTTGATATAAATGGCAGCTAGTCTTTGAAATACAGATTTATGCATTTATATATAAATGCTTAAAACAGGATCTGGTGCTACTGTTATGTATAAAAGTTGATAGAAGCAATTAAAAAAGAAATTCAATTATATATTAACGACAGTAGGAAGACTTGTTCTTCTATTTCACTTAAAAAGCCAATCTTGATCAATATTACCCATTAATTTATTTCTGCATTGTCTTATTGACCTCAAGATTCCCCTTGATCTTTGTTTGTTATTTTTCCAAGATCTTATTATATAATTCCTCTTTTACTTGCAGAAACGGCTGTTTTGTATACGAGCTGTCCCAGTCTCAGCCTATACATCCCAAAACATCAAAACAACTGGTTGGGCTCCTTGTATGGCTTCTTCCTCAGTTGGTAGAAGGGCTACATATTCAACACAATCTGTATCAACAAATGAGCCAGTTGTATCTGTAGATTGGCTTTATGATAACCTGAAGGAGCCAGATATCAAGGTATGTTGAAAATTATTTATTCAATTCTGGTTGCAGTTTCCTTTACATTAATGATAGGGTAGAAGCTGAAATTAAGTAAACAGCCTTCACTGAAAGTTCCAGGTTTACTAAATTAATTAGGTTCAGGAAAATGAAATTCCTCTTGATCCCTTTAATTACTTATTGAACTCTGCTACTGTCGTGCCAAACCATAGATCTCAGTTGCGACAGCTATTGTCAAACTATGCAGTATGTATATGATTTAACTAAAACTCCCTGTTCTTTTGATCACTTACTTTGTAATTAATGATCTGGGTACTGATGCAATCACTGTATGTCTGGTTGGAGAATCACATTGTTTCATGAGTATATTTTTATGAATGATATCTAGTAAAATTAGCAAAGACTGTACTTATGGCCACAACTTCCTTCAACTTGTTCCTGAATCACTCAATCACTTATTTAGGTGATAACAAAGCTATCTGGTCAATCTGCTGTAATTGCCAACAATTAAAAATTTGAAATTATCTCCAATTCTTTGAAACTCCTTACTACATATGCATGGTCTGAAAAAAAATGCCTTTATATATGGTATCCTAATTTACTATTGAATTTGAATATTCATTTAAGTACTAAAACTTATCTTAGCTATTCTATAATTTCTATTCAGGTACTAGATGCTTCGTGGTACATGCCGGATGAGCAGAGGAATCCAATTCAAGAATATCAGGTATCAATGTGATTTTGTTGGGAATCACATTCTCAGGACTTCAGAGTTTTGAACAATTGAATGATATATGATATCACTTGAATATGTTTTTTTTTTTTTTTTTATTGGCAAATGTTAATTGTTATTTTATGTTAGCAAAGGGGATCGAACCTGCGACCTTTCCCCACTTCCCTTCTCCCTTAACCGTCCAACCAACCTTATTATATAATTTTAAATTTATTTTTCTGTCTACCATCTTCAATTAATGTGTACTTTGTATAACACCATATACAACAGGTTGCTCACATTCCTGGTGCCCTTTTCTTTGACGTAGATGGAATAGCAGATCGGACTACAAAAGTAAGCCAATCTCTTTTTATTATATATAGGAGTATATTTAATCGATAGACTGTTTTTCCTTTCTTAGCTTCTATGTATAGGATTGGCTACAGTTTATTGTACTGATATAGTTAACTGACTAGAGTCAGTTGACAGTTAGAGTTAGTGGAAGTTACCTTTGTGTAACTGCCTATATAAACTGAGGTGTAACCTTTCTCTCATTAGGTTGAATAATATTTCACTTCACCTCAACTCTGTTAGTGATATTTTCTCTCTCTGAGATTTTTATATTATATTTCATTCTTTTTGACAATTTTATACGATATATACATTTATGTTAGAGCTGTTCTTATATCATACTTTGGTTTACATATCTAGTCAGTAAACTTATGATCTTGCAGTAGTAAATTATAAATTACAGAAATTGGATGAAGAAAGAGAAATGTCCTTCCTAGCAAGCATGTTAGTGCCAACTACCAAAGGATATTTGGCAATTTCAGAGACCTTAGAATGATGACTGGCTGATATTTCTAATTCTTGATTATACTAGTTTACTATTTGGATTCTTGGGACTCTTTCTCTGCTGGTTATAAAATTTTAAATGTTTTTTTGGGTTAGAATATTAAGGTTATTCATTTGTTTGGAGTCTTGTTATATGAGTAGTCTTATAGGTTACATGATTATTTATAGTTTGTTTTTGGTTGGAACTGCTTTTGTTCTGGTCAATCACATGGCCTAATTTGCTCCCATGGCCCATTTATTTCAATGGAGGATAGGCCACATTTCTGGCTTTTCCTCCTTCTATAGATGCCGGGTAAAGGTTTTATCATATGTGAATGCTAACTTGTATTCATTGATCAGTTACCACATATGCTGCCATCAGAGGAAGCTTTTGCTGCTGCTGTTTCTGCTCTTGGCATTGAGAACAAAGATGATTTGGTTGTTTATGATGGAAAAGGGTTATTTAGTGCAGCTCGTGTTTGGTGGTAAGCCTTGGTGTTGTACAAAAAAGAATATAAGTATATTGTGTGGATTATGGAATCATGGATTGGAATTTGCTATTTATTTTAACTAACACCTTTCTTTTCCTTCTGCTTAAAAGGATGTTCCGAGTATTTGGGCATGACAGAGTTTGGGTATTAGATGGTGGCCTGCCGAGATGGCGTGCATCAGGTTATGATGTTGAATCCAGTGCTTCAAGTGATGCTATTCTTAAGGCCAGTGCTGCTAGTGAGGCTATAGAGAAAGTATATAAGGGACAGACAGTGAGTTTGGAATCTTTCCATCTATTTTAATATGATTTCTTATTCTTTTGAATTTCTATTGTTTTTCCTTGATTAATTGGTTGAATTTGACATTTTTTGTTTTTGTTTTAGTGCATTGATTCTCTAATGTACTTTTTTCTTGCTAGGTTGGCCCACTCACATTTCAGACTAAATTTCAGCCACATCTTGTTTGGAACATTGATCAGGTTGGTTGCTTTATTATTAGTGTCATATCAAATGCAATTCTGAATATGCATATCTTGATTGCTGAAAGAAATAAATGTATTGTGATAGGAGAACAAAATTTCAGAAAAATGAATGTTTAGAATGTTGATAGTTGTAAAAGTATCAAAAAGTTTCTTGCTGGAGAGTCCATAATTAGTTTCCACAAGGATGAGGTTAGGTTTGAAGTAGCAGCTGCAATTTGAGAAAGACTTAAGTAGCTTGAAACTGAGCCCAATTTCATTATGAACCATTTTCCTGCTTTTGTCTCACTTCATTTTTCTAACAATTTAATTACTATGCTATCAATAATTGAGTCTAGAAAATATGATCTCTGACAATTTAAAGAAACAATATGAAATTGTGACAAGATCATGTGGAGCCATTATCTTTAAGAAATATTTAGCTTAAACATGATACCGTTTACAAGACATTCATGATATATCTGGTAAAGTTGTATATAGAAAGTGGTGTTTCTTGCTAGTCTCAACCAAAGTCTTGATACTCATACTTTGATAATCTTTTATATTTGTACAACTCAAAAAACTTAATTGGGCTATTTATGGAATTGAGCCCTATATATCAGAGAAAGAGTCTGATGATGATCATAGGTTTGACATCTTTGTGTAATAAGAATTATAATCATATAACTTGAATTGAAAATTTGAAACTTGGTAACTGCAGATAAATCTACTTGAAATCTTCCTAATTCATGTTACAATCACTAGAAAAGTTGAACACATTTATGCAATATGGTTCTTGGTACTGTTTGGCAATATGATATATTCTTTGGAAATGCTCGGTCTATCAGATATAAAAATTAACTAATACTAGAAGAGGTATCAAATGTAAGTTGGACGCCTGTAAGTATATTTTAAGTTAAATGTTTCCTTATTTTGTGTTTATTTCTCCTTTCAGGTAAAGAAAAATATAGAGGACAAAACTCACCAACACATAGATGCTCGATCAAAGCCTAGGTATTTTGCTTTCCTTAATTCCTTTTATATTTTCATATCCTCACATTATATCAATTTAACATACTTATCAATCCTTTTATAGATACATGCTAAATAATTTTATTATACACATAAATGCTTAAAAATAAAAATTACTGTAAATCAAAGGCATATCCATAACTAACAATCACAAGTAATAATCTAAATACAAAATCACCATTAATCTAAGGCATTGTTTTCAAGATGACAACAACAAAATTCAAAGAACATAAGGTGTGAAAAGTAGTACTGCACCAAATTTTAAGCAAGTTGATGGAGTTAATAGCAAAAAGGAAGATGATGGAATTAATATAAAAAGAAATACATAGGAAAATGTGATTTGTGAAAAGCATAGGAAAAGAGGACTGTGATTTGTTAAAAGCATTGAAAAAGAGGACTGTGAACAATTTAAGTGTGTGAACTGTGAAGAGTTTGCACTCTACAGAACTCAAAAAGAGAACAAAGATATGTAGCAGAGAGATAGGATGCAAACTGTGAAGGGTGTGAGCAGACAACAGCGACCTGCATGAAGGATGTGCATGATTGAGCAGACCAGCAGACGATGCAGCCTTGAGCAAAAATGTTGTTGATGAGCAGTGGGTCTGGAGTGTCAGAGTTTGAAACAGAGTTCAAGTTTAAATGTTTTTGTGTGCATCATTGGTGAAGGATTTCAAACTCTAATGTTTCTAATGACAAAACACAGGAGAAATCATAATTCACAAGAATATAAAAAAGAGGCTCGGAAAACACAGAAAAGGAGGGCAAAAAAGGGTATTTTGTACCTGTACACCGTAGTGGCTTCACAACCCCATTATGCTGCGATTTTGGGCATGACAGCCACAGTTCTAAAACACCCCCAAAAGGCATGTAGTAGCCACCTTCTCTGACCCAACAGTGCTATAATATGCAATTACTTCCATGGCTAATGAAAACTGATACCTTGGCATTCCTCCATATGGATATTTCATTTTATCCTTTTCTTAGTGGTAGACATCTTACCTCACCTAGTGGGAGAAGACTTTGGTAGTTGTTTCTATATGTCAGTAGATTTCTTTTCCAAGTTACTTTATTTTCCATGTATTTACTTTTTTCTTGTAATATAAAAAAATGTTTCTTGAGTTTTTTTTTAAAAGTGCATTTCTTGGGTTTATGTTGATTTTAATCCTTTGGCAGGTTTGATGGAGCTGTACAAGAGCCTCGAAAGGGAATCAGAAGTGGTCATGTACCTGGTAGCAAATGCATCCCTTTTGCCCAGGTGCAGCATATGGTCTACTCTGTTGTGTCTTGATTACCCAGAGAAACATTTTAGATTTTCTATCTATAGCACTGTTTTTGCTAACCAGTCTTAGGTTTATGCCTTCTTTGTCTTGCATCTAGCTTTGACTTCTTAAATTTAGGGCAAATTTGTATAAACATTTTAATTAAGCATGTATTCAATAAGGGCTGCTTATAACATGAGAACGTGTGTATTGAATGGAGTTGTTGTAATTGCGAGAGCTAGAGAAATAAACTGAAAAAGCTTGTGGGAGGCTCTGTTAGTAGATTGGGAGAGTACAGTTCTCTATATCAGTATCTTCCATACTTCTATTGTCATTTGCCAGTATGATCTTGATATAAATTTGTAGGTTGTTGGTTCAATCAATAAAGATTATATGCTTCCCTAAATTCTGATCTAGTTCTGTTATACTGACTAATCTTATTTTAAGATCTGGTTGGCGTATATATGCATGTACTATGTATGTATGCATTTGCAGACTATTCAATCAATGTTAATTGTGTTTATTTGCAGTTGTTAGATAGTTCACAGACATTGTTACCAGCAGATGAGTTGAAGAAGCGATTTGAACAAGAAGGTGTGAATGTCTTCTGATGGATATTTGTAATGCTAAATCTCTTGCATTTCTTTGATCTTGTTAACTCTAATGTCGACATTTCTATTGATCTGCAGGCATCTCTGTGGAAAGCCCAGCTGTGACTTCATGTGGAACGGGCGTAACTGCTTGCATTCTTGCATTGGTACATCCCTCCCTCTATTTGGATGAATATATTGATATCTGTTGCTTTGGGAAAGGGAATGGATAAAATTACTTAATTTATGGATGAAATAATCCCTATTTCTCTCCATGGTTATAAAAGAGGAAAAATTGCTTAGAAAGGATTTTCATAAGTCACTCCCTTCCTTTTCTTCCACTTTTCATTTGCTTAGAAAGGATATTCAGAAGTCAGAACCTTCCTATGCTTCACTTTTTACTTGACAGATATTTTTTTTTATCTTGTATATTTTTTCCCCTCCTGATTAATAAGCAGAGGTAGCTTTTCCAATTAACATTCTTTCATTGCATTTCCATATTTAATTCTGATTTCGCATCCTCTCCTTAGGAGTGTTGACACTTATCTTCATTAGATGGGATATACCTATATTCAGTTACACTTGAATATCTCGAACGGGAAGTCTGAAAGTATAAAAATAGGCTGATATGACCTAGGGTTTTAAATTTTTAAAGACACATACGCATAGCTTTTCTACGGGTAATAATGGTCAGGACTGAAATTTTGTTTCATTCAAAATATAAATTGCAATATATTTAATTTAATCTTCTGCTGAGAGAAGTAGAAGCTTCATTCAGAAGCAGTAAAAACATGTGATTATGTATCTTCATGACATGGAAAATTGGAACTTGCTGGCTGGTCTGTGTTAGAGCCTTGATCCAGAAGAAATCTCTTTTCCTTACTTTTGATTATAACCTTCTTTTTCAGGGTCTTCATCGTCTTGGAAAGTCTGATGTTGCAGTTTATGATGGATCTTGGACTGAATGGGGAGCACAATCTGATACACTTGTTGACACTTCATGAATTCAATACAGCTAAATTTGCATGCCACCAGAAAGTATCTGCAAGTGAAGGGGCTGTATCCATTTGTCAAACATTTTGAAGACACCAATTTTTCTATGCTTTACTGTTTGTTTGTTGTTCTGGTTTAGTTGTGGTTGAGATTCTTGAGAATCGCAAATATGTTCCATGTCAAATGTTACTAATATTAAATCCTATCATGTGGCTTATAAAAATAATGATAGGGTTGTTAAAAAATGTCTCATAGAAATGGGAAATGGTTGGGTTTGTTAAAAATTACAAAATAAAATTTACGATCATACCACACACACTTATGCACTAATGATTAATCAGTGCTGTTGGGACACTGTTTTGGGGTGTGTTTACCCGTGGAAACTTAATCCACACGTGCCATCTTGATAGAAATTTGAATGAGACAATTGTTACTCAATGAAAAGTTCTTGTTATAGTCTGATTTGACTATAAAATCTATTATTCTTTCAGAAAATTTAGATTGTGTAAGTGTGAAAAAATTACGCAAAAAGATATGTTGCATGGATTAAATGGATGAGTATCGGTATGGTATCTTAAAAAAATGTAGTATAATGCTACATGTAAATATAGCTAAATAATATACAGATAAGCAAATAGAACTATATTTGACCGCGATAAAATTGTAAAAATAAATAGAAAAAAGTATAAACAAATAATGTATAAGTTGATTACTTCACCATAATAAAAATATTTCATAATAAAAAATTATAATATGTAAATTATTCAGAAATGTGATAGCAAAAAAAATAAAATTCAGAAATGAATAGTTATAATATAATAATTTAGTAGTTTTAAGATTTAATTAATAAATTATGCCAACTAAAAGTATTCGGAACACACTTTTTTAACATACCTTCAAATAGATTCTCTAACTTTAAAATTTATTAAAAATTACAAATCAATAATCAAGAAGAAAGAGAGGCATTAAATATATTAAATATGACGTGAGGCCTATCAAATTTATCTTTTAATAAATTTTAGCCCATGATCATGGATACACGTATCAGTTTCAATTCGCACACTCTCTTTGGTAATAAACAACTTAACCGCTTTTATCTTTTTGCTTGCCATCGTGTTGTATTGTTTTGTTTTGTTATGTTTTTTTTTTTGTCTAATTTTTTCCCCTCAAAACTGAATAACACAAAAGTCTCTACCTTATTATTATACTGCAAAGCTGACAATTTAAAATGGTTTGTTATTCCATGATATAATTATAAAAATATATATAATAAATTTAGAAAAACTTAACAAGTAGCCACATCACTTACTGGAAATATTTTTGTGGTATGTTTTTAGATATGAGCAACCTTTATAAAGTAGATGTTTTGTTGACAAAATATTATTATTTTTCTTCTTTCTTTTTCAGAAATACAGAGTTAAAAGTAGAACTTATCCCTCCACTGAGTGACACCGTAGAAGCTATTAGCCAAGGGATTGTTACTCTTGCTTCGCAAGGATCGATTGCCCATGCATAATGGTTCCTATAGGCTTCCTAAGTTTTTTTTTTTTTGACGGATTTTTTGGAACTCTTAGAAGTCATAAGTGATACGTGATTAAGGAAGAAATATTGTGCAAGATCCATTGGCTTGTTCTTAGCTCCAGATTAGTGCTTGCAAGTAGTTCTATAGTAAATTCGCGTAGTGTTTTAGATTTAGATCATTGTTGAACATTTATCGTACTTTAGTTTTTGTCATTGATAATGTAATGGATAATTTATATCTGAATGTTATACCTAAATGTTTATTTATTTGAATTGATTTTTATTTTAGCATTTAAAAACATTTTGCCTTCACTGTATGACATTTAACAAATAATTGTGACAATTAGACGTCACCATTCCAATTAGGCATGACAAACAAATATTTTAGCAGATGCATGCAGTGCCTCTCTTCACTTCTGCCACTTCAGTGTTGATATTCATTGGGATCCTCACATCGCGTTATGCTGAAAAAGAATTCCAAAGAATGTTGCCGTGGAAGTTACTCTCGGGCCTTTTCTTCCTTTTTCTGTCTGTTGTGTTCATGGTGGTTGCCTTTTGTGCTGCACTTGCTATAGTAGTAAACAAATATTGGGCGTATAATGACTCTTTCATGTATGAGATTCTCCTATCTACAATATCAAATCCCATCCCTCACATAAAAAAAAAAGAAACAATATATAGATGTATATGCATGGATTGAAAGATGTTTTTTTTTTTTTTTTTTTATCAAAGCTTCACGTGTGAGGATCATTTCTTTGAGACTCTTAAATGCGGGTTCGTACGTAACATTCCATTAGGGAAAAAAATATCAAAGTTGTGTTGTACTGTGTAGGCATTTGGCCCTAAATAATGGCTTTGCATAAAGGATCCAAATGTTCTTTATTATGCCCTTTTGCTGCCAGTTTCTCGACCGATTAACCTTTTTGGATCACTTTTACAAACTTATTTTCATGATGAGTCTCACATGAGTCTATTTTGATCATAGATCGTGTTAGAATGTAAGTTTGACTACATGGGCATCCTGTGTATCGTAGATAAAAAATCTGAGAATATTTTTGTCAAATTTGTATAAGTTGAGTATTTGTTAATTAGTATATCATAACTTTTTAAAAGAATGTCATTTTGAAAGGGAGAGATTAATTAATTAAACTCTAGCAATGAAGCAATTAATAACAACTAAGTCCATGCGCAGGGTCGACAGTAATTAAAAGACAATTCTTTTAATCGAAATGTTTTTTTTGTAAAGGCAAATATACGCGTGTGTTGTGTGGCGCTATTTGGAATGCTCTTGGGCCGTGTATTCTTGACCGGGAAACCCCAATGGCTTGAGAAGTGAGACTGAAAAGAATAAACAGCCGAACCCCTGCAAATTGTAGAGGAATGAATTAGTTTAATATGGTTCTGTTTTATCTGTGGGTGCTATATGTGTAGGAATCCATGTTTTTGTTTTCTTGTTGTAATTTTAACTTCTCTGTTTGTGGAATGAAATCATTTCTTAATATCTTGAAGTTGTCTATTTCAATTTGTTGTGCAGATAAATAATTTTAGTGACCAATCACTTTTGTTTTAAGTTCAATTGATTTGCCGTAATTTGTATAAGTAGTAACCAGCAAAAGCATTTGAGGAAAATTCACGGTTTCAACCTTCAATCATCAACAAATCAGCATTTTATTAAGAACAAACTAGTGATCTCTTGAAGATCTTACATTTACGCAATTGAAATGTACAATGGTATCATTGTGTTTTACATTTTCCAAACATGCTGGAACTGTGTTGTTTATTGTTTACTAGAAGCCGTACTAATTAAGGTAGTGGATATAAGATCAAACAGGTTTCCTGCAGCATGCTACTCGTTCTAAAGTCAAGGTGACACATAAAGTAAAATAGAGAGAATTTATACAAAGTGACTTGAGTTGAAACCTTCTTCAACTGTATCTGTACCAGAAAAGTAAAAGATGTGGAGGTGGACATATTTGATCTTTGATACTACCTCAGAAAAAAAAACTAATCAGCATGTTTTGATGAGAGGGCCACAATTCCTAACTATGTGTATGGAGAAGATGTTGTTGGAAGATACAAGATCCTCTTTGTATATATCAAATTAAGGTGTTAAGGTCAAATTAAAAGCAGATATAGTTTAGTATACTTAACAACAAAAATTGTACACACCTCATTGTTTGTAACAATTTTTTTTCTTGTCTTATCACACTCACTTAAAATCACTAGTCTATAAATTTGCGAAGACATATCTACCATTTGTTAAGATTTGTTGTTTCACTGTGCAGAATGCAGGTAACATTATTTGGTATACATTGAAGGATCCTTAAGAGACTTAACCATTAGATGATAAAAAAAATACATCCAAAAAACTGAAATACTTGGTGGTTCTTAATTACCTGCAAAATGAATCTGATTTACTCTAAACTTGGTTCTTCTTTACATGCAAAATGAATCCAATCTAATCTAAACTTGGCTCTACATTCAACATGGAAAATGAACTACGAAATGAATCTAATCTAATCTAAACTTGGCTCACAAGAGGGCAATATTTACCAGAAAACAATAAAATAGAAAGAAAGAAAAAAAAGGAATTGAAATGAAACAATGGAAAAATGCAAACAGATCATGAACAGTTTGTAAAGATTAATTCATTCTTGCTTTGCTTTCTTCTCAATGTCTGTCCCAATCAGCTGTTTAAGATCCTTAAGAATGGTAGGTCTCGATTGAACATCCTTGTGATTTGTCAAAGTAGTGACAACTTCTTTTGGAACAAAGCACCTTTCCTCCGTGTACAACTTCTCTTGAACAAAGGGAGAAGCAACCAGAGCGTGTAGATTTTCAGGAGGAGGTTCAGCTTTATCTTCCTGCTACAATTAGAAAAATATAAGATATGAGTTTGAGCTAGCTTAATTAAAAATATAAGAAATAAATTAAGAAGAAAAATTCAAAGATTGACTTGATACTTTCCAGATAATTTTGGAGTAAGTTACTAACTTCATTAATTTCAATGGTGTTAAATCATGGGATGGGATGACTCTTTTTTTAATTCTTCGGAATGTTGTTCAATAAAGTGTAGACATGTAGACATTAATTTTATAACGAAAACAAAAGAAAGTAAACCATGAAATATTATATAAAAAAACTGGAAAATTACACACAAAGCAGTTACATAACAAAAACTCATTTGTATATTTCTTGTTCTGAACGTCACTCTTATGTTATCATTTGTCATGTTGACCATGTCCTCCTCTTGTAACCGTTTCCTTAAAACTCTCTCTTTTTTTTTTTTTAATTTTTTTGATATATTAAGTCTCTCTAGTAAAAGGAACGAAAAGTGATATTGATACAAAAGTGGGTCATATACATTAGTGAACTACACATAACTAACCAAATATCTGGCAATAATAAGCAATTTCAACTTTCGTATTTACCAATTAATGATCGAGCAAAACAGAAGACAATCATCCTTATATATCTATTGTACAATAATAACGCTCTAATTTAAGGAGGTCCTCACACGTACTAGATGACAAAATACTCAGCAATTAGCAAATTAGCACATACATTCACCATTCGGATTGTTAAAGTAAATATATATTGAGGAAGCAACACATAATAAAAACCAATTAAAAACATTAAAAGGAAAAAACAAGAGTGACATTTCCACTGTGAATTCACTAAAGTTACTAAAATAGTTAAAATTCAAGTGAAATTAAGCAGTTTCATAGCTAACATAATTTGTGACACACATGATTAAAAATTATGGCAAGAAATCAACAGTCACGTACCTCGAGTGTGTTCATGAGTTCAAGCATCCCAACTTGGGCCTGAAGGTACATAACATACTTTCCAGCTGCATGAAGCATCTCAGCTGTGTTCATCTTTGGTCCACCAGGGACCAACTTCCCAAGCTCTTGAGTCTTCTTAGTGATCTTTCTTCTCCTTTCTCTCGCCGCTACACTCTGTGGAGATATGGTTCTCTCATTGCCTTTCTTCTCACATGGAAGATCAACACAAGTATCACCATATTGTGTCTCGGAGAAGAGTTTCTGTTGCAGTTCCTCTGCTTGCAAGGAGCAGCAATTATCATAAGGAATAACAAAGCCATCTAAGAAACTGGATGGTAGTGTGGGTGTAGTAAACTCTTGCAATGAAGAAGAGTACACGTGTTCTTGTTGTCGTTGTTGTTCCTCATAGCAGCACTTTTGGCGTTTTGAACATGGGAGAAGTTTGTAATCTTTATGAGTTGGGAAAATGTCCCCATCATAAGGAGGGTTTACGTCTGGAGGATAGAGAAAACCACCAGTTGGGTCAATATAGTTCTCAAAAAGCGCGTCTGAAAGAAAGAAGCTTTCATCTGAATAGGGAAAAAGCTGTTGGAGGTTTGGTGCTGCTACTTCTTCTGGCATGGCTTCATGGAAAGTGTTTGTTTCTAAGTTGGGAATTTGAAGAGTTTCAAAGTTGAAGTATGTGCTTAGTGCCATTGTAACAAAACAACCTGCAACATGGAAAAACAAGTTCTATTTAGTGGAAACTTAAACCAACATAGAAATAGAAGAAATGGTGCATTAATTGATGATTCTATAACCACCATAGAATAGAAGAAATGGTGCATTAATTAATAATTCTAGATATAAACATGCACATGCAAGCTTGCCTAGTGTAATGGTCTAATGCATATGTAGAGGAAGGAAGAAGAAAATAATAAGAGACAAGACATGAAGTTTAAGTCATGCTTGTGCATGCCACAAGACACAAGAATCTTTGCTTTAGATAATTCTAGCATATAGCTAGAGCATCTTTGAGGGAGAAATAGAGAGAGACCTGAGAGAGAGAGAAATACGATGCTGTAGATTTGAGTGTGAGAGAAAAGGAAAAGACAGTGTGAAGACTTTTATGTATGGAAGCTATGAAAACTGATTCTATCCTCACTCTGCCTCTTGCTGCTTTGTGAGTGGAGACAATTTAGGGGAAGTTGTAGGCAGTTACGGAGAATGAATTATGAGAATTATTTATTTTTTATAATTAAAATAAAATTCACATTACATTTATGATTTTTCTTTGGTACCTATAGAAAAATTATGGCACAAAACATTTCAGTCCCCATTTTATTTTTTTCATTTTGCTATACAATATATACAATTTCAGTGCATGGTTGTGACATTAATTTAGCTGGGATTTTGTGTAGCTTCACACTGCTTTGTAGATTTTAAATCTGAAATTGCCAGTTGCATTTACTTTGACCAAAAAAAAAAATACCATGAATATAACCGTACTGAAAAACTATTAAGCATAATTGCGCATAAGCATATTCATACTTTTCGGCATAAGTTGTCTTCAAATTTTGGGTAAAATTGTATTGAAAATATATTTTATGACAGGAATATTAATTTCTACCATACAAAATTACAAATTGTGGTATTGAGGAGAACATGTTAAGAACAATTTAAAATTATTTTATTGATTGAAAGTAAAATTGGAATCTGACAATTTTATTGGCCGAACCATCTTATCAGATGCCACTACCAAAATGATGTGCTACAAGGTATTTTTCTCACCAATCACAAAGATGCGCAAGCGTTTACTAAAGAATTTCAAAATTAAAAAAACTTGAGTTTTAAACTTAAAAACTAAACTTGACTATCCCTGTCACGATTTATGCAGAAGGAGAATAACAGATATATATAATAGCGTATATCATATCATGGCTTTGTCAGGCTGATTCTGATTTCTGATATTTTCAATGGGATTCCTACACCAGCTGGAATACCAAATACCTGAACCCCTACCCCTTGAGATACATCATATATGTGCTTCTAAAATAAAAATATGTCAAATATGTCACTATATAGAGAAGATGATGTATTTTGAAAGTGGTTGTATTTCAAATATGTTTTTTAATTATATGCTCAAACACATATGTTGTATTTAATTCGATTCATGTCTTATAATTAACAAAACATAACTTTTTTTTTATCCCAAAGAATGGAAGTCAGTATCATGATATTTATAACAATTTATGAATTATAACTAGACTACACCTTACCTAACAAAACTAAGTTTAGTGAAACTCATTCAAATTATCACTTTATATTATATGAAAAGTTATTTAATTTGCATAATTAACATTCTCTACTTTCACTTAAACTTGTTAATTATATTTTAAAAATAGTTCATGACTTAAAATTTAGCGTTATTATACCAAAGTAAGTAGAGGATAAAATCCCTAAAGCAGAAAGAAACTACATAAAAAAACGAGCTAAAATATCAGTACTTTTGACAAAAATAGATAAAAATAAAAATCAATTTTACATAAAAGGTCCAAAATATCACAACCATGCCCTGAAATTATAGCAGTTAAAATAAAAACAAGGGCTAAAATTTTGTGTTATTTTCTTGTCTCTCTCGATCACCTAGGAAAAGAAAAGAAAAGAAAAAAAATGCTAATAATCCATTCTCCATAACTGCCAGCAACTTCCCCTAAATTATCTGAACCCACAAAGAGGGCCGAGTGAGGATAGAGTCAGTTTTCTTTTCATAGCTTCCATGCATAGAAGTCTTCACACAGTCTTTTCCTTAATCTCTCACACTCAAATCTACAACAACATCGTCGTATCTCTCAGGTCTCGCACACAAATACTCTACTACTTGCTACAAATATCTAAAGCAAAGATTCTTGTGCTTGTGCGTGCCATATACATTACTAAAATCTCAAGTCTTGTCTCTTCTTAGTTGTTATCTTCTTCTTCTTCCTGTTTCTACATCACTTGAGCTTTAATTTTAACCGTTACACTAGGCTCGAATGCATGTGCATTGTATATATATAGAATTACGAATTAATGCACAATTTCTTCTATTCTATATATGTTGGTTTAAGTATCCACTAAATTGTTATTTTTTTTTAATATTTGCAGGTTGTTTTGTGATGATGGCACTAAGCACGTACTCCAACTGTGACACTCTTCAAATTTCCAACTTAGAAACAAACACTTTCCATGAAGCCATGCCAGAAGAAGAAGTAGCAGCACCAAACCTCCAACACTTTTTTTCCTACTTAGATGAAAGCTTCTTCCTTTCAAACACGCTTCTTGAGAACTACATTGACCCAACTTTCGGTTTTCTCTATCCTCCAGGGATCAACCATCCTTATGATCCCTTCACTTCACTCACTAGTCGTGATGACATTTTCCCGACTCATGAAGATTACAATCTTCTCCCATGCCCAAAACGCAAAAAATGCTGCTACGAGGAAAAACAACAACATCAAGAACACGTGTACTCTTCACTGCAAGAGATTACCACACCAACCCTACTATCCAATTTAATAGATGGATTTGTTGTGCCTTATGAA
The DNA here is from genome assembly GCF_004193775.1 of Glycine soja. Classification (NCBI taxonomy): domain Eukaryota; kingdom Viridiplantae; phylum Streptophyta; class Magnoliopsida; order Fabales; family Fabaceae; genus Glycine; species Glycine soja. Next base: position 13,267,825 of record NC_041009.1, on the reverse strand, counting down.
AATTGCTCCTCCTTCCAAGCAGAGGAACTCCAACAACCAGTCTTCTACGAGGTTACACAATATGGAGACCCTTGTGTGGATCTTCAGTGTGAGAAGAGAGGTACCAAGAGACCAATATCTCCGCCGAGAGAAAGGAGAAGAAAGATCACTGAGAAGACTCAAGAGCTTGGGAAGTTGGTTCCTGGTGGACCCAAGATGAACACAGCTGAGATGCTTCATGCAGCTGCAAAGTATGTTAAGTTCCTTCAAGCCCAAGTTGGGATGCTTGAACTCATGAACATACTTGAGGTATGTAACTGTTAATTTCTTGCCATATTTTCAACCATGTGGGTCGCAAATGATGTTAAGTTATGAAACTTCTCTATTTCACTTGAATTTTAATTGCTTTTAATGTCAATCTTTTCATTCTTTTAATTTTATTTTTTTGGTGACAAATGCTTAATAGAGTCTCTTTTTAATGTTTTTAATTAGTTCATATGTGACGATGCCTCAATATTTGCTTTAACAATCCGAATGCATGTGCTGGGTCATTGCATATTTGGTCATCTAGTAAGTGTGAACACTTGCTTAATTAGAATTAGTTAGAGTATGCTATTATTGTTCACGTAGAAACGTTTTCTAAGCTGTAATGTAATTAAGGTTTAGTCCATTGCATGTCTTCCGTGACTCCATGTTGCTTCTTTGTAAATACAAGTTGAAATTGCTGAATTGCCCCAGTTGGTTAGTTATATGCAATTTACTAAACTATGACCCACTGTTGTATCCATGTTGTTTTTCATTCCTTTGGTTAAAGAAAGTTAAGGAAAACAGTTACAAGAGGAGGACAGGATCTATATAATTAAGAGACTTCCACCAGAGCAAGAAATATGCTTAAAAACCGTGTTTGTTATGTAACTGCTTTACATGAAATTCTCCACTTGTTTTTCCTTTATTATTATTATTAATATTCCATGTTTTACTTTCTTTTATAATAGTTATAAAATGCATTTCTTCATTTTACTTCATTTTACTGGACAAAATTTGGAAGAATTGAAAAATAGGGCCATCCGTGATTTACCACCCTTAAAATGAGCTAGAAATTATCAAATCAATGCTTTCAATTTTTCATCTTACTTTTTTTTTTCTTAATATTCAAATTCATTTCGTATCTCCTTAAATTATTTTGTTAATTGTCTCAGGAAGATAAAGCTGAACCTCCTCCTGAAAATATACACGCTCTAGTTGTTTCTCCCCTTGTTCAAGAGAAGTTGTACACGGAGGAAAGGTGCTTTGTTCCAAACGGAATTGTCACTACTTTGACAAATCACGAGGATGTTCACTCAAGACCTACCATCCTTGAGGATCTTAAACAGCTGATTGGGACAGACATTGAGAAGAAGCAAAGCAAGACTAAATCTTCATAAGCTGAACATGTTCATGATGCGTTGTTGTTTGCATTTTTTTCGCTGCTTTATTTTATTTTATTTTCTATGTTGTTGTTATTCTGCAATTAGTGCCCTCTTCTGAGCCTAAGATTAGATTCAGTCCCTAGTGCATTTTGCATGTACAAAGAGCCATGCTTAGATTAAATTAGATTAGATTCATTTTGCATGTAAGAGAGAACCATTGTTTTCCAAGTTTAGATTAGATTAATTATAAATTCATTTTGCATATATGAAGAACCAGTGTTTTTAGTTTTGATTTTTTTTTTTATCATCAAATTGCTAAGTTTCTTAAGGATCCTTCAATAAACCAAATAATGTTATCATCACTCCGTGAAACAACAAATTGTAGCAAATTAAGGTAGACATGCCATCCCAATTTTACTGATTCGTTATTAAAACATAAGTTAACCTAAGCAAAGTCAAGTTTTGATTGTGTAAGTAGGTAAACAATTAAGCTATAGGTAGAATGAACATAAAAAAGAAAAAGATTACGCTAGAGGTCTTTATTATTATTATTATTATTATTATTATTATTATTATTATTATTATTATTATTATTATTATTACAAAGGCAGTCAACTTTAAGCAAAGCTATCTTAAGGTTATTGTTGATGGTTTTAAATTAGGCACAGAAAGTGCAAACTAATATTAGATTTGGTTGAAAAATTATTAAAATTTTATTTACGACACTTACTAAAACCTCGTACCTTGTGAGATATGTCAATATTTGTATTTTTTTTTTCTTTGTTCATACACATATGTAGCTTTATTAAAAAAATAAAACATAAAGAAACAAAACAATGAGATAGAGATCTAAGGAAGCAGTTAGTAATTAAGATCGACGAGGATATGGTCAACATAAGAGAGATTTTCGGTAAAAGAATAACACATTAATATATAACTGAGTTTACATAACTGCTTTCAGTTTTTTTTTTCCTTTTATAATATTCATTGTTTTAATTATTTCCTTTTACTTTATCTGTAAAATTAATTTCTACATCTTATTTGACAACATTAGGAGGAATTAAAAAAAGAGTAGCTAGAATTAATCAAATAATTTTTCAAAAAAAAAAAAGAAGAAATTATCAAATCAATATATACTTTGAATTTTTCATCTTTAAATGTTTTGTTCTTAATGCTCAAACGCATATCTTATATATTTGCATGCTATCTGTCGCAGGAAGATAAATCACCTCCTCCTTCTAAGAATCTATACCCCCGGTTGTTTTTCCCATTGTTCAAGACAAGTGGTACACGGATGAAAAGGTGCTTAATTTGTTCCAGAAGAATTTGTTAACATCACTTTGACGAATCATGACAGTGTTCAATCAAGACCTACTTGAAGAGAAATTGAGAAGAAAGCAAAGCACAGAATAAATCCTCATAAACTTTTCATGATTGTTTGTATTCTTTTTCCCCGCTTTAATTATTTCCTTCTTTTTTTTTATTCTGTAAATAATGCTCCCGCTGAGCCATGGATTAGGCTCAATTTGAAGTTTCTTTAATTTGCGTCAACAAAAAATCAAGTATTTCTGTTAATTGGAATTTTTAATCGTCATATGATTAGGTCTCTTTCAGGTTCATATATGATTAAGTCTTCTTCAAAAACTTTCATATCTTAATTCACTTTGTTTCTTATTTTCACTCTATGGAACGGACCCTTAATGTGCACCAAATAATGTTTACTTTGCACAGTCAAAGAGCAAATCTTAATAGAGGCTAGATGTGGCATCCCAAATTAGACGGTACAATAGTATTGGTAACTAGCTAGTCCATCTACTTGACATGTTGCTCGTGGGACCCTCTAAATGTAAATAATTGATATTAATTTGTATGACAACACTTCATGCTTAATTATCATATGTATATCAGCAGGATAACATTTCAGTAATTAAATATCATAATGCCCATCATATTGCATAATAGCAGTATACTAGCAAAATTAACATATCAGGCATTTCAATTGTATGAGTCCCATTTATAAAATTTAGAGCACTTCATCTTTGCCTAAGCTAATGCATGCATCAAAATTTATAAACATATATAGTCCTTTCATCAAAATAGCATATTAATCAGGCTGAGCCTTTTTTCCAATTTCTTTGCATAAGCCTTTGACAAAAATGGCCAAACCTTTATATTGAGTCATACTAAATAGTTTATTTATAAAGGTATTAATCTCTATAGTCTACAATGTAGCTCTATATTTCATTATATTTTTCAGTTCTCTATTGATTAGCAATATATCTATATACTTATTACTTGAGTAAGCAGTATCAGCTTTTTAGTTGCACTTATACCAAATGTTGCCTGGAAACTTTAGTAGTTTTATAAATTAAACATCCTTTTGTTTTTGTTTCTTTGGCAAAAAAAACTTTTGGTTCATCCTTCTAAAAGTCTCACATTGCTTATAAATTGAGATCAATGATCATTTAATAAACATTTCCTTTCTTTGATTTGGTTTTCTGATTTTGTTGGGGTGGTTTTTCATTTTGAAATAAATTTGATTAAATTTTGATGGTAGTGAAAGACTGAGAGGAGAATTAAAGGGTGACATGTAAGTAATGAGAGCACTTAATTCAGTAAACGATTGCAGACAAATTTTGATTTTAGAGGCATAATATGACAACTTTTTAAGTTAAACCATTTATTCATCTTTTTTAGATTTTCCGATCATATAATTATCACAGGAATTAACGAATGACAATAATAACGTAATTGTTTTATTGATATTTAATTTTTATATAACTTTTGTTGAAGATAAGTCTGTATCTTTTAAGGGTGGAGAAAGACTTTTGTGTTCATAATAATTTTATCAATTTGAACAAGTTTGTTGTGAACAACATTACCTATTGTAAAATTAAGGATACATGTGATTTAATTAAAAAAAAGTTCATAAATAAACTTAGATTAAAAACACTCCATTAAGGTTTCATTTAAAACTCATGTTACTTTTTTTTTTGACAGAAAAAACTCACCTGACTTGTTATATAAAATAAACCCAATAAAACCCAATATCATAACTTTTAGTGCATCTATTCCAGTGATTTTTTTTTCATTTATCTTGGTAAAAGGTACCTGGGTGGTTGAGAGAAGATGCTTATAAATGATCCCTAACCTCCACTCTTAAGTGATGTGAGATTTTGTGATTATCAAAACAAGTCTCCTAGTCGAGATTAAGAGGCAAGAGTGACTTAAACCTTCCTTCTAGGATCAATATTTTAACCTCAAATCCACATATATCATTAGGGTTTTCATATTTGAGGTATTATCTGCTTAGATATGACAATCAATGATGCGTCATGGTTTTATCCTAATAAAAAGTGTCTCATTGGATTGAAAGGAAAAAATATTTATAAATGATTTATGGTCTCAACTCCTACTTAATGTGAGACTTTGTGGCCATCAGAATAATATATTATCTCACCAACCCTTATCTCAAGGAAACCAAGCCACATGCATGGAACAAAATCTATACTTTGTAACAGCTGTTACTTTTTTAAGGATATTAACAGTTTTTGTATGTTACAACAGGTTAAGAGCAACAAAGGCAATAGTTAAATCAATAGCCAATTAAATTTTTTTAAGCCTAAAATATGTTTTTTTCCTTAAAAATATCAAAAAATTTGAAAATCATCGTTACAAAATTTTTTATATATTTTTCATTCTCGTAAAATTGAAATGTATTATTAATAAAATTGAAAACATTATACTAGCATTCTCTTGTATGTTTGAAAATATTACACTATCACTTCCTCAAATCTTGAGTGTAAAAAAAATATATTCCCTCAAATCTTACACTAACATCCTTTACAAGAGAGATGGATATAATGGTTAAAAAAACAAAAAAAAATGTTTATGTTATATATTACACAAAACCTCAGGGAGAGAGAGTATTGCTGTAATTTGTTCTTTCTTTTATTGATTACCAATAGAGTAATGCTAACATTTTACGAAAAATATTGAAACATTTGAAAAATACAGGTTGAATTTTATTTTATTTTCACATTTTTAAGAGAATTTTTCCTTTTTATTTTCACATAATCAATCAACTTTAAACAAAGTTATAATAAGGTTATTTTTTATGGTTTAAGAGAAAGGACAGAGGAAGTGCACACTAATGTTAGATTTGGTTGAAAGGATTATTAAAAAAAATATTCACGACACTCACTAAAACCTATACATCTTGTGAGGAAAAAGTCTTGGATAGATTCTTGCCTAAATCTGATGTGTTAGACACATCCAATAAAAAATGTCACGTGATTATAAAATATAAAATAATATAAACTGAAAGAAAGAAAAATAAAAAGACTTTTTAGTTTGAATCTAAAAGAGCAAACCCAAATAGTGAAACACACACTGCTATGCTAACAGCTTGTCTCTTCGATGTATCGAGGTTGGATATTAGCAGGGGAGGAAGCCACTATCACAATGTGTAAGTATTGTTGTTAACTAGAAAATAGGCTTCAACCAATTTGGTTTGCTTGTCTGTCTGATAAAATGCAGTTTGCAGCAAAGCAATTCTCCAAATTGAATTGATAGGAAAGGACTTGATGACACATTATCATCATTGCATTTTGTTCTATTTTCATTATCAAATAACTGAGTTTTCAAATATGTTTTTAAGTGTTGAAATACATAGACCAAACTCTTGTATGCTTGACTTGGGCAAATTGTTTTCTATGACAAATTAACTCTAGTAATATGTGATTGAAGTTTTAAGGTGTTTACATTTGTTAAGAATAGTCTTACATCGGGTAATTCATGAACATGATAAGTACTTATATAGCTGGGTAGACCACCCTCTTATGAACCGATTTTTAAGGGTACCTTTCGAATGTCTTTGCTGCACTATAAAATTTAATATGATATTAGAGTCATATTCTGCTTCTGTCCAGTGGGTGCCCTGGCTCGAGGGGGCATGTTAAGAATAGTCCCACATCGGGTAATTCATGAACATGATAAGTGCTTATATAGTTGGGTAGACCACCCTCTTATAAACCGGTTTAATACTTTGAGCGTATGAACTTTTGGTCAACATAAGAGAGACTTTCAGTACAAGAATAATACATTAATAATTTACGTAACTGCGCTCTCAAGGAATTTTCCTTTTTTTTTAATATTCACTGTTTTTACCTCCTTTTATTTTATCTGTAAAATTAATTTCTACATTTTATTGGACAACATTCGAGTAATTAAAAAGTGTAACACTTCCGCTGAACGGTGAGCCTCAAAACACAACAAAGATTTTGTGAGTGCTGGTCGGCAATCAGCTGAGGCCACCTTGTGCATTTGAGAAGAACAAAGATGAATTTTTTAAAAAAAAAAACCAAAAACTAGTTTTAGTTTTAAGAAAATATAAAACTTAAAAGTACTCCAAGCTGGCTTTAGTTGCTTAATTTTTTAAGATTTTAAATTTTTTAAAAATGTGTTGGGCCCACTTTTTCTTTTAAGAGAAACAAATTTTTAAAAATTGAGTCAAAAAATATTTCTTTACCTTATTCGTGTCTGTAAAAGTGAATTATGATAATTTTATAAATCATATTAAAATATGTTTCTATAAATTTTACAAAAAAATGTTGAAATAAGCTTTTTTTTTTAATAAATTTCATAATCAAGTGTATAAATAACTTTTGTACAACAACTTATTATTAAATAAAGACGAAAATATATTTTTGATCTTTATAGGACTTTATTTATTTATTTTAGTTCTTTAAAGTTTTTTGTTTTGGTTTTAATGTCCACAGTCACGTCCATATATTCAAAACAGTTGATGATTGATTTTAAAATATAATTCACCAAAAAGAATTATACGTGTTTGTCTTATCTAATTCCTTAATGTTGTGACAAATTAATAGACTACTAACATCGTCAATATGTTATTTGTTATTGTTGTTACTTGATAATAGAGATTAAAATAAAAAAAAATTAAATCTTTAAAGGACTAAAAAAAACTTTAAAAAACTAAAATAGAAAACACCATATTGTATAGGGACCAAAATGTTATTTAGATCTTAAATAAATATTGTATTAAAGTATGTACTCAAGTGCTACTAAATCTCTTTGAAACCAGGCATTGTAAATTGTTAAAATCTGAGACTTTCCCAATTGTCTTTTAAAATATCCCTACAACTGATTACTTTTTAAGCATATTTTAATTTGATTTAGTAGCTGTGGGCTAATGATGCCAATTTTTAATTAGCCATGATTTATTGCTTGTTTTACCCAATGAAAGACTCGTTAGTTTTTTTTATATTTAAATCACTGGTTGTAACAGTTAAGCTGTGTGAAAAATGTGAAATATATCAGTCTAATTTACTCCTTACATGTTTGCATATGTTAGTTTTTATATGTTTATGTTTTTATAACATGGTATCAAGAGTTTCTTTGATCTTTAAGGGTCTACAAGAGAGAGAATACAGATTTATTGAAGGAGAGAAAAGCATGAAAAACGGAGTGAGAAGAAACCAATAAGAAAACTCACAAAAAACCTCCAAACACCAAAAAACGGCTTCCAGCGGTAGATCTTTACCTCCACCTCTTATATTTGCATGTGAGCATTATCATTTGTGGGCTGCAAAAATGAGGACTTATCTTAGAGCTCAAAGTTTGTGGGATGTGGTGGAAAATGAAAGTAATCCGCCACCATTAGCTCAAATGAGAAATCATAATGACAAAGGAAGGAAGAGCACTTTCCATTATACAGTTAGCACTGCACGATAATGTTTTTATCAAGATCCTGACTCTTGAGACTACAAAAGAGGCATGGGATAAGTTGAAGAAGTTCCAAAGGAGTGAAAGAACAAAAAGAATGCAAGTGTTGAACTTAACGAGAGTTTGAAGCTGTGAAAATGAAAGAAAGTGAATACATCAAAGATTTTACAGATAGACTTTTAAAGGTGGTTACACATCAGATTGCTTGGTGATCAACGGGTTTGTAGAAAAAAATCTTGATGTGCCTTCCAAATAGGTTTAAGTAAAAAAAAAATCCTCTCTTGAAGAATTTTTTTTTTTCTCAAATATCCATTGGAACTTTGGTTGGTTAGAAAAAAAGGAGGAAGAAGACAACAAAGGGGAGGCTAGAAAAATAAGTTTGTCTCCATTATAAAAAGAGCAACCATACAGAAAACTTTGGTTGGTTTGGGTCATGAGTTAAATATAGAGCTTGTAATCAACTTGGACATGTTTAGAAGATTTGCAAAAATAAATCAAATCAGCAGAGCCCAGGGAGCTCAAGTTGTTGGCTTTTTCCCTAACAGAGCAGTTGTTTGATGCTGCATGTAGTTCAACTAAAAGTAGCAGAGAAATTAGGCTAATGGACAGTGGGTCACAAATCATATGTATATCCCAGACCATTTCTGAGGCTTTAATTTTAGAGTTTCCAATCTTGAATGGTATTCAAGTAAAGATAATACTGAAATTGAAGCTCAAATTTTCTGGAACATTCAAAGAAAAATAAGGTCCTGCAAAGAGCTTGTAGTTCAATGTACCAAATTTGATCAAAGTTGTAGTTCGAGGCCTAAAAGCAAGTTTCATAGAAGTGCAAGGAGGGAAGAATTCAAGTGGAGTCTCTGATAAAGACAATAACTTTGGTTAAATAAATCTGACAAAACCAAGGGAGGTCTAACTCAATTGGTTGAGCTGGATACGTAAGTATTATAAACCCCTTAATACAACTGTCTTTGATTCTTATGGATAAAAAAAAATCTGACAAAAAATAGAATTTATTGTTTTATAAGGATTAGGAACGTTAATGAATTGCAACCAAGAAATCAGAGCAGGTATTAATTTACATTATCTTTTGTATAAGAAAATTGGTATTGGAGCACATGGCCGGTTAAACATGTGGAGCTTGCAGCAGATCCAATTCTCAACACACAATCTACCAGCAAAACATTCAACAACTTCCAACTCTTCTATGGAAACAAGCCAAAACATTATTGTTTAGGAAGTATTTTCCATTATTATACAAAACTGACCAAATAATGTACAAAAACATTTAGGGAGTATTTCCCTTTAATATACTACAGTAAAAAAAAGTCACTAAAACTTGGTTTAATGCATCAATAGGTCCCTGAACTTTTTGAAAATTTGTAATTAGGTCCCTCCCTAAACTAAAAAAGTTGTAATTAGGTCCTTGATCTTGTACAATTTTAGTAATTGAGCCCCAGGAATTGGTTTATGATGGTTTGCAATCACCTGAAAAATAACAATTTGTCATGGTTTTACTAACTCCAAGGACCCAGTTACAAAAAATGAAGATCAAGGACCCAATTACAAACTTTTTAGTTTAAAGACAGACCTTATTAAAAATTCTCAAATAGTTCAAGGACCTACTAATATATTAATGACACAAAGTAAAGCATTAGAATTATCACCGTCCTCCAGGGTGCCCAACATAAACCACTATGCTGATAAGCCCACCTGGCATTAGAATTCTCTATGCAGCTTCCAATGCTAGTAATGTTGTTTCTGATCTTGTTATTATCTCTTTGTCACCACCTGGAAGACAACCTAAGTTGAATGCAACAAGCCTATGCAGAATATTATGATAGAAACAAGCTTTAAATGATCAGGAAATTGTATACACAGCAACTCACCATGATATGCAGTTTTATAATAATAAATACATAAATATTCAGGGTTACAGCTAATATTGATAATCTTTTGGATCAATGTAATGTTTAAGTAGACACTAAACTGATGGTTAGGCTTGTAAATCAACATTCAAAATTACTATTTTTTTCTTGTTTTGTATTCATATCCAATTGATGGAAACATGGAAAAATTATAATTTAAAATAAAATTCTTGGGCTATCTTATTCTTTGAAAATTGTTTTGGTAGTATCCTGTATTCCTGTATGGTTATTGCAATCCACTGATCTAATAAGAATGACATAATCAATCATTAGTCAACAATAATATATAACTAGCTCCATATGGACCTTATCAAATGTGAGTTTACCAACCTACATCTATAATCAAATCAGCCTTTAAAGCCTGGCCATGAAAGTGGAATGGCATGATATGAAGATTTTATATTAATTCATTGCAAATTTTGACACATATCTGTTTAGCCTTGAATAAGATGCATGCAGATGAGACCAAGTTGGCATAAAGACCAAGTTATAATTCTATTTTCAATAAATCTATTAAATGAACAGTATAATTAAATTAAGAGTATACCCCAGTCCTAGTCTCCAACATGATAAGCATCAATCACTTTAGTTCCAAACTTTACATAATCCTTGACTTTGCTAAAGGTCATTTATTTGAGTCCTTTTCTCCCTTTTATTTTTCACTGTCACTTCATATAAATAAAGAACTAAAGTGAATGATGTTTTGCAAAGTTAGGGACAACAGCAATAATTTTACAGATTCAAGGACTAAAGTGATAAATGTTTACAATTTCAGAGACTCAAATGAGGGTTTACTAATGAAATTAACTGCACCAGTTATTTATTATCATTAGCTTCTAAACATGAAGTAGGAACAGGGGAATGAGGTTAAGGGAACATGAAGCAAGTACCTAACTGAAGCATTCCTTGGAACAGCATTCTCCATTTTACTATGGCAGATATTGAAGAGCTTGACAAGTTGTTTCTGCATGTATTTTGAAATTATTGTTGGGGACATGGAAGTTCTTAGTTGTTGCCAAATTAACTAAACCAAAACTAAAAGGCTCAAGGCCAGTTCAAGTGCCAAGACTAGGATCAAGTGTTATCCTAGTAACTTTGTCTATGGCTATGTAACACAGACTATTTTATACAATATTTTCACCAATTAAAAGTTGAAACTAATTGCTCAATTATAGTCCCGACCTCATTGGGATTAAGTGATTCTTCCAGCAAGAGTGAAATGTTATCTAAAGCATCTTTTTGAATGTCCAATGCATACACACAACCATTATGAGAATCATCAGAAACCAAATTAAGCATTGCTAAGGTGTCAAAACCATTGCCACAAGTGGCATCAATGACAGTGTCTCCTTTCTGGACAACATGTTTTCATACCCTGGTAGGAACAAGATATATAGCTATTATTAAGGCTAAATCTATATAGATAAATATGAGAATAATAAAAAGTAGCAGTCTGGCTAAATAGAGTTCTGTAACAACCTTGGAATATGTTTACTTTTAACTCAACCGATGCACCTTTTATAAGCATGGAAACTGAAATGGATATATAACAGATGCCATCTAAATTATATAGCAAAGAGAATTTTGGCACAAATTATTAGAATTTTAGACTACAAAAAGTTAAATTGCTCAGCATTTAGTGGCTCTGGGTGATACAAATGCAGCATAAGATCAATTCCAAGTCTAACACTCGCGTAAATAATCATAATCAATCATATACAATGTAATTTTCTAGTATCACGTTCTCGTAAAACATCGGCCTATGCATACCTTAAAATTAAAAATAGAAAATTATTTATATGATTATTTGTGACAACAAATAAAGCTGATGGTTGAGAGAGAAAAAACAGCATGTACAAAAATCTGAAATTTTAATCTGCCCCTTTATTAGAAGAAACAATAACAACTCAAAATTGAAAACTTAAAGGCAGCAAACATGTGAGTGCATTTTTTATATTTGTAGAGAATCAAAAGCAGAACACTCAGCCACTGAGGCCTTAAGAACATAGGTACTGGACAACAAAACTGACTAATCCCCCAAATACTAACCCGAAAATTGGAAAAAGCAAGCAGAAATTTTGAAAACAGAAGCATTTCAATTTTCAATGAGTACATACATGTGATGATAGCTTAACAGATACAGGGGAGATCATGACAAGCAAAGACCAAGATACAGCAGTAACAACAATTTACCATAGTGTAATACAGGGGTGCCATTAGCAGTTACACACCAAGCAAATACAGGGGTGCAAACAGTAAGCAAAACCAAAAGGAGGATTGTAAGGCCCGCTTACCTCAAGGATTTGGTCTGAATCCTTTTGCTCGTGTGGAAATGATACGGTAGCGCTGCAAGGATTTGGTGCTAGCAATCAGGAGACAAGAATAACGATTTTGCTGATATTCTGTAATCACAAAAGGACAAATTCTGTTATGAGAATTTCAGTATAAATATCATAGTGTAATAACAGCACCAATCATGAATGAAAATAGCAAATTTCTCTTCTTATCTTAGCATTCTGGTGGAGCTGGAACCGTCGAAACCAGTAGCTTAGCCTTTTGCACCTATCATGTGAGCAATGTCAGTTGCCCTCTTCTTCCCAAAGAGATAACTCATCAAAGCATCATCCAACCCTGAAAAACATGGCAAGGGCATGACTAGAAGATTATGCACATGGTTCATATCAGTGCCACAAAGACAACATTTTTGGAGCCTAAATGGAAATGGGTACCTGAAAAGGGAGAATGTTTGGGGAAGGAAGAAGAAGAAGAAGATTGGAGGTCACTGGTAACTGCAAAAAAACCACATTTTGCTGGATGAGTTTCTCATAGCTGCAACTAAGGTTTCTGGAGGTGTTGTTCAGTATTTGAGGAGGCACCAAAAACAAGGATCTTCGCAAAGAACATGAAAGGGTGTTGTGAGTGGATAAATAAGAGAACCAAAGCCTAAGGGACAAAATCAGCTAATTTGACTGACTTCCAACCAAAGGAATAAAATACAATGAACAGATATACACCTTCTGTTGGCAAAAACAGCAAAAGGGGGAACTTTTACAAATTATTTTCCAAAAAGAGGCTCTTTTACAATTAATTCCGGGAAGGGTCTGTTTTTTTATTGCAAAGCGCTCTCCAGACAGGCGCCTCCACTGTGCACGTGACACGTGGCACAGCAGGTAGCACCCTGACGCGGGCGCCTTTGGTAGCGCCCAGGGGTCAGGCACTATTGGTGGCGCCCCTGCTGCAGGCGCTACGGTTAGCGCAGGCAGCCAGGCGCCTGCCCCCCAGCCTCTTCTTCTCACACCCTCCAGTCTCTTCTCACACCCCCAGCCTCTCTTCTTCTCACACCCCCCACCCCAAAATTTTATATTTTTTATATTGTTTATCAAAAATTTAAATTTTGTTTCATTTTTGTTATTAGTATTATTTGTTATTTTTTTATATTCCCACACCCCCCACCCCAAAATTTCAATAAGATTATTTTTTATACACTTTAAATTGTATATTTTTTAATTTGTTTATCAAAAATTTAAATTTTTTTCATTTTTATTATTAGTATTATTTGTTATTTTTTTATATTTTATTAATCTCTCTTTTTGAAGTATATATAAGTACATTTTCAATAAAATACATTTTCACCTAAAATACATTTTGAATTCCTAAAATGTTTTAAAATGTTTTTTGATTTGGTCAATTCTTTTTTGATTTGGCCATTAAATTACGATAGAGATCACTTTTGGTTTATATGTCATTAACATTATGGTTATTTATTTGTCTTTTCAATCTTATCGTGCAATGCCACGTGTCACGTGCACAGTGGAGGCGTCTTTCTGGGGGGCGCTTTGCAATAAAAAAACAGACCTCCCCCGGAAATAATTGCAAAAGAGCCCATTTTTGATAAATAATTTGTAAAAGTGCCCCATTTTGGTGTTTTTGCCCCTTCTGTTCGGAGTTAACGAAACACCTTATTTATTAATCTCGCTTTTTAAGTTTTGTATTTACTTTTTTTCTAAACTATTCATATATACCTTATCTTTATTTTATGTTACAATTTAATCCTTATTATTTTAAAGGTAAAATTACAAATTTAGTCTTCTAATTGTTTTCATTTTCAATTTTGGTCATCCTTTAAAATTATTCACACATTTCGTCTTCTTTTTTTATTCAATCACGCAGTCTTGATCCTTAAATGTCTAAATTTAGACTTGTTACAAAAGAATGTTGACATGTTTTGATTGAACAATAGATAACTCGTATCATGTTATATGATTGGTCCATGACAATCAAAACATGATATGTGATAGTCATCGTCCAATCAAAATGTGACACGTGACTGTCAACATTCCGTCAACGTCTAAATCTGGACTTGAGAATCAAGATTGCGTTATTAGATAAAAAAGGATAACAAAATGCGTGAATAATTTTAAAGGGTAACCAAATTCGAAAATTAAAGACAAGTACGAAGATCAAAAATACAAATTTGCTTATTTTAAAAGTTACAACTAATCCCTTATTTATTAAAATTTTAAAATGATTTAGGCATTTTTTTATAGCATGTATATCCCAAAAGAATTGAAAAATACATTACTTAAGGGTCCATTTTACATATTTTAATGAATAAAGAACCATTTGGTAATTTTATAAAACAAATGACTAAATTGTAACCTAAAATAAAAATAAGGAACCAACGCCAGTTGTTTATTTTTTTTCATCACCTGCGAATATTAGTTTGTTGTAATGATTGTTTTGTTAGTAGAAGGAAATAAACTTGTCAAAATTTTCTTCTTTCTTTTTTAATCATACAATTCATTTTATATCTCCAAGTTATTTAGCCTTTTTTTGCATAACTAGAAAGTATTTGGAAATTTTTATTTGACATACAACTATTATCCTTCCATCGGTTGTCTTATTTTGGAGTAAAATGATTCTTCTGAGCCTCATCTTGGTTAATGACCCAAATGTTAAATAACTTAATTTGGTGCATTAATTAATGTGACAGTAAATAACAAGAAATTAAGTCGGGTGTATTATATAGAAATTATAAAAGACTCTTTCGACCAAAAAATGTCTCGTGAAATTTTGATTTTGTACGGTTGACTAACAATCTATGTGGTTTACGGTGAATAAGCTTTCCTGAGTGTTAGATCCAACAGACGCAAAGAAGATCATTTACTTAGAACAGTTACTTGCTAAAGAAGTCCATATATAAATACTAAAAGATGTAAAGAGCTCAAGTTATGAATTTTGAATTGCATATTCTTTCTGGTCTTCATTCTTTTTGTATTCAAAATTTTGATAAGTTGTAAAATTTTCAAAACCTCTTTTGTAAATCCTGAGAGAAAAAGATAATGAACTTATATTGTACATCGATCTATTTGTAAGACAATAACTTAGTTTGTGTGCATCAAACCTTCAAACAAATCTATTAATTTGTTTTTGAGTCAAAAGTAATTTGATAGTGAAAAAAAATACTTAGGTTGGTAAAACTTTTTTTAATAACTAGAATTGACCATGGACAATACATATAACTTAATTGTTTTAAAAATTATCACTAAAATTTTGTCACCCCAAAATCGAAGACGAAAAAAGATTTTCATCATTAATTTTTTTTTGGTTGTAAATGAACACATAGAACCTTCATACATATTTTTACAAATGAAATGACTAAGAAGCTTCATACAAACAAATAATACATACATAGTACTTTTTTTTGTTATGCTATTGATATGAAATATTCACTGGTTTTTATCGATAACTAATCTCTGTTAGACTTGATTGCCCACCTTAGTTTGGTATCGAACTAATGATTTGTTGGTACATGCATAGTATATTTTAAACTTATAACTAAATAAAAACTATATATATTACTTGATATTATTTACATTGATTTTTAATTTAGGTCTTCCATTTTAATTAACAGTTAAAAATGATCATTCTTATTCTCATATAAGATGGTTATTCTCATATGATATATCATATTTATATATTACTATTCTTATTCTTGTGAGAACACTTTAATATTTGAAAACATGACGACAATTAATAACAACTATCATATAAAGATTTAAAATAATAAACTGTTGAGATTAAAATATTAAAAAGTTAAATTAAAATTTAATACAAATATCTAAAAGATTCACAAAAAAAATATAAAAAATGTCAATTATAACATCATAAAATATTTCAATTATTATTAATTCATTATCATTATTATCGTTGTCACCATCATCATCATTGATAGTATTCTCTCATAAATTATATATATATAGACAGATCAGATTGAAGTACTAATTATGCACTAAGATTTTGTTTTAATCAAAAAGACAAATTTTATTAAAAAATACCAGGAGTATTTTAACCGATACTCCTGCATCAAATCCCTGCCTTCAAAGTCTATTTGATACAACATATTAATTGTTTCAGGCTTTTTAAAGGACAAGCATACACATACCAATCATAAAAAAACAAAATATCCCCTTTCAAACCTAGCACAACATCGGTTCTTATTGAAAAGAAAGCACACTTTAAGCACTTTCTTTCATATATACATATATATAAAATTTAAATTTATAATAATTAATTAAAATTTAGAACAATCAGTAGGAGCAAAAGAAACTTTCCTCCCTTCGAGATCGTACCCCACTTGAAAATCAACCTGTGCAATATTTCCAAAGATGGAAATTCCACTTACTTGGCTGGGTACCACCGCCAAGCAAAACAGGTTGGTTATTGGAAGAAAAAGGTTCTTAGATCTCACTGCACCACTAGCTCCGGTAAATTGAAGTTCAATATCAGGAAGAACCTCACGGCCAGTTCTACCAAAACACTTGAGTGGTATCGAATGATGTGTCACTAACGCAGTATCAAGGGCCTCTTGCACCAATGCCATAAAATTGTTGTAAAAGGTCTCTTCAAGATGCACCAAGGGTGTCCCGCAGTCAATGATTATGTTGCCATCGGTTCGACCCGTTTGCAACACCTTTTGTCCAATGGTGACGGTTTCGAGGTTGAGAAAGTAGAAGGTAGGCAAATTGGGTTTGATTATGAGGGGAGTGGACACAACCCCATTTGTGGTTATGATTGCTTCACTCCCAAATTTCAATTTGCTAGAGGAAGTTGAATCGTAAGGAACTAAACAATAGGAGAATTTGTGACCAATTTGAGCTCCTAGTTGTGACACTAGTGACAGTGGCCCTGCCCCAAGACCCACTACACCCGTGACTTTGTTGCTAAAACGAAATTTGATTTCATTGCTCATCCCACACCCGAAAATAGAGTTAGGAAATGAAACGTTTTGTGCACCACCCGTGGAACCAAAACTTAGGGTTTCAGTGCCTACTAATCCAACGGTGAATGATTCTGCAAATTTGCCACCGTATTCGTATGAATATATGCACTGACCTACTTTTCCACAATGACGGTTGTTAGGATGGAGTAATGTGCAAGGTTGTGAGTCACATGTGGCACCCTTGAACGTGGAAGATTTGAGGGGTTCAAACAATGGGGTGTCTTGGGGGAAACAACTTAGGCAAGGGGAACATTGTACCCAAATGAGATCACTCGCTGTGTTTGCCACAGCAAGACGCTCCACGGGAGGGGTACCGATGTAAAATCTCATTAGGTATTGTTAGCCCATATTTTCGACGAGCTAAAATATGTTCTAAGTATGCATTGGATGTCGTCTCGAGGTTCGGAGCGTATTACAGAGCAAGAGTCTGGCCAGGACCTGCTCGAATCGAAAAGAGAGGAGAGTCTTTAAGAAGGAATTCCCAGGTTCAAAGGAGTATTTACGAAGTACAAAGCTAAGACAAGAAAGAGGACTTCGAGTTATTGGGCAATTCGAACTGGTGTATGGACGAGTCGAAGTCGAGGCAGCAAGAGTTCTGGACTTAGCATAATTTCTGAACAAATCTTCACTAAACCAGTTCGACTTCGAGCAAGATGGATAACCGTTCTAAGGGGCAGTTATGTGCATGTAAGATGTACGTGGCAGGACACTTGGCATTCGGATAATGTTCGACCGTTAGGGCAGTTTATTTTCGAATGTCTATATATAGCAGTTTTAGTTAGTTTTTGAGGGTCGCAAATCATTTCTACAGAATCCTTATACACTCAAAGTATCCAGCGCAGAGAGAAACGAGTACACAAGGAGAATGTATGTTTGTTTGTGAACCATTTTAAGTTTCTGTAAACTTTACATTTCGAATGCAATTTACGTTTCGTTTTATAATTCCTGCATTTTAAATGGTTCATTCGATCGAATGAACTCGCTGAGCCTTTACATTCTGCAATTTTCCTTTCCTTGCCTAGTTATTTCCAGCCTTTCGATTTCTGTTAAACAATTTTACTTTCTGCAAATTTCGAACCAGTAAGTGTTTGCTGCAACGATGAACATTCAAAAGCTTTACATTTAAACGCAAAATACACAAGTGACATGCTCCTGAGATTCACTAGTTGATCTCGCAAGCAATTAACTTAGACTAGCGGTTGTTTACCAAATTCCAGTGTAAACAAATTGGCACGCCCAGTGGGACCGGTCAATTGTGTGTTTTGGTTTTAAATTATTTTTAAAGTTTTGTTTGTTGCAGTTGGTTTATTGCCTTCTTAATTGTTTTGATTTTGTATGCATTTAAGAAGTGGGAAATCTGTTCCACACTTAACAGAATTCAAAACTCGTACAAGGATGGCTAGACCACCCCCAAGCAATCGAAACAATGACCTTCCAAATATGGAGGGGCAACCAACGCAAACATCTGTCAGTAATGCCAATATAAATTCTGGTATAGGAGCAATTCCTGACCAAACTGTTGGCACAATTAGTTCAACCGCTTCGACGGTTATGAATCAGACAGGGGTAACCTCTCCCATGACCAACATGACGTTGGCAAGTTCGACCACGTCAGCGTCTGCTTTTGCCCCTTGGAACAATCCTAGTTTAGGGAATCCCAGTGGAAGTCCCTTTCGACCGCCTCAAAATCCTCTATATGGCATGCCTACATCTTTGATGGTAGGGTTGCAAAATTCTCAACCAAACATAGAGAATCTTAATATGGCCTCTCCATCAGGATCTGTAGCGGGCAATCAAGGTAGGGTAATTCCGCAACATTTAACTAATACATCCGTTTTGTCACTCAGACAACAAATGGATGAAAGTAACCATGATATGGTTAACATGTTAACACAACAAATAGGAACTGTTATTAACCCTTTAATTCAAAATACAAATGACAGTTACCAAACGTTAACAAATCAAATAAGTCGAATTGCTGACTTTTTTGGGGCACCACCCATACAGCAACCACCGATTCGACAGATCCAAATACAGGCGCCTGTCCAAGAGATACAGATGCCTAATAACCCCGGGATGCAAATGGCTCAAGCACCACAACCAGCGGCACGCATAGAGCCACCAGTCCAACAGGTCGAACCAAACCCTGGTATAGTATTGGTAAATAGGAACCAAAATGCTGATGAAGTAATAGGGAATATTCAACAAAACCGTTTCGATATGCAGAATAACCTAGCCCAAATGGTCGAAACGATTTTGGTGCAGAATGGTTTGAACTTAGGCTTACATAGGCCTAATTTTGTGTCTCCATTATCTGAGTATGTGTTACAGACAGAATTACCAAGGGGTGTGAAAATCCCTAAGTTTACCAAGTTTGCGGGAGAGACAAATGAGTCCACTGTCGAACACGTTGCTAGATATTTGGTCGAAGCAGGGGATTTGGCTAATAATGAAAATTTAAGAATGAAATTTTTCCCTAGTTCCTTGACTAAAAATGCTTTTACATGGTTTACAACCCTTCCTCCTCATTCCATACATAATTGGAACCAATTGGAAAGGATTTTCCATGAGCAATTTTATATGGGACAGTCTAAGATCAGCCTTAAAGAGTTAGCCAGCGTTCGACGCAAGGCACTTGAATCAATTGATGATTATTTGAACAGATTCAGACTCTTAAAGGCAAGGTGTTTCACCCAAGTCCCTGAACATGAATTAGTCGAAATGGCTGCTGGTGGCCTAGACTATTCGATTAGAAAGAAATTAGATACCCAGTATTTAAGGGATATGGCTCAATTGGCTGATAGAGTTCGACAACTCGAACGGTTGAAGGCCGAAAAGGCTAGAAATTCTAAATTCCACAAGAAGGAAAAGGTTGCATATGTCGAAACCAATGACAGTGACCAGGAGTTCGATATTATTTATGAAGATATCGAAGACAGTGAGGTTGATTTAGCAGAATTAAAACCTGGACCTCCTTATGTTTGTAAACTCCTTAGACCTTCCAATGGAAAAAACCCTGTTGAACCTAAAAATGATAAATTTGTGTCTAAAACTTATACATTTGACATAACTAAATGTGATGAAATATTTGATTTATTAGTCACAGATGGCCAGATTGTTGTTCCTAAGGGCTTGAAAGTACCCCCAATCGAACAACAGAAAAAAAGGGGTTATTGTAAATTTCATAATTTCCTTGGCCATAAAACCTCACGTTGTGTTCTTTTCAGGGATTTGGTTCAAAAGGCTCTTGACGAAGGAAGGCTAAAATTTGGTGAGAAACCAAAGGTTGTTCAGGCAAATGCTGAAACATCCAAAGCTGCCGAAACTCTCTATGCGGAGCCCCAAGAAATAATGATGGTCGAAACAATGGAGGTGTCCCATGTGCAAGTTCAGGATGTATCTGAAGAGGATTACAACGAACAGATGAAGGTTGTTTATCCTCAGGCTGAGGAGGAGTTAATTGATTTCTTGAACAGATGCAAACTCGAAAATAAGATTGTGATGCTCTGCCCTCGCTGCAGTGCAGTATGTGATAAGGAGGCTACTGAGGGCCTCAAGAAATACCAAGTTGTTAACAAGGGGGCAAGGCAGAACCAACGTTTCGATAAAGGCAAAAGAGTTATGGTGCAGTCGAATACTAATCAGAAGTCAGGTCGAAGGAATACTTTCGCTCCTCCTGGTTCAGTGCCGGTCGAAAAATGGATGCACCAGGGACTCATAAGGTTCAACAAAGGGATTATGGAAGTAGGTGGTTCGAGTGGAACGAAGCAAATTGGCCCACAGGAGGCCAATAGGTACTCGTATAGGAACAATTACAAAGGAAAGAATCCTATGACGAGGACCCAATGGCGTAGGTTCCAGCGTCAGAAGAAATTGGCCCAGCAGAACCCGCAAATGGGCCAATATAAAGAAGTATTTAGGAGGCCAGTAAAGGAGAGACTCCTGCCTCCGGTGGATGAAGATAAGATGGAGGATGAGGATCTACTGGATTCTGAGCCAGATTTCGATGTCATCTGTGTGGTATCTATCTTGCCATCTGAATATGATGTCCAATCTGAAGTTACTGAGATCGAAAGTGAGTTCGATCATTTTGATATGGCTGACCCAAAGCCAGTATGTTACTATGTTATGAATAATGGCTGTGTGGAAGAGCAAGTAGCTTATTTCGAAAAGCCAGATTTTCAGATGAAAAGTCATCTCAAACCTCTTTTCATCAGAGCAAAAGTTGAGAATGTTGGAATCAACAAAGTGCTCATTGATGGAGGAGCGGCTGTCAACTTAATGCCTCGATCTATGCTCTACAAGATCGGGAAACATGACACTGATCTATCTGCCCACAACATTGTGCTTTCGAATTATGAGGGTAAAACTGGCTATTCTTTGGGAGCCATTCAAGTAGATGTTGCTGTAGGCAGTATAGTTCGACCAACTCTTTTCCTGGTGATACAGTCTAAGGCTAATTTTAACTTGCTATTAGGAAGGGAGTGGATTCATGGAGTTGGAGCTGTGCCATCTACCCTTCACCAGAAGCTCATTATCTGGAGGGAAGATGGGATTGTGGAAAATATAGAGGCGGATCAAAGCTTCTATAAGTCAGAGGTCGATAATGTTACTGCACAAACCTTTGACAAAAAGTTGGCTAACATAGCGCCTTGTGGTGACAAGGAGGCTGTTGTCGAATCGAGTGACAATGTTGTCCACTCTGTCAAACTCCATCCTACTTATGGGTTTATATGGGAGAGGGAGGAAATTAATGATGTTCCCTCTGAAGATGGAGTCATTCCACCAACTGGGTGGAATATATATGAAGATTAATATGACTGAGGCCGCTGCATGGGCCAGAATTACGGCTTATATGGCCGAAAATAGACTAAATACGGCCTTCGAGGCTGAGTCTCAACAAAATATGGTAGTTGAAGCCAAGATCGAAGATCATGAGAATAAAGAAACAAAGGATCGAAGACTGGATTGCATATATGACGATGAGCCGCTGGGTTTCGAGAAAAATCCCGTAAGTGAGGTGCCAAAGATGCAGGCTCAAGATCCTTTGGAAGAGGTCGATATGGGAGATGGCTCGATTAAAAGGCCAACTTATATCAGTGCCAATATCACCTCAAGTTTAAAAGAAAAGCTGGTGCCTCTTCTTAGAGAGTTTAAAGACTGTTTTGCTTGGGATTACCACGAAATGCCTGGGTTAAGCAGAGAATTGGTCGAAATGAAGTTACCTATCAAGGAGGGAAAAAGACCAGTAAAACAACTACCAAGAAGATTCGCACCAGAAATCATGTCCAAGATCAAGGAAGAGATCGAAAGGCTGCTGAGGTGTAAATTCATCAGAGCTGCCAGGTATGTCGAATGGTTAGCAAATATAGTCCCTGTCATTAAAAAGAATGGAACTCTTAGAGTATGCATAGATTTTAGGGATTTAAATAATGCTACACCTAAAGATGAATATGCTATGCCAGTAGCGGAAATGTTGGTAGATTCGGCAGCTGGTTTCGAGTTTTTAAGCATGTTAGATGGTTATTCTGGTTATAACCAAATATTTATTGCTGAAAATGATGTGTCGAAAACAGCATTTCGATGCCCTGGTGCTTTAGGCACTTATGAATGGGTGGTTATGCCCTTTGGGTTGAAAAATGCTGGGGCCACTTATCAAAGGGCTATGAATTCCATGTTTCATGATTTTATTGACACATTTATGCAAATTTATATTGATGATATAATCATCAA
Organism: Glycine soja; assembly: GCF_004193775.1. NCBI lineage: Eukaryota > Viridiplantae > Streptophyta > Magnoliopsida > Fabales > Fabaceae > Glycine > Glycine soja. The sequence goes on along the minus strand of NC_041009.1, from coordinate 13,244,750 downwards.
ATCCTCCTCAGAAGATAGCCATTTGGATTATCTTAGGCAATCTTTCGAACGAATGAGGAAACATGGATTAAAAATGAATCCATTAAAATGTGCTTTTTGTGTGCGTGCAGGAGATTTCCTTGGTTTCGTGGTGCATAAAAAAGGCATTGAGATAAATCAAAATAAGACAAAGGCTATTCTTGAGACGAAGCCTCCTTCGACTAAAAAACAGCTTCAGTCTTTGCTAGGAAAAATCAACTTCTTGAGGCGATTCATTTCGAATCTAAGTGGCAAAGCTCAGATTTTTTCGCCATTACTTCGACTCAAGAAAGATGAACCATTCAAATGGAATGAAGAGCATCAAAAGGCTTTCGATGAAATTAAAGAATATCTGATCAAGCCTCCTGTGTTAATGCCTCCTAGTCGAAACAAGTCTATGAAATTGTATATTGCTGCGTCTGACAAGACCATTGGTAGCATGTTGGCTCAGGAAGATGATGATGGCATAGAACATGCAATTTATTATCTTAGTCGTGTACTAAATGATGCAGAAACTAGATATACTGCCATAGAAAAACTCTGTCTTTGTCTGTATTTCTCTTGTGCAAAACTTAAGCAATATATAAAGCCTGTTGATGTTTATGTGTATTCTCATTATGATGTTATTAAGCACATGTTGTCAAAACCGATTTTACACAGTAGAATTGGAAAATGGGCTTTAGCATTAACAGAATATTCTTTAACGTACAAGCCTTTGAAATCTGTTAAGGGTCAAATTGTGGCAGATTTTATTGTAGATCACTCAGTGGTCGAAATGTCGCAAGACTATGTCGATACAGAGCCATGGATTTTGTATTTCGATGGTTCGAAACACAAACATGGAACTGGAATTGGAGTTTTAATAATATCCCCCAATAAAGTTCCAACTAAGTTCAAATATAAAATCAAAGGGCTTTGTTCTAATAATGAGGCTGAGTATGAAGCTCTAATTACAGGCCTTGAAATTTTAATTAGCCTGGGGGCAAGAAATGTTAATATAAGAGGTGATTCAGAATTAGTGTTGAGGCAATTAACACAAGAATACAAATGTGTTAATGAACACTTAGCAAAATATTTTGTTATAGCAAGTTCTCTTCTGAATCATTTCGATTATATCAACATTGAGCATGTACCTCGACAAGAAAACCGAGAAGCAAATGATTTAGCCCAAATAGCTTCAGGGTACAAAATGTCGAAGGAAAAGTTAACTCAGTTGATCGAAATAAAAGATAAACTGGTGTTACCAGAGCCATTAAGCACTAAATTGCCAATGCCAAAACTTGTGGGGGCAAGTATACCACAAAATAATGAAGATGAAAGTATGAATGATCTTCAGGAAAAAATTCAAATTTTGGCCATTGACAATATGTTAGATAATGATTGGAGAAAGTCCATTATTGAATATTTGGAAAATCCAATAGGCAATGTGGCTCGAAAGATCAAATATAGGGCTTTAAATTACGTGATTGTGGAAAATGATTTGTTTAAAAAGACTGCAGAAGGAGTGTTGTTAAAATGTCTAAGTGAATCAGAAGCATACTTGGCAGTTTCCCATGTTCACAGTGGGGCTTGTGGATCACATCAAGCAGGCCATAAAATGAAATGGCTTTTATTTCGACAAGGTTTGTATTGGCCTTCGATGTTAAAAGACTGCATAGAATTCGCTAAAGGCTGTCAGGAATGCCAAAAGCATGCAGGGATACAGCATGTACCTGCTAGTGAGTTACATTCCATAATCAAACCTTGGCCTTTCAGAGGATGGGCTTTGGACTTAATTGGTGAAATCAAGCCTGCCTCTTCTAAGAACCAGCGTTATATTATAGTTGGTATCGATTACTTTACAAAATGGATCGAAGCAGTCCCTTTGCCAAATGTTGATCAGGAAGCAGTAATTAGTTTCATTCAAAATTATATTATTTATAGGTGTGGTATTCCCGAAACAATTACCACTGATCAAGGTTCAGTTTTTACTGGACGAAAAATGAAAGAATTTGCCCAAAAAACTGGCTTTCGATTGTTAACCTCAACACCATATTACGCGCAAGCAAATGGTCAGGTCGAAGCAGCCAATAAGATTGTAATTAACTTGATTAAAAAACACATTGCCCAAAAGCCAAGAAATTGGAATAAAACGTTAGATCAAGTTCTATGGGCATGTAGAAATTCTCCTAAGGAATCAACTAATACTACCCCATTTCGACTAACTTATGGGCACGATGCTGTACTTCCGGTCGAAATACATTTGCAATCAGCTAGAGTACAAAAACAAATGGACATTCCGATCGACCATTATTGGAAAATGATGTCAGATGAGTTAGTTGATTTAGACGAGGAGAGATTAAGAGCATTAGAAGTCTTGACTAAACAAAAAGAAAGGGTTGCTAAAGCTTATAATAAGAAAGTGAAGTCGAAAACTTTTAATGTTGGAGATTTAGTTTGGAAGGTTATCCTGCCCATGGATAGTAAGGATCGAGCCTTGGGCAAATGGTCCCCAAATTGGGAAGGACCGTTTAAAATAATTCAGATCTATTCGAATGGTGCTTATGAATTAGAGGAATTAACCCCTCAGAAACGTACTTTGAGGATAAATGGTAAATATTTGAAAAAATATAAACCAACATTGCTCGAAGTTAAAATAAGCATAGAATAAACAGAAGTGATGGAAACATAAAAATGGCAATAACAGTAAAATTGCTACGAAAGGGCATGTGTCTATTACATCAAGAGTAGAATCGAAATACAGAATTCGAAATAAAAAATCATAAATTCTACTAAGTCATGATCAAATCCTCATATAGCTTCTTCAAGGTGGCCATCTCTTTGCTTAAAACCTGGTCAGCACTCTCCATAGCTCTCGCCTCATCTGCTACCGCTTGAGATGCACTAAAGGCCTTCAGGCCTTCCCTCCCTTTTTCGGCAACCAGCTTCTGAATCGAATCAGCGGCCTTCTCCTGGAGTTCTTTGCGTTTAGCCTGCTCTGTTACAATTTTCTGCCTTAGATCATCGACCTGAGACAGCAAATTTGTAATAGTTGCCTCCCAGGAGGAGATATTATCATCACAGGCTTTGATCTCAGAAGATCCTTCTTTCGCCTCTTTGGTGAGACGCTCGACTTCACGTTGAGCCGCTCGGGCTTTCTCGAGCAGAAGGATATGTGCCTGTTTCTGGGCATCGAGTCTGGCGCCATTTTCGCGTTTTTTCTGCACAGTATTTGCAAATTGATCGATAATGGACTCGATTTGTATAACTTTGCCCAGAATTTCATCAGAAGTAAGGGGGTTATGCAATTTCTTCAAAAAGTTCAGGTGCCCAAAAGCAGCAGAAGGGTTCTCTTCAATGGATTTAAGTACGTCTGCCCGTGCGTATTCCATTGATAACTTCAAAAGCAGGCAATCTTGGCGTACTGTAGAGGTTATATCAGCATCAGATGAGGACGAAGCACCAGGATTCTTTTCACTTGAGGTGTTGGCTTGACTGGTGTTCAGCAGGAGTCGAAGGGCTGCAGCAGGGTCTTCGTCTTGCATTTGAATGAATGTATCCTCTGCGATCCCTATGCTAGCGGAAAGCTTAGATGTCGAAGACACTGGGAAAATGTCTGAACCTCCAGCTTCAGCCTCTTGTATGGCCTCTTCATCGGGAAAGTGTTCTTCAGATGAACTTCTCTGACTCGATCCCTGAGGACTGCTGGGTCCAATACCTTGACCTTCACCCTGTTCCTCAACATTCACTGCATCCGTCTCAGGAGCAGGAGAGGTTCGAGCACATGAGGGTATTTCTTCTACAGAAACATTTTGTTGTACCTGATTCGAGTTGTCATGAAAAAGGTTAACAAATAGTTTCGTATTAGCTATGATTAAAATCATATTAAGAATGGTACCTCGACGGTAGGGTGTTCTTGTGGTAAGTCCGGTTGTTCGACAAGGTTGCCCATCTCAGCAATAGAGGGAGTAGTTTCTGTTTCAGCGCCGCCAACATCAGTCGAAGGTGGTGGACGTCAACAGGTTGATTCTCACCTTGTTCTTTTGAAGACTTGTCTTCTTCTTTTTCTTCCTGATTGGCTCACCACCCTCGACCGTCACAGAAGGTTCAGGCTCGATCTGCTTCACTTTCTTTTCTTCTTAGGCATTTGAGCCTGGGAATCGCCTGCCTCTGTTTGGACAGCAGATTTGGTCGAAGTCTCAGGTGATTTTCTCTTTCTTACAAGAGGTCTTTCCTCTTCTTCCTGTGTTATGAGGGTAGAGAAATGTCAGAATATAGACTTGAAAGAGAGTTATAATATTGACATTAGAAATAAAACTTGCATCTTTTTCTTCGTCGAATTCGATGACCACACGCTTCGAGCGTTTTGAGGTCGTGGTAGTCTCCGGTGCTATCATCTTTCTTTTGACTCTGAAAAAATAAAGAAATATGAGGCAAAGACGTTAAGAGTAAAAGATAAGTTCAGAAGAGTTACCTTCTCTTCTTGTTTCCATTCTTGGATCTTCACCCCAGTGGGTTTCTTGGGTCTCACATCAGCTCGAGACGTTTCAACAATTTTCTTTGTCATGATTGTTTTGCCTGAAAGTAAGAATATTAGAAAAGGCAAAAAATACATATCAATTTAGAAAGTCAAAAGTAATATTAATACCTCGAGCTTGAAGGTTTGAGCGGATATTTTCGACCGTTGGTTGGGTAAAACCACTCTCAAGTCTGGAAATCATGATAGTTGTGTCTCGACCGAACGGCCCGAATAATATTTCTCCCACCAGGTAACAAATCCCATGGTGCAGAAGTGGGAATGGTTGAACTCAAAAGGATGCAGGTTATAATTTTCATCAAGAGAAATCTTCAAAATTTCTTGAAAGTCTTTTCTGAAGATTGGCCCCTCTTATGACGTCTCTAGGATCTTCGAACAAGCTTTTGGGACGGATCTGTGAGAGGCCAAATTGTCTTGAAACCAAATTTGGCTGGTATCCAACCAGGCCTAAATAGTTCGATTGAACACCTGTACGACAGGACAGGATCTGTGGATTCAAATAAAATGACCATATTTCATTCACTTCTTCTTCATTGTCCGGATCGACAGCAGGAAAATCTCAGTGAACCAGGGCCGGGCCGACCTCTCGACTAATGAATGGAGCATGTTGGGGAAGAAACTTGTCAAAACTCAGAAAAATCTTCATGTACTTGAGGAACAGCTTTTGTGGGTTTTGATCGAAGGTTTGGGTGTTAATCGAAGTGCTCTCTGGCCTTCGATCGAGCGATTGGCAACTTCTTCAGCATAATCTTGTGGGATTATTAATCCCATTTTCTTGTTCGAAAGTGGCATTAAGCCACAACTGGAGAAGCCACATAGGCCCAGATACTAGAAGGAAGACCCATCCTTCGATTTCTTCAGGTCATCGCATGCCTCACCAAGCTGTTACCAGAGCCATTAGCACTAAATTGCCAATGCCAAAACTGTGGGGGCAAGTTATACCACAAAATAATGAAGATGAAAGTATGAATGATTCTTCAGGAAAAATTCAAAATATTTGGCCATGACAATATGTTAGATAAATGATTGGAGAAAGTCCATATTGAATATTTGGAAAATCCAATAGGCAATGTGGCTCGAAGATCAAATATAGGGCTTTAAATTACGTGATATGTGGAAATGATTTGTTTAAAAAGACTGCAGAAGGCAGTGTTGTTAAAATGTCTAAGTGAATCAGAAGCATACTTGGCAGTTTCCCATGTTCACAGTGGGGCTTGTGGATCACATCAAGCAGGCCATAAAATGAAATGGCTTTATTTCGACAAGGTTTGTATTGGCCTTCGATGTTAAAAGACTGCATAGAATTCGCTAAAGGCCTGTCAGGATATGCCAAAAGCATGCAGGGATACAGCATGTACCTGCTAGTGAGTAGTTAATTCCATAATCAAACCTTGGCCTTTCAGAGAGATGGCTTTGACTTAATTGGTGAAATCAGCCTGCCTCTTCTAAGAACCAGCGTCTATATTATCTAGTTTGGTATCGATTACTTTACAAAATGGATCGAAGGCAGTCCCTTGCCAAATGTTGATCAGGAAGCAGTAATTAGTTTATTCAAGAATTTATATTATTTATAGGTGTGGTATTCCCGAAACAATTACCACTGATTTCAAGGTTCATTTTTACTGGACGAGAAAATGAAAGAATTTGCCCCAAAAAAACTGGCTTTCGATTGTTTAACCTCAACACCATATACGCGCAAGCAACATGGTCAGGTCGAAGCAGCCAATTAAGATTGTAATTAACTTGATTAAAAAACACATTGCCCAAAAGCCAAGAAATTGGAATAAAACGTTAGATCAAGTTCTATGGGCATGTAGAAATTCTCCTAAGGACATCAACTAATACTACCCCAATTTCGCTAACTTATGGGCCAGTGCTGTACTTCCGTCGAAATACATTGCAATCAGCTAGGTACAAAAACAAATGGACATTCGATCGACCATTATTGGAAAATGTGTCAGATGAGTTAGTTTGATTTAGACGAGGAGAGATAAGAGCATAGAAGTCTGACTAAACAAAAAGAAAGGGTTGCTAAAGCTTTATAATAAGAAAGTGATACGTCGAAAACTTTTAATGTTGGAGATTTTAGTTTGGAAGGTTATCTCTGCCCATGGATAGTAAGGATCGAGCCTTGGCAAATGGTCCCCAAATTGGAAGGACCGTTTAAAATAATTCAGATCTATTCGAATGGTGCTTATGAATTAGAGGAATTAACCCCTCGAAACGTACTTGGATAAATGTAAATATTTGAAAAAATATAAACCACATTGCTCGTAAGTTAAAATAGCATAGAATAAACAGCAAGTGATTGGAAACATTAAAAATGGCAATAACAGATAAATTGCTACGAAAAGGGCATGTGTCTATTACATCAAGAGTAGAATCGGAAATACAGAATTCGAAATTAAAAAATCATAAATTCTACTAGTCTGATCAAATCCTCATATAGCTTCTTCAAGGTGGCCATCTCTTTGCTTAAAACCTGGTCAGCCACTCTCCATGTCTCGCCTCATCTGCTACGTTGAGATCACTAAAGGCCTTCAGGCCTTCTGGATTCATGGAGTTGGAGCTGTGCCATCTACCCTTCACCAGAAGCTCATTATCTGGAGGGAAGATGGGATTGTGGAAAATATAGAGGCGGATCAAAGCTTCTATAAGTCAGAGGTCGATAATGTTACTGCACAAACCTTTGACAAAAAGTTGGCTAACATAGCGCCTTGTGGTGACAAGGAGGCTGTTGTCGAATCGAGTGACAATGTTGTCCACTCTGTCAAACTCCATCCTACTTATGGGTTTATATGGGAGAGGGAGGAAATTAATGATGTTCCCTCTGAAGATGGAGTCATTCCACCAACTGGGTGGAATATATATGAAGATTAATATGACTGAGGCCGCTGCATGGGCCAGAATTACGGCTTATATGGCCGAAATAGACTAAATACGGCCTTCGAGGCTGAGTCTCAACAAAATATGGTAGTTGAAGCCAAGATCGAAGATCATGAGAATAAAGAAACAAAGGATCGAAGACTGGATTGCATATATGACGATGAGCCGCGGGTTTCGAGAAAATCCCGTAAGTGAGGTGCCAAAGATGCAGGCTCAAGATCCTTTGGAAGAGGTCGATATGGGAGATGGCTCGATTAAAAGGCCAACTTATATCAGTGCCAATATCACCTCAAGTTTAAAAGAAAAGCTGGTGCCTCTTCTTAGAGAGTTTAAAGACTGTTTTGCTTGGGATTACCACGAAATGCCTGGGTTAAGCAGAGAATTGGTCGAAATGAAGTTACCTATCAAGGAGGGAAAAAGACCAGTAAAACAACTACCAAGAAGATTCGCACCAGAAATCATGTCCAAGATCAAGGAAGAGATCGAAAGGCTGCTGAGGTGTAAATTCATCAGAGCTGCCAGGTATGTCGAATGGTTAGCAAATATAGTCCCTGTCATTAAAAAGAATGGAACTCTTAGAGTATGCATAGATTTTAGGGATTTAAATAATGCTACACCTAAAGATGAATATGCTATGCCAGTAGCGGAAATGTTGGTAGATTCGGCAGCTGGTTTCGAGTTTTTAAGCATGTTAGATGGTTATTCTGGTTATAACCAAATATTTATTGCTGAAAATGATGTGTCGAAAACAGCATTTCGATGCCCTGGTGCTTTAGCACTTATGAATGGGTGGTTATGCCCTTTGGGTTGAAAAATGCTGGGGCCACTTATCAAAGGGCTATGAATTCCATGTTTCATGATTTTATTGACACATTTATGCAAATTTATATTGATGATATAATCATCAAATCCTCCTCAGAAGATAGCCATTTGGATTATCTTAGGCAATCTTTCGAACGAATGAGGAAACATGGATTAAAATGAATCCATTAAAATGTGCTTTTTGTGTGCGTGCAGGAGATTTCCTTGGTTTCGTGGTGCATAAAAAAGGCATTGAGATAAATCAAAATAAGACAAAGGCTATTCTTGAGACGAAGCCTCCTTCGACTAAAAAACAGCTTCAGTCTTTGCTAGGAAAAATCAACTTCTTGAGGCGATTCATTTCGAATCTAAGTGGCAAAGCTCAGATTTTTTCGCCATTACTTCGACTCAAGAAAGATGAACCATTCAAATGGAATGAAGAGCATCAAAAGGCTTTCGATGAAATTAAAGAATATCTGATCAAGCCTCCTGTGTTAATGCCTCCTAGTCGAAACAAGTCTATGAAATTGTATATTGCTGCGTCTGACAAGACCATTGGTAGCATGTTGGCTCAGGAAGATGATGATGGCATAGAACATGCAATTTATTATCTTAGTCGTGTACTAAATGATGCAGAAACTAGATATACTGCCATAGAAAAACTCTGTCTTTGTCTGTATTTCTCTTGTGCAAAACTTAAGCAATATATAAAGCCTGTTGATGTTTATGTGTATTCTCATTATGATGTTATTAAGCACATGTTGTCAAAACCGATTTTACACAGTAGAATTGGAAAATGGGCTTTAGCATTAACAGAATATTCTTTAACGTACAAGCCTTTGAAATCTGTTAAGGGTCAAATTGTGGCAGATTTTATTGTAGATCACTCAGTGGTCGAAATGTCGCAAGACTATGTCGATACAGAGCCATGGATTTTGTATTTCGATGGTTCGAAACACAAACATGGAACTGGAATTGGAGTTTTAATAATATCCCCCAATAAAGTTCCAACTAAGTTCAAATATAAAATCAAAGGGCTTTGTTCTAATAATGAGGCTGAGTATGAAGCTCTAATTACAGGCCTTGAAATTTTAATTAGCCTGGGGGCAAGAAATGTTAATATAAGAGGTGATTCAGAATTAGTGTTGAGGCAATTAACACAAGAATACAAATGTGTTAATGAACACTTAGCAAAATATTTTGTTATAGCAAGTTCTCTTCTGAATCATTTCGATTATATCAACATTGAGCATGTACCTCGACAAGAAAACCGAGAAGCAAATGATTTAGCCCAAATAGCTTCAGGGTACAAAATGTCGAAGGAAAAGTTAACTCAGTTGATCGAAATAAAAGATAAACTGGTGTTACCAGAGCCATTAAGCACTAAATTGCCAATGCCAAAACTTGTGGGGGCAAGTATACCACAAAATAATGAAGATGAAAGTATGAATGATCTTCAGGAAAAAATTCAAATTTTGGCCATTGACAATATGTTAGATAATGATTGGAGAAAGTCCATTATTGAATATTTGGAAAATCCAATAGGCAATGTGGCTCGAAAGATCAAATATAGGGCTTTAAATTACGTGATTGTGGAAAATGATTTGTTTAAAAAGACTGCAGAAGGAGTGTTGTTAAAATGTCTAAGTGAATCAGAAGCATACTTGGCAGTTTCCCATGTTCACAGTGGGGCTTGTGGATCACATCAAGCAGGCCATAAAATGAAATGGCTTTTATTTCGACAAGGTTTGTATTGGCCTTCGATGTTAAAAGACTGCATAGAATTCGCTAAAGGCTGTCAGGAATGCCAAAAGCATGCAGGGATACAGCATGTACCTGCTAGTGAGTTACATTCCATAATCAAACCTTGGCCTTTCAGAGGATGGGCTTTGGACTTAATTGGTGAAATCAAGCCTGCCTCTTCTAAGAACCAGCGTTATATTATAGTTGGTATCGATTACTTTACAAAATGGATCGAAGCAGTCCCTTTGCCAAATGTTGATCAGGAAGCAGTAATTAGTTTCATTCAAAATTATATTATTTATAGGTGTGGTATTCCCGAAACAATTACCACTGATCAAGGTTCAGTTTTTACTGGACGAAAAATGAAAGAATTTGCCCAAAAAACTGGCTTTCGATTGTTAACCTCAACACCATATTACGCGCAAGCAAATGGTCAGGTCGAAGCAGCCAATAAGATTGTAATTAACTTGATTAAAAAACACATTGCCCAAAAGCCAAGAAATTGGAATAAAACGTTAGATCAAGTTCTATGGGCATGTAGAAATTCTCCTAAGGAATCAACTAATACTACCCCATTTCGACTAACTTATGGGCACGATGCTGTACTTCCGGTCGAAATACATTTGCAATCAGCTAGAGTACAAAAACAAATGGACATTCCGATCGACCATTATTGGAAAATGATGTCAGATGAGTTAGTTGATTTAGACGAGGAGAGATTAAGAGCATTAGAAGTCTTGACTAAACAAAAAGAAAGGGTTGCTAAAGCTTATAATAAGAAAGTGAAGTCGAAAACTTTTAATGTTGGAGATTTAGTTTGGAAGGTTATCCTGCCCATGGATAGTAAGGATCGAGCCTTGGGCAAATGGTCCCCAAATTGGGAAGGACCGTTTAAAATAATTCAGATCTATTCGAATGGTGCTTATGAATTAGAGGAATTAACCCCTCAGAAACGTACTTTGAGGATAAATGGTAAATATTTGAAAAAATATAAACCAACATTGCTCGAAGTTAAAATAAGCATAGAATAAACAGAAGTGATGGAAACATAAAAATGGCAATAACAGTAAAATTGCTACGAAAGGGCATGTGTCTATTACATCAAGAGTAGAATCGAAATACAGAATTCGAAATAAAAAATCATAAATTCTACTAAGTCATGATCAAATCCTCATATAGCTTCTTCAAGGTGGCCATCTCTTTGCTTAAAACCTGGTCAGCACTCTCCATAGCTCTCGCCTCATCTGCTACCGCTTGAGATGCACTAAAGGCCTTCAGGCCTTCCCTCCCTTTTTCGGCAACCAGCTTCTGAATCGAATCAGCGGCCTTCTCCTGGAGTTCTTTGCGTTTAGCCTGCTCTGTTACAATTTTCTGCCTTAGATCATCGACCTGAGACAGCAAATTTGTAATAGTTGCCTCCCAGGAGGAGATATTATCATCACAGGCTTTGATCTCAGAAGATCCTTCTTTCGCCTCTTTGGTGAGACGCTCGACTTCACGTTGAGCCGCTCGGGCTTTCTCGAGCAGAAGGATATGTGCCTGTTTCTGGGCATCGAGTCTGGCGCCATTTTCGCGTTTTTTCTGCACAGTATTTGCAAATTGATCGATAATGGACTCGATTTGTATAACTTTGCCCAGAATTTCATCAGAAGTAAGGGGGTTATGCAATTTCTTCAAAAAGTTCAGGTGCCCAAAAGCAGCAGAAGGGTTCTCTTCAATGGATTTAAGTACGTCTGCCCGTGCGTATTCCATTGATAACTTCAAAAGCAGGCAATCTTGGCGTACTGTAGAGGTTATATCAGCATCAGATGAGGACGAAGCACCAGGATTCTTTTCACTTGAGGTGTTGGCTTGACTGGTGTTCAGCAGGAGTCGAAGGGCTGCAGCAGGGTCTTCGTCTTGCATTTGAATGAATGTATCCTCTGCGATCCCTATGCTAGCGGAAAGCTTAGATGTCGAAGACACTGGGAAAATGTCTGAACCTCCAGCTTCAGCCTCTTGTATGGCCTCTTCATCGGGAAAGTGTTCTTCAGATGAACTTCTCTGACTCGATCCCTGAGGACTGCTGGGTCCAATACCTTGACCTTCACCCTGTTCCTCAACATTCACTGCATCCGTCTCAGGAGCAGGAGAGGTTCGAGCACATGAGGGTATTTCTTCTACAGAAACATTTTGTTGTACCTGATTCGAGTTGTCATGAAAAAGGTTAACAAATAGTTTCGTATTAGCTATGATTAAAATCATATTAAGAATGGTACCTCGACGGTAGGGTGTTCTTGTGGTAAGTCCGGTTGTTCGACAAGGTTGCCCATCTCAGCAATAGAGGGAGTAGTTTCTGTTTCAGCGCCGCCAACATCAGTCGAAGGTGGTTGGACGTCAACAGGTTGATTCTCACCTTGTTCTTTTGAAGACTTTGTCTTCTTCTTTTTCTTCCTGATTGGCTCACCACCCTCGACCGTCACAGAAGGTTCAGGCTCGATCTGCTTCACTTTCTTTTTCTTCTTAGGCATTTGAGCCTGGGAATCGCCTGCCTCTGTTTGGACAGCAGATTTGGTCGAAGTCTCAGGTGATTTTCTCTTTCTTACAAGAGGTCTTTCCTCTTCTTCCTGTGTTATGAGGGTAGAGAAATGTCAGAATATAGACTTGAAAGAGAGTTATAATATTGACATTAGAAATAAAACTTGCATCTTTTTCTTCGTCGAATTCGATGACCACACGCTTCGAGCGTTTTGAGGTCGTGGTAGTCTCGGTGCTATCATCTTTCTTTTGACTCTGAAAAAATAAAGAAATATGAGGCAAAGACGTTAAGAGTAAAAGATAAGTTCAGAAGAGTTACCTTCTCTTCTTGTTTCCATTCTTGGATCTTCACCCCAGTGGGTTTCTTGGGTCTCACATCAGCTCGAGACGTTTCAACAATTTTCTTTGTCATGATTGTTTTGCCTGAAAGTAAGAATATTAGAAAAGGCAAAAATACATATCAATTTAGAAAGTCAAAAGTAATATTAATACCTCGAGCTTGAAGGTTTGAGCGGATATTTTCGACCGTTGGTTGGGTAAAACCACTCTCAAGTCTGGAAATCATGATAGTTGTGTCTCCGACCGAACGGCCCGAATAATATTTCTCCCACCAGGTAACAAATCCCATGGTGCAGAAGTGGGAATGGTTGAACTCAAAAGGATGCAGGTTATAATTTTCATCAAGAGAAATCTTCAAAAATTTCTTGAAAGTCTTTTCTGAAAGATTGGCCCCTCTTATGACGTCTCTAGGATCTTCGAACAAGCTTTTGGGACGGATCTGTGAGAGGCCAAATTGTCTTGAAACCAAATTTGGCTGGTATCCAACCAGGCCTAAATAGTTCGATTGAACACCTGTACGACAGGACAGGATCTGTGGATTCAAATAAAATGACCATATTTCATTCACTTCTTCTTCATTGTCCGGATCGACAGCAGGAAAATCGTCAGTGAACCAGGCCGGGCCGACCTCTCGACTAATGAATGGAGCATGTTGGGGAAGAAACTTGTCAAAACTCAGAAAAATCTTCATGTACTTGAGGAACAGCTTTTGTGGGTTTTGATCGAAGGTTTTGGGTGTTAATCGAAGTGCTCTCTGGCCTTCGATCGAGCGATTGGCAACTTCTTCAGCATAATCTTGTGGGATTATTAATCCCATTTCTTGTTCGAAAGTGGCATTAAGCCACAACTGGAGAAGCCACATAGGCCCAGATACTAAGAAGGAAGACCCATCCTTCGATTTCTTCAGGTCATCGCATGCCTCACCAAGCGATTCGTATAGTACTGCTAACAAGAGGCGTCCAAATCCAAAGCTCTGACCTTCATGAATTTGTATTGCCATTGGAATAAATCTTTTGGCTACTTGCAAGGATTTTGTGCAAAAGACGTAGTGAGATAGCCATAGGGTCAAGAAGGCTACATGCTCTTCATCAGAGACTTCCTCTTCGACCGATCCTTTGTGTTCAGCTATATATTTGGAAAAGGTGTTCTCCTTATATACTAGCTTGATATTATCACTAGATTTAGTGGGATCATACGTTTCTCCGCTAGGCCTAAGGCCTGTGAGGGCAGCTACATCTAAAAGAGTAGGGGTCATCATACCACATTTAAATTGAAAGGTGTTGGTAGAAGACTCGAAAAAATGCATAGCTGCTATCAGCATTTCTGGTCGATATTCAGGACCAAATCGAGAGAATTGTATTAAGTCAAATATGCCATATGTCTTCCAGAAATCCTCATACGCTTGTTCGACTCGATCAAGCCAAGGTATGTAATCCCTATGGGCTATTGACGGGGCGGATCGAAAGAGTTTGTGGGGTTTGCTTAAACAATTGAAGTTGTAAGGCTCACTATCAAAAATCCTAGGTTCGCAAGTTGGGTAGCAGGGGAATACCTTGTTCATTGAACTCGAGAGTGACTCTTGGTCTGGCAGAGGTCCACCGAAAGCGTAAACTGTCCTTTCTACTGCGAAAGGGATCATCACCTCCGATTCCCAGATTTCTGTGTGTTCGGCGTCACCTTGTGGTTCTGGAACCACCTTCTCTCCGTCGTTCCTGACTGTGAAACGGTGCCATTTCCCAGCAAACGGAACTGCTTGGCCTTGCGACATTATGAGAAATCTGAAAAAAGGATGATTTTCTCGTGAAGGGTTTTGTAGTTGATAGAATCAGTGAGTGAGAGCTTGGGTTCACGAAGAACAGTTGGCGAAGCTCAGAGATACGGTGAGGTTGATGATGAAAGGAGTAACAAGTTAATAGGAAGATCTGAAAGCAAGAAAGGTTTCGCCGGAAATATGAAGCAAAGAAGAAGAAGGGTTTCAGAAACAAGGAAGAAGAAGGGTTTTGGAAGAAGCTGAAGGGGTTTTATCTGTAGTTCTGGCGCTATTTATGGGGTTTCACTTTAAAAAAAGGGAAAATAATATAATAAGAATCAAGGGTCAGAAATCAATCACATCAGATTTCCCTTTTTACTCCCCAGCGTGACACGTGTCCCACTCAGCCTAGAAAGGTGGAATTAATGATGGGTAATGGAGATCGAGGCGACGGTTACACAGTGAACGTGCGATCGTGACGTCGTTTCAGGAAAGCTGGTAGAAGAGAAAAAATGTCAACTTCTCATCTTCCTTCGATCTCGAATCGAAGCAGACATTTTTTGGGGGCAATTTGTTAGCCCATATTTTCGACGAGCTAAAATATGTTCTAAGTATGCATTGGATGTCGTCTCGAGGTTCGGAGCGTATTACAGAGCAAGAGTCTGGCCAGGACCTGCTCGAATCGAAAAGAGAGGAGAGTCTTTAAGAAGGAATTCCCAGGTTCAAAGGAGTATTTACGAAGTACAAAGCTAAGACAAGAAAGAGGACTTCGAGTTATTGGGCAATTCGAACTGGTGTATGGACGAGTCGAAGTCGAGGCAGCAAGAGTTCTGGACTTAGCATAATTTCTGAACAAATCTTCACTAAACCAGTTCGACTTCGAGCAAGATGGATAACCGTTCTAAGGGGCAGTTATGTGCATGTAAGATGTACGTGGCAGGACACTTGGCATTCGGATAATGTTCGACCGTTAGGGCAGTTTATTTTCGAATGTCTATATATAGCAGTTTTAGTTAGTTTTTGAGGGTCGCAAATCATTTCTACAGAATCCTTATACACTCAAAGTATCCAGCGCAGAGAGAAACGAGTACACAAGGAGAATGTATGTTTGTTTGTGAACCATTTTAAGTTTCTGTAAACTTTACATTTCGAATGCAATTTACGTTTCGTTTTATAATTCCTGCATTTTAAATGGTTCATTCGATCGAATGAACTCGCTGAGCCTTTACATTCTGCAATTTTCCTTTCCTTGCCTAGTTATTTCCAGCCTTTCGATTTCTGTTAAACAATTTTACTTTCTGCAAATTTCGAACCAGTAAGTGTTTGCTGCAACGATGAACATTCAAAAGCTTTACATTTAAACGCAAAATACACAAGTGACATGCTCCTGAGATTCACTAGTTGATCTCGCAAGCAATTAACTTAGACTAGCGGTTGTTTACCAAATTCCAGTGTAAACAGGTATTCAACCTTGTCTAGGATTAGAAGAGATTCGGGTAGTCTGTTTTCATCTAAAAAGTTTGATACTCGGTTTAATCGAGAAATGGAGCGCAAGGCAGCGTTTGTGATGCGCTCTGATGGGGTGAGTGAAGAGTTGTAAAAGGGTGACAATGGTGAGTCGCGATGAATAAGGTCGATGCTGAAGCCCCTTAGGCTTTCATTGGCTTCTCCAGAGGATATAGAAGAAAGTGAGTATAAGGCTAAAGACAAGAACAAGAGTGGATGCATGTTGATGAAATGTAAATTCAAAGAAGTAAAGGCTAAAGACAAGAACCTGAATGCACGAGTGGAGCACGTTGAAGTTGCTCTATTTATAGATTTTTAAGTTTTTGGATTGAGTTATTTCTCTAGGTTTTGTTGGGGCCAACTCACAAGTGCAAGAAATGGTTTTCTGTCTCGACAAAGAGGTCTAATCATGAGAATTTTTTTAATACTAATGAAAAATGGTTTTCGGTCTCAACATGGGGACAATGAAGAAATTAAATGTTCAATAATCATGAGAGATGCATCCTTCACAGTCTCAAAAGTATATATAGTTTTGTTTTACGGTATTTAAGAGTAAAGTTAGGTTATCTTTTTGTTTTAAAAATAAGAAGTCAGGTTAGTTTATGTATTTTGCATTTATTTTTATACCTTGTTACTATCACATAATTGTGCTTAACAACAATTAAAAAATGTTTTTAAATATATTTAAATTTTTACAAATTTAGTATAAAGTTCATATTGTTAAATATATTTAGTAGCATTTTAATATATCATTCATTTACTAATCAGCAAAGTTATTAGATAAATATGTTTCACAAGCATGTTGATAGATGTTTGATTATTTGGTTGGGAGTGTATTAAAAGATTTTGTTGTGAGAGGTAGAATTCACTTTGGTGATCTTCATGTTTAAGGGATTAGTCTCATTGATGAGAAGACCTTGCTCTAAGCAAAAAAAAAAAAAAAATCATTTTAGCATACCAATTAATCAAGGATGGAGTTATGACTTGGGGCTTTGGCCTCCTAGCTTTTTTTTCTAATTTATTTTTGTTAATGTATATAATTTAATAATAATAAATTCTTTTTTAGGAATTTAATTGTACAATTAATAGTATTTAAATGTTGTTTATTTATTATTTTGATAAAATATTTTATCATCTTTTTATAGTATTTATTGTAAAGATAATAAGATTTTGTTTTCCTTTTCTTTGAAAAATCTATTATTTCCGGTTCTATAGTATTTATTGTAGACATAGTTATATATTTTTTTCCTTTTAGATAAAATATTTTAGTATTATTAATATTTTTACAGTCTTTTCCTTTTTAATTTATCATCGTTATTTTAAAAAATATAAATTATTACGTTAACAAACTAATAACTTTATTATTCTTTCTTTTGCATATACCGATTTGATTATAATTGATTTGACAATTTAGAGTGACTTTTTTACCCCGTGAAGATAAAAAAAAGTGTAAAAAATTTTATAACAACTTAACGAGTCTTCTTTAACGAGCTGGACCCCTTGAGTCCTTGGCTGAAAATTAAAAGTTATTTATTAGTAACCTTTGCTTTTGGGATGCAGGAACTAATTAACATATAATATAAGAAATAGATAACTTAAAATTTATTTGAGAATTAAATTTTTTTTTTATTAATCTTTGCTGATGGAATGTAGTTACTAACACATTATATAAGAAATAGACAACTTAAAATTTTTGAGAAATCAATAATATTCTAATATTTTTCTATCATGTACTTTTTAAAAACTTTTTGTTTATTTTTTCTCCTTTTTTTCTTCTTGCATTTTGTTTATGATGTCATGTGCTTCTGGCTTTAAGTGTACAGGTCGAGACACACCATTGTGCAAACATTAGGAAAACAAAGCAAATATGAGCCTGTACCAAATGTGTGTTAGAATTTGCTTTCTAATGTTACGATACAACATTTTACTCTTACTTTCCAATAATTTTAAAGCAATTTTTTTAATATTTATTAGTGGCTAATATTGTTATAAAAGATATTTAGTGAGTAACATTATTCATTTAGATTTAGTATATTCACAGGGTTAATAGGATTGTTTTTTTTTTTTTAAAAAAAAGTATAGTTAATATAGATAATAATGGACTGTACAATCCAGTGGCTTCCTTATATGGATATGGACTGTACAATCATATATACTAGAAGATACAAAATCTAGTTTCTTAATTAAGAACAAAAGGCGAAACTTTCTATATGGTTGGGTGTGGAAGATATATAGGAGCAGAATTTCTTGGTGAGGTGGATAAAGTGTGTCAGCCACTAGAAAAAGAAGATTCGAGGATAAAAAGTTTGATTATATAACTTTAGGTTGTTGGCTACGTGGAGATAAACTTTTTTTTTTTAACAGTTTCAAAAGCGATTTGGCATAATTTGCTTTAACTTAAATATGACCCTGAATTTTACAAGGTTGATCCCAATAGTTGGAATAGGAACAATGCTTCGTTTGGTGTAGAGATGTTGGCAATGTAGAAGTCCATTACATTATTCACCTTTTTCAACTAATAAATTCTGGATTTCATCTCATTTTGTTCAAACAATAAACCCAAAACTTTATAGGTTCATCAATTAATTCCTTTAAGTTTTAAAGGTGAGTCAAAATGTTTTTTTTTTCAAAAAAAAAAAATAATGATCATTTTCAATTTTGGGATATAATGTTAAATCTTTTTTTATTAATTTGATATGTGAATTTTGTTTTATTGGATTTACTTACATCAAAATTATGGAATCAAACCAATGTTCAAAACAAAAAGAATCATAGACATAGTGAAAATTATGTGAAAAAATATCTCATGAGCAACCGAAAAAAGAATACAATATTAGGTTTTTTAAATATTTGATTGCTCGTTGAATTCACTTTTCATGTGATTTTTTTAACCATGCTTATGACTTTTATTTCTTTTGAACATTAATTGGATTCTATAGTCTTCATTTATGTGGTCAAGATTTCTCAACTTTTTTTCATTAAAGTTTTTAGTCCTTGAAATTTCATTAAATTAATAAAAAATAATAGATTCAAATTTTATTTAGGGACTAAATGCTGATTTTTTTTTTTAAGTTTACAGACCTTGAGCAATTATACAAAAATTTAGGAATAAAAAATTAAATTTTAAACAAATTAGGAACTAAAAACTTAATCCTAATTGGAACAATTGTAAAATTATTTTTTACAATTAGTACAAACACATAATAATTTCACAATGCAATTGGCATCGCAGCAGCTTCAATCCCGCAACCGTGGCCGCATCGGAAATTTATTAAAACCATGGAAATGACTATTAGAACTTTCATACAAACAATATAATATCGTGGAACCTGTAATGCTGGAGTTGGGTGCAATCACTCCTAATTCTTCGAATAGTGATATGATAAGGTCTGGAAGGTGGATGGATAATTGTCAGTGAGGACAGCTTATAAAGCATTGCTTGGACAAATACTGGGTGAGGGACATCAATTTGCGTGGTTGATTCCAGCATCATTATCTGCCTTACATTTTGTCTGGAATTTGGCGTGGAATAGACTAACAACTAGAGTCAATGTTACTAAAATAATTGTGCAGCTACAAGATATTAAATGTCCTTTCTGTGGTTTAGAGGATTAAACGGCCTCCCATATTTTGTTTCTCTGTAGTATGGCTGAAAAGGTTTGGAAACACTACACCAGAAAAGAATTTTAGTGGCGATAAATGTTTCCTTTACTGACAATAAATATTGCCATAAAGTATATTACCAACAATTACTCATTAGCCGTTGCATCCGGGGTAGGTAAAAACTTATACCGACTATTAACGCGAATGCTGGTAAAGACCCTCACAGCGGCCGGGGAAAGTACTAAGTTTTTGGTGACTATTCTCTCTGCATTTATAATGGCCAATAACATATTAACTTCTAAATGCTTCTCTCTTCTTTTCTGCCGACTTATCTTTGTTGCCACTAAAAATTCCAGAAACATTTCTTTTGCCATTGCTTGAAGGAATAAAAATACCATCAGTGCAACATATGAAAAGGTGAACTACATTTTTTTTATTGGATGCTTGTGAATTCTTGCTTCTGCCACAAATTCTTTCTCCTAAAGAAGACTTGACAAGATAAATTTTTAAATTGATTCTTTTTTTTTATGCAAGGTTGATCATTTATGTGAGGCAATTTCTTGTGCAGACAATTTCTTGACAGCAATCAGCCTTCCATTTTGCAAACTTTCTCTGTCAAAACAATTGAAATTCTGCATAGTAACCAACTAACCATAATATATAGGAGTATATACATTTATCCGAGGCTCAAATACCAAGTATATATTAGTTCTTTATCACAAAGCACGTTTTCTCATGCAAATAGACGGCAAACTAAGTATTTTTACATGTGTCATAGCCCTGAACTAGCTTGACAGGGAGAGTACTAAATGGTTGCAACTTAAAAAGAAAGAAACAAGAATGTAGTGATGAAATTAATAAAAACATCGCACTGCATAACCAGATCTGGGAAAAAAGAAACAAACAATGTCTGACTTGTATGCAGTAGAAACAATATTTGGAAATATTCTAGGAATTGCAGGATTTGCCCAATGATATGACCAACAAGCAAATGTATATTGCATCTCAGAACAAACACTTTTTTCAATTTTTGCAATCTTAATACAAGAAAATCAAATGACTTCTTTTGCTCCAATCCAATTGGCATGAGCTTAAACATAAATTAAACTCATTCCGTTGGCTTAAATATGTTGGAGATTCCTTAAAAATAACCAAATTTTGCAACTGATCCTTGAAAATTCAATAGTTTTGTGGGAGATCCTTGCCATTAGTCTCCTGTGATGATGTGTCTGTTTGTTGAACATGTCAGCGATATACGTGCGGAACCACATCAGAGATATTAATTACATGGCGTACCACTGCACCTTCGTCATCCCCACTTTGTCTCTGCATTACAAATGCCTCTTTGCCACTGATAGATCCATTGCTTCTCCATGGCCATCAATGGCTTTCAAGGAAGCAACAAACAAAAGAGAACAAAAAATTCAATGATAAAAGCTATGAAGATAATCAATTTCATTTCAGATATGAGAAATATGTACAAAAAGCCAACAACAAAAATTTATGATACCGGATTTAAGAAATAGATCTGAGAAATTTACAATACCAAATCAACATAAAAAAAAGAAATCGCGAGTCACTGTGACTGCAAAATCAAAAGGCACAGACGATCGAGTTTGAACCTGGGCCATGAGACACGTTCTCAAGAAGTGATAGTGCTTTGAGATGCTGCAACACGATTTGGATCTGGAGAGCACTATCGCCACACTTCGTTGCTCGTCTGAGACGACGAGGCAATGGTCACGTGGAGCAATCATTTTCCAACTGGTGCCAATGACGGAGAAGATCCTTCTAGATTCCAATGTCGCCATCGACGACCACCTACAAATCCGATGAGAATGCCGACGTCAGAATCACTGTTCCTCTGCATCATCGTCTGTGTGGTTGAACTTCTGAGACGTGCTCCATAGCAACTATACTTCCATGACCGCATTGCGATTTAATGTCGGAGTATTTCCTTGTTGGACCATTGGTGTAATGGGGGAGCAACTCAGATGGAGAGATGAAGGGCATCTCAGATCTGAAAGGGGAGGAAGAAGGGACAAAGAGAGAAAAAACAAACCAGGGGCAAGTTTGGAAAGGGAGGGGAAAAAAGGAAAAAAAAAGAATAAATACTGACGTGGCTTTATACGTGTATTGTCATCATGTTTTAGACGAAGACTAATGGGATCTCATACAAAACTTTTGAAGTTTTAGAGATCCAACGAAAATATTTTTTTTCAGAGATCAATTACAAAATTCGGATATATTTCAGGAATCTCGAACCTATTTATGCCCATTCCATTTATAATATTTGAGGGAAAAGTGAAAATGGAAGCCACTTATGGTTGTTTGCTGCCTCTAAGATTCAGGATCATATTCAAAGGAATATTTCTGGCTCTGTTTAATCACAAATTTATCACCAATCCCTTTTTAAGCATCAACCCTCCATGATAATTTTTAAAAATAAAGCGTGAAATACTGAAATAATTACATGAAATCCCAAAAGGCAGACTAACATTGCAAAATATTAGTAGTTTCTGAGAGAAGCTTTCATATTATAATTTAAAAAATAAATTATATTATAAGCAACCACTAGTAGCTTCATCAAATGCACCCTTCCCTATCATAGTCAAGGGATCAAAATTATCACCCTCCATGTTATGCCTCTAAAGCACGTTTGTTTCAAAAGTTTAAGACGTGCTACAAGTGAAGCTAATACATGCAAAACTATAATAAATTACCAAAGAAATTATAAGAAACGGCGAGACAAAATAATCAACAATTAAAATCTTCACTATTTAATTTTCACGTAGTTCTTGGAAATTTCCCTTTCCCTACTTTCTGCAACCCTAATCATCCACCAAAACCAACACTCAATCAATGTAACAATTATGAGATTAAACAAGGGAGAAGAGACAGATCAAACCTCGCTTTCGCTTGCACTTGAAGTGTTGAGGAATGACTTCACCGCTTGATGTGCCATGAGGTGCAGTGGTGAAGAACGTCATCGGTGAATAATGAAATCTTGCCAGAATTGACGGAGTTTGCGCTACTCTCCTCCTATTGCTCGATGAATTAAAGGATATGATGTGCCACGAGGCACGATGGCTCTGATCACAACGACAAGTTCTTAATTTTTATTGAGTTTAGGGTTCTTTATTTTTCATCTTTACACTTTTTTCTTAGAAAGTTTTTTATGGTGAAAATTAGGACGATTGAAATCACTTTGTGCCCCACTAATAAAAACATGCAACATCAATTATAAATTACACCGTGGATTTATTATCTTCTCGCCATCTCTTTCACTCATCCACTTATGTTCTCTACCGTAAAAAAACCCTACAACCTTCCTCTGTCAAACCACTGCATCAAAGGTAGAAATTAGCTACTTGCACTGTCAAACCATGCCATGCTCTTCGGCATCATTGCACTACAGGCCGAAATTATCATTTGATTATTTTTGTTCCTATTCTCTTTTTTTTTTCAACTAATTTTCGAAGGGACACTACCAAAATTGGAAGACGTTAGTTCTTGTATTTCTATTAACAAAAGCAATGAGCAATGAGTTATAGCATGTTACATATATATTATTATTATATTAAGGTTATTGGTTAGAAGAACACACACACACACATATATATATATATATATATATATATATATATATATATATATATATATATATATATATATATATATGTGTGTGTGTTTTGAGTCTTTGATTTTATTGTGCAATAGTAGAAGTTAGGTTTATCTTTTGATCAATTCTAGAAAGATCAGTACCATACATATGAATTGAGCAATCAGATAAAGGAGTTACCAGAAAAAAATGTTAAATAGTGAAGCATATGAGGAAATCTTAGGAAAAATTAAGACGACAATACAACAGATAAATGTTGATCAATCATATTTAAATCAGTGGCTTAAAGATGTATTGCAGTCCCTTGATTTGGTGGTTTGACGGAGGGAGTAGGTAATAGAGGAAGAGGACTTATGCCTTTTTACAGCGTGAA
Source organism: Glycine soja (assembly GCF_004193775.1). Taxonomy (NCBI): domain Eukaryota; kingdom Viridiplantae; phylum Streptophyta; class Magnoliopsida; order Fabales; family Fabaceae; genus Glycine; species Glycine soja. The sequence continues at coordinate 13,221,076 of NC_041009.1, read as the reverse complement.
AGAAGTGGTGAGATTTGAGAAGATAATAAATCCAATATTTAATTTTTAATTGGTGGGGTACAAAGTGTGACACAATATGGGACTGGTGATTTCAGTCCCCAAATCCCAGCCCTAACAAAGTTTATTTGCACAACATTGTTTGAAGCATTTCAAATGACAAGCATACCTAGCTATCATAGAAAATAAAATATTCCCTTTCAAATGTAGCACTGAATAGATTCTTATTGAAATGAAACCACAAGTTAAACATTTTTTATATTTTTTAATTTTAATTAATTAAACTTTAGTACAATCCGTAGGAGCAACAGAAACTTTCTTCCCATCGAGATCATACAGCACTTGAAAATCAAACTGTGCAATAATTCCAAAGATGGAAATTACACTTAGTGAGCTAGCGCTTGGCACCACAGCCAATCAAAGCATGTTCCTATCTTGGAGCTTAATAAGAAGGTTCTTAGGCCTCAGCGCAACACTAGCTCCGGTAAATTGAAACGCAATAGCAGGAACAGTCATGTTGTCACGATATGGAAAACAAAATTTGAATGGGAATGGAAGATCTTGAACTGACTCAACACCAAGGGTTTCTTGCAACAAAGACACAAAATTGTAGTAAAAGGTTTGTTCAAGATACATCAACACCGTGCCCTAGTCAATGATTATGTTGTCATCGATTCAACCCGTTGGCACCACCTTTTGGCCGATGGTGACGACTTCAAGGTTGAGGAAGTAAAGGAAGGCAAAGAGGGTTTGATTATGAGGGGGGTGGACACAACTCCATTTGTGGTTATTATTGCCTCACTCCCAAACTTCAAATAGGAGAATTTGTAACCAATTTGAGCACCTAGTTGTGACACTAGTGACAATTGTCCTGCCACAAGACCCACTAAACCTGTGGCTTTGTCACTTGAACGAAATGTTAAATTATTGTTCGCTCCACACCCAAAAATAGAGTTAGGAAATGAAACGGTTTGAGCACCACCCGTGGAATCAAAACTTAGGGTTTCGGTGCCTACTACTTCAATGGTGAATGATTTGTTAGCATATATGTTTAAATATACACACTGACCTACTTTTCCACATTGACGTTGGCTTGGTGGGACTAATGTGCGAGGTTGAGTCACATGTTGCAGCCTTAAATGTGGAAGACTTGAGGGGTTTGTTGATGGATTAACAAGTGCACTAATTCGTCTCAAATAGTAAAGTTAAAATGAAAGTTTGAGTGTTAAATCCACATGGACTTTCTTTGTACTTAGATAGATGAATATTTTATTAATAAAAAAAATTAAAGAAAATTGACTTGAAAAGGTTATGAGAAAAATAGTAATTTAAATTGGCAAAAAATTAAATCTAACAAGAGAAAAAATTAAACAAGAATTTAAATTGATTAATTAAAGACAGAAAAGTTAGAGAACCCAATAATATTTTAGAAGTAAATTTAGAAGATGAGAATGTTGGAAACTTAGTCTACTAGAGCTACTCTTTGATGTAATGTTAATAATTTTTCTCTATTTATAATTATTTTAATTTATACATGCATCTACTAATATACTCTAACTTTGGTCCCCCGCATGAAAGAACCTAATTTATCTATTTTCTTTCCCAAATTCATTTGCAAAGCTAAAATAGTAAATTGCATTAAAAATAGAGATGTATGACAAACTAAACAAATATCAATCTATCCCTAGTGATGACTTTATTTATATATTCCTTCTTAGTTCTATTAGAAAATAACGTCTCCCCATGCTATCCCTAAAACTTACCATGCAAATGGGTGATCAAGCCACAAGCAATAAAATAAAGCATAAGAAAAGATAATACAAATGTAATATTCATAAGCAGATAGAAAGAGAAATTACATCAAGAGTACTTAGTTGTCAAGTTCCCAACAAAGGAGGGTTTAGCTTCTCATAGTCACAAGAGATTTTACAAGTGTAAGGGAGAAATATATAGTGAAGGAAAATTAGATAAGAAAACAGGATTGAATGATTACTTCTTCTTCTAGTCTTTGTCTCCTAAAAAGAATTATATTCTCTTAGAATTTCAGTGTGTTTTTTCCTTATTTTCTCTTCTCCTTTTAGAGGTGCAAATTAGCTTAGTGCTAAACGGTCTTCTCGTGCTAATCCTACCTTTACTTTCGTGAAGTAATCTGTTTTTCTTAATTAATCTACTTTCCTCAATTAGTCATGTTTTTCTTAATTTTCTTGTTTTCCTTAATTATTTTACTTTTTTGAACTTTATTTTACTTACTAAACATCATAAATTCATCACTTTTAATATTCTTTGGACAAAAATTTAAATGATGTTAATTTAACAATTATTTGCTCAAAAAAGAATAATTAGGAGAAAAAAATTACAAACTCTTATATAATTTAATCCCAAAATATATTCATAATTAGCAGTTATCAGGGTTCAAATAATGAGGTGTCTTGGGGCAAACAATTTTGGCAAGGAGAACATTGTACCCAAATGAAATCACTGCCCGTGTCTGCAATAACAAGCCTTTCCACTGGAGGGGTACCAATGTATAATCTCATGAGGTATTCACCATTGTTTGGGATTAGAATAGACTCAGGTAGTTTGTTTTCATCTAGAAAGCGTAATACTCAGTTTAATCGAGAACTGGAGCTCAAGGCAGCGTCTGTGATGCGTTCTGATGGAGTGAGTGAAGGGTTGTAAAAGGGAGACAATGGTGAGTCACGATGGATAAGGTCGATGCTGAAGCCCCTTAGGCCTTCACTAGATTCTCTAGAGGATATAGAAGAAAGAGAGTATAAGGCTAAAAACATGAACACAAGAGGATGCATGCTGAGAAAATGTAGATTCAAATTAAGTACAGGATGGATGGGGAGGACGTTGAACTGTTTGTATTCATAGATCTTTTAGTTATTTCTGCATGTCTAGGGGCCAAGTCAACCTGAGTCCTGAGCAAGTAATGGCTTTCTGTCTCAACTAAGAGGCCTAATGAGAAATTGATTGATACTTATGAGAAATTGTTTTCGGTCATAATATGGGGACAATGAAGAAATTAATTGTTCAATAATCATTAGAGATGCATTCTTTCTGAGTCTCAAAAGGTATTTAAGAGTGAGGTTATGCTTTGTTTAATTTTCTTTAAGTGAGGTTAGTTATATGTATACATTTTGCATTAGATTTTTATACCTTGTTAATTACTACAACATATTGACCTTAATTAACAACATTTAAAAAATTTACTAAATTAAGGAAAATGCTACTAAATGTAATTAAAACATTTTTACAAATTTAGTATAAAGTTCATATTGCTAAATTGTTTAACATTTTAACATATCAATTATCATCAAGGACGGAGCTATATATTTGGTGACTACATTATTCTTTTTTTAAAATTTATTTTTGTTAATACATATAATATTTTAATAATAATTAGTTATATTTTATGAATTTAATTGTAGAAATAATAGTATTTAAGCGTTATGAATTTCTTCTTTTAAAGTCTTTTCTTTTTATAATTTTTTATTGTGTTTTTAAAAATAGAAATGATTAAATTAACAATCTAATAACTTTATTAGTTTTTCTTTTATATTGATTTGGCAATTAAAAATAATTTATTATTACCTTTGCTTATGGATGAAGTTATTACTAACATATTATATAATAAGAAATGGACAACTTAAAATTATTTTAACATTAAAAGTTATTTATTATTAGCCTTTGCTAATAGGGTGAAGTTACTATCATATATATATAAACTTATAACCTAACAGCTTTGCCTACACGTAAGCCACTTAGAGTAAAAACCAGGCCAAAGCTAGAAATCAAACTCTACAAATGAAGCAGCATCAACTTTGGATGAAGGGATCAATCGTATAATGAGAAAGAAAAATTCTGACAGTTTAGCTTTCCCCCACATCCACCACCTAAGTTTCACCAACTCTAAACTATTATCCAAATCCTTTGTAGAAACATTGAAAATAATATATATATATATATATATATATATATATATATATATATATATATATATATATATATATATATATATATATACCAACAGCAATTGACACAAATGATAACAGTTTACTTACCTTAATCAAATTGTTCAAGATTCAAAGCTTGGCCTTGAGTATGGAATAAACTATTTTGGGAGAAGGATACACAATCTTGCATGCAGTTATGATTCCAAATAAAAATTAGTTATTACTTTGGAAACTACTTCATACAAATGCAATAGTCAGAAAAAAAAAAACTAACATATTATATACTCTTTCTGACACTCTTTTACTAATATTCTTTCTTTAATTGAGTGAAATTTATTAAAAAAATCATCAATTTTGATGAGTCTCATTTTTTCATTTAATGATTATCACTCTTGATTTAAAACCAGAGATTATAAAAAATGTGTCTTATTTGTGGTTCTCAAGATTCTAGTGAGTATTTTTTAAGCTATTCAAAATATATCCCAAGAACATTATTTATTGTAAAAAATAAAATAAAATGCATATACATTATTACCGAGAATTCAAATTACATTAATATAACTTAAACCAACTATTATATTATCGTAAATTTATATAAATGATATAATATAATAGTTAATGTAATGTAGATAGATAAATTACTTTTCAAAAATGATATATATTCTCCATTACAATACTTGGTTAACGTCAATCATTTCTCTCTATCTTCTTATCATTAATCATAATATTGTCTATCATATCTATTCTTAATTATCTCTCTTTTACCTCAATCTCTTTCTAGATGTTAAACAACATGGAGGTGTCAAGCATCATTATTTGCTAGTTTTTGGAGCAGTCGGCAGGAGCAAAAGACACTTTTTTCCCTTTGCGATCATACTCCACTTGAAAATCAACCTGCGCCAAATTTCCAAAGACAGAAAATCCCTTTGCATAGAAGTCGGGTAGTACCGCCAAGCAAATCATGTTCAAGTCATCGAACCTGAAAAATAGGTTCTTAGGGCTCAGAAAAACCTTAGCTCCAGTAAATTGAAACACAATTTTAGGAAAAGTTATATTAGCTTGATTTGGAAAGCAAAAGTCAAATGGGTATGGAATATCATCCTTTGTCTCTGAAATCCCAAGGGCTTCTCGCAACAAAGTTACAAAATTGTGGTAAAAGTTCACTTCAAGATATGTCAACACTGTCCCCAAATCAATGATTATGTTGCCATTAGTATGATCGGTTGTACGCACTTGCAGCATCTTTTGTCCAATAGTGATGCCTACAAGATGGAGGAAGTAATAGGAAGGATAATGTGGGTCGATTATGAGGGGAGTTGAGACAACCCCATTTCCAGTTATTGTTGTATCGTTCCCAAATTTCAGCTTGATTGTAGAGGTTGAAGTGAAAGGAAGTAAACAATATGAGAATTTGTGACCGATTTGGTCACCTAGTTGTGATACTAGCGACAATGGCCCAGCTCCAAGACCCACTATTCCTGTGACTTTGTTGCTAATTTGATGCATGAAGTCGTTGTTTGATCCACATCCGAAAATAGTCTTAGGAAATGTGACGGTTTGAGACCCAAAATGAATGGATTCAGTGCACAATACTCCTTTGGTGGATGATCCGTCACCATAAGTGTTTGTGTATAAGCATAAATTACCTACAAGTGGGCAATAATATATATTGGATGATGTGCAAGGTTGTGAGTCACATGACAAATTTGCGAACGTGGAAGACTTGTGTGGTTCAAACAATGGGGTGTCTTGGGGAAAACATGTCTCACAAGGGGAACATTGTACCCAAATAAGATCACTCGCTGTGTCTGCGATAGCAAGTCTTTCCACAGGAGGGGTACCGATGTAGAACCTCATGAGATATTCTCCGTGGTTTGGAATCCTAACACGTTCGAGTGTTTTTTTTTCATTTAGATCAGAGTGGGAAGCTCGATTTAATTGATAAATGGAGCGCAAGGCAGTGTTTATGATGCGATCTGATGGGGTGAGTGAAGGTTTGTAAAAGGGTGACAATGGTGAGTCACGGTGAATAAGATCAATGCTGAAGCCCCTTTGGCCTTCACTGACTTCTCTAGATGATACAGTAGAAAGTAAGTATAAAGCTAAAGACAAGAACACGAGTGGATGCATTTTGAGGATATACAGATTCAAAGTAAAGGATAGAGGAGGGAGCAAATTGAAGGGCATCTATTTATATATTTTTTGGTTTAGCATTGAGTTATTTCTTCATGTTTTGTTGGGGCCAAGTCAACTTGTACAAGAAATTAATGGCCTAATGAGAAACTATTTAATAATGAGAAACGGTTTTCGGTCTCAACATTGGGACACTGAAGAAAATGTTGAATAATGAGAGATGCATCGTTCCAGTCTCAAAAGGTTATATAGTTTATTATATAAGAAATTAATTTGTTTTACCATATGTAAGATTGAGGTCAGTTATTATATGGATACGTTTTGCATACGTTTTTTTTACGTACTACAGCATCATGGAGCTTTTTTTCGACAAAGCAACATCATTGAGCTTACCAACATAAAAAAACTTAATATTATTAAGTTATGAAAAATGTTACTATTTCAATGTAATTAACATTTTAACATATCAATTGAATCATTTTATAAATATCACCAATTAACATATGTTATTTATTATTATTATTATTATTATTATTATTATTATTATTATTATTATTATTTTTTAGTGCTGGAGTATTCTTGCCTCAATGTTGGACAACCCAAATTTAATCAAGATCTTGATAATAATTGTTTTCCTTTTGTGCTTAAATAGAAAGGGGAAAGCAGTTCTAGCAAGAAATAAAATCTAGTTTTATCTTGGCAAAAAAAAATGTAGTTTTATTGTGGTCCCACCAAAAGGCTTTGAATTCTCTTAAACTCTCAAAATAAATTGTGTTTGCATTAATAATAATGAATAATTTATACATTATGTTTAATAAAATAATAAATATTTTATAGTTATATCAATAATGATTTCATTGATATCGACAATCCGAAAGTTTCTTTTTTTCATGTTATGTTTTCTTCTAATTAAAATAGAAATTGTTAAAAATTTTATGGTATGAAAATAAAAAACAAAAGGTCAGTTTAAATTCACTATGCAAAAGTTCATTTTTACCAGGCAATATGACCTTTACCAGCCATATAAATAGCCGTTAAATCCTTTATCGACATTTAACTATTCACAGTCGTCGTATCCAGGGTCAGTGAAAGTACCGAAATTTATAGCAAGCGCAGGTATATAGTAAATACCCATTTTATGGCCAAGAAAAATTAAAACTTTTACCGGCAATTGTTATGACCACAAAAGATCATTTATAAATTATTCATTCCTTTCCATTTAGTAACTATTATATATAGCCGGTAAAACATGATTAGCCTATTACGAGCTTTTATATGTATATGCTAATAGCATATAACTAATATGTATATATGTGCCTACCGTGCTTTGCATATGCTAATATAGCATCAATTTTGTTTAAGTATTTATATTTATATAGGGATGTGATATTAATGATGTGTAAGGAGTTAGTATTTGTTATTTAGCTAGTGATAGGTAGAAGGAGGCACAGGGGTAGCAAACACACGGATTCCATGCTCAACTAGCAGAAAATGTGGTGCAAATAGCAAGCCTGCTTCAAGGTTGGTGCACGTATGAAGAGTAGTGGCGTGAAAGGGAGCAAACCTGGATTGTGAAAATGGAATACAAATTGCAGAATTGCTAATGATTTCTAGAATATTCCCTTTACACAAAATGACAAATTCTGTTATTAAGGAACTGGTATAAATAAAAGCATTTTAAGGGAAGAAATCTGCTATTTCATTTATTTATATCCCTCAATGGTTTACAAATGCTTTTATTTATACCAGTTCCTTAATAACAGAATTTGTCATTTTGTGTAAAGGGAATATTCTAGAAATCGTTAGCAATTCTGCAATTTGTATTCCATTTTCACAATCCAGGTTTGCTCCCTTTCACGCCACTACTCTTCATACGTGCACCAACCTTGAAGCAGGCTTGCTGTTTGCACCACATTTTCTGCTAGTTGAGCATGGAATCCGTGTGTTTGCTACCCCTGTGCCTCCTTCTACCTATCACTCCCAACCCCATCAAAAACACCTTGTCCTCAAGGTGTTGGGGCTACGATCACAGCTTCAAAATTCGAACCGGGATCCCAAATTAAAATGGGTGAAGGAATGAGGGCGTGAAAATGAGTGTTGCGGAAGCGGAGCCATCCAACAGAGTCGATGGTGATGTCAGAGGGAAGGAAATGGTAGTCGAGCTCTGTGTCCGTGGTTATGGCGATGAACATGACGGAAGGGAATAAGTCAAGGTCGGAGAGGAGGATATGGTGGCTGGGGGAGGACGCCTGGGGCTGGCTATCAGCGAGGAGGTAGACAGTAGCAATGGTAAGTGGATCCGGTAAAGGGAAGGGGTGTTGCGGCATGAGTGCGGGGAGTGGCGACAGAGTTGGTATGGGCGGAGGTGCAGTGAGCGTAGGTGACTGAGTTGACTGGAGCGGCGGGGGCCTCGGAGGTGGCGCCGGAGTTCGCGGCTGAGGCAACCGCAGAGGCGGCGGTGGAGTCAGTGGTGTAGGCGGCAGTGGAGGCAACGGCGGAGGCGTCGTGGCTGGCGGAGGTGGCGGCAGCGGAGGCGTTGTTGCTGGTGGCGGTGGCAACTGCGGAGGGGTCGGTGGAGTTAACGGCGGTGGCGTCGACAATGGCGGAGGTGGGAGTGGAATCTGCGGCAGAGGTCCGGGTCGTCGAGGTAGTCAGAGGAGAAGGGCGTCCAGTCGGGCATCCAAGCGGCGTGTTGCGGCATCAAGTTCGGCTAGGACAACGTCGAGGCGGTCCGTAGTGGCGGTCGAAAATTCAATGGGGTGTGATGGTTGTTGTGTGGGATAGTGGAGGGTTCCGTACGACGAGGAGTAGTGTGGGTGGTGGTAAGCAGCCATGGAAGCTCCGTACGTTGAGTGACGGCCATGGAAGACAGCCATGGAAGCTTCGTACGGTGAGTGGCAGCCATGGAAGGCGGCCATAGGAGGTCAATGAAAGCACCAAATTGTTACGTGCTGGGAAAAGCTAGCTGAACTTCGAGGGTCAGCACCTCCAAGAAGAAGAAGAGAAGAAGAAAGCTAAGGGAAGAAATCTGCTATTTCATTCATTTATATCCCTCAATGGTTTACAAATGCTTTTATTTATACCAGTTCCTTAATAACAGAATTTGTCATTTTGTGTAAAGGGAATATTCTAGAAATCATTAGCAATTCTGCAATTTGTATTCCATTTTCACAATCCAGGTTTGCTCCCTTTCACGCCACTACTCTTCATACGTGCACCAACCTTGAAGCAGGCTTGCTGTTTGCACCACATTTTCTGCTAGTTGAGCATGGAATCCGTGTGTTTGCTACCCCTGTGCCTCCTTCTACCTATCAGCTAGTCTTCGAATTTTCATTTGCAGTTAATCACATGGTTGTCAAACACCATTTAGATTCCATAATAGACAAAAGAAAAACAATTGGAATTTAATTTGAAACCAATTCAAACTAATAATTAAAACCTATTCCCAGCAAGTGTAGGAGTATATAACTCTTTAGTCACCCTGCTCAAGTTAAAAGTCCAGTCAGAGAGTATCATATCAAAGGTGCCTACTGCCTAATAACATCCTACAAGATATTAATCAAATACTTCATAGTTGTTTCCCATGTTACTAATCAATAATCGTTAATAATTTCCATTAAGTACAGAAAAAAAAGACTTATGAATTTTATATATTGTTTAGACAAAAGGTCCATGTCAAATAAATAGATCTTCCCTCTTTTCTACCCATAGTAAAACTTCACCTGCATGGAATGCATACAGGTAAACCAGATATCAAAATACAGCAAACAATGACAATTCATACTGTAAAAGTAAAAAACTCAAACTGATTTCCTAAGACATTCCAGCGGGTTATTGCTCCTATTGGCAAACATCATACCCCTGCACATTGAACCCTTATACATAAACCAGATCAAAGTCAAGTTCTGAATATCAGAGACCACAGATCAGGGGCAAAGCCAGAAATTTAATTCGAGGGGGGCCAAGAAAAAAAATTAGTAAAAAAAAATTAAATCTTCGGAAGCAAAAAATATTATAATATATATATATATAGATAGATATATAATACTAATTTCATAAATAATTAGTGACATTAGTAATTGCAAGGTGATGGTTTGGTAGTCGCACTGGGTTCTGTTATTCTATGGAGTATATGGATCATGGTGGGAGTTCGATTAAGTGTTACAGATTTGGGAATGGCCTTTTATTTTTTCGGGTCTTATGTTGTTGGACTGATTTCATATGCACTACAAGAAAAATGAATACTCTTATTATATAAATAAAATTTTATTGCAATAAAAATTCATGTTATCATATAAATGGAGACAAGCAAAGACAAACACACAAGATGTTCCAGAGAAACCTATAAGCTTTCAAATGCTGTATAACTTTGACAGAGTGCACAAGCTTTTATTTACATAACTTTGACAGAAGAAAGAGGACAGAGTATGCTTCAAGATTCAATGGTGATCGCCTCGTAAATGTGAGCTACATTCAAATTGGGGAAAATCAATTGGTTATAATGATGAAAGGAAAAACTCTAAACAAGCTCCTTTTTTTCTTCTTGCATTTGTTTATGATGTCATGTGCTTCTGGCTTTAAGTGTACAGGTCGAGACACACCATTGTGCAAACATTAGGAAAACAAAGCAAATATGAGCCTGTACCAAATGTGTGTTAGAATTTGCTTTCTAATGTTACGATACAACATTTTACTCCTACTTTCCAATAATTTAAAAGCAATTTTTTTAATATTTATTAGTGGCTAATATTGTTATAAAAGATGTTTAGCGAGTAACATTATTCATTCAGATTTAGTATATTCACAGAGTTAATAGGATTTTTTTATAAAAAAAAAACGTATAGTTAATATAGATAATAATGGACTGTACAATCCAGTGGCTTCCTTATATGGATATGGACTGTACAATCATATATACTAGAAGATATAAAATCTAGTTTCTTAAGAACAAAAGGCGAAATTTTCTATATGGCGGTTGGGTGTGGAAGATATATAGGAGCAGAATTTCTTGGTGAGGTGGATAAAGTGTGTCAGCCACTAGAAAAAGAAGATTGGAGGATAAAAAGTTGGATTGTATAACTTTAAGTTGTTGGCTACGTGGAGATAAAGTTTTTCTTTTAACAGTTTCAAGAGCGATTTGGCATAAGTTGCTTTAACTTAAATATGACCCTGAATTTTACAAGGTCGATCCCAATAGTTGGAATAGAGACAATGCTTCGTTTTGGTGTAGAGATGTTGGCAATGTAGAAGTCCATTACATTCACCTTTTTCAACTAATAAATTCTGGATTTCATCTCATTTTGTTCAAACAATAAACCCTAAGTTTTAAAGGTGAGTCAAAATGGTTTTTTTTTTCAAAAAAACAATGATCATTTTCAATTTCAGAATACAATTTTGAACATTTTTTTATTAATTCGAGATGTGAATTTCGTTTCATTGGATTTACTTACATCAAAATTATGGAATCAAACCAATGTTCAAAACAAAAAGAATCATAGACATAGTGAAAATTGTGTGGAAAAATATCTCATGAGCAACTGAAAAAAGAATACAATATTAGATTTTTGAATATTCGATTGCTCGTTGAATTCACTTTTTATGTGATTTTTTTCACCATGTTTATGGCTTTTATTTCTTTTGAACATTAATTGGATTCCATAGTCTTCATCTACGTGGTCAAGATTTCTCAGCTTTTATCCATTAAAGTTTTTAGCCCTTGAAATTTCATTAAATAAATAAAAAATAATGGATTCAAATTTTTATTATTTAGGGACTAAATACTGAATTCTTTTAAAAGTTTATAGACATTGACCAGTTAAACAAAAATTTAGGAACTAAAAATTAAATTTAAAAAAAAATCAAAAACTAAAAACTTAGTTAATCCTAATTAGAACAATTGTAAAATTATTTTTTACAATTAGTACAAATACATAATAATTTCACACTGCAATTGGCATCGCAGCAGCTTCAATCCCGCAACTGTGGCCGCATCGGAAATTTATTAAAACCATGGAAATGACTATTAGAACTTTCATACAAACAATATAATATCGTGGAATCTCTAATGCTGGAGTTGGGTGCAATCACTCCTAATTCTTCGAATAGTGATATGATAAAGTCTGGAAGGCGGATGGATAATTGTCAGTGGGGACAGCTTATAAAGCAGTGCTTGGACAAATACAGGGTGAGGGACATCAATTTGCGTGGTTGATTCCAGCATCATTATCTGCCTTACATTTTGTCTGGAAATTGGCGTGGAATAGACTAGCAACTAGAGTCTATCTTATTAAAATAATTGTGCAGCTACAAGATATTAAATGTCCTTTCTGTGGTTTAGAGGATTAAACGGCCTCCAATATTTTGTTTCTCTGTGGTATGGCTGAAAAGGTCTGGAAACACTACACCAGAAAAGACTTTTAGTGGCAATAAATGTTTCCTTTACTGACAATAAATATTGCCATAAAATATATTACCAACAATTACTCATTAGCCGTTGCATCCAGGGTCGGTAAAAACTTATACCGACTATTAAGCAAATGCTGGTAAAGACCCTCACAGCGGCCAGGGAAAGTACTAAGTTTTTGGTGACTATTCTCTCTGCATTTATAATGGCCAGTAACATATTAACTTCTAAATGCTTCTCTCTTCTTTTTTGCCAACTTATCTTTGTTGCCACTAAAAATTCCAGAAACATTTCTTTTGTCATTGCTTGAAGGAATAAGAATACCATCAGTGCAACATATGAAAAGGTGAACCACATTTTTTTATTGGATGCTTGTGAAAATTCTTGCTTCTGCCACAAATTCTTTCTCCTAAAGCAGACTTGACAAGATAAATTTTTAAATTGATTCTTTTTTTATGCAAGGTTGAGCATTTATGTGAGGCAATTTCTTGTGCAGACAATTTCTTGACTGCAATTAGCCTTCCGTTTTGCAAACTTTCTCTGTCAAAACAATTAAAATTCAGCATAGTAACCAACTAACCATAATATATAGGAGTATATAAATTTATCCGAGGCTCAACTACCAAGTATATATTAGTTCTTTATCACAAAGCACGTTTTTCTCATGCGAATAGACGTAAGTATTTTTACATGTGTCATAGCCCTGAACTAGCTTGACAGGGGAGTACTAAATGGTTGCAACTTAAAAAGAAAGAAACAAGAATGTAGTGATGAAATTAATAAAAACATCGCAGTGCATAACCAGATTTGCGGTTTCAATGATATTTTTTTGATAATCATCATTTAAATGTTACTACTATTTACAAAAATGTCACTGCATTTCTAATGACGACGGTTTTGGTAGAACTATTGTTGAATTAGCGTCAGTAAAGCTTGTTTTTATGGTAGTAGTTGAATCATATTACAATTTCATAAACCTCAAAGCACTATCATATCTGAATTTATATAATAATGCTCATAACTTATCATAATATATATATATAATTAATATAACAAACAGTAATAATAGTCAAATACAACAAATTGACTATATATTGTTGCGAATCAATGTGAAAGTTCACAAACAATGGCAACCTTCAATTTCAGCCACTAAAATTAAAGATTTTTAACAAATTAGAGATATAATCATTAATGATAAGTATGATTTACCAAAATTTAAAAAAAAAATCAATGAATCAAAGAAAAAATATTAAAAAGTGAGTTTCTAATAAAGTTTCATTAACTTTTCTGTACTTGTATATGCATATAAATAATGAATGTTAGATTATCAATCATTATTTTTCTTATCAACTAGGGAAAACATTTACTTTACTCGTCGAGAGAGATTAACGGGTAAATTTTTGCTATTCAGACAAATTAACTTTATCCATGATTAATTGTTATGGCTACTTTATGTATTTATACTTTTCACGTGTCAATTTGTCATGTGAAAATATATACCATCGTACCTATCAGCTTTATGACCTCCACACGGTGAGGCAAGCATGATGACAAATTGGAAAATACAATAATCGAAGCCATGGTAGGATTAGGAAGCACTCAACGTATAAAATTACGCGAATATTAAAGGCTACATACATATATATGATATTCATAAGTAACAAAAAAATCTATAAAAAAGAAGCACTTCGAGTCTTCCACACACGTTTCTTCCATCCATTCAAATTCTATCCCTTGGACGCCTTAATCATCAATCATGCTTGTTTTTCTATTTTGTTTCTTACTGCTATGTTCACTTTCTACTGCCTCCTTCGCTGAAGCCACACAAACTCTAAGCGGCTTCAGCGTTGATCTTATTCATCGTGACTCACCATTGTCACCCTTCTACAACCCTTCGCTCACCCCATCAGAGCGCCTAAGAAATGCTGCCATGTGCTCCATTTCTTGATCCAAACGTCTTGGATCAAGCGCGTTTGGATCGAGCAATGAAGATAAAGATGAGTCCCCTAAAACTATTACATTTCCAGACACACCCATTGGCGAATACCTAATGAGATTTTACATTGGTACCCCTCCCGTGGAAATGTTTGCCACTGCAGACACAGGGAGTGATCTCATTTGGATGCAATGTTCCCCTTGTAAGAAATGTTCACCCCAAAACACCCCTTTGTTTGAACCAAGAAAGTTTTCAACGTTCAGAACCGTGTCTTGTGACTCACAACCTCGCACACTACTCTCCCAATCCCAACGTACTTGCACAAAATCAGGTGAGTGCCAGTACTCTTATGCATATGGTGACAAGACATTCACCGTTGGAACATTGGGTGTTGATAAAATTAATTTTGGTTCAAAGGGTGTTGTTCAATTTCCCAAATTCACTGTTGGGTGTGCATATTACAATCAGGATACCCCAAATTCAAAGGGTCTTGGAGAAGGACCATTATCCCTAGTTTCACAACTAGGTGATCAAATAGGTTACAAATTTTCCTATTGTTTGATCCCCTACGGTTTAAACTACACTAGCAAATTGAAATTTGGGGACATAGCATTAGCAACGATAAAAGGAAAAAGGGTTGTGTCCACACCCCTCATACTCAAATCTTCTGAACCAAGTTTTTACTATGTCAATTTTGAAGGCATCAGCATTGGAAAAAGGAAGGTGGAGATGAGTAAAAGTGAAAGTGATGGCAACATGTTCATTGGTTCAGGGGCCACGTACACGATGTTGCAGCAAGATTTTTACAATAAGTTTGTGACTTTGGTGAAGGAAGTCGCTGGTGCTGAGGTGGAGAAAAATCCTCCAGCACCATTCGATTTTTGTTTAAGAGATAAGGGTACTAAGCACCTTTGGTTCAAGGATAGCAGTGATGACGACGACGATGGTGTGCCTGATGTTGTGTTTCATTTTACGGGTGCTGAGGTTCGACTGGATTTTTTTACTCACATGTTTTCATTGGTCAATGACAACTTGTATTGCATGTTGGTACACCCCAGCAACGGAGATGGATTTAACATCTTCGGGAATGTGCAACAAATGGGATTTCAGGTGGAGTATGATCTTAGAGGGGGAAAGGTTTCGTTTGCTCCTGCTGATTGTGCCAAACATTAGTTTGCGTAACCTGTGTTCGGTTAATAATGATTACACTTGTGCTTGTATACCTAGAAAATATGAGAAAGTTGTATGTTTGTAAGATGTACGAAAAAAAGTTTTATACTTTGTGTGGCTTTTGGAAGAACGTATAAATATGTTATTTGGACTTATTTCCAAGTTAAATTACTATTAAGTATTTTAAAACTTTTTGATAGGTTCTTAAACTTTTTTATTATCATTTAGATGTCTAAATTAAAAGGTTCTTAAAAGTATTTATAATGTTTTCAAACCCTAAAATAACTATTTGTAAGAATCATATACAAATATAGAAGCAGGTTGATAACAACTTACACACTGCCTGTTCAATTTAGTTATATTCTCTTAGTTAGAAATTAATTTAGTTATATTCTCTTACTTAGAAATTAATTTGTATGAAATAACTTGTTATGCAACAAAAATAATTTGTTTTCCCAAAATGTAGTCCTACAGTAACAATATAAAAAAAAAAAACTGCAGAGTTGGGTCTAGTTTATAAGAAAACAAGCTTATATTTCCAAATGACATGGGTCTCATTTTCGCTCACAATGTAAGGATCTTGTTAATGTATAATTTGTAAGTTTTTATGCAAGTGATCTTTAATCCTTGAGGCTTATTCTGACTTTGATGAATGCCTGAGACTCATCTCACCTAAAATTTTATATAATTATAAATAAAAGTAACAATATCAAGAAAAGAATAACAAATTTGATTTTTTATTTGTTTCATCCGTTGAACAAAATAATAATTTTTTAGTTAAAAAATATTTTTCATCCCTAATAAATACTTGAATTTTGTGTTTATTATCCTATAAATTTATTCTTTACATTGAGTTCCTAATAAAATAATAATTTTAATTTGATCTTTCAAACTTTTTTAATCTTTAATAAATAAGTGAATTTTGTGTTTTAGCTATCAGATAATTTTTTTTATTTGTTATTAGTTATTTTAAAATATAATAATAAAAAATGAAAAAATAAATTATTAGGAAACAAACAAAAAATTTACTAATTTATAGGAATTAAAAAATGTAAAAAATTAAAAATAAAATATTTATTTTATCAGAAAAAATTATTATAAAACAAATATAAAATTTGAATGCATATTAAAAATAAACATATTTTAGTTTCTTTTTTATTTCAATGATGCAAAATTAACATTATTGTAAGATATTTAGGTGTTGACGTGACTTTAGGGCCATGGTCCTGCATGTACAAGAGCACAACGAGGATAATGGTCTGGGTAATTATTATAATAAGAATGGATCTTATCAACAAAAGTGGGAGAATAGTAAAATAAAAGGACCAATTTTAGGGTAGACCATCATATAGGTATCATGTACCATAATACCGACCTTCAGATTAATCTACGATAGCATCCATATTAGTTGAGATAGAGGCGAAAACAAAAATAGTCCCCAACTACTAGAGTTTGCTTTAGATCTAGAATGTCCAACTTAAGGCTGATGCAACATGAATAAGACATAACAAAAAATAATTTTAAAAAAAAACTCATCTTAGTTAAAAAATAAATAAATAAAAAAAGAAGAAGAAGAAAGAAACTCATCTTGGTGTCGGTGTTGAGGCTAATACTAAAGTACCTACAACTATTTATCATCAAACTTGTAGTATGAGTTTTGCAATATTCTTATAAGATTTGATTTTGAAAGATGTAGCATAAGATCTTAAAAAAATAAAGCTCTAGATCTACACAATTCTTCAAAAACATTATCATTAATGTACACACTCAGCCAATTCCTTTAGAATTCATCCAAATTTTAAATTTATGCTATCATTAAAATATTGAATGCAATAAAAATCATATGCTAATAGATTTCTATTTGACTAACTTTTTTTGTTATTTTTCTATTTGACTAATTAAAGTATATGAATAATGCATCCCGGAACAGAGATTTATAAGATACTCACGTAATATAGAGATGGACTTTAACATTAATTGTTATCCAACCAGTAAGGTCTAGAGACATAAATAAGACGAGTATACTTTTCTGGAAACAAAAATGAATAGGTATTACAATACCTTACACCCTCTACCTATTATTTTTCCTACTTTTAACATGGGGATGGTTCAAATTAAGTGTTGGACAATGTGGCATTCACATTTCCCACCCGTGCCCAGTGTTTTGAAAAGCAAACAAAATTATGTCTAACTTATTGAATTGACTAGTTGAACTTATTGAAAAGCATCATCCTTAAAATCGTGCGTGTCACAAACCAGTCAAGAAATTATTGAAAAGCATTATGACCACCTTCATCATCAAACGCATGAACCTCTATATATACTCGTCAAACCAACAAGAGCCAGCAATCAAAGACTCAATTGACGGTGTTGCGTTGAGCACTGTATTGCCAGCACGCCTTCACTGTTTTACACGTAAAATCCAATAATTGCTGCTCTTCCTTGTCGCATCGTAGCACGGTGCAAAAAGAAGGGCGCAAGTCACACAACACTTAAACCCTAATATGGCAGATGATTTTTAGTATTTTCCCAATGAAAAGGATGCATGAACTACTGCGTGATAAAAGAGAAATTAAAGAAACATAAATATGGCAGATGATTCAATGTCATACGAAAAGAAAAACAAAAAAAATTATTAAATTAAGTACTTTACAGATATTCCTTTCTCCAACGTTGCAAGCAGCAATTTATAACTGAGTTGATAAGAAGTGAAAACCTAATAAATCTTTTATATTTGTGGGCAATTGAAACTATATACTTAGTATTTACATTGGATGCTGTCTACACTAGCACCTTTTTATTCAATAAAACTTTTAGCTATTTTCTTATAAAAAAAGACATTGGATTTATAAAATAAAGAAACAGGGAGAAAAAAAGTTATACAATTTGGCTTAATATATTTTTAAATTGCATGTTTACTCCATTTAATATATAGTATTTGAACAATTAATTTTTCTAATTTTTAATTACTTAATTTTTGTCTTCATAATTTGGCTTTATATATATATATATATATATATATATATATATATATGCGCGCGCTTCATTAATTATCCTTTTAGTCCTGTAAATTTATTTAATTTTAGTTTTAGTTTTTCCAATTTTTTTCTTAAAAGCATATCTTAGAATTCGTTTTTTCATTAGTTCTTGTTATCAGAAGCCATTGATATATATAACTAAAAGTTGTTGATATCTACAAGTGCCACATTAGAGAAAAAATATCATGTCATTGGTGCTATAAGTTAGCAAAAAATGTCATGCTATATAATCATAATTTTGTCTGTTGACTAGACAATCACCTATACATTTGTGGTTAATTTTCATCAAAGATGGTGTATCTGTCGAAAATCAATGCTAACTTGGTCATACAAATCATATCAATCACAATCACACAACGTGCTTTTCTTGTTAAAATGTGAAATGATTGTTATTTAACAAAGAACATAAGCTACTTTGTTATTATCTCTTCCTATACGTTTCCCTTTAATTATAGTTCATTTTATCATATCTTTCAATTTACATGATCAGTGATGGGAGGACAAATTAAGGACACTTGAACTTTGGTAGCACTTCGGAAGGTAGTTCTCTAATTGAGACAAACATCAGTGGGATGGATTGATGGAACAACATTATGTGCGTGGAGCCTTATTATGTGCACATGTCTATTGGCTTGAATCATCTTTATATATCACATAATGCCACACCATAATCTCCATTGCCTTTAATGTTATTCACTATCACTTAATTAGTCAATTCTTTTGCTTATAAAAAGAATCTTTTATTGTTTTTGTTATAATTTTATTTTAAAGAATTGTGTTTTCGTATAATTTTGTTGTAATTGTTTTCTATAATTCTTTTTGTTTTTACAATTTTTTATATTAATTTTTTTTTGTAATTGTATATTGGTACAAAATTATCGACTTTGCCAATATTACTCCGACCAACGATTTATTTACTGGTTATATTAACAAGTTTATCTCTCAATTTATACATTTTCATTTTTTTATAAGACTAAATGATTTCATTGTTCACACACATAGCTGATAAAGTTACGCCTCATGTAGATTTAGACTTTTTTTAAGGTATTAACTTAGTAAATGTTGATAGAGAATAAGTTGTATATGCATTTATTTTCTTGTGATTCACACAATCACGTACGTGCGTTTACACATATATAACTTACTGAAAAGTCATTAATTTTTTTTTATAAATTTATTCAAATACATGTGTAACTATTTAATTTATATTATAAATTAAATACGTTGAAATACACACACAAATAACTTACTGAAATGTCATAAATTGTTTTTTATAAATTTATTCAAACACACGTATAACTATATATTTATATAATAAAATAAGTTGAAATAATAAATTATTTGTAATGTCTACTAAAAGGCACGCAATACGTCAATACTAAATTTATTTTATATTTAAGTAATCATTTCATCCTTATATTTGTGCAAACTTTAATTTTTTTTGTTACTACACATAGAAACTCCATGTTTTAGTTCTTGTACTAGCATTTTTTTTATCTTGTAGTTCCTACATCAATTTCATTATAACAATGTAAATTGTTGTAGATGTGACCATATGGGACCCGCCAAAGTGCACTGTTCGCATGCTGAGGTGGCAATTTTGATAAATTCATTACTTATTTGATTTGTATACTTGTCTAAACATTGCATTTGGTACCTATATATACCTAGAAAGTTTACGATTTAGTCTCCTTACCTATAAACTTTACATTTTAGTCTCTATATCAGTATTTTTTTTTTTTGTTTCAATTGTTTTCCTCAGTTGCAAAGAACAAAAATGACTCCACCACACACACCATACGGCCAATGGCGATTTTCGGTAGTGGAGTTCGTCCCACTGTTTGTTCCTTTTTATGTCATATATGTTTCAATTTCCCATTCTTTCATCAGAAATCGCCTCCACCAGCAGTGCATGACAAAAATCTTCATTTGGCAGTTTAACAACCGCAAAAAAAAAAATTCAAATTGTTTAACAAGTGTGAAAAAGATCTAAGAATTTTACATCGTCAAATTTTATTTTGTGACAATGTTAGAGCATATAAAGATAATTAATGGAGTTACTTGACAACTAACAACAGACAATAAAATATAAAAAAGTAGTTATATAAGAATTTCAACGTAAAATTTCTCTGTATATGCAATGTTTTGCCAAGTATATGAGCTAAATGAATAATTAAATTATTGATATCGTCACCTTAGCATCACAACTGTGCACATAGGTAAAAAGATTTTAAAAACAAAAAATTAAAAAAATTGGAATAACTGTCAACAAAGGATCAATGTCGATATAATGCAACCGACAATTGGGATTAAAAGAGAAAAAATAATTAAAACGTAAATTTCTATGCATAGAGACTACAACGAAAAGTTTGCACAACTAATATTAATTAAACCAGGCATTATTTTCCATACATCATCTTACAGAAAATATAAAAAGTCTCCTCAAATATCCTATGAAAATTAATTACAAGGCCAGAAATGAAAAGAATAGTGTATTTCATATATGATTTTAAATTGAGGTTGCAGTTGTAATGAGCCAAAAAAAAAAATGTTATAGAAAAATATAGGTGATACGATCGCAATTATAATCAGGATGTGATTGTGATGAATCAAAATATCTTAATTTTGAGGATCACAATTTAAAACCATGATGTATTTATAAGAACTGGAATTCATGCAAGCCTGTATTACTCCAGTTCTCGGTAAATGTGCTTTAGGCAAACAAGTATGTCATTCAAACCACATATTAGCTTCCCTGCTGCGTTGCTTAACAAAATGACAAGTGGCTATGATGATGAATTCCACTTGCACCAATAAAGAAAAATAAAGAGGTATATTGTTGTATTCTGTAGAGAAATGGGGGGGGACCATTTTTGCAAGCTAAAAAATGGTTCAAGGGTTGAAAAATAAGCACAGAAAACAGAATCTTTAGTAAATTAGCATTTTCAAGTGTTTAGTGGTCGAACATAACTTCGACAATGGAAAACCCTAAAAACACTCAACCTCGAGCAAACATCCACGTGGTTGCTGAATTACATAAGAAACTCAGTATATGGATAAGGAACATAATATTGGGTTTATAAAGTAATTTTCTGTTTAGAATTTCTAGCTGCTTTAGAGACACATGGATTATTTTCCTACGGTGCTACCTTTCATTCAACACCCCTGGACATATTTATGTCCATTGCACACATAGCAATGCTAATCAAATTTAGGCTAAACTAGTAGTTACAGTTTATATATATATATATATATATATATATATATATATAGCTAGAGAGAGCTAGAGAGAATCCCTTAACAAAGAACATAGCTTCTTTGTGCTTATCTTTTCCTCTAGTTTTTCTGTATAGTTCATTTTTATCTCATCCTTCAATTTACATGACAGTGGTGGGACGAGAAATTAATGCACTTTGCGAGCACTTCGGAAGGCAGGTCTCACCAAGTCTTTTTGCTCGAGAGTTGAGACAAACATCGGTGGAATGTGATGATGGAACAATATTACTATGCGCGTGTGGAGCCTTATGATATGTCTATTCGTGTTTTGTTTTTTTTTTTTTCTCATATGTATATTCGTTTGAATGTATACCACATAACTCCACTCCATAATCACCATTGCCTTTCACGTAGTTTAGAGTTTACATTGATATCCTTTCGTTATATTTTGTCTATATTTATTGATTTAACTCCCAAGTTATACGGTGTATGTTCAAACTTTTTTGTAATATTAAATGATTTCATGGTTCTTAAATACAAGACACAAGTTACATACGGTCACAGATGATCATTGTGCAATGAGCAAGGCAAACAAGAAATAACAGAACAATCGAATTCCGAAATATGAACAAAATAAACACAATATAGGCTATTGACACAAGATTATATTACACCTTTTTTTCATATATGATATAAGACTCCATCTCATATTTATACTTTAACAATAACTAATAAGTAGGTTTCGAATTGAGGACTTTAGGCTTAAAGATTTAAACTCCAAATCAACAAATCACTTAGGAAATCAAAGTTAGTCTTCGTAGTTTAAAACATTTTATTTTAGTTAATTTATACAGTTACAATTTTTTTATGGTCAAGTTTCAACTAAGAAATGTAGATAACATTAGTTGAAACTTAACGGTGTTCAATTGTGCATGTTTCCTATTTTTATTAATTTCACTAATTATTTTTCAAACTTTATTAGTCAAAATTTGATAGTTAATTTATTATTAGCTTAATTTGGGTTTAATAAAATAGTAAATAAAATAATCAGTATTTTTATAAAAAAAAGAATTATCAAACATTTAAATATAGTGGGTTCGAAATTTTATGACACACAATATTGTAAAATAAGTTGAAATAAACTATTGATATGGTCTTATAAAAGGCACGCAATCTATGAAAGTTCATTTTCCATGCATTTCCCGATTGAAAATACTTAACATTAAAAAGTTTACTCAAATATCTTTATGATAATTAAGTATAAGATAAGAAATAAAAAAGAATGCGTGCATGTATTCATAGATCCCTAGCTAGGTTCATTCATTCATTATTGTTATCAAGTCCGAAACTTACAAAACATAATACTGTTTTTTTTTCTTTCCTCGGTACAAGTTGAAATCCTAATTAACCAAACGCAAAGGTTAATTAAGCTAGTCTTTGGCACAATCAGCAGGAGCAAAAGAAACCATCCCCCCTTGAAGATCATACTCCACTTGATAACCAATTTGTGCATGATTTCCAAAGATGGAATCATCTTCATCAGAGGTGGGTAATGCGACCATGCAAAGCAAGTTGTTGTCTTCGGCCTCAAACAAGTTTGAAGCATCCACGCGAACCTTAGCACCCGTGAAAAGAAACACAACATCAGGGAAACGTTTCCTCTTACCCTTATTTTCGAAACAAAAGTTGTATACCAATGGAGGGATTTTCACTGCCTCAACACCATACACTTCCTTCACCAAAGCCACAAACTTATTGTAAAAGCTTTGCTTGAGAATCGTGAAAGAGGTCCCTGAATCGATTAATATGTTGCCATCTGTTTGACTTTCACTTGTCTTCACCTTCTTGTTTCCAATGCTGACGCCTTCAAGATTGAGGTAGTAATAGCTTGGTCCAATAGATTTGATTATGAGGGGAGTGGACACAACCCCTTTTATTTGTTTTACAATTGCATCGTTCCCGAATCTCATTTTGCTAGTGGAGTTTGAACTCAAAGGAGGGAAACAATAGGAGAATTTGCGACCAATTTGATACCCTAGTTGTGAAATTAGTGACAATGGCCCTACTCCAAGACCCACTAGACCCATGTTTCTCTTGCTCTCGTCCACGGTATCATTATTGGAAAATGTGCATCCAAAAGTAAGCTTGGGAAATTTAATAGCATTGTTCTTGGAACCAAAATTAATGGACTCAAAACCCAATATTCCAGAGACTAATGTATGGTCACCATATATATATTGGTAGTAGCACTGACCTGACTTTCCAACACAGGCACGTTGGGATGGAGGGAGTAGTGTGCAAGGTTGTGAGTCACATGGCACAGTCTTGAATGTGGAAGACTTTCTTGGATCAAATAATGGGGCGTTTTGGGGTACACATTTCTCACAAGGGGCACATTGCACCCAAATTAGATCACTTCCTGTGTCCGCAATAGCAAACCTTTCCACAGGAGGGGTGCCAATGTAAAACCTCATGAGGTATTCAGTGATGGGTTCGTCTGGAATGGTAATGGTTCCGGGTGATCTATCATCGTTTTGAGATAGGCGAAGACGACGTTTGGAGCGAGCAAAGGAGCGCAAGACAGTGTTCTTGATGCGCTCTGATGGGGTGAGTGAAGGGTTGTAAAAGGGTGACAATGGTGATTCACGGTGAATAAGATTGATGCTGAAGCCACTTAGAGTTTTGGAGGCTTCAGCGAAGGATGCAATAGAATGTGAACATAGGAGTAAGAAACAAAATACAAAAGCATGCATGATTGATAATAAAGGTACTGTACAACAATACAAGGGATAGAATAGGAGTGGATGGAGGGAAGCATCTCAAAGCGCTTCTATTTATAGATTTTTTTTGTTACTACATATGTTAAGGGTCAATGCGAAAAATTATTAGGTGATTCGGAATTGCTACTTATATATTGTCCCTACTAAATTTTTATTTTCAAATATTTAGAATAATATTTAGATTTATATGATATTATCTTATTTTAGGATATTGTTTAGATTGATATTATCTGTATTTTAGGGATTTATTTTTTCTGTTAAAATGGGATGTTAGGTATATAAATAGATGCTCTCGGGATGACAAGAATCATTCACCATGCCACTCTAGTTAGAGAGGAGTTGTGTGAAGGGAGAGTTAAACTTATAATGACTATAAATATAATATCAATGAAACTCTTTTAATTTGCAATATATCTCCTCTCTGCACACAAAAAATCACCATATGTGACCCGTATTTAAGTTTTAAAATTTAAGAGAAAACAATTAAAAACACTTGATTAAGTAGGTAGATATTTTTTTCTTATCAAAAAAATGTTAATTCCTAATTGTTAGTTCTTTATTAGTGGGGGAGTCACATCCATGACCTCTCACTTCCTTTTTTTTATTATTATTAGACCAATCTTATAACTCCTGTATAAAGATCGATTAAAATTATGGACAATAATGATCAAAGACTACCTAATAATTTATCAATAAATGTGCAGCCTTTTACATTTGTGTTTATACATCATCGATCGAGTACTTTCTATGGCGATCGACTTATTATGTTCTCTGATGAACTTCCGTCATGCTTACCTCACCATGCCGAGGTAAATTCATTTATAAGCTAAATTGACATATTTAAATTAAAATGAGCACTTTAACCGAAGATCTGATAAAAGTGTTAAGAAATACAGTTTAACTAATACGAAAACCCTTTCAAAAAATAAACTAATACGAAACCCTGTACAAAACCATGTCGAGGTCATAAAGCTGGTTTATATACGATGATATAAACTGAGTGGATATCATGATTGGGCACATTACAAGATTCATTCAGTCCACAAAAGATGGGACTTCTACGAAATTAATTCCTTTGAATGCAATATGCTATGAGAGACGACTATGCAAACATGAGTGAAAAACTTTATTTTTGTTTTAGGACGTAGTAGTGGAATGTGAACATGGCCTTTCGTATATACAATTCAAAAAGACTAAAAGAAAATGTGAATTATGGCCTTTCTTTTTCGTTTTCAGATGGCAAATATACACAAGGGAAATGATGAATTATGCCTTTACTCATTTTAAAGATAATGTTATGAATTGTGATTTTTTGTTTTTGCACAGCTATGAATTATGAATGAAATATGAATATGATTTAATTAAATTATTCTTTTTCTATACAATGTAAAAAATCTAGATAAAACATGAATTACATTTAAAAAAATAACTATATTTAACAAGCACACACATAAATATAATTTAAATACAGTAAAAATAAATAGTAAACAATAGTCATACTATAATACGTTCGCAATTATAGATTATGTTCTGTTGTTTAAATATTTGACGGATTAGGAGCATGGGTGTGGACACAATTCTTTTGTAGGGTAAAGGTTGTGAGGTGGGCTTTAGTTGCTGCTGATTTTTATGCTTAAGATTGAAAACGTGTAAGTGATGAAAAGATTGATATGGGTGAGCAACATAGACTCGTATTGACCAAGACAATTCCATTATTGAAGGCATGTGTGATACTATTATTAAAAAAGACACAAGTTTTATATCGATTAAAAATAAAGTTAAGATAAAACATATAAATGAGAGATAAATCTCATTCAATGAATTTAATTTTTTGTTTTAAGTTAATTCAAATTCATATTCTAAGATGATATTATAATTTATCTAATTATATCTATTAAAAATGGAATTACCATATGTCATTCACATATCAAGTTAAAAGTATTGAACATTATAAAAAAATTCAAGTTTCATATTGTCTAAAAATAAGATCAATATAAAATAATACATAAGTGAAAAATAACATTTATGAATTAATTTTTGAAGTTAAATTAATTCTTCGATTCAAATTCTAAGAACTATGACTATCAAATCATTGACATTTGTGCGGTATATATTTTCCGCTTTCACATATGATTTTTTTGGAGGCTGGGAGGTGTTTTTACTTTGATGCTACCTGTGCCTTTTATGTGGGAGGTTTTGTCTTTTGTTTTGTGGCTGTGAATAAATTGTTTTGTGGCTGTGAATAAATTGTTTTGGGGCCATTATTCCTTTTATGTTGTTTTGATGGATGTGTAATAATGTACAATGGAAGTGTAACTTTGTAGTTAAATGAAAATGATTTATTTAATAAGAAAATTTATATTTAAATTCCCTCAAGATCAAATTTTGTTTTGAAAAGTCATCCACACAGGGATCACTTGCAGCAGAAATGTATCTATAACGTCTAGCACTAAGTCGTTATGTTGTCTTAAAGACTCAAATGGATCACTGTGTTATTGGTTGTATGCCATTTCTTTTTAGTTATCAACACTAAATTACTAGATAATTCATTATAGATCAAGGTGTTGAGTTTAGTTAGTATGAATGCGATTCTTATAATGAATAAAAACAGTTCATTAAAGTTTTTTCACTAATATTTGTATGGTAATTAAATGTAATTAATTTTATCCAATAAATTGAAATTTTTTAATAAATATCACAAAAACAAAAAAAAATATAAAAAAACAAATAAATGAAAATAAAATTATCCCTGCAGCTATTAGCACAAGATGTTATTCAGTTATTATTTCTGTTTTTTCTTGTATTGAGGTTAATTAAAATCATTTTCATGATGTAATATGCATGACGTGTATTAATAATTTTTTTTAGCAAGCCAATTTTTTCTTATTAATTTGAAGCTTCCATGATGAAGCACGAGACGAAAGACACGTAAGCATGACGTGTACGTATGTGAATGAAAGACTTTTATTTTTGACAGTAAAAAGTGGTGTACATATGAACATGAATATTGTTTGTATGCTAGCTAATGGAATGATAAATAAAGAATGAGCCCCACTATATTTTAATTTATTTCCAGATTTTTAGGACGAAAGTTAAGATACCTTTGACAAGCTACTAATAAGCTAACCACACATGAATGGTGCTGTGAGTGCGTGTGGAAAATAACTAAATGCTGAGAGTATGCTGGTACATGTGAGTTTCACAAAAAAAATATTATATATATGCTTCAAAGATTCCTCAATATTTGTGATCTTTATGTAATATATAATCGATATTATTAGTTTTGGAAAATGAGTTAATAAAACTTAATTACATGCGTAAAGATTTATGGGAATTATAATCATTCTAAACTATATAATAATTTCTTGTGTTTGATAGAATGATAGAAGAGATCGTGAGAGAAGAGTGTGTGGTTGAGTACTTGGTATCGTTATTAACAATGAATCAGTCTTGAATGGTTTCGTTAGCTTGAAGAAAAGAAAATAGTAAAGTGTAATTTTGGTATTCTAATAATTTGAAATTTATTATTTTAGTTATTTTATTTTTAAATCAAAGACATCTAGTTTTTTTATTTTCTAAAGTAAGTAATTTTGATCATTTACTTAGTTGAATGTTCAAAATCAAACGTTTATGTAAAAAAAAATTAAATATAGTAAAAAGTATTTTAATAAAAATTAAACTCATAATCTTTCATTTATATTAATATTATTTTGTATGTATTATTAGCTAAGAAATATTAATTTTTTAAAAATTATCAAAATTTATAAATTAAAAAATATTTAATATATAAATCTTTTTAATCTTGTTTTATATGTTTTAATTTTGAATAATTTTCATATTTTATTTTTATTTTATCAATTTATAATTAAATTTCATAAATTAATATATAAATTATTTACATTTTTTAAAATTGATTTTAATATACATATTATTTTACTCTAATTATTTATGTAAAATTAAAAATATTTATTTATTAAATATTTTTAGTTTATAAATTTTTATAATTTAAAAATAATAACTCTTGACTAATTATATATACAAAATAATGTTAATATAGGCAACCAACAAAATAAGTATTTTATTGTCTTTTCTATAAATAATTTTATGTAAATAATTAAAAAGTAAAAAATAGTTTGTATTTTAAAATTAATTTTTAAAAAAATTATGTAAATAATTTACATATTAATTTATGAAATTTAATTATAAATTGGTAAAATAAAAATAAAATATAAAAAATAAAATTTAAAAGATTTGTATATTAAATATTTTTTAATTTATAAATTTAGATAATTTTAAAAAATAATAACTCTTGAATAATGATACATAAAAAATAATGTTAATGTAACTAATTAAACAAAACAAATCTCTTAATGATTTATATGAATAAAAATCATAAATTTAATTCATATTAAGATATTTTTTATTTTTTTATTTCATTTAATTGTTTTTCACATAAGCATCATGTCAAGAGCTACATAAGTTTCATATTATCAGCATTAATATTTTATATCAAAGTCAACATTTGACTTTAGATGTTCAACATACAAAATAATCAAAATTGTTTATTTTAAAAAATAAGAGAATTAAATATCTTGATTTAGAAATAGGATGAACAAAATTGTGAATTTAAAACTATAAGAAAATCAAAATTACAATTTAACCAAAAGAGAGAGAGAGAGAGTCAACCATTTTTTATTTCTATCTACTCTCTAAAAAATAAATTTTAAATTTTTTTATGAAACAGTTTTTAAAAATTAAAAAACAAAAATTCAATCAAACAAACTTTAAATAATTAGTACTCTTTATTTATCTTTATCCCCTCTTTGTCACTTCGTACGACATATCTTTCCTCTCTAGATATAGATAAGCTTTTAGTGTCCAAGGACTATTTTTGAAATGAAAATAATAAATATGCATATTTAAAAAGAACAATTAATTGTTCATTATTTATATTAAGAGCAACTTCAATCCAATTGCTTATATTGATTTAGTTAAGTAACTTGAAATTGTTATTGAAGTAAGCATAACCAAAATGAAAGCATCAAATTGTCAGCCATTAAATAAGGATCCAAATTCCAGACTTAGATAGATTTTCAAAATATAAGAAAAATAATAAAAAAATAAAATTGGTTTTTTAACCATTTGAAGGTAATTTTTTTAAAAATTATCAAATGAAAATATTTTCCGAATTAATTTTCATATAAAGATAAGTCAAAAAAGTTATTATGACTTTGTAAATGGAAGTCAATTTTTTATACGACTTCAGAATTAATTCAAAAATGTCCCGTTTAGTAATTTCGAAGAAAAAAACAAATGGTAAAAAACCAATAAATTTATCAAATACTTGCCACGTTTACTCTTCATAGAATTCAGAATTAAATACAAGAGTAACCCTAAATTCTCGGGTCAAAGCACAACTCCACACGGCTAAAGGAAACTTCTAGGATTGAAGTAAAAGACTAAAATAGCCCACAACGGCTATATCCAACTCTGTAATTAACTATACAAAGTCACTAAACCTAATAGGCTTGTGGGTAATTTCTCTTGGGTCTGGCTACAACCAAAGGGTCCAGCGGGCTATCACACGGTGAATAAGGTTGATGCTGAAGCCACTTAGGCTTTTGGTGGCTTCAATAAGGAGGCAATTGCTTCCTGCATTCAGCCTTCTTCTAGTATATCCAGGCAAATTATTCTAAATTTTAAAAGTAACAAAGATGCAAATTCATAATATGTAAGAATAAGCTTACAAATTTATAATTAGTGAGTTTACTTAATCCATAAACTTACGGATTCACAATGCATATGTATGGATTATAATTATTTTTATAAAAAAATATTTTATAAATTAATTTAAAATTTATTGATGATACAATATTTGAACTTATTACTTTCAAATTAATTTTAAAAAATATTTTACGAATAAATTTTATTATAATTAATTTTGATCTAATAATATATTTTTATATATATAAATTTTAAATAAAAATCATAAATTTCATAAAAATTTATATATATAAATAAATTAATTATTAGATAAAAAATTAATTATCATAAAATTTATTATATAAATTTACTTGTATATTAAATATATTAAAAATTTTAATATTATATAACAATATTAATTATTTTATAACATAATTAATCTATTAACTCAGTTAACTAAAATGTAATGCTAATAACCTAAAAAGTTACATATTCATATCCAGGATGACCATAAAGATTAATTGAAATCATATACTAAGCCTTAATTAATATTCTATCAATAAATGCGTAGCCTTTTGCATTCATGCTTACGTTGTCAAGTACTTTCTATGACAGCTTATTATATGTTCTCTAGTGAACTTTTGTCTTGCTTGCCTCACCATTTTGAGGTCAATTTTTCTATTAGTAAAATTAACATATTTATAATAAAATGAGAACTTTAACACAGGATCTACTAAAGTGTTAAGAAGTATAATTTAATAAAGAACCATGTTTTGTGAACCCTTTTCGACTAAGGGAAAGTTTATGGGATAAATAAAAAGAGAGAGTGAAATAGAATCTAATTAAAATTGGATTAATTCGTCTCTCCCATTGACAGAACAATTACAATCAATTTATATAGTAGCAACATGGCACTAACCTACACTATGCAGACAACTCAAAGGATCAGGTTTCCAAACTTACAGCGATGTATCAAACCCATGTATATTAGCATTGCACCAAGACCAAGGAATTGTGAAGAGTGACATGAAGAACCATTGAACTTCTTAGAGTATATAATGTGAGAGGTCTAACTCAATTACAAAAATTAATTTAAGGGATGAAAATTATTCATCACTTATATATTCTAATATGAGATTATTTTTAATCAATGTGAAAATTAGATTATTTCTAACGGAACTTAATATTGTTCCTTAGTAACCACAATTTCCAGACCATGCCTGCCCACACTGTCCACAGGCCATCTTTGCTTTCTTCCCGCGTATGTTGCCAAAAAATTATCTAGAATATTGGATGGCAGCACCCTTATATCCCCACACCAAGAGTAACATTGTGTACACAAGCATTAAAAAAAACAAAACACAATTTGTCGTTTAAACCACAAACATGTTGAAATCAATTACTACTACCTTTATTCTTTTTTTTTTTTGTTTAAGATTATTTTGTGGAAATCAAAAATTACAATAAATTTATTTTATTCTATTAAAATAATTGTGTGATTTTCTTTTTTTATCTTCTTTTTTCTCACTATGTAAATTAATTAAAAATTAGAAGATAAATTAAGAATATAATAATTAATATGATCTTGAATTTTATAAATATAAATATAAACAATGTTTTTCTTGAATCCAACAATTAAAAAATTGAGGGAGTAATTAATACAAGAAAATTAAAGTGTGTGTAAATGATAAGAAAGAAAAAAAAAAAAGAGAAGCCACATAAGAAATTGTTCACAAATATACTTTTACTTTCCTTCCAAAATGAAGTTATTGCAGTACGGTAGCTTAGCTGTCTGTTATGGGTGTTTAGCTTGTCAGCATTAATTGGGACTTAGGAGTTATTATTATCATAAAATTCATGTACTGTGGTATGGCGGCTTAGCTGTTTCATTATGGAGAAATAAATGATGTTGATTTTTTTTTTCTGCATTGATGTTGAAATTGTTATGGCACCGTTGACATTCCATATTGTTCATAAAAAAAGTTATGTGATGGATTGTTTGAGAAAATATTTATTATTTTATTTTTAATTATAAAAATATAATCTTATTTATTTTATTTTCTTTTAAAAAAACTTATATATAAAAATTTAAATTTAATCATTTTCATTATTTATTAGTTACTTAAACTTTTGAAAATGAAAATAAGCTAATATTTTTATAATTAAGAAAAATAAAAAATATTTTCTCAAACCCAACTGTTCCTCATACACTTGAGATGATCTTATACGTTTCTTCCTTGCCCATAGTGTTTATAGTTGTTTTTCACTTCCAATACGCCCCCTTGCTTCTAAGCCACGCCGAGTTATCAATGGGATGTCATTAAACTGAACAAACTTTTTCCTCCTAGATGAAAACATATATTGAAACTAAATTTGAGATAACTATACATTTTTAAATTAACTAAATTTGGTAAAGCAAATATAATGTACTTTTTTAACATGATTATTTTTTGGGAAAAAAACTTAGATACAATACATAAGTTGTTAAAGATATAAGATTGACTTAATAATTAAAAAAATAAAACTCAAGAACTAATAAAAATAAACGTTTGATAAATAAAATAATACATATGTTCTTCAATCTAACTTGGAGTTTTACATAACTAATATAATAATACTTAATGAATTCCTTTATTTTGGGTATTACCAAAATGAAACTTTAAATCTAATTGAATAACAATACCAACAACACCTATAATATTCTATCTAAGTTTTGTGCTTATTTTAATCTAGATTCGGGAGGGTTAAGATCATAATTTATTTGACTAATTACACAAGTTGATTTTTCTATCTTTAAACCCTGATTGCAATTGTTACTTTGCGAATCAATTGTTACATTTACATAAATCACTTTTAATTAATTAACACTGATTACAGTGTGTTCTCTTGTTAAGAAATGGTTTGTTTAATTAAGCATCGGTAATCGATTTCCCATGCATGTGACACTTCTAGTGACTTTGATTGATTTTCTACGTCAAGAATGCTCTCACTTTCCGAAACCTAATTATTCAAATAACGTACCATTTAACTTTTCTTCACTTGTCTGATCGAACAGCCTAATAACAAATAATCTTTCCATTTCAAAATTATTATTGATATTTTAGTTAGATCAAGTAATCTTTTCATTTCAAAATAATTATCGTTATTTTAATAAAATAAAAAAATTAATAAAGTAATAAAGTAATAATTTTATGAAACTAATCTTATTAAATAGATAAAAGATAGTAGTATTGATATTATAATAAAAAACTAAAGTGATATTTATTATAGATATTGATTAAAAAATATTAATTAATGTTACATCAAAAAGTTAAATATGAAACTTCTTTTGGGATAATTTTTTTAAAATACAATACTTATTTTGATAAAGAGACAATATTAAGTTTGAGTCTAATGTAAGAGTGTAGGACCAATATTTCGTTAGTGATGAAAGAGTTGTGATTTCATACTTTAGTTTAATTCATTCATTGCATTTTCATTGTAATCCCAATTTATCCCTGTTTTTTTTTTTCTTGAGAAGAATGATGACAAGGTGTTTGATGAAAATGTGCCAAATAAAATGACATCTTTATGGAGTGTGAGTGACACTAGGTTGAGAATTAAATAGCATGATAATTCATAAATTTGAAATTTTGAAAGACTTGTTGAAATTAATAAAAATTAGTCAAACTGAAAACAACTTTAATCATATATTTAACAAAAGGACTTGTTGTTTTCTTCTAAGTGGTGAGGCACTGTACACCACTTTAGAGTGGAGAGAGTTAGTTTCTCTCAGGCTCAGAAGATGGACTGGGAGGCGCTTGAGACGATAAGATCAAGTGTTGGTTGAATATTGTCGAAATAATCATCATTGACACTCTATTTCATGTGCACAATGTCACTGTTCAGATCACAGAGTCCTGTGAGAAGGCACGATGTCACTGTTCAGATTGTCAGAGAGATCGTGGCAAAGTGCAAGAAAATGCCAAAGAAAATGTTTAGGTTGTTGGACTTGTACGTGGATAAAGAAAAGAAGTATTATACTTGCACATCTAGGGAGGGAAAAGAAAAAAAAATATAAAACTTCATAATAGTGACGGTTAAAATCATTAGAAAGTGTTAGCGATGTCTGGAATTTAATAAAGGTACGACGAAAGGTAAAATTCACGATATTTTAAAAAGTGGGAGGTACAATAAGCTGAAATAATTTGTCAGGAGCAAAATTCTTCAAAAAGTAAAAAATTGAAGTTAAAAAATTCAATTAATCTTTCTTTTTATCAACTAGATCTTCCTGTTAAAAGGTAATGATATTTCATGAGTTCTCTAAAAATAATGTGAATATCTGCACAAATACTTTAATATTCAAGTCAATGTGTGGATTAATAAAGCAATAATACATGGATAAAAATGTTCTTAATAGTGCTCCAAGGGTTTTATTTCTGCAGTAGTATTTTTATATGTAAGTAAATTATATTATAGTAACATAAACGTAGCTATGAGATAATCATATTAAAAAGTTAGGCTTAATCAAGTCTATTCATAATTCACAGCATCGAGAGCATATTAGATGGTGTTACGTACGTCCATCACGAGGCTAACCAAGAGGCTAACATTCTAGCAAAATATCGCTTAGGTCTCTTATATATCTTCTACTTTTTAATGAAATTTCTATTCACCAAAAAAATATATTAAAAAGTTAGCCTTCTTTAACCACTGAACATTTTGGAATTTCTAATAGAGTTTGAATGGGCCCTTAAGAATGCTCTAGTTTGAATGTAAGAAGCACGAAACACCATTTGGTTCGAGTTTGAATGGTGTAATATAATAAGCCTCTCAAATGGATCCTCGATCCAAAAAAATGACATTGTGAAAATGGTAATGCATGCATCTTGAATTTGAGTAAGATCCGTTCCAATAGGTTTCCACATTGATTATAAATAATTAAGGGTGAAAAATAGATTAAGCCGTTAAAAAGGGATCTAAGACCTAATCTATATTAGATTTAATTGAGACAAATTAGAGTTTTTCTAAAAAAATAAACTAGACTAAGGTTTTTATTAAAATCTATTTAGTTAAATAGACTAAATCATTCAAAAAAAATTAGACCTAACAAATAGACTTATTTAAAAAATCATAAATAAATATTTATTGCTAATATTATTATTATATTAAATATGATATAATACATTAAGATTTTGTATTTATTTATCTTTTTAAATGTTAAGCATGTTGATTTACATAAAAAAAAAATCAAGCTAAAACTTATAATTAAATTTATTGAACAATAAGTTTATGTCTTACTTAAATGGTTCTTTACAAAATATATTTTTAAATAAATTATCATGAATATGAATATTATATTAGGGTATATAAATTGTTTGGAACATGGGTTTTAGAGAATTGATTATTGAGACCGACTCAAAATCTGCTGTGGGGCTAATTAAGGAGGGCTGTCCTAGCTCCCACACGGTTGCAGGTATAGTTGCTGCTATAAGAGACTTCCTTCAGCATGGAGAACCACACTCTTAGAGAGACTCACCAAGTTCTTGATGCACTTGCAAAGCATGGTTTAGCATTGTAGGGGGATGTAATGATTTTTAATTTTGTGCCTGAGTTCATTCAGTGGTCGATTTTGGCTGATGTAATTCAAACTCATTTTTTTCGTGGTTTTAAATAAAGCTTGCTCTCTTGGGGTGTCTTTAACCCCATGGATACCACAACAAAAATATTAAAAATAAAAATATACTTATATAGTATGAAAATATATTTATAAAGTTTGACATACGTATTTTTACCACTATATCTTAATATTAAATTATCACACACTAGACTCTTAAACAAGTTTGTAAGTTAGACTAAATTTATATATAAACTAAACTAGATTTTTATAAAATATTTTTGATGGATAAACATGCAAAATTTTAAATCATATATTTTTAATCAAGATTAGACCTAGATCTAATAAAGTCTAACTCGACTCATCTTATTTTCACTTCTAATTATACTTAATGAGAGTACATGTAGGTTTATAAGATCTTCTAATTAGTTATTAATTGTTGAGTAAGAGTTACATTGTAACACCTTTTAATTATTGAATTGATATTTTTTTATTTTAGAAAACAAGAAGAGAATCTTAAAATTGTGATCCCTATAGTTACATTCATATTCATATTAATGAGTACTTCTCAATTTTTAAATTTTTAATATTTTTTAATCAATGTCCAAAAATTTGGTTAAATGATTGCTTTGTTCTCAAGAAGGCATGCAACATGCATGACAAACTAGTAAAAAGTTTAGAGGGGTTTAGATATTATTTTTAAGTCATAAATATGCCTAGAAGAATTAATAATAATTTTAAAAAATTTCTGATATTAATTGAGAAATTTTATATGAAATGACAAAAGTGCCCATTGGACACTACAAAGAGCCAATTAGAGTTTTTACGAGGAAAGAAATAAAATAAAATAAAAATACTCACTTTATATTTTTGGCCCTAGTGCGATTCGAATGTGAATATTTTCATAAGCTCGGTTAACTATTCCTATTCCTATAAGCTATCTTGGAGAGTTAATTTACTATGAAACAAGTTTTAAAAAAATCTTATAAACTAGTTATAAGATATTTCCGTAAGCTCTCTCACATAACTATACAAGTATTTGCAACATAAGTCTAAATTAATAAGCGTTTGAGAAGCTCTTTCAAATGGAGTCTCAAAAATTAATATTACAACAGTGATTTATACAATTTCAACTCAATATTATAATGATTGATAGTTATATTAATTATATTTGTTTAACTTTTAATTGTAATTGTTAATATATATTATCTTTATTATTAAACTTAAATATTGTGGCATAGTTAATTTAATTCCATTTTCATTTTAAATGTGTTACGAATTATAAATTATGATATTTGTAAATGAAATATAATGTCATACTATTATAAGATTATGAATTTTATTTAAATATTATTATAATAAAATATTATTCCATTTTCATTTGATATTATTTACATATTATAAAAAATATTAATTAATTATTACTAGTTGAATTTCCCAGTTACATCTTTGAACTTTGAATAAGTATCAAATGACTTCATCCATTTTAAAAACTTTGATATGTCTAATGGGTTTCGATTTAAAGTATTTTCATATGATATTTCCTTCGTTTATTAGTTTTATAATAAGTGTCGTATATAAATAATAATAAATACTATAAAATTAAGTGTCATTTTAATATAATATTAATTAATACTTTTTTCTACTTATATTATAATAAGTGTCATTTAACTTTGTAATATACTAATCCATAGCATTTAAATATTATGGGTCTTGAGTCTAGACTCTTGACTTAGACACCGAAACGTAATTTTATGCCTTCAATAATTATTTTACGTTTAGTTTCTTAATCAGTGTTAGTATTTCTCTAAAATTATTACTCTGTTTTTATAGGAAAAATTATTACTCTTTTATTTGCTTTTATTATTTTTATTAAAAAAAAACTTGAGTTCAATGAAAGATTTAGATTTTCCAGTAAAAATTAGTGAGATTATTTGTTGACCTCATTTGATTTATGTGATATTATATTTTTTTATCTTTTTAGATCGGAAAAAGATCGAGGGAGATAATAATTTTTTTAGTTATTTATTTTTTAAAAATAAAATAAAGAAAATGACAATTTTTAGTTGTGATTATATTGAGTTAATTTTTTTAAAAGATTTAATATCGTTTTTTTATTTATTATGCTTTATACTTGTTTTGTTTTGATTTATTATGTTTTAAAAATTCTATTCTGGTTCATTTTTGAAATGTATTGTTAATTTTAATATTTTTTTAAAAAGATCAAAATGAAACTTTTAAAATTGAATATACTAAAATAAAACAATTATAAAATATAATAAATTAAAAGTGATATTAAACTTGTTTTAGGCTTAAATGTAATTTTGGTCTTCCTATTCTTTAAATTCATAATTTTTAATCTCTTATTTTACAATAGAGACATTTAATACTTTTATTTTTTAAAATACATAATTTTAGTCTCCTATTTTAAAATAAAGATATTTTAGTCTAACAATTTTATAAAATTTATAATTATGATTCTTCCATCAAGTTGGAAAGACATTAATTGATAAGAAATTAATCTAATATAACTTAGATTTGAGGTAAAATTGCATTTTTGGTCCCCTACTTTATCTTTAGTTTCGGATTTGGTCGCCCAGTAATTTAATTTACGAATTGGGTCCTCCTATTTTGTAAAATCGTGCAATGTTGGTCCCCACATAATTGGACATTGACCGTTAACAAGTGATGGTGTCACGTGTCATGATCTGATTAATTAATAAAAATAACATGACATGTCAACTCCATAAAAGATGAAATGTATTGTTGTTTTTATTGACCAATCAGAACATGACACATGACAATCATCATAACCGTCAACATCATCATTTACTAACGGTCAACTTCGAATTGTGCCTAGGGGATCAACATTGCACGATTTTACAAAATAGGAGAACCCTAAATTAAATGACTTGAAAACCAAATCCAAAACTGAAAGACCAAAAATATAATTTTGCCTAAATTTGATGACATAACACGAGATTATTTATTTAATTTATGTTATAATTAAGACTAATATTTAACAATTAACATTTTCGGTTTAATAGAAAAACTAAAATCATAAATTTTATAAAAGTGAGAGACTAAATATTTTTATTTAAAAATAATAAAATTAAAATTATGAATTTTAAAAATATAAGGATTAAATATTTTTATTTTAAAATAAAAGATTCAAAATTACTTATTTAAAAAAATGAAAGGAATTTTAAAACTGTTTTTAAAGATCAATACACATGATTTAGCAAAACGAAAGTTGGTAAGAAATGGCCACGTTGTCCCTTCTGTATTTATCTGTAAGGAAGGAGCTAGATTGATTTTTTCTTGTTTGACTAAATGCAGAAATAAATATAAATAAATAAAAAAACAATAATAAATCTAATTTCGGCATAAACGAAAACGGAAAGGACGGTGGGTGCAACTGGGTAGAGCAGAGAGAGAAAAAAGAACCGTCTTTTTCTGCTGAAAGGAGTTCAACAGCTTGAAGTACAAGTTGCTTCACACACTGGTGTGAAACCAACGTTACTGCGTGATACCCAGTGGAGAAAAAACAAGGGGGTTCGTTTCATTTTCCTCTCAAACCTCTTTTTCTGGATTCAAAATTTGGTCTTTATTGTGATCCCTTCTTGGCTTGTAGCTGCATCTTTTCAGCTGAGGGCATTGGGTAAGGGAAAGTTCTGTTTTTTAATCAGCGTTTTTGCTTCATTGGGTGGCTAGATTCAGTTTCATATTCTGTCTGTATTCTGTTTTGTTTGTGATTCTCTTTGTTGGTTTTGTCTGTTTTTGCTTTTGTTTGGCTCATTGTGAAGTGAAGCTATTGGCAGGTAGAACAGAACCCTAGATTGATTTTCCTGGGTTTGGGGATTGAGATGGAGTTGAAGGGGTTGGGTTCTCGTTGTTTTTCTGGTGGAGTCTAGACTGTGACCAAATTTGTTAAATTTGGATGTGTTTCTATTGTTGTTTATTGGTGTTTCAGTTTTTTGGATTGGTGATGGTGATGGCCTCTCTTGCTTGACTGCTACTTGCAAATATGTTTGAATATTAGCTGATTTACCCCTAAATGCAATCGGTTTGTTAGTTTTCTTGCTTATAAGATCGTCAAAAGCTTTATAAATTTTGTGGAATTGAAGACCTAAAATTATGTTAGACTAGTTGAATGAAGAGCTAATAAGATGCCATTGTTATTGTCATTTTGCAATTTGTTTGATAACTTACCAAGGCATTCGCAAGTTTGCACGATCTCTGTGATGTATAGTCATCCAAGTCATGCCCCAAAGACATAACAGTCCTTTAGCCATGGAAAGGCCATTACCGTTGTCTATTAAATAGAGTATCTTTTCACGCGCCAAATTCATCATTTGGTACCAAAGCTATTTACTGCATTAAAATTTGTTAATGCTAATTTAGCAAAAGGTGCGGCCATTGTGTGGGCTTTTTTTTTTTTTTTCTATAATTATTCTTTTTGCAACTTAGCATATAGTGTCGTCTGCAGGCATGTCATATATTTGTTTCCATCTACAGTGACATCTTATTGAATGTTAATTTGTTGCTAGAACTTGTCTTGATTCCATTGTGTTTTACAGGGAGCTTGCTTTGTATTTAATTTGCAATTTGGGAGCGCAAGTACAACTGTTATTGATTGTTTTCAAGATTGCAGACGCTTCTTCAAATTTCTATATGGTGACTAAAACTGCTCAGTTACTAAAAGTGTAGAGCTTCTTTTTGACTCAGATTTTAATGTATTTTTCTATTATAACGAAGAAAAAGATAGTGTGATGGAACAATCAAGATTCCAAAACACGGTTCTATACAATAACATGGAACCTAGACATGATGAATACCACCACCCTGGGTCACAGTCAGTGATGCAGGACCATATGGATGGCACACATGCCGGTAGAAGACCAGCTGACCTCAATACATCAGAAGTTAAACCTGTACTTAATTACTCCATACAGACAGGTGAAGAATTTGCTCTTGAATTTATGAGAGATAGGGTGAATATCAGGAAGCCTGTATTATCAAATGTCAGTGATTCCAATTATACCCCAGGTTATATGGAATTGAAAGGCATTTTAGGCATCAGTCATGCAGGATCTGAAAGTGGATCTGATATTTCTATGCTCTCAATGGTTGACAAATATCCAAAAGAATTTGATAGAATGAATACATCATTACCTGGAGACAGAAGCAACTATGGGTCGATTCGATCAATGCCAAGAACTTCATTGAATCAGGACAATAGACAATTTGTGCCTGGCTATGGCTCTTTTGGAGTTTATGATAGATCAATGATGATGAAGTTTCTTTGCAGCTTTGGTGGTAGAATATTGCCACGACCATGTGATGGAAAGCTAAGGTATGTTGGAGGCCAAACACGCATTCTTCGAATAAGAAAGGACATATCTTGGCAGGAGCTCATGCAGAAAGCATTACAAATATATAATCAGGTTCATGCAATCAAGTATCAGCTTCCTGGGGAAGATCTTGATGCTTT
The DNA here is from genome assembly GCF_004193775.1 of Glycine soja. NCBI lineage: Eukaryota > Viridiplantae > Streptophyta > Magnoliopsida > Fabales > Fabaceae > Glycine > Glycine soja. The sequence goes on along the minus strand of NC_041009.1, from coordinate 13,179,651 downwards.
GGTTTCTGTGTCCTCTGATGAGGATTTGCAGAATATGATGGAGGAATGTAATCATCTTCTAGATAGAGAAGGATCACAAAAGCTTAGGATGTTTTTGTTCTCCATGAGTGATTTGGAGGATGCTCAGTTTGGTCTCAGCAGCATTGGTGATGATTCTGAGATCCAGTATGTTGTTGCTGTTAATGGCATGGACTTGGAATCAAGAAAAAACACAACCATGTTTGGTGTCAGTTTTTCTGCAAATGATATAAATGAATTGGACAGGCAAATTAGTATTGACAGGGAGACTAGTAGAGTTGGTGTAGAATCTATTGCACAAGGTGCTCCCCTGACTAACAATTTTAACTCATCATTGGCTACTCAGTCTTCACCACCAGTGCTACCAACTTCCTCAAATTCTTATGATGCGTATCCACAGTTTTATGGTGATCAAATGATACGCCGTGGGGAACCTAGTGATCAATATATTATTAATCATGGCCTTATTCCTTCTCATAAACCTGTTATTGGAGAGACTCCTATCATTATGCCTCCTCATATGCTTGTTAATCAACAAGGGATTTTGAGTGAAGGCCTTCCACCTCATGGAATACAAGTACAAAATTCAGAAATAGCAGGAACATTTGCAAGCAATCTGGTTGATAGTTCAATTCAACAAGGAAGTGACCCTGGGAAAATTTTTGCCTCAGAATTACCATCAACAGCTCCTGCACAACTGCTTAATAATGGTTACATGAAAAATAATTTTCCTGAAGCATCAGTTGTTGTTACTGCACCAGAGGGGCATTCGTTGCATCCAACAAAGATGGACAAGCTCCCAGATTATGAAGAGACTTCTTCTACATCTAGCAGTGCATTTGGTCCTGCTTATGTTGATTCCCACTACAATGCAGCTGACTTGAGTTCTCTTCATCCTCCTCCTCTTCCTAAAAGAGTTTACTATTCGGAGAGAATTTCACGGGAACAATTAGAGTTGTTGAATCGGTCCTCAAAATCAGATGATACAAACAGTTCTCAGTTTCATGTTTCAGATTTACTTTCTGATGTCAACCCACCAGATTCAGTTACAGAATCTGGTGACAAGTTGCATGGTGGAAATCTGCCTAATCTATCTGAGGAATTAGGCATCACAGGGAAGCCCTTGCATGCAGATGGCTATGCCATTGATAATGGGGCTGTCAATCATCAAATATACAAACAGCTGCCTGATGCAAGCAGTCAGATGAAATCAAAGCTAACTGAGCATGTGAGTCCTGAGTTGAAGCAGGTATCATTGGACAATGGAGGACGCAAAGATTTGTTAAATAAGGATAATGTTGTTGGGTTGGAAACAGAAATTTATAGTATAAATAACTATAACAAACCCCTGATTGATGAGACAAAAACCAGCAAACCAGACTTGCCTATTTTGCACCAGGTCTCTTCTGATAAGCACCTTGATGATCCAGCATCCATTCTTCCAGAAGTTGATTGGGGTGATACCTCTGTGAAGGAGTCTAATGAGGATATTAATGTTCAAGCCTTACCTGTTTCCATAAATGGGAATACAACTACAGATGAAGATTCTGAAGAATTTCCTTCAAATGTTGTTTCCAAACAAGCGCAAGGTGACATCCTTATTGATATTAATGATCGGTTCCCACGTGAATTTTTCACTGATATGTTCTCTAAAGCAGTACTTGAAGAAGATCCCTCTAGTCTGCATCCATTAACTTCAGATGGAGTGGGCTTAAGTGTAAACATGGAAAATCGTGAACCTAAACGATGGTCATATTTTCAAAAATTGGCTCAAGAAGGGATTGATAATGTGTCTCTTATGGACCAGGATCATCTTGATTTTTCACCAGGAAAAGTGGTTGGAGAAAATAGGGCTCAACATGTTAAACCTTTAACAACTGATGAAGTTTCTCTGAACCATGCAGAGTCCCACCTTGATTTTGTTGAAGAAAATATAAGAGACTTGCATGGAAGGATTGGAGCAGAAACCACTGTTCTAAAGTCAAATTATGATCATTCCCAAGTGAACGACACCGAAAGTATGCAATTTGATGTTATGATGGAAAACATAAGAGCACAAGAGTCAGAATATGAGGTATGATTTCAACTATTTTTGGTTTTGGATTATGTATAAATATGTTTATCTGCTTACAGAAGTTCTTATCACTTAGGTTGGGAAGTTTGAAAAAAGGAATAGCAATCTACCTCCTCCTGATCCTTCTTTAGTAGGAGAGTTTGATCCAAGTACCTTCCAGGTAAGATGCTTATTCTTGCGTTTGCAATTGTGGGAGGGGTATTAAAGAGGATTTTGGTAAAAAAAATTCCTTACTTGTTACCTGATTTCTGTTAATGGATTGTTGTCTTGTGTATAAATGAATGCTACTAACAATAGGATTGAAATTTTCATTTTACTGGTCTGGTTCTTTAAATATTCATTTAATTATTGAGGTTTCATTAAGTTGGGTTCAAAAGTTAAGGTTTGCACTTTGCAGTAGATACGCTTGCATTTTAGTGACGAACATGACCTGATCATGTTAATCCATTCCTACCCTTCTGTTTCCGTTTAAATCCTATCAGTGCCGAATATGTTGCGAAAATAGCAATTAAAAAATCCCCCAATGCTTTTTGTTCTACTTTTAGAAGAATGACACTTAAAATTCCTTACAGGTTAGAATCACTCCGCCCTTGTGTTAAAATTAAAACTAAGGGTGTGCTTTACCAGACCAGAAGTTAATAAATGGAAATTATGTTTGTATCTAGAGTAAATAGTCAAATTCTTTGTCAAGTGTCAACTACTGTTCGTTCTGTTTTCTTTGTAATTTCTATGAGTTCTTTGTAGCAACCCTTGTCTTCTAAAATTACTTCAAACGAAAACTTATTACACTACTAGAAATTTGAACTGTTGCTATCATCAATGATATGAGTACGGAAACTGCACAAAATAGTTGAGACAGATCTGATTATTAAATGCACCAATTTCAACCGGAGGTAGCAGTGTGTGTCTGTGTGTTTCACCCTGTGGAGCTTTTTAGGGTGATGTTGGGAAGTAGAAATTATGAAATATGTAACTATTTTAATTCTTTTGTGAAGTGTTTCTTTATTCAAATTCTTTCGTGAAGTGTTTCTTTGACATGATCTCTAACATGTAGATTAACAATGCATTTTATGGACAACTCAATCATATTCTTGGTTGTGGTATGTGTCTTAGACATTTTTTCTTCCCTCATTTGACCTTGAAGTTTATGCTTCTCTGATCATCTAGCTGTTTTTCACAAATATTCACAGGTTTCAGATATGCACTCATTGTCTTGCTTGAACACTGGCCTGAAAATCTTTAATTTCTTTCTTTACTCTAATGCACTTTTTAGGTCATAATGAATGATGATCTTGAAGAGCTGAAGGAACTGGGTTCTGGTACCTTTGGGACTGTGTATCATGGGAAATGGCGAGGAACAGATGTTGCCATTAAAAGAATAAAGAAAATCTGCTTCACTGGTCGATCATCTGAGCAAGAGAGACTGGTAAGTTATAATTTAATTTCTGTTGACGGCATGCTCTATCTCTTTTTATTATAAATTATTTCCTACCTTTTTATTCTTACTTATTTTCCTTCCAACTAAATTTACTTGAAAGTGCTTCAATCAATGATTGATAGATTTTGAGGCGTGTGAGATGATATTTGTTTCATTTCTCAGACTGTAGAATTCTGGCGGGAGGCAGAAATTCTTTCCAAGCTTCATCATCCAAATGTGGTGGCATTTTATGGTGTAGTGCAGGATGGACCAGGAGGAACAATGGCTACTGTTGCAGAGTACATGGTGGATGGTTCTCTTAGGCATGTATTACTTCGCAAGGATAGGTAAGGCAACTATAAAAAAAGTTTTTGCATTTTTATTCATATCATTGTATTTAAAAACTAACCAGTAAAGTGCTATCATATATCATCAGCTGAAGATTTATTGCTGCCTATTAGAATTCTAGAGAGAAAAATGAGATTTGTATATCTCATTGTAGAATTTACAAAAGGCACTGAGATCTCTAACAATAACAGTACTTATACTGTTGAGATTCAGTTGTAACTGAAAAGTAACTAAAGCTAACCGTTAACTAACTACAGTAGTAAACTAAACTGAGTTAGTTACTCATATACACTACTTATACACTATACACTCTTACCCCCTTCTGCCCCCCCTCCCCCGGCAAACTCAAGGGGGCTGAGAAACCAAAGGTAGCTCAGCTACATTGAGTTTGGAACTCAAATATGTGAATCGAGTAGGTGAAAGAGGCTTGGTGAGTAGATCTGCCCACTGATCTGTCCCAGGTATATGCTGAACCACTAGCTGCTTGGTGAGAACCTTTTCCCTGACAAAAAAACACAACACATCCAACTGCATGTGTTTGTTTCGAGCATGTAGAACCAGGTTGTGAGCCAACTGAACTGCACTGAAATTGTCAGAGCACTAGAGGTGTAGTGTGAGGAACTGCAAGTTCCTGAAGAAGAGTTTGAATCCAGAGGATATCAGGAAAGTCATGTCTTGAAAACAATAACAATTCCTGTCTCATGAAATGCATTATAGTATTTACACTTGTATGTGTTTGGTGATGATGAATTTCATTTTTTACTGAAGGATCTAGATTTCATTGTAGGTATCTTGATCGTCGCAAGAGACTGATAATTGCAATGGATGCAGCTTTTGGAATGGAATATTTGCACTCAAAAAATATTGTACACTTTGACTTAAAATGTGACAATTTGTTGGTGAACTTGAAAGATCCTATGCGGCCTATATGCAAGGTATCTAGCTGGAATTTTTTCTCCAGTTTTCTATAAATACGAAATGTTCTACATTTAAAATAGACATTTAGTAGACTAAGAAATTTGTTTTTCCAGGTTGGGGATTTTGGCTTGTCAAAAATTAAACGAAATACCTTGGTTTCTGGTGGTGTGCGAGGGACACTTCCTTGGATGGCACCAGAGCTGCTGAATGGTAGCAGCAACAAGGTCTCAGAAAAGGTAGAATTTTTAGTTGTCTGAATGAAATGCCTTTCTATTATCCCATGATGAAGAATGAAATTTAACTAAGGAGCTGAGTTGTATTGATTGCTTTTCTTGATGTTAAAATAGCCTTAATCTCATAGCGAAGAGTCTCTTTAACTAGTTCATATTACCTGGACAGTGGGATTACATTCTTCCATTCTTTTCTCTGTTCTGATCTATGAACCACCTCTTTTCTGAATTTTGAGTAATTTTTTTAAACTTCTGAGCATTTATATGTATATAGTATAAATTGTTTAATCTGCATAAAAAATTTCAGAATAGTGGCTGTCTTGCTATGTGCTATCCTGCCATAGCATTTTTGGGCTTGTCTGCTATGTGTTGCTATCCAAGATTGATAACTATTCCTTGGAATAGAAGTTTAAGCAATTTTTTTTCAACAAAGCATACAAAATTTCCTGTTTATTTCTTTTTCTACTTTTGGAAATCTTTTCAGAAGAGAATAAGGGATGCTTGGAACTTTCACCTTGATATTTTTTGGAAAGGAATATCTGAAAATTAAATAATTTCAGTTTACAATCCTTATGTATCACCTTGGTACTTGGAGTTTTTGATTTCTGATTTTCAATTTTGATTTGTAGGTTGATGTGTTCTCCTTTGGCATAGTATTATGGGAGATTCTAACTGGTGAGGAGCCATATGCCAATATGCACTATGGTGCAATCATAGGTAGGATCTTTTTCTTATGTTCTTTTTCATGTCTGTGCAACTACATTCTTGCTGCATCCTCATGAAAACGGTTTCTACTTTTCATTAATTAACAATATTTGGAAAGTTTCTTCTGTAGTTTCTTTAAACAGTGACCATCATACCAGATTTTGTGAAATTGGTAATCAAAGTTGAGAATTAAGGTGAGGAAGGTTGGACTTTCAATAGAACTAGGATAATATCAAATGAAAATGTGTTATATCACAGATTAAAGATGAAAAGGAGGAGAAATCCTATGGTTTTAGGCCTAGGATTCGGGGCATGACACTAAAATGTGTTAGGCAACTATGTATTCATGATATATGTGATCAAAATTTTACAGCACTCTGCCAAATTGCTTGTGTCTGCCTTTTCCTTTTCACATTCAATATCCTTCCTTTAATCCTTTTATCCCCTCCAATTTGAGGGGTTCAGGATGGAACCCTTTTTTTTTTTTTTTTTTTTTCTTTTTTCCAATTCATTCATAAAAGTATTCAAACAATGGAATGTTAACTTCGTTCCATTTCAATTTATTTCATTCTATTCCATTCATCATCAGGTATCCAAGCATAGTCGTAAGGATTGTTCTAAATTTTACTGCCTCTCACTTGCTCAAGTTTTCTAGTGTTTTTGCATTTGTGTCTTGCAGCTACATTTTCATGTCAATGATATAAAAAATGCAGAAGCAACCTTTTGTTGCTTTGGAAATGACACACGCATATGCTGGTCTAAAACGGGCATCCAGACATACTATTCTTGTACTCCACTAGTTATCTATTTATCATACTGGCTCTACTAACTAATTTCTTTCTACTTATACAGGTGGGATTGTGAATAACACATTAAGGCCAACAATCCCAGATCATTGTGATTCTGAATGGAGAACACTGATGGAGCAGTGTTGGGCACCTAATCCTGCAGCTAGGCCATCCTTCACAGAAATAGCCAGTCGATTGCGCATAATGACTGCAGCAGCTAGCCAAACCAAAACACAGAAGGCATCTAAATGATTGAAACAGATCCTGGTGTTGCTTCCCCCCCTCTTACACCAATGTTGGTATTGATGCTTTTTCTTGATAAAATTGGATACTGTTAAATTTATTCATTGAACAGTACTCCAAGGCTGTATTTTATTACCAGGGGCAATGCTATCTGGTACACTATTATTTTCTTGATGATTCAATGCTCGCCTGATTAAATTTTTGTTGTACATTCAACTGCTTTAATAGAAATTCAGATGTCATTTTAGTTTGTTTGGCTACCTATTTTTTTCTTTTTAATTTTCACATTTCTCTTCCCTTACTATTGCCACATATTGGAGATCTCACATTCACATCGACTATTGACATCATCAAAGTAAAATATATAATTGGGGGACACCTTTCACCTTACAAGGTGATTTTGATAAATAAGCTATCATTTGTTTTATGAACAATGTCAACGTTTTTTATTTTTTCCATTTGTTTTTTCGCTTTACTATCTTGTAGCAATGGCTCAATTTTAATGGTTTGATATCCAACTCACATTTTGGAGTTCAACGTTACACAAAACTGACTCTATTTGGACAGTAAAATTAGCTTCATTTTGTTGTATGCAGATTATTGCTAGAGTAATAATTCTCGTGTTATAATTTGGTTTCATACTTGTGATCCATATTAATTTGATCAAAACATCCATAAATGTCAGGTAACAGGAAAAGTGAATTATGATCTTAGACAAATCTTACATATAATTGTACCAAATATTCCAAAGTTTATAGCTTTTTCTTTGAGAATTCTGTCACATACAAAATTATAAAAAAAAAAAAGGTGTTTGATTCATCACTGTATAAAAAGAACGAAATAAATATTTCAACAAGTTCTATTTTAAAAAAGAATCCCAAAAAACTAACTAAATAAACCAATGTGTGTAAGTCGACCAAATAATAAAAAGTTTGATAATTAATTATCTCTTTATATTTAGAAATATTTATTTAATAGCATTTATCCTAAGTTCACCTCATTAAAATATGAAACTTAGTTGTGAACAAATTTTAAAAACTATTTTTTATTAATTATACATTGTCGATGCAATTATTTTCTTTTCTCATGCAATTATTTTTTTAAAAAAAGTTCAACAGGGTTCTATTATATGCCTTTTAACAACGTTCACTTCGTCAATTCTAACGTTTTTCAACAAGTTGTTTGTAAAATTTTATTATTTTATCACCATATATATAATATAATAATAACGTTATTTTTCTCTCGTTGTAAAACCAACACGTGACTAACGATTAACGAACTATTGCAGTAAGAATGATAAAAAAAAAAGGTGCAATTTTTTTTTAACAACTGTTTCTTCACTCCTTTGACTGTTTTGCTGACACAAAAAGTTATTTTATTCCAAAACAGGAAAACACAGCTTCTCAAATCCACAGATATAGAGAGAGAAACAAGAGAGAGAGTGTGCGCTGTCATTTTGTTCCAAAAGGATAATTGAAGTTGAAGTAGATTCAGACAGTTTTTTGGAACCCAAAAGAACAAAAAAAAAAAAAAAAGGTAAATCAAAAGATGGGGTAGACAAAGTTGGATTCTTTTTGGTTTCTTTCTTTCCCATGTATATCTTTGTTTTTTTCATTTGATTTTAGTTTTTCCCCCAGACACCAGCCATGGCTCTTCCTCTGAAACCTTCTTGAGCCAAAGGCTGTATCAAGCTCAAAACAATCATCAGTCAGGTATTTTTAGTTGATTCTGATTCATCCTTTTCATGATTCAGCTGTGATTTTGTGTTTGATGATGTCTTTTTCTGTTAATTGAGTCAAATTTGATTTGTGCACTTACGATCCTCCATGCTGTGTTTTGATGGGGGAAGGTTGAAGTTAAGACCCAAGTTTGATAATTTGTGGATTGTATAATCATGGGAGAGTTGAGCAACAGTGATCTAATATATGGGTCTGTTTGTTTAGTTGACCTTGACTGTTTATTCACTTTTTCCTCCATTTGATCTTTGCATGTGGTTTGATTTGCTCAAAGAATATCTTTTAACCTTTTTTTTTTATGGTTGGTGTTGGGTTTTGCTTCACTACATCCTGCTATGGTTCTATTACTAGACAATATTTTGGGTGATGCATGTTGGATAAGGAATTTTCAGAGCAAGAAGTTCCAGTTTATAAATCCTTTTCTTCTTATTATTATGTAGGTAGTGTATGTAATTAGAAGAAGTTAAGGAATGAACTAGGGATTGAAAGGAATAAGTACAAGAACTTATTTTATCCAAGGACCAGAGTCTACTATCTGATTACTAACCATGAAAACAATTTAGATCTATAGTATCCTCAACCTTAAGATTGTTAGAAAGCTGAGTTTTGTGAGATTGTGTTCTTCAAACAATTATAAGAGGCCAATTTTATTTTTTTTTGGTGAATCGTGTATGGCAGGTAAATAAAATTGCTAGTGGTATATGAGATATTGAATATTATGACAATTTTCATAGGTTGGTGATATATTTTCTTATTGATTTTATTGGGTATAATTCTTGTGATCTTTTATCTTTTATCCATTCCTATTATGTAGTTGTTTTTATATCTTGCTACATCTCTTCTAAGCTAAGCAGTTTCTAAATTTCATCATGCATATAGGGTGACATATTCTGAAGGTAGTTTGATCTTTGAAGAAAGTACCTTATTCTTGAGAATTCTTAAGATTATGGAAGCTTCTTCAGGTGTTGATTATGCTGACACAAACATGAGCATTAGCAAAGGTTCTTTCTGACCCATTGCCATGGGTAAAGAATTCAAAGTTTCAAATTGCTGGAGTTGTTAGCAGTCCTGTTTGTGAGATTTGGAAATTGAATTTACAGTATTAGGTGCATTATTTCTATATGATGTTAAGTGTCTTTCCAGAACTGTGGCTTTACAGTGAATCCATGCATTTAACTTTACAAATGAGACTTTGATTAGACAACCAAGGATGCAGAAACATCAATACAATTCCATGGAACCTCGAAATGAGGAATTCCATTCTGCACCACAGTTGGTCCCGCAAGACCTTCGTGATGGCATGCATATCAATGCACGACCTCCGCCATTTAATATGTCAGAAAATAAACCTGTACTTAATTACTCCATACAGACTGGTGAGGAATTTGCTCTCGAGTTTATGAGAGATAGGGTGAATCTCAGGAAGCCTGCCTTTCCAAATGTTGTGGGTGATCCCAATTATTCAACAGGCTATATGGAATTGAAAGGCATTTTGGGCCACCCTGGATCAGAGAGTGGATCAGATATTTCTGTGCTCACAAAGGTTGAAAAGGGTCCAAAAGAGTTTGACAGAAGGAACTCTTCTCAACACCAGGACAGAAGTAATTATGGTTCAGCTCAATCCATTCCTAGATCTTCATCTAATCAAGACAGTTACCGAGTTCTTCATGGTACTTCCTCTTCTAGTGTTTCTGAAAGCGCATCAATGAAGATGAAGGTTCTATGCAGCTTTGGCGGTAAAATATTGCCACGGCCTAGTGATGGAAAGCTTAGATATGTTGGGGGTGAAACGCGTATTATTAGTATAAGACGGGACATACGTTTTCATGAGCTTATGCTTAAAACATCATCCATCTATAATGAAACTCATGTGATAAAGTATCAGCTCCCTGGAGAAGATCTTGATGCATTGGTTTCAGTATCTTCTGATGAGGATCTGCGGAATATGATGGAGGAATGTCATGATCTACAAGGCGGCCGAGAATCAAATAAGCTTAGGATTTTTCTGTTATCTATGAATGATTTGGATGATACTCAGTTCGGTATAGGTAGCATGGATGGTGATTCTGAAATTCAGTATGTCGTTGCTGTTAATGGTATGGGCATGGGTTCAAGAAACAACTCAATCCTTCGTGGTGAAAGTGGCTCTACTAATAACTTACATGAATTGAATGGACACAATAATGAGAGGGAGACCAACAGAGTTCTCATGGACACATTTGGTGTTAGCAGTTCATCCTTGACTGACAATGTTAAACCATCACTGGCTATTCAATCTTCACAACCAGTGCTTCCAATCTCCTCTAATGCTTATGAAACCCATCCATTGTTTTATGATGAGCAGATTATTCACCACGGGGAAGCTAGTCATTATCCACTACAGCATGGCCTTGGTCCTTCTAACAACTCCGCTCACAATCTTGAAGAGATTCCAGTTTCTATGCCAACTCATGGCCTTGTCAACCAAGGAATCATGAATGATGGACAAGCATCCAGTCAGTTGCAGGTACAAATTTCAGCTATGCCAGAAACGCTGGTGAAAAGAAAGGGTGATAATTTCATTCATACAGGCAATGACCCAGGAAAAGTTTTCCCCTTGGAAGCACCATATCCTATTCCTTTGCAGCCATTTGAGGGCAATTTGCATGCTAATATATCAGATGCTTCAGCTACAGCTGCTATATCAGAAGGGCTTCATCCTGCATTACCATCAAAGAACAAGGGTAAGCACCAGCAGTCTGAAGATGCCTCTTCATTAATTAGTAGTATGAATCCCACACAGACTCCCAAGTCTGTTGAAGATGACTTCTTTACTACAGCCACTGATGCATTCAGCCATGCTCATGTTGATGCCGAGTCCAATGTAATTGATTTCAGTTACCTTGAACCACCTCCACTTCCCAACAGAGTCTATTATTCAGAGAGAATTCCAAGGGAGCAGGCAGATTTGCTGAACCGATCTACAAAGTCAGATGATGCTCATGGTTCTCACTTACTCATGTCAGATTTGCTTTCTGACTTCAGCCAGAAAAATTCAATTACAGAATCCACTGACATGTTGCACAATGGGAATACATCAAATCTGAACATGATGTCCAGCTCAGCAGGAAAGCCTTTGCAAGCAGATGGCCATACCATTGATGATGGATTTGCCCCGCCACAGACATACAAACAGTTGCCTGATACAACAATTAAGGTGAATCCAAAGTTATCACAGCATGTGAATTCTGAGTCGAAGCAAGTGCTAGAAGATAATAAAGTTTCTAGAAATGAGGATCAGGTTCTTAGTTCTGAAAACGAAACCAAAGGCACCGAACATCTTGCATTTCATCAAGTTCCTTCTGTTGAACAAAATCAGAATCTAGCATCTAAACTTCCAGACCTCAATTTGGCTGAGGTTTCTACCAGGGAGTCTGATAATGATACTAAGGTCCAATCCCAGACTTTTCCTTTAACTGGAAACACAGGCCAAGATGTTTCTCAAGATTTTCCCCCAGAAGCTAAATCCAGACCTACTCAGGGTGACATTCTGATTGATATCGAGGACAGGTTTCCCCGTGATTTCCTTTATGACATGTTCTCCAAAGCAATAATTTCTGAAGATTCCTCAAGCATTGGTCCATTACCAACAGATAGAGCAGGTTTGAGCTTAAATATGGACAATCATGAGCCTAAACGTTGGTCATATTTTCAGAACTTGGCTCTAGAGGGGTTTGATAATGTATCTCTAATTGATCAGGATAATCTTGGTTTTTCGTCTGCTGTGAGAAAAGTACAAGAGGGGGATAGTAAATCTCAGCCATCTGCTCCTCAACCAGCTGGTGGTGTTTTGGCAGGACGCACAGATTCCCACCTAAATATTGGTGAAGAAAATCAGAAAAATGTACCTGTAGCAACTAAAACAGAAGCAAGTATCTTTCACCAAAAATATGAGCATTCCCAACTAAAGGGCAATGAAAATAAGAACATGGATGCCATAATGGAAAACATACGACCACAGGAGTCTGAATACCAGGTATGTTATTAGTCGTTCTTTATCTGAAGAGCCTGCACAAATTTGCTCTTTTTGCTGACAACTACTGTAATGAATTGAAATTAGGATGACAAGAATGAACCGAGGAATGTGGTTGTAGCAGGGGAATTTGACACCAGTACTGTGCAGGTATCATGCTTGGATGTATCATTTCGTTTGCGTTGATGTATTATACCAGTCTTTTCTACAGAGAATAATAATTTGAGAAATGCTAGCAACACTCTACTATTAGTTGGAATTTATTGAAAATTATTAATTTTTGTGGTCCTACTACCTATTTAATGAGTCTCTCTCCTAATTTTGTGGTTTTTAATAATTTTAACCAACAATAGAGTGTGTTGCTATAGCACTCCTCTAATAATTTTAGTCTACTTTTTTATTGCCCATTGTAGAAATTGAGTTCAATTTTCTATCTTGTCATAAATGGATTACTGTCTAACATATGATCCTACACTTACAATATTAGCATGTGTGAAATTTATAGGTTAAAGTATGCTCTGGCAGGATATTTATTCTACCTTGGTTAACTACTTTGATGCTACATCTAAGTTTATTCTTGAAAAGTACAATGTCACTCTTAGGTGACCCTGATGTTAATTGACTCATTAATCCACAACCATTACATAATCTGTTTTTGCCAGTAACATGGACCTATGAATGACTGGCATATCTTACATAAGCTTGTTTCTATAAAATTGACTTGAAGAACATCTGTACTAGATGATGGCTTGGTTGCTTAATGGACTTTTTTTTTCTCTGATGACATTATAGAATTTGAGTTCATAAGATTTACTAGCATTTAATTTATACATATATTTATAATGCAAATGGCAGTTCATAAAGAATGAAGATCTTGAAGAGTTGCGAGAGCTGGGTTCTGGTACATTTGGGACTGTGTACCATGGAAAATGGAGAGGATCAGATGTTGCAATTAAAAGAATAAAGAAAAGCTGCTTCGCTGGTCGATCTTCAGAACAAGAAAGATTGGTAACTTGCCTATGAATCACCGACAATGATTGTGTTCCTTTTCTCATGTTTTAGTCTCATATTTTTGTCAAGCCACTATTTTATTAAAGGGACTTATATTGATGTTATTCATTTCCACTCTCAGACCATAGAGTTCTGGCGGGAAGCTGACATACTTTCCAAGCTTCACCATCCAAATGTGGTGGCATTTTATGGTGTAGTTCAGGATGGACCAGGAGCAACATTAGCGACTGTTACCGAGTTCATGGTGGATGGTTCTCTTAGGAATGTTTTGCTTCGTAAGGATAGGTAATGCATCCATCCTCCTAAGGATCTCATATTGAAATTTCCCATGACTTACAGACTTAGTCATGCAAAAATTCTCTCTCTGTGTGTATAAACATTAAATAGGCAGTGTCTTGTCAAAATGGTGATTTCTTATATAGAAAGAGATAGATACAGAATTTTCATACAACATGGTCTTTGGAAATTTTAACATAAGAGGTTTTGTTACCATCTTAATTTATTTCATTTCTATAAATGGGTGCTATTATTTTTCAGTGAAAGCCCTTACATTTTGCTACTTGTTATAATCCTTAGAGACCATTTACTATTTTTTCACCAAGAAAAATGGTGAGATTTTTGCATGATCTTATCCTGATTTCAGGTATCTTGATCGCCGCAAGAGGCTGATAATTGCCATGGATGCTGCTTTCGGAATGGAATATTTACACTCAAAAAATATTGTGCATTTTGACTTGAAATGTGACAATTTGCTCGTGAACTTGAAGGATCCTATACGGCCAATATGCAAGGTATCTGTTCAAGCTGTGGATTTTTCATTCTATTATAATTGTCTTCAGTGTGACAAAGCTACGAAACTTGCTTTTCACCAGGTTGGCGATTTTGGCCTATCAAAGATTAAGCGAAATACCTTGGTGTCTGGTGGTGTTCGTGGAACTCTACCTTGGATGGCACCAGAGCTGCTAAATGGTAGTAGCAATAAGGTCTCAGAAAAGGTAAAACTTCACATCATGACTGGAAATGTAGAATCACGGTTAGTTACAACGAATACAAAAATAGCTACAAGTTGATTCAAGTTTATCTTCTATTAGATATTGAAATTGCCACCAACAAGCTTGTAGTTCAATTGGCACCTCCCTATACATTTTTAAGACTTTTTCATTGAGTTCCAATATAATCTTTCTCGAGATTCAACATTGAAACAAGAAAGAAATTACTTTGCCTATTTAGTGGATAGTCCTTTACTGTCTCTCCTTATATCTATTGTTTTAGAAGCATTGATTATTAATTAATGCTATTATGCTTCTTTATCTTTAGGTTGATGTGTTCTCTTTTGGCATTGTCTTATGGGAGATTCTTACTGGTGATGAGCCATATGCTAATATGCACTATGGCGCAATCATAGGTGCGGTCTTTTTCTCTTCTCTTTGGAACCTTGTTTACAGTTGCTTGGACTCTAGTAGTAATCTTTCACTTTTCTGAGGCACTAGTTTGCATAAATAGTAGTTTGATTGCATTGATAGAGCTTTTATTAAATTCTCTTAATAATCAACGTACACTGTCTGAATTTAATTAACTATAATAAAACTGATCAAATAGGTAAAATCTGAAGGCCTAGGTGGATAATAGCCACTAGCAATCAAGTTAAAAAGGCCCCTATATAGGTTATACTTATAGCTAAACTAAAATAAAAAGTAGAACACTTCCGTATTTAAATTCAAGTTACCCACTTTCTTCAACTTACAAAAGCAACCCTTAGACAACCTGAAGAGTAGAAACTCATCGGGCAAGCTAAATCATCTTATCTTGTCTAATATAATATTAGAAATTAAATATTTTTCACTACTCCTTTCTTGATATGTAAGTTTCCTTAGACATATGTTGGGTCTATTAGTTTCCAATGACATTTCACATCTGTTAATGAGAAAATTACAAAAGACAAATGCTTTTTGCTAATATGTATAAACTATAAAGTTAAAAATGACTCAGATTTATTTTTATATTCTAGGTTGTAGTTTCAGCTGGTTTACATAAAACTGCATTGCCCTTGCATGCATGCATCTAACATCTATGAACTTTTTTTCCTGTAATAATTTGCTTAACTTCTCTGGAACTAACATGATCTACTTTCTCACATTTTTCCATATTTTCCGCACTCATATTTTGTTCATACATACTGATGATTAAAGAAATCATTCAGTCTCCCCTCATCCCCACCCAAAAGATTTTTTTTCTCACTTCCTTGCACACTACATGCAGGAGGCATTGTGAATAACACATTAAGACCTACAATCCCTAGTTATTGTGATCTTGAGTGGAAAACACTAATGGAGCAGTGTTGGGCACCTAATCCAGCAGTAAGGCCATCCTTTGCCGAAATTGCTCGCCGCTTGCGTGTGATGTCTGCAGCCGCTAGTCAGATCAAAGGACAGGGCCACAAGGCATCTAAATGAAAACCAGCGGATTTGATCTGATTGCCACACACGGTTCATTCAATTATGCTCCAAAAAAGATATATATTATTGTTATACAAGGGCCAACAATAGTTGTTTGTATTGTAGTTTTCTGGCCCCTGCTCTTTTTGTATTTGATTGTGAATATGTATATGTGTGCATGTGAAAAACCACATAAATAGGCTGTGCAAATTAACATTTGGACTTAATGCTATTTCCAAAGTGAATTTTGGACGACCTGTTCTCTCCTTTTACTTTCTCAGGATAAGTAGTTTAGATATCTCCTAGAGAAATTAAAGAAGACTACAAAAGTGTGGGAAAAATGGAATTTACTAAGGGAAGATTCAACTAACAATTAGCCTAGAGCTGAAGTTTCATGATTAAGTAAAAGCTGAAAAGCTGCATATGACAAAATGTTAATGCTATTGAGTTTTTCTTTATCACTTTTCTATTAGAAGTATTAAGCAAGGCTTGTTTATCATCACTGACATCTCGAGTTGATTCCTTAGGTATGAACTGTTTTAAATTATCTCTCCAAACTATAATAGTAGTGGGGGGAAAATGTTGATTGCTGTCTTTTATGCTTTTCTTCTTTTGCCACTACCCTTTCGCACTTTATTTCACAGATTTATCTGAAGCAACATGGAAAAAAAATTCTAATTTGATTTACTATGAAAAGAAACAAGAACGCTTCGCAATTGTTATTGTCATTGTTTGTTGATTGTGCTGTGGGTTTTTGAGGTTTCGGAAATGGGAGAAGAAGAAAGGGGTGAGATATCAGGTTTGTAATTTTGTTTTTCTTCTCGCAATTTGTTGCTGTTTTAAACTGCCAAAAATCATACTATTGCATTATTAAATTAAAAATCAAAATTTTAAGATAAAAAAACTGTCACAAATAGTGAATTTCATGGGAGGGACTAAAATAAGCAAATTTAAACTTTGAAAGACCACTAACATATTTAAATTTCATAAATAATATAAATTTATTTCTTTCTCTTTTGACAACCCATTTAAACAATAGAAATATTCTACTTTTTCTCCATTCATCTCTTCTCTAATTTCATCCTCCCTAATTCATCTCTTCTCTATATATAAAAAACTTCACATTGAAGGTTAATCAACTTCATTACTTATCACAATAATATAAGACTTTGTTGTTTAATGACACGAAAATTTTTACTTTGATTTAGAAGTATTAAACTTTATAGTTGAAAATAGGTTTGCTCATTAATTGTGACCTATGGTTAGTCCACATGAAATTAATTAGGTCAAATCAATACTAAATAAATGAAGTTAAATTAGAGGTTTTGTTTGATTTATTTTATATATAAGAAACAACTTAAAATATCTTTTTGCATTAATATTTTCACAAAAATATTCTGCAATATAAGTCATTTTTCTAACTTTACCTGACATGTAGAGCAATTTACAAACCTTAATTTGTCTCCTCTCTTGCATAGTTAATAAAAAGTAAAGTAATAAATATATTTAACATGAAAGAGAATAAAAAAAATTAAAATCAATAAAAAATATTTGAAAAAAAAATTATGTTTTATTAATGTTAAGGTAGTTTTGAAAAAAAAACTTATAAATTTAAGATAAATTAAATGCTATTAACTAAGTTAACTATATTTTTTACTTCTTATAAATCATTTAATTAATTCTTATAAAAAAAAGACAAGAAATAATACTAAACAATCAAAAGAGAGATGGGTAAAATTGAGAAAAAAGATCTAGGGACATGGGTGGTGGTAGTCACGATCTTCTTCTTGCAATTATTAATCAAAGTCAATGTTTCAAATTACAGACTAGCCATACATATTCACACATAAAAAAAATATAATAACAATTTGTATTAGATTAATTTTTATAAGTATAATTTTTATCTAATAAAAATAAAATTACTAATATAAATATTATAAGTTTACATTAATTATAACAGTAGTATAACATATTATCAAACAATCTTATTAATATAAAAATAATATACATCGGCATATATATCAAATACTAATTAGTCTAATGCATTATATTTATATACAAAGAGTTCAAATACAAATAATAACAAATAATTAAGTGAATGTCCAAAAGAAGTCATGACAAATGAGATATTTATATACTAAGAAACCAATAATACCTAATCGTATCTTTCAAAATCTTATATTAAACATAAAAATGTGATATTTTCGATCAATTTTACTTTCCTGAAAATAAATTTTGATATTTTAAAATAAACGCAACCAAAGTGCAAAACAGTAAAGTGATGTAATTGATTTCATATGTAAATATATTGTTTTCCTAGTAATGCAACCTCTTATTGTGTGTTTGTCACATGTCTATATTTGGTCGGCCAGGACAAGCGATGAGACACAAAAGTTGGGCTGAAAATGTCTCCATGTTAGCTGAAAATGTCTCCATAATAAATTATGGAAAAACTTCCACATCGCATATTAGCTGCAGTAAAGTACTTTAATCATAACATTTCCTTCCTTGCTAGTTGTTACTTTAATAAATTATGTAGTTATTCTTCTCTTAATTATAAATATTTTACTTTAAATCTATTTACCTCATATGGTCAACTTGTAATTTTCATGTGCATTATTATTAGAAATTCTCTCACATGGTTTTTTTAGTACATTAACAGCCTAAATATATGATTTTGGAAAAATCTTTTCATTTCTGCATTATAGACATCACCGTATACCATTTTTATTTTTTATTTTTTATATTTTTTTTCTCAACTAATCACTACATTTAAAATTCGTTTTTATATGTATATGTCTTATAGTAATAATTCATAAAAATATTTTTTTCCTCTTATTTTCTTCATCAATCAATTAAATGTCTAACAATCACATAGATCTCAATCAATCAAATGTCTAACAATCACATAGATCTTGTGTCACCCCCTGTTGCTTATACCTCTTTTATCTTAATTTTTTTTCACTTGCTACCATCCAAACATGATAAAGATAATGGGCGTGTCAAGAGAGAGTCATTGGTCCCCTTGATGGGAAAATAGGTCAACATAATAACAAATTCTGAAATGAATTCCTCAAAACTTGTAAGAACATGTGAGGAGCACTAAACCAATAGACTCTCAATTGATATAATAGAGACAAGAAGATGAAATTTCAAAATATAGATCAGAGAATGTAAAATACTTATCTCTCTCCAAATATCTTTTTTACGACAATTTGAAGTATCGCGTGTGTAGAATCTGTTGTCCAAAAATCAATCCGATCTAACGGTGAATGAATATAAAATTGCAATCTAAAAAATATTCTCTGGTGGGTGTGCAAAAATATACAAAAAACACAATAATTTTCTCTTTTTCTTCTTTCTCTCTCAATTATTTGTGATTATTTTCCCCACTTAAACAAGTCTCTCTCTTTTTGTGTCTAACTCTAACCCCTCTTCATTTAAGTCTTTACTCTAAATAGGAGGAGAGTCCAAAAAACCCAACACCCCTATCTACTCACTCCATAACCTTAAAAATAATATAAAGATGATAAAAACTAAAATGTAGTAAACTTATCCAATCAAAAGAGTAGGCAAGCAAATTGTTGGAACACTTTTTTATGTATCTTTGTAAATTTTTTTTAAAATAAAAATAAAATAAGAGAAAAATAAGAGTTTAAAATCAAATAATAGTGGGTGATAGTTAAGAATAAAATAAGGTATAAATGTATTTAGATCAAAATTTCATATACATTTATATGTATAAAAGATATTTTGAAGTTATATACATAACAAAGAGAAATAAAATATATTTTAAAAATATATAATATCAAATGTAATATTTAAAATTTTTAACAAAAAAGTTATAGGGTAATATTTAAGATTTATTCATATATTCAACTAAATATGGATAACATGTTGCCCAAGGACAAAGGCGAAAAAGGTTGAGTTCCCTCCATGGTCAAATTCCTACAAAGTCCTCCACTTTTTCCCTCATTTCTCAAACCTACCCTCACGCGCATGCGCTGCTGTCGACACCAAGAAACGTCGCAGTCGTCCATACAAACGCTGCAGCAACCACTATCTTCTCACCACGTGGCCCTGAAAATGCCCTTTGAATGTCAGAACTTTCGTCATCCACCACGCGTCGACCCGAGAAAGATGCTCTCAGAAATGCACTCTCTCTCTTTCTCTCTCCAGAACACAACTCAACACACTCTTCAATTTCAAACGCACACTCTTCAACTTCACTGTCCCTCCCTTTTTAATTGAAACCAAAGCAAACCTCGCTTTCTCAGTTTCTCTTTCTTAGGGTTTTCTCCACCGTCCATTGCAAAGTCTTGCGCCCAATTTCCATGGGTAAAATTTCTCTCCCATGATTCACTTCGTTAATGCGTTGTTTGTTTTTGTGAAATGTCTGAGAAAATAAAAGTTGATTCTTTTTTTAATCTGTGTTTTGTTATTATGTGTCAATTTTGTGTTTTTAGTTTTTCAAATGTTTGTTTTGATCGTCTAGGTTTTTGTGGATCTTTATGGAGCAGAGTTATATATTGTTGTATTTTATATCATTTGTCTTCGAAAAAAATTAGTTTTCAGGGAGATTATAGTTTTTTTGTTAATTGCAAGAATTACAGGTTGTCAGTTTTTCTGCAAATGAATTATTATGAATTATGATTACATTCTGTGCATGCATGAGAGGGGTTATTTTTTGCATAGAATTTTATGGATAGGAAGTATCTGTGTTGTCTTGGGAGAGAGGAAGTGAGGAAACTTCTTTGATATCAACTTTGGACTGTTAATTACAATTTGTTTTAAGGAAGGAAATGGGAATAAACTTCAAGATGCTCTGCTTTCTATGTTTATTTATGTTAATCCAGGGGAGAGGTAAAGAAGTCTACTATCTTTTTTAGATTTTGATGTTCTGCAACAGAGCAGGCTTTTGCTTCCTGCTTTTGGTTTCACTTTCAGTTTGGTGAATTAAGGTGAAAAGTAAAATATCATAAAGGATGTTTTCCGACCCTGCATGCATAATGATTTTGTGGTCTCTTTCACTTATTGGAGTTTTCTTTGTTCTCGCTTCTCAAGATTTAAAATGTCTAATCCTGTGAACTGAAAACTCAATAATGACTTGTTTTCTCTTCAATCTTCTATGCTTTCAACTTCTGCTCCTGGGTTTGTTGGACTTGAATTCTGTTACATGCAATTGGAACTCTGTATTTTTTTTTCTGCTGTGTCATGGGCGCATTAATGTTAGCTTTGTTGAAGACAATATGGACTTGTTTTTGCTCTGTATTTTATTATTAATTATTAATATGCCTTCTAAAGTTGGATTCTTGAATCTCTTCATGACTAATTTGGAGCACACGTATTTTTATGAGTTGTCTTTTGTTGTGTGTTATGAATGCCTTTTAATCCGTTTGTTTAGCTAGCTAAATGCTAAAGGTATAGATTTTGGCTCAAGATCCAAGTTAGATGTTAAGGAATGGAAAGATGTGAGCACGTAATTTATTTGTATTATTGTGGTTGTTTCTTAAATTATTTGATTAACTAGTTAGTGTGCCCTTGTTTTTCATGTACTTATGATTGACTTGTTTACAAACATTATGATGGAGGTAAACTTGCTCATTATGACGTGCCTTCTTAAATTTATTTTTGACATCTACATGGTAATCTCCTTTTATTTCGTTTATTTTTTTAATCCATTTCAAGATGTCTCCATATGACTAGTTCAATAAAGTATGCTGATCTCCATAGTTTTTAGACCTGGCATATTTCCTACTACAAATTAGTGGTAGAAAGATTTGGATTTTATTAGCCATTGGTAATTAGTGATTTAGATAAAGTAATTCAAACTTTGTACTACACTGATGTTTTCACTTTATATGCTCTGTATATGAATATACAAAACATATGTCATGGTTTTGGGTAGGTTGGTAAAAGTGGGGTATTAGTAGGTTGAAAGTAGGAAAATATCAAATCTCTAATCTGCTACATGACTACTATTGCTTTCTTATGTAATCCACTGTTTTAATAATTTTTTTGGCCTCTGTAAAAGTCTAGTATCCTTGAAGCTTGAATACCATATGATATGTGTCTTTCTGTCCCTTTTTTTTTATTATTATAGAACTGTAAAGAGAGGATAGTTAGAAGATTAAATCTTAAAGCAGTAAGTCATCATGGATAAATCAGAGCAGACTCAACAGCAGCAGCAGCAACAACAGCATGTGATGGGAGTTGCCGCAGGGGCTAGCCAAATGGCCTATTCTTCTCACTACCCGACTGCTTCCATGGTGGCTTCTGGCACGCCCGCTGTAACTGCTCCTTCCCCAACTCAGGCTCCAGCTGCCTTCTCTAGTTCTGCTCACCAGCTTGCATACCAGCAAGCACAGCATTTCCACCACCAACAGCAGCAACACCAACAACAGCAGCTTCAAATGTTCTGGTCAAACCAAATGCAAGAAATTGAGCAAACAATTGACTTTAAAAACCATAGCCTTCCTCTTGCTCGGATAAAAAAGATAATGAAAGCTGATGAAGATGTCCGGATGATTTCAGCAGAAGCTCCGGTCATATTTGCAAAAGCTTGTGAAATGTTCATATTAGAGTTGACGTTGCGATCTTGGATCCACACAGAAGAGAACAAGAGGAGAACTCTACAAAAGAATGATATAGCAGCTGCTATTTCGAGAAACGATGTTTTTGATTTCTTGGTTGATATTATTCCAAGAGATGAGTTGAAAGAGGAAGGACTTGGAATAACCAAGGCTACTATTCCGTTAGTGGGTTCTCCAGCTGATATGCCATATTACTATGTCCCTCCACAGCATCCTGTTGTAGGACCACCTGGGATGATCATGGGCAAGCCCATTGGCGCTGAGCAAGCAACACTATATTCTACACAGCAGCCTCGACCTCCTGTGGCGTTCATGCCATGGCCTCATACACAACCCCTGCAACAGCAGCCACCCCAACATCAACAAACAGACTCATGATGACTATGCAATTCAATTAGGTTGGAAAGTAGCCTGCACCTTTTGATTATTACAAATTTACTTAATGCCTTTCAGCCAGCTGTAGTTTAGTGTTGTGCATTGAAAAAAAGCAAAAGATTGTTTTGAGGTTTCTTGCACTCATTTATGATTGTATGAGCTCTTGTGATGAGTTACTTTTGGTTGTGTTTACTATTGGTGTAGTGGTTAAATTATTTGGCAGCTGTCCATAACCAGAGAGCGTAGCTGCTTAATTAGGAGGTTTGATATGATGAAATAGTTTGTATTGTTATTGCAGAAGGTAGGTTTAATTCAGTATTCCATTCTACTGCAATGGCTGAATTTATTGCTCATCTGCATAGTACTAGTTGATGTTTTTTCCTGTGACTCGTTATGTGTTAGAGTGCGAAGAAGAATGAGTGTGCCATATTTATTCTTCCCCTGTTCTTGCGCCACACTCTCGGAAAAACAAATGTTTCCGATCATTTCAATTATTTCCAGGAACATCAATATAGTGGTTGATGTTTAATGCTGTCACTGCAAAAAAAAATATGTTTTTTACAGTTGGAAAAAAAAATATTGAGCTGTTCGTGTTTCTTGATTCAAAACCGCATAAATATATGTAGACTAAGTTTTTGGTTAATAAGTTAATAACTGATTTTATCCGAAGACTTATTGTTGCTAGAACTGATTGTAGATAGCCTTGCATGAATATCCATGAAGGAGAAGCTTGGGGACTTCTTTCTGTTTTGAAGTTTGTGAAATCTACAGTTTGAGCTGGATAGTAAAACAGTGGCATGAGATTGGTGGCCCGTAACTCAACCTTTAAGAGGTTTTAGCTGGAGACAACCTAATGGAATAGCTCATGAATTAGAGCTCCATTTATCCTAGTACTTTTAATCATGTTATTTTTTGTATTGAGCATTTAATTTTTAATGAAATGATGAATTTATTTCAGACCACAAAAAAAGTTAATAACTGATTTTACATGAATTATGAGTCTTAAGTAGTTGATAGTGTAATTTTTTTTGTGAAATGTGCTTAATATTTTGTTTTTTTTATGATAATTACATATATCAATTATGATTTCTCAATTATGAGTTGATAGTGTAAATTTTTTGTTATGTTGAAAGTAAATGATAATTAACACATACATATATTTTATGACATTATAAAATAAAAAATAGAAATAATAGAAAAGTAGGGGAAAAGAAAATTAAACTGATTTGGGTTAATTGGATTTGAAACTACACAATTTCATATCCAATGACCAATTTAATTTGACAGTGAAGAGATGAATTATCAGTATTTCTTCCTGCACCTTGTATGTCTTAAGTGTCACTTCTTTTCATTTTAAAAAAGGATAATTTAAAATGAAAATTACATTCTTGATTATTGTTTTTAGAATGAAAAGAGATAACACTTGAGACTTAGGGTACGGAAAGAAACATCCTAAAATTACACTTTATGGTCCACTTTAATATAAAGTCTCAAATTAACTTATATTTTTAATTTAGATCAATGAAATTGATTGATTTCAGAAATTGGGATTCAACTCATAATCCTAAAATGATACATATGTTTATAACCTAAATTATTCTTTACCATTAACCACTTAAAAGTTAGTGTAATGAAAATGATTTTTAACTTAATTGGACCATTCGGTTGAGAAATCGACCAATAAAATGTAAGGCACTCATGCTTTATAGGTTTAGTGTTTGAAGGTTTATGGATCGCACAACAGACAAAACAAAGCAATTGTGCCTTATAGGCTCAATGCTTGAAGGGTTGAAGGGTTGTGAACCTTCAACCAAGAGGTTGACAACACATAAAGATGAGGAAAACAAGGAAGACATGATCATCTGTAAACTAGTGGGAAGTAAATGCTGAGATTCTAGTAGCTTGGAGAGACCAACATTGGAAGGACATTAGACACTTATGCCTTCTTAGTTGACTGAGGCAGCAGATCGAACCACCCTTGGAAACACACTGATAATCATCAATAATATCAAGTGACACTAAGAACCTTTGTGGTGCCCCTCCCCAGACAAATCTTGCTCCACTTTATGACACCCCTTGTCGTTTGAACATGTCAAAAAGGCAAAAGGATGTTCCCATGTTGTGGTACGAATGATTGGTCTAAAAGGTGAAATCACAATATGATGCATAGAGGGGTATTGTCGGAGAACAACCACTATAAAAGGAGGAGGGGGTGCAACCCCCACTCCATATTCTTATATATGATGCATAGAGGGGTATTGTCGTTAAATGGCTTATAAAAATATTTCATGCAATATCTCCTCTATATCTTTCATTATCTGAAGTACTGGGCAATCTTATAATTTTATTGGTACTGCTAACCTGGAATAATTCACTTAACAAGAATGACAATTTTTCAACTATGTAATTTCCAAAGCTAAATTAGCAGTTTAACTAATTGGCTACAAAATCAAAGATTCTCTGACTCACCATTATCCAATGGCTAGGATTGAATGTTTTTGCACGGTTCAAATCCAGTTATTTGGTCCTGTTTTAGGCCTCAAGATCAAACAATCCCCAATAGAAAAAGAGGCCAAAATAAACCCGATACAATCAATATCATATGAAAAAGACATCATACAAAATTCCAGGTGAAAATAATGCCTAGAATTTCCTGATTTAAAACCCCAACCCCTTGTCTCCATTTGACTATTACAACGTATTCAAGTCCTGAGATCTAATGTATTAATCTCACATCTACTCCGACAATCAAAATCTGCCATCCTTGGAAGACGTGAAAACAATAACAAACCATTTTACCAAATCGCTAATATGCTTTAGCTTCTCTCCTCCATCCACTTTAACTTCACTGCATACCTCTCTTCTTCTCTTCAAAAATATGCTTTCTGTACTCAGAAATTATGGTTTAAGTACTAATTCCTTAAATATACTAATTTACTGTCTCTTCTTACTCCTTTTCTTTGGAGTTTCTATATCTGCTAATGCTTCTACTTTCTCTTTTTTCTGTTTTTTCCCTTCATCTGCAAATTCGTTATTTCTTTCTTTTAACTTTTTTTTCTTTGACAAACCTTTCTGTGTTCGCATTTTAAGTTTTTGTATTCCCCCCTCTTCTGCTTTCTCCTCAATGCCATCCTCATCCATCCTCTTCATTTCCGTCACATTCCTAACAGTGAAAACCTACACAATCATCAAAGTAAACAGGTCAATTGGAAATTTTTAAGAATTTGGAAACTACAAAGAGGCTTTAAATAGCTCATAATTGAAAAAGGCCACAATCAAGAAGCACAACAAAATAAAAACCATATACGCAAGTTAATCACTGGCAAAAAACAGAAGTATATGCAGTGCTTCCACCTCATTTTTTTGTTCTTCCCCTTCCTCTGCAAATTCTTTATTTCGTTTTCTCTTTTTACTTCTTTTATTTAACAATCCTTTATCTGCTAGCATTTTCAGCTTCTGTTTTTTCCGCTCTTTAGCTTTCTCTTCAAAGCCATCATCTATCATCTTCATTTCTGCTACGTTCTTAGCACTGAAAACCTACAATACATCACAGTCAAGAAGTCAATTGGAAATTAAAAAGAGAAGCTTTACATAGCTCATAATTGAAAAAAGCCACAATTATTTAGACACACAAAAATTAATTAAACTAAATATACAATTCGATGGAACAAAATGTTACCCAATAAAAACATACCTTTTTCATGAGAGAAAGCACCTCATTTTCTTTGTATTCAATCATTTCAAGTTGCTTCTCAATAAGTGCTTCTATTTCATGAATAAGATCAACATCATTCTGCAAATGACAAATTTAAACAGAGATATAATAAGGAAACTAATGCAATACAAATATCAGAATCCTAAAATGATCTCATTCCATAAACACTGCATCGGCAAACAGCAAAACCACATCAATATACATAGACAATTTACGACAGAGTTTGTAACATCCTACTGATGCTATTAATTATACCTATTTGCAACCAAGGCTATAGTACATGTGATTCCTATGAATATTTTCATACAAAAATATCAAACTTTGGAATTTCAACCTTAACCGAAACCTGAACAATAAGGAGTCTCAATTGAACTTAATAATGACATAAGTCTTGATAGTCTGTTAGGGGAGAGAAACAAATATTATCTGAATATGCTTGAGTGATAATTCCACCCAGCAGAATGGATTTATTTATATTCAGAGTCCATACAAAACTATGCCATACACAAGTACACAACATATAGAGCTATCAAATGTTAAAAATGGTTATACATCAAGATACTCAAGACACCACTTTCACACAAGACAAGCAGGCAACTAATTTTTCTAGAGTTAGCAACATACCCAAACTCAAGTTCAGAAGCCCAGATTTACATTCATATGTCAGGGATCCAGTTTCTACTTAGTTGGATATTAAATTCAATTCATTAGGAATTGAGGGCATTCCCCCAAGATCCATCATCCATGCAGTTT
Organism: Glycine soja; assembly: GCF_004193775.1. Taxonomy (NCBI): domain Eukaryota; kingdom Viridiplantae; phylum Streptophyta; class Magnoliopsida; order Fabales; family Fabaceae; genus Glycine; species Glycine soja. The sequence continues at coordinate 13,152,280 of NC_041009.1, read as the reverse complement.
GTATAACTACTGTCCCTATGAATCTCAGGCCCCAAGATCCATGCAATTTGTACAACAGTACTATATCTTAGTTGGATACTTGGATTCATAATCCGCGTGAGCTCAATTTAGATGGCAATGGTCACTGTCAGCATCATCTCTTTCTCTCAGATCAATTGACAAGAGGTGTCCAATTTAGCGAAATGACACCTTTAATAACTTCTACAGATGCAAAAATTTATCAATTCAACTGTTGAATTATATAACTCCATCTATGGTCTAATAGTTGGTCCCAAGCTTGGGCAAAGGAGGAGGGTTGTGGTAGGCCCTCTATCCATGAATCACTCATGAAGGATTACCCAGAAGTAGTGTGTTGTATGGCTCAAGTACAGTGTTAAATGAGCTAGAGCTACCACATCAAAGTGATCAAACACTCACATGCAGTGTTTGTTTAATGAGCAATAGTCCTCACAATTTATTTAACAAAAATTATTTCAAGCATAAATTCTAAGGTACAAACATAATGCATGTAAACTTAGATTCAAATAACAGAGATAATTATATAAGTTTTCATATTAATATAAAATGTGCTAACCTGGGTGACAAGACTCAAAGCCAGTCCCCCTCTACCTGCTCTTGCTGTACGACCTACACGATGAATATAATCTCGTGGAAACCTGCAGATGAATAGTTGCAATTCATGTAATTAAATGCTTCAGATGGCAATTAAGAAAATACAGAAATTGGTCCAAGAAAAAGTAACCTTGGAACATCATAATTGATGACAAGATCAACTGTAGGAATATCCAAACCGCGGCTAGCAACATCAGTTGCTAGCAGTATTGAAACCTTTCCTGATTTAAATTGGTGAAGTGCTTCAAGCCTCTGAGCTTGTGATTTGAATGAATACAGAGCTGCTGCTTCTTGATCAAGCACTTCCAGCATTAAACTTAAACGATGACAATCTCTGCAATTTGGGAACTGTTAGGAACATCTACAAAATATTTAGAAGAGAAAGGCAGTAGTAGGGTAGGATAATTTTTTTATTTTACAGATAATTGTGCAACTTAGCTTTTAGAGATTTTATCATTTTAGGATCCTTGTTCAAAGGGATTTCTTTTGCCTTTATAGTTAGTTAATTGAACCTTTGATTAGGGTTAGAAGTTCAGTACATAACCTAATTCTAAGCATGAATAGGTGTTAGTGCTTTATCTTTGTTTCATGACACGTCAGAATACACCATATAAATTTAATATCCTATTATTCTGTCTATATTCTCACTTTTTCCCTCCTTTCTTATCAAAACCCTATTATTTCAACAGGAACAATATATAAACGAAATCAGTCGCTGTCATTAATCCCAAACTTGGGATGTCAGAATTCAGAGACAAAACAACCTTTCAAAAGAAAGCAGAATAACCAACAAAGTCAATGAAGACATATTTGCCAACAATGCAATAACTAATACGGTCAAATTTCATCGTGCCAATATTAGAATGAGAAGGCGGAAAGTTTTAATAAAATCCTAATCACTTAATGAAGAAAAGTAGTCAAAGGTAAAAACTTGATACTAGATATCAATTTTCAAGACAGAAACCAGCTAATGCAAACTAGAGTATCAAACAAATGAATAATCAGGCAGGATTGTGTAATATATTAGCAGAAAGTAGCAACAAGTCATCTAGAAAGATACCTGCATGTTGAGATAAATACAATGGCAGACCGAATTCCCATATCTTCCATTTTAGCCAAAATATGCATCAAATATACATCCTTCACCTTTTTAGGGATGAATATAGCCTGTTGCTTAAGTGTTTCAACTGTTTTAAAACCTTCATAAGCCTCATAGACATACATCTTATCTTGGTAACGTTCACGCAACTTTTGCAGATTACTTGTAGTTGTTGCAGAAAAGAACAGGTTTTGTCGATTTTCTGGTAAGCACTGAAAGATAAATCTCAATTCCTCCTGAAAACCAACATCCAGGACACGATCTGCTTCATCCAAGACAAGGAACTACAGAAGCAAAGATCAAATATTAATTCAAAGAATGGAATTATGAACACAAATAAAAAGCAATGATTAAGCATACAGCATTAAATATTGAGTACTAATATAGGCAAATAGACTCTAATCAATGGATAGTTTAGTTCCATCTTTGAGACATAGTAGCTTGTTTTTCTCTTTCTAGGAGGAGTTCTTATCCAAAGACAATATAGATCACTCTGGTTGGAAAGCTGCTTCATTTTTTCAGAAGGCCAATATCATAACACTACCATACACTACAATTTCAGAAGGCCAATAGTAAGAGTTTCATGAAATAAAATTTTATAAGTAACTTCACCATAAAAGATAATTTTGATCATCTTCAATCTAACATTTCCAAATTCTCTGCACAGTTCACACACTTCCAGTTCCAGTATAACTTTCCTCCGTTTCATTCAAAAATTTCTCAAATAAACCAAACTTGTGCACGTTTTAAAATGAATTATTTTGAAAAATAACCTTTTTCACTTCATAGCTCACAATCTTTTCATTATATGTGATTGTTAGGGAAACCTTAAATTATGGGAAATAGTCACGTTTCTTTCCAAAAGCTCTAAAAAAAACTAAAGAAAACACATTATTTCTTCAATATAGGCTATAAGTCAAACACATTTTAAGTTTCTTTCATTGTCACTCTAAAATGAATTAATCCAATTACACAAAAAGCATCAATCAATCACCCTCATCACCCCAATCACCACTTACTCAACGTCTCAACTAAAATCATCTGCATTCCCGCTTTAAAACAAGAGCAATAGCAATAACAAAAAATACTGAAAAAAAATACTTCATCTCGATTACTCACCTTAAGACTTAAAGTGTAAGGCATCTAATTAAGAGTGTGTTTGTAGGAAAAACAGTTTATCCCTTAACTAAAATATTTAATTATTAATCCAAACGCACCCTGAATTCAATTATTCATTACCTTAGTTCTGGAGAAAACGGGGGGAATATCAGGGTTATTGCGGAGCAGGGCGTGGATCCTCCCGGGGGTGGCAATGACGAGGTGCGGCCTCGCGGCGAGCTCCTTGGTCTGCCTGAGCATGTCCATGCCCCCGACAACCACCGTGATGCGGAGGTGCACGGCGGAGCCGAGGGCGCGGAACTGCTCGGCGAGCTGGAAGGCGAGCTCGCGCGTGGGCGTCACCACGAGGGCGAACACGCCGAAGGGATGCTCGGCGAGACGGTGCAGGATCGGGAGCGCGAAGGCGGCCGTCTTCCCGCTCCCTGTCTCGTCGATGCCCAGCACGTGCCGGCCCTCCAGCACGCGCGGGATGCACCGCCGCTGCACGGGGCGCGGCCTCCGCATCCCGAGCTCCCGGCACGTCTTCACCGCCCATTCCGCCAGCCCGAGGTCGCCGAACGCCTCCGCGTCGGCGGCAACGGTGGCGGCGGTTTCGACGGAGTGGTCTTCTCGACGCTCACCGTTGGAGGTGGTGGTGATGGGTGTGGTTGAAAGGGGTTTGTGAGTGGCGGTGGTGGTTACGGCGGGTGAAGAAGGGGTTTTGAAGAGAGGGAAATTTGGGTCATGCAAGAGTTGTGGTTGCTCCATTGTGTTCTGAAATCACTAAGCTTCTCTCTTTTCTCTCTAAAATACTCAATAATACCTCTGAGGCAAAAGCTTTTCTATTTTTATTTGTCTTAATTATTAACATGATGCTTAAATTATTTTAAATTATTCAATTGCTCCCTAAATTTTAACAAAAATGATTTTGATTAAGTTTTTAAAAATAAATTAATTTAATCTTTAACTTTTAAAAATATTTAATTTAATTTTTAATTTTTAAAAATAAATTAATTAGATTCTTATATTTTTAAGAGTTTGAGAATTAAATCAAATCATTCGAAATATTTTAAAAATTAAATTTATTAAATTTTAAAAATTTGAGAATAAAATTAAACTTTTTAAAAAATTAAATTATTTAAAATAATCTTGAGAACCAAATTTATAATTAATCCCTTTTATTTATTTATTTTATTTGGGTATGGTTTGCACACTCGGGGGTTGGGCTTTTGTATTCAGAGAGCTCTGCTCGCATTCGGACGTAAGGGTGACGTGTTACTATTGAGCTACTATTCACACTAATAAAATGCTATTTTCACTTCCCAGGTGGATGGGTTTTTATGTAATTTCAAAATTATTCTTTCCATAGAATCATAATTCAATAGTACAAATATATAAAAAAATTATATTTCTGTTTCTTATCTTTTTTTGACCCCACATAAAAAAAAAAAACATTAGTACAGAAATGGTAGGATTTGTAGTGACTTTAATAATTAGACAACTTGGTTGAATTTTTTAATAATTAAGAAATTCAATTACAATTTCAAAATTATTCTTTCCATAGAATCATAATTCAATAGTACAAATATATAACAAAATTATATTTCTGTTTCTTATCTTTTTTTTCACCCCACATAAAAAAAAACACTACTACAGAAATGGTAGGATTTGTAGTGACTTTAATAATTAGACAACTTGATTGAATTTTTTAATAATTAAGAAATTTAATTAAAATTTTAATTACAATGAAAGAATTGATTATGTAATTAAGTCTTTTTTTATGCGTTGAAAAAACTGAGGACTAGCCTTTTGCAAGAGAGAGTTCGGCACAAGAGAGGGGTTTAACCTTTTAAATTTCATAAAAGTTCATAAGAATATTTTACAAAATTTAGTATTAAATTAATTTTACCCAAAAATATATTCTAGATAAATAAGCAAGATTATAATATAAATTATTTTATATATATACATATATATATATATATATATATATATATATATATATATATAAAAGAATACACCTTTTGAAATAGGGGAAAAAGATAATGAAAAATGGACCAAACCCACTAAAAAAAATAAATTTACGCATTTATAATTAATATCTTACAATTTAAGTTATAGGGAGGAGGGTTAAAGATTTACCTCACTGAGATATCACTTTGAGAAACCCTACATAAAGGATCAACAACAAAAACTAAAAAAAATCATTAAGTATTAATTTTTATAAAAAAAATATTAAATTGGATTGAAAGCTAAAAGGTCAAACTTAAGAGTTTCAGTAGTTTTTGTTTGGAATCTTTTAGGTTTGGCCAATCACTTGTGTGCATCAATACTATATAAACATCACTCATATCAGATAATTAACCAATGTGGGACCGAAGCCATGCCATCCTTCAGAACTTCACTCCAAGACTCCAAAAATCCAACAGGTCCACCCAGATACTGTAACATATGTAGAAATTTACAGGTCCACCCAGATACCCAGTGTAACATATTATCCTTTGTAAATTTAAAGTGATTACCCTCTTCCCTTACCCAGGAAAAGAAATCAACCTATGTACCCGTCTCTTTTGAATAAGCAAATGACAACACTCAACAAACTTTCGTATGAATGAGGATTTGAAACAGGCTAGTAGCCAAGGACTCAACTCCCACAAGAGCATTCAAGCATCAAATCAAACCATTAAACCTATGTTCTTTCCGAATATCAAAATTGACATCACCTAATTCTAAAGCTCAGTCATGACTAAAGCTATGAACACTCATCGGATACAATATCAGAATGAGAATTATGAAGAAAAAAGAAAGCAGTATGTAGGAAAAGAACAGATATACTTTATTTGTATTTTTCTCATCTTTATATTTGTCACAAGATAACACGATGGATCAGGGATCCCTATAATGCAGCATCCAAAGAGAAGGTCATGGTCGTATGAGTCATTACTCATTAGTTAAAGCGCCTATATACTTAAAAAAAATGAAGTATATAGAGGAATGAAATTCATTATATGACTTGGTGAAGTTCTGGAATAATAGCAGTAAGTAGTAACTAGTAAGCAGGAAAACAAAAAAAAACAGAACCAAAGAATTTTGTACTTGACCTCTAATGTGTATCCTAAGATACTACATTAATTCCACTAAAAACTTAGCAAGTGGATAGGATACCTGCTTAAGCAACTAGATTAAATTAAAATTATTTAATTGAAACAAAATCTCAATCGTTGCCAGTTTCACTCTTTGAGTACCTAAGAATCTCCCCCAATCCACACCCCTTTAGAAAACTCTCCAATTAATAGTGATTTAGATGTGAATGGAGAAATCAATCTTGGAGAAGATCGAGTAACTTGTTCACTGCAAAGTGATTAGTACTACAAACAACAAAGAGATGAGGTGGTGAATAAAAACTTCCCTTGCATAATTTTGACTATCTACAAAACTCTCCATAGGATATCATATCTCATCTATCTGCAACTCTCTACTTGAACAAAAAACTCATCCTACTTGCATGTAGAACAATGCTAAAAAAAAAAAAATACTTGCAGCTAAAAGTAGCCAGTTCCTCAATCTGTCAAATGCTAATCAACATGGTTTTCCTTCACTGAGTTCATTCTCAAATGGTAAACAAATATTCCTTTTGCATGTACGTACTGGCTCGCCAAGCAATGGTGGCGTAAACAAAGACAAAGCAAGGGATGACACCTAAACATAGAGCTACCTCAGCAGGGGGCTCTGGTTGCATGTAAAGAGGGAACAAGAGAACTGCTAAGAGAAAATGCAAGACAAACAACACTTTTGCCAATGTCTTGTTATCTAAGAGGTTCATTTCTTCTCTGAGAAAAGCCAAAACCATAATGAAGAGAAAGTGAGAAACCCCTTTTAAGAGCTTGGTTCACTGTTGATTATCTTCTCAAATTTCTTGTTCTTGGATATGAAGGTAGTAGTAGTAGTAGTAGCACCAATTGAGGAAATTGCTTCTATGCTTCTTTCTCTGACTCTTGGTGTTGTTTCAATGCATACATGCATTTTCCGTGTTTGGCTGTCCTCTGTTGCACAAAGACACGATTAAAGCAAGTAAATAGCATCGTGAAGCACAGACACAGATTAAAGAGTTTGTGTTCACATTGCTTTTTTGTTATACTCAGTTCATGCTTGTCAGTGTTGTGCAATGCAATGTATTTCCATTTTTGAGTAAGGTTTTTTCATTCCCGTGCGCTTCATGTCTCATCCAAAGCAAGTAATTAACAAAAACTTCTGAATCGCTTACCACATTTGGACTTGACTAGTGCGGTTATTGTCTTCTATTCGTTACTTCATGTTCTCCTAATTTATGGTATGATGTGTTCTGTGTTCTTTGATATTGATGGTCAACTGTGTATTGAGGGGGGACCTTCTAGATCTAAAATTAAAAAGAATTAAATATATTTTCAATCCTTAAGTTAATGTTTTTTATTTTTGGTATCCTAAGTTTATTTTTTTAATTTTAATACGTGTAAATTCATGTTTAGTGCTGTAAGTTTGTGGTTTTTTAAATTTTGATTCATGTAAGCACAAACTTTGAAGATATAAATAAAAAAATATAATCTTAAAATGATTAAAATTAAAAAAATACAAATTTATAAAAATTAAAAATGAACAAAAAGAACTTATGAGGACCAAAATTGAAAAAATCCCAACTTAAAGAATTAAAATTGACAAAAAAAACTTACAAGAATTAAAAATAAAAAAGACAATGACTCACCGACTTCAAAACCATATTAAGTCAAATTAAAAAATGTTTGTAAGCCGGGGCTAAGACCCCACTCCATTTAGAAAAGAAGAAGAAAATGCTAGTATGATTTTGTTTTGGGTCAGATTTCTAGCTCTTCAATAAATACTACGAGGAAGACTAGATTACTGAAGAAACTGGGTGAAGCCTTAAATCCAAAACCAAATTATCAGGCATATCAAATTAATTCTCACATTATGAATTTATATTTACAGTTTTTTTTTACAAATTTATATTTATAGATAGAAACTTTAAAACTAACTAATTGAGAAAAAAATAAATAAACAAACATCTTTATAACTAGTGTGTAATGTATTAATTACGCCCAACAGCTTATACCATGAGTACTGAAAAATGAAGGAAAACAATGGATGATGGGGTTTAACCCCCACACTATGGTCTTTCAACGCGTCATCTTCATACTAGTCAAATACCAAATTTATTACACGCAATTTACGTACGATACTTTTCATAAACATGTGCCCAGTGGCTTTAATTCAAACGACTGATGCATGAGTTCAAACCAGTGGCTATATTTTCAACAATAATGCAAGTTTGGGAACTTGGGAATTGGGACCAGGGGTTCCCATTTAAGGAACAAGGAAGAAAAATAAAAAATGTAAAAATGAGTTATCCAAAAATGGCTCATTTCTAGAAATATTTTGTATACAACATTTATTTACAAACCTTTTTCTAAGCCTCGTGATTCATCATCTACCACGGGTAATAATGCAGGTGAAACAAAACCTTGTGTAACGCTCAGAATTACTCTAAAGATAACCAGCCTCTGCGAACAAAACGGTCACTTGTTGAAACAAAAATGATTCCTTTGATTACTGTCTATCATGGTAGACAAGGTGTAACAGGTGTGGCCCACCCGCATAATATGCTATAGTACATACAGACGAGTAAAAGCAGCTTCACTTCAGATTCATTCTGCACCAGAGAAAATGAACACAACAAATTACTTGATAGATTAAAAAAAAAATGAGTGAGCATGCACACTCATGATTCATTTTATCCAAAAACCAAAGAAGTGCTTCTGAGGCTCATTTTTTAGAATACAGAGTCTCCTCTATACTCCTAATTGAAGGTGCGAGCAAGAACCACTTTGGAGAAGAAGCAAGCTTCGGCAAATCAGAACCAAAGAGGAAAGTTTGCTCAGTGGGTTGCACGTGGCGGAAGCAAAGTAGCAAGAAAACGTGTTAGTCACAAAGGTTTGACTCTTGGACATTGCAATCGACCCACCACCACCACCACCACCATTGTAGCCACCTGAATTGAATTCAGAAATGTGAGCCAAGGGGTCATGCAGTGTGATGAAGCTTGGGTTATTGCATATGCTGGCCAAGGCCAAGCACCCACCGCTGGAACTGCCCAAACCTTGGTGCTCATATGGTGGCTGATATTCTGTTGGAGTCAGAGATGAGGATGAAAGTGGGTGTTGTTCCTTAGGTGATGGAGACAAGTGAAAATTGGAATTACAAAAACTGATCGTTTTATCTAATGGACCAGTCCATGACCACTGAAGTTGATTTTCTCTGAACATTCATGGGCCAAACCCAACAAAGTGAGGCAAAGGAGTGGGCTTTAGTGATGAACGACTAGAAAATGAAGTAGAGGTTAAATAAAAATATGGGGTTAACTTTTTATGAACTATCCACTCAGATTAAAAAAGAAAACAAACTAAACACACCTAGCATTTTCTCGCTACATATTTTCATTGAATGAAAGTAACACTGGGGCAGAAGAAAAGTTGCACCCACAACAATCATCCAGATAAGGGTCAATGAATCATGACTAAATCATATGGTATGTGAACGTAGAGAGGGGTTTCTGTTATCTGTGTTCAATAAGCCCTAAGTGTATGGAAATGATGCTGTTGTCACAGAGTTGTTTTGTGGTGCTACTACATATGCAAACACTTTAAAATGTGCCCAGGTGTTGGAGTTGGACCTAAAAACGCTAAAGGAATGGTTTTTATTTGGAGTGAAAGTGGTATAAGGGGATGGTGGTTCGAAATTAGCCATGTGGTTCTGAATTTGTTGGAATTTGTAGTTAAATGACTATTGATACAACCTTATTATCGATGAATAAGAAAAGACATTATCGATGAATAAGAAAAGACAGATGTTCTACTCCTAATGACATAGACACATTTATCGAACCTCATTAAATTTTTGTGTTTGTGTGTGTGAGTGTCATCGATTCCTTTAGAATTTTCTTATGTTGTCAATAATATAAATTTGATTATTTTATTATATATATGACTTTTAATTATGTGTGAGAAATATTCTTTATTTCAGAAAAAAGAAAATTACCAAAAGAGGATAAATGACCTAAAGGTCTCACCTTTTTAGCCCTAAAGAAACTGCTATGGTCACTCTATACAACGTGTAGTAACCATCATATTTCTTACAACTTCTCACAACAATTTTAGCATTTCTAGAATTAGGCAACCATTAGTATGACCTTTTCATCTATTTTTTTTTCTTACCATTTTGTTTTGTGCTAGCTTGTATATAAGTTGTACACTTATGGTGCACATCTTTGTATGAAACTAGGATTTAAAGAAATGGAAAGTTTTTTTTTTTTACAAAATATGAAAAGTTACATTGAGAGAGTTTTAGGCACAACAATCATTTCATGTGCTCTCTCTCATGAATAATGTCTAAGTTTCAAACTTTTTCTTATAGTTGCCTCAAAATTTGTCTATGATTAAGAATTTAGTCATGGATTTGTTTTTCTCTTCTAGCGGTGAAACTTAAAGATTGTATCCTATGTGCTAATGTAGGATTATGTCAATTTTGCAAACAACTTGTTCTCTTATGAATGTTGGGAAGAAATTATAGGGATGCTCTAATGACAAAGTCATTTCTATTTCATCTTTTAGTGTTTAAGTTTTCATGTAAGCGTAAGATAGGGCAACTCTTCAAGAGCTAAAGTGAACAACCTCGTGGGGGATTTTCAACTAATATAGTGGATTCTAAGGGGCAATGCAAGGCTATCTTTACAAGGAGTGGGCAAATGATAATGACAGAGAAATAAAATCTTGTTGGTGAAAGAAAAGAAACTAAAGAATAGTTTATGATATCTTGGAGAGGATAGGTGGAAAGAATAAAGAATTAGAATTAAGAGGATAAGAAAATGTAAAAAAAAAGTGAGAAAAATTTGAAAAAGAATAAAGAATGGAGAGAAAAATGAGTGACACTCCATTTAAGTAGTATAAGAAAGAAACTTTTTATCAAGGACCTAAGAAGCAAGAATTGCCTTCATGTTTTAAACTTCCTTATCTTCGTTTCAAGAAGACTAAAGAGAAAAATGTGCAATTTGAGAGATTCTTGGATGTTTTGAAGGAACTCCAAATTTGGATTCCTTTTGCTAAAGTTTTGGAGAAATTGTCCATATATGCCAAGTTCATGAAAGAACTCTTAACTCACAAGACAAATTTGTGAGGAGAATATAGAGAAATAGTCCAATTCAAGGAAAGTTGTAATGTTGCATAAAGAGTTGACTCCTAAGCTTGCTTATCCAAGGAGTTATACTATTCCTTGTGCTTTGTGAAATACCTTGGTATGTAAAGACTTGTGTGACTTATGAGTTAACATCAATCTCATGCTGCATTTAATTTCCATGAAGCTCAATGAAAGAAGACTTCAAACTAATAAGAATAACATTACATATGGTTGATAGATTGTTGAAATATCCCAATGAAGTCATTGAAGATCTCATTTTGAAGGTGGATAAATATGTTTTTCTAACTAACTTTGTTGTCCTAGATATAGAGGAGGATATCAATTGTCCTCCCATACTATAGTCATATAATCATTGATGTAACCAAATGACAAATAACTGTGAGGGCGAATCATGAGGAGGTTAACTTTAATATTAAGGATGCAATGAAGCATCCTCTCCACCTTGATTATTTTTTTAATGCCATATTTGGTAGAAATGAAAGAAATAAGATAAATGGAGATTAAAAAAAGTAAATGGAAATATGCGAGAGATAAAATGTAAATAAAATGTGTTGGTTGAAGAGAAATAAAGAAAAAGGATAAGAAAATGAGTGAAAATAAGTGAGAAGTACTACAAAAGAGTCCCACCATTTTTAAAATTATCTCCCCCTTTTCTCATTCTTACCAAAAAACAAAAATAATTTAATCCTTTCCTACTCTCTCCCATTTTTCTATAACCAAGCAAAGCATTAAGGCTGACATAGTTGGCCAAGCGGTGCAACAAAGCATGGTGTTGATCACACCATTTACACAATTTGAACAAGTGATTGCAAATGCTATTGAAAATCTTGAAGACGTTGAAAAGAAAAAGTTGGAGAAGTGCATATCTTAAAGATAACTATGTCTTTCCAACTAACATTGTAATCATAGATATAAAGGATATTGATTGTCCTCTCATACTACTAATCATATGCTCATAAATGTAACCAAAAGACAAATCATTGTAAAGGTGAACGAGGAGGATGTTAACTTTAATATTAAGGATGCAATGAAACATCTTCTTCTTTACCTTGACTATTATTTTAAGGCAGACATAGTTGACCAAGCGATGCAACAAAGCATGTAGTCGATCAAATCCTTTACACCTTTTGAACAAGTGATTGCAAATGCTATTGAAAATTTTAAAAGAAAGGAGTCAAGAAAGTATCTTAATCAATTGAAATTTATAAATTCTAAAGTGTTGTTGAAAAGAAGAGAAATGAGAATGAGAAAAACAACAAGAATTAGAAGAAAGAATTTGATGACAAATGTATGATAGTCAAAGAAAAATTTATTGATGAAAAATAAGAAGAAATAAGCTAAGATTTAAAGAATAAATCTAGAAAAACAATCAAGACCTTCTAGTTGAACAATTTATTAAGGTGATACAAGTGACTAATAATTTGGACATTTTTAACATATGTTAGTGCTTCAATTTTTTACTATAGGAACAAAATAACATATGTGAAAAAATTACTTCTTAATTGGTACTCTATTTTGTGTTAAAAAAAAATCATACTCTACTTCAAAATATTAGTCTCATAGCTTTCAACTATCATGATATATTACTTAAAAAAAATCATTTAACTTTTGACATTTATGAAAACATGCATTAATAATTTTAATCATTATTTTCATAATTTCAAATAATGAATAATCATCATTTGATAACATTAACTATTTTTTTTTTTGTTAATGTCATTTGACTACATAATGTTAACTGTTAAATCCAAAATAATGAATGTTTAATAATTTAAAAAATAAAATGCTTATAATGTTAGACATCAAATTAACAAAAAATACTACCAAACACATAAATGAACTTAAATAGATTATTTAATATGTAATTATGTTAAACATTTAAATATTTGAAAAAAATTAATCATTTTTAATGAACTGACAGAACTTGATAATAGTGGTTTGCGGTAAGAATGGTAGATGTGATCTATATAATTCTTTTTTAAACCAAAACTGACAATTTGAAAGAGAAATTTATATATTGCAGGAATATATGAGTGAAAAAACAAGGAAGATCTTGAACCTCTCCTGCACGATAAGAGAAATCCAAAATCCTCTCATCACACCCAATCGTTCCCCCATTGTAGTCCACGTCCACATCCTTTCATCCCCCCCCACTCGTTAAATTCCCAAACACACTCAAACTCAAACACTCTCTCTTTCTCTCTCTACAATGGCCTCAGCCGCATCCCCCACCACTTTCTCTCTCCTCCACTCCGCCACCCCTTCCTCCTCCTCCACCGCCACCTCCGCCTCCCCCTCCCCCTCGCGCGTGCAGCTCACCTCCTCCCTCCGCGCCCGCCCGCTGCGCCGCCTGGGCTTCGCCGCGGCGGACCCGCTGCTCGCGGCGAGTGTAGCGGCGCGCGTGGCGGCGGTGAGAGGAGGAGGAAAGGGCGCGAGGGGGGTGGTGTCGATGGCGAAGAAGAGCGTGGGGGACCTGAGCGCGGCGGACCTGAAGGGGAAGAAGGTCTTCGTCAGGGCCGACCTCAACGTCCCGCTCGACGACAACCAGAACATCACCGACGACACCAGAATCCGCGCCGCCATTCCCACCATCAAACATCTCATCCAAAACGGCGCCAAAGTCATTCTCTCCAGCCACTTGGTATGCCTTCACTCTTTCCAACATTGGCATTCTTATCTCTAGAATTGGCCTTGTAATGCTAGCGCGATATCTCTTACACTCACTTTCTAATACTCTCTCTATAATTGGTTGAAATTTGTTGTAAATCACCAATTTTGATGGGTCCTACTTCCTAGATTATGCATTAGCTTCTAGAAAGTTCTATACAAATTGGTACAAGAATTTTACTTGTCAGTGAGTTGATAACTTCAGTCCGGAATCAACTTGTATGTGACTATCTGATCGAAGTTTTAAACCACTAAAACAACATAAATAGTATGTTAGACCATGTTGTATATTTATGTTGATTGCGCCATTTGTCCTCAATTTTTTTCTATATCAATAATAAGTAGCAAAATTTTGGCCGCAATGTCAAGGTTTTTGGGGTCTTCACGACCTCAATTGCAGCCGCATTTGCCCTCAATTTCCATATATATCAACAACTGTGATGAAACCGCGACTACAATTTATTTATTTCAGAGTTTATATATATATATATATATATATATATATATATATATATATATATATATATATATATTTTGTTAGGGGAAAAGGACCTTTTTTAAGCAACTTGGTTTGTGGATTAAGCAACTTAATTTATTTACTCTGCTTAGATTAAGGTTTTGGGTCTGTGCCTATGAATGTGGTTACTTTTGAAGGATCAATCAGGGGCCACAAGGGTGCTGCTATTTGTAGAACAATCCAATTTCTTATTTTAGTTGTGAGATTTGTAGTCAAATGTAGTAATGTTTGGTCGGTTGGAACTTGGAACAATTTAGTTTTGTTATAGTTTTGGCAATGTAGACGATAGGCTCTCTTGATGTGGATGTAAGAGTATATTTGCATTAACTATTATGGTTTGACCCTGTAAGCTGAATTGTTGCAACTTTTGATGAAATATCCAGGGGCGGCCGAAGGGTGTCACTCCCAAATACAGCTTGGCGCCTCTTGTACCCCGGCTTTCTGAGCTCATTGGTATCCAGGTATGTTTATGTGTTGATCATCAAGGAATATGTAGGAAGAGAGACGTTTTATGAACATTGTGATTTTTGGTGGTTAATTACAATGTCCTTGAATTGTCTTTTTTGTGTTTGAATATGGATAATTTGCAGATTGTCAAGGCCGAGGACAGTATTGGTCCAGAAGTAGAAAAGTTGGTGGCTTCTCTTCCAGATGGAGGTGTTCTCCTTCTAGAAAATGTGAGGTTTTACAAGGAGGAAGAAAAGAATGACCCCGAGCATGCAAAAAAGCTTGCCTCTCTGGCAGATCTGTATGTGAATGATGCATTTGGTACTGCTCACAGGGCACATGCATCAACAGAGGGTGTTACTAAATACCTGAAGCCATCTGTTGCTGGTTTTCTTTTGCAAAAGGTGTGTTTGTGTCTTCTCGTTTACTACTTTATTATCATCAGTTAACTCAAAAAGTTCTGCAAACTATCTCAATAAAGCTCCCGAACTTCATTACTATCACTTTTATTGCAAGTCATCTTATAATATTGCCAAGTTTGATCACTTGGTGTGAAATAAAAGTTCATGTCAAATGTCTATTACACTTCAAGGAAACGTCATTTTTTCATTTTTTTATTTATTGAAATTATATGTATATTTGATCAATATCATAATAACTATTTTTCACATATATGCTTTATGTTTTAGGAACTTGATTACCTTGTTGGGGCAGTATCAAACCCCAAAAGGCCATTTGCTGCCATTGTTGGTGGTTCCAAAGTCTCATCTAAAATTGGAGTGATTGAGTCACTTTTAGAAAAAGTTGACATCCTTCTTCTTGGTGGAGGAATGATCTTCACATTTTACAAGGCACAAGGTCTTTCAGTGGGTTCATCCCTTGTAGAAGAAGATAAGTTGGATCTTGCTACATCACTACTTGCAAAAGCCAAGGAAAAGGGGGTGTCTCTCTTGTTACCAAGTGATGTGGTGATTGCAGACAAATTTGCTCCTGATGCTAATAGCAAGGTTTGTTTTCTAAGCTCCTTTAGATAGGATATTGGTCTGATGACACAGTCGGTTGAACTACTTGAAATATTAATGATATGGAAGGAGGTCCTTTGTAATATGAATCTTCATTCATTCTGAAACATTTGCAGCAAGAACTTAAATTCTGCATTTACCCTTTCAGGTCGTGCCAGCATCTGCCATCCCTGATGGCTGGATGGGAT
This sequence comes from Glycine soja, assembly GCF_004193775.1. Lineage (NCBI taxonomy): Eukaryota > Viridiplantae > Streptophyta > Magnoliopsida > Fabales > Fabaceae > Glycine > Glycine soja. The sequence goes on along the minus strand of NC_041009.1, from coordinate 13,136,389 downwards.
TGGATATTGGTCCAGATTCTGTTAAATCATTCAGTGAAGCATTGGATACTACCCAAACCATCATATGGAATGGACCAATGGGAGTGTTTGAGTTTGACAAGTTTGCTGTTGGTACAGAGGTATGTATGCAAGAACACCCACCCACATATGAAATTCCATTCAAATTTTATGTTAAACCAAAGTTCACCGTCAATATAAAAAATGTCCACTCTAAGCGATGCATACTCAGAGGGATATGCAGTAGGGGTTAACCTTCCTAATGTGATTTGCACATCTTGTAAACTACATGCTTGTTCATTTATACACGTGTCAGATGAGGGATGATTCAAATGTCATCTGCAGTTACTACAGCATATTCCATTCTGTTTGGCTGATAAATGTGTGCACTGTACATAATTAATTTGCATTTTGTACCCTTCTTTCAGGCTATTGCAAAGAAGCTGGCTGACCTCAGTGGAAAGGGGGTGACCACAATTATTGGAGGAGGAGATTCTGTTGCAGCTGTGGAGAAAGTAGGAGTTGCTAGTGTCATGAGCCACATATCTACTGGTGGTGGTGCCAGTTTGGAGTTATTGGAAGGCAAAGAGCTTCCAGGAGTCCTTGCTCTTGATGAAGCCGTCCCAGTCGCTGTGTAAGACACTTTTCATCTTGGAAAATTTTCCCATCCTCAGGTGTCAGTGTTGTCAATCTTGTAAAAGAGCATATGTTGTAGGACCCTTCGAAGTCTGTTAGTGTAAATTTTATCTTGCTTGAGTTATTATTGGCTTCACACATAAATTGCGTGTAACTGTAAACCCTGGCTGAGAGCCATAAATTCAAATAAATCTTTTAGTTGCTGGCAGAAGCTTTTTGCACTTTGCTTTTATCTATGTCACACTCCTGATCCTTGATTATGAACCAAGTTTTGTTGGCATTGCATGCGTGCCTCTAGTTTAGCCATTGGAGAGATGGCACTGGTTGTATCCAATGACATGACTTACAATTTGTCAATGAAGATGGACACCAATGAATTCTCGTGAATCTAGACCTTTTAGTGGAAGAGTTCAACTAAAAAGAAGGCATTGAATGATTGAAAAAGAAGTGGATCCCATGAGTTATAGAAAAAAAAAAAACAAAAACTGAGCTGCATAATCTTTGACTGGCATTCTAGATGTCACAGCCTTGAACTATTGTTCTCTTGTTTTGATATTCTGTCAAAGCTCCTAAGCCACAAAATTAAGAAGCATCATATCTTTTTCAAACCACGGGCCTGCCACATATAATTGGAACTACAAAAAGAGAAACACATTTCTCACAATAAAAGTCGTCCAGTAACATCAAATGGCATTTTATGGGATTTGGTACATGTTAACAACCATGCCTTTCCTGATTCATATTTAGTTTAGGATAAATTTTATTCATTTTTTTGTGTGGCTACATTGTTCCTTGATCATTTATTATATGATGCGTGGCATCATTTTCTGTCACTATTTTGGAAAGTTTTTAGTTTTATTTTCTTGACGTCATCTTCAGGCGGTCCAAGCTGTAGCTCAGTATTCTTCTCTTCAGCACCTGTTGGGAGGCTTCCATTTCTGCGTCAGAATTACACGCATACCCTCTTTTGTGGTTTGAGGAATTGGGATTCTAAAACCTCCCAGCTGGGTTGTATTTAAAATTAAGGCTTAATTTTTCTTTTAAGTTCTTATTTTTTTTTTAATTTTGGTCCTGTAAATTTTTGTTAGTCCTTTTAAGCTTGTATTTTTTTTTTCAATTTTAATCTCTTAAAGCATGAATTTACAAACACTAGAAATGAAAAAATAGAAATTTAAAGGGATTAAAATTGGAAAATTGTAAACTCACAAAGACTAAAAATGAACAAATTTTTTATAAGGATTAAAATTGAAAAAAATGTGAACTTGCCAGAACTAAAAATGAATAAAAGAGCTTAGAGAAACCAAAATTGAAAGAAAAAAAATTGAGCTTAGAAGGACTAAATTCACATTTAAGCTAAAATTAATGTCGCAATTTGTAAATAAACAAGACAATCTCAAACAGGCATACTTTTTAAACAGTGAAAACTTTATGTGCTTTCGACTATTAGAAAGAGACCTAGCAAAATAATATTTGTTATTTATGAACAATTCAAGGCTGTGATTGTTAGTGTAGGATTTTATAAGCTTTTGCCATAAAGTTAAATTTTCATTTAATGTAATTTCCTCCCTTATATATCATTGAATAACAATAACTTATATTAATCTTCTATTGTGTTGATGTGTGTCTTGCTTTGTGATGTCCTTTTTTCTTTTTTCATACTATTGTGTGGGTTTTAGCCAATCATGGGTGTGCCATCATCAGAATATTGATCCTTCTATAATTGATGTTTAACTGTTTCATGGAATGGAATGTAAGGTTAACAAAGAAGAATTTAAAGGCATGGGCATGTCATGTATGTTTAACTGCTCAAGGGTTTTGACTTCTCCGAGTGCTGTGATGGCTTGAATTTTCTTTATTAGCGTGACATTTCTAGGTTCAGTGTGCATTATTTATTATTTAGTAAAATTCCTTATTTATTTCCTCATTGGGCTCTTAAGGCATTGATCTGAAAAATCACCCAACAATTCAAACTCGTTGGGCCTTTGTAGCATTCACACATTATTTTGTTTTCTTCCATTTTAGTGACTCTAAGTTCCAAGATATATCTTTACATAAAAAAGAAATTCCAAGATATATCTTAAACATTGTATCAAGTCTCTAATTACATACACTAATCCATATATAAGCATATTATTTTATATTTTATTACATTTCGAAAATTATTCAACCATTAATTTTACATCAAGCACTTCTAATCTAACATAACAACTAACAACTTTTAGTTTTCAACTAACAAATTTTAATTAACTTCTGACTAACTTATCAAATATTTTAAATCCACCTGCATGTACCACCTATGATAATCATATCCAGCTCCTAGCTAAAATTTCCTCCTTTAAGAAGCCGACAGAAATAATGTTAAGGATCTTGCGTCATGGCCAAAGTCAGTCAGTGAGTAAGTCTACACCAAATTGCGTATAATTAAAGCAGCTAATAACAATCACTATATTTTCTTTTTTGTTAACTTCAAAGTTCAATCTGTCAAAAAAAAGAAAGAAAAAAAGTTCAAAGTTCAACGTAGAAGAATATAGAGAAAGATGCTGAAGGGAATATCCCTTTGTGAATTTCCCCAATCCCTCATTGCCGGTCTTTTACATATAATGTTTTTTTTTTTAATTAGGGTCTCTAAAAAAATATTTTAAGTGCATATTTGATTCAATTTATTTTAAAAAAATGATTTATTAATTTTTCAGGAAACTTTAAAATATAAATAATTATCCTTAAATTTAAACCGAAGTAAATATGTTATAAGATTGATTTTTGAATAATGAGTAATTTAAATCCTATCTAGAATAATACTTTCAGGATTTAAAATTTTTAACATGACAGTTAAATTTTTACCAAAAATTACTTTATTTTTATTGTGACCTTTTGTTTTTTGTTACATTATTTTTAGTGTGACTAATCACTCATTCTCTCTTAATATTTAAGAAAATTCCCTTTCTTAAACATGTTACGCTATTGGAGGAGGGGTGTCGCATTTGGAAAGATTAGCAACCCCTATCCCCATGGATGCTAAGAAAGAAATTCAAAGTTACATGACCATTGAAAATATGGAAGACACGATTATTTGGGGGACTTCAGGAGATGGTGTTTATTCTCCAGCTTCAGCCTTTAAGTGGCTAAGTGCCAATAATTCATTGCCTATTGCTCAATTTGATAAATGGTACGTCCTGGGTCTGGAAGCAACAACTACCAGAAAATTAAAAATACCTCTCCTTGTATTGAATGGTTGGTAAACAACATGAACAACCCAACATGAACTTTCTTTGCTGTCACTTGTTGGATGCTCTCATATTTCAGGACAAGCAATGGGAGATATGACACCTTATCAATCAGGTGAATACTCTCCATGCAGATATCATGAAGAATATTCAACCATCAATTCAGGAGCACATTGGTAGGAATGTTTTGATATGTTATTTTTGCATTAACTTTCAAATGGTTGCTCAATGAATATTTTGATTCGAAGTTCAATAATTGATACTTGTTGGATTATTTATAGAGCACATCTTCTATATTATTCGATTTATTTTTAGATGTTTATATATTGTATGAATATTTTCATAAAATATAATATATATTAAACATATATGTATCATTAAAACAAATTTATTTTATAAAATATAAACAATTTGAAGAGATGATTTTGTAATTGATAGAGTTATAAAAATATATTTCAATCAAAATATATCATTATATATATATATATATATATATATATATATATATATATATTAATCTGATATAATATATCTGCAGTAAAAAAAATCTGATATAATTTATTAGATTTGAAATATAAATTAAGATTAACTTAGAATTCATTTAATGTAAAACCAAATATATTTTTTTCATTACCGATAAATGAGCAGGAAGTCATGCCATGCCAATTAAACTATAACAATCAATAATCATAATTTAATTTATATACATAATTAGTATAACTTTTTTCATAAGAATCTAATAATATTTGATGATGTTTTTACTACATCATCCTATTAATTAATGTGGTGTGATAATAAGATGAATTTATACGATTTTAATTTGATGCACATGTAAAAAATAATAGACTCTTGACTCCTAAAAATTTCATGATAAATATAATTTTAAGGTAATTGTTATAAAATTTAATAAATTATCATCCGATAATATTGTAAAAACTCTTTACACGTTCCATACATAAACTATTTACTGATTTTTTTTTAAATGTCTGTATAAAAAGTTTGAATATATAGGTTATACAACGAAAGTTTTTTTCTTTACTAATTTCGTACTGAATGTGTTAAATGTATTTACACCGTGTTTAATCATGAATTATTGTATATTGACTTTTATAATTATTATCTTGAAATGATATTTATTATGATTTTTGAATAATTGATAATGTAAAACTTTTTATATAAGAAATTAAACTTACTAACACTTTTATTTTGATGCACAATTTATATAAATTTTTTTACTTGTCAACCAATATCATAAATAGGACTCTTAAAATAGTTATTACAAAAGTGAATAATTTGATCATACATAACAATTCATATGTATATTCTAATTGAATTCTTTAAGTTAATTAAAATTAAATAATAATATTAGAAGATATTAAAAAAAGATGAAATATTTAATAAAAACATGAACCTTAATGAAAAGCAAAAAAGTCGTTATTTTAGAGTGAATATTTGAATTTGTAATATAAAATCGGTATTTTTTTTTTTGGGGAATGGAATGGGTAGATTAAATTACATCAATTTTTATTTTTTAATTACAAGAAGAAAACCAAAACCAAAACCGGCGGAAAAACGTCAAGGTTTGCTTTTAGCTTGGAATTCTAGTTTTACTCACATTATTTATGAAACAGATTCCGTGCCAACTTTGAGTCTCATCAATAAAGAGGATTCATCTCTTTATCCTTATGCTGAAGTGATCAACCGCATTCATTGCCAAGTCTTCTTTTTGTCATGTTTATTGAGAGGGAAGGAAAACTGCTATTAGCAAAAATTTAGGGTTTAAAATTTAAGATTTAGAGTTTAAGGTATATTCAGAGATAAAAACTTAATGATAAATTGTTATAAAAATGTATAGAATAAGATTTTAAAAAATAAATTATAAGTAAAGGTTTGTGTGAATTGTTATAAATTTATATTACCTAAATTCATTTTTTTACAAAACCTAAATTTGATTTTTATACATACTATAGCGAAATACTTTCACATATAATTTATCATAATTTCAATAATTGTTTTTTTTAATAAATGACTTTTTTAAGATGCACTCCTATTTGGGAGTCTCAAATTTCATCAAACAATGAACTCAAAAGGGGGCAAAATGTACGGCTAACAATACTTACAACGCACTTGAAACAACGGTCAAACAAAAGTGTTAGTAATTTATATTTTTTAATCAAAATGTTTTATGATATAAATTCTAATTAATTCTTTAGTACAAAATAAATCTAAGAGAGAAATATTCATCCTCTGACAAAGATTAATTAGCTCTTACCAATGCTGACAATGCTATGTTTGCCTGGCATTTAACTCTTACCCTCAGGTCCACAGATTCTAGTTCCACTGCGCCCACCGTGCCACCCAGCAAAAAAGGTTCCCCAAACAGGGCTAATCCCAAAAAAAGGCCACAACCCTCTCACACGTGTCGTTCACACGAGTGCCACCCACCTCTCTCTATAAATCTTTCTAGAAAGTTCCCTCACTCCCTGAACCTGATCGATCTCTTTACCAGTTGCCACACTACACCGAGATTCCCCCTAAACCCGTTTGCGTTGTTGTGAGTTTCGCCACCTAAAGTTTGAATCTTTTCTGTGTTTCCTCATCCGGGTCCTGATCCCTTTCTCGGATGCGTGCAGGTTTGCGAAGAAATGGCGACTAAGAGGAGCGTGGGAACGTTGAAGGAGGGTGATTTGAAAGGGAAGAGGGTGTTCGTGAGGGTCGATCTGAACGTGCCTTTGGATGACAACCTTAACATCACCGATGACACTAGAGTCCGTGCTGCTGTTCCCACCATCAAGTACTTAACTGGTCATGGAGCCAAAGTGATCCTTTCTAGCCACTTGGTATGTTCTTTATAAACCATTTTATTTTTAATGTGGTTTTTAGGTATCTGGGTGTGTTTTGTTTAAGTCTAGGAATGATTTGGAATCTGGGTTTGTGTTTTGGTTGGATTTGATGTTATGTTACTATTGTGGGTTTTTGTTAGATTGGGTATTGGCTATGTGTATGTGTGTTTTATTGATAGTAACTGGGAAAAGGATGTCTTTCACTGACTAACATTTTTATATTTTCAGGATTTGAATCTGAAAGAGAAAAAAAAGGGAAATTAATAGTGATGGTTATTACTATTATAATTGTTTTTGTCCATTTGTCTCCAATGAGATGAGGGGATCTCATTTTATGGTTGAGTTTGATTTTTTTTTTTTTTATCCCAGTTGGGGTGGCATGTCTTTCTATTGAAATTGGGTTTACTGTGATTGATTTAGTGAGATCTGTAAAAAATAGCAGTTTGAACGAATGTTTTCTAACTAATATAGTTGTGGTTGTGGGGTTATCGTTCTTTTTTTTATTTAACTTTTGCTTTTGGGTGTATTAGTTATAGAGTGTGATTTGAGTGGTTGTGACTTGAAAAATGGTTTTGCCTTGACTATGCTGTTTTCAGGGACGTCCTAAAGGTGTAACACCTAAATACAGTTTGAAGCCTCTTGTGCCAAGGCTGTCTCAACTTCTCGGAATTGAGGTGTGCCTTATAAACTTCTCTATTTGGTTTTGTTTTGTTTTGGCATTCCTGACACCTCCTTTTTTATTGCTGGATTTACTCTTTATTCATTGTCATTTTCTCTTGATATAGGTTACGATGGCAAATGACTCTATTGGGGAGGAAGTTGAGAAGTTGGTTGCACAACTTCCAGAAGGTGGTGTTTTGCTTCTAGAGAATGTGAGGTTCTATAAGGAGGAAGAGAAGAATGACCCTGAGTTTGCAAAGAAGTTGGCTTCTCTTGCTGATCTCTACGTGAATGATGCTTTCGGCACTGCCCACAGAGCTCATGCTTCTACAGAAGGAGTGGCCAAATACTTGAAGCCCTCTGTTGCAGGATTCCTTATGCAGAAGGTTTGTAGGAACTAGGAAGTAATTGTTAGCTTCATTATATGAATGTTGGGTAATTTATGTAATTTATGCAGTTTATTCATCTGTTATTTGTTTAATTGTTTCAGGAACTTGACTATCTAGTTGGAGCTGTGTCAAACCCCAAGAGACCATTTGCTGCTATCGTTGGTGGGTCAAAGGTGTCTTCCAAGATTGGAGTTATTGAGTCCTTGTTGGAGAAAGTTAACGTTCTCTTGCTTGGTGGAGGAATGATCTTTACCTTTTACAAGGCTCAGGGTTATTCAGTTGGTTCATCTCTTGTGGAGGAAGACAAGCTTAGCCTTGCAACTACACTTCTCGAAAAGGCCAAGGCTAAAGGGGTTTCTTTGTTGCTTCCAACTGATGTGGTCATAGCAGACAAGTTTGCTGCTGATGCTAACAGCAAGGTACTGCTTTTCATTAGAGTTGGGTTTATGGAATGCTTCGTTTCTTGGTGAACATACAAAAAATTGTGCATTTTATGTGAAAATCCAAAAGCAGATTGGAGTTGCTTTACTTTGAATGTGGATAGCTAATCATCTTTAACGTACCGCAAATACACTATTTGTCATTCTATGGATGCAGTTAATTATGTTGCATTATTTAATCAAGGAAATATTAACATGACACTTTCAATACCTTTATGAAATTATGATCTTGTTCTCAATAGTAGATTAGTATTGTTTCAAAATATTTGGGATACTTAAAGCTTTGTTTGATATGGTTGCAGACTGTGCCAGCATCAAGCATCCCAGACGGGTGGATGGGATTAGATATTGGTCCCGATTCCATCAAGACATTTGGTGAAGCATTGGATAAGACCCAGACCGTCATTTGGAATGGACCAATGGGTGTTTTTGAGTTTGATAAGTTTGCCACAGGAACAGAGGTAAGAATGATAAAAAAAATAATAAATCACTTCATCTGCTATATTTTGAAAGATATTTGTAAAAGTACTCTTTGAGAAGCTCTTAAATGTGCACCTATAAATCTTTAGAGCATTACATGCACTAATGAAAAGCTCTCTGATGCTTTTAAAATCTTAAAACTTTTATATATAATTTGATGTACTTGATCGCGAGTAAGTGATGACTAAACCCTTTTTCTGCACAGGCCATAGCCAAGAAACTGGCAGAGCTGAGTGGGAAGGGAGTAACGACCATCATTGGAGGAGGTGACTCTGTTGCCGCTGTGGAGAAGGTTGGTCTTGCAGACAAGATGAGCCACATCTCCACTGGTGGTGGTGCCAGCTTAGAGCTTCTTGAGGGGAAGCAACTCCCTGGTGTCCTTGCCCTTGATGATGCTTGAGTAAACATCACTAGTTCCTCTGTAATTTGTGCTTTATATTATTATTATGGTTGGATTTCAGCCAACAGTGGATTGAGGTACAATGAGAGAGCTCTTGTTGCTCCTGTAGAGGCTTAATATAGGTTAGGTTTCGAAATAAGAGGGTTTTGTGGCATCCTTGGTGTTGCATTGAGCTTTGATCTAATTGTTCTTGAACAATGTTCATTTCAAAAGGAGTTTTACTTTGTTAGTTATGTTCCTTTAGTTTTATCAGTGACCAATTTTCAACTTTTCGTGTTAATTTCCAAAGTCTATTTTGATTTGGTAATGGTCCTCAATGGTTTGGTTAAATTTGAGTTTTATTTGTATATTCACATGGCTGGACATGAGTTAATTTGGGATGCTTTGATAAAATTACGAAGAGACCAAAGGTTGAAGTGCAGCTTAGCTAAGATCAGAATTAGGATTAACAATTTAGCGTGGCACTTGGGTATGGCTGGTCAATTAAGATTTTTTTTTTCATTGTGTTCTTTTCTCCCCACGATAATTTTTCATGTGCAAGTAAGGCATGGTCTGATGGTCAGTTTTTGTTTTTATATATGTTTGGTAAGAACCTTTATAACGACATAAAATGTCATGAAAATATAAAATGTCATGAAAATATATTAGTAACATTTATTCATAGACAATATTTATAAAAGTTTTTAGTAATATTTCTAATATGTGTTAGAAAAAAAATATTATTAAAGATTTTGTGTTCGGTGAATACTTGTCATAGGAAGAAAAAGACATAACAGAATAATTTAAATCATGCAAAGGTTGATGTTTAAGGTTATGTGTATGCTTGATCAAATGTTGAAGTGAAACTATATCTTTATGATGCATTCATGGGCCACATAATATATTGTTGCGTGTTTAACCCTCAATGAGATTTTGTTTCATTACTTTAGTTTTTATGTTTCAAATTGAGCACATTAAAGAGAATGAGGATTCTTGGCCATGAAGTTTTTTTTTTATATTTTTATTAATGACTTATAGCTTATTACTTTTGAGATACTTGATTATATAATTATTCTTTTGGTATAAGGTCCTGTATATCAGTATATACGCTAGAAAATACCCATTGATATGCATAAGATTACTTGAGAATGTTTATGACTTTTATGGCGTGTTTGATCCTTTAAAAAATAAAGGATAAGATATCATAAAAATACTTGTTCAAAGTTTGATTTAAAAAATGACTGAGGGATAATACAGAATAAAAAATGATGGATTAAACAAATACAAAAAAATTGTAACTCATTAAATTCTGTATAATTTTTTATTCAATATCTAATAAAAGTAAAAATATAATATTATCTCTCAGCTTCACTCCCCATACCGATGCCAATGACAGCCGTGCACCAATGTCTATCCCCCAACTCCGCGTGTGCCCTTGACGAGATTGTCTCCATCACTTGGTGCCCCGACCATGCCTAAACAACGTTGCTCTATGTTGTCACCATCCTTCTCTCCCTCGCCCTCCTTCGCGATGCCTACTCTCATACCCGAAATTGCACGTACTCCCCATGCCTCCAGTTCAAGGCCCTCAACCTCTGCCTCTCAGTCTCCCTCGATTGTGCCCCGTCGTCGCACAACCACGCCTCCGCTGATCATGACCCCCTCTCATTTCAAACTCTCTCATGGTCGTAATAAAACGCTCTGAAGCCAACTAGTGCTGCTACCCTGATAACTTCCACTTTTACCTCACCACCAAGCTCATTAATTTATTTTGAATTGTTATTTTTAATTTATAATATGATACTTATAAGATATAGTTTAAAAATATATCAACATAATTAATAAATTGTAATTTTTTATAACAATAAGTCTAAAATAATGCTTTAAAATATATCACAATATTAATAAATTATAAATATTAGTAAAACATGATAATGAATTTTATGTTAAATAATAAAATACTTTTAAAAGTTTCAAAAACTTGTTGTGTATATTTTCTTAGTGCAAACCAAACATTGCACATTACAAATAGTATTAAAGTAAAATTTATATTATTTTGCCCTGTACATAAGCACATCAAATAAAATAAATATAAAATTATTTGTACTGTATATCGACTATCAAACAACATACAATACAAAATTATCTCGTGACTTGGTTACTTGTTCAGTACTGTTATGTCTATCTTATCTTTTTATCAAATCAAGCGCACCCTTAACATTGAAATTCTTGAATAATAGTATCATATATGTTTTGTTATTCAGCTGCTTAAAATGTAAAGCTCAGGGTATTACAGTTTTACCTCCATTCAAACATACACCTATTAGAATATTATAAGTGTTTTTACTTACACTAAATCATGTGCGTAGGTAAAGGTGTCCTTCAAATTCAAGCCCTTAATATAGAATGCTCCTAGGTTTATAATATGTTAACATATAGAAACTTTAATATATTTTGTAACCATAAATTAAATCATCATGTTTATTGGAGTAAAAAAAAGATGTTGCACTATTAGTTGTAATCAAGGAATAAATAGGGAAAAAAAAGATCCCACACTGACATTTTACTCTTTTTCTCATTGCACAAATGTTAGTTTATTTAAGTTTATCAATCAATTTCTTTTTCCTAAATTAAATAAATAAGAGTTCTTTCGAATTCTTATTTTATTAAAATAAATTTTCAAAAGCAACTGAAAACATCATAATATTAATTATCAAAATTATTTAAGGCCATGCACTAATGATAAGAGTTCAGCAAACGACTTGCATCCACGGGCCACCCACAAAACCCGTAACCTGCACAGTATATGGACCTTGATATTTTTAGCCTGTTTAAATTGCAGACTTTTTAGTCCGTCTCGCTTAACATCTGGATCTCTTTTGGACTTCTTACATTTTAATAAAAAATATAATACTGATAAATAAGAGGTGTAAACAAAGTAAAATAAAATATAAAAGTATAAAATTTAAGTACTTTCTATATATAGTTGAATGGTTGGTGAATGATGATATAATATTTTGATTTTGTATAAAATTATCGATTAAGTAAACATGAAATAAAAAAAATACTTTTTAGATAGCTTAAGATATAAATTATGTTATTACTGTGGGCAAATAATTTTTTTATTTTTAGACAATTCATAGTTTTTAAAATTATTTAAAATAGATCAAATTTTACATTTTAAAATATAAATTTTTATTTCTTTTTAATTTTTTTTTTGTCAAATGCTAGCCGGCCCGCATCCTTAAAGGTCTAAAAAAAAAATGAAGTGATAGACATTTTGTGTAATTGTCTAGATAACTAGTTGGTATTCATAGTAGGTACTACTCTCAGCAAAAATAAAGCACCTACTTGGTATTCACGTGACTCAAAGCATCTGAAGTGATAGACATTTTGTGTAATTGTCTAGATAACTAGTTACTTACTATTTTTGTAAATTTGTTGATATTTAGTTTGAATGAGTCGTTATACTTAATTTTGTGCAGTTATCTTGATAATTAGTTACTTGATTTTTTTTATAAATATTTTGATACTTAATTTAAATAAATCTTGATACTTGTTTTGATATATTCTATAAAATAAACTTGTTATGCATCATGTTGTATTATTATTGATAAATAGTTATCAGGATAGTTACTTACTATTATAAATAATGTTTTTATACTTTGTTTGGATGTCTTGATACTTGTTTTGAAAAAACATACTTGTTGTCCACTATCAGGTTGATTTGTATCGATAAATTAATACTATATATATATATATATGAAGTAATTCTTTTGTAACAATGAACTTAAGTCAGTGATTGATCTTGTGACTAAGATATTGAATCCCGTTATCAAATCAATCTCCGAATTCTTAATTCGGTCATTGGCAATCAGTCACTGAATCAGTCTCTGGTCAATGGTCATTGGACCAATCTCTGAACCAGTTCCCAATTCCATTTCTACAACAGTCATCGAATCAATCTCTGAATTCAGTCACTAAACTTGTCTCTGACTAGCAATTTTTCAAAGAATCTTTGTATATCAGTCACTGAATCAGTCTTTGATTACTGCTCATTAAAACAGTTGCTGATTAACGATCATTGAATTAGTCACTATAAAACAACGAACACGGTTATAGCGGCCAGCGAAAGTTCATCTCTTAATTGGTCACTGAATCAACTAGCAACTGATTTGTTCATCTTAGCAACTGATTAATCAGTTGCTATTTACTTGTTTTCTTGTAGTGAATGATCACCATATTAGCGGGCTTGAATATCTAATTCATTAGTCCCTTTTTTCTAACCAAATAGCCACAATTGATTGAAGTCCATTAGAAACATTCTAACATCAATAACTTGGGATATATACTCTTTTCGTTTTTCATGTTTAATTTGATGACTTTGCTAGCCTTGCTGGTTTAAAACTTTGAAATGAGGGTTCCAAATAACTTTTTGTTTGACTCTGAATATGGATTATAAGTATGGCATAATAAGGTCATGCCGTCTTACTTAAAATTTTTGTTTATGACTATCAAGCTGGATTGATTGTTAAATTTTACATTAGAATAGTAGAAGTAACATGGATATATAATCGTTTTATGAAGAAGTAAAAATTAAATGAACATATAGTAAAATGACAATGCACGTTGTTGCAAAAGTGATACCAAAGGATGTAAATGGATATCACTTCTTAAAGAGAGTTATGAAAGGGCTACTTAATTTGCAAAGGGTGTGGCAAATTTTAGTATATATATATATATATATATATATATAATATTATTAACCCCAACAAATTTTGTTATTAAACCAGTAAGATATTCATGTGATTGTACGAGTCGTGTTGGAGTTCGTACATGTTCCAAATTGACTTAACTATATACTAATAAATTGATATATATAAAAATCCTTAATCTAAAGCTTAGTCATTATATTAAATAAATACTAATAAGTTGATAAATATTAAATTCATCATTGCAATGCACAACCATAAATTGATATATACTGATCTTTAATCTAAAATTAGTTTAGTCATTTAGTTTTTCGTTTTTTAAGAATGTATTCTTCATCTGTAAAATTCCTTTTTATTCTATATAATTATTGTAATTATATTCTTAATTACTTGTTCAAGTGCAAAATATTGATGTTACGAAGGTTACATATATTAATAATTATTTAGTACAATAAAAAAAGTTGCGCATGTCATTTACAAAAAGTCGTTACCACGAATCTAGACAGCTTTTGTGATATGAATGTAGTATTTTACTTTACTTTATACATAAAATATTAATAGTAATTAAACACATAACATTGAAATTATCACGCAAGAAACAAGTACAATAATATCTTTAGAAAACACTTTCTCTCAACACAGTTTTGTAACACTTTGTAAAATTTAAAATATTTTAATACTTTAATATGGTACTTTATTTTCAATCCGCTTCTATTTCATTTCATGTATATAATCCAAAACCCTAACAATTTACCTGAAAACATACTGGGTTAAATTTAAAGCAGTAGCAGTAACAACAGAATTTAAAGGCTTACGAAGTAAAAACCACGACAACAAGACACAAAACCAAAAGGACAAAAAAACAATAAAGTCATCACGAGAAGGCCTCCAAGATCATGATCAGTACCCCTGGTGAAGGGGAAGCTCTGCTGAACAGGGACAGAATAATCTCATGAGACTGATCCGCTTCTTATTTCTATCCGTCTTAATTTTACACTAAAATTTGTTTCTTATAAAAAAGGGACCAAAAGTAGTATTACATACTAATCAAGTACAGGCTGATGGTCGGAAAGTATGAAACAATCTTTAGGGGGTACGTGGTGGAATCTCTTAATACATTATCCTAATAACATCTTTATTAGAGGTGCGTGTTTTATAAAAATATTGGGTCTATATTAACTTTTTAAATGATGAATTCATAACTAATAGTATTCCTTAACATCCTGGTCGTTGGAAACCAAATGCATGCTTTGGCATCACAGCAGATTAACAGTATGATAAAGAGGAGGGGATGAGTGGCATCACAGCAGATTAACAGATCGAAGGGAACAAAAGGACATGCACAATCTGGCTGTATGACAACTGACAACAAGTAGCAGCATTAATTCTGATCCTTTCAGGATCAATAAAATGACTTAACTGAATTATACATATGTATCTAGCTATAGGGTGAGCCAATTCTTGTAATAGGGAACAATAGCAAACATATTTTTGGCTGTGGATGCATGGTATGCTGGATGGAGAGGTTAGGAATGCAGGTTTTTTTTTTTTTTGGAATATAATCATATGTCATATTGTAGCCATGAATTATTTACTGCTGGCAGGAAGATGCATTTTTTGCTAACCGAGTTAATTTATTCCTAGGGACATATTGCAGCGCTGTGTTGTTCTGGATTGATATGACCATAACTTGTGGTTATCCATAGCCTCCCTTATTTACTATAACCTTTTGCCTTTTCCAAGAAAAAAACATTAGTAATTGTCTAATTGATGTCTTCTTTATCATTTATTTATTTTTTTGTTTATTCTTATACTATAATTTAAAATACCCAAATCAGAAAGCAAGACTTTTTTTTCCCGTTAGAAAGCGAGAAATTGGTTCTCATTTTTTTCAATTAATCTTTAAATTTTAGTTATCTAGTGAATTGGGCCCTTTATTTTAGGTATTACAAATGTGTAATTTTAACTCCCCAAGTTGCAATTATGCCAATTGAACATTGTAGGTATCATAATTGCCTGATTTTAACCTCTCAATATCATAATGGTACAATTTCAGCCTCAAATTTCATAGATTGTGCAATTGAAATTTTGAACTAGTATTTTGGAGAAAAAAATCACACAATTACAATATATAAGAGATCAAAATTATATAATTGTAATACTTCATTGGGAGACCTAATTGACACAATTAGGACTTAGGGACAACAGTCATTAATTTACAATGTCCACGGGAGCTAATTGACATAATCAAAACTTGAAGGTTTAAAAATTTAAAAGCACAGTTTTGAGGAGAACAAAAATGCAATTAAGTCTTAAAAATAATCTTACAACACCCTTGTTTTTTTTTAAATCCAAAAATTAATTCATATATAATTTATTATTATGAATTTAATTATAATATAATTTATATATTTAAAACATTATTTTATTAATATAAAAGTAAACATTTATTCTATACAATGCACAAATTAAAGTTCCATAAAATTAAAAAAGTTGAGCAATAAATTATGTGTAAAGGAATGTAAGTATACCATGTATATTTAAATTTTTTCATTAAAAGTCCTATATGTTAAAAAAATATTGTCTATACAATAAAATAAGTATTAAAGTATGAAAGAATAATATTATCATTGGAACCGGAAGAATTAATGTTTTATTGTGTTTACAGGAGTAAAAATAATCAGGACACCCTTGGTTGTCCAACACAAAAAAAGAATAATCTTATCATTTATTGACTTAAATAAATTAATATTTATTGCCAAATGCATTAAATGCCATTAAATGTTGAATTTTTAACTTTTTTTTGTTTACGGTTATTTTGCTTATGGTGGAAATAAAAAATATCAACTAAATCATTTTTAATGTTAGAAATTTTTATTTTCTATGCTAATTAAATTTTAAACATGATAACAAAAATATTAAAATTTGAGAGACTAATGATGTTTAGTACTCTAATCTTAAATATAAGAAAAAAATATTTTTTCTTCTTAAATATAAGAAAATTTTAATTAATTTTATCTTATTTAATGTTATAATCTCTAAAATATCTTTTATTTAATTAAGATGCTAGTTTTCATGATTCTTTTTTATCCTTAATATCAAGTTTCATTGAAAGATAAGTTGAGAGAAAAATTATTTTCAATAAAATTAACTAATTTTCTTAATTAATATGTCATGTTTTTTCGTATATTTGAGACTAGAGGAGTAAGTATTATAGGATTACATGCCTGCTTAATCCTTAGACCAACAGATAAATTAAAAACACATGTGCCAGTCACATGTGTGCTTCTGTTAACGGAGTTAAGAACGTTTCGGGTGAGGGATAACAGCTGTTATGAAGCTAATAAATTAGTGTGTGGGGGTGGGGGGTTTGTAGGTTGAAAAAAAATAGAGGAATATAGGTGTAATAAGTCCAAACCCCATGAGCATAAGTGTAATTTATTCTATAAATAATTAATAACATTAATTATTAAATTAAAACTTGGAAAACAAATCATTAATTGCATTCTTAAAATAATAATTTTTCAAGCTAGTTGTTTTGATATTCCTCATAAAAATATTAATTAATCAAAAAAATCATAATTTGTTTTTAAGAAATAGTTGATTTTATGAGAAGATATTAAAATAGCATTTGATTTTAACTAGATTTAAGATTTTTTTAGCTTCTGGTTATTATTATTATTAGTCTAAACAAAAAGCTTCTGGTTATTTTTAACTGTTGAAACAAACACCCGAAAAATTGAAAGGAATAATTGTGTTTGTTTTTATAATATTTAAGTTTAAAATTATGTTTATTCCTTTTTATAATATTTCATCTATAATATTTTTTTATTAATTATTTTTAAACTAGAAATATAATTCAATAAAAGAAGAAAAAGAATACATTGACAAACAATTAAAAAATAAAAAATATTAATGACAATAATAATTTTTAAAATTATAAATTTAACAAATTTATTGTTATTAATTAAATTATTTATTTTTTAAAATTTTAATAAATTAAATAATTAAATCTTATATATAAAAGATAAACGAGTGCCCATTTTCAATTGTCAGAGAAAGGAACAAAATTTCAAGAAAAAACACATTAATGACATGCTGAAACAAACATGATTTGAATTGACAGTTGAAAATGTACTTGAGTGCATTCTTCTCTCTCTTAATTTATTAGTTACCATGACCAATAAATGCAAAGAAGGGAAGCAGTGATGGAAAAACAAAATTCATATAAAGAAGCGAAATGGCTATGACAAAGCCAAGCGTGAATTCCCTTCTTGCCATTCACCAACTCATCACTATATGCTACTTTTAATATCTCCCAATTGATCTATTTATATACCATAGACTTTCTCTTTGCCTGTTTCATCTCGTGTCTCAATATCCTCATTCTTTTCTTTTTCTTTTTCTCCTCTCTTAGTTGTTTTTTCCAAGGTTAGTTCGTTTTGCATGCTTCAGTCACCAACAGGCAACATGGGAATGTTGGAATATTTGTTTTTTGTTTTTTATTAGTTGATCACGATGTTGATCGATCAGCTTTAGATTTGCTCATTTTGTGATTTTAATTTCATTTAATTCTCTTTCATAATTTGTCTTTTCCTTTAATTTTCCTGTTTTCGTAAACATGTAGGTTTATAGCAGTTTTGTTGGTTCATCGTTTATGTTTGACTCAGTTTTATTTATTTATTTTATTTTCTGTTTTTGCTCAAAATATTTTGTTGACCATAATGGACTGTTTAATTTCTTTCTTATTCTTCTTTTTTTAATGTGTTTTAAAAGTTTTTTTTTAATTACTAGTCAATCTAGTAGAAGGTTAAAGATGATGAATTTTTGCTGTATGGGTTGAATTGGGTTATGAATCTTTGCTCAAGTTTGAAACTTTACGATACTCAGTGTTAGATTAGTGCCTCTCTTTCGTAAACCAATAATTCCCTCTCGCTGGGATGAGATAAATATACCATGAGGCTTAATTAATATATTTTTTATTTTTTGGGGGGCTTGGCTCTTTTAATTTAATTTCTATGTGTTTTTTTTGTCTTAGATCCTCAGATTTGACCCCTGGCCAACACGTTGGATAACTCTTCATTGTCCCAAATTATTTAGGTCAATGTAGTGCACATGCCTTTGGGTAGTTATAGTTTGTGTATATGCTGATTGGAATATATGAAGTGAAGTGTGCTAAACAATGTATAGAGTGAGCACAAGAATTATTTTGATTTTTTTAACTGTACTCTTAAGAATTAAAGACATTTTAATTTCTTTTACATGGCTTGATTACATGCGCAGGACTATAGTAGAACTTGCTTTGTCTAATTTCTGTCTGCCTTAGGTTTAGACAAATTTTCATGATCTGGTTGATTATCTCCTTAATTTTCAAATTTTCATTGCCAGGATACTCTATTTTGTGCATGGAGGAAACCAATTTGATCCTTTTGAAATTTGTTGGATGTATATAAAAAATTAGCCTATATATTTTTTTCTTTAATTAGACATGCCTCCGATTGCATCACCTTTTTTTTGTTACTGATTTTATTAAACATTGTAGTATCGGTGTTTATTGTTATGCTGGATTTGTGAATCTACTCATTAAGCTCCTCTTAAATACACTTGGCTAGTCTAATGTGTTATTTGATGCATTATTTCTAACCATGAGTGATTAGATGCGCATTTAAATTCTTTACCGTCAGCTTCTATTACCCCAAGTCCCCAACCATTCTTTTTTATCAATGGCTGTAGAAAAGCACACTTTCCTTTCAATAGTGATGTGGATGATCATTCTCTTGGTGGTAGTAAATAAAATAGGTTAAGAAGTTTTAGTAAACGGAATCAATTTGAGTTTGAGACAAGCAATCGAATTTATTTAAGAAATATCTCCTGTGGTTTGGTTAATTCGATCAACTCATTATGATTAACATGTCCCCTTTTGGAGGATTATGCCCAATAACTCAATTTATTTGTCTCGTCCACTGATACCTTCTCAACTTCAACTCCTCAAGTAGTTTCAGTTTTATGTTTTATATCGAGTTTCAGTTTAGCAAATTAGTGATATATATGCTTTACACAGATTTGAAACCTAGTATAGAGCTGGACACTGTTTTATATTATTTTTTTCTGGCAGTAAATTATTTTTCCTGTTGAGATATATTGTTTTGAAATTAGAACACAGTTTTACCAGCTAGAGTTCTATATTGAATGAACCTTTTAACCTTAAGTTATATTAAATGAATGTATTTAAATATTATATTAATTGAACGAGAGGATGAGACTTACTGTGCTTAATCAATTGAATGAATTTAATAACCATAAATTTAAGTTTTATTTTGATATTTTTTTCTATCAAATAGGATTAAATTTTAATTTATACACGTCATTCTCATATGATATTGTGATTGATATTACTAATAGTTATGGTACTTCTTTTTTCATTCATGGGTCTGATTGGTGATCTTCTAGTTAGATTAATTATATTACTTAACATTTAGAATTTTATCAAATGATTTCACTCTTTCCTTTGTAGATAAATACTGAAAAATAATAATCAAGGATCTTTTCTGAATTTATTAAGGATGACATCGAATAATCGCAAAAGCAAAACTGTTTCTGAAGACATAACTTCAAAATCTGAAGCTACTAAGGGAAGTGTTGGTGACAATTCATACAAGCTAGAACATGCTGTAGAAGAGAATAGAGTAAGCTTGTTTTTGCCTTTTGATTCTCCTTTGCCAAATTTTTCTATATCCTCATCATATATATGTATCTGTATTATGCATATGCTCATTTTAGCATTACTGTTCAAAATTATTTGTTAGGTGACAAAGGTCAAAGCTTATTAGTATCTCCTCTTCTTTGTTATCTCATCAATAAATTAAAAAAAATCTAGAAGATTGATAATTTAATTGAAGAATACTCCGTAAGTCTATAGAGTTCTACAATTACTTCACTTCTATATCCTCCTTGAATATAATTTTTAAAAGTTTCATAACAATATACAGGACTTGGTTATTGTTTAATAATTGGTGACCAGAAAAAAGTAGGACCAGGTTCCTTTCATTTCCAAATATACAAGTCAGTATTAAAAAATGCTTTTAAAATAACTAAACGTAATTTTAGAAAGGTAAGTAGCATGTGTAATATAGATGAAATTTTTGCGAATGTTATTGTTATGAAACCATCATATAAATACAATTGTTTTAATATAAATGTTGAACGTGGCTTAATAAGTTTGATTTCTTTAAATATATACTTTTGTTTGATTTGATATTTGTTTCATTTGAAGTCTATTCCTGAAGGAGAATTGAGATGCCCAAACTGCTCTCACAATGAAGATATTTCAAACTCAACAGAGAATTTAAAGATACATCAGAAGCCAAAGTCCACCTCAGCTGATGAGGTATGCCATAAAATTAAAGTTTCTCTTCATTTTAAACTGTAATGACCGAATATTGTAATTAGGATGATAACCAAGATTTTCTATCCTACTTTATAATCTTCAAAATAGTTTCATGGTAAACATATGTTTTTTTTTTCAAAATTCTAAAATCATTGCTTGGAGTCAGGAAAGGGAAACACAACAACCGATGATGAAGAAGAAAGAAGTATGGAGACGACAATGGGAAGTAGAGGTAGCGAAGAAACAAGGAAAAGAAAGAGTTTTTCACCAAGATTGTACAAAACATGCTTTTTCGGTAATTATAATAAGACTTAAGTATAATTTTATTCTCTCTAATTTAATGTCTTTTCATTTTTAGGCCTCGCACAAAACACTGGTAGTTGCATGCAGATATTATCTAATTCACTGTGGGTCGTTATCATGAGTGATTAGAGTTTTGATTTAATTTTATCATTTTCTTCAACTTAGGCCAACCTTTCTATCTGTAGTGATTTCATGATTTGATATATTTTTTCACTTTTTCTATAAAGATATTGTAGAATAGGTTGTAAAAGGATTATTGGTATGCATTTGTCTTTTTTTATTTTACCATTATTTTAATTATATATATAGATTGTGAAACCATTTGGTTACACAAACTAGTTAATGGACACTTTAACTTCATATTCTCATTAGGTTTTCCAAATGTGGCATTTGTTTCAAAATAAGTGTGGGTCCTCATCACTCATTTTATCCAAAGACTTGATCCTATTTATTGCTTTGCACTAGTTCTGCTGGAGAAAATTTGTTTTACAATTCTTCTTTGCACATTATTATATAATTTGTATTTCAAAAGAAGTTAGAAAAGTAAGATATGCATTAGAAACACTGTAAAATAAAATAAGTGAAATCTGAAGTCTTCAGTCAAATTTCTCATAGAACCTTCTTTCACACGTACGGAATAAAAAATTCCATTATTAATCTATTATCCTGAAAGTATTACCATATATTTTCCATTGATAATATTTGTTGCTGCTATGCCATTTGATGAGTTTTATGCTCCATAATTGCCAGCCCAATACATCAGCTGAATTAGGTAACATTGAAGTTAAAAATAAAGGGGGAGCTACAGTCAACAAAATAAATATTGAGAATCTTGTGCTGGTTAGGTACCACTCTACCTTCTCTTAATGGTCTGCAGCTTGATTTATTTAGTGGTTTATTATGATTATTATTATTATTATTAACTTTTACTGGCAATTTGAAATATTTGTGTTTTCTTCCATGATTTATGCCATATTATTTCCTTTTTTTTTATCAATCCCTTTAATTTAACCGTGTCATTTATTGACCTTTTACCATGTCCTCTACTTAGAGTTTTTTAGCTACTTTTATGTTAAAATCGTGCTTTACTTAATCCTATCTTTGTCAATGTAGAATCTGTTTATTTATTTTCAGTGATATATTCTTTCCAAACAAATTTTATGATTGGACAAATGTACATCATTTTAGAAACATGACACTTATGTTTGCTGTTTGATGAGGGAAAACAGTGAAGTTGGCGGTACCATGGAACCAATGAATAAGAATTATATACCCTCAGATAAGGCAAGAAATGAATAAAGCTAATGCTCTATGTTTTTTCATTAAATTGTGAGTTATGTTTCTCTCTGACTTGTCCTTTTTTGTTACAGGTCAAACAGGATGCAACCATGCAGCAAACAGAAGAAATATATGCTGATCAAGAAGACCAAGCCAAAATAACGAGACCGTAAGTCCACTAACTTAAGTGTTGGTCTTGTTTCTATCCTGTAAAATTTTACCTTCATACATGAAATATGTTCTTCAAGCAGTGATAAACTTCCAATAAGAGGTGGAAAAAAAGTGGCTTGGAAGAACACACAGAAGGAGCTCATAGAATGTTTAGGACGAGCTGCACCTATGAAAACTACTGAAGGGACAGAAAAAGAAGCTTTCAAGAACACAACCCTTGAATGTTCAGGATCTGATGCCCTAAAGCATCTCTTTGATCTTGAGAAAAGAATGCAAAATCAACTTGCTTCACTGAATGCTTTCATAAAAGGTAATTAGGGTATTAATACACTGGCATGATGAAACATAGAAACATCAAATACATAGACTGGTGAGTACATGATCTCAAACCTTGGCAATAACTGAGCGATGTTTTCTTTATTCTAGGTCAAAATGCTCAATCTTCACCTCACATGGAATGTAATAATCTTCAGGCTAGTTCCACTTCAAACCCTTCATCAAATTTACAGGTACTACGATTTCCACACCTTATTTTTCTTCCCTTTTTATGGTACAAAGATTATTTCTCATTATATTTTAATGGAAAACTTTCATCATCGGGCTAACTAGACCAAACTCGTGATTTTTGTTAGATGGTTTTAGCTTCTGGTTCTACATCCAGACCAGAAAGTATTGGTACAGAAGGCCCAAGGAAACCTATCCCTAGACTTGGCATTCCTCCATTCCATGTTGGTGTGGGGAATGAAGAAGGCCTCAACTTGGGAAGGTTCATCCCCTCCTCAAGTTGTGCATTTCGTCCTTACCATCAAGGATCTTCCTCAAGAGGTTTTAATTCAGTTCAACCCTCGGCTATTGCTCATAGGGAAGTAATAAACGCCAACTCGAACACAATGGCTCCACAACTTCATGGTCTATATTTCAATGAGAGGCCTAATCTGCTGGCTCAAAACTTTATGCCCATGAGTGTGCAGACACTACAAACTCCACCATTTTCTCTCAGTGCTACAAGAATTTCTCCTCTAGCTAATGTTGAGACTGAAGCTCGACCTCAGTTGCTGTTGGGTGGTCGATTCCTGCTCTCGAATGATAATGTTATACTGAAAAATAATGTAAGTCATGACACTGACAATACTAAGTGAAATCCTATTCAGATATATTGAAGAGAGTGAAGGTTCTTTGTATAATTAAAACTTAGCCGATCTTCTTCACTCGACAGATACATGGTTATTATGAGAACTTTCCTGACTTCAGCAACAATTATCCAAGTGTTGTCTTAGTACTTGAACATCACCCCAACAATTTGAAAGGCGGAACAGTGCTATGGTACAAATTAGCAATGATTTCTCTCGGTCAAACTCATAGTTAACTTCATCTATTTCTATTTCCAATTGTGTATCAGTTGTTTCAATTACAATAATGACTAGTGTATGGTATGAATTAATTAGTTTTACAGCAAAGCTCAGACTAAAATGGTTTGTTTGTTTCTTCATGGCTAGTACCTATGCTATTAATGCTATTATCTTGAAGAAATCTGTTTGTGTATAAATTTCTCATTATCTTGAATTAATAGATATTTTTCTAATAGGTGTTCGTGTTAGTGCAACCATTGAGCGTATGAATAAATTGACGCTGTTATTCTAGTTTAAGCAAGGGTTTTGAGTTCGAGTTTTTAATATGTAACGATATTAAATATCCAAGCAAAAGTTTTATTGCTTATAGTAATCTAACCAGACTATTACCTATAGAACCTATGATCTATAAAAAAAATAGATATAGTGCAACAAATATAATAATTGAAGAGTACAAGAAAATATAATCAAACTCAAAATTTTGTGTCCAGCCAGTCGTGGTGGCTGCTTAGTCCCAAATTTTAAAAAATGAGATCTACTCTATTATTTTGTTGTCCTTCAATTAGGTAATTGAATAACATTTACTAAAAGAAAAACACTTGTACTCTTGGGATGTCTCAACTTAGTGTAGGAGTCTCACAACAACTAAAGAGAACCTGAAACACATCTATCATGAGTCAAAATAACAAATTATTATTAGATTTAAATATATTTTTTATTTCTATAATTTAGTATTTTTTTAGTTTAAAAATCAATTTTAATCTTTAACACTTTCAAATTTTTCTTTTTAATCCTGCTGTCAAGTTCCCTTACAAAAACATTCAATATGACATCAACATATGATGTCATTACATGCCACATCAGAAATGTCATGCATGCCAACAATTTCATGTCATAATGGTATTATAAGAACTAAAATGAAAAAAAAAGTTACAGAAATTAAAAATGTATCTTTTTATAAAAACTAAAAATATTAATGAAAAATAAACTTACAATGATAAAAATGATAAAAAAAAATACATAAACTTATAATGAAAAAATGAAATATTTCTAGCCACAAACAAATATTTAAGCTTATATATATAATTATAAATGTAATTTAAAATTAATATAAAATAAAAATAATGATTTAATGAAAAGATTTTAAACCATCAAATTTAATTAAAAATGATAGAAATAGAGAATGAAAAATAATATTATTTGGATTTATAGAAATAATAAAGAAAATACTAGTTTTTTCCTTATTTAAACAAGTGAAAATAAAAAAACATTGTAAGAGAATTCTATATGTATAATAAATTGTACGAATATTGTTCCAACCAACGACTATCATTCTAAACCTTTCGCTCTTATATTCGTACTATCAAGAGAAATGCTTAATGTTCTTCCACAATCAATAGTATGTTGCCACATTTTTGAAAGAGTTTGACCTTGCTAATAGTGGTTATATGTTCAAATTCTTTTTAATGAAGTGAAAACTGAAAACACATGATTCAATGATAGTGTGGAAACTTTTAACACTACTAGTACTAGTGGATCAAAATTAAATTTTATTAGAAGTAATACATATTTTATTTAATAATTAGGACATGGTAGTGGATCAGGTGCACTATATATCTATTTGGTTTAACTTAACATGAACTATTAAAATTTTTTTATTTGACCTATAAAATCTGGAAGTCATGAGTAGGGTCAGGTGCAGAACATTCGATAAACCCTGTTCATTAACCTCCCTTTGTTCGTCGGCAGTTTTGATTCAGATATTTAAAATATGGTTCAACAGATAAAATTGACAGTAATACAACTTTTAGATAAACTATTTCAAAGAATCCACATTGGTTGATTTTCACTAGAAGGTCTATGTTAGAGACGTTACAAAGGAATTCACGTTGAATGCCATTTTATTTTCCAGCTCATGTTATGAAGTCAAATTTTTCTTTGATCAAGCACTAGTTCAATTTTGCTTTCTTTTTTATGAAAAAAATTATATTCATCTGTTCTACATACTAATTTGATATCTAATGTCTATTCCTATTTTTCATTTTTGTGGAAATTTACTGGATTATTTTCTAGTGGTTGTTTGTTTCCCTTAAAGCAACATTTTCCAACATTTGGCATCTCTATTTGCAGGGATTTTTACAACCAGATGAAGTTCACATTTTTGGCTATATGCAAGGACAAAAATATCTGATAATGAATTGAGAAACCGGTTGCGTGGGTGAGACTTTTTGTCATAAACTAAAATACATATCTTTTTTCTCAAGATTTCTGAAATAAGTAAATAAATTGTACAAATATCACTTATAGCCTGCTACTGAAAAATTGTTGATCTTGATTAGATGCAACTGGATTGTGTTTGCAACATCAGTTGTGTTCTCTAAATAGTAAATTATATGAATAATTAGTTAGAGGCATATTTGATGGTTCTATGCTTATGCTAAATTTTGCAGTTGTCCAAGGTTTTATAACTTTCTTTAATATTGAATATATGCATAATCGATATATTGTTTCACAAATTTAAATATATATAAAATTATGTCTACGATTTAAATTTTTAATTTGTTAATGATTATTGGAAAATTATTGAGTTACTGGCATAGAATGTTGAATTTTTATGGATTTAATTACAATCATTTTATACGTAAAAGAAATTTGTTTTGTATTAGTAAAATGGTCTCTTGATTTTTTATAATTTTTTTTTTAAAAAAAAGACATTCTGAGATGAGTATTTAGAGAACCATCTTAGAAAACTGTTTTAGAATCTTTAAATTTTTTAAATTTTTTCTGAAAATCATCTTAAAATTTTCATTTTTTATTTTTAATTTTTAAAAGAAAGATATTCTAAGATGATTTTCGCATAAAAACCTTTCGTAAAAATCGTTTTAGAATCCTCAATTTTTTAATTTAAAAAAAATACATTTTAAGACATTTTTTAAGTTAAAACTTTTTAACATTTTAAGATGGTTATTTTCCTAAAAATCATCTTAGAATAGTAGTTTTTCAACGATAATTTTTTAGGAATCGTCGTGAAAAGTCTTTACTTTCTATGATGTTGACTTCAAAGACAATTCAAAATTGTCGTCTAATGTCCCTAAAAAATTATTGTCGAAGATCCTTTTTCTAGTAGTGTTATCCACAACGACGTCGTCGTTGGTTCACTTCTAGAGCTACCCATCAAATTTGCTTTCCAGAACCAGTAGCCAAGACCTGCATCTCTCACTTCAGTCCTTGCTAGACCCAATTTTGCTTCACCAGAATCACCACAACAATAAGCACATGCTTTTTGTCGAAACCGAGTTTGAAAACATGGTAGCATGGAATAGCAGTAGTAATAATAATAATAATGCTGCTTCTAATGATGCTTATGATGGTGGTGGATGAAGGTGTGTTTAACGCTCCTTTGACTTTGACAGGGCTGGCAAAGGTGGTGCCGTTGGCGGTGGTATTTGGTCAAAATTACCAATAGGGATTCAATGTCATACACTTTTTTAACATCCAATGATTATTACACATTACCGTCAACGTTACCCATTAAGAGTCAACATTCAATTTTGGAGTTTTAGACTCAAATTGTCAGATTGAAAAAAAAAATGGGAGACTCAATTGATGAATTAAATTACAGGAATATCAAATTAGTAAGTTGGGATAAATAAGGGGACTGTTTTTACAATTAAGTCTTTATATTATGTATTTTGTTTTGAGAATAAATTGAATAATAGATAAAAAAACATAAGAATAAATTGAATAAAAATGAGATATATTTTTTTGATATTTATTAAGACTATCTTATTTGTTTAATGTAACAAACTATATACTTTTTAATGAAATTAATATGTATTTTTATATAATATATATTTATATTTTCAAATACTTAAATATAAAAGGTCATATTTATTATTTCTCCTCGGATCCATAAATTCTCAAGACCGATCCTATATATCTGCATTGCAATAAATTTGAACGAATTGCATTGATTTAAAAGATTTCTCTGACAATCGGTTCTATAAAATTAAAGGAAGCAAGAAATAAAATTAAAGATTTCTTTGGTCATTTTTTTCTTTTCTTTTTTCCATTCTCTTGTTTCCTTTCCTATAGCATCAATCCGTTGGTTCCACTCTAATTACAAAGCTCTCAAATGAAACACTATATAACTGTTTGGGATATAGAGTCCTCGTAATCATAATTTGATTGGCAAGTCGTCGTTAGGTTACATGATAGAGCAGCTATCGCTACTCCTGTAAAAAGAAATCCATATGATTAGATTATCCTATTATAATTCACGCTAAAAATATGAAAATGAAATATATTTTTATCTCCTATAAATATGACTTCATTTAAATTTAGTCTTTTAAAAAAATGTTGGTTTTGATCCCTACGATTTTTTTTTAGAATAATCTCCATTTTCACTTGTTATGGTGACATACCATGCATATAACATGTCACATTAACCATTTTGAGGTTACATGTAACGCGACATGATTACATGCATGTTACATTTTTGGAGATAGGAATTATTAAATATTTTAAAAATTTATAAAGATTAACCAAAAAATACCTTGAAACTAAAACTATATTTTTTCCAAATATGATAAGTGTCATGTTCTGAGAGAAAGAAAAGTTGTCTTTGGTCAAGTTCAGTTCAATATATAAGTCCAGTTGTATCTATATAAATTCCTATGAAAAATGTGAGCATTCAAAATTAGTACCTCTTTGTTTCTTCATATTTGCTGAGAGTTTCCTCAAATTTTAGCCAGAGAGTGCTTGTATCTTGAGGGTTCACATTTTTTGGCCCTACAAAATATGCTTGAACAAAAAAGTCCGGTGGCCTTTCCCTGAATTGCAAGTCAGTAATGATTAAAGTTGATTTATTTTTTGTCCTGTAAGCATATATTTTAGTTCTCCAAAATGCAAGTGTCATCAATTTAGTTTTCAAAACACGTCAAGATGATCTTTCGGTGTCAAACTTTGACATCAAATCAATTAGTTCTTCCATGTTCAATTTTGACTTCAAATTACTCCAAAAGGATCAAGTTGATATTGAAATTTGACATAGATCATTTCAATGTATTTTATTATTAAAGGACCAAACTAATGCTACTTTTTCTTGAAAGACCAAGATGGATGCTTTACTCTTTTCTTTGACAATAATGTTACAGGTCACAGTCACACACTTTCTAATATTTTAAAAGGAATTTGTGAGAGAGATCATTGTTGCCCTCTATATACCCTGACCCTTCCCAAACTATATGTATGTCCCAAAATAAAGGAATATTTGCTTATTTAGATTCCTATTGGTTTTTAGTTTCCTTCCAAATTTTTCACTACAAAGTCTCCTATTCCAAAATCCAAACTGCAGGGATGGAGACAAGGGGAAACTAGTGGTTTCATGGACATGGAAGGTCATTCATGCAACTAAGGTAACTTTACCCAAAAAGAAAAATATTTAGCGGGGTAATCAAATTAGACATACCTTCCTTCATATTCTGATAACCATGCTACATAAGCAGCACCAAAGTACATGGACACAAATGGATTGTTAAGATCATCAACAGATTCAAGTCTATAAGCCCTATAGCCCAATTCCCTGCAAAAAACAAGACATTGAACACAAACATCAGTGTGAAGGAAGAAACAAGGGCATTGCTCAAATACTACTATGTCCAGTTTTGGCAAAATTAAGATACAATCATACAAGTTTATCTTTATAATTGCAAATCTACAGTAGTTGCAGACTTGCAGTATCTAAAAGCTTTCTGAATGGTAGAGCTTTGAAACAGATAACTGAACTCTAGAATTTGGCAAAGTAAAAAATATTTGCTAAAAAGAATGTCATCACGGTACTTGTTAAAATTGATGATAAAATAGATATTGGTCTAATGCCAAAATTTTACAAATTTCCAAGATTAACAAAGTATATTACACGCACATAGATACATTAATGTTTCATCAATATATATTCTAGAAGGATAATGTTGGATATGTGCTATACATACAAGTAAAGCCAGTAAGCAGTGGAGTAGTCAATCCCCATTATTCCAGGTTGTTCTCCAACTCCATGTAGAAAACGCTTGCTTAGAACCTCCCCAATGGCACAAATTACTGTCTGTGCACCAAACAATATTCCAGAAAAATCAGAAGGAATTCATGTATTACTATATATTACCAACAAATGCATGTCAAAAAGACACAATATTGAATTTGAAAAGCTGAAAAATACCAGAAATCTCGTTTTAAGGGCATTTTTGAATATTTGTTAAATTTCATAATCTCATAATGGCGACTCAAAAAACGTATTGAAATTTCCTTTCTTCTCTGAAGATTAGTTAGCTTAATAACCCTAAACTTTATATTAAGATAGGGTACAACATCAAGCTATTATAAGTTTATAACACATGTCCCTATACAACTATGTTAAACTCTAGTGAATAGTGTCAAATGTGTACGGAATTCAAGCCACAAGAATTGGCTAGTGGTGAGAGATTCAGATAGTTTGCATGAAATTATAAATCCAAATCACACTGTCAATTTGCCATCTTTGTACCAAAAAACAGTATGCTTGGACTTTGATTTATACACATATTGCTTACTACCTGAAGAGTTCTCAACTTTTCAACCTTCAAAGTGTGTTATAGGTATGCTGGAATGCATTTATCCTAATCATTTCAAATTTATACTAAAACCAAACTCCTCCAATTAGACATACTTACGGATTTAATTTTCACTGTGCTGAGGTATTTGTATAGAATTATATCTGCAATTGCCTGTAAGAAAAAAAAATTAAAATGATAATTTAGAATTCACATATTGCATACTAATTTTATTTCTTAAACACTAAATATTACAGTGTATGTTATCATGGAATGGACAAGACACAGAAACATGATCCCCATTTTGGCTTGGTGTGAGAGAAAAATAAAAAGAACAGAAAAAATCCGTTCAGTTATTAGTTTACTTCCCACTTCACATGTTGTAAGATATTTTCACTTGAATTTTTTGCTACTAAAAAAGATGCATAAATGATGTGTTCTTTTTAAAAAGTACAAGTTTCATTGTTAGACTCTTTCTATTGAGGATTAAGTAAAAAAATATAAAATAAGAGTCTAACAAATTTTAAGAATTGTAACTTATAGATTTCAAAATATTTTCAATAGAAAAGGAAAAAAAAGAGGATAAATATATTTTTTATGTTAAATAACAAAAAAAAGTACAAGGAATGAAACCTAAAAATAGTAAAAGCCATCTTGTAAAATCCATCCAAAAGAATGAAATCTTTACAAAACATGCCAAACAAACTTCTGCCACAAAATTATGTATTGAAGTTATAAGATTGGACTAAGAATTTCAGAAAGTAGTAAGCACTATTATCAATCAAAGTCATCAAGACTTTCATAATGTGCAACTTTGGAGAAATGCATCAAAGAAAACACTAGTTAATGCAAAATTTATTCGTTACTACTCCCTTTGTTTTTTCTTAATTGTTCACTTTGGAAGATAACCCAAATAAGGAATGGAAGCAATAATATCCCCATTTAAGTTAAAATTGATTTTAACTTCTTAACATATCCTTGCAATGTTATATCTCTCCCATTTATAACATTTGTGTAAAATATTTATGCATTAGTTATGCATTTGATTTATTCATGTGTCCCTTTTTTTTTTTTGAACTTTTAAGTGGATATGTAATTACTCACAGTAACAGATTCATACCTTCATTTCTACTCGGGATAGATATGGTCTCTTCTTTTCATCATGTGCAAACCGCACCTTTCCTTGTTTTTGTTTGGATTTATTCCACTCTTTTCGAACCTCAAGATGATTCCACATAGCTTCCATATCTTCTGGGGCTACTCTGGAATCCCAATATGTGTCAACACTTGCATCTTCATTTAAAATATAAAAAATTAGTCAGCCAATATAGAAATACAAGGCTAATTTTAAGCCTATACTATGATAAATTTATAATATAATTAAAATCATAGAAGAGAAGACTGAAAATATTCAGATCTATAACTATATGGCTTAGACACATCATATGGAATAAAGAAAATCATTAATATTTTATGATAAATATCAACAAAGAAAATCATTAATATTTTATGATAAATATCAACTTAAAAGCAAAGGCACAATCCAAGAAAAAACCATCAACATTAAACTTTCGACTGTTATGGCACTGGCACAATCTAAACATGTGACAGGGTCATTTATAAGTGCACATAGTCAGTTAACTTCTTAAAAAACTCATTTTTCTCTTCATACTTTTGTAATTATGCCTCCTTCAAGTACTTCTTGATCTTATAATTTTTTGTCTATAGCATCTACAACCAACATTCTAAGACTGGATGCCAGAAAACTAAGAAAAATTGAACTTACAATTATCCAATGTATTTAAGTATATATTAATTGGATTTTTAGGCATGACTACATGACAAAATGACTACTAATACACGTTTGAGAGATAAAATTTGGGATTTCACAGCAACCTATCATCCCATAGAAATATTTTTTGTTTATGTTCGTGACATTGTGAACCAGAAACTACATTAAGGAATGAGCTTAGACTGTGTTGTTGCTTGTAATTTATCTTGACACGGGTAAAGTTAGAGGAAAATTTTGAAGGGGTTTGGATGAGAAATTTTATTCGAGGGGGAAAGTTCAAAAGTTAAAGAAAACATAAAATTTAAGTTTTAAAAATTTGTGGAGGGAATGACCCTTGAGGCATCCAAAAGAGCCACCTTTTTTCCTGAGAGAAGCTCAATTTGTCTATTTGTTTGGTTTGGTTTTCCTTACATATATTCTTTAAGTTCTTGTGAAATTTTCAAATATAATTAGAGGTAAACTGCAAATTTGTCAAAATATTACTTGAAGCAATTTATTTTGCTCCCTAATAAACTAAGCAGAACAAAAGGATGATCCTTAGCCAGTCAAGTGTAATATTAGAATGAAGCCCGAATTCAAATTCAAACCAAAATAATGAGATCACACCCTTGAGAAATAACATGCTAAAGATGGAGAATAGGGGGAAAGAAAGTGACCTTTTGAGTTTTCTAATGAAGGTAAGGGATGAGAGTGAGCAGGAGGTGAAACATTGTCATCAACAGATTTTCTGAACAAGGACAAAGTATTAGCATTAAAATATTCTGAACAACACATTTTAATTAGAGTTTTCCTTCTAACCAAGAAAAAGACTATAACTCATAATTTAATACACTGTTGATATTATCTATCTCCCAAAAGTGTGTAGTGGCACCAAAAAAATTATATAATGAAAGTTAAAAAAAAATCTATACACTAAAATTTTTCAATAAGGAAAAGGAGGAACCACCTGGATCGAAAACTTTCTTTAACTGAGAGATAGCAATTCCAATAGCGCAAAGTGGATTTATGAGTTGCCTTCTTTGTACCACCTTTATATGCCCTTACAATAAATTCTTCACTTCTTTTTCTGCAAGCAATGCCCCTCAATGTGATAAACATTTCAGAACAAGATCTCATTGTAAACACTAGGCAATATTCGTTCTCAATGCATACTATATCAGGACCAACTCAAGTGTATAAAACATAAGCTTTAGGTCTACCAATAAAAATATATATCTTTTTAAAAAAACTTCATAGCGAAGGTATGGGGGAGGGATATTGTACGCAGCCTTACCCTTGCATATGCAAAGAGGCTGTTTCCGGATTCGAACCCATGACCAACAAGTCACCAAGGCACAACTTTACCGCTGCACCAGGGCTCGCCTTCCTTGTTTAAAAATATATATCTTTTTAGTTTTTGTAAAAAAAAAAAAAAACACCACATTTATTAGAAAAAATGTCACGTATGTTAGACCAAAAGATTTAATAAATAATTTTTTTCATTTAAAGTAAAACATTGTTTCTAAAATTTGCTTTAAGTCTTACTTTTAGTTAGGCCGGTCCTACATTGTATACATTCATCATGTGAAATATACGTGACTTACTTGTTCTCAAAGTTTGACAGCCATTTAATATAAGCAGCACCAAAATATACATTTACAAAGGGTTTGAATAAGAATTCTCGATTCTCATCTGCTTCATATGAACAATAACCTAATTCACTGCAAGCTGTAGTCAACCTTGGTGAAACATAATCATTAAATAAGGTATACAAGAAATAAGGTATTGACATCTAGCCAGTACCTCATCAACCACTCTGTAGTTTTTGGCAGGAGTTGCATAAGCCCCACGGTAGGCTCTTTAGATTTGTGTCTGGAATTCATAACAAGTAGTTGTCTATCACTTTCAAGTTCAGCAATAGCACATATCATGTCCTGCAGCAATTAATTTTAATCGTAAAAGTAATGCAAATTTGTAAGAGTCTAAACAGAAGATAGTTTTGAGTTATGATCGCATTATTTGTGTGCTAGTCGCACCCTTCATCATGGAATAAAATCTATTTGCTCTTGACCTTGTCCCTATAGTACTTATCTCAATGGAACTTAAAATTCTATCAGAGAATAACAATGTGAAGCTGTTCCATATGATCTTGTAATAATACTTCATAACAGACTACATTTAAACTTATAGCACATTCTTCTTTCATCCCCCTTCTCAGCTAGGTAAGATTGAGTACTTAGCTACCTATTTATGTTTTCAATATTTGATATCAACCTCAACAATTCCTAGACTATATATATTATTTTTGGAACAGAATTGAGAGATGAAAAATACAGAAATTCAAATGCTCTACTGCTAAAAAAAGAATTCAATGAATAAAAAGACAACGATCAAGAGTTAAATTGGCTTGGGTGAAAATTAATATCATTCATGTTAATTTTCTTAAAAAAAAGATTTGCATTGATGGAGCAAACTACTACGTTGGGGATTACATATTTATAGTTTCTTGTTGTCCTTGGTTGGAAGGAAAGAGAAAGTAACATCGATCCGAAACCTCTAACCCCATATTTTTATTATAATGAAAATAGTATATATCAGTCAACCTTATTTGGGACATGAAAAACAAAACAAAGAGATAATATGATAAAATACATAAACTAAAGGAAGACTTACAGGATCTATCTCTGAATGAAAGTGCTTGGTAATAATGATGTCAGCTACAGCCTGAAAGTACACAAAATGATGTAATGTAAAAAAAGAAGGAATAAACAATCACATATGCCAACATATTTTGAATCTATGATCCACATTTAATGCAATTAATAACCTTTCATGGCTTCCCATTTTGATAATTAAGGAGGCTCCATAATCATGGAAGGAATAAAAACATTTAAAAAGTTAATAACCGAAAAGGAGTACCACTTATATTTCAGAGATTAGAACCATAAAACAATCATTTCATTAAGGGTGCATATGCATACTCTGAATTTGTCATAATTATTTATTTTAAATCATTATTATGATAGACGTAGGAGTTTGGACCTACAACCAATCAAGAATAATCCAAACTTTTTAAGCTTAGCATTGCCACATCTTCCAAAAGCTTAAGAAGGTACCGTCAGTAGGGTTAATTTGTTGTATTGAGAGTTAGTTTTGATAAATTTCTCAACAAATACTTATAAAAAAATGAATGAAAGAGATAAAACAAATCAGGCAAGTTAATTAAAATCAACTTATACACCTCTAACTTTTTTAGAAGTTCCCTCATTTAACTTCTGTATAAGCACTATGCACCAGTAAGTTGTAAACTTCACAAAGCTCAACATTGTTGCTTTAGCGAAGTCTTAAGAGTAAGAGTTTAGAATTGAAAAGCTCCCACAAGTTAGAGGCTAATTATCCAAATTAGGTCAAGGTAAAAGTATTAGAAAAGCTTCTTTTAGATGTAGTTGAGTATTTAGTATTAATTAAAAGCAATTTTACTACTTATAAATACCTAGTTGGATATGCAGATGACAGATGTGACAACTTAATTACAACAAACAAATATTTCATCTTCATTTGTGAACAAGATATTTAAAAATTTGTAAATTAAAGGCTCAAATGTCGTCTAAGAGTATATATCCCTACATTACGATCAAAAACCTTTACGAAACAATTCGACAATTTACCAAAAAAATCATAACACTTGTGTTTATTATAACTTATAAGTAGAAGCCAGCCACCTAGAAATTTGAAACTTGGCCAAATCCATAAGATAGAGAAATGTGTTTACCCTCATTTCAGTTTGTGTTAAATATGGCTGCCCATCGGGATCACGTGATAGGTGAACCTTTTGGCATCTTTGTTCTCCAGCCTTTATCCATTCAGCACTCACTTCAGGTACATTCCACATTGCCTCAAAATTCTGAGGGTCAACACAATCATCCCAATAGCTGAAACTGATAGCCATCCTAAAATATGAAACTAATGAATGAATCAATACTGCTGATACCAAAATTTATAAAAGTTAACGAAATTAAATAAAGATAATAATATAGACACTACTTCAATACTATATGTGTTATTGTTAACGTTACATGTGATATGGCCAAAGACCCTCAATTAAAAGTAATAGTGGAAATCAAGTTGACATAGTTACACCCTTTCATGTGTGGTGAAACTACAATACACAAGAAGCTCCCAAATTCACAAATATACCGTGACTGCTCAATAATTTCTGGGAGAAAATATATGTAAGTGGCAAGATATATGATGGTGACAGAGGAAACAGAAGTCGAAAGAGAGCAAAAATGAAAGACTTCTAAGGTAATTAATCAAATCCAGCATTCATCATCTGAAAGCACAAGCTCTGGATTCAAAATGACAAATTCTTACAAATGTAAAAAAGTATTCTCAATCATATTGTTCAACCAATATCCTTGTGGAATGAGTAAGAATATGATTTAAACTCATTTACTTTATGCTCATATATGTTTCACCACAATAGAGAAGTCGCGACGCATATCGGCATATTGATTATTAAAAATTTAAAATTGAATTGAGAAATATCATATACTATCTACATTAGAATGCAAACCATCATAGATATGAAAAAAATAACTACTGGAATGAAAATTGCCACTTAAAAAATATTCAGTAACAGAGAGCTAATTACATATGATTAATTATGACATGAACAAATTCACCGAGGACAAAATTACAATTGAAATTTGCTATTTAACAAAATAACATTATCTATTTTCAAAAAAGAAAAGAAAAATGCAGCTCAACAAAGTAAAAAATCAAAACACGCAGAGCTTTTGTCCAGTTCTATTTTATTGTTACATTGATTAATTAAATTCTGTGGCTCAACATTTAGACCCTTCAAGATTGACATTTGAGACACCATGTAGAAAATCATTTAAACATTCAAAGGCGCCCTTAATTCCAAATTTCTCCCCCCAAAAGAACACAAAATAATTATATTATTTCCAGATGTGAAATGAATTCCCATTTGCCACAAGCATGATGCAACAACAATTTTTCAATTCAACCATCCCCGTACTACACAAACAAATTAAAATCATATGCATACTTACAATATGATAGCAAGCTGAGAGAGAGACCAAAAGGCTTTGCAAGAAGACGAGATAAATTTTCCTTCTAAAGTTAACAATGGAGGAATTGATAACATAAGGTGAACAATTGTTGGCAGGAATGAAGTCTGGGATAAATCTCATTAGGCCATTAACAAACAACAATTTTTTCTAACAATTTATCGTTGCAACAAAAGAATATCCAAACTATTTTACCGCAAGGATTGTTTCAGAAACCGACACTTGACATGCCACGGTATAATTGGTTGACGCCTCTTGCCTGAAAAAGGATAACCTCATTCATACTTTTAAAAACTCATTTTTCTTGTTACAATTTAAAATTTAGTTAGTAAATAAAAATACAATTATATATAAATAACTTAATTATAAAAAATATTTCATTAAAAATAATTTAAATATTAGAAGAACATGGGTTTAAAATATCAGATTTAGGCGATGTATTCGATTAGGATTTCAAAATATTTTTGAAATATTTTTTTTTTATAAAAAACTCATTGATATTTAATCAAAATTTGTAGATAATATAAATACATTTTGTGATATTCAATTAAGACATTTAAGATATTTTAAGGAGGACAACAAAATTCAGTGAATTCAATTAGGATTTTTTATAACTTATATAAAACTTTTTGGTATTAAAAAATATACAAATTTTGATAAAATTTTTAAATATGAATTTCATGTTATTTTTTAGTATAAAATATCTTTCAAACAATCCAACCTAAATCCTTGAGATTTTGCTAAACTCTTTTATTTCTTCTTCTATTGATTATCAAACTTTCTTTTCTCTCATTAGACATACCCTACCTCAATATCCAACATCTACTCAATTGAAAGATGTACCAAATAATTGCCAAAAAATAAGATTCTTCAAGATGCTTGTGTTATATGTGTTTCTCCTATTCTTTTGGAATAACAAATTGTCAAATATACTTTCCCTCTCTAAATTTTTCTGTTTACTTTCTAAACTAAGTTAATGTTTGTCTTATATGTCAAAACTAATCATGTTTTCCTTACATTGACCATGTTCATCACCTGTTTAATGCAATGTTTTTATTTTTAATTTTGTTTTTCACATAACTCAGTAATCTTTTACAAATTTTTTATCCTCATCACTCTCTTCTAGTATATGTTTATTATTGCACATCATTTAAACATGTCATTAGATTTATGATGAAATAATTTTATTAATTAAAAATAATCAAAAAATCAGTGTATATTTTAAAATTTATTATTCAAATCCAAAAGTAAGAATGAGAAGATGTTATTGCAAGAAGACTTAGTATAGGAGGACATAAAATAAAAATCAATTTAGCTATTAAAATATTAAAAAATATATATTGATTTTACTTTTTTTTTATTCAAACCTCATCATTTCTTATTATTTTTTTCATTAACTCTTGTAATTTTGAATGTATTTTTTAAAATTCATAGAGTCCTTTCAAATCTTATAAATCCTTTCAAATCCTTTAAGTTTTTGTGATATAAATCCCTTAAAAATCAAACTATCATAAAAACCTTAAAAAGAAATATGATAAGTAATAATATTTCTACGTAATCTTTAAAATTCACAATATTTTTTTATGATAAAATATTCTTTTAAAATCATAATCTCATACACCCCTTAGAAAATTTATATATTAATTTAATTGATAAAAAATTATTGTTTTTAGTGATATGTAAATATTCAATTATGTCTATACTATTAAAAACAAGATTGATTGATAAATTAATAAAAAAAATTAACAGAAAAAATTAAAATGTCAACTCAATAAAATATTAAAAATTCAGAAGATTCATAAAACAATATAGAAGGATGTGACTACATAAAAATAAAGTATATAAAAATTGTTTTCCTGATATTAGGAGTAGAATTTTGTATATAACATATGGTTTTGGCTAATATAAACTGATAGTTTTTTATTTTTGGGAAAAAATAATAAGTTGATATAAAGGTTTTTAATTTAAGACTTGTTTGTCTATGCTTTTCATATACAAAAATGCGTTAAGATATACAACAATAAATAAGTCTTTATTAAAATATTTAATCGATCATTTTCTAAAGAAGCTGAAATGGGTATTTTTTTTAAAAATAATAATTCTTTCCAAAAAAAAACATGTGAACCTATTTTGGCAATTGTTGAAAAACATGTATATAATTTATATAACACTCCATAAAACTCTAACCCTACACTTAAATGGGGTCCAACGAAAATTAAAACATGGATCCTAGAGTGTGGGAGAGGTGCAACGGCCCTATTAGAGGATAGAGGGGGTCATTTTGCTTCTTTTTTTTTTTTTAAAGCTACTTTATTCTCTTTTATTTAATCATTTAACAAATTTCTGTGATGGGGCGCCATGGGATAGTTTGGATAGGGGTGTCTATCTGGTTGAGATTTTCTATTCTTACTTGATGCTTTTCACTCTTATTAAAAAAAATGTCAATGTCTTGAGTCAAATGCATTTTATTTGTTGTAAATATAACTTTAAATATGAATTAATAATTCTAATGTAAAATACCTTACATTTATATTTAATGATATGTTATGAAATTGTTTAATAAGTTTCATATTTCATGTAACTATCAACATATATAGTCAAATAATTAAGTTTAATATTAATTGAGAATATGTTTTCTTACATGATTGACATGACCAAATTAAACTTTCAATATTCTCTATTTAAGTCTCATGCGTTTAGCTCAATTGTTATTTTCTTTTACGAAAAAGCATGTCAATTGATTAAATTGTGAGATATTAATTATGAATGTGTAAACTTTATTTCTTTTCTTGTTTAGTCCCTTTTCCATTATATTTTTCCTCTTCCAAGATGCTTGGTATGATTTTCTTAAATAAGTTTTACTTTACGAATTTTTTATGCAATACACAAACTTATACGACCAATTATTATAAAAGCAGTGATAGGTACAAATTCTTTATTATTGATTTAAACATATCTATTGAAGGGTATTAATTTAAATTTATTGAAAATTATAAAATTAGGAGATGTTTATTAAACAAAATGTGAGATTCATAGAATTTTGTGATTTTAAATAAATGTTAACTAACAAGAACGATTGTGATCATAGTGTTGTTCGAGAGGATGTTTTTGCATGTATGTATGAAGAAAACATTGTATGAAGAGATAAAATTTATGTCCGTGTGTGCATAGTCTTGAGAGATTAGTTTGATGACTTTCAGGTATGGATGTCTTGCTTTTATCAACAAAAAAAACATAAAGAAGAAGAAGAAGAAACATGTGGTGTTATAACATTTTTCTTTTTTATTAAAAAAAACGTTTCTATTATTATTTATTAAGAATTTGGTTTCATATATTCAATATTTTATTAAAGATTATACCAAACTCACATTAATTTAAGAGCATATCCAATGACACTGAATTAAGGAATTAGAGCAATATTAACCGATGTGTTGATTGCAGATTAGCCATTCGGTAGGAATGACTATTGTTTTATTTTGTGTGCTTTAAACACTTTAGATTTTTCAGTATTCAAAATACTTTTTATTGTTTAAAATATATCTAAAGCACTTTAAGATAAAAAAAATCAAAATAAATATATTTTACAAGAAGTAATGAAAAAAAAATTACATACACAAAAATAAAAAAAAAATGTTAAATTATACAGACTAAAAATGAATCTAAGTCTTTTTTAATTAGCTAATTTCCAGTTTAACTTTTTTGATAAAAAAATGTCTTTACTTTAATTGTCATGGTTTTTTTACTTCTTTTTTTAGGAATATTCGTTTTTGCTTAATTAATGTGATACATGGCTTTTATGTTTTCATATCAAATGAAATGAATTTTTTTATAGTTTTGAAAAATTAAATTTTATTAAAAATAATTTTAATATATAAAAAATCATATAAAAAGTCATACATCTATAAATTTATATAACAATTAATTAAATTTAATATATTTATTAAGTATAAATATTAATATATTATAGTTAAAGTTGACTGTTGAATAACATTAAAAGCTATGTTTACCTACTGCAATATGCAGTCAAATAATTGAGTATGGAAGTTGAGAAACAGTTAATTAGTATAATATATTTCATATGTACCACAATATATATATATGTTTGAATGTGTTTGAATTTGTAACAACCGAAAAGTTATTATAGTTAAACAAATAAAATAATTACTTATTTATAAATTATTACACTATATTTTTCTAGACGAAAATTATTACACTATACAGTTGGATTTATTTTTGTTTACAATATTACTGGTGGAAAGTATTCACAGTCGATAACTAACCGGAGACGATAACTAACCGGAGATAGAAAACTTATTGGTTACACTTAATTTTTGGGATTTCATTTCAACTGGAGAGAATCTTGTAACCTTAGAATTAATGTCATTTATTATAATAATTAAATACATATGTTATGAAATCAGATTCTATGGACATTCATATAATACATCTTACATTTATATATATTCACTATTTGATAAGGATTGACCATCCATTTTCTAATAAACTCTTCACTTTGGTGACCATCAACTAATCATGGCAAAACAAATTTACGCGTCAATTTTGTTCATCGTTCTCTTTTTTGCTCGTAAGTGTCTCTATCTCTCTGTAAGGTGTCTGTGTATTAACATTGGTTAAAAAGTTATATATTTACATCTTTGAATGTGATAACATTTTCTTTTGACATGATTTTCAATTGTAGAAGAAATGTCGATACAAGTTGCGACATCAAAATGCATACCCGAAAATAAAAATTTCCTAGGCCCATGCACCTCTAACCTAGTTTGTCTTCAAATTTGTCAAACACAAGGTTTTGATGATGGAGAATGCAATATGACAAATCTTCATTGTACTTGCCTTAAAAGATGCTCCGTGTCGAAGAATGTTCACTTGGGTGAAGAGGAGGCTCCGGTCAAGACCTCATCCATGAAAGAATAAAAAGCATCGAGAAATCTTTGTATTAAGACTTAAGATTGAATTAATAAAGATTATTTGCAACTGATATTTTAGAAGAATTATGCGTATATTTCATGATAAAGACTGCTCACAAACATATTTATAAATTGTCAATGTTTATTCTTGAATTATTCCATCTTTGGTCATTTAAATCTTTAATTTTTTTAAAAAAAATCCCAGTATAATTAATTTAGAAAACAACATTCAAAGGTGAAGTGGTTACTCTCCATAAAACCGTAACCCTACACCTCAAACAAAACTTAAAGCATGGACCCTAGAGTGTGGGAGAGGGGGGCACACGCCGTATTAGTGGGTAGAGGTGGTCATTTTGTTTTTTTTATTCTGTTTTATTTCATCATTTAATAAATATATGTGGTGTGGCGCCATGGGATAGTTTGAGTAGGGATGTCAATCTAGTTGAGATTTTCTATTCTTTCTTGATGCTTTTCACTTCAGCCTTTTTTTTAAAAAAATGTCAATTTCTTGAGTCAAATGCATTTTATTTATTGTAAATAACCTTAAATATGAATTAATAATTCTAATTTAAAATACACTTTACATTTATATTTAATGATATGTTATGAAATTTGTTAATAAGTTTCATATTTCATGTAACTATCAACATATATAGTCAAATAATTAAGTTTGATATAAATTGAGCATATGTTTGCTTACATGACTGACATGACAAAATTAAACTCCTAATATTCGCTATTTAAGTCTTATGTGTTTAGCTCAATTGTTCTTTTCTTTTCTTTTACGACAAATCAGGTCAATTGGTTAAATGGTGAGATATTAATTATGAATGTGTAAATTTGATTTCTTTTATTGTTTAGTCATTTTTCCATTCTATTTTCCCTCTTCCAAGAGGCTTGGTATGATTTTCTTAAAATAATTTCTTTTATAATCTTGCTAATCAAGGTCGTCCTCATATCTTGTAATTGTAACATAAGTGAACAGGAGGCTCAATTTAAGACCTTATCCATAGAATTCTAAGAAATGTTCAGAAATTTTTGTGTTAAGACTTAAGATTGAATCAACAAAGTTGATTTAATTTGCAAATTATATTTTACAAGAATTATGCGTAAATTTTATGACTCATATTGTTCACAAATATGTTGATAAATCATCAATGTTTATTCCTAATGAATAGTCTCACTTAATTCCCTAACAAAAATTTCCATTTTATCAAACATCATCCAAAGGGGGAAGGAGTTACTCTCAATTAGCACGTTTTTCTTATAATGGATACACATTTCATTTTTAATACAAACTAATTGAACAAATTAAATTAATTTCAAATTATCAAATACAATTGAATTGGTTTTAAGAATTAATCTTAATCATATATTTTAAAATGTGTGTTTTTTATTTGAATATTAGAACTATAAAATGAGCCTAAAAGTTGGGATTAGTATTCTAATATATAACCAATGAAATTTTTATTTTTTTTTGTAAATTTTAATATCCAACCATGTTTTAAACGAGATTGAATCTGAAAATCTAGTTACAAGATCTTTCAATCACTTTTTTTTTTTGTTTTTTTACAGGCAAAAGTGAAGTATGTTTATCAAACTAGCTGGATCACAAGGAATGTCCAACTAGAAGAACAAAATCAATGTATAAATAAATATGAAACAGAATATCAGGACACAATAATTTAGTAAATGGAAATTAATGAGGCAGAGGAGGACCCGTTACCAGACGACTCTATTTTTCAAATTTTTTGTTAGTTACCGAAAGACTTTGCATCATTACAAAATTAACAATCAAATCATATTTTTTTCTCTCAACCTTATTCAATTCAGGCTACTCAGTACTGTTAACAGCACCCTAAATATTTATATATTTCAAGCGGTATGCAGCTTGGTGGCATAGTGCACGCACAGGTGGGGTTTGGCTGAGTTGTTTGGGTAGGTGGAAGTGTGT
Organism: Glycine soja; assembly: GCF_004193775.1. Lineage (NCBI taxonomy): Eukaryota > Viridiplantae > Streptophyta > Magnoliopsida > Fabales > Fabaceae > Glycine > Glycine soja. Next base: position 13,091,805 of record NC_041009.1, on the reverse strand, counting down.
GTGGGTGCGGATGGAGTTGTAGAGGTGACTTTGCACCAGTGCGGTGGTAGTTTGACCTTGGTAGAAGGGGTCACGCACGCAGATCTAGTGTCAAGAGCAGCACCCGATGTTGTTGGGTTGGGGGCACAGGAAAGGTGAAGGGGCAAGGGGAGGGTTTGCCTTGGCACTCAAATTTGTAAGGTCAATAGCAAACAGGGTAAGGGCAAATATTAACTCCCTTAACTCAATGGCATTTTTTGGGCCAATATGCTATCATATCCTCTTTTCTTTAGTATTGTATTCAACATTCTAGTATTATTTTTATGCCTCAGGTGACCTCCTAAGTTCATGCCATGAAGTAAATGTTCATATCCTGTAATCTAACTTTAAATATTTAATTCTTGATTAGAAGTTCATTATAGTCGTGACAAAAATTAAGTCATTATATAAAATATCACGTAATACCAACAATATTTTTTTAAGATCGTTATATAGACATCCCCTTGTGGAAATCACCCTCTCAACATTCTTGTTCTCTCTATCTTGCGACGATCTCATTCTCTGTCTTGCAACATTCTCCCTTTTTACCTTGTGACGCTCTCAATTTGTCTCGCTCAATGCAGTGATTTCAAGTTCCTAATCTATCGAGTCAAGTCTCCTATATCTCTCTCTGACGCAAATTGGACTTAATCGTGTGGTTTAATGCCTTCTACACGACATTTGAATTTGAGTGTGACCTTTTGGTTACTTTTGTAATTTTATTTTCAGATTTGAGTTATATTACGAGTTTAAAAATGGTGTGATTTTGAACACATGAGTCTAATCTTTTTCTTCTCCAACGTTCATAACCCTTTTTACCATGAGCAAACTTCCAATTATCAGAACACTTGAAAATGATGTGATTTTAAACACTTAATTTAAGCTTTATAATAATAAAAACAAATTTTCAATTTGAGAAACTAAAAATGTGATAGTCTTTTTGAGATTGTACATAGCCACAACTTGCATACCAAAACTGTCTAAGCTCAAATTCCCAGAAAAAAGAAAACACTCGAAAAAGCATCCAACTCCCAACTAAGTACAAATCATTAAAAAAAAAAATATATATATATATATATATATATATATATATATATATGAGAATGTTACTCTTAGATTTAATTTGATCATTTAATTTTTTTAAAGGCTTAAATATCTTTGTTATCCTTATAATTCAACATTTTTTTATTAACATCCTTACAAAAATAAATTTTTTCTTTTAGTTCTTATAATTGTATTTGTTTTGTTTTTAGTCATTAAAGCACTTTAATTCACTGCTCAAAATATTTTTTTTATTGTTAAAAGTGTTATCTAATATACTTTAAGGATAAAAAATAAAATAAACACATTTTATAAAAATTAATATGAAAAGAAAAAATTATAGCAACAAAAATTATATTTAATCATTTTTAAATCTATTCAATTTAATCCTTCATCTAAACTGAAATAACGATATTTAAAAATCACACTTTATGAACGTAAAATTATCACTAAGTAATTTTAATTCATCACAAAATATACATTTTCTAAAAAACAAATTATTTTAAAAAACAAAAAATCAAATTGAATTAAAAAAAGACCAAATTAAATCTTAATAATAAAATTAAAGACCAAAACTAATTTAATCAATTCTAATATCGATCCTAGCTGGTGTACAGTAGCATTAACACCAAAAAATTTAAAATAAAAAATTGTTGAACCTTTTATTTTTCAAATTTTAATTTAAGAATATTATCATAATTTATCATTTAACTTAAAAAATCCATATATATAAGAAAATCATTGAAAAAAGACACGTGAAAAAAAATTGATTAAACGATAAAATATGATAATATCCTTAAATTATATATATATATATATATATATATATATATATATATATATATATATATCCGAAATTTCATGATAATAAATGAAAAAGAAAAAAAGAAGGAAAAAAAACTAACCTCGCACATTGTCCCTTGATGACTTGTACTAATATTTTCAGAATTCTCCAAATTTTAAGATGACAAATTTTTAAATATCCAAATAAACAACATACCATATTGTAGGAGCATATAGAACCGATATGCAAGGTATTGCTTCTAAATAGTTCCAAAGGAAAACAGACCCACAACATAGTTATTTTTTCCCCTTCTCTATTTCATGAATGTTTTAATAACTTGGTGCCACATATTATACAAGATGAAACTAGACCAGAAACAAGGACAGCCAATCACAATCACGTAAGTCTCTTATCTTCTATCAAGACATCGTTCAAGAATTAATTATTAAATTAAAAAGAGACCAGAAACTATAACACCGTGGAATTAGTAGGCTCCCATTACTAATTCCACAATACTTCCCAAGGAAATTCATATGCCATATCAACAATCTCACAAATGATGCTACTACTTGTCAGTAAGAATGAGTTTGCTCTAGCAGCCATGTCCCCTTTGAATTTAGACCGAATCCCACTTAATAACAAAGAGGAGTTCAATCACAGAATAGCACAACTCATCACAAGAGACTCCATCAAATTCTCTTAAATAACAATTTATTGAGATTTGAATGCATCATCGTTTTAGACTAGAATCATTGATCAGATCATTTTGGATTATGCCATTCTCGTTGAGATACTCCACAAATTCATCAATAAGATATGGCCAAGCACCTTCGGCATCATAATCAGATAAATTTGAGCCAACAGTCTGCAAACAGCATGACAAATATTAGTGGTTTTTGTGTTACTTCATAAAGCCAAACAACATACTATCATAAAAATATCATTAAAAGATTCACCAGCATTGTCATTTGAAAAAACAGTACAAGCAAACCGGAGTTCTTCTCAATCTATAGGTGGGTGACCAGAAAATGAAGTTGACGGTTTACATCTCACATGGCTTAATATAATCTCAATAGATGCCCTAAAGCCCTTTATATTTTGGCTATTTTCTTAGGGTTGGGGGTAGTAGGTAAAAACACTTCCAGTACTATTGAAAGCATATTTCCCAATATCCAGCTGATCGGGTACTAAAAGAAAAAACTAACATTTCACATTCAATATCTTTCCATTTTTCCAAGAATTGAAGTAAAACCAAGGAACAATGAAAGAAAAATATTTCTTTTACATCACACTTTTAAGCGTGGATATATTACAACAGCAACCATCAATGTAAAATGTGATCATGTTGATCAGGGTTTCAATTGAAAAGTTAGGGGTCTTGAGAATTTTTTTATTGTCATTTCAAGAGTTTAACCTTTATAATATTTGCATGGGAATATTCATATTCCAGTTAATTTCATGTTTGGCTCATGCCACTTTATACCCAAAACATAGAGAGGTTATAATCCTAAAATAAATCCCCAGCAGTCAAGATAGAAAGAAGACCTTAATGATTTAAAATGACATAGCTTGGATACTATAACTAGCCACCAAGTGCAAGATGATCATACGCAAACAAAATGAGAAAAACAGAATAAAAGACAGATGGCCAGAGATCAAGCATAGATATAGATATATTCATGCAACAATAAATCCCTATCAAGACAGGAAGTGTTCATTCACATTATGAGGGCACCATTGACTATGTTTACTGTAAGGATTAATAGTTTATTATTTTACCTTTGCAAACTCCAAAAGCTGAGACCATGTGTCCCTAGATATTGCTTTGTTATGCCGAGCCTGAGTATGTAGTATCAAAATTATCAATTTAAGTAAAACGATCGAGTATTAGCAGATCCCACAGAGAGCCATCCTAATAAGAAAGCTTCACAACATAACTTGAGAAAGTTAAAAAGGTGTATATGAATAATAATCAAGTATATTACCTGCAAGAACTGGCACCAATGATCAACCAGCGGCCACTGCTTCTCAGCAAATAATAATTGCCACATACCAATAGCAGTATCCAATGCAAGAGATTTTTGACCCTGCAAAAGGTAACTTGAAAATTACTGTTGCATACACATTCAAAATGAAAGAATCAAAACAGTACTGAAATCGACAGTGAATTTATACTCGACCCTAGATGCTCAAGGCAGTCATAGATCTCACAATTGCTAACGTATACCAAAACACACTAGCATCAAATCATTCATTGGAGGCAAGTAAATCATTTGCATCCTACTTTGATGTTCCTTCCTTTCAAGAGTAAGAACATTAACCCCTTTAGCATCCGATATTTCCAATATGTTGCACCATTATGCAGAGAACTTTATCATAAAGCAATTAGTAGTCAATGAAATACAAACCCCATGATCCTAAGACAGACTTTTAAAGTCATTAATATAGTCTTGTCAGCATAAGATAGACTCTTGAACATATATATTTTCAGTTACTTAAACTTTGAAATTTCATAAATACTAGATACAGTAAGTGGGTCCACCAAAAGAACGAAATGCAAAGCCATTAATCATAAATAATAATAACAAATACATCAATATGTTATTTTAATTTTTGAAAACTGGTGAAGAACATGAAGCAACCCTAGCATAATAATTGCAAAGCCATCAGTAGTATTGAATATTCTGCATACAACTAGAATGAATATAACCAATAACCATCACCAGACATTGAAAATGAACAATGTTTAAAAATTAAATTCAAAATTAGTCCTTATATTTGATATATAAAAAATAAAAAAAAATTGGTCCCAACATTAAGAACACCTCTACAATTTGGTTCTTACATGAAAAAGATGTTTACAAATCAGTCCCTACTTTTCCAAAATTATAACAGCAAGGCTGATTTGTAACTGGTTTTTTATGAAGGATTAAAATTAAAAAAAAAAGTATATAGGTGCAGGGACCAAATTTTTTAATTAACCAAAAAACACATATGCAAGAAGCATGCAGGGGTAGCCTAGCAATCAAATATTGCACAGCATCTTGAACCTCGGGAAGCAAGAAAGAAGAAATTGGATTTGACTACATAAGAGAGATCTCAAGCCCTGTTTCAAACTTTCAATGTCATTCAACATACTGCATTGTTGAAAATCTAGACCAAAAAATTCCAAACTAAAGGAACATAAAAAATCAATTTTTAAGAATAACTCAGAAGTAATCAATTAATCAAATTTGTTATCATTTGACTCAGTTTCCCAAGATATTCCCTGTTCCATCACAGTATGAACTAGTAGATTGTATTATGTCCAAATGCATTATTTAAATTAGGTCATGGCCTTAGTTTATCACTTACAGCCATGCAAAATAGTTGAGCACTTAAGCTACATTAGAGAGGAGCAGAGGAAATAAGACAAGGATGCATACCTTCTCTTTTGCCCAGCCAAAAGCAAAATTATATATCTCACGGAATTTCTCTGGACAATCAAAAACAATGAATATATTTCAGGGAGCTTATCAAAATATTGCTGGAGATAATTTATAGTGACAAGTGAATTATAAATTGTATGACTAAAACTAGTTTTGATCTGTAATCTAAATACTGTTGCCCATACGTTCATCTTTCAGCTCAGAGCGCATATAAGGTATCTTTTCACGGAACTTTTCCAGAGAATCAATCCTGCAACAATTATATAAGGTTTTCAACTGAGACTTAATCATTATAGAAAGAAAAATCATTTCAAAATTACAAAAAAATACACACCCCAAAGATTGTAGACCTTCAATAAACTCCTTCTTGGAAAATTCACACATGGTGCCAGCCTTCATGTGCCATGAAAGAACTAACTGCAAAAATTCCAATATTCCCAGTTACCTAAAGCATTCCCTTGTCATCTAAATAAACTCATTGTGCAGCTGAGTTCACACTAACAGTAGGAAGTGTAAACAGATGAAAATTTTATGCTCAACAACTATTCATTTAAAATTGCAAACTCTTCATTTACAAATATTGCATATTTCGTCGTACAGGAACCAATCATCACCCACTTACACAAATAAGTCAGAGCATTATTGTTCTTTATTTTATTTCCTTAAACAGAATCTTATCTTGCTATGGTTAATATTTGTCAGAAATCATAAATTTAGAGCTTTTACACTAAGGAAATGACTGACTGATGGTGAAATGTAGACATGTCGGTGACATCTATTATAACTTATTATCCATGTATATCTAACTCTGATGAAAGGAAAAGCACCCTCAAATAACCATAATTACTACCAACTAAAGTTAGTTAGCAGCACCTGTATCTTTAGTTTTCACATTTAATAGGTGTTTGTAACTTATGTAATCATTGTTTAAATAGCAGTTTTTTAAAGTATAACCTTACACATAAGATCATATTAATGAAGGAAAGAATAAATAACCCAGCAATTATGCATGATTCAGAATTGAAATATTGTTTAAAACATATCCGTACCATTACTATATCTTGAGGATCCACCTGCAAAGGAAAAGAAGAATCAAGCATCAATTACTCTTCGAACAAAAATTATCTTCACCTTATGAATGAATTAAAACTCAAGAACACTGAATAGATAGATAAGATACTTAAATATCAGAATTCCATATGGGTATCAAGACCTATGAAACTGAGATGTACTAACCAACATAAACATGATACAGGAAATGAGTATCACATCTGAGATATATATATATATGACACATTCATTTTCACATGGTGATAACCAACCTTCATTTTTCTTGTATTCAGATTTGACTCTTATTCTTCTTGGAAGAATTCGGCAATTATTGTTAAATTGATGAAAAGAGATGAAATAAAGTGGAACTAAATGGAATACTACTAAGTTTTATTATTTGAATTATTTAAAATAAGATGAAACATCTAGAAATACATTTGATTCCATTCCATTCAAAAGAATCAAAACTTCTCCTTTACTTCTTCCTAATCACAGCCCAAAATGACACTCCTAGGCATTCCCAAATCCCTTTAGTAGTTTACATTTTCAATCACCCTTAATCACATACTAATCTATTCCTATTGTGTTCCTTCCATCTTTTTAACATTAAACTTGTATCTTAGGTAATTAGGTTTTCAACTACATGTCCCAATGTCTCAATTTATCTTAGCCAAAGCTATACTCCAAGAATAAATAAAGTTCATCTGTTAGGTGTTATGCCTAAGAACCCAAGGTATGAACTCTATGTTTTCTTCTTCTTTTCTCTTTATCTCCACTACTCTCATTTATTCTGAAGAACAGTAATAAACCTTTCCCAGTTTCCCCTAATTGGATGCCTTAAAATAATCCAATTCCAAAATTCCTAAAGCATTTGATAGCAATTCAGCTCAAATTCCAAACAAAATCTCCGGAATTAGTGCTTGCAACTTGCAAGTACTGTTCACATCTTTACAACAGACTCTGTGATTACATACAGGTGAATAAATGTAAACTATAAAGATAAATGAATCAAGAAATTTTAATTTGCATTCAGAAACAGTAACCTGGATATCATTGCAAAGGAGAGTGATACCATCTGCCAAAATCATATCAACATATGCATCTGTATAGAAATTAGTGCAATAAAGGATTAGCAGACAGGCATAATGTACATATATTTGATAAATGATAGCCACTAATCAACAGGTATTATTGAATAACTTAGAAATAAACAACTAGTAATGTTCATATATGCTGCATCTCAGCCAAAATAAAAATGTCCTTGATTAACTTTTTTAATGTAAAAGCTTACATGCAAAAGTTATTGGATCTCATATCCAACATACCTTATTCTCATACAAAGGAACAACTACATTGGATCTCATCAAGGGTCAACCCTTAGCCCCTACCTTTTTACCTTAATTCTGGATGTCCTCACGGAACAAATCCAAGAGATAGCGCCGAGATGCATGCTTTTTGCAGATGACATAGTCCTCCTTGGAGAGTCGAGGGAGGAGTTGAATGAGAGGTTGGAAACTTGGAGACGAGCTCTAGAAACACATGGCTTTCGCCTAAGCAGAAGCAAATCGGAGTATATGGAATGTAAGTTCAACAAAAGAAGGAGGGTTTCTAACTCAGAGGTGAAAATAGGAGACCATATTATCCCTCAAGTCACACGGTTTAAATATCTTGGGTCTGTAATACAGGATGATGGGGAAATTGAAGGGGATGTGAATCATCGCATTCAAGCAGGATGGATGAAATGGAGAAAAGCATCGGGGGTGTTATGTGATGCAAAGGTACCGATCAAGCTAAAGGGAAAGTTTTATCAGACTGCGGTAAGACCGGCGATTTTGTACGGAACAGAATGTTGGGCGGTCAAGAGCCAACATGAGAATAAAGTAGGTGTAGCGGAGATGAGGATGTTGCGGTGGATGTGTGGTAAGATCGACAGGATAAAATTAGAAACGAAGCTATTAGAGAGAGGGTTGGAGTAGCGCCTATTGTAGAGAAGATGGTGGAAAATAGACTTAGGTGGTTTGGGCATGTAGAGAGAAGACCGGTAAACTCTGTAGTGAGGAGAGTAGACCAGATGGAGAGAAGACAAACAATTCGAGACAGAGGAAGACCCAAAAAGACTATAAGAGAGGTTATCAAAAAGGATCTCGAAATTAATGGTTTGGATCGAAGTATGGTACTTGATAGAACATTATGGCGGAAGTTGATCCATGTAGCCGACCCCACCTAGTGGGATAAGGCGTTGTTGTTGTTGTTGTTGTTGATACTCTATCTTAGAATGCTTCCAAGTTTAATTGACAAGCGCAGTAATTAATTTTAAATAGGGATGAAACACCCATGCTCACTCAAAATAACAATAAATTGCGTAGACAAATTTACTTCTTATTCACCAGGGTGAAACCTCAAGGGATAGAAAAATTATGCCATAGTTGATAAGCATTTTACACATATGATACTGTTTTTTTTTTATTTATTTTTCATGTTTCCACACCAATTGGTTGTTGTGCGGATCAGACTATTTTAAAAGCTATCAGTGTCTCAATTTTATTTTCACCTTTATTGCTAACCTTTATATCTATTGTATAGCTCCTCCAAGTGCCTAGAATCAGTAAATGTTTTAAGCTGGGGTTGGCTGTAAAAGAAATCAAATGCTCCTTCAAGATGCCAATCACTAGCCTTCAGAGCCTGCAGGGCTAGTTTCTCGCTGAAAATACAAACATTGTTTTCAAATATGTCAGAAGTTAAAGATGCAATTGACTTGCATGATATAAATTCAAAAAAATTTACCCACAAAAAAAATATTCAGCTGAAGTAACCGACAAAGTACATGAACCAGACTAAAATACATTAAGTATCAACAAGGTATCTGAAGCAAATCATAATCATAATTGATGTAGAAAATATAACCCTTCCAAGAATGATCACACACTCGTCTGTCAATATCAGACAAACTAATCAATCCAAGGAACATCAAAAAAATTCAGATCAAAAACAGAAAATCACAGAGGCTTTCGATCCGAGGTTGAATACAAAGATCCCAACTCTCTCCCCCCACCCCAAACCCATCCAAATTCAACACACAATACACACTAACTGAATATCTTTTGTAATTAGTAATATAATTCGTAATATATATAATATAATATAATATATAATAAAAGTAAAATTCAGAGATTCAAATGCAATGGACAAACCATCACATGCACCCAAAGGACATGTGAAATCAAATTAAGCATAGTTTCTAATTGTGGAAAGCAACCGCAACTGAGGCTGCAATATTGAGGTTTTGGAGGTCTCCTCAACCATATTATAACCACAACTGCAGTCACATTTGCCCTCAATTATATACTATTTCAAAAACCGCAGCGCAATCACAATTTAAAACCTTCAAATGAAGCAACTAAATCATAGGCAACTATGAAATCACCTGGCTCCAGTTATTGTTATGAACTGCTGGAGTTTGTCACGATGACCTCTTCCCAATTTGTGCTGTAGCTCAAACCAGAACAATTAATTAGCATATATTATCATAGCCCATATCATAATAAACAGCATAAATACACCAAGAACAAATCATTTAATTTAATATATCTCAGTTTGAGTATCTCATCAATTATTACAACATCCAAGTCGTTAAATTCAAAAAAGAAAAAAAAAACATTCAAACCGATTAAAAGGGAGTTTCAAAAGTTACGATGGCAGAAAATTAATTCTACATGAATAAAAAATAAATAAAGCAAAGATTGAGAATTGCGAAACTGTGTAGTAAAAAATTGAGCCACAGATAAATAAATAAAAAAATGAAATCGGAAGCGAAGGGAAAACACTTACCATTGCGGAAGGTGGAGAAAGCCCTAAAACGTGAAGATCTAAGAGTTAGAGAGAAAGGAAATTAGGGTTTTTGGTGGAATTGAAATTTGGTTCCGAATGGGATTGAGAGCTGACGGATGCGAAAGGTGTGAGTTTTGGTTTTGGCTCACTCGGAAGTGGACCCTACTTACCACGAGAAGGGAGAAAATAATATATAGCTTGGGTTTTATTTTATTTTTAGGAAAAAATAACTTCTATCTTTTATTTTGATTTTGCCTATGGTTTTTTTCCTTAAATTTGGGTATTTTTGTTTTCGATTCCAAAATTAGATTTACTTTTTTTAGTCCTTGAATATCGGAAAAAAAATTCCCTCTTAACTGATTTTGGCAGCTTTTATCCGTAACTTTAACAATTTTTTCTATCGCAAAATAAATTATTAAAATATTTTTTAAAATTGAGGGACTAAAATATAAATTTAAATTTAAATTTAAAAGATCAAAAATAAAAAGGACCTAAATTTGACATTCTATTTCTAATACTCTATATATCACTATATATGATTTAAAATTTATTAAAAATCATAACAATTGATAGGTTTTAAATATAAATCAAGAGAGAATCATGGATGTTGTTACTATGAGTGAAATTGAGAGTTTCAACGTAATAAGTGGAAAGCCAAACTTTCATTTCTCCGTACGAATATAATGAACAACGAAAGTTATCCAAAAATAGAAGGACTCTCACTTTAATTAAACTCTAAAAATGACATAAAATACATTGAAAGTTTATATCATGACTTTTATATGTTTTCAAAACTATCATTTATCTTGTAACATGATATAAATTGGTGTGGCCTAACCAATGCCAATAAAAATAACTTCTACATGCATCTTAGAAAATCAAAAATCAATTATATTGCATGCATATTCAATTAAATTATGTTAAGCATAGAATATCTTTCCTTCCATAATCAAATATAGTATTAAAAACGTAATTGAATAACCTTTTTTCTAATACACAACACATGTGTCAAAATCATCTTCTTGCATGGACATATTCGAATATGCATTTTGGCATTATTTATTTCCTTTTTTATAACTGAATATCGATGTATAATCATAAAAGTGACAAAAAAGAGTTTTTGTTCTAAAAAAAAGAAAAATACATGAGTAAAATTAAATTTATAAAAATACTTTATTTTATTTTTTATTAAATCACTTTAATTCAAAATTTTCATTCTTTTATTTTTATACCTCTATCATCTCTACCAAACAACTTTATTTTTTATTTTCTTTCATCCTTTTTATTCATCACAATTTTATTCATTTTCATTCAAAACAACCAAACACATGTATATGAGAGTGTTACTAATATTTCTCAATATATATATATATAGCCCATCTAATTCTCTGTTCCCTAACTCTCTAACTTTGTGGAAAGATATAAACATTAAAAATTTGTATCAAATTAATTTAATTTTAATTAAAAAAATATATTGAGTACTATTGAAAATGATAAATTATATTAACATTATTAACATTTAATTTAATTACTTTAAAAAAGGTAACTTGTATTTATAATTAATAAAAAATTGTAAAAACAAGTTAATTATGATTTTGTTGTAGTTCAGTCGTGCATCTAACATGGGGTGAGGAAAAGGAGGGGTGAAGTATTTGAATAGAGGGAGAAATTAATCTTTTCTAGGGGTTTTAAAATTCTATAGGTGCCACTAGTAATTTCAGTATGGCCAATATCAATTGTCTTCTTTTTTTTTCTTTTTTGCAGTTACTGTCAACACTCCCCTCCAATATTTTTTTTTGAATTCTTTTCTTCATTATCCTTTTAAACACACTCGATTTATTTCCCTCTCTCTTCTCCCCCGTAGACCCCAACCCCCCATATACAATCATTTCGTGTTTTTTCCTCTAAGTCAACCTTCATTTGGGCTCAAGACTTGGACACTAATACCACCAACCCATCTTCAATCTCATTCAGGATCTTCAATTACTACTGGTGATTTAATCCTTTTTCTGGGAAAGGCGAATTAATCCTTTTGATATTTGGTGATTTTCTAAATAGAAAATGTTTTTTAGACTTTATTGTTTACATGTAGTTAGAACTTTATTGCTTACATGTACTTAGACTACTCGGTGGTGAGTGACTGTTTTGTGGATATTGTAATTTTTTATTCCTATATATGTAAAAAGTTATTTGCCTATGTTGTACATCATATCATATAAATTGAAATAAAAGCTATATTAGTTTCTTTTTAATGAAAAAGAACTTCTTCGTACCAAGAGAAATAAGACTAACCATAACATTTTATACTTTAGACAAATATACATTTCCTCCCACTTTAGGGAACCCTAGAAAATCTGAATATGGAGAGACAAATCAATATATTATTGGTATAAAACAATAATATTAATTTGGTATAAAATAAATACAATGATACTTTTTTCCTAAATTGAGATAACTCCTATTTTATAAAATATTCTTTAAATAATAATAATATAAAATTCCAGAAGTATTAATTTACGCGTATAAAGTAAGTAGCATAACAAGTCTATGATATTTAATTTACAATATTTCAAATTTATCGTAAACAATAGAGACATGAGAAATAAAATATAAAATCCTTATAGATAAACGACTATTTTTTAAAAAAAAATTAAACTAAAATTAATATGTATGCCAATTCATAAAAATAGAAATTGTAAAAATATATCATATTTAGCATAATAGAATTATAAACACACATACGTCAACTCTTGTGTTTCGGCTCGGCATTCAAATAATCATGCATCTTATTTTTTTCATATTTTTTTACTATAATTATAACACTGACATGTGTTACAAACGTTTGTTATAAAGTCTAAATTTTAGCACAATAAAAGATGTTAATATCTGTGTTTTTGTTGGTAATAATAATACTTATTACTATTAATAATAATAATAATAATAATCACAAAAATATTGTTAATAATGCTAATAAGAATAATAAATAAAACATTTGATGAAACTAGTCCTCTAAGTTATAGGATAAAAAAAGGACCTTTAAAGGAGTGAAATAATTTTTTTAAGAATTATAATAAGGAAATAATTGTGATCGAAGAGTGTTTATGTGTGATGAAATTTCTAATAAAAGTGATGATTTTGGGGTATCTTTGAGCTTAACGAAAAACTCATAATGCAAATGTATAATATTCACGATATTATTGATATGTTGTATACGTGTATGGTTTCACATAATAATAAAATTATTTCCAGTGACATGTGAATGGTAGAGTTGATATCGAGTAAAGATATTGAGGTTTAACTTCTTATTAAAAGGATTTTTAATGAAGTCTATAGGAGATTTATACTCTCTGATGAAATTATTCACTGATGTGAATTCTAAGAAGATTAACTATGATCATACAACCATTGTCTAATAGACTTACGGGGTCTCAGAATAAATTCCACCTCATGATAGGATGCAAACTTTGTAGTGAAAGCCAAGGAAACTCTAAGGATGTCTAATGCATGTCATCCTACGTAAGACATATGACCTAAGGGTCTTAGTTTCTCTGGGTTATGATCAAGGTGTTTTACACACTAACATTCCTGATTATCACTACAATTTATCCATGATTATATTAGTGTGGTACCAACATGTACTTGTTATCACCTAATGTTAGTGAATATTGATTTGCATCATTGGATTGGAGTATGAACTCCTCATCTTACTACTATATTATTAAAATGCTTCATAGGAAGAAAAGTTAACACATATTACTACTCTATGTTTTGGTTCTTGTGGCGTAGCCGTAATAGTTCATGTTTTCACAAAAGGTGTTTGGTTTAAGCATGTCTAGTGTCAGATTGTAATGCCAATTTGTATAGGAAAGAAGGTTGTTTTGCATTTAACTTGTGAGCCAAAAACTCAAAAACATTACTTGTATTGAAAAATACATTATTTTTCATTTGTATTATACTGTTTAGGACCCACAAAATCTATGTGGCATCGGGAGACACGTGTCTACCCTCCACGTCAGTCCTATAATAGGAACACAGACGTCTAATTCTTAGCAGCCGGACTTCTCAACAAACAAGTTATCTCTAACCTAACTAATAATCAAATATATTTGAATATTTTATCTATTGACAAGTATTAAATTATCTATAACGTCATATTATCTACAAGGTACGATTATCTTCTACCTTTTATTTATAAACAAATATTTGTCTCTAATATTATCTATAAGCTCCCAGCAACAACCCCTACAAACAAAGATCAACACCCTCGCTTAACTAATATAAATACAAGTTCTATCGAACCCTTTTACTCAACTTGCTCACATATTCAACACACGACAACAAGCATGTGTTCCATTCTCTTTCACTCATATGAGTCTTATTAAACATATACGCTTTGTTTTTGTCACACATATTCTTACTTGAGCGTCAGAGTCCCATGTTTTGTAGGTCCCTCTCCTGTAAAAGACATCTCTCAAAGTAGACGTGTGAAGTTCGGGACCCCACTTAATCATGTCCACCCTGATGTGCCACGGTTTCAAATTTTGATAAAAACATGTATTATATTGTTTCATTTTTTAAGTTTTAAATAGTGGGGAAAGGTCACGTTTCTGCATTCTTTTGCTACAATTATTTTTTCCAACACTATTTGTGGAGCTTCCAAGCATTCAAGAAGACTATCCAAGGAAATTATTATGATAAATTTTGATGGAGACAAAGCCAGCAACTAAAGCATTCTCAACACAATTCAAATTATAGCAAAAAAAATAGAATAAAAAAGCTAAGAAGACAAGGTTCAAGATGGAAGATTGAAGAATATGAGTTTGTGCCCTAAGTATGTCTTGTAAACTTCTCAATTAAGTAGCATTAGGGCAAGCAACAATGATTCATATAGGGGTCTTTTTGCTGAATTTTCATCTAGAATTTTAATAATCAATCTAGGTCAATAAAAAAACCCAATAAACAATTATTTTCACATAAAATGAGACTAAGAACCTTGAAAACTTGAATTTAGGCCTATTGGCCTAGTGGGCTGAGAAGCTTGAGCACAAGATATATCAAAGTCAACTCAAGAAAGGGATTTTCTTCTTACACCCACATTTTTTCCAATACACCTAGCAAAAAAATGAAAAATAAAAATACTCTTACATATAACACATATGGATTAGATGTTTGTGAATTATCAACATGTAAGTTCCATACCGATTTGTAATATATAATCTGTAAGCCTCTTAGAAATTGACAATCCATAAATAATAAAGTTGAAATTTTTAAAATATGTTGAATGGAGAAGAATTTTGTTGAGTGTAGGAAGAATAAGCCCACAACTAAATTTTAATTCATTTTAGATTTAGATTTAGATGTCAAACACAATTTTATTATGTTGATGTGTTTCTAAACTCTAGACAGTGAGATATTTGTTTTTCTTCGGAACGATAATTGGCCTTAATGTAATTGGTAAAAGTTTGATTTTGCTAAAAGAAATAGTTTAAACACATAAAAATCAAGACTAAAGTTCTGCACGTTACCTTAACCAAAAAAACAAAATAATACAAAATAAAGAGTACGTAGTTGAAGTACAGGCAATCATATTGTTGACACTTGAACCACCATTCTCCACTATATATATATATATATATATAAAATGATGATGAGTGGGAATAGATCAATGTATAGATTATAGTTTTGTTGAGATTTTTCTAGGAATGTATAGAACTGAAAACACGTATAGTCGGACAAAACTGCGCAGACATAAGTCAGGAATATTCATAAGTCAATTTAATTTAATAATATTAAATGTAATTAAGAAAAACTAATAAACAGAAAGAAGAAACAAATTAAAACATAAAGTTTAATTTTTTTTATCAAATTGAATTTTGATTAAAAATTTTAAAAATAAAAAATTAATCCAAATCTTTTGCGATTTTGTTGGCACTTGAATCATCATCCTGCACATATATATTACATATAATGATGAGTGGGGACTGGGGATAGATAAAATTAAAGTATAGATTATAGTTTTTCCGAGATTTTTCTGGGTATGTATAAAACTCAAATCACAACCACACAAAACCGAGACATGACAAGAGAACAAAACAGATGGGGACCAAATTCCTTGTTCACATTGATGAAATAATTTAGGAATATATATAAGATGAATTTAATTTAATTTAAATATATTTCGTTTTTTATATTATAAATAAATTAAAATACAAAACTTAAAAGGTGAATTCACTTTTTTGTGTGTGAATCTTATTTCTATTCTCTCATTTGGAGAAGCGTACAATAGCCTCACAGTTAAGATTTAACCTTTTTTTCCTGTTAATTATCCCAAACTAAGCTCTTTTTTATCTTTATCTATTTTTATATCTATCTGTAAAATAATTTTCAATTTTTTTATATTAATTTATTTAAAAATATCTCATATTACAATTTAAATTATTTATCATAAACTTAAAATAAATAATTTAAATTGTATAATATAACTAAAACTTATAATAAATAAATATTTTTAATATATAAAATATAATCTATATATTAAAAATATATATTTATTATGAATATTAATTATATATAAAAATATTTATCCTATGCAATGCACAAATTAAAATACTAGTTAAATAAAAATAAAAAAAAAATAAATTAAAAACATGATGAAAATTAGAATTTTTATTAAATAAAATTGGATTTTGATTTAAGTTTTGCAAATAAGTCTTATCCAAATCTTTACTTTAAACTATAGAAAAGTCTTACATTTATCTCACTGTTTCGAATTTAAATTTAGTGAGTGACTTTAACAAGTCTAAGCTTCATAATTTTTTAACTTTTGTTGCAAAAGTCTACTTTGAATATTTTTATTTGATTGAATCTATTTATGTTTTTTTAAGGAAAGAGCTGATTTTTATTCAATAACAGAAAGATCAGATGCATCATTTTCCTAACACACTAGGGGCCTCATCTATGTAACTACTATCACGTGTAACAACAATTTAATTTGCTAATCTATAAAAAAATGTAATACTGATAATATATAGAAATTAAATTTAAAATAATAAAAATACGTAATCAAAATACATTAACAATATGAGAATTTCACATATAATTAAAATATAATAATTCATATAATAATTATTTAAAAAATAGAATATTAATTAATAGTATAATATCTTTTACATTATTAATCTCTTTTTTAAAATAAGATTAGCATCGATCAAATATGATTTTGAGATAAGTCTTTGCTTTGGTAACACTTTAGGGGAGTGCAATTGGCACACACATCATAAAGGAACAAAGATTTGAGATAGAGACATCCAACGAAATAAAGATGGGAACGATTTGCAGTTTCCCTTCAGTAACTTATTCCTTAAGAAAGACGACAACGTAAGGTAATGGAAAGTTTCCATCAATCTCCTTTGCATATCCAGAAATCATCAAAATCTTTTTTAAAAATTAAGATATAATAGTTTTAGTTTAGCTTTAATAGATTGTCGCAACAAAGTAATCCATTAGGCTTGATTCTATGTTTATCCCATAAACAATAATTTTTTAATACAAAAGTTGAAAAATTAATCTTAATAACTTTAAGAAGATAATGGGTTGTGTTATTAGCTTTTGGGAATGATCTTAAATATATTTTTAATGTAATTAAACGATTTTGCAAAAATAGTAAGTTTTTATTTTAAAAAAACATATTTAATATATTCTAAATTAATAAATATTTTTAATATAAAATTTTATTATTAGTTACTTCAAATTAATCTAAAAATTTATGTTGACGGGGGCGCGGGAATTTTAAAATTTAAGTAACATTTATAAATAAAAAATTAAAAACAATATATATTTTCATTATCAGTAATGTATACTTATTTTATTATTATCAACAAATATTTTATTTTATTAGATAAAATATATTAAAGAGATTAAACTTTAAAATTAAGAAAATTATTTAAATCATGATACGTTATTTCTAATGATATGGTGTGTAAAAAATTATACTTAAAAACTCAAATTCAAAATTTAGAAGTTAACACAAATTGAATTTAACTAAGATTATAATTGCACTAAAATTTAATTTAGCTAAAAATTATAATTCGTCTTACATAGTATGTTAAGATCAAATTTTAAATTTAGGCAAAATTTCAATTAAAGTTAATTACATTTAAGTAGTATTATTTAAAAAATTACAAGTAAAAAATTAATCGGATGCTCAAGTCTAAAAAAATGTTAAACAAAAAAAACTTTTAAAACATTTTTGTTTAAAAATACTCGAATTTATAATGAGGAACAAAACCTTAAACTTAATTATATATTTTAGTGATAAAATCTTAAAATTGCATGACATGTTAATTCAACTTTAATTGTTACATGAGGAAATATTCTATTAATAAAATCCCTCTTTAATTAATTCAATAAAATTAATTTCATTTTCACTTTTATTTTGAAATTACAAGGCTTTTTTTTTATAAAAAAAAAATATGGCTCCTAGCCAGGCTAGCCTTACCGAAACAAGCATCAAGCATAGTATTTATCCACTCCACAATTTATAGATCCCCTGGTTCTAGTGATCCTGGTCACAAGAAGATTCAATCTAGGAAGAACACAGGGTCCACATGTTGCCACGTATGAACTACAATTTTTATTTCTTTTTTATTTTTTATAATTATTTTTATGGAAAAGTGGAAAATCATCTTAAAGTTTGTTTATATACGCACCAAGCACAGTTCTTTTCTCGTTCTGTTTCTCCCTATAACTAGGAAAGTGGTTATTATCTAAGCATTGCATCAAACAAAACTAACTGAAACCAAAACCTTGAGAAAACTGAGCATGGCGGAGAGTGGCGGAGGAAATCGCCGGAGAGAACCGCTTCTGGTGTCGCCGGAGGAAGAGGCTGCAAAAGCATCGTGGAGGCTTAACGTCAAAGAGTTTCGTTTGCCAAGCCAAACGAATGATCATCAAAATCAACGATCCTTCACTTTCCATGGCCTTCTTCGTAAACCCAGTGAGACATTCGTTCTTTCTTCCTTTTTTTTCTGTTGAAAGTTTAAACATTTCTTTTTGTTTCTTTTTTCTTTTTTGTGTTGAGTTGTGCAAACCCAGTTAGCCATTCTTCACTTTTTTCTTCTTTTTCTTCTCTTGAATGTCTAAAGTTTCTGTTTTGTGTAATGGGTATGGGTTCTTTACAGTGGTGACGTGTTAAATTGTGATGGGTCTGATTTTGTTCTGAATGAATGATGAATGATGGTGTGTTGGTTTGTGCAAACCCAGTGTACCTTTGTTTACCCTTTTAAACTTTAATGTTCTCTTTGTTGATTGAAGTGATAAAGTCTCTATTTTGTTTAATGGGTCTGTTTTGGTTTTTGTGGTTGCCATGCATGATGCCTGTGTTCAATTCTGCAAATTCAGACTTCCTTTGAATGTTTGAACTTTAAAGTCTCTGTTTTGTGTGTTGGGTCTGTTTTGGTCTGTGGTTATCATGCATGTGTTGAATTCTGCAAATTCAGACTTCCTATGAATGTTTAAATTTCAGTGTCTCTGTTTTACGTGATGGGTCTGTTTTGCTCTTCGTGATGATGCTTTGAATTGTGAAAACCGAAGAAGTTGGAGAAGTGGTGCTGTTATTAGTTTATGTTTGGATAAGCGTTGAAAAAATTGATTTTGCAAAAAATAATTTTGGTTAAAATTGATTTTGAAGTGATGTGATTCATGTTTGGATGTTTTCTTATAAAATTAAGTTAGGTGTAGAACTCAGTAGAAAATTCAACTCAGAATCAATTCTCTAACATGAAACCAAACATATGGAAATGTATCCAAAATCAATTCTAAACTCAACCAATTTCTCAAAGCGAAACCAAACATGCACTTAGTCTTTGTTTGTTATTTATTGTGTAGGCCATGGTGGGAATCTTTGCATAAAGACAGAGCCTTTTATTGTGAATTTGCATCTTGGTGCTTGAATTTATTAGTTAATACTACTTTGGTATAGTTCCATTCTTTTGATCAAAAGTACATGGGGATTAATATTGATGATAATGATTCGTCCTTTTTCATATCTACACGGTTACTATTCCTGAAGATACTCCATTCCCTATATCATATAATTTTTTTCTTGTTAGAATCTATTGTACTTGATTCCACACATAATCAGAAATTATTAATGCTTACTCTAATGACACGAAACATGATCCTATTTGCTTTTCAGATATATTTTTTATACCCTTTATTATCGTCTCTCTAAAGATAAAGTAGGCAGTTTAACTACATATTGTTTAAAAGTTTAAAATCTTCAATTTATTAAAGGTTGGTGACTGTTTTGAAAATTTTGACATTATTGATCATTAATTTACTTGAGGAACTCAGAAAAGATAACCAAAATTAAAAAATTAGCATTTAAATTCATCATCAAGATGTTTCAGTTAAAGTCATATATTCTGGATTGTGGATTTGCCTACTTACTCTCTAATCCTACTTCAAATTGTGTTTTAGGGAAGCAACGCAAAGTGGCAGAATATTACAAGAATCAGGAGAGACTCCTTGAAGGATTTAATGAGATGGAGACTATGACTGAAGAGGGTGGTTTCCCAGGATCTCTAACTGAGGTTCATTGTTGTATTACCATGATTTACTTATAATATGTCATACATGGAGCAGCAGTAACTGGTTTTGACTATAATCTCAGTAAAAAATTATGATTTTCCATTAAATCTATGAAGAGAAACGCTACTAAATGTACATGCTAAATGTTTCTCAGGATGAAATGAAGCAACTAGCCAAGAGTGAGAGGATGGCTGTTCATGTGTCAAATATGTGTAACTTGGTGCTGTTTGCAGCAAAGGTTTATGCCTCAGTTGCAAGCAGATCATTAGCAGTCATTGCCTCAACCATGGATTCTCTCTTGGATCTCTTGTCAGGATTCATATTGTGGTTTACTTCTAATGCCATGAAAAACCCAAATCAATATCACTATCCAATTGGAAAGAAACGCATGCAACCAGTGGTAAGGTTTAATTTAAATTAAACTGCACAAGGTGATTGAATCCTATAAAGTTTTAGTAGATAATTGGGATATTTTCAAAATAGCCATTGCATGGTTGCTTAATGAAGCTACATGCTGATATGATTTCCTGTGCAGGGTATCATTGTTTTTGCATCAGTGATGGCAACCTTGGGGTTGCAGATTTTGATTGAATCTGCCCGAGAACTTATTTCCAAGGCAAGTGAGATAAACTCTTATTCTTGTTTGTTTAGTAGATCCCCAAATTTGGGTTCAACATTTGTTTATGAATTTGAATTTAGGTACAATTCAGATAAACTTATGAAGAAGTACTTAAAGGATAAGAAAGATAAAATGAATCAAACTTCTTTCATAAGTTAAAATCAACTTATTCAACCAACCATTTTAGATGCTCGCTTGTCTATCTTCTCAAAAGGTTGAGGTAGATATGTTATTTTTAGCTCATGAAGAAATTTGGTTCATTTTACCTTTGTATTTTCTTCTGCTATAAGTGTTAAAAAGTTTATCCAAAGTCCAGACTAACTCTTAATTATTTGTTTGCGGTGTAGCAGTTTTAAGTAACTCTTCTTAATTTTCCTGTAATTATTACCACGGCACGTACTTTTAATTTATCATCTCATTGTTTTTGTTACAGTCTAAGCCTGATATGGATCCAACAAAACTGCATTGGATGATCGGAATTATGGTGTTTGTGACTGTAGTGAAGTTCATTCTTATGGTCTACTGTCGAAGATTCAAAAATGAAATTGTTAGAGCATATGCACAAGATCACTTTTTTGATGTCATTACTAATTCTGTTGGATTAGCTGCTGCTGTGCTAGCTGTCAAGTTCTGCTGGTGGATTGATCCAACAGGAGCTATTATTGTGAGTTCATAAGTACAGCTTGGTGCTTGTCTTTGGTTTTCTTTTTCTTTTTTTCACAGATAGTTGCGAACGTACCACATTATCTTCACTTTGTTTTTACGTGGTAGCATTTTTTGTTATTATATGAAAAAATGTATTCTCTGACCAAGTTGGCCCTTATTCTCTCCTTTTTCCCCCCTTAACTGTACTTTGATTTTCTGATTATTCAACAAGTGATTCTCTTAATTGAGATTTAAATATATTTTTGGTTCCTAAAAATATCATGATTTTTTTGTTTTAGTTTACATGAAAAAATTTATTCATTTCTAGTCCCTACATGTAACAAAATGATGTGATTTTAGTCCCTCACTGCACATGTTCAGTGAGATACTAAAATCGTATTATTTTATTAAATGTAGGAAAAGTTTTAGAGATTCAATAAAAAAATCATGAGTATTTTGTTTTTCTTCATTGTTCTACTAAATCTTGAATGGTGGTGATCTTTTTGTTACATAATTATTTGCTTGTTACATCAAGCTAACTGCTTGATTGAACTACTAATGATGATATCCTGAATGTGTAATGCAGATAGCATTGTATACAATTAATACATGGGCCAAGACAGTCATTGAGAATGTTTGGTCACTTATTGGAAGGACAGCACCACCTGATTTTCTAGCCAAGTTAACGTTCCTCATATGGAATCACCATGAACAGATCAAGCACATAGATACTGTTAGAGCTTACACCTTTGGTGCACATTACTTTGTGGAAGTTGACATTGTGTTGCCGGAAGACATGCTTCTCCACCAAGCACACAACATTGGTGAGACACTCCAAGAGAAGCTGGAGCAGCTTCCAGAAGTCGAAAGGGCTTTTGTGCACGTAGATTTTGAGTCCACTCACAGGCCAGAGCACAAGACCATGGTGTGATGATATGCCATGGGACAATGATGGCATATCTTAGCTTTGCTAATTTTCTTAGTTATTTTATGCAAGTCAAGTAGCAATTTTTCTTTCTGACGTTTATAGTTGCTGAAACCTCTGAATGGTACTTCCAATGTGGTTGACTCAAAATAATTAAGAGTATTTTTTTTCTAACCACAATTTTTTAGGTCGGTGCACGGGGTAGGGTGTAAGAAAAAATAATGTTGAAATATAAGTACTCAAATAATTGCTAGTTTTTGGAAAATGATGCTTTGATAGTTCGGGTATATACACTGTTGGAGTGGGAGATAAAAAGGAAAGAGAGAAAATAATATATGATGAGAAATTTGATAAGAACGGAAGGGATTAATGAAGAGAAGGAGAAACTGAAATATGAGAAACTTGTTTGATTGTCTTTCTTTATGTTTAGGATGCAATTACTACTAAGTATTTTGTTTTTTTTTTATTGTTTTTTATTTACACAAACAAAATTGGGGGAGGAGATGATGACTTAGTCTAAGATAGAGAAAGTCTCTGAATTTGAAGAGTATTTATAAAAAAAAAAGTTATTTTTATTTTATTTTAAAGAGATGAGTGAAAATTTAACTGTGATCTATTTTGTGAGATTTGTTTTTGTTTCATTTAACCAACTCTGGGAGCAAATATGTGAAGAGGATTTGATTCCTCTAATAAGCTTTTTGGATTCATTGGAAGTTTCCTCCAATAAGTTGAACAAAATTAAGAAAATAAGAATAAATTCACCGTCAATTTATAACCAATTGAAGTTATACTACTTTGGTTCACTTCAATAATAAAAATGTTATTTCTATAAATTAAATAGAGTATCAGGGATTTATAATACTTGCATATTTATTTAATCAATTGAATTAAATGCTTAGTATAATAAATATATATATTTTGACCTTTTCATTTTATATGTTTGCTAATTTTAGCATAGCTAAATCCAAAGAATGGTTGCATCGAAAATCGAGTTTTACGTGCATGGAATAGCACCATTTAGTCAAATATGCACGTCAATTTCTGCTATAAAGGTGGTTGATCGATTCCTAAAGTAACCCGTGTGAAATTGAGAGTGACTATGTACATGAGTGAGTAGAAAAGAAAACAAAAGTGTTGAGAAATATTAGGATCATATCTTTTAGTTATTTTTTTATATTCAAAATAAGTCTAACAATAGATATACAAAATACAAGTATCATATTATGTAATTTTGCATAAATTTTTGTACAATCTATTATACGTGTATCATTTCTCTTATTAAAATTAAAATATTTAATATGATTGTCTAATTGTTAAAATATATTCTTAAATAAAATTTTTAATTCAAGTATTATGAATAAAAAAATAACTTAAAAAAAAACTTTACTTAAATGACCAATTAGATTCTTCAAATGAACATTAATAATTATCAAAATCAATAAATATTTTTTGACACAGAGTGGTGATGATGTGTCCATTTTTCATTTTTCATTGGACTAGGCCAACATAGTAACATTATTAGTGAGGAAAAAAAAAATAAAAAGGTCTACATTGCATATATTTTGTCAATTAAAGTACTACATTGAATATTTTAACAAAGAGATCGAGTTGAATAAATTAAAAAAATAGAAGGATTAAGATTTATTTTGCCTTAATTTTATTTTAAATAACTTTGGTGAATTGTTGAAATGAATTTAATACTTTATATTATTCAATAATTAATAATGCAAACTATAAATTAAATGAATAATATGTTAACATATCATTAAATGTCATTGAATTAATTAACACGTTATTAATATGAGTAGAATTAATCAGAATAAACTTAAATTTCTTAAGAAAAATCAAATCTTATAACTAGAAAGAATGAGATTGGATGAAAGATTTAATTAAATGTGATAAATTAGGTTTTCTGATAGATATTAATTATTTTTAGAAAAAAAAGAAAAAAAAATTTACCCTAAATTATTACTTTTTTTTATCTCATTAGGGTAAATTTATCAACTTAATAAATTATAAGAATTTTGAATGTTTTTTAAATTTGGAGAGTGCACTAGATTGAGATTTTAAAAGATTATTTTAGTATAAAAAGTCTTGAGGATTTTAAAGTTTATATATAAATATTATGATTTATCAAATTTTTTTACAAGACTCTTATAATAGTTTGAATTTTAATGAATTTATATTATAAGAACCTAAAGAATTTGAAAAGACTTTTATAGATTTATAAGATTTGAAAGGATTATATGAATTTTTGAAAAAATATTCAAAATTACAAGAGCTAATAAAAAATATTAAGAAATGATGAAGTTTGGATAAAAAACGTAAAAACAATATAATTTTTTTAATATTTTAATAACTAAATTGATTCTATTTTTATGTTTTCATTTACTAAACCTTTTTTATGATAATATTTTCTGATTCTCAGTATTAAATCTGAACAATAAATATAAAATTATATGTGTTGATTTTTTAATTTTTTTTAATTATTATAATTATTTTATCATAAATCTAGAGTGAGAATAATTTATTAAGAGAGTTATTGAGTTACGAGAATGACCAAATTAGGAGTTAGACTCATAAAAATATCATAAACATAATCAATATAAAAAAAATATAATTAATCTTGATACGTAAGATAAATATTAATTTATAATTTATAAAATAAATGGAAAAGTGCCAAAGGAAGAAATATATTTTATATTTTAATTCCAATAGAATAATAAAAATATATATTACACACATCTTAAATAATATTAAATAGAAAATGTATGTGTGATAAGGGTGATAAGGATAAAAAGAATCTGAATTGTTTAATAAATTTTTTATATCACAAAAAATATAATGAAATGTATCGAAATTTTTCTTAAAAACAATCCATTAAAATTTATATATTTTTTTATACGCACACTGTACTTTTCGGCATCCAAACGAAGGCCGTTTACTTTCGCTGTTTCAGAGAACGAGCATGGCGGAGAGTGGCGGCGGACACCGCCGCAGGGAACCGCCTCCGGTGTCTCCGGAGGAAGAGGGTGCAAATGCTTCGTGGAGACTTAATGTGGAGGAGTTTTGTTTGTCTAACCAAACGCATGATCATCGTCAACATCACCGTTTCTACACTTTCCGTAGCCTTCTCCGAAAGCTCAGTTAGACATTCTTTTTTCCCTTTTGTTCTGTTGAGACTTTTGGTTTCTGTTTTTTTTAATAGGTCTTCTATTCCTTCTGCATGTTGATGTCTGCAAACCCAGTTAGCCATTTGTCACATAATTCTACTTTTACTTCTCTTGAATGTCTAAGGTTTCTGTTTTGTGTAATGGGTGTGGTTTGTTTATAGTGATGATTTGTTGAATTGTGTGGAACCAGGAATGTGCCATTTTTTTAAAAATTCACTCGATACCTCTGTCCCTTTAACACCTATAGTAACTTTCTTATAGGGTGCACAGTGTAATGTGTTTTAAACAATTAAGG
This sequence comes from Glycine soja, assembly GCF_004193775.1. Classification (NCBI taxonomy): domain Eukaryota; kingdom Viridiplantae; phylum Streptophyta; class Magnoliopsida; order Fabales; family Fabaceae; genus Glycine; species Glycine soja. The sequence goes on along the minus strand of NC_041009.1, from coordinate 13,065,409 downwards.
GGGTTATTGTAGGCCTTATAGGGATATCATGTTTAAAGAAACCAGTGTGAAATTTCAAGAAACCAGTGTTAGTGTAATTTGCTCTTTTTATTTTTGGACTTTTTGATGGGTTTGGTTTTGTTGTTGTTTGTGAGTGATGGTGTGTTGGTTTGCGCAATCCCAATGTATATTTAATATTTGTTAACTCTTTGGTTTCTAAAGTGATAAAGTCTTTGTTTTGGGCTCTGGTTATTAATATTATGCATGTGTTGATTTCTGCAAACCCAGTTTTCCTTTGAATGTTCAAACTTTAGTATCTTTGTTTTGGGTGACTGTTTCGCTCTTAGGGGTGATGCTAGTGAATACCGAAGAAGAGCAGTGGTGTTATTATTAGTCTTTATTTGTTCTTTATTGTAGGCCATGGTAGGAATCTTTACACAAAGAAAGAGCCTTTCATTGTGAATGTGCATCATTGGTGCTTGTATTTGATTAATTTGGTATAATTTCATGCATTTGAGATGTCAAGTTTAATGGAAATCTCAAGTTCAACGTGTTTATTACTTGCATGCATTGTATGTGGCTTCCATGATCTAGTTTCTTAAGTTGTTTGGTTTTCTTCTTCTTCTCAGGAATTAGTTGGTTACATTTTGTCATGTTGATTTGCCTACTTACTCTATAACCCACTGTGAACTTGTGGGGTAGGTAAGCAACTTAAAGTAGCAGAATATTCCAAGAAACAGGAGAGTCTCCTTGAAGGATTGAATGAGATGGAGACCATGACTGAAACGTGTGGTTTACCAGGAACTCTTACTGAGGTTGATTGTTCTATCACCGTGATTTACTTATAACTTTTCATACATGGAGCAGCACGGACCTGTTTTGACAACAATATCTCAGTGAAAATTTATGATTTCCCATTGAACATGATCAACCTCAAGGTCTCAAACACATGGAGATGAATGATTAATGTGAATCTATAAAGAGAATTCTACTAAAAAAACGTGCTCAATGTTTCTCAGGATGAAATGAAGCAACTAGCTAAGAGTGAGAGGATGGCTGTCTGTTCATGTGTCAAATATATGTAACTTGGTGCTGTTTGTAGCAAAGGTTTATGCATCAGTTGGGAGCAGATCATTGGCAGTCATTGCCTCAACCATGGATTCTCTCTTGGATCTCTTGTCAGGTTTCATATTGTGGTTTACTGCACATGCCATGAAAAACCGAAACCAATATCACTATCCAATTGGAAAGAAACTCATGCAACCAGTGGTAAGGTTTAGTTTAGACTGCACAAGGTGATTGAGTCAAATAAAGTGATAGTAAATGCAGTGTAATGTTATAGTTTCATAATATACTGAGAGTCAAAACGTAAGTAATTGGTTATTTAAGATATTGTCAAAACAGCCATTGGATGGTTGCTTGGTACAGGTACATGCTAATAACTAATAAGATTTCCTGTGCAAGCAGGGTATCATTGTTTTTGCATCAGTGATGGCTACCTTGGGGCTGCAGATTTTGATTGAATCTGGCTGACAAGTTATTTCCAAGGTAATTGAGATAAACTTTTGTTCTTGTTTGTTTATTAGATCCCCAAATTTGGGTTCAAGACTAGTTTTTGTTTAAGATTTTTGAATTTAGGACATGCTTTGATTAACTTTTCAAGAAGTATTTATAGGAGAAGAAAATAAGATAAAATGAATCAAACTTCTTCCATAAGTTAAAATTAAGTTGTCCACCCCAAATTTTTTTGAATCTCTTATTTAACTTCTTAAAAAGTTGAGGTACATAAGTTATTTTTAATTTTTGAAGAAATTTGATTCATTTTACCTCCTTATTTTATATTCCTATAAGTGCTTGTTGAAAAGTTTATCTAAACTAACTCTAGTCATTTGTTTGAGCTGTAGCAAATAACTCATTTTTAGATTTTCCTGTAAATGTAATTATTACCTTGACACATACTTTTAATTTTTCATGCCATTCTTTTTCTTACAGGCTAAGCCCCACATGGATCCAACAAAACTGCATTGGATGATTGGGATTATGGTGTCTGTGACCGTAGTGAAGTTCATTCTCATGATCTACTGTTGAAGATTTAAAAATGAAATCATTAGAGCATATGCACAAGATCATTTTTTTTATATCATTACTAATTCTGTTGGATGCTGTGCTAGCTGTCAAGTTCTACTGGTGAATTGATCCAACAGGAGCTATTGATGGGAATTCATGACTACAGCTTAGAGCCTGTCTATGATTTTCATTTTTTTTTTCACAGATAATTGCAAGCATGTCTCTTTTTTTTTTCTCCCCTAACAGTACTTTGATTTTCTAATTAGGTTCACATATTCAACAAGTGTTTTTTTGCATTGAGATCTAAGTATATTTTTGGTCCTTCAAAATATCATGATTTTTTGTTTTACTCCCTACATTCAATAAAAAATCGTTACATTTTCAAGGACTAAATGTATTTACCTTTTAGTTGTTTTTCTCTATTGTTCTTCAGTGGCCATCATTTCCTTGTATGTGCCATTTCAAATTCTTGAAGGGAGGTCTTTATGTTACATGATTGTTTGCGTGTTACATTACATCAAGCCAACTGCTTGATTGAAATACTAATGATGATATCCTGAATGAGTAATGCAGATAGCATTGTATACAATTAATACATGGGCCAAGACTGTCATTGAGAATGTTGGTTCACTCATTGGAAGAACAGCACCACCTGGTTTTCCGGCCAAGTTAATTTACCTCATATGGAATCACCATGAGCAGATCAAGCACATGGATAATGTTAGAGCATACACCTTTGGTGCACATTACTTTGTGGAAGTTGATATTGTGTTGCCAGAAGACATGCTTCTCCACCAAGCGCACAACATTGGTGAGACACTCCAAGAGAAGCTGGAGCAGCTTCAAGAAGTTGAGAGGGCTTTTGTGTACATAGATTTTGAGTTCACTCATAGGCCAGAGCACAAGGCCGTAGTATGATTATATGCCATGGGACAATGGTGTTTATACTTGCTACCCCTGAATCATACTTAGTATGTTTTAATTCATAATTTAGTTGGCTCAAAATATAAGTAACGAAGGGGATCTACCCGAGTTAGTTGAGTTGAGTGAGTGTTGTAAACTCTCTTATACTTTGGTTAATTCTTATGGATAAAAAAATAATAATAATTATAAATATAAATATATGTTTTTCTCACAATATTTTTTCGGTGGGTGCACAGGGCAGGGGTAAAAGAAAATAAATGTGATGGTCGAGTAATTTGATCAGATGCGAAGAGAGAAATGAAGATAGCGAAAATAGAATGTGAAAAAAATATTATTGTCTTTAGCAAATGTGTGTGTGATGCAATGAATAAGCTTTTACAAGAAAATATAATAAGAGGATTTGATTCTTCTAATGATAAAAGTAGGGAGCGTTGGGTATAAGAAAAGTTTTTAATTTTTCAGGAATTTGAAATTAGAAATGCTTGTTTTTCGTGTTTAATTTGTTATTTATTTTTTTTATTAGGAAACATTGTTTTTTGAGAATGTATTTTTACTTAGTTTTTTTTTTATAAAATTTTTCCTATTCAAGGGTGTGAAGGTGAGAATATAAATTTTTTTAAGTTGAAAAAAAGTTTAACTGCGATAAAATAATATTATTCTTAGATTATTTAGCATGGCAAATAATTAAAGTTTGAGAAATTTCTTTTAAAAGTAAACATGAAAATAATATATTCTTATGAAAGATATATATATAAATATTTTTTAAATAAACATGATAATTTAAACATATTTTAGTCATTTATAAGAATTATATTTTTGGAATTCATGACTCTTAAGAATCATGATCTTCATACACGATTTTTTTTCTTGTACCAAATGCATCCTTTGGGTAAATTTATCTTTAATTCAAATTTGGTTAAAATTATGCTTTAATTTAAATTAAGAATAAAAGTATTTTTATTTTCTCATTTGACATATTTGTTCCTTTTACCGTAATTAAATCCAAAGAATATTGAAGATATCATCCATAATCAAATTATTCCGGAAGGAAGTGGCCCTGGCCCATTTGGTCAAATATTATATTATGCACGTCAAATTCTTCATGATTCGTGATGGTGTAGAAACTCGAATGTGGTTAAGTTTGTGATCCTGGAATTTAGCGATTGTTTAGTTGGAGAGGAGAAAAAAAATAATGAAACAGAAAAAAAAAACATTTGAATAAAAATAGAAAAACAAAGCATTAAAAATTAAAATTTTATTTTTTTCATCCCTATTTGATCTCAGTCAAACAAATGGAGTAAACCTACCCCCCAGGAAAATGACAATGACTTTTACAAAAGCCACACGGGAAATGCAAACAAAAGAATATAGAACCTTGACTTTACATTACATTGATGAGTTGAGAAGGGAATATGCTCCCAAGTCTCAACTAAAGCCAAAGCATTGGTGACTTTAATCACACAAAATAGTTTTAAGTAAATAAAGTAAGTATAGGATTACAAAATAATAAGTAATATTTAAGAAATTAATTGGTTTGTGGACTGGTCTATTAACCTGCAAATCAATCTAATGTAACTCACGAATTAAAGGAGGAGGCAAAACAATTCACATTTAAATGGATCAACATTTTAATTTATTCGGTATAAAATTTGGGGTTTAGGTTCCCCCACTTAAAAAGATCATCTGTGGGTCTAGATCCGTAAACCCATTATTAACTTTGATATGTATCTACACTTGCACATATGGGTGTTCATTTTCAAACTAATTAAATTTGTTTTTATTAGATTAATTAATTTGTTTTTTTTTAATTCTACTTTTGCCTTTTCCTTTTTTTCCCATTCATTTTGATGTTATCTTGTATTTTTATATTTTTTATTCATTCATTTTAATTTTTTCTATAACTTCATTTTGATCTTCGTTTGTTCTTATATAATGTCACCAAGTATCTTAATTTGACCATTTATTTATTTTTATCATATTTTAGGTAAATAAATTAATAAAATACGTAGAATCATAACTACAGAGTAAAATAAATACAATGAATATTTTTTACTTTGTAATCATATAAAATAGTCAATAAATGGAGATAGAAGATTGAAAAATATATTTATATTATAATCTAATGTGTTGGAAGAAAAATACTTATTTTATGTGCCCAATTTTCAATAAAGATTAATCAACAATTATCAAAGAGATTGTTTGGTAACAATACTATGGTTAGACAAAAAAAACATGACATCTATTTGGTAAAACTTTTTATTTATAATAATGATATAATTAATAATTGACTATACATTTATGGTCATTTTTAAATTTAAATTGAATCACGTTAGTTATTATTATCATTATTATTATTATGAGTATAAGTATATAATTATTTTTAAATTCAAATGAAAATTTATTTTATTTTATGTTCCAATGAATCGTATTCTTTAAAATATTATTATTATTTTAAATTTAAGTCAAATTAAATATTATTTTCATATTAATTTCATACATAAAAAATACTAACATATTTATTTTATTGATATAATTAATTAATTATAGATATAAAAAATATTTATCAAACGCATTTGTAGCAATTAAAATCCTAATTTAATTACAATATTTTCTAGCACTATTTATTTCGGGGAGATTTTACAGGTTGCAAAAAAGAGCGCCCATTGTATGTCGTGGGCCTTATGGCCCAAAACATATTGGAAAGAATCGTAATTCACGCACTAGAGATTAGGGTTTCGCTGCTATTCCCTTCGTAACTTCCACCCTCGCTCCCTATTTAATCCCCATCCATTCTCTATCTCTCTACAATTCTTTCTGTCACCGCTTCCAATTTATCCTCAATAAAGATTGCCAAAACCCTAAATTTTCTCTCGTTTTCTCGTTCGAAAGTTTAATTTTTCTTTTCTTCTCATGTTTTGGGGCAGTGATGACTAAATCTATATATACCATCAAACTATGAGAGCTTAATTGAGCTTGTTGATGCCATCAATTTTCTGAGCCTTTTTTTTTTTCTTCAATTTTTTTGTGTTCAATTTTTGATTTTATTTAATCGTTTATTGAATTTTGGTTTCGAAAAAAAAGGCAACAAATTAGAGTCTCTGATTCGCCTAATCCGTGGCGCTTTCAGTGCTGTACGTTGCCGAGAACAATTTGGAACTGAGATTCTGGCATTGGCCATTTATTTTCCTTAGGCTTGTGCATTCAGATGTTCCTATATTTTCAACTGTTTCTTTACAATCCATTTTGGGATATTTATTTATTTTTATTTTTGTGTCGAAATTTGTGATTTTTATTAGTTTTTAATAAAGCCGTTCCCCTTTGTTTTTGTTCTTGTTTTTCAATGCAATCTTTAAAAAGAAAATCTTATAGGATTAAGTTAAAATTAGGTGTGTAGTGAATTGTTGTTTTGTTTTCTTTATGAATTTTTTTATTTTAAATTCAAATTTTATGTGACAGTTGGTTTTTTTTTTTACGTATATACGGGTTCATATGGTTTTCCCAATCATCCATTCAATACTTTGACCTAATGACATTGGTTAAATTCTTAAATGTTAGATTGTTCTATGCGATGTATGTAATGTGTTCGCGGTTAATCATGTTGAATAGTTATGATAATTCTCTGTTTTTAAGGGTGTAAATTTTGAGGGCTTTTATATTATCCTTTTTTAAAGAAAAATATACTTTTAATTTCAATAATTTTAAGAATATTAATTTTTTAAACTTTGATTACGATTTTATTCTTTAATGTTTTCAAATTTGAATAATTTACTAAAATGTTAACAGTAGATAAACTGAAATCTCAAACATAAATCAACTCCATGCACTTATTAACAATAACTTGAATTCTACTTTACTGCTTTAAGCGGTTTGCAACACAGAATATGTTTAATAGTTCAAAGAAATTGTTCAATGCCCCTTGCAATAGTCTCTCTATGAGCTTCCCTAGAGATAAATATCAGTGTTTTGGCAACTTTGGTACAGGTATAAATTCTTTCACCCAAATAGGAGTTGAATAATATAGCAACAGATAATTCACATGATTTTTTTTTGGATGCAAAATTCATTTATTTAAATGGCTTAAGTTGGGCAAAAGATATGTTCCATCCCAAGTTGTAGTCCAGCTTAATTGAATAACCCGCATAATGTGTGCGTGCAACGCCACATAGGCTCCCACGCCAATTACCCTCTAGAAAGAAACCTTTGCAACTCCATAGAAATAACACAAGTTGACTTGGTCAAAGTGATGATTGAAAAATAAAGATGAGCGAACAGCTATCCCATCAGCATGAAATTATAACCTTTCTGACTGCTCCCAGCTTAATGATCAGTGAACAAAGGAATCAAAATCATTAAATCTAGATGGGAATTAAGCAGGTGAAACATTTGAATAATTAAATAAGAAACTAAGAATTCATTAGAGTGCAATTGGGTCGCTAGATGGGAATCCTTATAAGGCATAAAGAAAATGAAAATCCCAAAGCTAAGAAATAAGCACTCAAGTACTTGGAGAACCCTCCCTTGAAAGCTTTAATAAGCCAATCATAGTTTTCAAGACGTCATGAGAAGAACTCATCAGGTTCTTGCAACATCTCTTCAAACAAATCCTCTCTGGTTTAGATGTAATATTTCATAGAACAATAAGCAAGCCATATCTGACTATATATATAAATTCCCAAATAAATATGAATTAATAGGCCATAATCACTATATAATACCTGAATTGTTTTTCAATGAAGACATTATAAATAATAACAAAGGCATTGCTCATATTCTTAATATTTTCCCAAATTGTTGAGATGTAGAACTATACGTACACGCCTAAGATGAGTTACTGTAACATATAACTATACTCTGTCATAGAAGTGATGGTGTGACATTAGGATTTAAACTTTATTTTCAGTTTCATAGTTTTATGCAAGGGATTCAGGGATAACTATATCAGAATTAACAATTGTAAATTTACACACAAAAAAAAGAAATAACAATTGTAATTGGTTCTATTTCAAATTTCCCCAATTGTTTTGGCATGAATAGCAATCACACAATAGTAAAAAGGGAATTTCAGTCAGAGGAAATGAGATTTCTGTGAATTAGTTGTAAACCCTCATATTTTGGAAATTGAAAATTACGCTTGCATATGAGAAAGCCATTAAGGCCGATCATGAAAAAAAACGAGAAAGTCAAAAAGAGCTATGTAATTCAACCCTCATATAAGAAACTAATCATAATCAAAATCAAAATGGAAATTAAAATCAAAGAGAATATATATATATATGTATATATTTTGCAAACACAAATGAAATCTGACCATATAAGAAAGTGACCTCTGTACCCCAACCATCAAATTAGAAACATGTGGTCCTTTATTTGTCCAATTTTTTTCCGAACCTACGCACAGAAGAAGGGTTGTGAAAAAAAAAAAAACTCTAAAATCCCAAAAATTAGAAACAAAATACCAATCTTTGTACATAAGCAAATATGAAATATTAATAAAAAAAACACTACTCCATCTTCTATCTCTGCATCATTCACTGTCTGAGTCTTATTGGAGACCAACTTTGGTTGCCGCATCGTTTGCGGTCCAAGTCTCAACCATTTCCAATTAATAGAAGGAGATGTCGTCCCTTGGAGTTGATACAAGAGTCCGAGACCATTCGGTGGAATTATAAGTTTAGCATATCAAGTCCAAGCATGTGAAATTCTAACATCTTGAACGACCAAACCTAATTCTAACATGCTTAATTATTTGTTAGTTTAGTGGAATCATCATCTCGATGAACAAAATTAATGTTATTTTTCTAAAATGCAAAATCACGAAAAAAAGAAAAAATAGGTAGAATAGTCTCAATGCAAGAAGAATAACAATTGATGTCATTGAAACTCCTCTACCCATATATATTTTTTTCGCCACAACTATATACAATGGAGATTGTACAAGTGAACAACATAATGGTGTTTCCTATGAAGGATATTTTTGAAAAAAAAAATACCCACATGGACAGTGAGAAAACAATTTTGGTAATGTGAATAGTTGCTCCCATATTAATTTGATCATAGAGATGAATCTGAACAAGGCCAAGCAACTAGCTAGAAACCAGAAGAAAAACTATAATAAGAAAAACTCTTATCAACTGAAGTGAGCAACGAATATTTTGAAATAAAGTTAGCACTAACATGTAGTTAATTTTTAAGTAAATAATTAAAAGTAGTTCAGCTCAGCAATAATAATTCTAAATTAATAATTATTAATTATGTCGACGATTAATAGTTCCTAATTTTCCGATTGACATATTTTATTAGCTGTTTTTTTAATTTAAATTATATGTACTTAAATTAAATTACAAGTAAATATGAAAAACGAATTAAAAATTGGAAAAAGTTGGAAATGACAAGTCACTAGTTTGCATTATCATTCCGATGTGGGAGCTCAGTGTCCGAAATAGAGTCAAAGAGGATCTATTTCAAGCAAAGAAGGAAGCTCATCTTGTTGTAGATAAATTCTTGTAAGTACAGAACATGCATGTTCAATATGCCAACTTGTCATTAATATTCATTGTGCTGTGTTGACACATAATAACTTGCTGTGTTTCTCTCTCCTTTTTGTTTCAGTCTCGGATTCATTCTCACAATCCAGTGTTCAGGTGCTACCAAGATAGCATGTACAAGGAGTGTGCAATAAAACAAGATGTTACTGAAGTAATTTTTCTTTCTCTTTTAGCTCTTTTGGTTATGATTATTCTGCGGTTAGAAAGAAATAGTTGTTACACCCTTATTTCTTGCTTTCTGCAGCTAATTGGAAACACTCCATTGTGTGTGGCTTGCATTGCTGCAAAGTTGGAATCAATGGAACCCTGCTCAAGTGTCAAAGACAGGTGCAAAAGAGTTTACTGTTTTTCTCTGTCATAAATAATGAATCATTGTTTCTTTTCTATGTTAAAGATGCTTGAAAATTTCCTGCTAATTCATTGTGTAATGGGAATAGATGTTGGTGAAGTGATTTTTCTTTGTGAAATGCTAAAGAGGTTGGCTCTCTGTTCTTTTGGTCTGCCTTACCATCATTGGGACTTTATGTAAAAAAGACATTCTAACTGTTTGTTTGGGGGTGCAGGAATTCAGGATAGCATTAAGTATGATCGAGGATGCTGAGGACAATGGCCTGATTACACCAGGGATGGTTGGTAATAGAACTCTAGTTCTGAGGTATTGGTGGTTTTGTACATGCATGATATGATTTATGAATTCAGGTCCTGTTTGGATAAACTTCTCAATAAGCACTTACAGGAGAAGAAAACAAGATGGTAAAATGAATTGAGTTTCTCCCATAAGTTAAAATTAGCTTATACATAAGTTAATTTATAGAAGTCCTCTCATTTAACTTCTCCAAATTCTGATTTTAACTTTTGTATAAGCTAATTTTAACTTATGGAAGAAATTTAATTCATTTTACCTTTTTATTCTCTTCTCCTATTAGGATTTATTGAGAAGATTTATCCAAATAGGGGCTTAGTTTTTTGTGCCATTTTTACCCCAATAATCAACCATGTTTAGTCAAAGTGATGCTGTGTTTTCAAGTTCAGATTGTTGGGTTTCTTAGATGAGATTTTTGTGTTTTTTTTTTTTTTTTCTGGTTGTGGACATGGTTAAATTAAACTGGTGAAAGACTGTACTTGTTGAGACTACTGGTGGAAACACTGGAATTGGATTGACATTCATTGCAGCACTTAAAGGTTACAGGCTAATCCTAGCGATGCCGGCTTTAATGAGTCTCGAGAGGAGAATTGTGCTCCGTGCTTTGGGAGCTGAGCTGCATCTCACTGATCCTGCTATGGGCTTCAGAAGTAGTCTTCAAAAGGCTGAGGAGCTACTGAGGGAGACATGTGATGCTTTTATGTCTCATCAATTTGAAAATCCTGCAAACCCAAAGGTAATTTATCTTGTATGTATTGAGATATAGTATGTGATCTTCTGATGGAAAATCTGTGCGTCCTTGTAGATTCACTATGAAACCACTGGCCCTGAGATATGGAGAGATTCTGGAGAGAAAGTTGATGCCCTTGTAGCAGGTATAGGAACTGGCGGTACAATAACAGGTGCAGGGAAATTCCTCAAGGAGAGAAATTCAAAAATCAAGGTTCCTTTTCTTGTGAACACTTTCCTGTGGATAGAAGAGAGTTTAAAATGCATGCAATTACCTTCATTGCTAATGCTATGTGTTTTCATCAAGGTCTATGGAGTGGAACCAGTTGAAAGTGCAGTCTTGAGTGGAGGACAGCCAGGTAAGCTACTTACTGTCTTCATAAATGATGTACCTATCTTATTGCTCTTTCTTGTCCCATTTTCTCTCCATGTATAACCTCTACAACATCACTTCAACTCTTTTACCTCTTGAAATCATCAAAATCTTCTAAGTAGTCACTTCATAAGATTTTAATCTCTTGTTGACCTTTGATATCTGCATTTCAAATGATCTTCAGATTGTAAGCCAGTATGTATCTTGGTTAATATGTTAGAACACTCATGACTCAACCAAACAGTTGGTGCAATAGACTGAGTTCAGTGGACTATTTAAAGCCTATTGCCACTCACATTGTTCTCCAATTTAATTGGATTAGGAACATTTTACTAATGTTCTTTGGTATCAATCATAGAGACTGATGCCATATATGCATCATTACGATAGAACTAAAATTATGATTTTTCACTTCCTGATATTTTTTAAAAGCATTATTTTTTCCCCTATCAACTTTTTGAGGTAAATTTAATTTGGCATTCCTTTCTTTTCAACTTTGAGAGGCAGTACATCACATAATATTTTACTTTCAGACTGACATCTGATGGTGCTAATGCTATACTAACAGGACATGTTGCATGAATGTGTAAAAGGAGGGCATCTGATTCAGGGAATTGGTGCTGGTATTGTTCCTGCTGTGCTGGATGTTAAATCTGCTTGATGAAATTATTCAGGTTACTATAGATATACTGTGATTTTTTAGCACTACGATTCTGTTGAAAGTTGTGTAATTGCCCATGGAATTGGTTACGTGAATGTTATGATTCTTATAGATTATCATATATTGTAGTGGAAGGGTAAATGTTATAAGGTCTCATTAATTATGGAGATACTGAACTGTTAATGCTGGTTGTGTTGAAAATAATGATAGTATTTAGTGTTATACTGTGAGTATTACGATCATGAAATAGTCACTGTTTGAAAAACCAAATGATATTGGAAATTTAGGATCATATGAAATAATCTTTCCTATTTATTGTTCTTGTAGGTATATGTATTTGTTTTAGATTTATGTGAATATAGTCTGCTAAGTGCATATCTCTCAAGACTGCTCAGTTAATACAATCTGCTCAAGTGCTTTTGTTCATTTTAGCAAACAGCATCACAGTAAGTTTGATCCACTTAGTGTCAAGTGTGCTTTTCTTGGTTATTCAGCTTCCAAGGAAGGGTGTAACTGATCACCCTTCTAGTCATCAGGTTTCTAAATCTAAAGATGTGATCTTCCATGAAATTGAATATTTCTTTGTTGCACCTCAGCCTCAGGGAAAGTGTAATTGGTTGTCTGAGTTGTCTAAGTTTGGGAAATTAGATTTAGACTTCCCCCTCTTGAATTGCCTTTACATTCTAATGCAGCTGAAGGAACTTATAGTGTGTTTGGAATAGATTAATGGTAAGAATAAATCAATTAATTTTTCATGATAGACAGTGTCACCATAGTCTAATCCAAAGACCTTAAGCTGGTTAACTTTACCATTAGGGACAACTTTTATGGTGAAAATCTATTTACATCCGACAACAAACTTCCCTGGGAGGAAGAGGAGTGAGGTCCTAGGTGTCACTGCTATGAAGTACACACATCTTGTCTCCAACCATGATGTTAAGAAACATCAACACACATCTAAGAGTGCGTAATCCAAAAGCATGTTTGAGAGGTCATTTGAATAGTGGAGAGTCTCTTGTGAAGTGAGTGTTTATAATTTCTTATAAGTTTTTAGTGGTGAGATACTTGGATTTGTAGTGTGATACACATTTGGGTATTCCCGTAGATGAAGGCAAGAAGTAATGAACCACATAAATTTTGTGTCTATTATTTACTTTGTGGTGTTCTTATTATTGATCTTGTGTGCGCGGAGATTTCCCTACATATGTAGATTATATTATTATCCTAGGGAACTGGGGATGATTTGAATGAGAAAGAAATGTTGAAGTAGAGACTAAAACCTAAAGAATTCCCTACATATGTAGTTGTTAGTCAATTTATGCATGATATGTAGGAAAGGCACCTACAAGGAGTTTACTGAATATTTTCAATAACTTAAAACTACCCCTGAAAGTGGGTTGTTATTGAAGAAGGATTGAGGATTTATCCATGGAAGTGTATACTGATGCTGATTATGATGGGTCAGTTATAGATAGGAAGTCAAACTCAGGCTACTAAGTTTCTTGGTGGGAACCTACAAACTTAGAGGATTGAAAAACAGAATTTTGTGGCTTGGTCAAGTGTAGAGGCCAAGTTTCAAGCCATGGCACAAAGGCAGTGTTTCTTGAGACTGCTAATAAGTTTGCTATTTATATTGTCTACAATCCAATTCAACATGACAACCATGCAAATTGAGACTGATTGTTGCTTCATAAAGTAGAAATTAAATAGTGTTTTGATTGCTACTACATTTGTTTTCTCAAATCTTCAATTATTAAATGTATTACTTCTCATTTTGTATTGCAACACATTACTATCATAGATATAAGAAGAAATTATTTGCATCTGTAATTAAGTAGTGTAGAACTGTAAAGTAGGAACTATATATTGACATATAAGCCATTTCAAAATCATGGCTAAGTTGGTTGCATGAGGTGATTTCTATTTAATAAAAAAAATCAAAATATTTGTAGCAGAAGTTCAGGTTACAAAGTGATCATGGATATGCCCTGGTTAAAGTCCTGTTGCTTAAACAAATTATGTTGTACAATGTCAATGCAGGAGCCAATTTCATTACTAAATATTTGAAGCCTGACACATGTATACTTGGCCCAAGAGATGAGGTGTCCCTAGTTACATCAAATTCAAGAATTGGCTGCGGATTTGACATCGGACTACGAAGTATGTTCGGATTACCATTGAAAAAGTAAAGTTTGGTTAAACTTAACTTTGTAATATTAAGTTTAGTTAAAAGTAGGTTTAATGTAACTTTATTCATTTTTTGAGTTTTCTATGTTCAAGAGAAAAGTAGTTTTAGGATAAACCTTAGTTTGTGTGAAAGTCTCGTTCAACTGAACTGAAAAAATTATTTGCCATTCAAGCAGGCACAATTTTTCATGAGGGGTAAACCTCCCGTTGGGTGTACAAACGCCAAATCAAGCATACCCTAATATGTTGCTGGAGTTTATGGAAATTCCCTTTAAATGATAGAACTCGTAGAAAGTTAATTTCATTTGCTAGAACCATTATGTTATAGTTTGAGTTTCAATTAGCTTCTAACTCACCAGAATTTTTCGGTTGTAAAATCCCATTGTTAAAGACCTTTTTTAATTTAAAAATGCTAAGGTTTTTTATAGTTTGCGGAAAAATTAGACGCGTGAGTTTATGAAAAAGTTGAGACGCATAAGTTTATTTTAATTTATGTAAGGATATATTTTGATTACTTGATTTGTTTTTTATTTTCTTTATAAGTGCTTGATGAGATGTTTATTCAAATTGGTTCAATAGAATTGTAGTCTTATATTATTCTCTCGTTCTTTCTCGGTCACCATTAAATAACATTAGAGTTCCATTATATTAGTCTATGTAGCATTCTAACCTATAAGAAAGAAAAAAAGATGCTATGAATAAAAAAAAATAAAAATGCTAAAGTACATGGTATCCCAAAAAGGAATGTGCTCCCTCTTTTGTATTGGCTCTTGAAAAGAAGTGAGAACCTTGAAGAATATCCACTCCAGAAATCCTTTGGAGGAGGACCCTCTTTGCATTCTTCCCTCTCCTAGACTTGTGTTTATTTTGTCATTTCATTTTCAATAAAAGGAAACCTTATCCAAAACAGCATTAGCATGTTATGCATCTCACCCTTCAATCTAAGACACAGCATGCAACCGGAGCCCACCCCTCACATCAACAAATGACAGTAATTTCACAATAAGAAATGCTAAATTGCTAATAACACACTCTCTTTTTTAAGACATTTTTTTTCTTATTAAGTGAAATTTACATGGATTTCATTCTTTATTTGATGAATCTCATTCATAAACTAGGAGGATTCATGTGAATTTTAACCAATGGAAAATATATATTTAATAGAGAGTATTAGAGTGTATATGTTACTGGCACTTTCTTTGACATTTTAGCATAAAGATAGCTTTATTGGAATTTGGGGAGTAGTTATACAATTTAGTCGAAGAAACTCTCAACTCAGAAGTGTGTGTTTTATTTATTTCATATTTTGAGAAGTACTTTTATACTCATCACCACTCTTTCAAACAATATTTACTTTTATCTTTAAGAAAAAAAATAGTTGTAATAAAGTGTTTGAATTGACTTTTTCAGATTCTTTTTTTTTTTCCTCCTTTAAATCAAAGAACACGGTCTTTACTTTTTAAACAAAATGATACACGAAATCTGTTGTGGGATATTTAGCTTTTGGGTAAAACATAAAATTCATGCATGTCTTGACTGTCTAATTTAGACCAAAAAAAGTGGCTATTCTGTTTAATGATGGAGATATTGTTTCCTCGTATGAACTGTAGACCAGAATTTGGTGCTGCAAATATTACACCCACCACTCCTTGATGATTTGATGATCCACAACACGAAACCAAAAAAGAATTCGAAACATGCGAATTATTTCAATTGCTAAGCACTGAAGTATCAAATAGGCAAGATAAATCACTCCTATTGGTGGGTATGGCTCCGACTTTAATGAGAAATATCTCCTTTGATCGAAAATGGATACGGATATAAATATAGTCTCAACTGTTTAAGCGGGGATGAGAATGTGTGTTAAAATATACTCTTACCCATATTGGTACCGGTAATCGTTACTATTGTATTTTTTTTTATAATTTTTTTTGTCGCAACTTATATATACATAATACATATTAAAGATTTTATTTTTATAATTTTTGAAAATATAAATTAATTAAATTAAATAGTTAAATAATTAAATAAAAACTTAAAAATACACATTTAACTAAAATAGAATTAAATTCTTAACTTTAATTTCTTTGTTATTCATTATATTTATATATTGTTTGAATTAAAATACAATTAAAAACTTAATATATAATTTATTTAAAATATATAAGTAAAGTAAAATTATAAAAAAGAGTATAGCATGAGTATACTCGAATTCGATAAAAGTCGATTAAAGTGAAATAGATATTAAAATTTTAAATCCATCATTTTTTACTCATACTTATACCCGTTCAGTCTTTTGTGGAGATAGAGATAAGGAAGGTCAAATTCATCTTCAACTCATCTTGTTGTTATACATAATATCAAAGTCAAGAAAACGAATTAGAAGAAAAATTTCCAACTTTGAATAGGGAGAGAAGCCGAAGAACCGACAAGAGTAACAAGAGTTGTACACACATCCAAGGAAAATGTTAAAGTGCATACTTTGTGTAATATTATTGGTAAGATAGTCAAAATTCGGTTTAGAGTTAGAGATTAAAAAAAAATAGAAATTAAAAAGTATAAGTCATTTTAGTTTTTAACTTTAGAAAAGTTTTGTTTTAGTCGTTGATTTTTTCAATTATTATTAAAAAAATTGATGGAAATTATTATTATTATTATTATTATTATTATTATTATTATAATAATAAAGTACCATTCATTTTATATATATGTTATTACTAGTGATAAATATAATAAACATGAATAAAATATATGATACTTTATAAAATATATTTTTATATTAAATTTAAGGACTAAATCCAGAACAAAAGTAAAGGGCTTACTAATCTTTCTTACCTAAATTAGTCTCATAAATAGAACATTAACAATACTTGTGAATTGTGATGGTATCCTAGTAAAGAAAGGAGCAAAACCTAATTCTTGTTCTCCAAGTATGAATGAGGATACAAGTATCCAGTGTTGAAGTTTGAATTTAACACTTTATGTAGTGCTTTGATCACATTGTCGATTAAATTAATTTATATAGTCAAAGAAGCAAAAAGACGATTTGAATTAGCAAGCAACGGTCAAATTAATATAACAGTTAATTAAAATTTGTACTATAATATGTGAACATAACTTGTACAGGCACTAGAATGAGATATTATGATGGTGAAAAATGTGTTCCTTCCGTAAATATTTGGGATGAACCCTCAATTTTATTTAATAAGGGGATAAAGGAGTAGAAATGTGTTGCTTCTCTTTTCACGTGTATCCTACGCTCTCAAAAGAAAATAATTGCAATAATAATAACGTACGTTTATCACTTGTATTAATTGACCATATTTTATTTTCCACCGTACCAAAAAAAAAAATGACCATATTTTAAAATGTGTTAATTTTTAAATGTACTACCTACCATATAAAAGTAATTTTTAAACGTGTATTTGGTTTAATCACAAACTTTGTGAATCACGTTTAAAGATTTTGAGAAGGTTTTGTTAGTTTAGTTTACGTGGCTGCGCGCGTAAATAAATATCTGTGACATTGTCTGTTAACTACATAAAGAACTAGCACTTGTATGGATCCAAAATGCAGTATTTATGTGTGACTATATATCTAGCTCATCCAAAACGTGTGTCTCTAAGCATATCAGCTAACGAAAGAAAGCACATATCATCAAAATAATGATAAATATTATATTTAAATGAAATATTTTTGTATGAATGAAAAGGGGGTAAAATATTGAAAAAATCTACGTATTAAATGAATCATGAGCAAACAATGCTTGTAAATTTGACACCATGTAATGAATGATTTTTTATTTAACTTTCAACATGTCCATCTTTATTTAATGAATGATTTTTTATTCACACTTCCAACAATTTTAATTATCTATATATATATATATATATATATATATATATATATATATATATATATATATATATATATATATATATGTGTGATTATATGATTAAAATAATTTTTATTAATCTTATAATTAAATTATAAATTTTTTCAAATAAAAAATCATTAAATTATAAATATGTATTTTGTTGATTGTTTGTGTTATATTTTATTAAAATTGAACAATTATAAATAGGTAATCAAATGATTAGTTCATGTTTTTATATATTTAAAAATATATCTTATTTTAATTTTAATGTATATTAATGGAGTATTAAGTGATTTGAAATTTTTATAAATATATTTTATACATAATAATAGATTTAATATATGCGCTCGCGTGTCGTGTACCATCTCAATATATCTCTCCGTAGTAAGTAGTTATGACTTACGACACTTCTTATTATAAGGACATGCTTTTGAGTTTTGACATAAAATGCAATATTATAAAACGCAAGTCCATAGGCAAAATTGGCAACATTTGTATCTATTCATCTAAATTTCATGGCCATGTTCGAAGCCACTCAGACACAAATTAAAATACTAAGTTAACAACAGCCTCAATTTGCATCATCATCAGAAACAACTCACAGACACAACAAAACAGAACAAAAACACAAATCTCTTCTTCTCTTCTCTTCTCTCTCTCTCTCTCTCACACACACAAATGAAAAAAAGCTAACATAACAATAATATCTTTGCAAACCATTAAGGCCATGGCTTTTCTTCTACCAAACGTCCAACCTTCTCTTTTAGCTCAATCCAAATCCAAGAAAGACAAAGCAAACCTTCACCAAACTCTCTCACCTCAAAAACCCACTTCTCAGTTTCCTATATCATCCACCACATGCTCTTCTTCTCTACAAACTTCCACTGCACAAGTTGCAAAAGTCAGCACACCACATGATAAGCAGCAACAACAGCCAAAGGATGAATTCTACCTCAACCTTGGTCTTGATGTCAGGACAATCCGTGAGGACCTTCCTTTGATCTTCATCAAAGACCTCAATTATGACATTTATAGGTATTCCTTTAATTCTTTCTCACCCCTTGTGACCATATTTTTTTCTTCGTACTTGTGACCATATATGTCTTCAAATTCTTTTCTCCGTGCTGTTTTTTTTTTTTTGTTCTTGGGACAAAACTCTTAAATACAGTATCGATGATAGTGTTAGGACTTTGGACTATTTTTCAATTAAGTTTGTCGTTTTACCTTGGCAACCATTGTCTTTGTTTTGGTAACTAATTAAAATTTCTTGTGATTAGCTAGATAAAATGCTGAATTTGATTGGAAAATAATATCAAAAGTAAGGATCCTTGAGCAATTAGCTCCAGAGTTAAAACAAGTAATCTCAGTCGTTAAAGAAAAAAAAATCAACAATTGATATTAGTTGCATATGCATAACAAATCATAAACATGTTAGACTATTAATTACTAATTCATCAACACTGAGATTAGTTACGTTACCCTCTTTAACTTTATAGAGGAGCCAAATCCCAAATGCAATTGTTTACACTAGTGGAAAGACACGCATAATAGTGCCTGTCTTTCCACACGTTATTTCTTAGAATCAGACTTTATATGCAGTTAGTGCGATTTTCTTCTTATTTTTAATACATTGAGTAGTCTAATTAAAGTAATTGACTGGGAGGTTAAAACAGAACAGTGAAATGATTTGCAACATCAGCCAAGGGTAAGAAAAAGTCCAAAAATAATGGAGAGACCAAAAGTGGGTATTGGCCATTATAGTGCATGCTTGGGGTAACATTCTTAATATTCCAAAAGTACGTTGAGAGCAAAAGATACAAAGGAGTTCCTTCTCCAAAAGTATGTTAAGCACCCTCCAATGAAATTCCAATAGTAATCCAAACATAGCTATAATTGTTATAGACAAATGTATCTGAGTTTTATCCTTTGCCTTTTTATGAATGTTCTAACTTTTTTAAGTAGGTTTTCATTGGAGTTTGGTTATTTCAGGGATGACATAACATTCATGGACCCCTTGAACACATTTACTGGGATTGAGAAGTACAAGCTGATCTTCTGGGCATTGAGGTTTCATGGCAAAATCTTGTTCCGAGAGATTGCACTTGATGTGTACAGGGTGTGGCAGCCTTCAGAGAATGTGATATTGGTCAGGTGGAACCTTAGGGGTGTGCCGCGGGTTCCCTGGGAGGCTAAAGGAGAGTTTCAGGGCACTTCAAGGTACAAATTGGACAGAAATGGCAAAATTTATGAACACAAAGTTGATAACTTGGCATTCAATTTCCCACAGAATATTAAACCAGTTTCAGTTTTGGATTTGGTTACTGCATGCCCTGCAAGTCCAAACCCTACCTTTTTGTGGGGTCCTGTTGATGCATACTCTTCTTCATGGATAACCTTTTACAAGGCAATTAGGGAGACATTGGATCAAGAAAGGAGTTTGCTACCACAAGATGGTCTAGCTACATGTTCATAGCTATGTATGAGCTAGCACTTAATGTTTCATAGGTTATTATGTATACATTAGTGTTTAATAGGTCAGGTATAAATATAATGAATTTGATCCATAGCATAAAATGGTTTTTCTTCAAGGACAAGAGTGTATATAAGGCAGGGATGCAAAAATGTTCAAGTTGCACACTTTGTTGCTGGAGGAAATGGGGATTCCTATGTGTGGTAAGCTTATACAGATAACATATATCTATATCTAGTAATCTTATGAAATTAATTTTAATAGTTGTTGAACAAAATTGATTCTTGTCTTTTTTTTTTATTCTCTTATAATGGTTGAACCTTATTATGGATCACCCTTATTTAAAGGGGACATTCTATAATCTCTTCTAGACTTGTACTGTATTGGTTTTCTATTGACAATTTTCATTAGATTGTTTGAAACTCAGTTTATGACTTTAGGATTGAGTACTAATTTGTTCTTTAATAAAATTGTTTTTTAGAAATCTTTACCTATTTCCAAATTCTTTTGGACTATTGTTGGTTAGATGAGTACACCTGATTTCATTCTCTACTTGATACATAGACCACGCATATTGTTCCTTAATTTCACTTGTTAAATAACTTGTATACCTATTTTGACTATGATATAACCGGAAACAGTACAGTATCCACATTTTTGCAATTCTGTTATAAAATAGTATATCACAATGATTTGGATGTTTTAATCTCACTTGACAGCATATAGTCAGAACAAAGAACGGTTTGTTGATTTTCATTCTGAAAAGATTAAAAAGTTATTACTTTGAAATCCACAGTGAGTGTGCATTTCTGGTAGAGTGCAAACTTTAGAAGTAGAAAATATAATGAGTGAATGGTCATTTTAGTCCTCAAACTATCAAACAATTAAATTTCCTTTTTCATAAGAACCTTAGGAATTTATCTCTCTTTTTATTTTTATTTTTCTATTTCCTTCTAATTACTTGAAATTTGTCTATTTCCATGTTTTGACTTTAATGCTTTTGACTATTTTGTGGTGATGTATGATAATGTGAAAGAAAACATGGTTGCAAAACACGATTTTGCATCTGAGGTCTCAGTAAGTTAAACCATGAACTGAACTAGAGAAACAACATTGCAACATCTCTTTTTTAAAAAATAATGTGATGTCCTATCTAAATGTATAGAATAAAAAGCATCAAAATGAAATTTGTCTCATTTGTGGTCTCAATATTTGAGCCTTTGCATCACAGTATAAGAAACTATTTGCAATTAGTTACTGCAAAATTTATTTGAGGTAGATAATTTCATTTGTTGGATATTTAAGTATAAGAAATTGTGGACATTTATATATTGAGATGTCTATTACATACAAGACTCAAAGTTTCAAACAGAGAGATAGGCTGAGCTTGTACCACTATGGAAATGTTAAGACATACTATCTAATTAGGTTTTATTCAATGCAATTAATTAAATTTAATGGATTATGCATTTACGTTTATCTGTTTCTTGAGTGTGTGTGTATATATATATATATATATATTGTACATAGCTATTGCTATGTGTTATTATTATTATTATTTAATTTTGAATTTTTAATAATTATAAAAACAAAACATTAACTCTAAAATAAAAAGGTGAAAACTTATGCAATGGAATTTAAGTTGAGGACAAAACACATTTTGGAAATTATTGAAGAAGAATGGGAATTAGTGACCAAATCCGCGACCACAACCATCTAAAAATATTCTTTGCTGGCCTAGCTCTATCTTAAGAGTCATCCCCTCCCTGAGAACCCTTCCAATAAAAAACTCTCATCACTCAGTATACAAGCCACAATAAAAAAAAATGGTCAAATCTAAATCATTTATAGGCTTACAAGTTACAAGAATGCAACTTCCCATCCTTCACCAACTCTTGAGAAATGCAGTTGTCTCTTTGAGAACTAATTGGACTGAGGTACAAGTGCAGAAAGAGAAAACTAAGACCCAAGTTATAAAAACCGGATCGGCCAAGCTGGTCCCACCGACTCATCCCAAACCCAATGTCTTAGACAATCCAATTCAACTATAACATCCAAAATATGATTCATCTTGTTTGATTCAATTGAGAATTTTTTTTATAATACCTATAATATAATATGTTAAATTGTTAATAGTTAATTATTGAATAATACATAATATTTTTCTTTAATATTATTTTTTTTATTTTGATAATAAAAAATATATAATAACTAATTATTATCTTATTAATCATAATATAGTATGATTTAATATTTGTATTTTATATATTTTTATCAAATTTTTTTATAATCATCTAATAACTTTTGTATTTAATATTAAAAATAATAATTTTCTTAGTTATTTAACTATAATACTCACAAAATAATTTATAATAATAAATGATTATATAATATTTACCGTTTGATCTAATAATAAATTTAATTTTAAAGTATAAAAATATAGATTAATCATATTTTATTAAATACTTTATATAATTATTTTAATTTTTTTAATGTATATACTAATCAGGTCAATGACCTACCGATTAGACTTTTAACCCGTATCTACCGGATTAATTACCTGGCCTATTTTCATAACACTAACTAAGAAGATAAAAAAAATTAAAGGAAAAATGCTATTCTAATATTGAATAGTACGGTTAGAATACATAGTAATTAGTATTTGTATAAAGTAAATACAAAAGAGAGGTCTAGTTAAACTAACTGACAGAATTAGAAATTAACTACCTCATATTAACTTATTAAGTGGACTAAGGTCAACTAACAACAATGACATTTCTACGGCTTCATGATAGTTAGCCTCACACCAGCCAGACAACATAATTTAGAACTACAGAATTTATTTAATATTTTTAAAATTTTAACAAATATTTTAAGAATTTTCATTAGCATTTTACTTTCATATTTATGCCACTTAAAATGAAGTTTTGCCTCTTCTAAAACATATTTTAAAAGATAAAGTAAAATTATTATTATTATTTGAGAAACCAATAATTAAAATCGAAATAATTTTAAAATTTATTTATATGTATATGCATTATATTAAAATGTAAAGTATGTTCTTCTTACATTTTTTAAAGCACATTACAATAGCCACCAATTTATCAAGCGAGGGTAATTTTTTTTTTTTTGAAATTACCAATTGGACGCCACCAACAAAGTGTTGTCAAGAGAAGAAAATTTCTTGAAAGGTACTCCCTCAAGTTTAGGTATAGTCCCTTCAGAATCCACAAACCTATTCACAAAGAATTGTCTCACTATATTTTTTACAGTACTAGGGTCTGTCACCCAAGTTCCATCCACCATAAGGACATTAATAGAATTCTACTTCCTCCTCCAATTGATAAACGAGTGAAAAAATCTGGAGTTGCAATCACCCTCTTTCAACGACTTTGATCTGGATTTTTGATGCAACAGAGACTCCGTACTTATTTCTGTAAGTAATTTTAAATATTTATATAAGTACTCATGTTAACAGATAACTTCAAATAAACCATAAATAGATTCTTTCAAAATGGAATCTTAATCTTACTTTTATTATTAAGCTTTTGTAAGTATTAAAGTTAATCATGAAGTGTGGTGAAATGAAAATTTACATATATTGTTTTACGACACTTGATTCCTTTTATAAGCAGATGCTTTAATTTTCCTTCTTTAACTCAATACTAATTAAACCAACAAAAAAAAAAGTTGACTTAGTATATATCTTTTGATTTCTCAATTTTGGACCTAGTTTTTTTTAGTCTCCAAAATTTAAAAGTCATTATTTTCATTTTCATAATTTGGAAAATAGCCTACTTGTAGTCCTTATCAGGGAGTCTAAAATGATTAAAAAAAATAACAGTAGGACCAAAAGGGACTCTTTTGAAATTAGGAAGACAAAAATAATAAAATCTTTTAAATTTAGAAAACCAAAAAGAAACTAGACCCAAATTTGAAGTAGAAAAAAATATTTTTGCCCAAAAAGTTTTGTATAATGGACATGAAGTGTGAGACGTTGGATTAGCAAAGACATAATAACATAATTAATATTGACGAACCAAACTAGAACACAACACATGCACACTAATCAAAAGATAAGTTATATTGGTTAAGGGTTTTGCATGATATAATAGTTTATGAACCACTGAATATAAAATAAAGTTACATGTGATATGCAGGGGTGTCCATACTCCATAGGATGAATTGAGGCACATTATGTTCATCTCTTTCCCGACTCTAAATTTTAAGCTAACCAATTTTTAAGACTCAAACTTGATCCATAACTTGATAAAATCCTATCATGTGTGTCAACAAAACTCGAAGTAGAACAATCTTTCTAAATAATAACTTAAGGAGCAAATAAAAGGAGAACCTGAGGCTTAATCTGCTCCTAACCCAACTTAAGAATAGATTTTCAATATGTCTTGTCTTCCTGTTACTTTTTATCCTGGGTTCAATTCGTAATCTTTGGGTGAAAACAGGTTAATTAGCAGGTTCGATCAAGTTTTGTACAATCCTAATTAATGTATAGAGTGTTTTTGGTCTATACTTTTTTTATCAAAAGAGTAAGTAGTTTTTCAACTTTAATATGTTTAAATGAATTTAATTTATAATTGAATTAAAATTAAAAATAAAATTAAAGAAATTATATACACGATGTGAAACACTTTGCTTTGATACCTCTGGGAAGCTGTGAAAACCATCCATTTTCGTAGAAGGAATAGTGATTACTTAATGAGAGCAAATCCACCGTTTCCACCCCCTAATCATGTTCTTCAAGCTAGGTTCTACCCTGCAATTATGAATAACGATATAAAAAATTATAATTTTAAAAATATTATAACTATTCAAAAAGAAAAATACTGAATAGGAGCATTTGTTTCAGTGAAATCTTGCATTTCTGAAAATCACATTCCTAAAAATATTATACCTAGGAACGTATAAAAAAAAATTATACCTAGGTATGTTGTTCTCATGGAAATATGTTTGGTTAGCATTTAGTTATTTAAGAAAAGAAATTATTCAATTAAAAATTAAAATATAAAAGTGAAAAAAGAAATGTAGAAGCATGAAGTAAGAATAGATAGTTAATTATTGTGTATACTCACCCTTCGAAGAAATAACAACTCAGAACATAGAAACGTGGCTCTCTTAAAAATAACATATATTCAGAACATCAATTTCATCACATTCTAATATTTATCCTCACCCTTTCATACTCTCAAAAATGAATTTTTAAAAAAATACTTAAAACAAACGCCCTTAGATAGAAATTCCATTTACTTTCTCAAAAAAAAAAAAAAAATCCCATTTATACTTCGCTCTAGAAAATGACAGTCTTACGTATGTATTGGATTAGGATATAAAAAATTTTAAAATGTTTTTTTATAAAAAAAAGTCTTCTGATATTTAATCAAAAATTATAAATAATATAAATAAGTATTATGGTATTTAATTAAAACTTTTAAGATTTTTAAGAAAGACAACAAAATTTAATAATATTTTATTATGATTTTTTTATAACTTATAAAAAGTATTTTATTATTTAAAAATATACAAATTTCGGTGAATTATTTTTAAGAATGATATCAATGGATTTCATAAGACCTTTTAATATAAAATATTTATCAAAAAATCTCACTTAAACCCTTGAGATTTTGTTAGATTCTTTTTCCTTTTTTCTATTGGTTACTAAATTTCATTTTGTCTCATCATTTGTGCCTCCTTTCCTCTTTAATTGTTAACGGTTTGATAAGTGCACCAAATGTCCAAATAGTAAAACTTAAAAGTTCGAGTGTCGAATTTCACAAAGATTTTGTTTTGTACTTGTATTGTATAATTTTTAATTCGTAAGGAAAGAAGTAAAGAGTGTAAAATAAGTAAAAGAATGATAACAACTAATGGTAGAGAAAATAATAGAAAGCAAAATAACTAATTAGAGAATTCAATTGAATGAGGATGTTAGGACCTAACATGTCTTGTTTGCCTAAGATGTATGATTTTTGGATTTTTCTTTATCAATTAGGTGAATTTATCCTACCCACACCTATTCGATTACTTGCCCCTGATGCCTCACAATGACAAACATATTTTATCTATCTATCTCCCAAATGCCTTTATAAAGATTCAATAGATAAAATGCATGAAGCTTTGATTATAGATGTGTGCTTTAATGTATGGACATAATGTTATCATCCTATGTCTACCAATGATTTCATTATGATATCTTTTGTTTTTGTTCTATTAGAAGTTATTCTCTGTTGAACGTCTAACCCCTAAAACTGATACATGCATATTTTTTTTATATTTTTATTAAGAGTTACCCTCTGTCAAGCATCTAACTCCTAACATAATGTAAAGATAACTAATGCACGAAATAGAAATAGAAAAAGACAATAGGATAGAAAACACCTGTTGCATTGATAAATATCGAGCACATCATACATCTTTTTGGCTTTTTAGTCCTGTCAAACCCTAAATAGGAGTTTAGCCTCTCATGGCCATTAAGGACCTTACACTGAAATAGGGATATAAGAATTGGTGGAGGAGAAGGGATGAAAGAAGGGAATATAAAAAAAATGATGAGAAAAAGAAGAAAATTTCCTAGGGAAGAGTTCTCAGACTTTAGGTATGTATGAGAGTGCTCTGAGACTCGGTGTGTCATTTTCCTTTGGCTTGACTCCCTTTTTATAGTTGCTGGAGTGGACTTGGGCTGCGTACTCGCGCTTAGCGCAGATGCCTATTTTCGTGCTTTGCTCGCTTAATGCAAGTACCAATTTTCGCGCTTAGCGTGCACTGCAAGCGCGTCTTAGGTTGGGCCTAGTGCTCAAACCTTCATTTTTTTTTTGTATTTTCTGCATCTTTTTGCTTTTAATCCCTCCATTTTTTATATCTGCAAACCGTAAACAAAAAATATCAATTCCTAACAGTTAAGCATGGACAACTGCTAAATAATTATTTTTAAAGATATTTTAACTCTATTTTCATAAAAAAAAAAAAACAACTCTTATTTAGCAGTTAACATGAATATTCTTCAAGATGCGTATGTCATATATTTCTCATATTCTTTTGAAATAAAAAATGTCAAGTATATTCTTCCCCTATGCACTTTTCCCTTTGTTTTCTAAATTAAATTAATGTTTGTCTTATGTGCAAAGGTTAACCATGTTTTTCTTATACTACTTATGTCAATAACATGCTTGATACAATGTTTTTGTGACTGTCACCCTTAATTTCATCATCTACATAGCTCAGCAACCCTTATACTAATTTTTTGCATCCCATTTAAACATGTAATTATATTTATTATGAAATAAGTAATTAAAAAAATCATAAAACTTATTAATAATTTTAAATCTATTGTTCAAATCCAAAAGTGAAAAATGAGAATATGTTATTAGAAGAAAGGTTAGGATATGAAGACATAAAATTAGAATCAATATAGCTATTAAAATATTAAAAAATTATATTGATTTTACTTTTTTTTTATCTAAACCTTCATTTTTTATTATTTTTTTCACTAACTTTTATAAGTTTGAAAGCGTTTTTAAAAATTTACAAAATCCTTTTAAATATTACAAATCTATATAAAGTCATTTCAAATCTTTTAAATTCTTATTATATAAATCTATTAAAATTTAAACTATCATAAAAATCTTATAAAAAAATTTAATAAGTCTTAATATTTTTATATAATCTTTAAAATTTATAAAAAAAATTATATTAAAATAAGCTTTTAAAATCTTAATCCAATTCAGCGTAAATGAATATCTGATGAAAACAATGAAAAAAGAAAGTGCTATGATAACTTTTCTAATAGCTATCCAAAAAGAGCCGTGCTACATAAACTTTTTCCCCATAACTCTGAATAATCAAATCTAACAGTAGAAGCTTTATATAATGGGCAAGAGGCTCGAGATGTTGGAGGTGCAAGGACATAATATCGACATATTAACCAAATCAAGACCAAGGATGAACCAATCTTAGGTAAATTAAGACCAAGAATGAACCAATCCTAAGTAAATTACAAATGTTAAGGGTTTTGCATGACAACATATTGTCCACACAGTCTAAATTTTTTTTAGGTAAGACATCTTTTCCCACTATGGATGCACGTCATTCCATTCTATGACCCCATTTTTGCTTTTCTGACTCTATCTCTATCTATCACTCCAAAGGACTTAAATGCCCTTCGGTGCTGAAAAATGCTTTTGCCTTGCCATCCAAAAGCATTGCAAATTATTCAAATAAGTAATTTCCAACTAGGAACGTGCATAAATTCTCAATTCAGATTGCTGTATCTTTCACAAAACTAAAAATTCGTGCAGGTTTTACAGATCCATTATAGCCTACGGGTAGTTCAATCTATGCATAAATAATACAATTCGGTCATTTGTATACCATTTTTGTACATCGTTTATATATCATTCAATTAATTAGAATCTAAACATCATATCATCCAGATTCTATTCACATTTAACTATTTTATACTAACCTCATATTATTTTTTTAATTGACCCGTACCTCAAAAATATGAGTTGAACAAAAGTTATTCCTTAATTAAGTATGTCAAACTAAAGTTATTACTAAGTAATTTACCTATCTTATTAAATAATAAATTGAATCATTATAAACCAACCAAATTTAAAGAAAGTATAATGATTTACTTATGCTTTTTCATAAGAAGTTTCAAATGAGAGAAGAGAATCATATTTAAAGCGTAATTGAATAATGGAAGTGTCTTTTTCAGTAAAAATTGAATCGTACGTATATATAACTTTGCGAGCAATTAAAATTCTTTCAACTAGACCTAATATCTGGTTGGTTCCAAATAATCATATGTACTAAATAATTGAAATGTTTATACCTTTTCATAATCAAAATAATCTGACTTAAACCACCCAACGTTTAAATCAATTAATATGAAATTATTTCAACTTAATCAGAAATTTTAATTTGAGTTCTAAGTATACGTGTTTTATCATCCATAATTATTTTATTTGACTTCAATCATGACCTTGAGAAAGATATTTATAGTCTAAATTAAAAAAAAAAATCGAACTTGAACAGAATTTACCATAGAGAACACATGTGGTGTTTAGAAAAAGAGAGTATGCGTGTGGCCTTTTATTGAGACTTATGTTTGACATATGGTGTCATTGGCTGTTTAAGATGCCTCACGTTTTGAGCCTCTCAGAGTGGCTTTTATTTTCTCTTCTTTATATATATATATATATATATGCAATCTTAGATCCCATCCCACGAACATAATATCAACGTACAAACTTAGCTTTTCCCTCTTTTAAATAACAATCATGAAAACATTTCTCAAAGACTCATAGTTAGTAGTACCAACAGTTCCATATACCCTCTCTCTAGCTTCCTTCACTCACTTAATTGTGCAATCCCAATTCAAATCCCATCAGAATGATGAAATTTCAAGCATGTTCAAACCCCATCTCAAACTTGTTCTATGCGTGTTGTGTCCTTCTTTTACCACCAACCATGGCCTTAGGAGATTGCACCTGTGACACAAAAGAGGCCACAAAGAGTGACTCAATTGAAGTCCTCCACTACAAAATTGGCTCAATTGCTTCTGTGCTTGTTGCTGGGGCACTTGGGGTGAGCCTCCCATTGTTAAGCAAGAGAATCCCAACACTTAACCCCAAGAATGACATATTCTTTATGGTTAAGGCCTTTGCTGCAGGGGTGATTCTTGCAACTGGGTTTGTGCACATACTTCCTGAGGCATATGAGAGCCTAACTTCACCTTGCCTTAAGGAAAATCCTTGGGGCAAGTTTCCCTTCACTGGATTTGTTGCCATGTTGTCCTCCATAGGGACCTTAATGGTGGACTCATTTGCCACAGGGTTTTATCATAGGCAACATTTTAACCCCTCTAAGCAGGTTCCTGCTGATGATGAGGAAATGGGAGATGAACATGCTGGTCACATGCATGTTCATACACATGCCACACATGGTCATGCTCATGGATCAGCTGTGTCCCCTGAGGGTTCAATTACATCTGAAGTAATTAGGCAGCGCATCATATCACAAGTAAGATCAATCGGTGCATGTTAGGGTTAAAGTTTGTAAACTTAAATTCAATTGAACTTTATTTTGCTAGCTGAATTGGCAAAAGTAACTCTTATGAATTTTAAGACAAATTGAGGCAAAATAAAATGTATGTTCTAAATTTCCTAACTAAAAAACAAACATGTGCTTAATTACTTATTGATATGGTACCTTTTTTTTATATATGTTGGACTTGGAGTAATTTTGCGTTAGCAATATTCAGTTTGGTTTATTGGTTTGTGTGCTAGGTGTTGGAGATAGGTATAGTGGTCCATTCAGTGATCATTGGAATATCATTGGGTACTGCAGGGAGCATTGATACCATAAAGCCTCTTCTCGTGGCCCTGTCTTTCCATCAATTTTTTGAGGGTATGGGGCTTGGTGGTTGCATATCTCAGGTATTGCAATTTGGTTGGTATAATAATTTCATAGATCTTACTTGCTCTTTACAAAATGATTAAGACAAAACTTTTATCTTGAAAGAATAATATCTTTTCCTTTTTCCAACTTTTTTTAGGTTTTTTACAAATTAATAAATAATTATTTTCAGGATAAAACCTATTAATAAACATGGACTAAATTTTCAGGTCTTTGTTTTTCTTATCAAATCATACATGTGATTTAGAAAACAAACACTGAAAGATGAAGTTGAATTCATTTACTATTATGGGATAAATTTCAAGCTGAATAGAAAAGTGAGTTGAGTGTGGACTGTGGAGTCTTTTGTGCAGTTTGGAAAGGCTTGTAAAATGTTGCCATGATGACAACATCCTTATATTTTCATCTAACCAACCTTTTTTAGCTCATGAAGAAAGAAAAAGAGAAACACCAAACAAACAGTCACCGGTGAATTAAAAGACATGCTTTTGGTTGGTTCTCACATTAAATTATTCACATAACTTTAAATTAGGTTACTAGGATCAAAAAGAAAAGAAAACTATCTATATGTTTCTATAAGCCTCTAACTAATAAGAGGAAAAAGTTTATCACTGATAATACATTCATCATTTATAATAAATTTATTGATTTATACAGAAATATTTAAAAATTATACCAAAGATTGTGATTGAATGTCATATAAAATTATTTTGTGCTGTGAATTCTTTACCATTAAACGTAATTTTTTATTAATTAATAACCCTCAAGAAACAAAAAAGCTTCTAATAATTACTAATAGAATTATATTAATTGTGGCAGGCAAAGTTCGAGTCCAAGTCTACGGTAATTATGGCGACCTTTTTCTCCCTAACAACCCCAATTGGAATTGCAATTGGAATGGGGGTGTCAAGTGTGTACAAAGAGAATAGCCCTACTGCTTTAACTGTTGAAGGGATTTTCAATTCTGCTTCTGCTGGAATTTTGATTTACATGGCATTGGTGGATTTGTTAGCAGCTGATTTTATGAGCCCAAAGTTGCAGAAAAATTTGAAGCTCCAACTAGGGGCAAATATTTCCCTTCTCTTAGGTGCAGGTTGCATGTCTCTATTGGCCAAATGGGCCTAATTTTGGTGTTTTACTTTAGCAATGGTTAAATATATATATCCCCTAATTATTAAATATACTTTCTTTCTCTATTTTTTTTATTAATAAATTTACTTAAATATCTCCACCACTTACTTCTCATAATTTATTTATTTTTAAATAGAAATTTAATAATTTATATCACTCAGTCAATTATAGAGTTTTTTTCTTTCTTTGGCTTAATTTTCTGTCCCTTCACTTTTGGGCGATCTTTCTTTGTCTTCATTTTCTTTTTAACAGTGTGCCACACCAAAATATGCACCACAACAAGAGAAGCTAGAAACAGAAATGCAGTTTATGCGCCAACGCAAACGCAATTACAGAACTTCTAACATTGTTAGAAATATAAAGTATTAGATGCTTTTTCAGTCATACCCTTCAATGATTGATGATGAGGAACAAAAAGCGTAAAATATCTATTAAGTATTCAAAAGTAAAATGAACTTTTTAACAAAATGAATAAATTAAACTATTTTTTTTTCCAAGTTAGACACATGAGATGTTCTCCTATTTATTGGGTCAAAAACTAATCTTATTTCATTGATTCTCAACTTAAGAAAATTTTACACTAAAAAGTGAAAATGAACTTCATGATGACTTAGTATTAGACAATTATCTCATTCTTTTTGAATCGAAATATTTTTCTTGTTTTAAATTGGGGCATCGTGTCACCCCTAAAAAAATGTTGTATGGTGGCTAGACTTTTAATTAAATTGTTCATTAAAACACTTAATATATATTTATTTAATTTAAAAAAAATATATTTTATCATTTTATTAACATTTTCAATATAATATTAAAACTATCTTTAAAATATAATATTAATATTGATATTTGTGATATTACATTTATTCTATTAATAAAAAATGCTTATTTATTTAATTTATGACTTATACTAACTATTGATTAGAATTAATATAAATACTTATTAATTTTTTATAAATATCTACTAGTCATATATTAATACTAGTATACAAGTAAAATTAAACAACTAAATAAAATCAAATCACTAAAACCATTATTATTGAAATTAATATGAACACAAAATAATCAAGTAATTTATTATTTTAATGATTTAAAATATTTAAATTTTATAATATAAATAATATAATTTTATTTTCAAATTCTATTTATTTCTTTATTTTCTAGGAATTAAAATGTGTATAAAACAAGAATCTTATTGAATAACTAATAAAGAATTTATACATTACACAAATACAATGTTAAATTTGTAACACATAACTTTAACTAACTGAGAGACCGATGGTTGAAATTATCATGATTTAGAAGTTAGATAAAAAAAAAAACATTAATTCTATCAATTCTTTTATAAAAAAAAACTCAATTTTTAATAGCTAGATATTATTCTTCTTAAAATATTTTTATAATATTTAGAAGGTCCTAATAAGTTGTATTTGTAGAACTAGGTCCAAATACAACGAATTTGTACTTATTAAGTAAAAGGGAAAAAAATATTAAAGCGGAATAAAAACAATGATTACGTAGCTTGAGGAGTAGTGGTTTGTCAGAGGTGGTCAACTACTAAGCAGAACAAGTTCTCATAATTAAGCATCCCATATTCAAATTTGTTTCCCCAATTGAAAAGATCACGATATGCCTTAACTTAAATGATACCTAAGCCAATTAGACCATTTACTAGGATAATAACTAAACGAGCATGGCATGCATGTACAAATGCATCATGTCCCTGTTGAACCATTTTCTAGCAAAATTGATCACAAGCTTAATCCATGATTTGACAATCGAATCGGTATAGATAGATATATTCGGAAGGAGGGAGAACTTCACATTTCGGGAATTAAAACGATATGAGTAAATCTCTTACTTAAGGAGATGTTTTTCAGAGGAATAAAATCACAGGTCGACCTCCTTGTGCAATATTTCTATACACATTATCGAGTCTTGCAGACCTAACACGTTTTCATTAGGTTAAACCCCTTTAGGTGGCATAAATAGTTAGATAGATAGTTTAACTTTGTTTGGATTGCATTTAAAATCAGGGTGGATGATGGTGGAGTGGGTCAAACTTAATTTTGACCAAAAATTTACATGTTTGATTATCTTTATAGAATCAATTATGGTGGAAAAAAACATAATAAAATTGAAATAATTAAGAGTAACTTTTACTTCTACTAAACCAATTTTAGTTAGTTTCTGTCTAATTTATCCTCGTATCAATACTCTCATTATTTGTTTATTATTTATTGATTTAAAAATATAATTAAATATCTTGCTATATTTATTTGATTTTAAATGTATTTTATCTAATTTATCCTCACACTCATACCTTTAATAGTGTGGTAAATCATATTTAAAAAAAAGAATATTCCCAAAAAAAATATTAAAAAGAGAAAATATTGTTTATCCTCTTCAACCAAAAATTTACCCTCATACTAATGCCCTTAATATTGTTTATACTTTGATATTTATGTTAAGTTAATGTTTTTATTATCTATTTTATCCAATTTTAATTTTAATGGTTTATAAGGAATATCGTTCTATTTCAAAACATAGTATATACATATTGTCTTAATTTTAATTATGCCTATTTAATTTTAATTTTATATATAACCAATTATAATAAAAATGTGTACCTAGACATCAAAACTTATTTTGGTCATTAAACCCCAAAATCAATTTTGATTCAAAGTATCTAAACAAGTGAACAAATTCTCTTTAAAAAATCACTTTTTTATATTTATTATTTAAACAAAAATCATGTTACTTCATAATCAATTGGCTAAAATTATTTTTATTTAAAATCAATTTTATCATGGCCAATTCAAATACACACAAGGACTTTAAGGGATTTTTCTCTTGTGCTTATTCTTGTCCATCTTCTTCGGTGTAGGAGAGTAGTATTTAATGAAAAAGGCCCATTTATCCCATTTCAAAGCCTTTGAAGGTCAAAATAAAACTCCGTCCATTCCAATGTTCCTCATTATGCCTACGTTATTAGGGCTCTTTATAAAAGTACTTGACTCCAGTTTTTGTCCCTGCAATTGGAATATCTTGGCAAGGCATCAATCTAGGAGAATAACATTCTGTCTCTGAACTCTGATCTGCCATTTCTCATCATGCAATCCCATCCATCCTGCACCACTTTTGATAGACGTGCATTTCTATTGATGAATTATATGTCAACCCAAATAATAATAATAATACTTCAATAGTCACAATTCACAAACTAAAATCCATCTCAATCTAAGAAAACAACACCATATTAAAAGTATTTTAGTATATAATAGATATATATTTTTATATAATAATAAGAAAAAAAAATATACATAATCATTCATTTATAACTTGATGGGTTTATTAACTTTTAAAATAATAATATTAAAATAATTCAAACAATAATATGTGATTGAACGATGATGTAAAATTATTTTATACCATTAAATTTATAGAAATTAAACTCTAATAATAATTTATAATAAAAATATTTTAAACATATAAACTATATTATAATCAAATTTCATAATAAACAAATATATTTTAATATATATTGATTCAATTTTACTTCTCCTTCTTATAACTTTGAAGTTAACTTGGAAAAGAGATCTTAAGTTGAACTAAGATTTGAGATACATAATTATATATGGAGGTGATTATATATGGAGGTGTGGTTGAGAATCCTGAACCTAATATTAAGTGCTAAGTGAGGGCGTCTAAGGAATTAAGATTGTTATTTGATACCCATAAGATTAATTACGAAGAAATTTGGGCTAGTATATTTTCATTTAAACATTGAATCAAGGTGTGAGATTGAGATTTCAAGAGTGACAGTAAAAATTAAGGATAGGGACAAAATTATTTAAGTCTTTCCCCCTTCAAGTCAAGCGCTTTTTAGTTTTTTGAGTTTTTATTATTTTAGTTAGATTTGATTTCTACAACTAACCACGTGACATTGGATTTTCAATTTGCTTGACTAATACTAATAATTAATACATCGTATTCAACTACACCTTTCTGCGATGATATTCTATTTATCGATTATTATTAGCCGATGTTGATCGATCTACTTGCTGAATTAGATTTCACACAATCACTATAATCCCTCCGTCCACAAAAGTCCTAACAACAAATCACAATTTATAAATTTAATGATGAACAGACTGATCAATGAATAAGGTAGGATAAGATAAAAATAACAACTAATGTGTTTTACACATGTAATCAAGAAATACATTTAATTTTATTTATTATTAATGTAAAAAAGCTATACTTTATTTAATAATATAACTATATCAATTGATAAGTTTAATATTTATGTAATTATAAATATAATCAAACTTATTGAATGATATATCTATGAGAAATTTAAGATAGCGTAAAAAAAATCAAAATAACGCATCTAAATTAATTTAATGAGAGTTAAAAGCTTGTGTTCCTTTGTGCTTTGCCTTTAAACATTTATAGTAATTCTCTTATATATATATATATATATATATATATATATATATATATATATATATATATATATATATATATATATATAAACAATCAATGACATGAGTTAATTCAACCTTCTTTATCTGATCTCTAATACAATCCAACATATGGTTAAGATATACATATACTCTGGAAAACCAAGAAAATAAATCTCATTGTATCGATATAAATCCAATGACCAGAAACCTTCTTTCTAATAAATTCCATAAGGTTGTGTTTGGACAAAATAGATTAATATTTTAGAGAATTGAAGATATATATAAGGAAATCTGGTCACATTAATTTAATTTATTTAATTTTATAAAACAATTTGTTTGGATATTCAATCCTAAAATTGAAAGTTATTGAAAATTTTGGAATGTCCTTCTCTGTCAATACAATCAAAAAATGACATAGGAGAACTTCCTTAATTGCCTCCTTTTATGATTGACTCAGCCCTTATGTCTCCTTCTATTGATCCAAACCCTTTCAAGTTCTTAGAAAATAAAAATGGCACATAATTTCCTAAGTGTGATTTTTTGAAAATGACAATTTGGACATGTCGTTGAAGCCTTTCTGTGGCAATAACTCATAAACGACGTCATTTTCATCAAGACATGATTCCCCGACGCTACACTTGTTGAAAATTGAAATATTCGAACTATGACTTTATTTCCATGTGTCTATGGTTCTAAGTAATATTTGTTAGGACCATATTAGTTACACATATCAATATTTCGCTAATTAATATTACGCTACACATGACATATATGTCTCTTAAAAAACATAGATGATCCTTAATCATAGAATAATTTTTTTATACTAAAAAATCATAGACACATAAATGTATAAACACTAAAAATATATTTTATCCCTTTTAAATTCTTTATCCAATTTGTCCAACACACTGACTTAGTTATAAAATGATTTTTTTCCTACAAAACAGTTTAAATCTCGAACAATATAATTATCTAAAACGAACACTACATATCCTTTTCAACATGATCTGTGTCTAAATACACTCTAAGAAAATAACAGAAATTGACATATGGGAGGAATAAATTAGCTCTTTAGCCCATAACATTGTTCTGATTCTTCCAATTTGATGATCAGAAGCATCAACAATTTAAGAATTAAAAAGAAAACAGAGCAAACAAGATATATCAACCAAAGTATTCACCCTGCCCCGTTCACATCGCATTGAAGAACACGAGCAATGTCAGGCATCCAAATGCTAAGTTATGTATCTAACCATTATGAACATGCTTGATGGCTGAAGCAAAGAAAGATGCCAATTAATATCTCTGAAAGCTTCTTTAGTTTCTTTTTATGAAATTATTTTAGGGCCTCTTTGTTTAATAACCTTTCTTTATTTTCATTTTCTGTTTTTATTAACAATTACTAAAATACTAATTTAACTTATTTATTTATTTTTTTGAAAACTTGTACAGAAAGTCTCTACAGAACTTTGATAATAAGAAAATAAAATAATATTTTTACACTTATTAACAAAAACCAGAAATAATTTTTCAAAAAAAAATCTTACTTTTGACAAGGCCGATATAATTGATTCATGATTTCATTTGGTGGACAAAATTTAGCAGTTGTTATACTCTTGAGTCAAGGTTCATTTCATCCTTTAAAATAATATATGTTAAATTTGTGAAACTATTCTCTTGGTCATTGTCAAAAATAGCTAATTTTTATTTTTGAGACAGAAGAGGAAATACTGTAATAAACTTTATAAAAAACTCTTTCCTCCCAATTATTGCGCTGACTCTTATTATAAGATCATAACTCATTAATGTTACATTTAGTTTTCAAAGATATCATCATAAAGGTTATCAAATACTATATTAGTCCTACTCATATGTCACATCAACAATCTCTCTTTTCCCTACTAGAGACAATTTCCCTCTTTGCTTTTCATTTAAAAGACCACCCTGAGATTTTAGGCTCTAATCATGAGACATTGACACACTAATGAAATCCCAGTACATGGTAGCCTAAAGCACACTTTCCCTAAAGCATCTTAACTAGTACATAGAGTTGAAACACCACACAAAAAGAACCACCACTTCCATTTCCGGTTAGACAAAAAATTCTGATGCACTTTATAAAAAGATGTTACAATCAAGGTCTTAAAAGATCGACTTCCCAAGTGCAGTTTTGGCTGTAATGTTAAGGTTTTGGAGGTATTTGAAATGATCGTCTTAATCATATTTATCTGAAATTTTCCACCATATCAAGGAATGTAACAAAATTGTGACTGTAACTATAATTTAAAACCTTAGTTACGACTTACAAATACATATATTACTTCTAAGCAGAAATTACATGACGACGATTCATCTAAATCAATTTTTTCCATTATTATACTCTTTTCTTTTTCTTCTCTGTTTGACAAAACTTTTATGCATGAATGCCAATTGAGACTTATAAAAGTCTAATTAACAATTAACTTGTACCTAATGCCTTCTTGCTTATGGTTAATTGACCAACCAACCTCTTCATCACGCCACAACATGGGGAGTGTTAGCATTTCCATGAGAGAGAGCTTTGAGTAGAAAGCAAGCAAAAGAAAAAGGGGGTTTATAAAAACCAAAACTTCCATCTTTTTCTAAGGGCGAAGCAAGCATATATACCACCATGAAATGAACTTATAAAAACTCCCAGAAAAAGGTTCAGCCGGTGAGTTAACTCCCATAAAATACTCACATTTGTGGACACTTTTTTCTGCACTTTTGGCATTCCTTCATGCTCACATCTCCAACCAAAGATGAGTGTGCATCAAAGTTGTGCCCACCCAAAGAATCAATCTTTATCCCAAACAGAACCCCCCTTGTCTACTCTTCCTTTACTCTGGGCAATAGTTCCAAGTTCTGCATTTATATAAAAAACCTCACATTGTTCTACCTTTGAGTCTTTCAATGCACTGGCATTGGAGTGCAACAGTGGAGCCATAATAATCAGAAGAAGCCTCTTTTTCTTTATATCTTGTGGCAATATTGCAGTAACCAAAATTGCAAGAGGGGGATCATGGTCATGGAAACAAGCGGAGTGAGAAAGAATGTTGGGATACTCCTCCTCTACCTCACTTTGGCTGCAATTTCTCTCACTCATTGTGGTAAGCCTTCTTTACCTAAGTAAATATAGGTTTCATCCCACATGGTTTTAACAAGTGCATTATAATATTATTGACATCAATGGCAATAAGTTCATCGGTCAAAACCATCTTTGCTTTCCCGTTTCCAGATGCAGATAGATCAATGAGACTATTGAGAGGGCCCAAACATAGAAGAAATACAACCAACAAGAACCCAAAGAAGTTGAAAACGGTTAAGCATTTTGATGTGAATCCAACCATATTCTCATCAAATGTACAACCCTATAGTCTCAGCTCCCCATTCTCTTTGCCCCCTTATGAATCACTTGCTCCAATCCCATTGCCAGAAAACAGCCCTCCATTTTGTGTGTTTCCACCACCTGGCACTCCTTCCACCACCATTCCCACACCCACAGGCTTTGAACCCACCACACCATCACCTCCTTACTATGACACCTCACCACCAAGCCCAACAACCATAACACCTGGCCCACCAGAGTCCTTCCCCACACCAACTCCGGAAACCGTTCCAGGCCCACCCAGCATCACCCCGGGCTCGCCAGAGCCCGTGCTCAACCCTCCCATCATTATTCCAAGCCCACCTGACTCCTCAATGGGCCCACCCGGGATCACACCAGGCTCTCCTGAGCCCGTACTCAATCCTCCCATCATTATTCCAAGCCCACCTGACTCCTCAATGGGCCCACCCTACTTTGAGCCCACCCCACCATTCATAATCCCTTCCCCCACGGGTGGCATCACCCCAGGCCCACCAAGCACTGTTCCATCCCCCACTGAAGGCACTGTCCCAAGCCCAAGTGTGTTTCAGCCACCTGTGGTGTACCCTCCACCGAGTGTGCCACCACCACCCAACTATGCCCCTAGGACCACCTTGTGGTGTGTGGCTAAGCCCTCAGTCCCAGACCCAATCATCCAAGAGGCCATGAACTATGCTTGCTGGTCAGGAGCAGACTGCACTTCAATTCAGCCCAATGGGCCGTGCTATGAGCCCAACACTGTGTATGCACATGCTTCATACGCTTTCAATAGTTATTGGCAAAGGACCAAAGGTGCTGGTGGCAATTGTGAATTTGGAGGCACAGCGATGCTGGTTGCAGTTGATCCTAGTGAGTCTCACAATCATAAAATGGGTTTGGATTCTTAAATTTGATTAATTAAAGGTTTAATATCTTTCCAAATTTATGAAAAAAATGATTTTGGTCCTTTCAAATTATAAATAGTGTTATATGATACCATATCATGTATTTAGAGATATTACGTCATATGTTACTTCTGAATGATGTTGTTATGATATACCTAAAAATATGGTAAGTCATCATAGAATAATTATAAAATTATTTAAAAGATAAACAAAATTACGAGAACCAAAATGAATAAAAGAAAAAAATTGAAGGACTAAAATTCTAATTTAGTATTTTATAAGGACATATTCTTTTATTTCATAAAGAAGTTTTTGAAAACGAAATTATAATTTCTCTCAAAATTCAGACATGCACTAATTCAAAGAACTTCATAATCAACTTAGGTTTAATTTGCTTGGTCACATTACGTATATTGCCATCACTAATGCTATTTTTTTCGTCTCAACAGGCTTTGATGGGTGCCACTTCATCTACAACTGATCAATGCTTGTTTTTTTTTTCCCCTTTAGAACAAAGAAACTTTTGGATCCCAGCAATGTTTGAAGAGTGAAGACACTCTTTCATAATCTCCCCTTTTTTTCCTTGTGCAAATAAGTTACGTATGTATGCCACAGTGAATTACACACAAAGATTTTGCATTTTGTAAGTAATGTATATCACCATTGACTTGTAGTTTATTGCCATCGTTTAATTAAATTAACTCTTTTACAGTACCCTCAAAACAATCATCTTATACAAATATTAAAAGGTTATATTCAGAAGGTTAATATATTGATAATGTATTGTAACATGAGGATATTATAAAGAAGAAGGAAATTAAAAATATAGTTTTAACTATACAGTTTTGGCAACCTTTTGAGCGTTTGAGGGCTATTGTCATTTGGTATTCTTAATCGCTAGGAGGTCATCATCTTTCTTTTTTCTATTCAGAAAAAAAAAAAAATCATCTTTTTTTTCTTCTCCCAAATCATAAAAGAAAGAGTAAATTATATTGATATTTTCTAAGGTTTCGTAAAATTATACAATTTTTTATATTTTTTTATTCCTACAATATTACTTAATTATTTAAAAAGTATTATATTGATATCTCTTATATATTATATTAATCCACTTAATTGTTTAAAAATATTATACCATATCTTCTTATAAGGAAGGTTACTCTAAACATTAAAAAAAAGAGAGAAATAAGTACAATCTAACGAAATCTTAACGGATTTCAATGTAATATTTACTCTAAAAGAAAAATTCTTCAAAAAAAAAAATAGCCAAATAGAATGTTATTAGGACTAGGCATAATTGGAAAAATTCATAATATATATTTAATTTGTCTTAAACTTGCTTTGGGCTAGTATAATAATATAAGAGAAATTAAATTTTATTTTTCAAAATAAGTTTAATGTTTTGCTATTTTATTTTAAAAACTATATATACTTAACTTCCTTGAGAGATTATATATATTATACTTTAGGAGTTTAGGGGGCGTTTGCTTCGAGCATTTTCTATTTTTATTTTCAAATAAAAAAATAAAGGTGAAAATATGTTTGATTTAGGATTAGAAAATATTTTCTTTTAAAATGTTTTAAAAAAAAAGTCTAAAATTTGAAGAAGAAAAAAATGTTTCCGTTTTTTGTTTTCCTTTTCTTTGTGTGTTTCCATGACGAGCAACCATGCATATTAGAACTCCTCATCACTGCTACCACGCCTTCACCAAACCATGACTCCCTCCAAACCTATTAACGATTTTCATCATTAACTTTGGAGTCGTAGGCGATGACGTCTGATACAACATTGGCGCCATTAACTCATGTCATATATGTCACGTTTATAGCTATCATCAAGGAGGTACCTGACGATTTTTCTGAAGTCAAGGGTGGTTCTAAACGATGGTGAGTGACGTCTGGCAATACATGGTGATGGCGTAGAACACCACGAAGCTGAGGACCAATATCAAGGGAGTGGTCAGCAGATAGGTGCAAAAGTTTGTGGTGATCCAAACAATAAATTGAAAATGAAAACAAGTAAAATCAATCGAGTGTTCTAAATCTTAGCAAATTGAAAATAGAAAAAACTATTTTCAAAAAATGAAAATATAAAATATTTTTGCAAACTAAACACCCTTTTAATTTATTTTTGTTATCAACTTGAGAAATGTTAATTCAATCCTTATTTGAAACTTAACAATCATTGTCTTGCTTTAGGGATTAACTATAGTCAATCCCTTCACATATAAAATGTAAGGTGTAGATAATATATTTTGGTTGGGATATAATACATACATATAAAGTATCATTTCTCCTAAAATGACTTGAAGCAGGAAATCAACCCATTTATAGTTCTTATAAATATCATTAATGTTATTGTGCATGATATACAATTAACATTTTTTTTATCTATATTAACTTGAGCATTAAAGTGTCTTTTTATTGGTACCCTTTATTCTCTCTTACTATTCCAATTATAATAAATTCTTGACCAATACATAGACGACTTTAAGGATGTCAACTATCAATATCATGTCTCTTACTCGTCCACTTTTAACATCAAGTCTCTCAATTGTCCACTTCAAATTGTCTTTCACCAACCAATATAACATCCTTTAGCATCTACTTCAAATTTCCCTTACTAAGTGTGCTGATTATTCAAATAACCTAATAAAATAAGGCATCTGAAAAAACTAGAGCATCAACATATCTAAGCATTTATATATTAAAGCGTCTTGCATATTTTGATTTGTAAAGCATATTAAAAGACTAGTAGGATGGTTCAAGACTTCAATAATAAACTATAAGACAAGCAAAACCTTTTCAAAGAAGTATTCTTTCATCTTAGGTCAAAAAGTCAAAATTTAATTTGAACTTTTAAAATGAGACCTAAACATGCTCTCAAATTATAGTATGTATGGACTTTTTGTGAGTTAAGATCAAAGCAAATCATGATCAAATTGGGAAAAAAAGAGCTCAGATTTAATGCTCAATTTTTGGTTGTATTAGGTCGATTATGGACTTGATGCACGTTGATCTAAAAAAAACTTAATTCGTTTGAGCTATCAAGTCCAATGAAAGTCAATTTGTATAGACTTTTTGTGGGTTAAACCCAAATCAAACTTAAAAGCTCAAGTCCAGCATTTCATTGATTGAGTTTGATTTCAGCCAATTACAAGCTAGAATGTGAATTGCAAGTCACAACAAGTCAAATAAAAAAGTTCATACTCAACTTATGCT
Organism: Glycine soja; assembly: GCF_004193775.1. NCBI lineage: Eukaryota > Viridiplantae > Streptophyta > Magnoliopsida > Fabales > Fabaceae > Glycine > Glycine soja. The sequence goes on along the minus strand of NC_041009.1, from coordinate 13,021,432 downwards.
TATAAAATAAGGCTTTATCTTGTTGAAAGTCAAATTTGTATGAGCTTTTTATAAGCTAAGCCCATATCAAACTAGTTTCAATTTAATCGAGCTAAAATGGCTTAGATTTATATAGGCTAAGCCTTACAAGCAACAACGAGACCAAAATGCCTAAATTCAATTTGGGCTTCTAAAATAATGGCTAAGGCTAGTGAAATCCAATTTGTGTAGTCTTTTGTGGGCTTAGTCCACTAAAAGACAAAAATTCAATCTATTTAAAAAATAAATAAAGTTCAAGTCCTACATTTTATCATATTAGTTAGATTTGACTAGTTCAACAAATTGTCACCTCTTGAAAAAATATATAATGAGAGACGACAAAGATGGATGAGAGGTAAGGATGGAAATAAGTTAGGTTAAACAAAACTTTGCTTAAACAAGTTTAATCTATTAAAAAAATAAAGACATAATCTAATTGGTTGTCTGTCATAACTTTCTTAAGGGCCAGTTTGATCGTTTTGAAAGTTTGATTTCACAAGTTAACTTACTTAAAATCATATATTATATTTAAAAAATTAGATAAGTATGACATACTTCTGAATGAGCTAATCAAATCATAGGCCAATGTGGCAAAAAAAAATGTAAAATAAGCCATAAACTATAGAAGTTAAAACTACTACTTGAGACATAAGACCCTCTAAAAATAAAGTCATAAGAGAAGAGTAATTATAGACATGTTAGACTTTGTAAGAGTTGAGTAACTTATCTATATAACACTAGCTTATAGTTTAAGGTCTAATGTAAAATTCATAATAACTTATTTAAAAGTTTATTTTGTAATAAGATCTCTAAATACGACTTAAGTTTATCTTTCAATATATTTTATATGCTGGACTTTTTAACTATTTCAACATATTTTAATTTTTTAAAAAAATTTAAATAAATATGATTTTAATATATTATAAAAAAAATAGTAATAGTGATAAAAAAAATTATAGATTGGCCTGTTGAGCCAACAAAACTTTTTTTATCAACCTAAAGTTTGACTCTTTTTTTTAACAAAATAAGATTTTATAGAAGCTTTAGCCAATTGACCTAGGTTGTATGTCTTTATTAAGTAACCTAAACTATTTTTATCCCTAGCCAGAAGAAGAAAAAAAGGTAAAAAGAAAATCAAAATAATCATAATAATTGCTAAAGATAGAGACTAGAATTTTATTTTTCATTTTTCTTTTTCCAAGAATGAATTAAAATAATTTAAAAATTCATTTAAAAATTATTTCAATCCTTTATTATTCAAATAAATTTTGTTTTTAAATTTAAGTTTAAAAACGCAAACTTATCCATCTCCCGAGGAATGCTTTTGATTTATGTGGTGGCCCGTTGTTGATGTTGATACGACAAAACCACCTTGTAGATAGTGATTAACTATTAACTCATGGCAAAATTGCGATGAGCAGAAATTCTTGTCTCATTAGGAGATTCCATGGTCCACATATTGTAATTTTTTAAATGATGCATAAATTCTTTCTCTTCATTTCAGTTTTAGTATTTATATGTTTTTACTTTTTTTAGTATATTTATTTAATTTTAATTATGCAGTAAAAAAATGATTTTAATTATCAAATTTTAGTCATTATAATTTTTAAATGTTAAAATCAAATCTTTTACATGAAACTTCATCAAATAATTATTGAAAATATAGCGTAACAATGATTTATATAAATTAATAAAATAAAAATAAAAATTGAGTTCACACTCCCCTCCATTACTACTCTGAAGTCCTTTTTTTAGTCTTATTGAAATATTTTATATCATTTTTTAATTTATACTAATGAATGTTATATTATATTTTTATTAATTATTGAATAAAATTCAAAGTAACAGACTTGCTTAAATTAATTAAAATATAAAAACGAAATATAACATATAAATCTGTTTCAGATGAATATAACATATAAAATTATACATAAACTAAAATTAAAAATTAAAAATTAAAAGCACAATTAATAAATAAAAATATAAAACCATATCCCATTTTAGGTAAAGTAGTTTTGCTTTGTATTTTTATTCTTGGCATGAAAGCAAAAGTATCTTTGGTTGATAATTCCAAAGACAAACTCTATGTTAGACTTATAAAACCCCCAATGTTGACAACCTTTAGTCCAAGCATTGTTTAACATTACTTTAATTGTGCTTAAATTTAAAAAGTATAAACGTCGAATCACTTCACCTTTGGATGAGGTGGAATTGCAGTAGCTCTCATCTTAATTTGTTTATTTGCTCTTCTAAATATATTATATTTTTCGAATAATTCTTATAATATTATATAGACAACACTTTATATTAAATGTATAAGCTTATATTAAAAAGAAAAATTATTGACTAGTGAGGATCATGATACCTAAGGACGTTTGGAAACTACTAAATTATTTCGCGAACCGTTCTCGTTAGAGTTTTTTTTTTTTTTCAGTCGTTCTCGTTAGAGTTAAACTTTGTTAATTTTAAAATTTTGATATTGTTAGTAAACAAAAATGCTTTTTATATAAAACAATTCATTCGAAAAAAGATGAGTAGAAGTCAGTTTCTAATAAAGCTTAAAATTCAGCAAAAAAAAATTCTAATAAAATTCAACGATATGTTATGAAACACAATTTAATTAGTTTTTATTTTTTTTATTAGCTAAAAAGTTTATTTATCTTTTCAGTAGACGAATTTTTTTAAGTAATTTTTTAGTAACTTTTAATATTTTCTTAAAATACTACTCGGAGTTTATATTTGACTAGTTAAAAAATTATTAAGCAGAAGTTGATAGCCAGAAGCTAAAAATTTATAATTGAAATTAAAAAATTAACTTATTAAATAATAAGTATTTGGTAAAACTAACTATTGAAATGATAAAAAAAAGTAAAATAACTTAAAAATAATAAAATCATGATTTATTTAAAAAGAGTAAACTTAAAGTTTGATAAATATATTAAAGATAAAAAATAAAAAATACATAAAAAAATAAAAATTTTACTAGTATTTTAAAAAAAAAGTTATTTCAAATAGTGTTTTAAAAAATACTAGAAGTTACCAAAAAAAATTTATTTACCGAACAATTAAATCAACTTTAGTAAAAGAAGCCATAACCTACCTAGAATGTCATGTCAAAGTAGTGTAATTTAAAATGGTGGCTTCTACCTTCTAGATTTTTATATTTTGTTTCCTTTTTATCCTTTATATATTTATCAAAATTTTTGTTTACATTTTTAAAATAAATCATAATTTTATTATTTTTTAGTCATTTTATATGTTTCAACTATTTTAAGAGTTAGTTCACCAAATACATATAGGCTATATTTGACAAAACTAGCTAAAAGCTACAAACCAAAAGCTGGTAGTTAAAAGTTGAAAAACTAACTTATTAAATTATAAATATTCGATAAAACTAGCGATCAAAGTAACTGAAAAATATAAAATAATAGAAACAGACATATTTATATTCTCCTATTTTATGTTACATTTTTTTATGTTAAGTATTCTACTATTAATCTTATACTATTTTTTAAAATATTTTTAATAAAGTTTAAAATAATATAAGAAAATACACTTAAGTAGACATTATACTTTTACTATGTTAATTAGTGTAATAGTTAAAATAAATCATCTAATATAAAATTATTCAATAAAAAAATATAATGTTAAAATAATAAATTAAATATTATAAGTGGTACTATAGTTAAAGTAAATATTGTAACATAAAAATGTAAAATATAATAAAAATAAATAAAGCTATCATCTATCATTATCAATATTTTGATTTATAATGCTAAATTATTAAAAAAAAGTGCAGTCGTTAAATTAAAAATGTAATATCATTACCTGGAAAAAAAAAAAGAGGTTAGTGTACACATTGAGAAACAAAACGAGGGTTTACAGGTTGGAGGAAAAAAAAGATGGGTTAACACTAATACATTAAATGTATGATCAAGTAAAATAATATTAAAATATTGATTTATTTAAAAAGGATAATGAGTGATAATTATATTAAGAATAAAAAAAATATAGAAAGCTAGAAATTAATATTTTTAAAAATATTATTTTAAATAATGTTTTAAAAAATGTTAAAAATTACTAAAAAAAACTTGTTTATTAAATTGTCAAATGAGTTTTCAGTTAGTAAAAAAATTAAAAATTAACTTAATTATCTTATTAAACATAATCATAATTTAATAAACTAGATTTTTGAATTTTTAGTTTTCACCTTCCTCGGTTAATTTTTTAAATTTCAACCTTCCAATAACTTTTTAAATTTCAGCTAATTTTTTCGCTAAATTTCGTTCAGCATAATCTTTTAACGGTGTAAATTTATTTCATTTCGAGAAGAAACATTTTATATTGTTTGTCAATTTCTTTGGTAAAATTAGAGTGGTAGAAAGCTGGCTTGCATGGGGACGTCTAAATTCTGAAAAATAATGTTTTAAATTCTTTCAAGAAGCAAAAAGCGAATATTGTTGTCAGAATGATGTTCTGAATTCCGGATTAAGTTTTGTTTTTTTTTTTTGCTGAATTTTTCGGATTAAGTTTGTGTTCATATTGATTTATTAAATTATTTTACAAAAATAATAATTTATTTATAGCTTCTTGAAATATCTATAAAAGGCAATTATTTATTTAAAATTAAATGAAATAAATATGCACTAAAGAATAATTTGATTATTTTTTATTTTTTATCATTTCATCCGACATGGTTGAATGAAAAATAAGTACGTAAAATGATGAAAAATAAAAATACATGTATCTTTCATTTAAATTAGTATGGCGACTGGTAGGATGCATGAACATGTTATTTTGTTTTAAAATGTTGAAATTGTTATTTCAATATACATTTAATTCTACATATTTTAGTAAGAAAAAAAAAACTTTTTTACATATATACATTTGAGAACAAAAAATACTTAACAAAATGAAAACATAACTTAAGTTGATTAACAACAAATGTTAATAACATTCAGAATTCATGAAAATGTTAGTACTTATAAAATAAGAATAAAATATATGTTTGATCTTTTAAATTATTTTTTAGTTTTAAGTTAATCTATATTTTAAAAGTTTTAAAATGATCCCTTAAAGAATTACTTAGTAACATGTTTGTCTTTTCATTAGTTTTAACTCAAACGACATTAAACTTGTATTATCAACAATTGTGATTCCTCTATCTCCCGTGGTGGTGCAATTCCTAACACTGGTTTCACTCAATGATTTCATGATCATGGAGAGGTTGTAACTGTCAACAAGGTTCACATTGGAGAAATTCAATCCGTCAACATCATTTAGGGTCCATTTCATTCCATGTGCGGAGGAGCCACAACTGACTCATTGATGATGCAGGGTTAATTCCGTTTGGATTAAAACTAACAAAAGGACATGCTATTAAAACAATTTTTTAGGGATCATTTTAGAACTTTTAAAACAAAAGAGAGCAATTTAGAATTAAAAAATAAATTAGGAGACCAAAAATATATTATAACCATAAAATAAAGAACACATAAAAACTTCATAGTTAATAATGGAGAGGGGGTCGATCTTAAGGTTCTTTCTTCGATGTCACTTTCTTGATGGACTTGTTGATGGAAGCTCGTGGCATTATTTCTTTAGGAACAAATAGGATTGGTGTAGGGGGTGTAACTTTAGTTGCATCCATAGCATGTGTTAAAACCTATTGGTGAAATTAGTTAATTTATGTTTATCACAATTTTTTTAAGAATATGAAGTATAAATTCTACGGTAATGATTATAATAACCAACCTAATTTAAGTTTCAAAAAACTTCTTTACATACCACATTTGAAGCGATTGAAGTATTTTGCTCTTCATTATCATGAATAAGAATCTTCAACCCATTACGATTAGTCACCCAAGAAACTATGACATATAATTGACAATAAGATAAGTAATCTTGAAAGATAGATACCAACATGCTCAAGAGATCAACCTTAACTTTTGTTGACTCTTATTATCCGAAGGAGTCAATGATATTTTTGGGATGAATACTTTTTACTAACATTATTTTTAGAAATGACCTTAGTTTCAAGCACACAAGCTAGCTCCTAAGTGCCTAATTACCAACCCAATACCATTACACATGCTAGAAGATTAATTTATGTTTTTTAACAACATTATAAGCACACCAATTTTAAGTTTCAATGGACGATTTCAAAGTTTAGAAGAATTTATGGCTCCTTTTATTGAAATCAGTACTCAACCACAATCGAATGACTCGAACTAAAATCTTGTACTTGATTATCTTAGGCTTAATATAAAAAATCATATACATCTTTGGTATATTTTTTCAAAAAGTATTAAAGAAAAAATCATAACAAAATAACATGAAAAGAGAAGCACATTTATCTATGTTTATACTAAAATTATGTGAGAATTGATTTTTCAATTTATAATACAAAATAAATGAATGAATAAATAAATAAATTAAAATATGTAATAAAATATGTAACTAAAATAAATAAAAAGATATAACAAAATATATGTGACAAATATACTGCATCGTAGTTGAAAAAAATAAGAATCTTACTAATCATATAAGATCCATGCTAATTTATTTTGGAAAAAGATAATTCAATTATGAATTGCTTATTTTAGTTAATTTAAAATTTGAAATTATACAGTTATCTTAATTTAAAATAATTTTAATTGCCTTAATTAAAAAAATGGAATTTTAAATCAAATTGATAATAGTTAATCTAATTATTCAAACTTTTTAATACTTATCATAATTACGGATAATAATTAGTTTATAACTATTAGTTATCATAAATTTAATTGTTCAAAATTTTAAATATTTATCTTTATAGTTATCAGAAATTTAATTGTTTTGAATTTCAAATTAGATTGATAATAATAATAAATATAATTATTCAAAATTTGAAATACTTATTATATTACTTGATAATGATAATTAATTTATTGTTATGGAAATTTCTTCTCAAATGTATTAGGATTCCCTTCAAAACTTTTTTACTTTTATTAATACTATAAAGGTTATAATATCTTATATATATATATATATATATATATATATATATATATATATATATATATGATAAATTTTTTCACACAACAAATTGCTAAATAAAATTTTCTTCATGTTTAATTACAAGCTTTTATTAAAATATGAGAAAATAATTTATATATCGATCTCTGTATCTGCATCAATTTATTTGTACTACTTAAAATCTCTAATATTAGGGTTTTTTCCCATAAAATCTCTAATTTTAGTTAGTCTCTATATATATAATCAACTTTTTTATATTTTAATCTCTCTTGTTAACTTTTTAGTGATATAAAAAGTAGGAAAAATTACAAATTTAGTTCTCTAATTTGTCTCCAATTTTGAATTTTGTCTTCCGGTAAATTAATTTATAAATTTTGTCCTTATATTTATTAAAATCACGCAATGTTAGTTTCTCAGGTCATAGTTTGAAAGTTGACTATTAGCAAGTGATGTTGACTGACATGTGTCAACAGAGAGACACATCAAACGATTCGCGATTGGATTAGGATCCAAAGACGGGTAATCTCTGATCTCATCCCCCGCGGATTCCCCCACCGCAACGGCGGCCACCAAGTGACTGTCCGCCACCAGTCCCTCGCCGCTCACCGTCGTGTTTGCGAGTATCATCCCTACCCGCCGGCGTCGCGCACCACTACACCCTTCTCCATGCGTGAGTTGAGTTCCCTGTCACAAACCACCACCTTACTGTGCACGCTCTTCGGGTTGAGCGAACCAGACATGCAAATGTTGCCTGACGAGTTCGATCGGTCGCTGAAATAAACCAAATTGACCGGTTCGTCTCCCATCCCCTCTCCACTGTACAGTGAAATTCCAGCGAAGTGTTTTCCGTTTCTGAGAGTAGCGTATGTCGAAAAATCACTGTCTAGCGTGCTGGCGTCGATAGTCATGATCCACGGAGCGACATTTGTGACAGAACCGTTGCAAGGTTCGGTATTCCCCGTCGAGCACGCGACAAAGATGCCTCTCTCTAGCGTCGCGAAGGCTCCAATGGGGATGTTGTCAAAGTAGTAAGGGACAGAGGAGGAGGAGGAGCCACCAAGGGAGAGCGGGAGGCGAAGCAGTCGCCGGTCCAGCAAACTTTGTAGGCCGCCATGCGCGCCTGCGACGCCATCCCGTGGGCCGTTCCAATGGCGTAGCCGAGGAGTGTGGCGTTGGAAACGGCAGAGCTAGCGGCGGTGGAGGCGACATGGGTGCTGGGGATAACCAACTTGCAAAGAAGTAATTGCTGACATTGCTGAAGTGTTTGAAGCACATCATATCTGTAGTTAACGTGTCTCTCAGTTGACATATGTCAATCAACGTCATTTGCTAACGATCAACGTCCAATTGTGACCCGATGAATGAACATTGCGTGATTTTAATAAATACGAGGACAAAATTTATGAATTAATTTATCAAGGAACAAAATCCGAAGTTAAAAATAAAATAAAGAACGAAATTTATAATTTTGTCTAAAAAGCAACTAAAGCCTAAAGTATTTAGACATAAGATTAAAATGAAAAAATGACACAAATATAAAAGCAAATAAATTATTAAACAAAATTTATATTGGATGAGTTTGTACTATGTACTTTAACTAAATTAAAAAAAAAAAAAAAAAAAAAGCTTATCTCCTTCGACGTCATCGGCTATAAAATCCAACACAGTCTTGCACTTATCCCTCCAGCTCATACAGCACTGCTGCATTTTCCATTCTTTTCCAGAACAGTAAAATTCAAGTAAACCAAAAGCCATAAATAGTAGTATTAATTTATAATTTATTACTATTTATTATTATTGTCATTTTCTGTTCTATATTTTTTTAAATACCCTGAAACCGCGAAACCCTAGCTGAACCCTGTTTCCCTTCTCCGGCCACCGTAATGGATTTCACTCCGCCGCCGATCGAGGACGGTTTCACCGCCGAGAAACTCTTCACGCAGGGCTTCTCCTACACATACGATGACGTCATCTTTCTCCCCCACTACATCGACTTCGCTGCCGACGTCGTGGACCTCTCCACGCGCCTCACGCGCCGCCTTCCCCTTGCCGTGCCGTTTGTTGCCTCTCCGATGGACACCGTGTCGGAGTCCGCCATGGCCTCCGCCATGGCCTCCCTCGGCGGCATCGCCGTCGTCCACTCCAACGTCCCCGCCGCCGTCCAGGCGGCCATCCTCCGCAAAGCGAAGTCCCGCCGCGTCCCCATCCTCTCCGACCCCGCCTTCGCCGCACCTTCCGCCGTCGTGGAGCACGATGACGCCTTCGGGGCCTCCCCCTTCCTTCTCGTCACCGACACTGGCACCTCCGCCGGGAAACTCCTCGGCTACGTCGCGAAGAGTGACTGGACGAATCATACCGACAAGGGCTTGAGAGTCGGCGACTACATGGCGCCGCCTCCCAAGCCAGTGCCATGGAACGCCGACCTAAACAAAATTAATGAAATATTTGAGAGTGAGAAAAGTGGTGCTGTGGCTTTGGAGAAGGATGGTGAGGTTGTTGATTTGGTGGTGAGGGAGGAGGTGGAGAGGGTGAAGGGTTACCCGAAACTGGTGGCGCCGGCGACGGTGGGGGCGGACGGGGAGTTTATGGTGGGGGCCGCGGTGGGGACGAGGGAAGATGATAAGGAGAGGTTGGAGCATTTGGTGAAGGCTGGGTTGAATGTTGTAGTGTTGGATAGTTCTCAGGGGAACTCAATTTATCAGTTAGAGATGGTGAAGTATGTGAAGAGGGTTTACCCTGAGCTTGATGTGATTGGGGGGAATGTTGTGACTATGTACCAGGCTGAGAATCTGATTCAGGCTGGGGTTGATGGGTTGAGGGTTGGAATGGGGTCTGGGTCCATTTGTACTACTCAGGAGGTTTGTGCTGTGGGGCGTGGTCAGGTATATTTGATTCGTCGATCAATCAATTGATTGATTACTGTTTTGATCTTTGTTACCCTTATCATTGAATTTAAGTGTGTGGTGGTTTGTTTTGAGGTTTTAAATTGCAATCACAGTTGTGGTTTAAGAGATTGCAAACAAATGCAGATGATGTGACTGCAATTGCGGTCGCAGAGACTCCAAAAACCTTGATAGATAAAATCATGATCATTGATTGATTTTTAAAGCCTTGGTTTGTTGTGTAAATCTTTGTGTTGTGATGAGTTTTTTCTGAATCTATGCGTTTTGATTTGGTGTTGGTTGGACTTAGAGCTTGAAGGATCAACTGTTAGGATTGAAAATGCTTGCTTGATACTTGTCAATGATCCTTTCAGGAGGTTAGGATGTCTATAGTTACCACCTTACCCGCTTGATGGGGCTTGTGCGGCATGCCTGATCCTTGGTGTTCCCTAAAGGCTATTTTAACTGTTTCTTGTAAAGATGTTTGAAAACAGGAAATAGTGTGAAAGAAAGTTAGTGTTTTGCTTTTATTTAATGAAAACAAACTAAAAACTCCCCAATCTTTTTTAACATAGGCTCTAGATCAGTGGGTAGTGCCTAAATTTGAACTTTTTTGGTACAGTTGGCTTAGATAATGATGAATTACATACTTATTGAATGCAAAAGTTTTTTTTTTTCCCTTTTAGTAGCATAAGTGTATGTAGACTTTAAATATTGTGTTAAATTTCAAGTTTTTTGGAATTTCAGCTCTGCCCCACTAATATTCTTGCTTTCAAATTGATTCCAACTCATACTCAATGTGTCAATTCTTAATATTGACTATGGAGTTTATGCTTTTCAGGCAACTGCTGTTTACAAGGTCTCGTCCATTGCTTATAAAAGTGGTGTTCCTGTGATTGCTGATGGTGGCATCTCAAACTCTGGTCATATTGTTAAGGCTTTGTCATTGGGAGCGTCAACTGTTATGATGGGAAGCTTCTTAGCTGGTAGTCTTGAGGCTCCTGGGGCTTATGTGTATCAGGTATGATTATGGCCTGATGGAATCTTTTAAAAATTGTGATTTCCTATTTATGTGTTTTAATAGTTTATATGGTAGTATAGTGTTGTAAAGAAAATCTCTTTAGAAATAGAGAACATGAAAGATTCTGTAATGCTTGTAGTTAAAGGTAAGTTATTGTGATGAAAATTGGAAACTTCACTAGTTAGAAATGAAAAGATTTGTTATTATTGGCTTTGGCCATTTGAACAAATAATATTTTTGTTGTCTTCTAGGAACTACATGTTATTTTTATTACATTTATGAAAATATGCTTCTGTCTCTCTCTCTCTCTCACACACACACACACACACACTCACTTTTTGATTTTTTTCCCTTTCCTATCTTAGCTTCACTAAATTGTTCTTGCCTCTTTCTTTTGCTGATGAGTTGTACATGCTCATACAAGAATAAATATCATAATAATATATTAATATGCATAACTAAACTACCGTTTCTGCACCAGAATGGTCAACGTGTGAAAAAGTACAGAGGAATGGGTTCCCTAGAAGCCATGACTAAAGGGAGCGATGCAAGGTACTTGGGTGATACAGCAAAGCTAAAAATTGCTCAGGGGGTTGTTGGAGCTGTTAAAGATAAGGGCTCTGTCTTGAATTTCATACCATACACCTTGCAAGCAGTCAGGCAAGGGTTTCAGGATATCGGTGCCAACTCTCTACAGTCTGCTCATGACCTTCTAAGATCCAGGGTGTTAAGACTGGAGGTACGGTTGAGCCACTCTTTTAAATATTTATTTCTTGCTATTAGCATTAGATATCAATGAAGTTTTGATCATTTGCACAATCAAAAAGGGCAATATTTATTGACGGACTGCCCATCTCCCATTGAACCCACATATTTGGCTTTGTTCGCCAAATTTTTATTTTCATGACCGGAAAAGCTAGGATAATGTAGTTCTTTAAAAATAAAACCCTTCTTTTGTTTGCCATTGCACTCTTAAATCAGAAAACCAAGAAAAGGAGTAAAAGAAATTGCAGCAATTTATTAAGTTTCTTTGGATTAATCCAATGCAATTGAGGACTAAAAAATGAATATGTTTGCCTGTATGATCCTAAATACATCTTGATTTTATAAACAAAAAGATGAAAAGTAGTACCTTGTTTTGCTTTTTTCTTCATTTTGGTGAGTGATCTGCTTAAATTTGAAATCACCTGAAATATAATTGTGGGTTGTCTAGGGTGTTTCTTATATTTGTTTGAGTCTGCAATTTGCTATGTTTACAAGTCATAACTGTTTTGCATGCATGCAACTTTGCTTGGGATTTCATTTAAAAAGCCACTGATTATGTTCTTAATATTTGGTTTGCTCTTCCCAGGTCCGGAGTGGAGCAGCACAAGTTGAAGGTGGAATTCATGGGCTGGTTTCTTATGAAAAGAAATACTTTTGAAGTATGAAACCATCCAAAAATCATAAGCGGTGCTATAATCCCTTGCTGCAGTTCAGCATAAAAGAAGGGGACACACTGTTATTGGGTTAGTGGCAACTTGTTGCTACTGTGTCTAGCGAATTGAAGTCTATACCAATAGAATATCGTGGGAAATTTTTCCTTGAGTTTCTGAAGGAAGAACACTGATTTCGTGGGTTTTTTTTTATGTCCATTAGATTTTGTTTGTCAAATGTGTCATAAACTTTCCTAAATATATTTTGCATGTTTTCTGTCCTGTTAAGTTAATGTTACTGTCATCGTGGTGCAAAAACTTATGGTAGGATCTAATAAAAATAAGACCTTTTTTAAAAAAAATATGGTACTTAACATAATCTTCACTATAGTAATTCCTCAACCCCACCCCACCCCACCAGCTCGTCCCAATTCAAAATCACGTTTCCCAGCTTGCAACTCCAATGCTTCTCAGCCCCTTGGGTTTAGCATCCAACTTGAGAGGGAATAACAAGCCTTGTTTCATTTCCTAGATAAAATCTTCACTATTTCTGCAACCTAAACAATACCTCTTTTTGTGTCTCTGAACGTGAGAAAATCTTGGGCCAGCCATCTTAGTGTGTGTTTGGAAATGATTATGCACAAAAATTGACGTGAATTTTGAGAAGCTACAATTCTTAGCTTCCGCATCATCACTCCATTTTGACGTGAAAATGTCAACACTCTTGCACCGCACCTCCATACTACCTACCCATTATGTTCCTGCGGGCTAGAATCTATAGAGAAGGTTTTCTATCCACATAAAAAATTGCACCTTCCAGGGAATGCCTCTCTCACCCACATCTTCTCAAAGAATAACACATCTTTGGCTCCTCCTATGTTGGCCTTAATAACCTGATAAGCCAATTTGATAGAATATATGCCGTTTTTGTCTTCCTTCCATACCCATTTATCCTCTTCCTCTTCTAACATTGTTACCCTACTCACAGTCTCTTCCAACTCCTTTAACTATTCTTTCTCCCATTGAAACAATGCCCCCCTTCAACTCCAATCCCACCTCCACACCCCCATCCTGCCAGTTACCTAAATATATAAAGCTAGTTATTTGGTGTTAATAATAAGGGTGTGTTTACTGTTTCAATTGATTTGGTTTGTCAAATTTAATAAGATTTGGTCCAATCTATTGTGGTATGAATTTGATTAACTATACAATTTTATACTTCTGTATTACATACAACAGATTGCTTCAAAAAAAAAATGACACACAACACACGTTCATAGAACAAGTTCACAATAAATATATGAAATATCTCTGTATAAGTCACAACATGATTAAAATCTGAAGCGTTGGATGCATATTCCATCTAACTACTTATAAGTAATCACGTCAAGGGGATCTAACTTAGTTGGTTAAACATAATGTGAGTTATTGTAAATCTTTTGACACCGTCTTTAATTTTGATAATTAAAAAAAAACTTATAAGTAACCACATATACCTACAACATGTATTTTCATCTTGAATACACTTCAAGCATGATTGGGTTCCATATGATGATATGATTGGACTCAATCAATTTTTAAAACTGCATCTAAAATTTGATTCAATTTTATAAAAAATATTATTATTATTTCACCTTTTAGTTTTAAAATATGGTATTTTAATTTGCATTCGATTACATCAATTTATGTACACCTTGTAACACTTTAAGTTTTGAGTACTAAGAATATAACATAAAGAGAACTCTTATTAGGAGCCTTCTATTATATTTTCTGTAAATTGTTGATGTTGTTAACACTCCAAGTTTTGAGTATTGAGAATATATCATAAGGAGAACTCTTATTAGAACCCTTTTGTTATATTTTCTGTAAATTGTTATTGTTGTTGTTGTTGTTTGTGTCGTTGAAAAACTTGCTGAAAAAATACAATTCATTTATATACCTTAGAAATCAAGAAAGGATTCATGAGGTGTCTTATATATTAATGTGAAAAACTTAGGTGAAAACAAGTTAGAAAGATGACTGAACTAGACTTAGGTATCTTCATAAGAAATGTAGTCCTATGTGTTAGCTAACAAATTACATTGGTTTCACTTAATTTGGACTTCTGGAACTCTATATATAGAACAATTACTGAACAAAGGTCAAACTGTGAGGATTGTGCAATCAACTCATGTTCTTCCTAATTTTAGGCATAGTAGACAATTGAACTAGCTTTCGAAGTAAATATAAAAATTGTAGGTAATTGTCTTGTCTTTCAAACAAGATAGGAATAAGCTTTACTAAGTTAGTATAACTCCAGATATATCATGTAAACCGTACAGAGGTCATAGGAGCATAAAAGTAAATAAAAGAGGTAATACTCCAAGGACTTAAGAAATGATATACGAAATATAGGTGTTAATAGATAATTGCTATAATAGGAAAATGATATAGAATTTGGATGGATTGAACAATCTATTACTTAGTCAAGTGTGCTTAAGGATGATTGTGATTGAATTATGTTTGGGAACGTTGTTCCTTTTTACTATGAACATGATTTTATGTATATTGAAATGAGTGTGACATGTAATGTGTGATTCTTATGTGTATGAGATGTGGATGCAATTGTATATGAGTAAGATTTAAAATGTTTAAAGAACCTAGTCCATGTGGGATAGGATTCTTCATGTGATGTGATAAGTGAAACCATGTACATCCTATGTGATTATGCATCATAAACATGCATATGTTTTTAAGACGGATGATGTGATCGAGCTTAACCGAAGAGGAAATGAATGAGTTGAAGTATGAATTAGTCCTTGGGGTATCCAGTTTGGAATCTTTGTGTGACTCATGTTGATCCTATGAGTTGGAATATTCTTGCAAGACTGAATAACTCTGGCACTGTCAACAATCTCGTTATGAAATAAGTTTTGTATACAAGATTCACCGCACAATGAAAATTGTATTGAAAAAGAAAACTGAGATAAAACATGTACTTTAGCATGAGAATTGCTATTCTCACTCTTAACTTTTATATATAAATACACACACACACACACAAAATTACCTCTCATTCCTTCCCTACACCACTTGATAACTGTTAAATATAAACTATTTTTTATAATAAAAATATATTGAAAATATTTTTAAAAATATTTATTTAGCAGTTATTTTTTATTTAAATGATAGGAATTAATATTTTTCTTATTTATGACTTGCAGATATGAAATTGAATGATTAAAATAGAAAAAGATCCAAAAAATATAAAAAATGTAAATAAGGAAGATTTTTTGCATTAAGTCCAAGTCCACTCCAGCAACTATAAAAAGGGAGTCAAGTCAAGGAGAAAAGACACACCAAGTCTCAAAGCACTCTAATACACACCTAAAACCTAGAAACTCTCCCTTAGAGAATTCTTTCTTCTCTTTCATCATTTTCTATTCCTTTTTTCCATCTCTTCTCCTTCATCAGTTCCTATACCCCTTTGCTAGTGCAAGGCCCCCTTATGACTATGAGATGTTAAACTCTTAGTTAGGACGTAACAGGTCTAAAAAATCAAAAGATGTATTATACACTTCATATTTATCAATACAAACATGTGTTTTCTTTTCTATTATCCTTTTTTACTTTTAATTTCATACATCATTCATCCTTGCATCATCTTTGGGGGTTAAGTGTTGACAGAGGATAATCCTTAATAGAAAAACAAGGAAGGTTTTGCATGCATCTATTTTAGGAATTAGTCGTCTGATAGAGGGTAATTTCTAATAGAACTAAAAGGAAGGGGTACCTTAATAAAATCATTGCTAGACATAGAGTGATTGCATTATGTCCATGCATCAAAACAAACATCTCTAATTAGAACTTTATGTATTTTATCTATTGACTCTTTGCAAAGACATTTGTGAGATAAATAAGTAAAATAAGTTTGTCATCGTGAGACATTAGAGACAAGTATTATAATAGATGTGGGTAGAATAAATTCACCTGATTGATAGAGAAAAATCACAAATAATACATCTTAGACAAATAAGATATGCTAGGTCCTAAAATTCTCATCCCATTGAATTCTCTATTATTTCTTTTATTTTCTATTAATAGTTATTATTTTATACTCTATTTTTTTTAAGTTATCTTTTATATCTCATCTTATCTTTTTCTCTTATAAATTGGAAATTATTCAACACAAGTACAAAACAAAGTTCCTGCGGAAATCGACACTCGGACTTTCGAGTCTTTATTACTTGGACATTTGGTACACTTGCCAACGAGTTAACACCACTTTTCTTTCCCCTCCTCCCTCCTTTAATTTCAACGAATCATATTTCCATTATATCGGAGACAGACAAAATCATGATTCTATTTTGTATTTGGCACAAACAAAAATGGAACTACATTTCTGTTATAATAAAGGTGTTTTGAAAAAAATTTAAATGGAAATACATTTCCAATATAAGGGTGTGTTTGGTTTGTATTTTCATTTTCTGAAAACTGTTTTCATTTTTAAAAGATTAGAATTTTGAAAACATGTTTGGTTTGACTTCTTGTTTTCTGCTTTCAAGAAATAAAAACACTGAAAATACGTTTTCAAAAGGAAATGTATTTTTAGATTTGCTTAAAATTACATTTCTTGTCATCGCGTTTTCATTTTACACAAGATGAGGTTCTTGGTTTCAACTGAAAACGATATTTTATTGTTTTTAGTTTTTGGTTCGTTTGAAAAAATATTTTCACTGAAAATGAAAACAAAAATCCAACCAAACGCATTTCCATCACCATTTTTTATTTTCAGTGAAAATGAAAAACAGAAAACAATCAAACCAAACGCCCCCTAAAATATCTAACAAAAATGTATTTCCTTTGTAGTACATGGGGGTGCAGAAAAATAAAACATAAATATGTTTTAGTAACAATGAAAATGTATTTCTCTTTTGATTTTTTAACACCCCTATATACTACGACGGAAATATGTTTCCTATAAGAAAACATATTTCTGTTGATGTCCATTTTGGGGTAAAAAAATTGATGCACGTGGAGGTGAGGATAGCAATTTCCATTTTGCATACTTAACAACTTGATACAATATACACGGGCCAGCCCAATGAAAAAACTCATACCTTCAATTTTTTTCTTTTTTTATTATTTCAATTTTCTCCAAACCTACACATACTGAAACGAGACTTTTCAGTTTTCACTGCATTTCCGTTGGCTTCGTTATGCGACTGTGAGCTCAGATTATGACTAAGGTAAGAATTGAGGTTCTCCATTTTAAGCTCATATCAGTGCTTCTTCATTCTGCTCAATGATTTTAGGATTTCTTCTTTCTGGGTAGCCATAAGCTTGGGAAAACAATTTTGGGTGTTTGCCAAAATGATTTTTTTTTCTTTCTTGTATTTGATTGTGGGGTGTATGATGTTTGTTTTACAAGTAAAAATTGTGTATTATAAAAAAATGGGATTTATTCTTTTATTGTGTTTATAAGCATCTTGGATTTGGTTTAATCGATTCCTCGTAGTGATTGCCTTGGAACAATGATTTGTTGCTTTTGAAGTTTAATGTTCTATCTCAGCGGCAAAAGTTTAATTATTTGTGTAGTATTTTGTGGTTGAAGGTATTTAGGAATTAGTGATTCAGGGGCATGTGGGAAATAATTTCTTTGTTTGTGAGGATTGGTTGCACTTGAATCTTGCTAATGGGTAGGAGAAGCATGGCTTGAGGTGGAGTACTTTTCTTTTGGGATTGTGTTGAATCAAATTTGGTGGAGTAGGAACCAATTGGTTTTTAATAATACCACGTTGTATGTAGAGGGTATTGTCAACAAAGTTTTGAGATTGGCTCAGGATTCGGTGGCTGCTCTTGAAGTCAGCATGTTGGATTCTAAATCCGTGACTAGACGTGTTGGAGATATAGGTATAAGGTGGGAACCTCCTTGTAGGGGTGAGGTGACCATTAATTGTGATGGGTTCCTTTGTGGATGCGGGTAGAAGTGCTTCTCCTGGGTGTGATTCAGGATGGGTATGGAGTTTTTATTTGTTGCTTTGCAATTAAGCTCGGTGCTTGCTCTATTCTTTCCGTGGAGTTGTGGGGGTATTTTTCCTGCTCTAAAATTGGCTTGGGAAAGGGGCTTCAGGAGGATTTGTGCTTACTCAAATTCTAGATGTGTGGTTCGTGTTTTGAGAAAATGTTGTTACTTCTCTCATCCTTGCTACGGGTTGGTTAAAGTATCCATAATATTTACAATAGATTGGTCATATTCGTTGGGTGCATTTTGTAGATGCAAATCAGGTTGCAGATCAAATAGCAAGTTATGGGATGTTGTCATCCACTCAAAGTTGAGTCTTTGATATAGATCTGGATTTTATTTGTAATGAGTTATGAGCAGATTATGCTTGTATTAGTTTTCCTAGGGGTTTCTAGTTTTTTTTTTTTTTTAAAAAAAATTTGCAAGTTTTTTTTACCCTTAATTTTCATAAATTGGTGTTCGTAAATGTGCATTTTTTAGGGTGAGGAAGAGATGGGGGTTGAGAACTTACTTTTGAGCTTAATGGTATTGTGTGATCCATGTAGTCGAGCTCACCTAGTCGTTGTTGTGTTAATTGTTGTAACTTGTAAGCTGCTTACGATTTGATTGTGGGGGTATGATGAAGGATGTCTAGGAATTTGTTAGTTGTGTAATTTGTGGTTTTATGTGTTTCTTATATGCTGATCATCATTCTTATACTTTCATTTTGTTAAAATATTTTACTTCATGTGGTTTCTAAGTGCTTCAAGAACTATTAGCTTCTATGAAATCATCCATGATATGAGAAAATATGCATTGTATTTGGTTCATCTTTCTTTATGATTTAGTAATTTGCTCTGAACGATATGCGAGTTTTAGGATTCTTTCTGTTTATGTTCGTTGGAAGCTTGAGAAATATAAGATTTACAATATTTGGACAATGATGTTTAAACAAAATGTTCTGTTCTCTTTTGTTCTGCTTTCAGGATAATTATTTATTGGACTAGGAGGAGTTCACAAGGTGCGCCAAACTGAACTGATTTTCCATTGAGATATTGCTGCACTACAAGCCAAGAATGAGCTTACTTTTAAGAATAAGACATTATTTACCCAAGGGTTTATGTAGACAACCTCTTCATCCAACAGTAGTGCGGCTTAACGCTAGTAACTTAAATGTATTTTCAAGACATTTTGGTCAACCTGCGAGGAAAGAGGAGGAGGATGATGTAGAGGAAGTGGAAATTGATCAAAAATGTCTCCCAGCTGATTTTGATCCTGCTACATTTGATCCCAATGATCATCGAGGCCCTCCATCAGAGAGAGTTTTCAGGCTTATTGATGAGATTGCTTCTCTTACGGTAGCTGAAGCTGGAGAATTGGGTCTCATTCTCATGAAGAAAATGGGAGTGAAGGAGATGCCTAATGTGGGATTTATGAAAGCAGGAGCTGGAAATTTGGCTGGAATGGCAGCAAAAGCACCAACAGCAGCCAAGGAGGAGCAAAAGCTAGAAAAAACTGTGTTTGAATTGAAACTGGAGTCCTATGAAGCGGCTTCCAA
The DNA here is from genome assembly GCF_004193775.1 of Glycine soja. Classification (NCBI taxonomy): domain Eukaryota; kingdom Viridiplantae; phylum Streptophyta; class Magnoliopsida; order Fabales; family Fabaceae; genus Glycine; species Glycine soja. The sequence continues at coordinate 13,001,538 of NC_041009.1, read as the reverse complement.
AATTAAAATCATCAAGGAGGTCCGGGGCTTTACTGATTTAGGTTTGAAGGAAGCAAAGGATTTAGTGGAAAAAACACCTTCTGTTATAAAGAAAGGTATTTCAAAGGAAGAAGGGGAGCAGATAATAGAGAAATTGAAAGCTCTTGGTGCAAAGGTTGTTATGGAATGAAGTGATGTATGTTGTTTCTTCCAGCTTTCAATATTTTAGTTGTCTGAAATTTAAAAAATTTCAGATCGTTGGCAAGTATACTGCAAATTTTGCTAGTGCTTACATTGTGTGTTAATTTTTTAGCATAAACTGGAATTTGATTTTATGCAGGTTTGCAACATTATTCATTATTTCCCTCTCAATGGAATAAAAGTATTATTCCTACAGACGATATTCATTTGCAAACATTTATTAACATTACTTTCTACAAGTAATTAGTGTTTTCTAGACCTTTTTCTTATATCAATTGAATTTTGCAGTGGTTACCAACCATGGACACTTACAATCTTTGAACCTGTGATAGGCTGCATCTTTGAATTAACTCAAGAAGCTATTATTAACTTATAGCTAGCATACGAATTGAACATACAAGAAACTATTATTAACTGAGTTTTGTATCCTGTAAGTTTTATTTTGTTATCATGCATAGAAGGAAACTGAACATCAGTTGTAAAGATCTGCTAAATTGACGAACAATGCTTACTGCCAACAGATGCTGAGAATGAAATAGTTGTTTCGAGCTCTAGAATTTATGCTTTCCTCTCTTTATTGATAACAGTCAACTAACAAGTGATATTAGTGGGAGATGCTAAACAGATAGTTCCCGCATTTATTATTTCTGGGTGACAAATGAATTTGATTCCAGCTAAAGAAGTTTGTAAAATAATGTCATCTCGGCCGTGGATACTTTAGCTTGGAGGTGCTCCAAGGGGTGCTTTGCTCATTCCTTGGATGAATTCTCCCTCTTGAAAAGTTTTTTGGTGGATATTCATACTCCTAAAGTGCCTTCCATCAAGCAGGTGGACTGGCGTTTGCCGGTGGCTGGCTGGCATTGTGAAGGTGAACACTGATGGTTCTGCTAAGGGTGCCCCATGGTTGAAGTGTGATTCAGAATTGGATATTGCTGCTTCTTGGATGATTAGAAGGAGATGGAAAACCTGCCTTTTTTCGGTGTAAAGATATATAGGTTTGTTTTGTTCTCATATATACAGGTGGGTAATTCTTGCGTCTATAGGCTGGCTTAGGAATAAAATGTCTTTAGTTATTGGGTTTTGGCTTGGTCCCCCAATTTGTGCATTCTCTTTTGATCCCCTTTTAAAGGTATTAGGTGCTTGTTTGCTGCCTTGCTCTCTTGCGGGATAGCTGCAGCGCCAATTTTATAAGAAAAAAAGAAAAGTTTGTGAAAAGAGAAAGTTCAGAACGGTTACTGTCTTTCATATCAAGATATATAGTTCTAGACTCTAGTATAATATTAATGACAGAATATTATCATGAGTTTGAAATAGATAGATCATACATAAAAAAAAAAGCTTCCATTTTTTTATTTTTTGTATTACGACTGCCAGACAATATTATAAGGAAATGATAACAAGTGCCCTTAAAGCACTAGTTTAGGAAATAAAAAAAAAACAATAGAAAAAGTATTACCAACACATCCCATTATGATTTTTATTGCAATTTTACCAGTATTTCTGATAAAAAAATTTCCATTTATTTGTTTCTTAATCCATGCCCTTATGACACTTGTTAGGAATATCCCTTATTATAAAAGAAAAAATAATAATTTTATTGTGTTTAGTTTCACTTTTCTACTATTTTTAAATATCCACTCATGATTAGTTAGTTGGTTATTAATCATTTCCAAAATAAACCTTAGTATTGCTGTTTGATCTTACATTGCACGTTCAAGTTTTAAGATTAGCATATATTGTTTGCTGATTTATTTTATCAAATTGATGTTAGCACCACTCCCTTGCCTACCCCAAGTTTAGTCACTATGCGGGTCACCAGACAAGGGAGCCAATACACAAAGCAATTAAGTAAATGACATCTCTTTTCAACCCTTCCATTCACCAGAAAACGTTACAGGGATGCATACTTAACATTTATGGATATGGATTGGATCCTGAGACAATCAAGACAAAAAAAAAAATGATCATCATGAAAAGTAAAAAACTAAAAGTAAGAGAAAAAAATAAATTGGTAAAAAGTTAGGAAAGATTGGGACATTTTGTTCATATAGAATGATCACTCAAAAGCAAGGGCAGGTCTTGCTTGTCATGTGTATGTACAAATTGGACTAGAGCATCAGGTCATTAGTGGCTTTGACAGGACTAAGGTTCTGCTGAGAATGTACTAACAATTCATTAAGGATGACAGGTTTTTTAAGTACTGCATTTACACTAGAGTGCATCTCGTGTGAAGTAAATCCATCATCCTTCATGTAAAACAGGTGCAACACTTTTATCATTTTCCAAAACAAATCCTTGCACTCTCTGGGAACTACACTTCCTTTTTCCTGCAAAATTAATCTCAGGAGTTCTCTTCTCTTTTCTTCAGCAATACCCTTCATTTCTTCGGTGGCATCTTCTGCAGTAATAACTCCATTGCCATGAGCAATACGCAAAGCCAGCACATTCAATTTCCCTTCCTCGGATTCTCTCTACAGAAGAGACAAAAACATTAGTCACCATAAAACCAGGAAGGGAATCAAGGAGCAGGGATGTATTATATATACCTTAAAACTGTGAATGTCATTAAGAAGACGGCCACATGTGCTCATGAGCTTATAGAGATAGTTCAACTCATGATTTTCTGTGACTTCATCTGAAAGCTTAGGTCCAACCAGATAGAGGGCCGGAAGGACAATTGGTCCTAAGGCAAATGATATGTATGCATTTTCCATATAGTCACCAATTGTTGGCACAGTCTTGGTTCTCAACCACTCAGCTTCTCTAAACATTGACTGGACCAAATTCAACCACTGTAAAAAGTAAACAAATTCAATCCATTGGTTAGGAAAATTATCATAACTGGGAGAACTCCAATGTAAAATTTCATGTCATTGAAGTAAATATAAAAATAAAGTGTCGAACTAATATTCATTAATATGAAGAACAGGCAATTGTTAAGGTCTTGGGGAGCACAATATTTAGCATTAGAAATTTTCTTTTATTTGAGGGAGGGGTGCAGAAAGGTTTCAGGATTTCACTTTTCATATTCCTCAAAAATTAAACCATTGACAATCAACTACTGAAAAATCAAAATAACGTTAGTCAAAAAATGCACAGGCAGAAAGACAGAAATGTCTCACAATTTTGATAACATTGTTTTTCACATTGCGTCCTTGCTGCTTGACTGATTTCTCTCCAATCTCACAAACTGTGCTGTGAATTGCGGAAAATATTATCTTAACTGTCTCAGAACAACAAACAGTATTGATATCTACATCCCACCTGCAGTTCAATTGTCAAGACGTCATCTTTGTGCATGAAAGTTGTGAGAAAATTCAAATATAAATCAAGAGAAGGCCATTTCAATTAATAATAGAAATAAAAGAATATACTTCTCAACTAGTTGAATAAGATTCACATGTTCCTCTTCAGAACCCCCAACATCAAAGAAATCATCAACAACTGTTGTGAGCACCCCACTTTTCGCCCATGATATGCGAGCATCAGAAAGTTCAGGGGAGAAAATAGTAGCTGCACAGGAGAAGTAACAATAAGCCAGTTTCTGCCTTGCAAATTTTAGTGTGTCTAGTCTTCTCTCAACAACCCACCTGCATATGATAGTGTAGTACATTTAGATCAAACTTGAGAAAATGTGATAGGACAGTTATGTGATGTGTTGTATGGCAGTTAGGTGTGTTCCTTAAGAGAGTCCTTGGGAGGGATTTGGCCTGTGTTAATGTTCTATGTTACAAATTCTGGTTTAATTCCAGAATTATTTCTTGAAAATCTTCCAGATTGTGTGTTCAAACTTTTAAGTCTAACATTAGGCCCGACCTGTGGGATGCCATCGATGAGGATGGACTCAAGTGGAGGGATTTGCGAAGCAAATGGAGCAGATTTGCAAGTCAAAAGAAGAAGCGCAGAGATGGAGCAGATTTGCAAGTCAAATTAAGAACAATGGGGAACACAGTGGAAAGAGATCCTTGTTGAAGGAGACAGTGAACAAAAGGTCCAAAGATCGGAGAACAAGATGCAGGAAGTTCAAGCCATACTAGAACTCCTGTACCCCGTGATCCACACGTCATGGATGTTAAGTCAACCAATTATGAAGATGAATCATTTGAAACACTGAAGAAGGTGGAGCTACCCAATTTTGATGGGAAGGATCACATTGGATGGTTGGCTAGAGCTGAGAAATGTTTTGAAATCCAAAATACCAAACTAGAACTGTAGTGCCACTATTTTTTGTTTGTGTGGAAGGAACATCGGTGCTTTGATTCAGATATTTGAGGAAGAGGATGTTTGAGAGGAATTGGGAAGCACAGAAAACTGAATTGTTGAAGAGGTTTTCACCTAGTGATGCTGCAATCCCATATGAGCAACTTGATGCCTTGTACCAAAATGGCTGGGTAGAAGATTATGTTCAAAAGTTTGAGAAATTGACAAACTGCCAGAAATTTCCAAATAACAACTAACAAGCGTTGGATTATATGAATGGCTTGAATGAGGTGACAAGAAGAAGGAATTGTACTCATGACCTACAGGAAGTGTGAAAGGCCATTATCTTAGCAAGATCAATCAATTGAAGAAGAGTTATATGGAGATAGTAACGGGTTTGGATTACATCAAGCAGTGAAACCTGGTTCTATTTGGCCAAATCAGACAGTTCAGGGAGCAATAGCCAAATGCATCAAGGTTTTTATTTCATGCCAGGGCATGGATTCTGGATATAACCCAGCCACAAGAAGTTCAAGCCAAATGGGAGATACCTGCCTGAACCAAACTCAACTAGCCAAATAGGCTTCTTCTGCTGCGAATTCAAATAGCAGTGTTGGCAGCAACAATAGCCAAACAAGGAACCAATTCAGGAACAGAGGCATGAGGCATTAGCCATACCAAGAGTGTGCTCACAGAACGGAAGGACACTGCTTCTAGTGTGACCAGCCCTCTCCATAGATGTCCTATGAGAAAGCTTTAAGTGCTAATTTGGGGGGAAGATGATGATGGAATTGGAATTCCAGAAGGGAAAATTGAAGCTTCTGAATCGGTGGAGCCTTTGGTGTCCACTGAACCGGTTAATGATAAAACAGTTTCCTCATTTCAGCCTTGATAGATACTCATTAGTTAGTTAGATAATAGAATAATTGGAGTTAGTTAGTTAGTTGAGGGCTGGAATAATTAGAAAAATATAACATGTTTCCTATAAATAGGAAGAGGGGTTGAGAGGAGTAGTAAGTCAATTGGAGAGTTAGTATTGTGGCTAGGGAGAGTCCTGGATCTCTTGAATATCCAAGGAAATTGGGCATTCTTTCTGTTCATCAATAACAGTATGTTCTTTGTGTGCTCAACCTGAACCAGTTTCTATCATTATCTGATGTGTTGTGTGGCAGTTATGTGTGTTTCTTAAGTGACAGTTTTCTGATTTATTGTGTGTTAATTTGCTGAAGTTGTTTTGAAGGAGGAGACTCCTAGTTAGGGCTTAGGCCTATCTTAGTATTCTGTCCTACAAATTCTACTTCAGCTCCAGAATTCTTTCAATAAAACCTTCTTGTTTGTGCGTTCATACATTTGAGTTTAACAAAATTATGTTTCTCAGTCGAAATATGAGTTGGATTCTATATTTATGATACATATTTGAATGAAGTTTCTAAAAAAACCCAGCATAAGTAGTAGCATGAACAAAAGAACCCAAATGTATATCTTTGAAAATTTAGAATGAGAAGAAAAGAAAGATATACCTTGAAAGCTGTTTCAACTCTTCAATGTGTATCGCTTGGCAGATATTGAAGTCTTCTACTGCTAGCTTTAGAATTTCTTGGTTTGCAAGATTGCAAGATCTGGACCATACTAACCATCAAGAATTTGATCTCAAGAGAAAGGAACAACAAAGAGAACTTGAAAGAAGGGAAACAAACTAGCAGAACCTATATGATGCTTTTAAAATTCTTGTTTCTACTGTGTTGTAATGCTCCATTGATCTCCTGTTTAACAATCGCTCCAAATTTGCATGATAAGGAAAATTAAGAACATCCTTGATCTAAAATACAAAAAACTTGCAGCTTTCAGGAAGGATTATAAGATTTATAAAACTACGTAACTAAAGTTTTTGAAAGATTAAGACAAGAAACTACCTCTAGGTCAACATAACTACGAAGTTTATCAGCATATAATCTGTAAGGGGAGGATTCCTGCTTCAGAAGATGTTTTGTCCACAAACTTTGTCTCACCAAAATTGATTCATCGGGATGTATAATGGCTTGTGAAGCCCTATATAGCTCTATAACAGCACCAACATCCTTCAAGTACCCTTTCAAGGATTCAGCAAATTTATCTTCAGAATATTGATAAAATGGATCTGCAAAGACAATATACAGATTAGCTTCTTTGGCCTTGATCTAAAAAGCAAAAACTCCTACCTACTTAAATGTTTCAAACGATCCAACCTGAAGATACATCATAGCCATTGAGACGCAACATACGAAATGCCATTGCACAGGTGGTGGGGTCTAAGAATATATCTTCCACTCCTTGCATCCAATATCTGTTTTTTTTTTTTTTTTTTGCAAATTATATATACTGAGGGATTCAGCGGATGAAAATGATAAGTATTTATGCTTTGACAAATGTTTGAGTGTTTTGAAACTTACTATCAAAGGGTCCTGAATACTTTAAATAGAATGGTATCTCTATATTTTCATCACATACTTTTATAATTTCTTTCCAACTTCTCCATTTACTGACATAATGTTAATATTTTACATAAACAGGTGTATGCGCCTCAAATGGATTATTACCTGAATATTTCATCCAATACACTTCGAATTTCCTCTTTGAAATGATGATTAATACCCAACCTTTCAAGACTATCAATCATACAGAGACGGGCATATATATCCAGAGGATAAGTTGTCGGAACTGATTGTATTTTCAAAACAAAAAGAAGGCCAATTAATCTACAAAAATAGTAAGTAAAATTAAATATAATTCTGGAAACATACCTGCATTTTCAAACTTTTCTAATACGGATTGGAGGTAACCAAGACATTCAGCATTCTTATGGCACTGAAAAACAGCTGCCGTTGTAGCAGGTGAGTTAAACAACGATCCATTCTTTCTTTGATATTTCATGATTGATTTCCAGTCTTGTGATTCCAGCATTCCTTCTGAAACATATGCTAGATATGCTCTCCTCCCATCTGAATTGCTTTGACTACCTCTATAAAGACATGCACCAGAAAGAGGTCAGCTTGGGCAATTTAAGCGAAATGAAGAGTAAGATTTCTCTACTAAATTCTTGGCACCAAGAAGTTGGCAAAAGGAACCCAAGGATCAGAAATACTTCGAAGACAGGAAAAACTTGAAATATATACAAGATAGAACCCAAAATGCTACCTGTGGAGCTCTATTTCTCTCTTCTGGATCATTGCTTCCAAGCTTGTAGCTCCAATTGGGAGGTTAATGCCCAAATTTTGTGCATATTCAATCATAGAAGGAAAAAGTATACCAAATCCTATGGGAGGGTGTTGATTCTCATCATTGATTGAAGTAATGTTTGATTGAATAAAACGAAGACCTGAAGGAATATTAGTAAAGTTTATTTATGTAACACCAGAGAAAGCAATAGTTAGGATAAGAGTAAAGTACCCCTATTAATTTGATCTTCACCAACACCCCATTGCTTTAATGCAAGGATGCTTGCTAAGGTAGACAAGAGAGCATCATTCATCAATAATGGATGGCGATCTGGAAGACCCCAGGAACCATCTAAGAGTTGATTATACAACAACCAATTTAAGCACTGAGGGAAAAATGGGGTATGAGGAGAAGCCGGAGAGGGAATCATTGCCACCCAAGCGGTATCATATGAAGAAACAGAAAGTTCAACCTTGTTAAACAATTTCCTGATTCTTTCTTTGGAGGCCTCATGGCACTGCAAGCAATAAAACACACTTCATTCCCTCAAGGTTTCAAAAACGGTCCACAACTGTTGTGGCCGCAATGTCAAGGCTTTCAGAGTCGTTGTGACTGCCTCACGACTACAATTGCAGCTGCAAGTTTCCGTAATATCAAGATTTGTGATGAAACTACAACCACAATTGTGACTGCAATTTAAAACCTTGCTTACAATATCTCTATATATCTGTATCTACCTATCTATCTATCTATCTATCTATATTTGTGTGTATAAGATCAGCACATGCATGTTTGCAAACCAAAAAAAAAGGCATTGTCATACCAAGGCTGTACTGTTCATTTTCTTCTTCACACATGACGCGGTCAGCAAAGAATCTGTTAAAAAGGAAATCATATCAGACCTACCTAGGAGTATTATAAGGAGATGTGCATAGCAATCCAACATTGAAATAAAATTAAAGAGGAGAGTAACATCAAATCAAATATTTAATTTGGATTTACTATTTCCCAACAATAGATTCTGCAACTTGTTATAAGCAGTAAGAAATCAATACAAGATAAAATCCTTTAGGTTTTGTCATATCCCAATTGTCGGTTAAGTATGTAGACATATTCACAGAAAACATAGAAATTCACATTTTTTCACCCTTCTGTTTATATAAACATTTGTCCTTTTATATACTGAAGAACACAAACAAAATAATCAAGCAAGCAATAAACACCCCAATCTGGACCCAGAACCACATTAGAGAAAGTTTGCCACTGCAAATTCCAAAACTTGCTAAATGCAGCAGCTTCACCAAACTCATGCAATGAAGAATGAAAAAAGAAAAAAAGAAAAAGAAAAATGATTCCATTTAAAAAAGGGAAAATCTGCATAGCCCTTTTGGAACACAGAGAGAAACAAAGATGAAAAGGACCTGAAGTTGAAGAAGTGCAGCAGAGAGGAGTGGTGAGGTGTGAGAGAGACATGGCATCATCCAGTGAGTGAAAGAAAATGGTGTTGCTGCTGTTGCAAACACCAAAGTGGGGGCAAGTGTAAGTGTGCAACAAAGTGAAGTGCATGTGATTGTGTTAATGTGTTGTGTAGTGTGTAGTATAATAATAGTAATATAATTAATAATTTTATGAACAGAGGAAATAAAAGAATGACTGTGACCAACAGGTGTACTACACTACAGTACACAGGTACACGACACTATTGACGAGGTAACGAATTCGGCGAATATTTCTTTGGATCTTTATGACATTAATGTGCACTATTGACATGAGTTCTACAATTGCTAACTTTTTTAAATAAAGAGGGTAGAAAGTTTTTGTTGAAGATTAATTTGGAGTTGCATTGAAAATTACATTATAGTGTGTTATAATAAAAAAATTCCACTTTAAATATTTTATCCAGTGTCCTAATAAGGAACTTGCTAGCATTTTTCTTAAATAAATTCTACCAATCAATGTCGAAATTCTTTTTGAATTTATTATATTTTATTGATTGAAATTTATTTAAAAATGTAAAAACTTGATGAGTTTTTTTATTATTTAATGATTGAAAATTTTACCTAATAATAATGTGTTAAAAAGAATATACCAGAGACTATACTTACAATACTATTCTTCGTAGAATACTAATTAAAGAATAAGTAAAAAGTTTTATTGAAATATAAAATAATAATGTTTATTGAATATTTAAGATTTAATATTTTTTAATTAGTATAAAGTCTTTTGACTAAAAAAATCTACTGTTTATATTTTATTATTTTTATTTAAATATAAATTATAAACATCAATTTCTAACTAAAATTCGCAAAAAAAAAAAATTGAAGAAATAAACGTAATTTTTTTATTAATACATAAATATTTATCTATTAGCTACTTGATCCAGACTAGCTAATTATTTTTTATTAATACATAAATTTTATTTTTTATTCAAATGATATAGGAAATAAATAATTCATATTAGTTTTTTATTTCAAGTTTTTGAAAAACTTTTTGATTTCATACGACAATAGCTATCAATCAACCAGACGCTTGACAGACCATAAAAAAAAAAAAAAAAAAAAACTCCTTAGATATAATAATAATTAGAATAAAAAAAATTCAGTCACTTATACTTTCCATGAATTTTGTGTTTTACTACCCGAAATTCAGTCACAAATTTAACAAACTCTAATATCATGTAATTTAGTCCCGAAATTTATATAAAAAAAAGTTTTAGTCTTTGACTTACTCCTCAATTTGTGCACTTTTTTTAATTTCAAGCAGTAAAAAAGAAATAAAACATCTTTTTTATAATAACTAAAAATCATCAGATTTTATAATAATTATATATAAATATGTTTATAATATAATTTCAATAATTAAATATATAAATAGATCAATTAGACTTAGAATCATGCACACAACGTATAATTAATCCATCATTAATAAAAAATACGCTATAATTAATCCATCATTAATAAAAAATACGCTTTTAACATCAGTTATTAAAGAGTTTCAACATCGGTTAACGTTATTAAAATCAATTTTTTTATTAATAAACCATCAATTTTTTTTATTAATAAATAATATTAATAATTAGATTTATAAATAGATAAATAAGATTTATAATAATATAAAAAAATTAGCTACTTGGGAAAGATGATGAGTTACAATAATTTTTAGGTTGATTTTGAAAATAAAAAATGAGATGATTAGTCACAATAATTTTAAGACGTGTTTAAAATACTTTATACAAAATTTACATGAATTCTATGAAAATAAATTATTACTTTAATGTTTTTTAAATTTATTTTAATAATATTTTAGCATGATTTAATTATTAAAATAATTTTTTAACATTTTCAACAAGTTTATAAGAAAATAAATTTTATGGCATTAATGTAACATGGCTCATTTAATCTTTGTTCATCTTAAACAACGTTATTTTCCAGGTACCCTCTCACTAGGTAAAAAAATCAAAATACAGAGCAATTACCATATTTGATTATCCAAAAAAAAAATGATGCCAGTTAGACTGACTGATGGCATTGATGTAGAGATAAAGCACCGGCCGTTTTAAGATAATTTTCATGGAATAAATTGTTTTTCTCCAAAAAATTAAAATATAGCCTCTCCTAATAAACCAACTTCATGAAGGGGAACATGCAAACGTTGAAGGGGCATTTCCCCTATTTTAGCTCAGCAAAAGCTAACCAAAACCAAAGAACTATTTTCTCCAGGTTGTATGAAATGCAACTAGAACATATATTGGGACACTATATATTATCAGAACATACAACATATTTTAATTCTGATGCATAACACAAAAAAAGAAGAAAAAAAAGTGTTTTGGTTTTCTTGTGTTGGGGAGAGGAGGGATAAGAACACCTAAATTCACAAGTACTACTAGTAATTGGGTTAACATTAATGTACAAAACTACACCCACATCTGTAAAATACCCAAGGCCTATAATCATGGAAATAACCAACGAGCATAGTGAGTTTCTTTGCTCAGCGCCCTCCTGGATTCCTATTCCATGACAAATATGAGGGATCTCCAAGTTGCCTACAAAGACAGATTGAAAGATAAGTTAGGAATTAACAATAATAATTCAAAATTGCCACTTCAAGTGGCTGTTGAGGTATGAATAAATTTTAATTATCCAACAAGGGGCAATTTGTTTAATCTTTTAAAAAAAGGTGATTATATGAAACTGCTTATTTTAGCTTTTTTTATCTCCAGAACCTGCTACTTTTGACATCTGAGAAAAGGATTTTTTTTATCCTTTTTTCTGAGTAAAGAATTAAAACAAATTTTCTTTTTTGAGGTTTTTGCTTCTTCTTTTTTAAATCATAATTATTATAAATTTTAAAACATATATTTCAATTCAAAAAGAGCTTAGAACAAACAGATCCTAAACTAATTTACACAATCGAACAGATATGAATTTTAAATTGTACAGTGGACACTAACAAAGAAATCGATGGACATTGAACAAAAACATGCAGCATGTGTAACAATTTTGTCATCGCATCTAAAACAACCTCAACCTTTTTTCCTATACAAGTTCTAAACATGGCTTTTTAATCATTAATATCTGAATTATATACCTTGAATAACACTAAAGGGAGCTTCTCTTCTTTTTTTTTATAACAAACTTGGTAGTCCCATTAGGAAATAATATCATTTTTACTATGCAGGAGGAAGAAAACTCTCATACCAGACAAGATTTTCTAATAGACAGAATTAACAACACACTGAACATACAAGTCACAAATATTATTTAGGTTTTAATCAAATTGCCTATGTAATCAATGCAGATTTCAGAGTTAAAAAGGGAGAAGAAAGGGTTAGGAAATAAATGCTCAGGCCTAATACTCCAATTAGTCTAGGTCTGATGGCACGCTGTGTGTGTGCCAACTTTGCTGGTAACAAGTCACAAATAGAAATTCAAGTTCCATGTGCTAATGTGTAAAACAAATAAATGCATCCAACCCCATTTTTGGTCAAACAAATAAAAAATAAATAAGCAGTAAGCCCATGCAAGGTGCCCCATGAATTTCTGTGCTGTGAAAGGAACTTTCATGGTCTGAACCACAAAGCAATGAAGGATTTAAAGTATTTACCTTGGCTTGACAAAATATACAATGGTAAAAGCCAATGCCAAAAAGAAGCACAATCCTCCAACAGTGAGATAGGCAATGCCAAGGAAGTCATTCTTCCCACCAAGCCAGCTAGTAGTTGACAGAACAAGCTTTTTCTTGCCATTAAAACTGTACGTGTTGTAGTTATTTTGCAGTGTCACAGTTATGTTATCACCTTCATTCAGATCCACCTCTATCTTTCCATACAACTTCCTAAAAGTTGGCAAAGCAGCAGTTCGCATCCAGACAATAAGATCCTCCTGCTTACTCAACTGTTCCATAAATCATTTAAAAAAAGTGAGCTTATTTATGTATTCACATTCTATGGTCAGATTTAGGTATCTCAGGAAACTAATTTGACCTGTAAAGTGTATTTCTAGTACCTCTGGTACTCATTAATATATATATTTTATCTTTGCTGATAAAAAAAAATTAAAAAAGTGAGCAATATATCCCATTGATGAAAACTAGACTGTGAATACTTGTACTAATCATAAGATGAACAAAAAATATATTTGAAATAATTGAAAAGTTGAAAATGAGGAATATGGAACAGTGGAATTATTTTCCATGCGAAAAGTCATTACTGTATGTACAATATGAGAACCAAACTGCCAATAGAAGTACTAACAACAGCAGAACAACAATAAATAAACCAAAAGATGCAAGCTTAACACAAAAGCCCATGCAAGGGTAAACAAAGGCTAAACTAAGACTGCACTATCAGAACAACATTTAATTACATTGCTGAACTTTGTGAAGAAAAATATTATACTTGGATAGAAGTTTAATCCAATAGTCCAATCAAAACAAAAGCTCATGTAAATACTCACTGGTATGGATACATTGAGAGTTGCACCACCTCTAATAGCACTACTCTGGAAGTTTTTGGGGAAAACATCTTTTCCAAATTTGTGCTCTCTATCACTCTTCCAGGAGATGCCATTCTTGTTCACAGTCAAATTCTTGTTGTCACGGGAGAAACTGTATGTGTCATTGAATAAACTCCAAGCTATAAGACCACAAGGTACAATTGCCTTTCCATTGGCTATATCTTCAGGCTTACAAGCATTTGTTGAGTTCTCTTCCCTATGATCCCGCAATTGCTCATCACTTCGGCTTTTAACATATCTAAAATTATACAAAATTGCCATGATTGTAAGAAAATAACCAATCATACACAACAAAATCCATTATAATGAATATATTAAGACTGAAAGAGTTATGAGAACAAGCTTGAAAGATGCTTTGCAAACAAAAGGAGTAAAAGCATCAGTTTCTGGGCAGTTTTCCCTTCCAATAATTGTCAAGAACCATTGAAGAAAGGACCAGGAGATCGCTGTTTCTTAAAACCACACTTTTCCCTTACTTCGTAAATGTGGAATTGAAACAACAGAAAAGAATGTAATATGCATGAGAAAAAAGGGTTATTACATACCGGCGATGATTTTGGTAGAAGTTGTCAAGTTGATAGTAGACATAAATAGGCGACTTCATATGCTTGTGCACCTTTTCAAAAGAGAAAAGTTTAAGAAAAGAAAATTGCCTCGATTTGACCTCCATTTATCATCAATCATGGGAATTGAGTTAATAGAAAGATGACAGTAAAATGAAATAGATAAACAGGTGTCAAGGAAACTTACAGGTAGTGATATGTGGCATGTTTTATCTGCAGGACTCTGAATGTATGCTACCTTGTCAGTAACACCATCTGGTATGCATGTTGATTCATACCTAGAAACAATTTCAACAACCTGATAAATACAAGAAAGTGAAAGTTGTGCTCAGCATTATAGACCACTGTAAGCATAAATTCAACACATTATAGCACTCAACATTACCTTCCTTGAAGCAATTAGTGAAGCAACTCCAATAGGAACGAATACAATGCTGACAAGCAAGAATGCCGAAATAACCTGCATGGAAAAACTTATTAAGTGCAAGCTATACCACCACATAAATAAGGACACAAAGATGCATTGAGGTACACATATACTCATGAGCAACAATGCAACGTATTACAAAAATAGTAGTAGGTAATGTTACCGCTCGTGGCGTGAGAATTGGCTTACACGCTGGAAGTTCTTGCTGAGTAAACTTTGAATCTGAGAGGCATTAAATTTTCAAAGAGAACTCTTGTCAGCTCAGTATTCAGTGGGCACCCAAAAAAAAAAAAGAGACAAAGCATTGTCAAATCAGCCAAATGAGATCCCCTGCAGTTCATTTCAAATCTACAGGGTGCGCAGTACACAATCCCACCATTAAAATTAGTCAAATTAAATTATACTATAAGATAAATTTATCATTTAATAAAATTAATCAAAAGTCCAAATTGATGCAATTCACTTCAAAACAGTAGAGAATCACAATCTAAAATAAGCACACACAATCCAACTGCATTGAACTCCTCCATTTAGGTCAACAAACAGACAACATGAACATCGGAAGCTTTTTTAACACCACTACTAACTCTAAAAAGTTCAAATTAAATAATAAATAAAAAGTGGATTTTTAGCTTTACAAACTGTCATATCTTAATGAAATAGAACTCCAACACGGGCACCTGAACCTAGGCATTATCAAGCCTTAATCCTAACACAGAAAAACTCAACAAACCCAAAAAAACCATTTTCTTCCTAACATGAACTCAATTAAACCCAAAAATAAAAAATACGAAATTTCCACCACAAACCAAAAACTTCAACAAAAAAGACAAATGGGTCACTGAAAATTGAGCTCAAAAGTCGAAAAACCACGAGAGATCAGAGAGACTGAGAGAGCCTTACACTTGGGTCGCTTAGTGTTTCTTCTGGCAGCTGTGGGATCGGTGGATCCAGCACCAGCTGCGATCGAAGACGCCATTGTGTTAGGTTTCTTTCGCTTTCTATCTCTCTCTATGCTGCGGAAATGAAGAAGAAAAGAGAGATAAACGCAGAAGATTAGAAGAATTGGAAGGTGCCAACAACAAAGAGAGTCAAACAAAACTACCAAATGCAATTACGCACACTTATTGTTTGGCTGCTTTTGGTTACTTTTGGGCTATGAAATGAGAAATAAAAATCTCTTTTTTTTTTTTGTTGTTGAAAATAACGGGGGAAAACCCCAAGACTGTTTTTGCTGCTTTTGGTTTTGGGTAATAGATGTTTAATAAAAATATATTTTTATTGTTATTTTAAACAAAATTCACTTTTTTTTAGCAATAACAAAATTAACTTAATGCATCCGTGTTTACAAAGTAGACTTTCTCAAAAAATCTCCATTAAATATTATAATTTTACTAAACTCTCTGTATTTTGGTTAAATTTGTGTTTTTGTTTGACAATTGAAAGACTTGTTATTCATTATGGTTTGGTAACCAATTTTGAGTTTGTCATTGTCAGAATTCGTTTTATTCATAATTTGAGTAGGGGCGTACGTGATATAATTCGGTGCCGTTTTAATTTAAAATTAGTTTGAATAAACAAAATAAGTAAATATGGTATGAATTGGTTTGCCTTAAAGTTATTTATCAAATTCAAATCAAATTATTTTTTTATGGTTTGATTTGATTTCATTTTTACTCTGAAAATTTTGTTAGAAAATATTTAAAAAATATTTTAAAAGTTTATTATTAATTGAATAAAATTTGAGTAATAAGTAGTTTAACAATTAACAGTGTACGTAAATAAAAAAAGTTTCAATAATTAAACTTAAAGTAAAATACTAATTATTTTTATGTTAAATAATACTTGAATAATAATTATTCAACTTAAAAGTAAAAATAACACAATACTTATTTTTAAGTTTCAACTATTGGACTAAAAAAATAATAAAATAATATTCATAATACCTTTTCAACCATGAAAACATAGAAAATAAATATTTAATAACAAAACACTAATTATAACAATAGTTTTTAGAGATATTAGTGATACGGTTTGATTTGATTTAATTCGAGTTTCATGTATCAAATTGCAAAATGAATCATGCGATTTGGAAGATAAGAAAACTAAATCAATGACCATCGATTTTTATGTGATTTTTTATTTTTTGGCCAGCTTTTAGTTTTAGGTTTGGTTTGATTTGATTTTGAACACTTCTTAATTTGAGGTTATATTTTCTAAGGGGTTCTTAATTTCATAATGGACTTTGAACTGAAAATTAAGTTGTGTTCAGGTTAGGTGTTTGATGGGGAAATTCCTATATTTGCATTTACACCTTTTTTATAATAGGCTTAAATAACTTTTATTTTATTTTATAATATAATACATTTTTATATATTCTTAAATTTTTCATTTGTATGTCTATTATCTCATACGATTATTATTTTAATCGTCTCCATCATAATCAAGTTAGTTGATGAGGTGAGATCATTACTAAAAAATTATCTCACCATATCTATATGTAGGGGTGCGCAAAAAAAAAAATGAACTTGACAAATCATATTATAACAATCCTAGCAAATGATTATTTTTATAGTATTTTTATAACAAAATATTTTTTAAATTAATCAAATTCACAACTATTTTTGTTTTATTAACTCAGTGAACTTGATGACACCACTTTAACTCGTTGGACATGAATGAATTATTTGTAGTTGTTTGATACTTATTATGTAAAGAACTTTATTTGTTCGAAATTTTATTAGTGACTTTCTTTTGTTTGAAGAGTTTGTTATTTCTGTAATCATGACTTATGTCTTGACAATGGACTAGTGAAATTGTATAACTTGTGTTGTATTTATATTTTTGAGATTATTTAAGGTATGATATGATTTTTTTAATAATTTCTTCTAAAAGTTTATTATTTATAATTTTTTAATGTAGACTAAGTCATGCAAGTCAATTATTAACTCATTGGGTCAATCCTTAAGCCAGTGATGTTGATCAAATATTTTAACCAAGGCAATGATCAATCTGAGCCTGGTAACATCAGTAAAGGAGTATGAAATGATGAAATAATTTTTCAAGTAATAATTATATTATGCTTTACAAAAAAAAATAGTTCATAACATCAGACCTCGATTTTGGCTTTGGCTCAGAGGCATAAATGAGGATAATGAACAAGAATGAATAATGTCTTTACCGACAGATTCTATCTTGCAAAAGTGAAAGATTTTTTTGCATGATACTTAAGTAAATTTGAATTGTTAGATGTGCTGATTTTGAAATCAATGGTTAACATTTTTCTTTTTCTCCTTTTTTTTGTTTATCTTTCCCAATTTGTCGCTGACTACTCCGTTTCTCCGATCGCCTAATCTCCCTATCCTTTGTCATCCATTCTGTCTCCATTACAAACACCACTTTGCCACTAATAGAACCATTGCTTCTCCATGACCATCAATGGCTTTCAAGAAAATAACAAACAACAAGGATCCAACACAAATCAACAAGAAATCCATTCCCAAAGGAAAATGATGAACCATTGTAAAACCTTCCCTTGCATGTCAACACGAACCATCGTGCGGCATTGCTTCCGACCACCCCCTTCATCTCGTCTTGATGCCTCATTCCTACCATATCCAAGGGCGAATGAAACCATATCACCTTCCCGAACCACAAAAACTCAATGTGAAACCAGTAAATCCCATTGTGAATCGTGAAGGAGACCACAAATCATTACAAATCACATAACAAAAAAGGTGAAACTTCTACTAATTGCCCCGTGCCTCTACAGCCACCAAAGATCAATCGTTGGAACGAGGGAGTCTACTTAGATTTGTTTCAATCGAAGCCCAATATTGGAAAAAGAGATCTGTGATAGGGCTTATTTAGATCTACAAGATGATGGCCAACAGAGATGTGTGGGAGGGCGGTGTGTAGAAAGATGCAAGGTGGTTCGCCGCTAGGAAAAATGGAGATCAAAGTGGCTAGGTCTTTGAAGGGGATAGATAGAATGGGTTCTCTAAGGGACAAAATTGGGAAAGTGAAGAAAAAATAAAATTTTAAACCATAGATTTTACATTAAAAAATCTAACGATTATAAATAATTTGCGAACGATGCGTGAGGAGTTTAACTTACACACCGCAACCTTTGTTTGTCATTACCTCAAGAATCTCACATTTTTTTATACCTACCTTTATGAGTCTAGGACTTATGGGTTTTGTGGATGATTTTCCTTCTAGGTAATTCGGTCTTAATCACGGTTCCAATGTTTAATTGTTTCCCTAATAGTGACTAGGATGTCTTCATTATTTTGCTCTATTTAGTGAAAAAGGGGGGGCCTTAACCATTCAGCTAATGGGTAGTATATTCAACTAGCTGATTTGTGAGTTCTCAAAATAAACATGATATGCCACGCTCTTATACTTTTCGTTAAGTGTCTCGTCTTTTGAATAGTCAGAAACCCATTTGATATACATGCCTTTGGTACACTTACTTAATATTTCTCTTTCCTAATAATAAAATATTAAGAATAATATAAAAGATAAAATTAAAAAATCATTATTAATAAATTAATTAATATCTTATAAATAGAATCAAATAGTTTCATATGATTAAGGTACATTACAACACTCAATTAAAACATTACTAATTACTAAATATTATTTTAGCCGATTCACTTCATCAAGCACAAGTAAACAAAACCACTGGAATTTTTCGACCACCATTGCAAATGGCCGCACTGAACCTTTGCCGCATGGCACTTCGATCCTCGAAACTTCTCTATCGCCCTTATAATCTTCTCTCCGTTCAGTTGCAGATGCAGATGCAACCCTCTTCTCCTCCCCTCACTCGAAAGGCATGCCCCTTTCTGTCTTTTCACTTTTTCACCGTTTTCATTTTCTGACATACCCATTTCCCCACTGCGTCTAAATGTTTGAAATTGAGTGCAAAGTTTCGATCTTTTAGCCGATTCCCCACGACCCATTTGAGCTTTTTGGGTGTTTGGTGAAACTGTACATGTTTTTCACCCATTTGTTTAAGAGTTTAAGTTTGATGTAACACGAATTTTGCACTGTCGTTAGAAATCACCTCCTTCACATGAGTTTAAAGTAATCATTATAAAATTCAATAATTTCAACTATATCGTCCTTGTAAATTGCTCTTCACATGAATTTTAAAGTAATTATTGGAAAAGTCAACAATTTTTACTTATATGACAATCCATGATTGAGTGATACTATAGACAACCTTTGATTCTTTGTATAAACTGTGGACGACTTGAATGCGATTTCTTATTAGTATTGTTAATGGTTTGATGTAAAAGTTGACATTTGAATGACCAGTTTGATGTAGTTATCATTAGAGGACCAAACTAACGATACCTAAGCCTTTCAGGGGCTGCAAAATGGATGTTTATTATTATTAGAGAAATGCGAGATTTGGGATATTCTTGTTACTTGTGCATGAGTTGGGTTTGTTTGAATGGCAGATGAGCACGGATGCGCAGAGTATTGCTTCCCAGCTTAATAGTTCTGGATTGTTGAGGACTCAGGGCCTTATTGCAGGGAAATGGAGTGATGCTTATGATGGTAAAACCATAAAGGTATACTTGCTGTTCTTTTTTCTCTTTTTCTTCTTCCAATGTTTTTATTTTAGCAAAGTACAATAGAAGAGGGGCAGCATGCACTTGCTGCTTCATGGTCTATTGATGCTGCTGATGATCATAGTCTAAAGATGCAGCCTGTTTTATCACTCGATGTTTCTTTGTTTTAACAGTGCTGTTGTGTAAGTATCTTATATGTTAAATGCCGTGGCAGGTTTATAATCCAGCAACTGGTGAATCTGTTGTAGATGTTGCATGCATGGGTGGAAGAGAGACAAACGATGCAATTTCTGCAGCCTATGATGCATATGGATGTAAGAAGCTTCCGAGTTTGATACTGTATCCTATATTTCAGAATGGAAGCAGAAGTATTGGAGAGGATTAAGATATATTACCATAAATGACTGAATATATATGTCTTGGTGTAAGATACTTAGGGGGTGTTTGGAAGAGGCTATGAAGAGCTTATTTGAGCTCTTTATGGAACCTAGGGGGTGTATGAAACTTCCCAGTTTAATGCTATGTCTTATATTTTAGAGTAGAAGTAGAAGTAGCGGAGAGGATTAAGATATATTTCCATAAATGACTGAATATAAGCCTTTGCCTAAGATACTTAGGGGGTGTTTGGAAGAGCCTATAAAGAGCTTATGACTCTTATAAGCTCTTTTTAGTTTATTTCAATAAGCTTCTTGGTGAAGTTTATCAAAATAAGCTCTTTTCAACTTATTCCAATAAGTTTTATGGTCAAATTTATAACATAAACTCTCATGTCATAAGAGCTTAATGAATATTAGAAAGCGAGGAATGGGCTTAACTCAACCCTACAAAAGTGACTTATAAGGTGAGGATTGCTATCTACTTATATAGTTTATCTCAGCACTATCTTTAGTCGATGTGGAACTTCAACATGTTCCCTTTTGCCCATGGTTACCCACCATGTGGGACTTTTAACACACCCCCTCTGTCTAGGGGTGACCACAATTTCGGTGGTTTTTTTCAACAATGGATAAGCACCTAATTAAGCTGATCACCCAAACACTCCCTTTAGTGTATAATTATTAAATAAGTTGGGTTCTGAAGTTTCTTTTATAACGTCTAGGATAAATTTGCATAAGATGTGATGGTTATGTTGAATAACAATAACAACTAACAAGTTTGGTGTAAGAAATGAATTATCTCAGGTGACTGGTCATTTTTTTTTTGTTTTGTTTGCTAATGGGATTGCAGACCTGTCAAGAGTAACATCTATTTCTTTAAAATAAAATATTAACTTCTGTTAAACCAAATTGGAGTAGCTTCCAATTGAAACTGGGTGTAGATGTTAAATAATTAAATGCACTAAGCATTAAAAGAATTGCTACTTTATAGAGAGTATGGACAGACGACAGAGTTTTAGGTAATATTTGATGAAATGAAATATTAACCCCTCTATATTTTTATGATTATGTTTTAGGATGACTTGCATAAAGTGAGGGATTAATATATTTCAATGTTCAGTCTGTGGTGGTTATTAATGTAGTTGATTTGTTCTATCGTATTAATCACACCCTTTCACTCACAATTTCCCATTGCTGATGGATTAAAGTTCACGATTCCTTTTTGGTGCGAAAAATGAGTTAACTAAAAAATTCTGTTATTTGTATTGTTAGACTATTCACAATATTATAATGACTAAAATTTCCTGTGTGTAGCTTGGAGCAAAACCACTGCTGCTGAACGAAGCAAATTACTGAGGAAATGGTATAGTTGTTCTCTGGTGATTGACCCACCTTTTTTGAAACACTTGACTTTTTTTTTTCTAACTTGCATTTGTTTTTAAGTTTTGGGACCGTTATGTTGACGTTAATGTAATTCAATTTATTTAGCCACAAATACTGCTTTATCTAGCATTGTTATTTATTAGGACCACTTTGTGTCAATTCAATTCAGAGTTTTTGTACTATATCACTAAACAGTAAATGGTTTTTGTTCATTTGATATGCAAACCTGTCATCTCCTTGTAATTGCAACTGTTGCTAGTGCTATGTGGAACTCCTATTACATTCATGTGTTGACAACATTAGACCCTTGCAACTGCAAATTTTAGATGGAAAGGAAGATAATTAAATGCATTAGACAGGTTTAATATAATTGGATCTTTTAATTTATGAGGAAATTTATGATGCTGAAAACAAAGGTAGATCAGAAATTTATAGTTATATCATGGAAGTTGCTTGAATTGTAATTTTCTCCTGATAATAGTTACATCCTATTAATTTTCTCTTCAATTTTCAAGGTATGATTTGCTAATGGTACATAAAGAAGAACTTGCACAGCTTATAACCTTGGAGCAGGGGAAACCTCTTAAAGAGTCTGTGGGTGAGGTACACAATGGGTGAAGAGTTATTGTTTCTTTTCTTTCTTATGTATGTTCCCCAGTTGAGTTTCGTTATTGGTGCAGTATATATGTAAATGACTATTTTGCAGATAGTCTATGGGGCTGGCTTTATTGAGTTTGCAGCTGAGGAGGCAAAACGTATATATGGGGATATAGTTCCTGCACCTTTTTCTGATCGGCGATTATTTGTTCTAAAGCAGGTAAACTTGGTATCTTAAATTTTTATTTCAGCAGTTTTCTGGGATAACTTTATACCTAAAGTGAAGCAATTTTATGATGGGATGTCTGTACCTGATGTAATGTGCTAAATGAAGTGGAGTATGGTATTTTTGACATTAAAAATTATATCAAAGAATTAGGTTTGCGTTTAACATATCAAATAATTTTTTAAACTATAACTCTTTCTCATCTGACAACTTAAAGTATATTGCAACGGGTGTACATGACCTGCATTTCTGCAAGGTGATGTGAATGTTTGTGATGTTAATTACTCTAATCATGCCTCGCAAGTATGGTGGTTGTTGATGTTTAATAACATTGGAAAATCAAACTCAAACTACTATAAGGGAAAGTAGTGAATCAGAGGAGGCAAAAATAAAAGAATTGTTTGTTTGATTGGCATGCTATCTTGAATCATATTCTTTAATTTATATTCTTTTGGTGGTCTAAGGATGTTAGTTTTTGATGATTTGAATTGGTTACAACAATGGTCAATATAGCTTTTCATGGAAGGTCAACACATTTTATATGGCATTGAAGTTTGGGATTGCTTTGTTTGTTGCTAACTTGCTATTATTTACAATGATTTCGCATTTGCTTTCTTTATTACTGCAATTAGTCTAAATTATTAGTTTCTACTTTTGATTTGCCTTTTAAATGCTCTACAGCAACTTGGAATATTTCATTTTTCTAGCTTCAGGGGCTTTGGCAGAACTAAGAAGGGTGAGGCTTATAGGATTATGGGATTCTGCTATTTATGCCACTCTATGGTGTATTTGGCTGATGTGAAATGCCTATATCTTTAAGTATTCTTCTTTGCTTAAATCTGACATGGGACATAATCATTTTGATGGCCTCTATTTGGTATTTGGGTCATGGTCTCTTTATGGGAGTGTCTCCTTAACTGATACATAATGGGATTGAGAGCTTTATAGTTTATTGAATTGCTATCTTTATTTGTTTCCCGGTTTATTTAATTGCTTAGCTCTCTTTCATCCCTCTATTTTCCGGAAAAGAAAAAAAAAACAGCTTGGTTAAATAGGAAATGGCACTCATCTGCAATTGAATTTTATTGATGTGAAATATGGCTACTAAATAAAGCCAAAATATGGCAATGTCCAAGTACTGCAGAATTTTTTATCTGAGGTCATATTAAAAGAAATGAGATTAGTTTCTGATGAATTGAGCTAGATATTTATATCTTGAGTAATTGAAAACTATATTCTTGTGAATGTTGAGGAGGCACTTTCCTCAGCAAATGAAAAGTAAATTTCTGTCTTGATATCCAATGATTTAGTCTGTGTGAATGCTGCTAGAAATGATGGTTTCAATTGCCTTCAATATTGGAAGTTCTAGAATATGATTTTACTGATTTTAATATTCAATTTCTTCTTCATAAATCATAATCCTAATATTTATCTACATGGCTCGTATTTACCTCTTTGGGATTTGCAGCCTGTAGGGGTTGTAGGTGCAATTACACCTTGGAACTTTCCCCTTGCTATGATTACTCGAAAGGTATCTTTAGTTTTGAATCTTCACTGTCCTAAATTTACCCATTTTCACTTTAAGTGTTTTTAGGAGTCAGGGAATAACAATCATTTTAAGAATTATTTGTTTTCTAATATATCAGGTTGGTCCAGCCCTTGCATGTGGCTGTACAGTGGTCATAAAGCCCTCTGAACTTACACCTCTCACTGCTTTAGCTGCAGTGGAACTCTCCATTCAAGCTGGAATACCACCGGTAGTTTCTTGAACATACTTTTATCACTGCAATGAAAGTTCATTGCATATTTGGCTTACAGTTTCCATCATTTTCGGTTGTGATGTTTTGTAATTTAATAATTAAATTTATTAAATATTGTCATTGTAGTATGGCAATTGTACATCAACAGCTTGGTTGTGATGTTTATAGAAAGTTCATTCTGATATTTTGGTATGTAATCTACTACGTGTTTATGTCAAAAACTATGTTTGAACATATGCAGTTATTTTGGTTTCTTTGAATGTGTCTTTTAGAAACTTTAATGCTTTACTATAATATTTTGGAACTGTACAATGTACATATTATACATGTGAAGAGAAATACATATTGTCTTAATCATCATTAGTTTATTCCACAATATTGTGTAAATCTTACACCCACTATGAACCCAAAGTCTGTAGTTTACCCATCTCTTATGTTGCTACATGTTTGCTGACCTTTTCTCTGCTTTTTCTTCTTTCATTCTTTTCCCATAAATGAAGCTTCCTTTTCTTTTTTTCCCCCTTCCGGCCTTTCTTTTATGATTTTAATGGTTGTGATGTTTAATGACATAGGGTGTCGTGAACGTGGTAATGGGAAATGCTCCTGATATTGGGGACGCTTTACTTGCAAGTCCACAGGTTCTGTTACCATGTTATTTTACGAAGCAATTACCTTGTGAATGTAATTGAGCGCCTGAAAAAGAAATTATCAACCTTATTTAGGTAAGGAAGATCACATTCACAGGCTCGACAGCAGTTGGGAAGAAATTGATGGCTGGTTCAGCTGAAACAGTTAAAAAAGTATGCTTAGATATTGTCATGAATTTCTTCAAATACAAGATTAGAAGGATTTTTTTTACCATTATATATATGCCTTTTGAACTTCCAGGTATCTCTTGAACTCGGTGGCAATGCACCTTGCATAGTTTTTGATGATGCTGACCTGGATGTTGCAGTAAAAGGAACTGTAAGTTAGAAAGGACGAGAATGCATGGTGGCTTTAATGATGTTTTTGTTTAAGATATTGCTTTATATGGATTTGCTGTGTCTGATTTGTTTGCAACTTAATGTATGCAGTGCCTAAGACCTTTTGATGATGCCTCTTAACAGTAATGGATAATTCTTGTATTCTCCCTGTGGCCTCAAAAATGAATATTAGAAATGCAAGTAATTAGTGCTGTATTGTCATTTCTTTGTGTGGTGGGTGAGCCCCAGATAGTTTGTTAGATTGAGAAAAAAATATGGGGTTTCTTCAGCTATGAGGAACTTAAATTGCACAGGGAAAATGCAACTTGGCAGTTGCCTGTGTACTTAGGTAAAAAATCGAGCTCTGAAATCAAAATAACTACTCCATATTTCATGGAGAAACAGAAACCTTGATTGCATGTGTCACCAAATTACGTATATGATTATTGGTCTTAGCTTGATGACTGGGGCTTGCTGGGCTAAGCAGTTGCAATTTTAGCAGTGGATTACTTGTTCCATGCATGCTAGTATTCTTTTAGATGTTACATATCACCTTCACTTAGATTTTTCTTTCTGACTGTTATTTACCGAAGTTTAGGTATATGGATATTTTTTGCTTCAGGTCTTATCTAGCTTGCTGAGGTGGACTGGTGAAGTTATTTTATTAAACTATCTTTCAGTAGCCTATTGTGATTTTTTCTCCTTGATAAGTAATCTTAATTGATGATAATTTAATATTTATTAATTATATGTTTGAGATTTTAATATGTGCTCTCCCTCTCTTTCTCTCTCACTCACACACACACACACACACCAAACGCACAGAACTCCATCAACTTGGGGCGGAAGCAACTTCCAGTTTAATTTCAGCAATTTTGGAGATTATGGTTTCTGTGCATGAATTCTTTTGTCAATTAGAATCAATGGGTCGATTTGTGGTTGGGCAATTCGAGCATGGGGTGGTATGATAACAACTAACAAAGCTGCATAAAATGATAGAAGCTTCCAATTTTTGGGTTAATTGCTAAAATGGAAAGTTAAGGGACGTGCTGTGATTCTCCCTTCCCCTCTGTTTTGATCATATCATTAATCATAATATTTTATTAATTTGATTGCAGCTTGCAGCAAAGTTCCGTAACAGTGGACAAACATGTGTTTGTGCAAATAGAATTATTGTGCAAGAAGGTTAGATGGAAATGATAGTAAAATATCAATTTTACAATTACATTGCATTTATCTGATTTGCCATCTCTTAAAAACTTTTCATTTGAATATAACATGTTTATGCCCTTCAAAAAAAAATATAACATGTTTATGGTTCTGAATTTATGAATACTTTTAGGAGAATTTGATACTTTGTTGTTTTCTAATAGCTCCTTCTCCTAAATGGTATGAGTTTCTGGAATGTGTCACACTCACACACTAGCTGTTTCATGTAAAGTGCTCTTGTATCAGTATTACTGATATAATCAAGATGACATTGTGAATCTTTGCAGGATGCTTACATAGCCTTTTGTAACCTTGTCATTAGGCTTATTGGTTGTGACTACTGCTGTGAGCAGTTTCTTATTTAGTTTTGATCTCATTATATTATATGGAATTTGTAGTGTTTTGAAAAATAAAAAATTTCAGAATTGAAAACAGAACACAAGATAACGAATAAAGGGCATTACAATGACATTCTTATGAGATTTTTCTCTGAAGTGTTTGTGTCCTATTGATTGTTTGGCTGTTTGAAGTTCACACCAATGTGAAAATGTGCATTTAGATACATTATTTGTTTAATATTCATTGTTTTTTTTTACTTAACCAAGTTTCTTTGTGAAGGTATATATGAGAAGTTTGCAAATGCTTTACGTGATGCTGTTCAGAATATGAAAGTTGGGGATGGTTTTAGTGAAGGTGTGTCACAGGTAGTTATTGGTCTTTTTTATTTAAAATAATTTATATTAGTTTCTGTTGAACCAACTGCCTGTGGATATTGCCTATCTTGCATCTCTGTTTTTCCAAGGTAATATTCATTCATATGGACTTCAGGTACTTTTTGATAAATATTTCCTTTCCAATATTCCCGTTATAATATGTTTTTGAGTGTCATTACTCTTTAGAGTCCTCTCCTAAATTGATAGAAAATGAGTCATGGTGTAACTCATTTCATATCCATCTCTAAACAGGGTCCTCTAATAAATGAAGCTGCTGTAAAAAAGGTTTGTGTTTCTCTTAGTATTTCATTTTCTTTTTGCATTGTTGCAGGATATCTTCCAACTAATAGGAACTTCTTGGTTTGCCTTGTGGTTTTTCCTTACAGGTTGAGTCCTTAATTCATGATGCTACATCGAAGGTTTGTTGTCAATCTTTATTATGACATCCTATTCAATCTCTTGCATTCTAAATAAAGGATCTAAAGAAGTCAAATAAACAAAATTTTGATTATGCAAACTATTTTGCCATCTATGATCCCTTTTGGGATTTGCTAATGTTTATTAATAGTGCAATTTTCTGATGTATTTTTTCTACTGCGTTGCATGCTTGAGCAACAGCAAGCCTTATTTCACAGGATGGGGTTGGCTACATCGATCAAACTATTATGTTAACTTGATCAAAAACCAAATTTTCTGAAATTTCTTTTATATCAAGGTCTTTTATAATGGTTTCTTGACCCTTTCTTCATTCTTCTATTGCTGTGATATATATATACTTGAACAGAGTAACGTATATTTGAAACGTTTTTTTTTTCAAATGTACATTTTCCTTTATTTTTCTGTTTGCAAATATAGCAAGATGGATAAGTAGGTCTAGTAACAAATGGTAATAGTTCTGACTATTCAAATCCTTTTTATCTGAAGGGAGCAAAAGTAATTCTTGGGGGTAAAAGACATAGCCTTGGACTTACTTTTTATGAACCCACAGTCATCAGTGATGTCAACAGTGATATGCACATATCAAGGTAAACCTTTTACGACGTTTTCTTGTTTTCTGATTTGCGTCTCTCATTAGACTTTTAAGTTTTGACCAGTAACTTTGACATGATATTTTAATTAATTTCTATACTAACTGATATTAACAACTATACAGTCTATACTTCACAGCTTGGTTATGTTATAGTATCTTGCGTTTTAAGTTGGAAATTGATGCTGGACATTAAATTTGGTGCCCATTCACTATATTAGTGAATTTAAACTTCAAAATAAGATTAACATGATTGTTATTGAAAATTCAAAGGTTGTTTTTGAATATACCCAACTGCCCATATTGTTAGAAATCTAAGTGTATATATATATATATATATATACACATATATATATATATATAGAGAGAGAGAGAGAGAGAGAAAGTGTGTGTTCTAATATTCTGGAATGAGAGAATACTTATTACATTGATTAACAAAAGTGAACAGTATTTATATGAGGGTAGGATGCTTGCATTGGAAACTCAGTTGTTTGATACAGCTGTCAACAAGCTTAACAGAATTCAAACAGAATCCTAATAAGCTCTAAAGCACTTAACTAACTACTCTAACATTAATGTTCTGTGCTGTGTTTCTCTTTTTAAATAGTACTAAATGGAAAAAAGTTGCTAATAAGAGGTGATACCCATGCGAATTATCAGAATAGACGTATTGGAATGGTGGTAGTCAGGTCCATATTATAATGGTGATGCTTAAAATTGGAGAAAAGGTTTTGTAAGATAATCAGAGATACAGAGAGTAAGAGAGACTATGTAAAGATTTCCCCCAGCTAGATGCTTGTGAAATATTGACAGCATATTCTGTCACTGTCATGCTTGCATTCCTTAATCAAACTCCAGCCAGTTACCTAGAATCTCTTCCCAATTAATCACCCTTGATTATGGGGTAAAAACTTCCTTAATTGTTTCCTAATTCTTGGCAGATTAATTATGGTTTCTCTGTCACTACAGATTAATATATGAACTGTCTTTTCTGCTGTGCTTTTAAGATAATAAACTGGAGGGAAATTGGATTATGGATATGCTTTTATATACACTAGCAAAAAGATAGGCACTAATGTGCTTCTCTATTCACATTTTTTATTTTTTGGAATTTAATTTATTGTATATGTAATTAATACAGTTTTTTTTTTATCAATATAACTGATGTGAGAGTTGAGAATTGAAACAAAATGGGCATAATTTGCAGTAACAGCTAAAGAGTAAACAAGTTTTGAAAAAGTGGAGACCAAACATCAGAGAGAGGATGTCAGGAGTTTGAATGGGAGAGTGGGGAGTTACAAATGAAGCAGCTGAAGGATAAATTTGGTAATAAAATGTGTAAACCAAAAAGGGCGTATTGCCTTTATAATTTTTATAGATTATAGATGAGGCTAATATCTACAAAATACAAACTGCGATTGAGTTTGGTAGAAACACAACTGTGCAGAACTGTTGAATCTTTTCACTGCACTGTCATTATATCTTCTGTAAAGCTAGTCTTCACCTCTCTTTGGTGATATGAGGATTCAAACCAATGTAGTTTATATAGTTTACAGTGCCTTGTTGCATGCTTCCTATATTCTATATGTGCAGAAATTTTGATATGGTTTATTTCACTTTGCCTTGATATCATCAAATGGAATTTTGTTGTTAACTTTCGCTTGCTGGACTTTTTTTTTTGTTAATTCACCTAAATGATTTGGCTTAAACCAGAGAGGAAGCATTTGGACCTGTTGCACCCCTTTTGAGATTCAAAACTGAAGAGGAAGCTATCAGAATTGCTAATGACACTAACGCAGGTAGTTCGTTTGGTTCTTCTTTATACAGCCTTGAAGAATGGTTTTTGCCCTCCCTCCCCCTCCTATACAGCCTAGGTTAATAGTTTTGTCATATTTGGTCACTCTTGGTTTAATGTTGTGAAACTTTGGAACATGGAACTGCCTGTACATATGAAGGTTTGGGTTCATATGTATTTACAAACAGTATCCAACGATCATGGCGTGTTGCTGAGGCTCTTGAATATGGACTAGTGGGTGTTAATGAAGGAGTAATTTCAACTGAGGTGCATCTCATTCCTTATTAAATGATATCAAGTGACAATGGAATTTTTGTTGATGGGTTTATCTACGTGCATGTGTTGATGTAGGTGGCTCCATTTGGTGGTTTTAAACAGTCTGGCCTTGGAAGAGAAGGCTCCAAATATGGGATGGATGAATATTTAGAGGTAAGGACAAATCTAAAGTATTCATTTCTGTAATTTTCCTGTTACTTAATAAAAGACTGCTTCATAGTCCATAAGCATAGCCATTGATTATACTTGTGCAACTTTTGTCCTTTGAAGTTTGTAAAACTGAGTTTGGTTATGGTTTGAAGAATCTAGAAAAGAGGGCATATTTGTGTAGAATTATGTGTGGTGGGTAGTTAGGGGATTGTGTTGAATTGTTAATAACACTTTTAGATGTTTTGGGTCAATGGGTATGGGCTGATACCTGGCATACAAAATAATGTTATTCTTCACTGGGTCTAAGATGTTTACCAAATAAAGTTTTCACAGTAAGATGATTCAGCTATTTCGTATGTAGTATTGGTGGAGGATCAGAAAGATTCCTTACCTTGCTTTGTTCAAATGTGAGGAAAAGAGGACAATTTTGTTTTCTAGCAGAAAGATACAAGGACATATATCACATATTATAAGTTGAATGCTATTAATTATCTTTGAAAAATGTCTAAGAATGAAGGTTCATATGCTAAAATTTAAAATTTTTGCTAAAAATACTGTTTAGGTTTCAGTGTCAGTATTGTGCAACATTGATATACTTTACATGCACGGTCAATTTGTCATTTCATTTTGATAAACTTTACATTAATGTGTGACATTGCTGAAGTTTGTCCCTATTACTTTTCCAGATCAAGTATGTGTGCTTCGGAAACATGAACAAAGAATGAAGTACGAGACAGTGCCAAGCAAAATAGGGAGGAGTCACCTTGCGTTTCTTAGTTGAAGAATATGCATATAGCTGCACACGTGTTGTATACAAATAAGTGCTGGCTTGCAAAGGGCCTCCTCATTTTTCTGTTTGGTTCTTTTTGCTTTCCTTTTTCATTCTCTTTATTTTTCACAGATTTTTAGAATATTAAAAAATGCACTGTGAAAGGTACGAGGTTAGTAAAAAAAAGAAAGAAAAGCAATTAGCCTTTGACCCCTTTGGTGTAACGTTGTTTCATTGTGTTTTTCCAAATCAATGAACTCAAAAATCCAAATTGGATCGGTTTGAATAAAGGTGTTAGATTGTGTCAAATTTTGAGTTTCATGGTCAAATGTAACTCAAAATAATGGTGTCAAATTTTTGAGCCCTTACATCTTTATTAATAAACTAATGTGCATAATGGTGTCTATGTGAATTCAAATCTTTTGAAGGCATCGGGGTTAGGCTTACGCCATCTTATGTTTGAGGATAAACTACTTGTACAATCTACGTTTTGAGTGAAAAAAAAAATCTTTAAAATTTAAAACAACTATCACAATTAATTGCTTGCAAGCAAGTGTTGCTTAAATGTAAATAAAAATAAAAAAGCCTCTAGAACTAAAACGTGAGAGTATCTCTAAAAATAAGTAAGCCAAGATAGGTTGCTCCAGGAAGTGATTGATTGCTTGGAAGTATGTTTTTCCCTACTTGAAACTTGAAAGAGATTTTGAGAGCACATTTAATGAACTGTGATTATGCAAATCAATCTCAACTGGTTGGTGATAATAATAAAACCTAGATTTATATTTGGAATTATCATTTTGCCCAAAAAGTACGGAAATTTGATGTATAAACTTTTAATAAATAATTACATAATAAATAATAAGTTTAACAAAAAATATTTATTATATTAATTTTATTTGTAAAACTACACATATGATCCATTACTAGAAGAAAATTAAACAAATATCAACTCAAAATCATATTTTTCTTATACATTTTAATGTAACATTAATAGGCCACAACATAATTTAAACACCAACTAGTCTCCATAAAACAACAAACATTATGATTGATATTTTAAACATCTCTTATCAAAATCTCATCATATTCTATTCATCATAACATAAAATCTAAACTATAATCACCACATTTGACTCAAACAACATTCTCAACAACATATTCTACTCCATGGAGTTTTCTACATATTCTACATATTTCGCATACTTTGTGCATCAACTGTACATCTATTGTATTCAAACGACGAAAAGAATATTTTGTGCATCAACTATGCACCCATCATATTTCAACAACAATTAGTGAAATATTTTGTGTACCAACTGTACATCCATAGTATTCCAAGGATAAAAGAATATGTTGTGCACTAATGAAGTTGAGAGAAAAGAAGAGAGGAGAAAACTGAGATAGAGAAATCTTGTATTATTCAACCCAATTGAAAAGTTGTTACAAGACAATTTATACAGTTATGCTAACTGTCAACTAACTCTAACAAACTTGAGTCAGTTAACATACAATAGAAAGAGAACTCGCTACTAACTATAGTGATGATCCAGAATACAACAAAAAGAGTAAAAAAACAAAAGGAATAAAGTATACACTTATACTCCCTCGCAAGCTCAAGAGGTGTTGGAAGAAGGTCTTTCAACCACTTTGAGTTTGGACCTAAAAGAAATGAAGGAAGAAGGAGACAAAGCTTTGGTCAGAACATCTGCAATCTGATCCATAGTAGGAACATGAACAACATCAAGCTTCTTGTTCAAAACTTTCTCTCGGACAAAAAACAAATCCAGTTCCATATGCTTGGTTCTAGAGTGTAAAATAAGATTGTGAGCTAGTGAGACAGTGCTGGTGTTATCACAGAGAATGAGAGGAGTAGAGTGAGCAACTTGAAGTTCAGACAACAAGGACTGAATCTAAGTGACCTTTGCTACAATAAGAGTCATGCTTCTGTGTTCTGTCTCAATGGCTGGATCTGGCCACCACAGACTGTTTCTTGGACCACTAACAAATGAGATTAGGTCCAAGAAAGGACCTCCTGTAATCAGGATCAGAGGCCCAGTCAGAGCCACAGTAAGCATGAAGAGGAATGGGATGTTGTAGAGATGTTGCCTGAAAATGTAATCCCCAAGAGATAGTACCCTTGAGGTACCTCAGAATACGCTTAATAGCCAAACAGTGCTGCTCAGAAGACTTGGACATGGAGTGACAGACCTTGTTAACAGAGAAACAAATCTCAAGTCTAGTAATAGTAGCATATTGCAAAGCCCCAACTATTGACCTATATAAGGTAGAATTAGAGAAATTTGGAGAGCCAAGCATGGTTAACTTGCAGCCTCCAACCATAGGAGAAGAAATAGGATTAGACTCATCCATTTTAGTCTTGGCCAAGAGATCTCTGATGTATTTTGATTGAGTCAGAATGAGGGATCAATCTGGTTGGTTTTGCACTTCTATTTCCAAAAAATAATCTAAATCACCAAGATCTTTGAAAGAGAAGACATAATTGAGTTGAACAAGTGAGTGAATGAGTTTTGTGTGATGATAATGTCATCTACATAGACTAATATATAGACAACAAAAGCATTTTCTGAAAAAACAAAGAGTGATCACACTTGCTGGAATTAAAATTGAAGCTAAGAATAGTAGCTTGAAGTTTGTCAAACCAGGCACTAGATGCCTGCTTAAGACCATAAATAACTTTGTGTAACTAGCACACTTATGCTTGTTAGAAGACAAAAATCCTGGGGGTTGGGACATGTATACCTCCTCTTCAAGAATGCCATCGAGGAAGACATTGTTAACATCAAGCTGCTGAAGGACCAGTTGTTAGAAATGGCAAGAGAGTACAAGTTTAACAATTACTTGCTTTATTACAGGGGAAAAAGTCTTCTTGTAATGAAAGCCTAACTGCCGGTGGAAGCCCTTGGCAACAAGCCTAGCTTTGTACATGTTGACTAAACCATCAGGATTCTCTCCTTCACTCTAAACACCCACTTACATCCAATAGCAGTCTAGAGGGAGGGAGATCAACCAGAGGCCGAGTGGCATTCTTGACTAAAGTTGCATATTCAGTTTGAATGGCTGAGAGCCAGGAGGGATCATTCAAAGCTGCTTTAGTGGACTTAGGTTCAAGATAGACAAGGAGAAAGGTAGGGTTAATTCTAGATTTTGCACGAGTGCACAGGGGATGGGTATTTGTGGGTCTGACTAAGGCAGGAACTATGTCAGGTGAGGGAAGGTTATCGGTTTGAGGTTGGTCAGTATTGGTAGTGAGGGACTGGGTATTAGGATTAATGAATGAAGTGGTTGGTTGCGGGTTGGAAAAATCTGGAGAAATGAATGGTGAAGATGCAGTATGGCTAGTGACATTAGTGGAAAATGCCGGTTGGGTGGTAGACAAAACAGTGAGGATTGAGGCAGGGTCAAGAACCTCAGAGGTAATTAAAGATGGTTCAGGAAAAAAAGGTCAGGGTAGGGAAAACTGTTTTCATTTCTGCAGGGTTCATGTAACAGTTTGTATCTAATCTAGTTTGTTCTAGTTGGGGTAGCCAACTGCGGTTCCTCTCCTGACTCCATTTTAGTCAGTTTTGGAACCAATTCTGTGTTGGGCATCCCAATATTTGTAATTAAGTACCTCTGGTACTAAATTAATATATATTATATATTTTTGCAGAGCAAAAAAAAAAATAAAAAAATAGAGATATAGAGTCTACCATCAGCAGCAAGACATTAGTAACCTTTGTCTGAAGGAGAATATACTAAGAACACACATTCTTGAGATCTGAACTGTAGCTTATGCTTGTTGTAGGGCCTTAGTAAAGGGAAACAAGAGCAACCAAATACCCTTAAAAAGTAGTAACGTGGTTGTTTGTTAAACAACTTTTGATAAGGAACCTCATTACCAATAGTAGATGAAGGCAATTTGTTGATGAGATAGACACTGAAAATAAAAGCATGATCCTAATAGTGAAGAGGCAGCTTAGCTTGAGACATCAAAGTAAGGCCAAGCTCTACTATGTGTTTGTGTTTGCGTTCCACTACTCCATTCTGATGATGAGTGTGGGGACAAATGAGTCTAGGTTGAATGCCATGTTCCTCCAAAAACCTAGTAAAGGGTCTGAACTCCCCTCCCCAATTTTACTGAACAACCTTGATAGAAGCATTAAACTGATTTGAAACCATAGTTTTAGACAGGTTAAAAGTTTCAAAGGTATCAAATTTATTTTTAAGCAAGTAAAACCAAGTGATGAATATGGTATTAACATCCACAAAAGTAACATAATACCTAAAAGCCAAAGGAGATGGAAATGGTGCTGGACCCCAAAGATCGGTAAAAATAAGATCAACAGGTTTTTCATAGACAATGAGAGAACTAGAGGAAAGAAGTCTGTTAGACTTCCCAATACAACAATGATTACAAAAATCTGAAGAATTTTTATTAATATTGGGAAGATTGTAGAGTCTAAACACAGTTTTCATGGCATCAACACTATGGTGACCAAGCCTAGAATGCCAAATAGGAAAAGAAACAGAATTACAAGATGTTGTATTAACAACAAGATCAACAACAACAGTATTATTTGCAGACACAAAAAGAAACTTAGTACTACAATTAGTTGTCTTTACAATAGAAGTTTTTACAACAATATTGTTTGAAAGAGATGAACGAAAAGATTTTAAGTAAGACTTAGATTGAGGCATGGAAGCAAAGAGTTGAGGGGATTGATAGAGGCCATCACTTCCCACAAATCCTTCCAGCAAAACCAACTTAGTATCCTATGATTTAAAAAGACAAACATATGAGTGGAACTCAAAATAAACATTGTTGTCTTTACAAAATTGACTGACCCTAATGAGATTTTTTGTAATAGTGGGAACAAACAAAAGATTACTCAGAACAAGGGAAAACTGAGGGTTAATGGGAGAGGAAAAGGTTGATAAACCCGAGGAATTGATATTGAGGCCCTGACCATTTCCAATAATTATTTGAATAGGTTCTTCAAAAGGTGCTACTTGCTGAATGTTTTGTGACATATTGGTCACATGGTGAGAAGCACCAGAATCAGGATACCAACTTTGAGAAGGTGTTGCAGCAGAACTAGTCAAAAAAATTTGAAGAGAGTTGGTTGGTTGTTTTGGAGCTTGAATAACATATGGTGGAGGTTGAAAGTAAGCATACTGAACAAGTTGTGCATATTGAATCTGCTGTGAAGGAAGAGCAGAAGAAGTCCATTGAATAATGGAAGGGGGTAGAGGAAGAGTTGGCACATAGTTCTCATCAAGACGATGATAACAGAACGATGCACCATGTCTAATCTTGTAACATATTTGGCACAGGACATCGAAGAAATGACCTCTGCCACCACCACCGCGTCCTCGGCTGCAACCACCACGGCTATGACAGCCAAAGTTCTGACCACCACAACAACCAAAAAACTGATTTCCAGTATAATCATTGGTGGAATTGTCACCAGAAGTCTGAGAAGTCAAATTGACCTGTACCTGAGAATTAGGGTTTGCTGTTTGGGCAAAATTAGGAGTAAAGGAATTCTCTATAGACGAATTACCAGAGGTACCTTCAGTAAGATTGATGGAACCTGGGGTCCCGACTTCATCTATTGAGAGAGGATCAAATCTTGTACTAATCATCGAGATGGATGGGTCATACTCATCCGAAGACCGTAAAGAATCAAATTCAAATGCTTATTAGATGAAGACATCGATTCACTAATCCAAGTGATTTCATTAACCGGATTCTGAACATAAAGAAGATAACCGGTGGTGGAGCGATTACCATGGGAGAGACATCGGAGTTCATTGCGAAGCTGACGAACACGAGCCCGAGTAAGAGATTGAAAATGCAATTGAAGACGATCCCATAGCTGCCACGACGATTTGCAACCAATAACATGCGTAAGCATATCACCATAAATGGTCGATCGGAGCCAAGCAAGAAAGAATTGGTCCTGTTCTTTCCAACCATGATACACCTCAGTAGTTGTATCAGAATCGCAATCTTTGACAAGGGCATATTTTTTTGGAATCAAAGGATTAACAAGAAAGTGATGAAGATGACGACTCTTGATCACAAGCTCAACTTGTTGAAGCCATAGAAGATAATTTGTCACATGTAGTTTATGAGAAATCGAATGCGAAAACTGCTTCAAAGAAGTTGGCGACGAGGAAGACGATGGAGGGAAAAGAGGAGGAGAAGAAGCAAAAGCCATGAATGAAGGCTAGGTTTCCACCAAAGCTCTGAACACCATAATGGAGTTGAGAGAAAAAATAAGAGAAGAGAAAACCGAGATAGAGAAATCTTGTATTATTCAACCCAGTTGAAAAGTTGTTACAAAACAGTTTATATAGAAAATTATGCTAATTGTCAACTAACTCTAACAAACTTAAGTTACCTAACATACAATAGAAAGAAAACTCACTACTAACTATAGTGAGGATCCAATATACAATCAAGAGAGTTAAAAACACAAGGAGTAAAATATAACAATAAAATATATTTAAAATTTCCTATGGTCATATATATGACACCTTCCTACCTGTCATCTCCAATGACTGGACTTAAGGATTTAAATACATATCAACAACAACAAATTAACACTTATGGATGAACAAGCATAAAGGCAAAGAAAATAACTAAATAACTACAACTTTTATACTATCCAACAACTCCCTTAAAAATGATCCTAAAGATATTCTTTGAACCACTTCTTGCTTTAAGCTAGAAGGAGTTCTTGTTTAAGCTAGAAATACTTATTGCTTAAGCTAAACTCCCTCTGACCTCCTTTATGCACATTGTTGCTTAAGCAAGATTCCTCATTTAAGCTAGGAATAATCCTTTCTATAAATTTGGAATGTTACAAAAACATAATTTAGACTTAAGTTCTCATTATTGCGGCTAAAAAAACTGAATTAAATCTTTTAACTTTTTTATTTCGAAAAAAACCCTAACCAAATTCACAAATCACAATCACCTATTATATATATATAAAAAAAAAAAGACGGCTCCCACATGTTCTCCTTTAAACATTATCAACAAAAGCTCAATACGTTAAAAATATATTTGGAATCCTGAGCCAAAAGGTTGTTTCGCATTAAAAAATCACTATATGTTATATAGGATTGTGAAATATAGTATCTGTCATCTGTCAGACATCAGAGAAATATTATTCAATAATAAAATATGGTAGAAATCTTTTCTGGTAGATAAAAATAATATGGTCAGAAAAAAATTGTTATAGTAATCCGGCTATAGAGAAGGTATTAATTACCGCGAAAAACTAATGATCATTATAAAATAAGGGCATCTTCTGAAGACAACTAATTTCGGTTTTCTTAAGATTTTTTTTAATGGATCATGCATAACTTTCTTATGATGATTATGATTGTCGGTTGTAACAGTAATCTGACACACTTTATTAACGGGTGAATTTTATGAGTCAATATTCAAAAAATTTAATTAAGAACAGAGTGTTTGAAAAAGAAGAAGAAAAGAAAACGTGTCTCCAATATATTTTTAATTCATGTCTTTAAGCAATTCATAAGATCTTTCGCACAAAACTACTAGAAAATTAATTCTCAGCAGTAAAAAAATAAATTAATTCTCTAAACTTATAGTTATAGTTTTTAAAGAAAATCCTCAAATTATGATTGTAAACATGTTAAAATCTTGATGACATTTTTAATTCATTTTTAAGTTTAAACATAAAAGTTATGTCATCATCCTACAACTAAATACCAGATTTTTTTTTCTTATTTAATACATGCACTCGAGTGACTTTCTAGTTATGAAGAAAACGTGCATTAGTACTTTGAATTGTTCAAGTTGCATATAAGTCAGCATCAAACAATTAACAGAAGCTAATGATGTGGAGTGCAGATTTTATATATTATTCTAAATAAACAAAAGGTACATTAGCAGCGTCAGTAAACAATGAATGAAAGTATCAATTAAATAGTGTAAAACCTAATTTTAGTTTAAGATAGATATAGCAAGAAAAAATTAATATAAAAGGTATAATCCTCTATGTAGTTCTAGTATTTGTTTTTTCAATGTATTATATATGGATATGGGTTGCATCCCATCGTTGTCATGTTAATATTAAATGATAATTGACTACAACTTTAATCATACCATTTTCACGCAAAACTTATCTATGCATATATTTATACGGCTACTAATTGCAAATTACTATATAAGAGATCTTATGTTTCCCCAAAGTATTTGGATACTTACCATTATTGTTTTACTTCCGAAAAATTATTTGGTTGTTGTGATTATTAAAACACACACTCACTCACTCCTGGGGTGGAGATGTTGGTTGTGATCTAATTATTTGGCATTGACTTTTGGGGTAGATGTTCTTGTGTTTAATATATTTTTTACATACTCAATAAGAAACATTTAAAAGTACGAAATATATATATATATATATATATATATATATATATATAATTACTGCATATTAATTCTTTGGTAGTTGACACAGTGTGTACTTGACAAGTTCAATTCAATATCACGTTATATTGCTTTGTTTTACTTAGTAAAAATTGATCACAGCTATTTGCTCTGCAAGGTTTAGCTAATAAACGTGAGATTCATAATCAACGAAGAAGTATTTAAATAGTTGAAAGAAAAACATTCATTCATACAAACACTTGGTTTAAAATATATGAGCAAATTACCTTGAAGATAAGATTGCTTGGAAATGAGAAGTTTGGTGTGTGGGAACACATATATTCAGAAATAAGTATAATTCTATGCCACGTTATAAAAACTGATACATTCGCTATATATAACAACCAACACATTTATTATCACACAAAAATTAATACTCCATCTCCTTTTGTCCTAGAAAAACACAGTCATGGAGAACCAATCCTCTTCAAACAAGATAGAAACTCTTCCCATCGACACTACATTTAAGCTTCCAGCAAATATACCAGTTTGGCCACAAGGTGAACTTTTCCCCCTTTTCCTTCTTGATATATATTGTAGTGTTATTTATTACTTCCAATCATGATTTTAAAAAACCACATGCCGCAACTGTGATTTTGGTTGCAACATCAAGATTTTTTGACTCAACTAATGTATTGTGATCGCAATTACGACTGCATCAGTCATATTTGCCGCAATTTCTCGCAATGTCAAGAACTGTAATTTAAAACCTTCTAATTATATGTTTCTTAATGGTCTCATGAATTGAAACTTTTCATGTAGGTGGTGAATTTGCTACTGGAACCATCAACATAGGAGGGCTAAAACTGTTTCAAATTTCAATATTCAACAAAGTTTGGAAAACCCTAGAAGGTGGACCAGGTGATGCAGGGGCAACTTTCTTTGAGCCAGCAGGAGTACCTGAAGGATTCTTTACCTTAGGCCACTACAGCCAACCCAACAACAAGCCTCTTTTTGGATCAATTCTGGTGGCAAAAGATGAATCATCATCTTCAGGTGATAACAATGGAGCTTTGAAGAAACCAGTTGATTACACACTGGTGTGGAGCAGCAAGTCCCAAAAGATCAAGCAAGACAAAGATGGCTACATTTGGCTACCAACAGCACCTGATGGCTATAAAACCTTAGGCCATGTTGTCACCACCACACCTGAGAAACCCTCACTTGACAAAATCAGGTGTGTTAGGTCAGATCTCACAGACCAGTGTGAGAGAAACTCATGGATTTGGGGACCAGCCAAGAGCAGTGATGAGAAAGGTTTCAATGTTCATGAAGTGAGGCCAAGCAATAGAGGGACTCAAGCACCTGGTGTTCTTGTAGGAACATTTTTTGCTCATAATTGTGAAGCTCCTTCCCCTCTCCCTATTGCTTGTTTGAAGAACACCAGCATGAACTTCTCCTCCTCAATGCCTAATTTGCCCCAAGTTAGGGCACTAGTCCAAGCTTATTCTCCATTCATGTACTTGCATCCTGATGAAGATTTCCAACCTGCTTCCACCAAGTGGTATTTCACAAATGGGGCATTGCTTGTTAAGAAAGGAGAAGAGTCCAAACCTGTGGCAATAGACCCTACAGGCTCTAACCTTCCTCAAGGTGGCAACAATGATGGTGAGTTTTGGTTGGACCTTCCTTCTGACAAAGCCAACAAGGAGAGGGTGAAAAAGGGTGATTTCAAGAGTTGCCAAGCCTATGTTCATGCCAAACCAATGTTTGGTGGAACATTCACTGACCTTGTCATGTGGGTTTTCTACCCATTCAATGGGCCTGGAACAGCCAAAGTAGGACTCATAGATATCCCACTAGGGAAAATAGGAGAGCATATTGGAGACTGGGAGCATGTGACACTAAGAGTAAGCAACTTCAATGGAGAACTAAAAAGGGTGTATCTCTCACAACACAGCAAGGGCCAATGGGTTGAGGCTCCTCAACTTGAGTTCCAAAGTGGGAACAAAGCAGTGTGCTATTCCTCCTTGAATGGCCATGCCATTTATCCAAAAGTAGGACTTGTCATGCAAGGCCTTGATGGGATTGGAATAAAGAATGAAACTAAGAGGAGTGAGAAGGTGATTGACATGGGGGTGGGTTTTGAGGTTGTTTCTGGTGAGTATTTGGGGTCAGCAATTGTAGAACCGCCTTGGCTAAACTTTTTCAGGCAATGGGGTCCCAAAATCACCTATGACATTGCAAAGGTGTTGGACAAGTTGGAGAAGGTTTTCCCTGCTTTGCAAGGCCTTGAAGATAGTTTGCCAAAAGAGTTGTTGGGAGAGGAGGGACCCACAGGACCTAAGCTCAAAAGAAATTGGAGTGGTGATGAGGTTTGAAATGAAAGACTAATTGGTGAATGGTGGCATTATTGAGACCATGCAATTAAAAAAGGAGACTTTAATTTGGTTGGCTGGTTCTAGATGTATTGTATTTTATAAGGTTCACAAACATGTACTACTTAATATATAATAACTGACAAAGTTGATGCTTGTTTGTATTTGCAGCCAGCCTTTTCGGGTGTTCCCACAACATTAAAAAGCATGTGATATTGTTCTTAAAGTAATAGGTAGATAGAGGACAGAAGAAAATTGAAAAGATTTTTGTGTGCACTTGGCTTGTAATGATTCTTTTCCCCAAAACTATTGATGTTTTATTCAGGTTATAGTTATTTTTTTTCTACGTGTACTCTTATATTTAGTATAAGTTAGATTCTACAACTACTTTCATCATCGACATGAAATGAAGGTATTTTAGTCTAAATATGTATTTTGTTAGTAGTATTTAATATTTCTTAAGCTTTATTTATTAACCTTAAACATTAGGCGTTTGGGTTCGGAGAGAGTATAAATTTGTAAGAGTGATACTTATAATATATTGATTATTTTAATTATGTTTTAAGAGTAACTTTTAATTATACAAATATATTAAAAAAATTAAAATTTTGTGGAGATAGTTGCCCAAAAATTTCATAAATTAAAGTAAATGTCTCTGATTGTACACACACTAATTATTAAATCAATTAACAAGTAATTTATTATTTTAAATATAAATTATTTGTATAAATAAAAACTTAATAGGTTAAATATTAGTTTTGTGTGCCTAATTTTTGTGCATCAAATTTATTTCATAAAGTCCCTAAATATAAAAAACTTGTGTACGCTATATTTAAATTTTTGAAAAACATAATTTTTTTCTTATGTAATAGCTTCTTGGAACGCTCAAATGATATAGAGTTGATGGAAGATGAAGGACAAAGAAAAGAAAAATCAGTAGACTTAAGTATCTAGAAACCCAAAAAGAGATCATCTTCCAAAGTCTCAAGCTTAAGAATCTTCAGAGGGGTAGTTTAAAACACACAAACAATCAAAAAGGAAAGATGAAAGGAGTAAGGTGATTTAATTTTTAAATCACTTTCACAAAATATTTGTAGGATATCCAATAACAATCATTGATACAAACAACTAAAAAAAATGAATGCAAGAGTCTATAAGGCCTGACCTAAGTTTTCATCTGACACTCATGACTCGATATGCTCCTATGGATCCATATCTCAGCACACACAAACATGATCAACCAATCTCTAGTCATGGGAAGTGATTGAGAGTCAGTATCCAGTGCCATGTACTTTCATCTTCACCATTTTAAGCACCATCATATTCTCGAGAAACTGGCCCGCTGGCCTATGCTGAGGGTATACTCTTAACCAATCTTGGTGATACTCTAGTACTGATTTTTGGGGTTATCGATCGAGTCAGTTTGTGTAGTTTTCCGGCTCTAAAAAAATCTACCAATGCTAATTGATTTAGTACAATCAATAATGTCATGAAAGAAAAGGCTATTTTATTATTTTATAAGACTAGATTATTTTCAAATATTTAACAATAATCCATTAATTTTAGACTAATTTTGAAAATACGACAATGTCATTAAAACATTCCGTTTTACATACACAATGAATCATGTAGCGTATATCTTTATATTACATTGAAAATGTATTGATATTCCGTTTTACATACACAATGAATCATGTAGCGTATATCTTTATATTACATTGAAAATGTATTGATATAATGTAGAAGATGAAATATCAATAGATTAGTTAGTTTGAGAAAATATTTTCTACTTTTAAAGAGGAATCTTAATAATCTTAATAATTATTATTTTCAACATAACAACTTTGTATCTTTTATTGTTGTATTTTTTTTTTTTAATCGAACAGAGGAATTATTTTAATTTTTTAAGACAATCATATGGAAAACTATTTTAGAATCCTTCATTTTATTAAAAGACATTCTAATATATTTTTTAAGATGGTTTTTTTAAAATCATCTTAGAATTATCAATTTTCTAAAGACATTATAAGACAGTTATTTGAAAAATTATTTTAAAAAGTCTCATACGATTTTTGAAAAAATTATTTTAATTTTATTTTTATTTTATAAAAAAGACATTTTAAAACGATTTTTTATGACAATCGATATAAAAATTAATATACTAAGATAGTTTAAAAACCA
Source organism: Glycine soja (assembly GCF_004193775.1). Taxonomy (NCBI): domain Eukaryota; kingdom Viridiplantae; phylum Streptophyta; class Magnoliopsida; order Fabales; family Fabaceae; genus Glycine; species Glycine soja. Next base: position 12,957,155 of record NC_041009.1, on the reverse strand, counting down.
TCGTAAAAAATATTGACTTTTCATGACAATTTGAAATATGATTCTAGAATCATTATGGAATGTGAAATAGAACAAACTTTGAAAATCTTTTTTTCTACTAGTGAGAGAAAAATAGATAAGAACAAGAAAAAAAGGTAAAGAGAAAGTAATAGATGTTATAAGTGTTGTGATTAAAATGGAAGATTAGACAAAAAAATGAATTAGAAAGAAGATGAAAGAGAAAATAGTGCATGTTAATGAGTACTTTAATTATAATATGAAAGTACCAAACTTAGTTATAGAGGAAAAATATTACTTTTACATCTCTTTTCTATGTGCACTTTATGGCTGTTGGTGTGACAAGTACTTCTCTACAATATATGAGGCGAATAAGTTTTTTCAAGTTAAATTTTTATCTGACGACTTTATTATATGTAAATCTTTCATGCATACTCTTTAAAAACATTAAATGGATTGCATGCTTTACAGATTTATAAACATATATGGTATCAATACACGATAGTTTGACATGCGGCATATGTACACAATCTAATCCTTCAAAAAATAATTACAATTGCACTAATATATATTGGAAATGGTTGAAATAGGCAATAAATTTAAAGTGTTTGAATATAAATTTATATGTAAGATTGTTATGTTAGACATTTTCAATGTAATTCATACATCTTGATGAGAACATAAAGTTTTCATAGAAAGATTTTACCAGGCTTAATAGAATTCACAGTTAATTCTAACCAATGTCGTAACTTTTACAAATGCAAATAAATTTTGAAATTTAATTATCTAAATACATAATAAGTCATCTTAACTATGTCAAAGAAAATTAAGATTTATTAACATTAAGACTACGAAATTTATGATACTAATTAAGAATTGGAATTCGCATATGCATGTACTTCATGGAAGCATACATGTTATACTTATCACATGCAATCGGTCATCATTTCTTCCTTCCAATCCTAACAAAGATCTCACTATTGTTTCTTTGTGGAACAATATTGTAGTATAAATTTGATCATTGATTTTATTTAATAGCCACCAAAACGACACCAAAAACATAGTGAGTGAAAATATTAGAGAAAGAGAAATCATGAAATCACACTATACAGAGCAATATGTTCATAAAACGTGGCTATAATTTTCAATTGTGTCTACAATTATAATGAAAATGTTTGAATAGTTTCAATAGCAATGACAATTTTTTAGGCTTTGTAATTATATTGCCACATGACAATGTTTGAATAGTTTCAATAGCAATGACAATGTTTGAATAGTTCCAAACCATTAAATTGATTATAAATAACTTGATTACCATATTCATAATTGATTCAACGTTGATTGGAGTCATTTCAACCAATGGCATATCTAGCTAGTGAAGCTTCATGTAGGCAAGTACCACAAGTACTCATGAGCTAATACTGCCAGCAATTCCATATATTTAACCCTTTTGTCAAACACTTCATCATCAATCGTTTCTTTGGATAAAACCTTAAAATAATACAGAAGAAATCATAAAATCTCATGTCTATCATTTGTTTTGGAGATGCCATGCATAAAGGATGCCCTACAATGCTGCCTATCTTTCACAACTCATCCAAATTTGAATATGCATGCTTAATGATTTAGTTTTGGTTGGCTTAACATACATTGATGACCCAAAAAGAAGGTCCTCACCAATACTCATCATGACGTTTATGGAATTAGAATCCAGATGAAAATACTAGAGATCCATTGCCACTATTATTTTGTTCGATATCATTTTGAAAATGATAAATGAAACAAATTAAAAAGCATTCGCAAAGTGGTTGAATATATTTAGAAATTAAACTAAATTTATGATGCTGCAATAAAATCTATAGTTGTAAATTTGATATGAATTGAACCTGTACTATAGAAGAGACTATTTACATCAGTTAAAAATGATTTTTACATCGATTATATGATCAATGTAATTACTAACGTGGAATGCATATTTTTTTTACATGGTTATACTATAATTGATGTAAAAAGTACTCTTTTTACATTAGTTATAGTTATAACCGATAAAAATTTTCATTTTTTTTTGGTTATAAGTGTTCGTATCAGTGGGGAAGCAAACTTAAATATTCAACAAAAAGCATCAATTGATACAAGGTAGCAAATGCTTAGATGCTTAACAAAAACCAACAACAAACACATCCAAAATTAGAGTTCCCAACATCCTTCACACATTAAAAACACCATTTTTTTCATTACCAAAATTTAACCTTGAACAAAATATAAAAGAAAAACAGGTCATAAAACTGAAACTGCAAAACATAATCTAAATCACATGCATCCAACTAAACTATGAGTGAATTAGAACCAAACAAAGAAGGGAATCAATATTAGGTGAAACTTACCATGGAAGACATGAACACCGTGAGATATGAACAAAGAGAGAACACACAATGGTGGATGTGGACATGATGAGAACCCACGGTGGTAGATTTTGAACATCACGAGATCGGAACAAAGAGAGCACACATGACGATAGATCTATCTGAACAAGGCAAGAACCCATGGTGGCAAATGTGGACATGACAAGAATCCAGGGTGGTAGATTTGAACATGGTGAGAACCAACGATGGCAGCTGATCATGTCCCCTCTCTCATTCACATCCTTTCTCTTTTAATTTGAATTTTCTTTCACCTCATGAAGTGGTGAAACTTTACCTAAAATTCCACTTATGAATTTCTCCAACTATCCAGACTCATTTTCTTATTTGATATATCTTTTCTTAAAATATTTATTTGATCAGTTTTTATGATTATGTGTTTATAGCTGCCAAAATTTCTCTCTTTGATCAATGATTTCAAATTCTTATTTCAATTTAACTCCAAAAATAATATGATAATATGCTTGTTTTGTTACATATATGGAGTTTATATTTTACATTTTTTTACATGGTGACTCATTTCTTACCATAATATTTTTTTTGTTATCTTGGTATTTATATGAAGTATTTATCATTGAAAACAACAACTAATTTAGGTGGGAGATCATGAGTGCATACAAGATGAGTATTCCCTCACAACATGATCTATTTGATAGTCAAGGCTAAAATTCAAATCACAGACAATTTGGTTAAGGGATGGAAGACACTACCATTTGGACCAATTAGTGTTGGTTCTCAACACAATATTAATAGTTGATTTTGAATGCTGATTTTGCCAATTTATAAAATGACATAAAAATATTATAGATAAATATTAAAGTTAATATTTAAGATGTTTAAAATTTGATTTTGATTTTTAGAATAATCAAATTAAAGATATTTAAGAATTCATTTTAATTATATGACACGAATAATTTTTTGTATTTTTTAAGATAATAAATTATAACTTCAAAATAGAGAAAATCATAAATCAGTTTAGATAAATAAATTTTAGACATGATATAAATTATCCCAGATACCATTATCTATTAATACAATTAATATTTAAATTTTTTGAAAAATATAATTTTTTGTCTTAGGTATCTAGAAACCCAAAAAGAGATCATCGTACAAAGTCTCAAAGCTTAAGAATCTTGAAAGGGACCGTTTAAAGAAGATGAGTCTAGTGAGGACAAACTTTCTTTCCTATCCAGAAAGATACATGCTATGTCATAAAAGAAAGGTGGATCCAAAATAAGAAACTACTCAAAGAAGTCTGTGCAGGAAATAAAAGAGAGGAGTCCAGTCGTGTGTTATGAATGCAGGACATTTGAACACTTCAAGTTAGAGTGTCCATGTTTGTAGAAAAAGAAGAAAATGCCTTTCTTAAAGAAAAAATTTTAGGGACCAGAAAAAAATATGACTATATTTCTGGGATTAAAAATATATTTAAACATATAATAAATAATTAAATAGAAAATGAGTTGAGGGTGAAAACAACTGATGTAATTGAGAAGTTGTTTTTTATATGATAACTACTGTGATTAAGGAGTGGTTTATAGAATTTGTTGAAGGATAAAATAAACACACACACAAAGCAATATCTACACTAAATCCTCCCAACCTAAAGTCAACAAAAGTGATGTAAATCATCGACATCTAGTATGAGTCCTCCCTATAATCCATTCTTGTTTCCTCTAAGTCTTTCTCAGTCTAAATATCCTAATTGTTAGTATCCTTCATCTTTTCTTTTGCCAGCAGCATCGTTGTACCACACACATATACAAAAGAAAATATGAAAGGAGTGAGGTGATTTAATTTTTAAATCACTTTCAAAAAATGTTTGTAGGATATTCTATAACAATCATTGATACAAACAAATGTGGCATTAATTAGAGAGAACATTTATTAGTACTATATTCAACAAATGTAGTCAAAACTAGCAAGAACACCAATATATTTGGGTAAATGGTATTTACAACCATGCTACATTTGGGGATATGATACTTTAGAATTGTTTTGAAATTAAAAATCATTTACCCCTAAGAATCACCTATTTTAGTCTATTGTTGTAATTAAGAACACCAATATGCAAGAATCTAATAAATTGCAGCTAGGAAACTCTAGGGTAGTCTTAGACTTAATGGATGTTGTTGTGCATGGTTACCTTACAATTTCCTAACTGTAGTTTATGAGATTCTTATTTATTGATATTTTTAATCACAAGAATAGACTAAAAGAGACGATTCTTGTGGGGTAAATCATCTTTAATTTCAAAATAATTCATGAAACTTGGTGATCTTTCTAGTGTTGATTTCATTTGTTGAATTGAGTACTACTCAAATGTTCTCTCTAGTGCCACGTTTGTGCTGTCTAATCTTCTTATGGATGTGGTTGTTATCACCAAGAATTTCTAATTCTTTGTGTTCACAGGCTGATTTCAAAATGATTGTCGAAATTGGTCAAACCTTTGGAAGTGATGTTATCAGACTCGACTCAACCCTCCCGATTGAATCGGAAACCACACAGTGATTGGGTTGAGTTTTCCATCGGATAAAAAATGCGTCTGGCCCGGGTTTAATCGGTGAAACTTGTAGCTAGTCGTACCCTTATTTAGTTGACTAGTTTGGGACTAATTTTGTGCACGCAACACAAGGCAACAAAGTTGTTGTGGTGGAAAAACTTTTACGCTTGACCCAAGACATCACATCCAGTTGCACTAATGTGGAGAAGGTCTTGTAACATTGTTCTTAGAGCATTTTTAGTGATAAATTTTAAATTGGGATCTTATACTATTTTTTGGTGGATCGCATAGTACCACGTAGGATTGAAGATCTCTTTGAATCTTAGATAATTTTTTGTAGGTTTTACATAGATCACATTTTTAAATATTTTATTTATATATTTATTAAATTAAATATAATTAATTAAGTAATTAAATTTAATGAAACATGGAAGAAAATTTTTATAAATATTAATAAAATTGTATGTACAAATTTTTTGTGTATTGAACCAATTTATAGGATGTTTTTGTGTGTAACAACAAATTTTTTTTGCACCATCAGCAACAACATTACTTTAGAATTTTTTCGTTATTGTGCACCCATTTTTTAAGTGACACGGTCATCGTGTACACAGTAACGATCACTATATACACATAGTAACGATCACTTTGTATACACACTGCCTCCTCATCTCCCATACTGCCTACCTCTTCTTCATTGTTGTCTTTTTTCTTTTATTTTCTCCTTTTCCTTTCCTTTCAATTGTTGCCTTTTCTTTCTTTTTTTTCTCCTCCCTCTCTCCTCATACGTTGCTTCTTTCTTTCTTTATTTCTTTCTTCTTCTTCCTCCACCGCCACGACTTCCTTCCCCGCTGCAGCGGCCTCCTCCTCCTCCTTTTTTTTTTCTTCTTCCTCCGCTACGAACCACCCTCTTCCCCCTTCCCCTTCGCTGCGAGCCCCCTTTCCCCCTTATCCTCCACCGTGACCCCTTTTCTCCTTTCCAGAACTCTGTCACGACCCCCCTTTGCCAGTATGTCTATTTTTTGTTTGTTTTTTAGGTCTGTATTTTGCTTTCTTGTTCTTCATCTCTTTGTTCATTTCCTTCTGTCCAATTTTTTGGTCTATTCTCCTCCCACGTTTTGTTGTTAGGGAGAGAGAGTAAAAAATTGTTTTTTTTAACAATGTGCAAATCTTAAGGGTTCTACAAGAACCCATTCTCCATATTGAAGATCTGTCCAACTCTTTTATTGGGAGACCTAGTGAAGATCAGATCTTGAGCTCAAGACTCTTGCTCAAGATCTGATACTAAAGTTGTTCTTAGGTGTCAACTTTTTTTTGGTTTACAGATTTTGTAGTGTTGTAGTGTCCTACACAAAGCCATTTTAATGAAAATACAAAAAGACATCCATTAGAATCGAATGCAATGACTTAAGAGTCTCTAACAAAAGAACTTACCACTAGATTATTTTATGTGTTGTGTTATTACAAGTGAAATATAATATATATTCTTACCAAAATTCAGAACCGTGACACGTTAGGATAGACATGGTCGAGTGGGGTCCTGAACTGCACACGTCGGCTTGGAGAAGTGTCTTTGACAAGAAGGGGGACCTGCAAAACAAATGTAAAGCCGGTATGAGTGAAAGAGAGAGGGGGGGGGGGGGGCACAAGCTTGTTGTCGTGTGCTGAGTGTGTGAGCTAGTCGTGTAAAGGGATTTGATGGAACCTGTATTTATATTAGTTGAGCGAAGGTGTTGGTCTTTGTTTGTAGGAGTTGTTGTAACCTTACAGATAATTCCCGGCTTGTAGATAATAGCCGATAACTTATAGATAATGTTAGAGATAAATATTCACAATCGTACCTTGTAAATAATGTGACGTTATAAATAATTTAATATCTGCCAATAGATAAGATATTCAAATACATTTAAATATTAGTTAGGTTAGAGATAACTTTTTTGTTAGGGAGCTTGACTGCTAAGAGTCAGGTGTCCACGTTCTTGTAGTAAGACTGACATGTGTCTATAAGTGCCAAATAGGTTGACATGTAGTAAGGTTGACAGGTGTCCACGTTCAGGACAGTACATATATATACATATATATATATATATATATATATATATATATATATATATATATATATATATATATATATTATATTTTGATCTTTATATTTTATTTACACTTATTCATGCTGGTTAACTAGAGATTCATTGGATAGACCCCTAGTCTAATGATCCAATATCTTGATCGAGTCGATGATTGGTTTGACTCTGATAAGATTGTTTGAAAGTGTTACCAGATTCTCTGTTGGGCTTGACCTTTTTGATGTTTTGAAGCAATTCATTAACCTTGCAAGGATTTAATTCCTAAAAGTAGCTTGGCTTCACGATTTTCTGAGGATAAGTCGTGAACGGAAGAAAACCAATAACTATATTAATTGTCTCACTACTTATGTGTTGCCCACAATCATTAGAGAAGGAGATTAAAACGTGTCATTAGAAAGGCATCGACTGGCTCTTTCCTGCTTAGGAGTTTTATTAGTGAAGTGACCAATTCGTACACTCAATATTGCAGGCAGTCAGTGAAAAGAGATGTTTGTTGAGCAACGTGTGACGTAAATACTACATGCAATGGATGTTTCTTTCATTCCACAATTAAAGGCTGGGTAGGTTGCAACTACTCCATTCCTATTCCAGTGGCATCAATGATATAGAGACACTAAGCGAGCACATTTGCACTATTAAAGACACAGTCGTACTCACAATCACACAACCTAAACATAATGGATGAGCGTGACTGTGAGTCAGAACAAAACATATGCCTCAACTTGAATGCAACAACGTTTTTCTTTTTCTTTCCTTTTCTGTCCATTATTTTGGAATAAAGAAACATCCATTGCATATAGTCATTGTGTCACATGTTGCCCATTAGACGTGCCTTTTCTTCAAGTGCTAGCAATGTCATCAGTAGAAATTGGTTGCTTCACTAAAAAAACCTAAGAACAAGAAAGTCGGTCAATGAACTTCTAATGATGACATTTTGACCTCTGCTTTGCACATAACCGAAAACAGCACACAAGCAATGAGACAAGTAATATCTATTTTGTCTTCCAATCAGGATTCATCCTCAAAGAATCCTACAAGTTAAGGTATGTTCAGGGATTCAAATCCTCGCAAGATCATTGAATCGCTTTTGAACATCAGAAAGGTCCATTGAACCACTTGGCATAAAAAACATCTTTCAAGGGTGCATGGGTGAGCCTATCATCAAAGAATTTCTACCCAATTTTCATGTGCACATACAATCATGTAACAAATAAAACACACTTCAAAGTTGGATCCAAAAAACAATGGAGCACAACAGGAGCAGTTAGAGCATTAGTTTTAGCAGAATCCCACGAGCAAAAGTTCGTGCCTGGAAAATAGGAGCTGAGGAGCCAATAATGGTCAAACACGATCATAGGTAGTTATTTTAGGTGTTTTAGTGTAAATATGTGTTTGAGAACGTTTGAAAGAACTCAAACTAATCAATCAATACAATTATATTTTCCTATAGTTATTTTTCTTAGACAAATTTATTTCTTTAAGTTTTAAATTTCATTTCTTTATCTTTGTTCAAGTGGTTTTGTATTCCTTTTGCTTTCACCTTCAATTAAGTGTTTGCTTTAGTAACTTGAGAATCCTTATCCAGTTAAAAGGTAAATTTTCTCTTTTGACATTCAAATCACTTGATTCGAATTTTGGACTCGTTGGAGCAAAGTTAGTCAAATCACATTCGAGTAGCCATTGATCATTCACGCAACAACTGGTAATCATTATTTTAATTATGTTCTTTTTAATTAAATAACCTAAATTAAAAATAAGTTTACAGAATATCCTATATTAGATGTATAGTTATAACTTTTTTTTGGCTTAATTGTAAATTTTGCTACCAAAATTTTATTATTTTATAAATTTTATCACTAAAGTTTTATTTTCACAAATTTTATTTACTATTATTTTGAAAATTTTATCACTCAAGTTTTTTCACGAATTTTACCATCTAAGTTTTAACATTTTATAAATTTTATTATCCAAATTTTCAATTTTTGTGTAATTTATCATTATGTTGGTAATAAAATTATGTAAAAATTCATTTTTCTAGATTTTTGTATTTGGATTGTAGTTATAATTGATGCAGAAAAATGACTTTCTATATTAGTTGTAGTTATAATTAATGTAAAAGTCATTTAAAATCATTCATCTTTCATCAAAGGTAGTAAAACGCACAAAAATTGAAAACTTGAATAGAAAATTTGTGAAAATAAAACTTGGGTGATAAAGTTTATAATTGTGCTTTTATTTTGTACAAAAATCACTTTTTTTAAGTTTATAAATGAGACAAAGAAAATAAATTAATTTTCAAAATAAGTTTATCTAAACACACATTTAACTTATTAACTCTATGATTTTGAGTGAGAGAAGTGGTAAATAGAGTGGAGAACCAAATTAAATTTCAACATATGTAAAATGTGCTTTCTCATAAGAACACCTATTTTTATTTAAGATTAATAAGTACAACTATATATTATCAATCAAATGTATATATATAAATAAAATCATGTTGATTTCAAAATTTACTACAAATTAGTTATACGTTTATGCTTTGTTATTCAAGACGTCGGATATCACAGATGAGAAAACGCATGTTAGAGATAAAGCTTTGCAAACTTAACATAAAGTAACACACGGTCAATTTGTTTAATGGATCTCAAGCAAATATTCAGTGCATCGATGTAGCGGGTTTGTGTAAATATGACAAGTTTAGTTAAAACTTTCTAAGTATGCGGAATTGATGCTTCTTCCTTGTTTTACCTCCTACGGAAAAAGCCCTACATTGCTTGAGAACAAAGTAAAGGCATATAAAGGCAACGCTAATCAGCATTGGAATTAATTAATTAATCTACATACTCACCATCACAAATGACAGCAAACAACAATCTCGGACCAAGCTTTCTCCAAATTCCTTTCTTAATTTGACAAATGTACTTGGCATGCAGGCATTAAGGTTTCTGCTCCCGAAAAATCAAGTCACATTGAACAGTACTTGAAAATTGAAGCAACATAAAAAGCCAACTTGACCGAAAGAAGAGTGAGGAGAAAAAGGGGGGAAATATAAGAAGAAAAGAAAATCTTAAGGCAAATGATTAAGATAATCAATGCAACCTAATCAAAAGTTGTTTCTTTGTCGTGTTCCTTTTGCTTTTCATTAAAGCAAATAATATAATATATAATGTTTAGCTAAACCCCCCAACATATCATTTTCAATTCAACAAATCGAACCCTGTAATTGGCCAACAACTAGGCAATGTTTGCGGTGAGACAAAACACTTCAAAAATTTATTAATGTTACATAGATCTAGCTAGGGCTACATATTGCGTGTGCCTGTTTCTTTGTTTGATTTCTTTTCTACTAAAGAAATAAAGAACAAAAAAGAGTGAATATTTCTTGCCTGCTTATCCTATGGCTGGTTTTCTTGGAAACTATTGAGTGTTTTGTGAGGGGGAATTGAAGGGAAGAGGCAGTGGGGGACAAAAGAAGCTTCCGTGCTTTAGTACTTTGTTAGGGAGAGCTATAGGGAATTTTTTACGAGACCCAAAGCGGTGAATGGGATAGTAAACAGAACACAAAGGTGCTTGGAATGAAACTTCTAATGATTTACATGTGCATGGAAGAACGTGCATGCTTGACTGCTCAACTACCTTACGCTAATTAGAAAGAAAACACTGTATGTCAGTTATATATGTGAGAGTTGTTTCCTAAATCAATGTGAGTAGGCCATGCATGCATGCTTTGAAATACTAGCAATATCCCTTCCATGTGAAATGGAACATGTTTTTTTAAAAAAGTAACAATTACACTATTTGTTGTGTTAAAATAGTCAATCTTATTTAAAATATTCTTAATAAAAAATGAGTATAAATTATACATTAATTAAATAGTTCCATGAAATATTAATATATAAAGATATCATTAAAAAAACAAATAACCTTTTATTAATTTTTAAAAATAATAAATGTTTTGAAACAATTTAATGCTCCATGGTGACAAAAAATTTAAAATCTAGAAAGCAATATATTTTAAAAGAAAAATAAAATAAAAACAAAGGTGGGGTTCATTTGCTGATGCATCATCCTTCAGCTTTAAATGTTAAGACTCTTAACTTTGTGCACATAAAGATAGAAGCTTCCTCGATATGTGCACGCATGGAAGTGCGTTGTATTCTTCCTACCCTTTAGGCTTTATTAGCTTTTCTTCTTTCCCTCTCTCTCTCTCTTCTCTCTTTCTCACTCTGAGTACTACACTAGTGGAGTAAGGAAGCTTTCTTGCCAACTTGCAGGTGCATAAAAAAATTTCTCTGCAACCAATAAAGGTTGTGGCGCCACCCTTTTTTTAATCCTTGGGAAAGGGAAGCTTCATGGTCGATCATGGATCTATTCTCACATATCGCAGTCACATTGTAAATATCAGATAAAGAGAGACACAGAGGGAAATGGAGACAGGAAGAGGGTTTGTGCATGTGTGTGTGCTTGTGTGTATATGGGATTAATACTTCTTTTAAAGCAAGGATTAACACGCTGGAAGGTATGGCTACATATAGGGTCTTCATATATCTATGAAGAAAATGTAACAAAAGATTACTACACATTGTCTAAAGCAGCAGCAGCAGCAAAAGGATTGTCCCTCTTTTTCTTTTTTTTTTCCTTTCCTCTTTTGGTTTCATAAGAATTACTGAGTTAGTAAAATTTATGTGTAAAATGAACCCTAGAGGTTAGTTGCACTTGCACAGTTTCAAATTGTGGTTCCCATCTATTCTAAATTACTAATTTTAATAAGGTTTTGAAGGTTTATATGGCTATATTGCTAAACTGCATTGAATCAACTGCATTTACTTACAATTTTTTTTTTTTTTTATCTAGATTACAGGTATCGCTGAAAATATTTTTTTTGAGCCAGGTAAGATCATTGTAAGCAATTTGAAAATCTTTTTAATCATGAACTCTATAACCTTAATTTAAAACCAAAGTTGCTTAAAGGGTCATTTCTACTATAAGGATTGCACTGTTTACTAGTATTTACTTGTGTAACTAATAATAAAGGTAGACATTCTTATCCCCCCCCAAAAAAAGGTAGAAGTCTCCAAGTGAAATCTTCTGCGATAAGATGTACCCTTGTGTCTTGATCATCTTATTCCCACGGAATATAGAGCAGTAAAGAAGAGGAAAGATAGTGAAAGACAGATACTCTCTGTCGGCTTCAACTCATCCCCTTAGGAACTTCAAGAGAAAGGATCATCTGGCAGTGTACCTCTCTATACACTTGAAAATGACTTAGCATTTTAAAGTTGATTATTCTTCTCTCTTTTACCTTTCTCCTTCACTGCTCTATCTTTCTAAGTTCCGTGTTATATGTGCCTGGAGACCAAGATTTGTCTTTCTTTCATTAAAAAAATAAAATTAAAATACAACCTGTTTGTTTTGTTTTTTTTTCCAATTTTCCCGAGAGATTTGCTTCAATCATTGGATAACTAACTTGTATCAACTAACTTCAAATTATCAATGAATAACCGTTAAAAGGCTAATTGATGACTTATATGTAGCAAAGTCACCTTAAAAAACCCAAATAAGTCCAAACAGACATGAACCTCAAGTTAGAATTTTATCATACCAATAAACAACATAATTTAGTGGTATCTAATAATATAAGGGTTGAATTTACCCTTACCCTCCTTTTTTATTCTGTCAAAAAAATTATGAGATTTTATCTTTGTCTGATAATTAAGAAAAGCATTAGTTTTATACTTATATTACTTAATAATTTTACTCGTATTGCCATTTCAATTTTTTTCTTTAGTTTTATTAATTATTATCCCTCTCTCTGTGAAATTAAATCTCATAGTATCAATGTACCAGTAAATCGCTTCCATGATATGATTTGTTTGCCACAGTTGATTATTAACAGAGCTGGATGCAACTTTGTGAAACTTTTCTCTAAGAATATTAAGGCACCACGTGTCACCTCTCAAAACAAAGAAAAAGTATACTAGGGGGAAAAATTGCTTAATAGTGACGCATAGAATGTTTCATAAATGATGTCAGACTAAAAATAATTAAAAGTGGGTCCAGGAAGGAATAAGATACAAAGAGAAAAACCATATTAATGTGATAAAAAGAAGAAAAGATTGCTTGCATCCAAGTTTTCTCATCGATCCGAACAATACATGCAGATCTAACAGTGATCATCAGCACAAGCAGAGATCAATTAATAAAATTGTTAACAAAGTTCAACATTAAACAAGTCATTAAAGCAATGGAACATTGCTAAATGTAAAAGCTACAAGTGAGAATGCTCACATTCAAGCACAATAATACGTGCTTTAATTATATTTGTCAGAATTAAGACTTTGGTTTAATTTGCCATGTAAAGGCATTATACCACATAACAGTACTTGACGAGGGGGGAAATAACCCTCGTAAGAACTGCTAATTTCCAAGACCAAATTCAAAAACCCTAGATATGGTACTACTATTAAGAGAGTTTCACATGATCAAGTCATCAATTACACATAACATAGCCAAATGATCTAATTAATTAAAAACTATGATATTCACCCAAATGGTGAGCCTCTACCTTGTGCCATGGTACCAGTGCTGATCATAGGGCTCATCCTTTCAGGCTGAAGAGGTGCTCTTCTTGGTGAAGGCCTTTCAAGCTTCATAGATGATGCATCAAACTTTTTCTCTTCACTCTGAAGCACAGGTTTTGAGTCATAGATCTCTGACATGGGATCAATGTCAGTGCTAGCTCCTCTATCCAATGATCCTGGTGGTGCAATCTGAATCTGGTCACCTTTGAAAGGGTCATCTTGAGGGCCAAGGCATGATGATGCTGGCCCTCCCAAATCTTGAAGCCTTAGATCATCACTCCAAATCAAAGGGTTCTTACCACTCCCACTATAAGGGTTATTGGACCTCTTCTTCCCCAAACACAAGCTCTCATTGATTGGCATGAAACCATGATCAAGGGATGGCTTCTCCATGTTCTGCTGAAGGTCAATTTGGTTACCTCCATAAATGTTCTCAAGGTCTTGGAATGAAGAAAAACCAAGAGGGGAACCAAACTCCTTCATCACTACTCCCATGTCAGGGATTCCTTGATGATGAGGTACAATAGCACTCTTTAAGTTAGTTGCTGCAGATGCCATGTTTTCACCAGCAAGGGTTTGATAAGCCTTCTCCAATATGCTTTGCATGTATTTCCCTTGAGCCTCAATCCTTAGCTGAAGGTGTTTTTGAACCTGCCATATAGATACACCTAAATCCATGTAGGGACTTGGAGTGGCACAAATAGTGCTAGTTTGGAGGGAATAATTAATAATGAATTATTTTTCAAAAAAAAATCTTAGGAAAAATAAACTATTATTTCCTCAAAACAATTTGAACCAAACATGCACCTATTTGAGCATTAATTATGCAAGGATAGTAGTAGTGTTTTAATTACCTCAAGTTGTTCATGAAGTCTTCTCTGCACCTCTATTTGCATCCTAATCGCATCAACCATGTGTGAGTTACTGTTTCATACAGTGTTCACACACACATATTCCACAAAAATACCCGAATTCCCCCCACGTCCCAGCAAAGAATCAAAAGAAAAACTTAGGCTAGAATTGAGAAGGTGGAAAATATTTTCAAAATCGTTTGCATGCAAGTTTGTTTCAACAGATTTAGATGAAGAAAGTGAGGCATACTCATTCATGTTGCGGCCAATCATGGCAGAAGAGGAAGCAGTGTTTCGCTGCAGTTCTAAAGCCGAAGCTGCATGTCAGTGCAAAAAGATTTTGTCAATATAAAAAGAACTATCATGAAGTGTAAAGATCAGAAAAGTTCAAAGGCAAAAAAAAAAACATTGAGGAACCCTAGAAAGAAGAGTCACCTCTCATACCATCCTTAATCGAGTGATCATTGAAATCCTTGTGGGGCTGCTTGCCAAGCCTAAATTTCTAAATGCAGATAACAAATGAAAAAATAAATAAAGATAAAGGAAAAAACAAAAAGAAGGAGAGACATCAAGCCAACACGAGAGACATTGGCAGTGTCGCAAAAGTGTTTCTAAAACATAAAGCAAAATCAAAAGCATGAAAGAAATATGGATTTGTATTAATCAAACCTGGAGGTGGCTCTTGAGGTGGTAAAGGGTGAGACCCTTCACACCCATAACCCTCATGATGGTTTTAGGAGTGGCCTCTGCAAATCCAAAAAAGAGAAAAAGATGATTAATCAAAAGATCATAATATCATCCAACATAGACATATGTCTAATACAATAATTTTTGGTCTACAAGAACGTCTGTCTTGACAATAACTAAAAAATCATTGTATAAGATAACAATATACAACAGTTTTATATATTATTGACGTAGTCTAGAAAATTTTTCTTTTCTCTTTGGTAAGAAACCACATGTATCGTCTTTGTGAGGCAATTCTGGTCGAACCAAATAAGAACACTATGATATGCGCATATATAAAAATTAATTAGTAATAAAAAAATGAAGAGAATCGAAGAAGGGGGGAAAGAAAAGTACTATCAGGCCCTCCAAGCTGAGTAACAGCATCAACAAAGCGTTCATGGAGCTCAACAGTCCAACGGAGGCGAGGTTTAGGGTCAGTGGTGAGGACAAGACCCGAGTCTCCTTGAACACACATGGGTCTGTCATGGGAATTCATAGTAGAGGGCTTCTTGGGAGGGAACATTCTCTCCATCTCTCACTTTCTCTCTCTCTGATGAGAGGCTCTGAGTGAGGAATACCAAAGAGATTCAAGAACAAATGCGATGCAAAATAGGGGGAGGAATAGGGTGCGTTTTGAAGAAGAGAGAGGGGTGTGTGAACGGCTTTGGTTACCTCCTCAGGTATAAAGCACAATGGAAGGAGCTAGCAGCATTACTTAAAAGAATGTATTCAATATGTGAAATTTATTTTAAAAATAAAAAATAAAAAAATAAAGCTACCCTATTATTCCAACATGCAGACCTTCCTTTGTCAAAAGACACCTCACTCCCTAGCTCCTTCCCTCTTTCTCTCTCTTTCTCCCTTTCTCTTTCTTTAACATTCCAACCTTGATTACTATATTGAGCACGTATAGTTTATTACATTCCAAAGAGAGATACCCTTTTATTAAATTTAGTGTGCATAGATATATAGATAGCTTTTTTGGGCATCATGAGGGAGACCCTGATCATGCAATGATAATGATGGACAATATTATGGAGTGCAATTTTTGGTCTACTATCTCTTATACTATATGAAATATATTGAACAATGTTGTTTTGCTCGATGCATTATGGACATAATCTCACATCTGGCTGTTTATGTATGCATGGGGGCATTTCGTGGTACGACACCCTTTTTAGCATAATTATTAGTACGAACCCATCTATGGCCTATCAGCTACATTGGTAATAATAGAAAGCATTGGCTTTATGTCATTACCAAGAAAAAGTTTTCAATCATATATTTGACAGAATTTTTTGTATTTTAGGGATTGATCTACGCAGTAAGCACATACGAATATGATTCACCGGGATCGCGCGGTTACCTGATTAACGACTCGTTATCTGAAAAATTAATTTGATATTTTCTGATTAATGTTGCAGGGAATTAAACAAGATCTATAAAACTAAATGACTTGTAGTGCATATATAGTTTATAACTTTATATACATCATAATATTCTGGTAGCATGAAATGTGATGGAACCGTATTAATGAACAACGTTAATGGTACCAAATATTGATTTTCTCAAGTGTGCTAACAACATAATTCAATTACTAAAAATTATAAAATCATAAGTAAAATTTTTAAATAAAGTGTAAGAGATCTAGATAAATTTATATTCTTTATAAATCTTAACTAATAATAAAGAGTGTGCTTAAAAGATATATGAGAGACTGGCGACATAATAAATATTTGTTCAGCCGATGTATTCCACCTATGATATATCTATGCCCAATCTTTAACTAAGAGGAATAAGTACAACTCTATCCTCGACTAAATAATAATGAATAGCTCCGTAATACCCGAATAATAATCTATACTTGATTACCCACTTCGATCCATTGAAGACTTTTGTTTCTTTTCCTCTTGAGGACTTTTATATTGTTTGCAAAAGCTTAAGATCGAATCGTGAATCAAGATGCTCAAAATTCAAGCCACGATTACTCATTCACTGATCAATATCTGGTAAGGATTCGTGAACTATTTAGTTTGATAGATACTCTTCTATGCTAGCTAATAGAATTCATTGTAAAAGCAAAGAAACGAAAAGAATGAAAATGCAAAGACAGTAAAAACCATTTTAACTTTTTGCTTTTTGAAGACCCATGTTTCAAATTTTAAAATTCATGTTAATGTGTCTAACATCGATTAATGATTCTTACCAAACTCAAGAAAATTTGTGTTTTTATACAATAAATTAATTTGTACAACAAAGATAGAAATAAGAAAGTGCTTAGCTACTTGTCTGTACACTTAGACTCTGTATAACTTGCTCAGTTTTTTTTTATAGGCAAATTAAAGTGTTTTTATTAAGAGCAATCTGTAACACAAGCTGTGTACAGATATCTTTACAATACAAGTATAAAAGTTCAGTGCAAAAGCTACGTAACTTGCTCAATATGTTATTTTGATCACATCTTGTGTCAAATTTCAAACTGTTATATTAATATACTTTTTTGCAATGAAAAAAAGAAAAAGATAGAAATAAGAAAAGAAAAGAAAAGAAAAGAGAAAATATATGATAAGAAAGATAAAGGTAAAAATAGAATTGCAAGAAATACTATATGAATACCATAACTCAACTCCAAATTGCTTAAATTTAATTATTTAGCTGCATATTGTGGTTTCCCTCCTAGCTCATAGTTTACAAACTCATGATCCTATCTACTTCAAATATAGAAAAAATTTGGTCAGCCAAAGAAAAATATTTATTCACAAAGGTGCCAGAAGTACAATTGTGTAACCAAGTTACTCATAAGATAGGAAGAACTATTCCTATCTCTTTCATAACTCAGTACACCCAATAGAACACAAATATACTCCAGTTTTGCAAATTTAAGCCCTGCCAAACTGAAAACAAAAAATCCATCCAAGAATTCTTCAGCTATATTCACTATATTGTGTATGCGATACCCTTCCCAACACAACAGTAGCAACTAATCAAAATTCCTTTTCATCTATAAAATGCAGCTATATATTGAGACAAACTGACTCAAATACAATTACCTCCCATATTAGAAGATAAAGTTCACATACGTACTCAAATTAACACATGCTCTTGTTATTTTTAAACTAAAAAAATTATCCTGTTATACCGATTAAATGTTGAGTGCAACTTGGAAATATGTAATGGATGACATGATTAGGTAAAATGTATTAATAAGACAATCAAAACTAATTTGTGTGAAATGAAGGAGTTAAAAAATGCGATGCTATTCTGGGTTTTGATTTTACTAGAGTTGAATGATATATACTCTAAATCTCATTGACAAACTACATGGAAGGTCATTTTTACAAATATCAAAGTTCATAATTTTCTCAATAAATATTGATCGAATTGTCAGTTTGTTGTAAACTTTATATAATTTTTATTTTTGGTTAATCTAAGCATACCCCAACCCGAAATTAAGAACCAATCTCTCGAAGTATATTGAGATATATTTCGTGTACCATATATAGAAAAGGTTATTATGAACAAGCTGTTTTTTTAGATGCGATAAAAAGTTTACATGCACAAGCTAGACAAGCAAATTAGTAGTCTTGCATAGTTATACGGAATGAAGCTAGACAATCTAAAAGATGTTGAAAATGATTTTTAGAAGATTAGGATGCTTTTAAATTTTCTTTTATCAGCGAATGTAAGAATTTTGTATACGATATTAATAGTAGCTAGCTATGTTTTAAGGTGAAAGCTTTCACTTTTTTTTTTCTTTCTTACGTTAAGATTCCCTTTCCGTATTGAGTGAAAATACTTAATTAATTATATACCAAGTGTACAGAGCAATCCTTTTAACATATAAATTAAGTTAAACTTAACACATTTATAAATCCTGAAAACCACAATCACTGATAGTTGTGCCAGATAAAAGATGACACACTTCCGTGAATTAATTTATCTAATACATAAAATTTAACTAGAAACTGTATATAATAATCAAATTATAATAGTGCCTATTAATTCTATTTCTCTACGAGCAATTCTATAGTTGCATTAATTGTGCCATCCTTATCCCAGTTTACACAAATTTTCCTATAAAACACAAATGTACAAAATTAAAAAACAGTATCTAAAAGATGACCTGGAAGTGATCATGAGTATACATTTGTATCTATGTTCTTTTCCACAAGCGTGCATGGACTTTTGGATGTAGAATATAGCTTTTAGCTTCTGCACTTCCACATAATAAAGCAATCAATTTTCAAAATTTCAATTGGATAATTACTTCAGTTTTTCTGTGAACTCGGGCAAAAGATGATTCTTTAATAACTCCAAGATGTAAAACATTTTTTTTAAAAATATGTCTCAATAGTCAATTGTAAGCAGTGAAAGATATAAATTATTTTGAAGTTAACTATTTTCCTTTTGTGTTTTATAAACATGAACTTGCAAATTCTTTTTTGATCGATATATGCTTTATACACAATAAACGTTTTTGACACCAAATGGATTTCAAATTTTAGACAGATATATAGGTCTCACTCAAGATAAGTGTTCATAATTCTTTTCAAAATAAAGAGAATGAAGTCAAAATTTAACAAAACCAAATTGCATGTGGTGTAACCACGATGAGAAAGCACAAACAAACAACGTAATATGGAACCCAACTTTAGGGTCTGTGGTTGGTAATATTTGAGGACGTAAACATCAATGCATAAGGATATTATTGCTATGTGGAGCTTTTGACGAGAGGAGTGGGGGACCTTAGCTTCTAATTCTGTAAAGCATTTAGAGTTCATAACCTTATCACTTTCGTGAAATTGAAGATTTTCCTTCCATATATATTCATCTGTTGTCATTAGAAATATATATTGTCACGGATCAATAATATTTCAAAAGCTAAAGGTGTCAAATAAATAAATATGAATAGTTTTATATTAAGGGTTACACATAAGGCTAAAATATAAGAGTTGGATAAACCTAAGATAGAATTAAAATATGACAAACTCTTATATTATTCAATGTTTAATGTACACAAGATAATATCTATCTTAGATTGTATACATGTTATACTATTATAAAAATTAACAAGAAACTCAATGACACATTAACATAAATATTGTTTAATAATTATTGTAATATTATAATAACAATTCTTAAATAATTGATCTAATTTTGCTATAATATAATATTTATAATTTTTATTATATTTAATATTACTTTTACAAATTTAAAAATATTTGAATAAATAGTTTAATTTTTATTATTTTAATTAATAATATATTTCACATTTACATGTTAAAGTTATTACAAATATATATAATATAAGATAATAAGAGAGAGAGAGAGAGAAGTATTTTAACTGGTGTAAAACACAAGCTAAATATTTTTTTATATAACTCAAATTTATAATAAGTAAATGTTTTAAATATATAAATTATATTATAATTAAAATTTGTAATAAATAATTTTTAATATATAAATTATATTTTAGATTGTCATTAAATAATTTAAATTGTGATATGAAATTATTTTAACTATTTAATAATTTATTTTTAAAAAATTATTAAAATTTAATTTGAAAATAAATATGAAAAGATATATTAAAAAATAAATATGATTAAGAAAAATCAAATATACGGATAAGGACGAAAATAAACTAGGCAAACTAAGACATATTTTTAAATTTACTCAACCTATTTAAAAGTTTCAAGGCCAATGTTTGACCTAACATGTGCTTTTATTTTAGGTCTGGTCAATTAACTTTACTTAAAGACCTATTTTATATTAAAATTTTAATATAAGTATGATATATCCTGAAACATTAGTTGACTATTAGTCAAAGTGAAAGGAAAATGTATGTAAAATAAACAACAAACTATGAAAATTAAAATTACTATATCCAAGACTTAAGAGAGGTTTGTCAGTTTGGCAAATAATAGTAACAATGATGGTAATATTTATATAGAAATTTACTTAAATGGTTTAACCTGATAGTTTTAAAAGACTTTTTAAATAGTTTAAGATCTCACATTTTTAACTAATTAATTAATAGTTCTTACGAATGTCCTGGCTTAGTTATTTCTAAAAAAGTCTGACAAAGGCCAAACTAAAATGGGAGTGATTTGATATAGTCAAGAAAGATTTTTTTTTTTATCTAATTGTTAAATCATATTTTTTAAAAAAAGGAATTGTTAAATCAAATTAAATTTAAAACTAAAATTAAGAATATATTTGAAAGAAATAAAAAATTATGAGATAACATTAAATGTTCAATATGAGATTTGGATAAGACACATTTCTCAATAAAAGTGATAATAACTCCTAAAATTATTCTCATTCTTGGAAAACTCTTTTAAACACTTTTATTCAATATAGCTAATCTGATTTTATATAAAGAGCATATTGTAACATATAGTGAAATGATATTTCTTATATACAAAAATAATCAAGGTTTAATGTTATACGTTGGATCACTCGACCCTTATAAAAACTCAAATGATCTGCGTATTTTAATATTAACTATTCATATTTAGATTTAGGTTTAAATTTTGATTTTCTTATTTTATTTTGTTTAATCCATAATTTTAATCCTTTCATTTTAAAATTAAGACATTTAATTCTTTTATTTTAAAAATATTATGATAATATTTTAGTCATCTTATTTTAAAATAAAGACATTTATTTTTCCTATTTTTAAAAATTCATAATTTTAGTCAAATTATCAATTTTATTTAATGAATCCTAAACCTAACATATTCAAGTTGCGATTAAGAAATAATTTAATTAATAAAAAATTAAGAAATAAAACATAAATAAAATTAAATATTAAATCAAAATTTTAGATTTTCTAAAATACGAAAATCAAAATTGTAATTTTTTTAAAACATGGGAATAAATCAAATATTTGTATTTTGATGAAATAAGAAACCAAAATTTTAAAATTTTTTTAATAATAAAATCAAATGTCTTAATTTTAAAATAGATAAATTAAAATTACAAATTAAATAAAATATGCGAACCAAAATTACATCTAAACCTTAAAGTTAATAATAAATATTTATTAATCTCACTCTCACATAAAGCATTATTCTATGAGAAATTACGTCCATACATATTGTTTCTTAATAAAGGCTCCTCATACGCTAAAAAATACACTAAAATAATAAAATAAGATATATGAATAAGATAATCATATTCTGTAGATACATGCAAACACCAAAATAATATGATCTCCACTTTGCTGAGTTTTTTAGGCTTTATTTTATTTGTAATAAAAATAATAATAACACGTTCTATTCATCCAAATCAAACGAGAATAAATGCTTTCTTCTTTGACGATCAAAGGAAGATTCCTGTCCAAAATGTGTAAATTAAATAGAGTGTGCATGATACACAACATGTTTCATTTATAATTGGGTTAAATATATTTTTCTCCTTACAATTTGATGTTTTTTTTAATAAAAAATCATTTTATTTCTTGTAAAATATATTTGCTTTATTTTTCTTTTTTAAAGTGTTTTAGATAATTAATACTCTTAAAAGTAAAAAAAATAAAGTGTTTTAAATAATAAAAAAGTTATCTAAAATACTTTTAAGGATAAAAAATAAAATAAACACGTTTTACAAAAACTAAAAAAAAATGTTAAATTATAGGAAAAAAATATTTAAGTAGTTATAATTTATCAACCCTCATTTTATTGAAAATTGTCATATTTTGCATGGTCGGTCCCACCATTAGTAAACATTGACCATCCCTCACTTAACAAGCCATTAAACCCAATCCATGATTCCCAAGTGGATAGTAAATCTGAGGAGACAACGGAAACCTAGATGATTAAGACTCTGCAATGCCTTCTATTATATTCCTCTCCTTCATACTTTATATTATTCGAAAGCTAATTCATTTGTAATTTGGCAACAGTCCATTCATCTGTATACTACTATAAATGAAGTCTTCTCATCTCACGAAATAGCCTTGTAGTTAAGTGACAATTTACTTAGCCGTATTAATTAGGTGAGGATTCGAATTTCTGAAATAGCACATTTTCCACCTACATCTCAATATAGACATCTTGTATCATACAGGGTTTTTTGTTTAGGGTTATTCTAAACCTAACTAATAATGATAAAAAAGAGTCTTCATGAACACAATAATTATTTAGTAAATTACTTCATGAACACAATAGTAATTATTAAGTTAATACTTCAACCTCTCTTCTATTTTACATTTTGCACAGAATTCCCTCTATTTTTAAAATTTAAACAAAAATTTCTTTTAGTTTATAAATATACATTTAAATCCAAAATATTTACTTTTCATAAAATTGACAAAATTAGTATTTCTATTATGAATTTTGTCCCATTATACAAAATCGTTCTATTTGTCAATATATCTGCATTAATTACACCAAATCCCTTTTATTTTAATTATAAATAAAATACAGTTAAATTATTCTTCTAGTGTTTTTTTTTTTACAAAAGCAGCAACAAAGTTATAAATAAAATACAGTTAAATCGTTCTATTTGTTCAAACTATTCAACCTACCCAAATTCTTCAATTACAATAAAATTTTGAAATTCTCCATATTTTATCAGTATCATTTTACTATCTATTCAACCGTTCTCAAATATATCCACTATTTTTTTTACAGTCCCTCCCTTTTCTATTTAATCCCTATTCTCTCTTCCTGTGTCATTTTAATTTTATTTTATAAAGTGTGGAGAGGCACTCTTCCCCTAGCTAGCTAGTATGAACAATGTTTGTGAAATGAAAAGGATTTTACGTAATTAATTAAAACACGTATCAAGGTTGTTTTTTTATAACTTTAATTAGATAAATATTTATAGTTTAACTGTTATATTTATAAAATAAAAGAGCTTTGTATAGGTTTCACAAATATAAATAATTTTGTGTAAGAAATGTAAAAAAAGAAGGAAAATAAGAATCATCGATTCATAATTATTTCTACTCACTTCGTCATTGTGTAAATAAATCTAATTTGTACCTAATACCGTTTGCATTATGGGTGTTATTATTGGAAGTAAAAACATAATCTTAAAAAATAGAAAATTTAATAGGAATAAGAAGAAAAAGTTTGTCCAATTGCAAAGTCATTAGATTATATAAAAATTATTCATTAGACTCTACTGATATTCAATTTAAATATATATTATTCAAGTACATAATTCATAGTAAAATAGGTAAATACATGTATTTCTTTTGATGTTCATGAAAGATATTACTAGTTGACAATTATATTAATCCCTTTTTAATTTGAAAATTATTTAAAATAATTTTTTTCTTTTTCAACAAAATCTTATCATATGTACCATCAAAATCAAATCTCAATTTATACTACTTAGTATTCTTAAGAAAGAAGTTGTATCATTAATTTGTGTGATTTTTTAGGACAACTAATATGTAACTGTTAAAACAACCAATACGCGCTGGTCTCATTGTGAAAATGTTAAGATCATTTTAAGTATAGAATTTTGTTTGATCCAAAATTTATGTATGGTGAAAGAGTTATCCATTTTATTCACTTAACATATATCAGAGATTTTTTAGGATATATATATATATATATATATATATATATATATATATATATATATATATCCAAAAAGAGATTATAAAGTATCTACTATCTAGGGATGTTTTTATGAATATATACACAAATTAATATTAAGAGGATCTAATTCAATTAGTGTGTGAATGTTATAAATTTATTATTATTGTATTTAATTTTACAGATAAAAAAAATACAAATCAATTATTGTGATGGGACACCTTTGGTTATGAGTTGGGTTAGATTTAAAATTACATAAAATTGAAAATTTCAAAGAAGTGGTTTTGACTGTCTCAACTCGAATAACAAACTCGGCCAACCTTTAATTTGTTCTTTTCTTCTTTTATTTTTGAAAGATATAATGCCGTATTTATTTCAAAGCCAATCCAACTCAACTTGTAGTGAACGCATATAATTAAATTATCCGTTTTAAGTGGACTCTTCTTGAATACTAATATCATAGTCGTTATATGCTTTTGTGATTTAACCAAGCAAAGCAAGGGGCCATGATCACTTTTCGCTTGTTGTGTTTAAAAAGTTAGAAAACTCGGTGGGAAAAGTGGGTTGGGTTTAGTGTTCTAAGGCCCTGTTTGCTTGAGTTTCAAGCATCCTTATGGGCTACAAATGAATATATTCCCCATATGAATATATTCCCTTGCTAAGGTGAAGTTATGGGCCCCATCTTTATGTGAAATTCCAATACTTTTTACAAAGTCTCCCTATCACCTCTTCATCAATCTCTCACATTCCCTACTCGTTGAGGTCTTTATTGTGAGAGTCATGAAATGTTTGTTTTTTCTAATGATATTGATAGAAATTAGCTTTTGTTAGAAATAGTGATTATTAATTTTTGTTAGGAATCCTAAAAATATATATAAGGTGAGTATTTTATTTTTCTTTTAAAATTTATTTTATACTTAATGATCAATTAGGATTTAAATCCTGGATCACTTGGTTAAAGAATATGAGTTGTTATCATTTGTGTCAACCATTATTGGTGTGATGAAATAGAGTAAGTTGGGAGCACGCTCCTATTAAATCTCTTGTTATTTTATTTTTATCATATTCCTTTCGGAATTTAATGTTTTGGTTCGGTCAAAATATTTATGTCATCAAATTTAATGTTATTGAGTTTTGATTCATTTAAAATGTTTGTCTTATCAAAGGGTACATGAGTAGGTTAAATTTCTCTATAGTGTTTCTTTAATTACAAATCCTTAAAAAAAAGAATATAAATACTTTGACTAAAATATGTACTAACTAAATTTCATTTTAATCTTCCAAAAACTTTTTGGTAGTCCTCATAAATTTTAAAATTTTTAAATGCTTTATATTAACATAATGTGATATGTATTTATGCATATTTTGTTAATGGTCATTCTGAAGTGAATGTGACAAAATATTTAAATATATATCAGGTCATCAATAATAAGTAATGGATCTTATTTTGAAAAAAAAAAATAGATTTTTGAGAATTAAAACTAATAAAAAGTTTAGAAGACTAAACCTAAATTTAACTAATGTTTAATGGAACTAAAAATATGTTTTAAAAAGGAAATATAAATATTAAATCAACTGCTTAATTTAATCGAGTTAAATATTTGAGAACATATAACATGAATTAAAAAAACCTTTAGGTTACTATTAAATCCCTCTTTATTTGAATTGAAGTTGAATTATTTAGTAATTAATTTTGTTTATAAACTTAAGAAGGAGAAATCTTGTATCCTCCAAATTTTTTGCATGAAACTGACGAATTGTGTAGCTTCCAGTCACAATATAAATTATCTTTTATCATTATTAGCCCGTGATGTATGATCATGGGTGAATTTCATTGATAAACAAGTTCATCAAAATTTAAAAACTGATCGGAAACTCCGCATATATAGGAGGCTAGATTGGTAACATAGCAATGCAATCTCGTACCAATTTCCCAAGGTTCATAGTATTTACAATCACTTTGGTTGAATTGCACTCGAGAGCCTACTAAAAAAATGTAGATACGCAAGTTTGGTAAAATTACAAGAACGTATGAAGCAAAAAGTAAGGATGGGTGGAACACATACACACCACACATAAATAAAAAAAGGATATAGCATATAAATTAAATTTGACACCTATAATTAAAATAAGGGAAGTGCATTTTAGAAGATAAAATATATTGATCATCATTAATTAAAAATCAACGGATACATACATATATATATATATATATATATATAGTAAATTATTATAATTTTTAACTATTGATTTTTTTAATCAGTATTTTTTTAAGGCTTTAATCAAATATTTTCACCACAATTGTGAGTATATACATCTTTCACCATAAAAGAATCAAATCTACATATACATGCCTTCCTTTGAGGTTATGATTAATGTAAGTGATGAAAATAAAAATCCATATGGGAATGCATTGTTTATGTTATCAAGCCTCCGATAGAAAAGTGAGAAAGAGAAAAATAATATTAAGAAAAGTGACATTACATTAATTCAATTGTCATAATCGGGGCTTTTAAACCTAAAAAGTAGTCAAATGAACTTGGATTGGATGGTGGATGGTGGATGGTATCCCAAGTAAGACAGAACCACGTGGTGGGGTTAACAGTAAGATGCATAGAGTTGTGCTGCGATACCATTGATCATGTGGCTCGTTAAGTGATTCTGGAGTCATCATCATCTCTAGCGAAAACGAGTTAAGACTTCAAAATCTAGCTAGTTAATTCATTTATACCATATAAAACAATATACTAAGGCCACTAAAATGGTTAACAAATATGATTTCAAAAATCAATGTTTGACAAATCATCTAAAACGATTCCTTTTCCATAACTTAAATTCTCTTGTTTAATATACATAAAAAAATGTCATTACTTATGAATAGACGTGACAATAAGCAAATTTTGCTCTCCCTTTTCAGATTCGCCACCATCCTGTCAAGAAGGAAAAAATAAGTATCCAACTCTACCTTTACTAAAAATTAGGAAAACTCGTCCTACTCTCGTTCCTAAATTTAATTTTTGCCCATTATTTAGATTAGAAAATTTGTTTTAATTTTTCTGATCGATAATTTTTTTCAAAAAACTTTATCAAATGCATTTTAAATCGAATGAATAATATAATATAAAGATAAAGATAAGATAGTCTAATGATTATACATTATAAAAAAAAAAAACTTTACACTATCAACAATTAGAAATCATTGTTCTATAATATCAAGGCCGTGTCTAGACATTTTAAGGCTTTAGGAAAAATTATATATAAAGATTAATTAATATAATTTGTTAAATTTCATTTTTTATCAATTACAAAATTATTAGTCAGAGTTATATAATTAATTATTTCTAACATTTTAATTGTTATCAATACATAAAACGAAAAAAAACTCAATTATTCTTAAATCTTAATTATAACATAGTTAATATAAAATAAGTTTTGAGTCATTTAAAATTAAAAATTGTTATATAAAATATACAATTTATATTTTTAAATATTATACTTTTATTTATTATTTATTTTTAATTATTTAAAATAATCAAGACACTATTAATCAATTAATTAATAATATTATTACTGTGAAAATTTATATTTTAATTTATTACATTATCGTGATGATTCGGTAATCTCTACATTTTAAAAATAGAATCAATGACTTTTTGTATTTTTATAAAAGTAAAATTTTAATTATAATTAGTTAACCTACAAAGATTTTATAAATATTATATAACTTTGAT
The DNA here is from genome assembly GCF_004193775.1 of Glycine soja. Classification (NCBI taxonomy): domain Eukaryota; kingdom Viridiplantae; phylum Streptophyta; class Magnoliopsida; order Fabales; family Fabaceae; genus Glycine; species Glycine soja. The sequence continues at coordinate 12,928,702 of NC_041009.1, read as the reverse complement.
TTCTCATTATTCTTGGAGATACATAGGAGGAAAGGAACTATTGTTGTAAAGTTTTAAAAAAAAATATGATTTAATTTGTATCAATATGTCATTAATTCATGTAAAATTAGACTTAAATCTATTAAAATAAGATTTTGAATTTAAGTCTTATGATGAGAAAAAATATAATCGAAATAAAATATTCTATTAAATATAAAAAGTCAGACTAGATATTTCAAACTAATATCGTAATTAAATAAAAAATAGATTGAGGTAGGATTAAGAGAAGTATTTTGCTATTAATAATCTGTGACGTGGGCTCATGAATTTAGTAACCAACCCAAAAGGCATGGCTTTTCTCTTTTCAGCCCAAAAATGAATGAATATTGAGCCATTTCCATTATCATTTAGGCCCATATTAGTGTTACCTGTTCCCTGATGATACTCAATATATGGGCCGTCAAAGGACACCGACTTTGAGTCATTTCCTTCCAAATTGATCCTTTATTTACCTAAAATTTCGGGTCTTCGTCTTTTGAAGATATCTAACTATGCATGTATTTGCCGAAAAGCAAAAGTTACAACCTGAAAAGATTTTAATCAAATACTTTATAAAATTCGTATGTGACTAGGCTTCTGTACAGGATTTCGATCTAACACTTAAGTTAGGTTTAACCCTATGTATTGCAAGCTGTGTCTGCAGAACTTTCCCTCATTTCAACAACTTTATTTGTATTCTTGACTTTAACTTTTTTAAAGATATTTTATCTACTATACCAAATTAACAAACATTGATTCACTTGTTACGATAAAATTGTTTATAAGATAGTACATTCCATATCCGTAGTGTAGATTCGGAAAACATAAATCAACTGCAAGGAAAAAGACATTTTAATTATCAAATTGCTATGCCTGATAAACGAAACTGATTTTACTATATGCTTAACAAGTTTTCTTAGAAAGTGTTTGTTTTAAGTACATAAATTAAAGAAAAAATGTGTAAGAAACAATACTTTTCTCATTGTAGATTTGGGATGTTATACAATTAAGTGAGTGACTTTTCATGAGAATATGAAATCATAATAAAGAAATACTTTATCAAAGTGAGTGAATCACTACTTCTCATTGATCGAATGATACTTTTTCAATTTTGTTTTTGATCTGGAAACTTTATGAACGTTATAGAGAGCAGATCATGAGGAAATACTTTTTTGTAATAAAGTAACAAGATTCATTAAAAGAAATGGAGTGACTTCTAATTTACATACAAAAAAATAAATCTTTAATCAATATGCACAATAATATGTGATTCTATCAATTTCAAGTGCTAATTGTTTTTTAGAATATTTTTTTTATAATTTAAATAGATCTTAGGAGATTTTTTGGAGGGGAGGTGGCGGGAATGAAGAGATTAAATTTGTTCATAATAATGTTTTTCTCACTGTCCAATATATGGGATTTAATTTTTAACTTAGGATTCACCCTGTACTAGCTCCCACCTACCAAACTTTTTGTTGTTTTCCATTTTTATCAATATTAGTTAATCTTTAAAATAACCATATGACTTTTCTACACCAGCTATAGGAAAAGAATGATATGGCAACCCTAATTTTCATTTTTTCTACATCAATTTCGTACCTTTGTCTCCTCTATGCAAGCTATGTGTAGTACTGGGATTAGTATCGATCCTCTGCAGTTGATAAAAAGAAAAATGATAAGTGTAGATCCAGATTCGGAGTGGGGAAGGAAGGAAAAAAGAAGCTGAGAGAAAAAAATGAAAACAGAAAAGGAGAACATGTAATAAATGATTGTTGAATAATAAAGAGAGAGATAGGGAAAAAAATAGACTGAAAGTGAGATAAAAGAAAAAGTGATAGTTATGTATTTTTCTTTAAAAAAAAAATGTCCACGTTCCTGTGGTTATTTTTTATTTATTTTACTGAATGGTCTGGGTAAATTAAACATTGATAATTTTAAAACAAAATTTTATAATGATTTTAATGCCTTGACGTACATGAAATGTACCTTATGCAATTTACTTGAAAGATTTGAATTTTTACTTTTCAAGTAATTGTGTAATTTTGACATTTCATGTTCCTATTGTGTCAGTTGGACCTTCTCAGCATTCAGAAAAAAATAAAAAAAAAAATTGGACATTCTCAGATTTTCTTCCATTTAAAATCAAGTCATGCTATTGTAATTTCATTTGTCAAAACATTTCTTTTGTTGTTTATTTTTTTTCATAAAAACAATTATTTATCTATAAACATTGTGATCATGAGCACACAATCAATGCAGCTGATGAAACACTTTTTTATGTCATTTAGTTTAAATATTTTGTGAGTTTCAACTGATACACTGTATTTACCAACTACCATATCAAGACTAGTTTCTCATATCATTAATTATCTGATCATTATTAATAGCATGTTTGCATTCCCGTTTATAATTACATATGATAATATTTTCATGTCAAATGCACAAAAGATACAGAAGCTACATATAGCTTCGAGCAAATGTGAATCAATTAATTTTAAATATGTATCCAAACATGTCATAAATAAAAATCTTATGTAATGCGTATTTTATCCTTAAATAACAGATGAAATTGGACCTGTTTTTAAGTTAATTAATTTTAAAAAAAAATTGAAGGACACTAATAGTGAAAAAATTGTGGTTAAAATAAAACTCAGAATGAATGTTTTGTTTTTTTTTTTCGACAAACAAACTTATTTTATTATTAGGGTAAAAGATACAAGTGGTACCACACACCATACATATTGAAAAGGGACTATAATTGTTTCTTAAGCCCAGTAGACCACAGCACAAATGCCCTGCCCCTTGATCAAGCAATTAACACTCTCTCACCTTGATAAAAAATAATTTTTAATTAAACTTTATTTATCTTCAATCGATTAGTTGGTTCAAAGATTAAAACAAGGGCAATGTTAACATGTGCCCTTAAGGCACATGTTAAGGAGTAATAAATGGCTCATGGTCCCACCTATTTTATTTTGGACAAAGAGAAAATTAACTTCCAAAGTATAATAAGTGGTCCCACATTTATGATGCTGTTTTTTCCAAAGTATAATAAGTGGGGACCAACCATCATTTATTACACATTAACATGTGCCCTAAGGGCACATGTTAACAGCACCCTTAAAACAAAATAACACCCCTCGTAACTTCACGTGGGTTTCATATACCCATTACATAACAGCCCCTCATTTAAATTCCCAAACAAGAATATAAATGCTAGCTACCTCAACAAACATATAATGATATTTAATGCCACTGGCCACTCCCAATTCAGTTGCCATCAAACTCAGAATGAATTAATGTTGCGGCATTAGAAAGGCGCAAATAAGGTAAGCCATCCAATTCCAGGCTTTAGCGATTCATTTCCAGATACAAACATTAGAAAATGCAATGAATGTTTTCTGATGAGAAATATTTCGGCAAACGTAAAACAAAAAAGTTATTAAAATGGCATCAATGATCAATATCCCACAATTTCTCCAAATGAAGTACATAAATATGTGCCCTCATTGTCTTATACCAGTTGATGAGTACGTAACAATTATTCCATCCCCCTCTTGAATTTGTCATTTGAGCTTAATGACATGAAACACCAACTAACTACTTACTGGTCACTTAAACCTTACATTAGCAAACAAGAAACAAAGACAAGTAAAATTACACCTTCTCCCACCAATCCTTTGATTATACCACCCCCAAATTAAGTAATATTACAATTCACATTGACAAGGAAAGATTAAAAAAAAAAAAAAAAAAGTAACCCAAAAAACCCCCCTAATAAAAGGTTAGGTTATTATCATCATCATGGAGAATTTATATTGTCAAAGATATCAGCTGGAGGAATGAAATGGTCCATGGAGAGTCCAGGTACATTAAACATAACATCATCAATGGTCCAAATCTCCTCCATCCGGGTCCGGCTATGCTGCATCGAGAGCTCCCCGAACCGGAACACCGTTGCGACGGACCGCCCTTGATGTGCAATGAGGATGCCATCAACGTCCCGGTAGTCGCCGATGCTGCTCCCTATGGTGGTCTCCCAATACACCGTATCATTGTCTTGTGTTGGGACCCTTGTGAGGTGAGAGTCTTCTAGGTATATGAGGAGTCCACTCTTTTGGCAAAAGTAACCGTATAGAATGTGCCTTATCACCTCTGCGGGGCCCTCACTCCTTTCAACCACTGCCGCACGATCGGCCGAGACCTTTAGCACGAAGCAATCCACGGTCCCAATTCGATTCTCGCCCAAGCATTGCGCGTTGGTGAATAAACTCGCTGTGGTCTTTGGATCCAAGCCCTGTATTCAACAGCAACAAAACCCTAGTTTACACACTCTCCTTGCAATAATAAAATAAAGGAAAAAAAAATTGTATTTGTGGTCATACTTTCCCTTATACTTCTAAATTGATGAATTAAGTTCTAATTTTGTGTTGGTAAAAAAATGTTATTGACTCTTTCAAAAATTGACTAAATTTACATGTTTTCAAAAGTTAGACGTTAAGTGCAGCTAGTCGTTTTGCCCAATTTTACCTGACATATAATAAAGTTTTATTGACTTTTTCTCATAATAAAATGTATATTAGTCAAGACCATAAACACTAGCAAATCTTAGACTATACGATAATTTTTATTATTTTGATAGACTCGAATGTTCTTGTAAATACCAAATAATTATGATGTTTGTGTAAGTTAATTACCCGTATGATTTTTTTACCTTGATCAGAATAATATATATGAAAAATATAGCATAGGCAAGAAACTTTTTCTTTAAGAATACTACACCATAACGCCTATAACAGTCCCATAAATAATAAATTGAATTTACGTGGTCATTTTATGTTTTATTTGTACACTTTTTAAAGGAAAGAAAAGAAAAACTAGGCTGTTCATAAAACGAGCAGGGAAGGAGTGATACGTTATCCTATGGCAAACATTGCCGAAGAGTGAAACAAGTACAAACGAAAAAGGGAATATTATTTAGGCATGAAAGCAGGGGCAATAATGCAGTGGGAGGGTGAAGGACTGTTCATTAAAGTGCAAAATAAAAAAGGAAAAGCAAAAGCAAAAGGATAATTCAAGGTACCCTTAGCAACCTGCAGTAAGTGGCAATCCCAAGATCATGACTCATGAGCTATACAAATAATCATAGATGACGTCAGACTGACAGTCACGTGGCATGTAAGTATACTAATTTCTTAAAGAAAACAAGCCCACATTGTAGGGTAAAGCAAGGGACAGTTTCTCCATCATTGTCAGCTCGATATATACCCTTCATTCCATTGGGATTTCAATTTGTTGTTTTTTCAATCTTTATATTTGTTTGGTACAATATGCTTTGAAGCCTAGGGCCATGTCCCCCCAAGCCTCAATTCCAACAAATAAAGTCTTACCCACCAAACAAAAGACCAATGCACAATTGTTCAAATTTTGTTTGGTGTATCAAAGAAAACAGTGAACAAATACACTTTTTATTTTAAAATTTTCTCTCTTAATTTGTACTAGGACAAGTTTTAACATATATAGCAAAATAAGTCTCATTCTCAATTTGCACTCAAACAAATCAGACCCAATAATTCATTTCTATAGGAAATTTAATTAATGAAATCTAATTTTAGGTGTAACTTTTTTTTTATAAATAAATGTTAGTAATTAGTATGTTAGGTATAGTTAATAATTTTAACTTGTTATACCTGAATGAGGCGACGAAGGGGTCTTTGGGGGCCTTTGGCTGCATGTGTGCCAAGCCATGGTGTGTGCCGCCACACGGTTTTGCCATTGCTGCCTGCAACCACCTTGTGGTCACCAACCACCAATTCAAGAGACCACATACCAGGTTGCATCTGCCAAAGCACAAAGCAACCATTTTCACTGCTTCTTGTACCCAAGCACTTGACATTCTTCCCAGATGAAATCTCTGTCTCACAGCAAATCATCTTCACCATCCCAGTGGCATACATGTTTTTAGTGTCCTTTTGCTGTTTTAGGCACCCCGTGGCTGCCAAATACTGCTGGATAATGTATTTGGCAGTTGAAGTTTCCTGTTTTAAGTCATATATATTAGTGGAAAATGTCACCCAACCATATTATACACAAAAATGGAATTAATTGTACCAAACTCTAAAATCTTAATAGTTGATGTGGCTGCAACTAGAGTCACAATAGGGTTGCCAATACATTTAAATTAAAACTTTAATTTGAAACCTAAGTTATATACAAAAGTAAAACAAAAAGGACAAAACTTAGATACAGTTTCTCATATACTTTTGGTGTTATTTTTCGATCAGAATTAGAGTTTTAACTCGGTAACGATTAACATAATTAGTTACTGATATGAAACTCCGATTATGATTGGAGAACAAAACTGAAAACATGGAAGAATTAAACTACATTTAAGTTTTTGTCTAAAGGCAACATTTTAATTGAAGTGTAGAGAAGGCTTACAAATGGGGTGTCTTTGATGTGAATGCTAAGAGTGGGATCATGTGCTGAGGGAATAGGAGCCAAGGGACAGCCCAAGACACCAAGCAAGAGCCTCAAATCTTGTGTCTTGGCATGAATGGTTCCATAGAATGATGATGATGATTGTGAAAAACTTCCACTTGGGGAGATCTTCTGAGTCCTGAACCATTCCCTTATTACTTCCCATGAACTCTCTTTCTTGGTTCCTTCCTCTTGCATTTCAGGGCCAGGGCCTTCCATTAAGGGTGTCAAGGGCTGTGGAGCCCAACTCTGGCGCCAACGTGCTCTAGAACCCATTTTGGGGTATCTATGAGAGTCTCAAAGAGTAATGATTTGGAGAATTGAATGCAGGTGAAAATGGTGAGAGAGAATATGGAACACAAAAAGAGAGTAAAAAAAATAGAGGTATCAATGTGGGTTGGGAGTTTTCAAAGAGAGAGTATTTGTGTGTTTGTGTGAGTGAGGAGTGAGGGAGTAATATGGGGATCGAAGAGACAAAAGGGACAGATTATCTGTTCAACGGCAGAGAAATGACATTATTATATAATACAAACTCGCATGTTGGGCTGTCTATTTGCTTTATTCCACTTGCTTTGCGACTCACTCTTGTCGTTACATTTTTATACTGTTTATTATTATTATTATTATTATTCTCTCGAGCTAACCTATTCCCCATGCCACCATAGGTCCCATGGGTATTGGCCTACCACCTTTGATCGATTACTATTAGTATCTCTTTCCATCACTAAAGTTTTCCATTTTTTCGATATTTGAGTTTGTGGAGTATCTTGATAACTTGTCAAGGGCAAGGCTATACTTAATAAGTCATGTGTACCAGCTACTTGATCATATACAAACAAACATTTTTCTTATACGGATGATTATATTTGGACATTTATAAATTTGAAATACTCTATCAATATTCTTTATTTTTGATGTTTCTAATTTTTTCTTATCACACTACATCATCAATCAAATTATATATTCACTTATTTATTTTTTTCTTTCTCTCTTAAGGTGTAGACACTTCAAGGGGTGTCAAACAAACATTTTCCTATACTATATACATGTTAATTCTTTGATTATACATAATTTTTTATTATTATGTTGATTGTACTTAATAAGTCATGTGTACTAGCTACTTGATAACAAATACAAAATAAATTTTATCTCTCTAGTATTCGTAAGACTAAAAAATTTATCCGTAAAACAAACACTCTGAATCTCATTATTGTCTCTAATTCATTTCACTTTTTTTATTGAATTATATTGAATGAGTCCTTACACAAAAATTCTTGATCAATTTTGCAATCTTCAACTTATTGGCAATCAAATGAATCCAAACACCTCTAAAGTAATCATTAATGATAGTTAAGACATAAGAATCACAGGAAGAGAAAACACTATGAAATGTCTAGCCCGTAAAATGTTTTGATGATAACAAAAAGACTATTAAAATTTATGAAGTATTAACAAACCTTGTATTGCAGGATATAAGTGTTTCAGACCTTAAGCGTCCATAAAAACAGTCATTTTGTTGTGCTTTAACTTAGAATTATTTGCTTTATGTATGTGACAATCACATGACTTGTAATGTGGGTTACTAATTTAATGTCACAATCACACGCAAAATTTTTAGATAAATTATTTTAGTCTTTTATTTTTTTTATAAAGTTAATTTTTAGTCCTTCAATAATTTTTTTACTTATCTTCATTCCTCAACAAATTTTTTATCAATAATTTTTTTTTATCGATCTTAGTCCTTCAAATTTTACACATCATTATTTTTAGTCTTTTTCATCAAATATTGTCATTGAATAGTGATTTGATCGACAACCATGTGACTGTTGTCAAGTGGAATACTATTTTAAAGTGACAGTCCTGTGATAAAATTTTGAAAAAAAAATGAAGGAAGGAGATGTAGTAAGCAAAATCAATAAACTACAATACACAAATCAACAACCCACTGAACTCTAATCCAAGTCCAAAATCAACAACACACAATAAACAAAATTAGTAAGAATAAGTAAAATCATAAACCATTAAACCCATGAATCAAAACTCAAAGCACCAAAACACCACCACAATCATCCTACATCCACCACCAAAACACATCTCATTTTCTACTATATTTCTTTCTTTCTTCCTTTGTTGCGTAATTGTTCTATTCATTTTTCCTTTGTTTGTTGCATTTCATATTTTTTTATTTGCATTAATTCTATATATTCTATTTTTTAAATTTCACTCCTATGTACTATTTTCTAGCATTTTACACCACCCCAAAATTTGTAGAGCCTAAGAACTGTAAGAAAATTTTCTTGAACCAATAATGTTTATTACTTATTACTGATTGCTACATCATACTAGTAATTCACGTAACAAGTCATATTCACGTAATAAGTCATGTTATTGTTACATCATCATTTAATGATAATATTTAATTAAAATGACTAAAAATAATAGTGGAAAAAAGTTAAGTGAGTATAGTAGGTCCAAAAAATTGTTGAGAAATTAAGACCAATAATAAATTTTAATGAAGTGAGTTTTATAAAATGATGAGAACTATAAACATATATATATTTTTTTAAAAAAACATATGATTGTTATGTTAAATTAGTAATCCATGTAATGATACTTAACAACAGGACTAAAAATATTAATGAAAAAAGTTACAAGAATTTAAATTTGTCAAAATTTTATTTAAGCACTAAAATCAATTTTTTTTATATTATTATTATAAATAAATATTTTATATCTTCTTTAGCCATACTGAACATTGACCGACATCATGTCTTTAAGAAAATACTGTATCTAACTATTACTACTATTAAATTGAGCACGATCAAAGCAGCAACCCACCAAAGGCCATTTTGAATAATAATATGATAAATATTAGTAAGTGTTATTAGGATATTAGTTAAAGAATTTAAAAAATATATTTTTATTAAGATACATAAAATTGCATAATTTATAATTTTTTATGCTTTTTCATAATTTACATTATAAATATTTTTTCGTTCTACTTCATTAATGAATATCCTAAATGTATTAATTAACAACACCTAAGTAGTAATAACCAATCCTATTTTGATAAGATGGAAAAGCACTAATTATTTACTAGTAAACTCAGATGAATGACATAAGCGTACTTTTGAATCAAGGTAAAAAGAAGCTCGTAATCTGAATTCTGAACATTGGTACACATCATTCTTAAGTGCACGATTATTGAAGTGTGACTGCACTTGCATCAGAGAGAGAGAGAGAGAAAAGGAAAGGGTCTGGTACTCTGGTAGACAGAGTGGAGCTAGGTGCTGCAACCCTGCACGCCTGCACCCGATTCCATGTACGTAGGACAAATCCACCAAATTATTCTTTTTGAGGTAATCTCTGATCTAATCCAACAAAGATTTTGTTAAAACGAATTATCAAATCCCAAGGATCATCCTAGCTAATAATCCTCCCATCTCTGTTTGATCATGATTTTTCTTTAAAAAGTGGGTCCTCGTTTCTCTCTCATTTATTGTAACATACAGGTATTTAAGTTGGTAAAATTGTACTTTAGTCCTTTATTTTAGTTCAAATTTTATATTTAGTTCCTGATAATTTAATTTATAAATTTGATTAATTGCCACGTGTCGTCTGAGAGGGTGACATTATTTAAGTAGTCTGAAATAAAAAATAAAAAAAAGTTAGACAATTGAACTAACATTAACAGGTGTGGTAAGTAAGGTCTGGTAACTCTGCCATGTGGGGAATTAGAATTTGATGAATCAGAGAGGAACCCTTTTACAGCAAAAAGCAAACTTGGGCGGGTTCTGTGTTTAGGGTTATTGAAACTAATTCCATAACCGTCACTGTAACATTTTCTAATGCGAATTGGGTAGGTTGTGGTGATGGCAGAAGCAGTCAAAAGAGAACGAACTCGATTGCCACTGCCACTGCAAGCACCGATTCTGGCATCGCGTTGAAGAAGGTGCCGAGAAGCTGAAGTAGCAGCAGCGAGCATTTTTTTTTTCTGCACAAGTTTGAAGCTTTTATGTGTTTTGATTTCGCTTCTGCAAATGACTACTTAAAAATAACGCTAGCATCATAATTTTTTAAAAAGAATTATATGTTTTTTGCATTAAAAGGGGTACCTTATGCTTTTTTCAGAGAACGTTTTCTCCGGTTGCCTCTTCCTAAGAGAATGCAGATTCCCACCGTGGCAATAATCAATAGCAAACCCCGTGAGCTGCTCCGTCTTGAAGGCCCCACGGAACCGTGGAAAAAGCGGGTGATCGAAATGACGCAGTATGTGCCTCTCGAACGACACCCTCTTGCACCCGCCATCGCCCGTACGACCGCGCCAGAAACACCACGCCCCACGGTGGAAACCACCTTCAGGTTCCGGAAGTCCAGCATCTCGCCACGGCGCCGGTCATTGCTGTTGTCAGCGTGTCGCGGCGGCCCGGGTCAAAAAATTGGATGCTTAAACCAAGCTTTAGGTCAATTTTAAGGTGTGTTTTAGATGTTGATATCTGACAGTCAAAACTTCCAAGTTCATTGTAGGATTTTATAAAACATGATCATTTGTGAATTAAATTATTAGGAATCAAATGCGAAATTAAAATAAACATTTAGTGAATTTGATGGATTAAACAAATGCAAAATTTAATTTAATTTTAATTTGTGAATTGGATGGACTAAACAGATTGGAATTCCTCACGTGCCGAAATGGAGCGTTTTTGTTCTGCACCGTAGTTTCCCCCTCCGACGTTCACACCATGGGGCTTCTGATTCACATTCTCCACACCCACAAAACGCATGAAACCCTACTTCCTTTTGCCCATAGTTATCTGGGATGTTGGTGAACAAGTATATATATGGCATTAGTATTCCGCAGGGAATGTAAGCAAAAAACAAAAGTATCCCGCATGGAAAATGAGTGGAATGATTGCAATGAAATTAATCTAATTTTCTTTGCAAGCCCATATTTGTTGACCTCTTCTCATATGACACTTAACACTGGGATGAAAACGGAATTTCATCTTTTGATTTTTTTTTTCTATTGAGTAATGGACGCACATAATTCTTTGCTAGTCATTCTATATTGCTCTCGAGCCCCATGCTTGCAGTTGCTTTTAATTTTATGAACAGTGCAGATCATGACTTGATATTTATGCATATACCATAACTGTTTTTTTTTTTTTAATAATTTGCTTCATGTTTTTTTTTTTTTTTTTTACATTTCCTTATTCCATTTAATTTGTAATAAGTGGAGAGAGAGGTAAAAATACTAATTTATTATAAACGTAAGACGACGACAACAACAACAAAAATGGAACAAAAATCAAGACTCTTAGAAAAATAGGTAAACTAAACCTGTTTTCTATTTTTTTTTTCTATAAATAACAAATAGAAAATGTAGTTTTCTAACTTCTCTTAAAAACAAAAGGGTGCATCAGAGACATCAGTATATATTTAAAAAAGTGTGTTTGGATAACATCATATATTGATACTTTAACACATTAACTTTCAATACAGTAATTAACAGGTTTGTAATTAGTTTAATGATTAGTACTACACATAAGGGTACGTAATTGTTTGGCACGTACAATTTCACCCAGTTGGAGAATTTAGATTGTGGTAGGATTGTCAAATGATCTGGTGATTGGTGAGAGATGGTGTTGCTGCAAATGTACAAAGGAGAATAAATGGTGGGTGATCCTGATCTTGAAATTTAAGGTCTTAGCTTTAATGGATGAAGGTGACTTTCATATGATTGAGGAGTCCTTTGCATTTAAAATATAGCCAAGTGTGTACTTGTCATATATATTGGAGGGTATGTATCTGAAACTTTTGGAATAAGTTTGCTAGTCCATCACCCTCTCAAGTTAGATCAAATCTGGTAGACAGTAACCTTATCATGTGGAGTAATGATATAGTATCACTTCATTTTCAGCATCATCACTTTTGTGAATTTTTGCTTGATATAGAATCCATATGTAAATGTAGGAGGATGCGAGTGCAACATTGGACACAGATATTTTAAATAGGAATAAAAATAAAGGAATAAAAGTAAAGAAAAAAATAACAAAAGATTCATTTAATTAAGTTTGATTGTTTTGACTCAATAAAATCTAATATTTGATTTTGTTTTCTTTCGTATTCAGAATTGATTCAAAAAATGTTGAATTAAATTTTATAAAATAATATATTAGGGATTTTAGAAAATGAAAAAAAAAATTTACTCCCAATTTGGTGATTCCAAATAACTGGCTTTGTACATACATAGACCAATTCCCAATTATTTCATATGGAAATAGATTCACTCTCCAAAAAGATTTTTCCAATTTCCTATCTCATCTCCCATTGCAAAAATCTAGGGATTCATTTGCACCCAATCACTCTCTTACACACTTACCTAAGCACACACCTAAAATTATAAGATTGATTTGATGATTAAGGAAAAACATGTAAAAATGTGATTGATTCAAATCTTTCTAATTAATATTCTATCAAAAACTAACAACTAACATTTTCCTATATAAAAAAAAAGAAAAAAAATAAGCACACATGCATACTGGAATCCATGGACTCTAGTGCACTCACCTCTTTAGACTCACTTTTGACTTAGCACATTCAATTCACTCTCTCACTGAGGCCACACATACAAGTGCAACCTTTACTCTCAAATTTTTGTTATCATATATATATATATATATATATATATATATATATATATTCTTTTATCTCTTTAATTTTTTGTCTCTTAGTTTTTTTCATATTATTTATCACATCTATCAATTTGTCTTTTTTTCTCTCTCACTTATTTCCATTCTTACACCCTAAAAATTAGGTATTTATTATTCATCTTTTCCCCTCCATGATTAAGCTTTGAAAAACATATTTTCTTATTTTAGCTTTTACTCTTATGTCTGTTGCAAAGGAGATCTTTGAAATTATTGAACTTTGACAAATTCATATCACTTAGGAAAAACACTCTAGGATTAGAGACATAACATTATTTAATTATAAAAAGGTTTTTCTAATTTTTTTTTAGTTATCAGAAGAAGCACTTGTTTTTCACTAAATAGAAAAATTAGAAGGATCAAATTTTCATTATTTAAACTTGGTGGTTCCTCATTGATTATTATTCTTATCCATGTATATATAAGAAGGATATCCTTGCTCATAACCAAACTTCTGATTTTTAAGTATCATCTTAAGAAGACAAATCAAAAACCAGTTTTTGGTGATGTTTGGTGTAGTTTCAGTAGAAAATTCTACCCAACCTGGCATATATGGTCTTGTAAATTGAAAATTAGGAGTATTTGATACATTAGTTATTAAATAAATTCAACATATCCTACCAAATAGTTTTGTAAAATATAAGTAAATGACATATCTAAGATTACTTGGCAATAATTCTTAAGTTTTGCTAAAATTTGGTATGCATGGCGTTCGAATAATTAATATTAACATATCCAATGTTGTGTTATTAAATGTTCATTTACACAAAAATTTATTCCATGTAGTAATTCTGTCAAGAGTTATTCCTAAAACAATTTGATCCCCACCTTTCTTTCATCACAAACAGAACAAAACAATAGCTTAAGGAACAAAACACAAAACTAGTAAATCAAGCGCCTCCATTGAGTTTGGACCTAACGGAATAAGCTTATTGATTTAACTATTTAAACCATATTCCAATGTTGTATTATTATTGAAATTTCAAATGTAAGAAAATTTATTCCATAGATTAAATCTACCAAGAGTTACACATAAAACATCTTGATCCCCATCTTTGTTTCATCACAAAGGGAAAAACAGCTTAAGGAACAAATACAAAAGAGGTACTAAATAAAACGACTCTACTGAGTTTGGATGTGATGGAACAAGCCTATTGATTTAACGATTTAAACCATATTCCTTGGAAACAATGGAAAGTGTACTGGGTAGTATTGGGTCAGGGAACTAGGTGAGATTTGGTCTTGTAGGAACACATCTCTTGACTTCATGTTGGAAACCTATATCATCGGAAACAAAGGAATGTGAACTTGATGGTATTGGGTCAGGGGACTGGGCGGGATTTGGGCCTCTAGGAATAAGTCTCTTGATTTCATATCGTATGGAACTATCACTCACAACAAGAGGAAGGAACAAGAAAGAGACAACACCAACCAAATAAACCTTTGAAAATTCCATCTCCTGAGTTGATGTTTTAGCAATGGCAAAACAATGTATTAAATAGTATGTGTTTGATTTTGCAGTTTCTTTGTGACTTCAATTGTTGGAAAAAATTTAAGTTTAGATTTGAATAATCAACCTAAATTATTTTCAACGAGAACAAAAATTTTGTTAGTTAGGAGAATATTTTAAATTTTATTCAATAAATTAAAATATTTAATACATTCTATATTTTAATATGGATTTAATATTTATTCTCTAACTATCAGTTTAATGCCTATCTATTGATGGCGTCAAAAACACTATCATCTAAGCTCGTATATCCGTTTAAATTACTTTAAGATAATTATTTTAAAGTTAACAATTTTATCATACATGGTGTTTGTGATTGGATGACTGTGTAAATCTTTTTATACTATGAGGGCATAACTTTTTTTCTCCTTTAAAAATGCTTTTCTCTTTTAAGATTTACAAATCATAAAATTGTTTTATGAAGATTTCTTCATTGTTATTACCTCTATTTCTATATATAAAAAAACAAATACATAATTCATTAAAATAAATAAAAGTAATTAAATTAATTCATTTTAATTAATATTGTCATAAATTTAAATTTTATTTAAAAAATACGTAATTCATCTGTTTTCTATATCGTTTGAAACGAAAGAGTGTGTCCCTAGTCTCCTACCATTATTTCCTCTTTTTAAAATGAATTATTTTTGTTATTTATTTTCTTTTTTGTTCGTAATTGGTCCCATTTATTCTACTAATCTAATATGTTTAATTAATTATTTTCTATGTGACATTATTTTCTCTATTTTTTCCGATATATTTCCTTTTTTCTTGATTTATTCTACTAATCCAATATTCTCAATTAATTAATTTCCTATGTGATATTATTTCCTCTATTTTAAATTAATTTTTCTTGTTCATTTTCTCTTTTGTTGCTGATTTATTCCCTTTGATGCTTCTAATCTAATATTGCCACTTAATTAGTTTCCTACATAATTATTTCCTCTGTTTTAACATTTTTTTAAAGAAAGTCAGAAGAACATGAAGTTGTTGGCAGAAGGTTGCATTTAATTGGAATTGGTCAGCAAAGTGGATAGGTGGGGCTTGTTGGTGGTATTCCAGAGGAGATGTTGGTATTAAACCTTGCTAGGTGCACCCAGCATTATTGTTGGTGCACCCAACATTCTAAAAAAATAACAAAATTGTCCTTGCTTGGTTTTTCCCTTCTGGATCAAGTTGATCTGTAACTTTCGGATCAACTTGATCCGGAAGTCTCTTACGGATCAAGTTGATCCGAAAGAGACTTCTGGATCAACTTGATCCGGAAGAGGAAAAATAAAAATTTTGTTAATTATACAAGATATTTAAAGATATTTATTTTATAATATAATTTATACATTTAAAGATATTTATTTCATTAATTATAATATAATTAAATATATTTATTTATTTTATTAATTATAATATATTTATAAATATTGATTTATTATAAATAATTAATGCTAATCAATCATAATCATAATTCATGCTAATCAATCAATCATGCTAATCAATCATAATTACTAACTCTCAAATTATTTATATCCTCTTTTAGGGAATTATGATTGATTAGCATGATTGATTGATTAGCATGAATTATGATTATGATTGATTGATTAACATGATTCATTGATTAGCATAAATTATGATTATGATTGATTAACATTAATTATTTATAATAAATCAATATTTATAAATATATTATAATTAATAAAATAAATAAATATATTTAATTATATTATAATTAATGAAATAAATATATTTAAATATCTTGTATAATTAACAAAAATTTTATTTTTCCTCTTCTGAATCAAGTTGATCCGAAAGAGACTTCCGAATTAAGTTGATCCGGAAGTTATGGATCAAGTTGATCCGGAAGAGGAAAATCAAATAAAGGTAATTTAATTATTTTTTTAGAATGCTGGGTGCACCTACTAACACTCAACCCTCAAGGAGCTAGTTTTATGATGAACAGTAGCTAATGTAAATTATGCAGATCGAATATATAGAATAACCTTCACCAAAAAAGAAAAATATAGAACAGGAGGAAAAGTATTTGGGACTGAATAACTCTTTGTTTTGACTGCTTTTTTCTTGCTTTTTAATACATTCATAGGTATTTATAGATTGAAAAGACCTCTCACGATACTATAACTTTTACAAATATAAAGAGTCACATGAATATACTACTAAATATTCCACTAAACACTATTCAATAGATCTTCATTAAGAATTTTTTATTATATCTCCACTAAGCACTTATGACAGGACAATATTATTCAACATTTTTTCCCTTAACGTGTTGTTCTTGAACTCCTAGAGCTTCTCTTATTTGGTGAAACTTGACTCTGGGTAAAGCCTTTGTGAAAATATATGCAAGTTAATAACTGGATTTACAAAACTACAATTGCACCTCTTGGTTTTCTCATCAACATCCACCAAAGTACCGAAGCCATTAACTATCTTTTAAAAACACTCATCTCCCCCAGCACTCAACTGGAAACTTGCAAAGAAATATGTGATGATGTCTAGTTTAATATACGTCCTGCGTGAAACTTGTTTCCCGCCATCGACCCCGTCGCATTCTACCTCTTCTTGCATGACCCTTGCCTCACCATGGTTCTCTAACTCTTTACCGTGTTTCTTCCTCACCTCTACATCCATAGACTTACATAATCATAATGCTTGAAGACCTTCCATAATGTAAACTAGTCCAATCTCTTTGTCTGCCTTAGCTGCAAGGATGTTGCAGCGCTGTTGGAGGATTCTGCATGCATTTATATCAATGAGTGCATTTGCTTACTTTTTTTTTTTTTCTTTTCTTGGTGACTTCAAGCACGGTTTGTGTATTATGTAAGTTCCTTTTACTATAAATTTACCCCTCGTTATATGTAATTGACAAGATAATCCTTACCAGTTTTACCATTTTGTTACTAACATAGGTTTATAACGGGACAAATTTAGCGCAGTGTTTAGCCCTACAACTTTTTGCCGACCATACACACCGTTGCTTTCTTTTTTCTTGGTCTTCGAGTACCATGATGGATATACGGGCATGTTAACACCCTCTTGCTATTAATGGACGTTTGATTTGACTTAGATATTTTAAAGAAATAATCGTTTACTTTCACAAACTTCTTAAATGATCTTTTCTGGAAAATTAATCTTTTATAAACATGTATTAAAGTTATTTAATTTTGCACATACTATTTATGTATGTATTTATTTTCGTGCATGTTATGGAATAGTACATATAAGAAGGGCGTGCGGGTAAAGAGAAAGGAGGGGGAGAGTGAGTGTACGTGAGGATGGGAATGGGAATGAAGAGATAACATTCTTGAAAGTCCATAGCTAGTGACATGAATATATAGAAGGATTAGTTAGGGTTTTGTTTAAGTCAACTTGAGATGATGTTATTCTAATTATTTATTTATGTGTACCTATTAGAGTATCATTAATTTTGAAGTGCAAGACTGATTGTTCACTAGGGCACTTCATCATCTAGCTTTATGCTTAGCCTTTCTACTTTTAAAACAGTGATCTAGTATATGTGAAGCTTTTAACTGCTATGATAATAATACTAGATAACTTGCCCATTAAATTTCATTGAATTAGTAGATTAATTGTATATGTTATTTCAACTTCTGGACTTCAGTTTGCATCGATCAAGACTCAGACATATTTTATTGAAGAAGAAATTGCATAAAATATCGCAAGAATTCATGAATGGGTTTCGGAAAGCGAATTACTTAACATCTTTGATAATGATTGTCTCAAGAAAAAAAAAACACCCAGACAAGAAAACATCCAAGGTCACGGCCATATAGTTATAATAAGTGCATTGACGGTATTGGGAGAGGGTTTTTGTCAAACATGGGTCACCTAACATCGAGATACTAATTAAGAATTGAACCACGGGAATAATTAAGGTTTCTTACAAATAATAACTAGAGACCCCACTATAGTTTCTTGTAAAATTGTGACCATAACAATAATATATCGATGACTTCGTCAAAGAATTAACGAAAACAATCAGAAAGGGATGGAGCTGAGTAGAAACAACATATTCCCTTTAATAATTTCTTACATGATTTAGCTTTCAACTTTATTGTTAGACTTAAAACTTTTATTAACTATTAGAACCCGTTTAGAGTGATTTTCTATTTTAGCTTTAAATTTTTTAAAAACCAAAACCAAAATCAATTTTAGTTGAGTTTTTTATTAGTTTTTAAAGAGATGGATAAAATTAGTCACTTGGTCTATTTTATCTCACTCCAATATAAAATAATGCAATAAAAATATTGACACAATATATATATATATATATATATATATATATATATATATATATATATATATATATATATATATATATATATATATATAAACTTGCTAAAAATAGTAAAAAGTTTGAAAGATATACTTTTTACAACAAAAAAATATTTAAAAAATATGCAAGCTTGATGACAACAATGATAATAAGATACATAATGCTAAGGGTGACGACGTGATGGATGATGGGATAATAGTGGCAGCAACGTCAATGATGATGATTTGGTGAAATAGTAGTAATGGTGACTGTGATAACAATAGTGGTGAATGATGCTGATGGTTGTTGTAACACTAATGGTAGTGATGGTGGTGGAAGAGTGGCGATGATGATGGCGGTGGTGGTTGGGACGATGGTGGTGATTATTGGTAATGATGATCGTAAGAGTGTGTTTTTTATAACTAAAAATCAATTTCATAAATATATTTTTCTTGTTTTTTTAAATGAATGAAAAAGTGTTTTAAAATTAAATTAAAAATCATTTCAGTTTTAATTTCATCAACACATTTCTTTTTAAATTTCAATGAAAAAAAAACTCCTAATCATCCCTATAGGACTCTAAATAAAGTTTCCATATGAAATTACGTACAAATAAAAAATTTGAAATTTTATTAATGTGCATATTATCTTCTTAGTCTTTAAACTTTTTTTTTTATTTCTATTCATTTATTTTTTTTGTCCAGACTATTGATCTCTTGATTTTTTTTCGTCCTTACTTTAAGTTCCTTAAAAGGATCAAAAGTAAGGAGAAAAAATTTATTAAAAGACAAAATAAAAATAAGGGACTAAAAGCATAATTAAAAAGTTCAAAAGACTAAAAATAAAAATTTTAAAAATTTAAGGACTAAAAAGATAATTTACCCTATATTAATTAATTTTATTTTATTGTGTAAAACATTTATTAAAATATAAGTAAATGTTGATAATAAAATCACATGCTTATAACTGCATGTATAATTAAATTTATTATTCATGATCATTAACATTAAAATAATATCACATTATTTAATATATATATATATATATATATATATATATATATATATATGTTAAATTAATTCATATATGATAATCTATAGAATTGGCATAATGGTATAAGATTTTTTTTGTATATATATGTAAGAGAATGATATATTTAGTCAAGAGAATATTGTGTTTGATTATAATCGTGTTTTAAATTTTCTTAAATTAGCCGTAGTTATATATTGTAAATGAAATTAATTTCTAATCCAATAAATATCAAGAAATCTGTGGTCTTTAACTCTGAAAAAAAAATCATATGATCAGGAATTGCTGGTATAGTGAGTGGGAGAGGTTCTGCACAATCAGAGGTTAGGGTTTATGATCTAATGTGGGTGATCAAATGTGGGATTGTAACAATGGATCACGACTTTGAGGAAGTGATTTTCCACTTCAATCTCGTCTGATATGTGTGGCTGATGTACTGAACATAAGGTACATTATTTTGCATTTATCTTTTTGTGCACAAGTATAGTTGATGGGATACAATTTTTCCTAGCATACAGGGTTAGGATACATTTCTCGAGGGGTAGAGGATTAAAAAAGAATATTAATTTTGGAGGGTATGCGTTTGTAGTTACCAGTAAAAATCTTGTACAATTTGATGGCAAACACACGTGAATCTGCCCCTCGTTTAAAACGAGCGAAACCAAACCTATGACTCGATCAGTTATTTAATTTTTATCTTAATACAATTTACAGTTTAGTGATTACATTTTTCTTATACTTGTATCTTTTCTTTTCTTTCATTTATTTTTCTCATACATTTTGATCCTCTTATGATCTTATCCAATGTTTCCAAGTATTTCATCTTTATGATGCAATTTTTTAATTATCATATTTGGGTAAAAAAGATTTAATGAGACCTATAGCTAGAGTGATAACTAATGAAAACAAAATATATAAAAAAAATTAGTTATTAAAGAACATGAAATGTTTTATCTTGTATTAATATAAAATTTAAAATTTATGTAAAATAGACAATAAATAGAGATAAAATCTTGAAAAATACAATGATTAATTTTTCTTATCATAATCTGATGATCGGAATCAAACGTACCAACCCAATCTCAATTGGATTTATTTTGTTCTAAATTGCCAAGAGAAAAAAAAATCAAACTCCAAACCAATTAAACCAACCCAATTAAATATAATCCATTTGAATTTGATTTTACCTTTAACCCCAACCAACCAACCTATGAACACACCTATATCTAAGATAGACCACCGGCTCAAAATTAAATTCTATTCGATGGGTTAGATGGGCTATTAAGTGAATTGAAGTTTGAGATTCTCTATTGACTATATAAGCTCTCTTTAGCAAAACCAAGAAATCTTAAAAAAATGAGTGAGTACCTTTCGATGCACAAATTAGTAAATATTTCTCTAGAGTAGCAATATATTTAATACTTAAGTGATGTAATGATGTTGATTGAATTTATAGGTTTGAAATACACACTTTTGGTGTGTCGGTCTCTAATAAAAATTAATTATTACTTTTGATATGAATTATTTTATATCAATACTATGATTAGGAAAAAAAATTAAAACACTAGCTATATCTTAATATCAAATACTTAAAGAGGTAGCGTTATTGATTACACAAACAAGTTGCAAGTGAGTCGAACTACAAAAATGGAAGGGTAGATTGACATTCAAGACTAACAATGATTGTTATACATATTTAAAATTAGTAGTAAATTGGTGATATGCTAATGAAAAGCTTTAGCTGTTGAATCAAGTGTTTTGTGGGTCACAACATCATCGAGAGAACCTATATACATACAATAAGTTTTTCACCATCATCAGGGTTTAAAGAAGCCCACATGGTTTAATAATTGTATTCGTGACGAATATGAATCTCATGATGTTTATAGGAAATTTAACCATACACCGACTTATTTATTTTTTTTCCCTTTTATATAATTAAGCTGTATTTTTTTAATTTGTTTCACCTATTCTTATTTAAAGATGGCTAAAATATCCTTAAAAAAAGCTTAAATATATTTGAATAATGTAGTATAGTGATGAAAACAACTGACACCGAATATTGAAAAATAAAATAAAAAACTAAAAATACAGAAGCTAAAAAAAACATAGCTATAGCAAGAACTTAAAATATATTTAAGTATTCAAATAGTAATTATCTTAAGCTAAAAGAATTATCATCAATTATATTGTTTTGACATTATATTAGTTTTTTTATAGTGTAGTTTTAATTTAACTAAAATTAAAATGTTAGTACCAACCATTGTAAGTTTATATTAATAATATGATATATTATAGTAACAAAAAGTTATATTGTATTATATACTCATTATACCGATAATATATTAGTGTAGATCATTATCTATACTAATAGTTTAATTTTTATTAGAAAATATTAAAAAGGTATCCGTATCTTTTGATAATTTATGTCAGCGAGTAAATGACATTTTTTTTATTGTGGTGTATATATTTTAATTTTTTCCATCAAAACCAGATAGATTTATCCTTCTTCTTCTTTTATATATATATATATATATATATATATATATATATATATATATATATATATATATAATTAAGTTAAATTTATTTTCCGAGTTTAAGGGGACTGCATGTAACATTCTTAATTTATGGACAGCAATAAAAGACGATAATGAGATCTCTTTTATGAAATAATTTTTATATATAATGGTAAAAAGATAGCCTTAGATATTATTAATAACAAATACATTTTATTAAGACTTGGCATGAATAGGATAATAGGACTCAAATGTGGAGTCAAGGCCTAAGATGGGTTTTGTAAGTTGGTTTTATGTTTTATGTACCTTGGTTATGTTTTGTAAGGCTAAGTTTCTAGATAGTTAACTCTAACGTTCTTATATTCTAAGTTTGAGTTTAATTAAGTTTTATATAGATCCAAATATGGTTCTTCAGCCGTGCCTAATTAAATAGTTTTAGTTACACGTTAAGGAATTAAGGATGAAGCATCTAACTATTTGCATATGCTTCCTTTAAACCTTCCCATGACTCTTGGCTTCCGAAATTCCTCTTCTTACAATTATTGTGAAATTCATCTAGCCATTAAATAATGTTTCTCAAGGGTTTTTGCACCTAACATACAAGTGTAAGCATTCAATGGTACAAAATAAAGTCTCTTTACAAGCTAGGGGGAGTATTGTTGCCCAACTCATGTTAATCATGCAAAAAATCATTAAAATTGTTAAGAAATAGAATTAGCTTAAAAAAGGGCTAAAATACACTTTTTGTTCTTTATGTTTCCAATTATATTGAATTTGGTTCTTTATCTTTTAAAAATATAAATTTAGTCACTTATATTTTTAAAGTGTGTCAAAATAATTCTTTTGATATGATGATTATTTTCGCTTGTGAGACAAAATTTTGAATTTTTTTAACTAATTCAATAAGTGAAACTTATTTCGTTAAATAACATTATTAAAACTATAAAACTCAATTGGTCCTAAACTAGAAAAAATAAAATAAAATCCCCCTTCTCATTTCTATACAGTATATCAAATGAAACGTGAAATTAATTTATACCATATATTTATCTCTTTTGTATTTATTTTAACACCATTTCTACCAAAATAAACATGCATGGCTAAGTAAAATTACACTTAAACTTCATTTTTTTTATTAGAAAAAACCCATATTATTAAGAAAGAGGAAGAAGGGTACAAGGGGTACCTACCATTACAAAACAATATAATGTGTAGTTGCGCCCCCTATATTGTTTAGTAGTGCCCCACAAAGAACCTGCATGCTACTTCACCAATCTGCACAAAATGTTTGATAACAATTTCAAATCACTATAGAGAAACAACATCAAATCATCCAAATTTACTTGGACAAACTTTGAGCATAGAATCTACATGGCGATACACCCCCCTTAACAAGATAACAACATCAAGTCACTATGGCGAGCATAATATTACACTGATTGCAAAACTTCTCATTAAGACAATACCTTAGGCAAGATGATCACTACACAAATGAATACTCAAACTTAGATCCCTTAGCTTTTAGCTAGGACCAAGAAAGAAACGTAATATTTTGCACAATCAAATCATAATCAAATGACTCTCCTCTGAAAATGTTGTCATTTATTTTTCTCCAATTACACCACACAATAGTGCAGCACACCACACACCATCTTTTTCGCGATTTTTTATTGTCCATGCAAAACATATGTTGGCCAAAAATATCCTGAATGTTGCCGGGAAACATTGTATTTATATTTAGCCACCCATAACACCTTTTTCCAAATCACCTCCACCCATGGAGTCTTTCTCTTTTCATTTTGACTTGCCCAAAGAAATTTCCTTTGTAAAGATACAATCCTCCTAGCCACCCTACACAGAATTTTGAAAAAGGTAGTGAAGAAAGAGACAAAGAAGAGGGAACTGAGTTAATAAGACATACCCTCCAAGCAAGTGATAGGTGTTATTGCTTCCAAGATGATAATTTATTCTCCATTTTTTCCACAATAGGTCTCCACATACTCTCTTTTC
The DNA here is from genome assembly GCF_004193775.1 of Glycine soja. Lineage (NCBI taxonomy): Eukaryota > Viridiplantae > Streptophyta > Magnoliopsida > Fabales > Fabaceae > Glycine > Glycine soja. The sequence continues at coordinate 12,904,138 of NC_041009.1, read as the reverse complement.
TCAGATTATTCCCAATTGGATCGCCAAAGTAAACAAACAGAATGGATAGCATCTTGCAATTAAATAAATCCACATATCTCTCCAACACCTTTTTTTTTTGCACTCAAACACCCCCAAAACTACTCTTAAAATTAAAATTCAGTTTAAGGTCAAATGTAACACCTCAAATTCTTTTTTTTTTTTGAAATATTGGTTTAAAATTGTTTAAATAATATATTTTGCGGAATACACATCATTAAATTTAGTTTCTATTTCTAAGTTGATAAAATATCTATATCTATCTATCTATCTATATATATATATATATATATATATATATATATATATATATATATATATATATATATATATATATTCTTTGGAAAAAAAAAAGAACACATATACATATATATATTGCGCTTGATTAAAGCATGTATATATAATTAAAGTGGTCATGAATAACAAGCATTTATCAAAAATATGTTCTCTATTTTAAAATCATTTTGAAAGTTGTTGTCATTTTTCTTCCACCCTTACACAATGCTAGAATAAAGTGTAACTTATAAAGAATTAACTAGCACCAAATTAAATGATAATAAACTGAAAGAAATATATAACCATACATATTGAGCCTTAACGACCCTTAAGATATAAACATAAATGTATTGAAATCATTACGATTGTTAGCAAGAAAGACAAAATATTCACCACCTCTCAAAATACATCAAAATATCAACAAGGATCAAGGATTAGAGCATATCACTACCCAACTAAAAGTACTGAATTATGTTAAGGTATAAACATAGGAAGGTAATCAATCCTCCTCTTCAGATGAAGACTCTACATCTCGTAGAAGCTCATGATACACTTCCTCTTCCTCGGGCATCATCTCAATGTGATCGATCTCTCCGATTCTTAGTAACCTGCACGAGACGTACTAACTTGAATCTCTAACTTAGGACATTACCTTTTGCATCAAACCTCACTGGGGTCAATTCTTGAGCATCATGAGGAACTTCCATACCTAGATACAAATTGATGTCTTCAAACTACTCTAATTGTCGGCAAGACATAAATCCCCAAGGAATGTAGTAGTACTTGATGGTGATGGGCATGACATCTAGTCTATCTACCAACACCATGTGCACTAGGTGTGACATGTGTACACTAACGTGCGTGTCTCTTTCCACAACCACACCTTTTCAATCTACCTACTATTCCAAGCTCGTAGAGGGCGCGACTCTCTTGACATCTCTTGACCATAAAAGTTGTTGATTGTAGGGGTGAGTCCTTCGATCCTCAAATGCCATAAACAACAAACCAACAACAAAAAAAATCATTATATACAGTCTACTTAACCACTATATGTGGTTGTCTAATCAAACAACACTTTCGCGTCCTAAGCGCATAACTATCCCACTTTACATAAACGACTATAGTACTTAACATCATTGATTATCACTCTTGACACAGTCAAATACTACATTGGACATCATTGACACTACTAGAAAATAGACTTTTTAACATCAGTTATTAACCGATGTTGAAACTATTGACGTTAATTTATCAACATTAACATCGGTTGTTTAAAAATCGATATTGTTGTAAAACAACACCGATTAGTAACAAACTAATGTTGTTTTTTGTTAAAACAACATCAGTTTTTCAGAAAACCGATGTTCATTGTTAATAATAACATCGATTTTTCGAAAAATCGATGTTGTTTTATGGTTTATTTTTAAATATTTTTTAAAATTATCAATCTATAATTAATTCAGATCACAACTTATCATTGAAAGTTGTAAAAAAAAAAACACATAAAATTAGTCATGCACCAAAAGTTATAAACAAAGTATATCAATATATATATCATGCGTCGAGAGTTATAAGCATTTCTAAACAAAATAACTTATAAACAAAAATTTACAAATTCATGATAACATATTAGAGTAGTAATGTACTTTAGTCACAAACAAAGCCAAAATAAAACAAAGTTTGAAGTTGGATCTGGGAACTCAAATATAATTGAATTCCAGGAAGCAAATTATGTGATTATGCAAAACTCCTCCATCTATTTCCAATTTTTGCAGTCTTCTTATGATGATTATAAACTATCCTACACTCTTCAGTCCCTTCCAAGTTTAAATGGGTGAATCTTGCAGCTTTCATAAATGAGTACATGGTACTCAGCAAATTCTAAAATTAACATGAAATTCATACTAGATAAGTAAATGATTTCAAAATTTAACATACAGAGGAGTGCTTAATTACTCACCAAACTGCTGCAAGTCACTTTGTACTCAATCAAGAGGACTTTGAAAGTAATTGTGTTAGGAACTTTGTGGTACAAAGAGTGTCATTTAGGGTAAGCTTTTGGTTTCGAACTATTTTTGAAGATGGTGAGGAGGAAAACACTCTGTTCATAGTGGGTTAAGGTGACTTGATGATTTCCAATGAGCTCATAAAACTCTCTAAGTTCTGTCCATTTAACAAGTAGAGTTGGGTTCACCAGATCTTGATTATATGTGACAGAGTGCATGTTGCCACTAGAGTGTAGCAAATGTCAAGTAGGCTCTAGTTCATCCTTCCACTTTACAACAAATGACCTACTGACTTCACCGTAAAGCTACATTTAACAAACAAAGTAATATAAGTAAAAGTGTTATATCAAGTCATGTTTATTTTAGAATAGTTTTGAAATAATTTCTAACCTGATCAATAACATGAACAATGTTAAATATTTCCTCTGATTCTTTTTCAATCTTCATCATTGTGAGAGCCATTTTCTTCCAGTTCAATTGATTTTCATCCATTATTTCTAAACTTCATTTACAATATAAACATGACATTAGTATGCATGATATGTTTCACATAACTATATGATACCAATGATATTCCTATTTTGAAAACCAACAATGATATTCCTATTTTGGGGGCCTAAGGTTGTGGCAAAATTCTCACACCAGCACAAAGTCCCATTAACAAGCACATACAAACAAAAATAAATATCATCAAGCATTACCAAGAAAAACCAAGAACAAGCATGACAATAAACAAGCATTACCAAGCAAAACCAAGAACGTCCATTTAAATTATAAACAAGCATTACCAAAAACAAGCATGAGCATTACCAAGCATTACCAACCAAAACCAAGAACGTCCATTTAAATTATGAGCATGAGCATTACCAAGCAATAACATCCATTTACAATATCAACGAGCATTACCAAGCAAAACCAAGAATGAGAATGACAATAAACAAGCATTACCAACCAAAATCAAATAAGCATTACCAACTGCCATACCATAGAGCCTAGCCTCTTGTGAGTGAGTGAGTGACTAACTAACTAACCTTTGGTAAGAGTGAGAAAGTGACCACGGCGGCACAAGAATGGAAATGGAGCATGACAACACGAGAGATGTGACAACGGTAGCACGACAAACGCGAGAATGACATTAAGAGTGTGAGAAGGAGAGAAGGCAAGAATGAGAGTGATAGCATCAGAGTGCGAAGGAGAGTGACAGCGCGAGAGTCAGAAGGAGAGAAAGCGAGAAAGAGAGGAAGAGAGATCATAATGAGCACAAGAAGAGGAAGAGACTAAAGATTTAATTTAACTAACACAACATCGATTTTTTTTCGAAAAATCGATGTTAACATGAGTTCGTTAACATCGATTTTGGGAAAACCAACATTAACGCAAGTTGGTTAACATCAATTTTTGAAGAAATCGATGTTAACATGAATTAATTAACATCAGTTTTTGTAAAATCGATATTAACTAACTCGCATTAAAGTCGATTTTTCTAAAATCAATATTAACGAATTCATGTTAACATCGATTTATTTACGGATATGCTACCACACTTTTGTTAACATCGATTCTCAAAAAAACTTATGTTAACGTAACAATATTATATCTATTCTTTCTACTAGTGTGATAATCACACTAGACACAACTGGTTGTCACACTCGACACATAACAGGGCCCAACAATGCTACCAAGCCTCCTAAGTATTGGTGGTCTTACACAACCACATGAATGACAGTTAGGAGTGATCGCCATGTATGGGTATAATGTATACCGATCCTTAAGCTCCCAACTTTACAAAGTATAGTCTTAGATCCCATCTGGAGTAGCAAAGTGAGGCATGTGAATTCTTCGCGTCAAATGAGTTCACTAAATGTCGGGTAGTCATCACTCGCTAATTTCTTTATGTTCTTCAAACCTCTATGCATACTATACCCTAGTTTACCCTGTAAATCATCAATTTTTCAACATAAACCTCATCATCACATAGATGGAACATAACCACATACCTCGCCTTCTCACAAATGGACCATAATCACATACCTCAACATCTCATAGATGAAATCAAACCATAAACACACCATCTCATAGATGGGACAAAGCTAATTATTCCTTACCCTTCCTTCAATCTCCTTGCATCTTTCTACCACAATGGGTGTGTAGCCTCATGCCGCATACAACAAACATAATCAAACATTCACACAACAAGAATTCGAGGCGAGGATCAAATAAACGTACTACCATCATAAAATCATCCTAAATCTCTCAAGTAATAAAAAGAACATGTTTATTTGCAGACAACATAATGATTGAAATACAACCATCCAAAAATTATGGCAAACAATTTGTTGAGGGTCAGACATCCTCGGACCTAAACCACAACACGTAAAGTTAAAATGACAATATATATATATATATATATATATATATATATATATATATATATATATATATATATAAATTTGCATGCCATAGATATAATTGTCGATGTTCATATTTTTCTGGTCTTATCATTCAACAACAACAACAATAATTATAATATACAGGCCTTTTAGAAAATGTATCAGCAGAAAAATCATCAGAATTTCAGAGCATGCATTAGTCATTAGAGTTTGTAGTTTATCTCAATAATCATATAAAAATTAAATCAACAATTCCAAAAATAAATAATTCTAAGGTAAATTTATCCAGATGCATGGTTTTCAATGTTAATATGTCTATTATATATCTAAAATCACTTTGCACTCAGTTTTTTAAAGTTTCGCTTCTAACTTACTCTTAGTGCTCTCAGTGCTTCGGGAATTGATTTTTCCCAAATCTTATATGCTACCTTACATTTTAACACCTAATAAACTCATTTTTAAGGTCAAAACTTTAATAAAACCAGTCCATACAACTCTCATTGTTAGATTATTTTTTTGACAAATTTTATACGGTAAGATGTTCTAAAACTAGTTTTATTCATAATATTTGCTAGAAAAATTTGATTTTAGAAAAAATTAAGGCTAATCCTATATTTTAACACTCAAAGAACTCATTTTTTGGCATAAAAAAACTCAAGGAAAATAGTTCAGCACACAGATTCAAAACAAGGAAACAAACACAAATTTCAAAATAACATGTTCAAGGAAGTTTAACAACAAGCTTAGGGTTCAAGAGTTGGAGAGACCCCCCTTACCTCTTGTAGTATCCACTAAATTTAGAAGGAAGAATGAGGGAGTTTAGATTTTAGTTTCCAACCTTCAAGAGTACAAAAATAATATTTGAAACTACAAGTAAGGATAGAACAAAAAAAATAAAGTGAAAATCAAGCTTAGAGTTGAAAATGGAGGTCATTTATCTAAGCTTGATGAAAGAAGGGCTAAAGAACACTTGGAAAATCTTAGAAGAAGAGTGAAAATGATGTCTCCTTCCCTCTTGACCAACTTGTGAAAAAGAGGAAGAATGAGCAACTTTGGTGAGTTTTGGAGTCTAAATGAACTTATAGAAGAATCTTAGAGCATGGTCCATTGGATTAATTACTAACCTTACTTATATTAATTACTAATTTTCTTTTTTCATGCTTCTAATTTCTATTTCTAGACCAAGATCCAATTATTAACATTCAGGTCATTAATGAGTTGACCACTATTTGACTAGCGAATTTTCTCTAAATTATCCTTATTCTTTCTAGACTTTAGCTTAAAAACTTAAGAGCTTAACCATGCTATGATATCCTATGATAATATCTCATTTTCTATCATTTTAATAGTAAAAAAACACTATTCAATCACACAACAAAGCAATAACTTTGTTTATCATACACATGAAAAATTGGGATGTTACACCAAATACCCTTAATTACCAAAACATTTGTTATAGATACTTCCCCCAAAAGGATAGTTTCATCGACATATTGTAGTAGATTCACGTCTACTTTGGTTTTGCCCACAATAAAACCTTCAACATCATTTTAGCCACAACTTCCCTAAAAGGCCCTTTGCCACAATAGCAAAAAGAAAGCAAACAAGTGGATCTCCCTGTTTAAGTCCTTCTTGTAAACTAAATTCTTTTGTAGGGCTCCAATTGACCAAAACTAATTAACACAAAACCGAGCTCAACCCCTCCCCCCCCCCCCCCCCCCCCAACTTTGAAAATTAGACACTTCTTTCTTCTTTTTTTTTTTTCATCCACCATCTCATTTGCTACCAACATACTTTGAAGAAGATTCCTCCCACTCAAGATAAGGCACTTTGCCTACTATGAATGACCTCCCCGAGAACTTTTTTCAATATATTTGCCAAGACTTTAGCAACAATCTTATTCATACACTTATCTAGAGAAATAGGCTTGACTTCTCCAAGTGATTGAGGATCCTCCACCTTAATTAAGAGTTTGTTACAATAGCATGAGCAATGATTAGTTTCACACTTAAAAGATGTAAAAAAAGTACGTGTCTCCAATTTAAATATCTATATATTCACATGTAATAATTGGTATGTACATAATAAAATTATTATTATCTTAAATATTTGTAACACTATTTTGATAGTTTTTTTTTCTCTCATTTTCATTTCTTTCTTTTAGCTTTCCAGGATATATATTTTTATAAATAATATTTAATTAGATGCGAGAAAGTTTTTGGGATACAACTTAATTTTATAGGTGTTATAATTTCTCAGAGTCGTACAACCATAGATCCGTTAACAATTTATTATCATTTTTATTCTTTGAACACACACATATATAATTCTTGAGACTTATTTTAATATACTTCCTTCATCTTTATTTATAAGACATGGTCAATAATTATTTTATCCTTTATTATAAGAATTCATTTCATCTCTCTTAGACATTAATTATTTTTTGATTAAAATATTTTTATTTATTTTAATCTATAATTAAATGCTACTTTGAATTTTCACTTTCTCTCTCCTATGAAGATTAGAGAAGATAATAGGCTCCCATTAATGTTAAGGGCAAATTTGGAAAAATATTACAGTTAAAGATAAATTTATTACTAATAATATCTAAATTAACTAATTTTCTTAATAAATATAATTTAGTGAATTATATCTCATAAATAGAAATGAAAGGAGTATATAGTTTCAAGGGAATAAGGTAATAACACCCAACACTTCATAAAGAAAATAGATTATTTACTCTATTTTTTTTCTAATATATAATAAACAAAGAACTCTCATAGGCAATTGAATTAATGGGTTGGGAAGAAAGTTTCAGGGTAACTCAATTTTTTTTTTTGTATCTATTGTAATTAGAGCCTTTGGCTTCTCGGTGAGATTCCAAAGTATTTCCACAAACTTCAATGCTTTGAACTGATTATGAAAATAATCTTTGATTCATTGAATTATATTTAAAATTCTTTATCCATTCTAAAGTATATTTTGTAGAGATTGAACTTAAATCTTTCTCACAAACTTAATGTGTGTTGTAAACATGTCATCATTGGATAAAAAAGTATATGATCATAACGATTATAGAAGACAAGAAATATACTTTAAAAAGTACGAATGTTTCTTTCTTTTGGATTCACAGTGTCTTAAATATGGCAATGATGATGTGGAGAAAGTTATGAGGACCATATATATGCGGACAATTTCAACCGTGAGATCCATTTCTCAAAACTATCATTAGAATTCCTCTTGTCCACCCCCATGATGGCACGGGAATAATTTGATCCCTAACACTGATAACGGCACATTTTTCTCATGTCAAACTTTATGTTGTTTAAGTAAAAACTCTATACTTCTGCTCTCTTTGAAATTATTTCACTCACAAACTCTTCTTCTCGTCCATCTGATTCCACTGGCCATTGATATTAATTTGTAATTCTAACGGAGATTAAGGAAACTGGCTTTGCTTAATGCATTAAACAAAGGGATTGTAATGAAGCAGGTTTAGATAGGGGACCTCAACCTCGATCCCTCACTACCGTATCTTTTTTCTCATTTTGATATCTTGATCTCCTGGCCTCCTTCTATTTGTAGAATCATTATATTAATTGGAAGCTGAATACATATTACATGTATTTAAATTTCAATCCAACTAATCACTTGAGTTATGCCTATGTGACATGTTGATTTTCTTCTAAATATGATCAAATGCTTCGTTTTATAATGAGTTTTTTTTTATCAAATTATCTTATAAAGTGCCTATGAAAAACACAACTATTATCTTATAAGCTCACGAGTTATTCTTATTTCATAGCATAGTTACATTATGTGATCAGGTTAACAACATGTCAATGCTAATGATGAGGAATATATATGTATAATTGAAAAGTGTCACAAAAATAATCCCACCATCATTCGGACTTGAATCCTTACCTATGAGTTTCACTCTTTAAGAAAAAAGAGACATGAAATATGTATATAGTCTATTTAATTACCTCTCCTTTTCTCACTCTTACTAAACAGTGTAACTTTAACAAAGACACTTGTCTTAAAGGCATTCGACTAGGACTTTTGAAGTAAGCTATGAAATGTTTGCTCATGAATGGATAATTCTAGTGAGTGTGAATGAGTAGAGTAGCATTTGAAGTTTAAGCTTAATTTGTGATAAAAGAATTTACTTAAATCTAAGTTATTTATTTAAATAAATTAAATTTAAAGCTTAAATTTGGCTTATTTTAAAATTAGTAGAAAAATTGAACTTAACGTTTTTAACCCATTAATTATAGCTTGATTAGTGTCTTTTTTAATAGGTCACAAGAAAATTATATAAATAATTTTGACACCTCATCTAAGTTTTTGGGTAATGTTTAATTTATTTCTTCACCCAATGTATAATTTCATTTTTATACTAAAACCCCAGTATATAAGTCTCTTCCATGTGAGAGATATGAATTAATGAATCATAAATAAATCATACAAGTGAACTTATATTACATTTAACTCAAAACCTTAAGACATTAAATTTGTGAATTCTTCTCATTTACATATTGTTTAACATGTTCATTTTTATCCAATGTAAGATTTTATTTTCATATTTGAACTCCAGTAGATTTTATGTTAAAATATATAAGATAAAAGTAAGAACAATTAAAAAATTAAAAATATTTCAAAACATACAATATGTACAGATATTTTTAAAAAATACTATTCATCAAGTATACATTTTTTCTCACATAAAATTACCAGCTTTTTTTTTATCATTAAGCATATGTATGTGTGTTTTATCATTAACCCTAAAATTAAGTTTTAACTTGTTTTGTTCGTTAAAACAAATGAACTTAATCAAGTATTTGACTACTCATTTAGGTCTGAATAGTTTATGAATTACCAAATTTATTTATTCCCTTAGATTCCAACACGGATAACTATCCCTCAATCAGTCAATTCTGACAAAAACAAAAAAACAAAATGGCATAAAATTATTTTCAAAGATCATACTAACTTTGTTGAAGATTTGAAAGACCCACCGAAATGGATTTACCATGACACCATAATTTTCCCAAAGCCTAACGTGCAATTCAGAGTATACATAAATTAGATTACTTATTATCATGTGTTTCCCTGTTGTTCAAGTACACTTGTTTCCGTATTTGTGACTCAACATTTCTGTTTGCAAATTCATTTTATGTTAATTGTCGGGGTGCAATCAATGGTAATGGGCCTCAGCCTACGAAAGTCGAGAGAGAATTTCAATCAGCACTCGTCAGTGTCATGGCTACAAAGACACTCAATTTGACCTTAGAGAGGGACAACATTAATTCATGAGTGAACCTGAAGATTCAAGTCCAGCTCATTTCTCTAAACGTGATTTGCTTCTCTAAACCAATGGGGTCGTTTCTTTTTCCTTTATTTTAATTTATTCATTGTCGGTTTCTTAAATAAGCATGTCACGTTTGACTATTTATGGGATAAACAAAAGTTAAGTAGCTGGCAAAGGAATGACATGTACGTAGACAAAAAGGCAAAAATCTTGTTAGGAATAAGCTACTTTATAACATATATACGTATACAACCTTGTGTTAAAAGAGAAAATAAGTTATGTAATGAGAATATAAATATATTTATATCATTATTTAATTATAATTTTTTATATAATAAATTTATTAATTTTAATAATAATTATTATCTTAAAAATTATACTTTGATTTTTTATTGTTTGAAAATGTATAATTATTTTATATTGTTAAATATATGATCGATAAATTTTTTATCTATTAATTAAAAGTATATTATAAATAATATATTTTATCCCATTTTCGCTTGAGGTATAAGTTAGACAAACTCAAAAAGTAAAATATTAGTACTATTCAAATTAAAATGGAAATTTTCTGTAAAAATTTGTATGAATCCTGCTTATTTACTTTTTCATTTTTTGCAAATAATCATATAAATAAGTGTATATTTACTTTATTTTGCATCTTATTTTCATCTCATTATTTATCACATCAAATTATTTATTATCATATCCATTATTTTTTTTTTATCTTTGTCCATTATTTTTCACCTTTCTTCTTTTTTTAAAAACACAGATTTTAATTGGGTGCGGGTCTCACAATTTTTTTTTACTATTCTTTCACTTTTTAAGATTTTTCAAACAATCAAAAGAGAAAATAAAAAAAAAGAAAAAGAAAAAGTGATGTTTCCCTCAATCTACCCTTGTTCATGTATACCATACAAGAGTTTCCAATACGAGTGAGACAAGCCCTTTTTCTCCTATTGTAATTTTATGGGATCCCATATGTTTGATTAAACGCCTAAACAAAATTATGAAAATGGGTAAAGTACGCTCATTACCTCATCACAGTTTTACCAAAAGTCTTAGTGCACATTTGTTGCCGTTTGGATAAAATGATAGAAAGGATCCATCGATCCTTGCACTTGTCTGACACTCTAGCAATTAACCTTCCCTCTCACTCCTTGACCCCACCAATACATTTCTATAATGAGTCACAATTTTGATTCCATAGGGGTATAGGGACCCACATGAATTATATCACCACCACCATGGTCTTCATTTATAAATGAAGTGTTGCAAAAAAAACCTCAATTGCTAGCTCAATATTCTCTCAAGAGAGGAGTGTTTGCACATAACTTAGAGATGGGCCACCGTTGCTGCAGCAAGCAGAAGATCAAAAGAGGGTTATGGTCTCCTGAAGAAGATGAGAAACTTCTTAGATATATCAACACACATGGACATAAAAGTTGGAGTTCAGTGCCAAAATTTGCAGGCATACATTTGTCTCGTATTACTACATATTATTTCAATCAATGTTCACATGACACATATTAAAGTCTTATTAGTTCCTTTCTTATTAGCTGAGAGACACACACATATGCGTGATGTAAAAAGATTGATTGAAATCATGATTATATAATAGTTCCTGATCATATATTAATAATTTCTTGTGTGATAGAACAAATAAAAGATGATGTGGTTTTTTAATGTGCAGGCTTGCAAAGATGTGGGAAGAGTTGCAGGTTGAGATGGATTAATTATCTGCGGCCAGATCTGAAGAGGGGTTCCTTCACTGCTGAAGAAGAGCAGATCATAATTGACATCCATAGAATTCTTGGAAACAGGTAAAGAATATATATTACTAGCACAGAAAATGAGACAGAAAGAGTAGTAAAAGAAGAATAGGATCCTTCAATAATTTTACTAAGATAAATGTTAACTAATGTTCATGTTATTTATTAAAATAATTTTTTTTATTGAGATACATAAAATTATGTTACTCACAATAATGTTTATGTTTTCTTATTATTTGTACAGTAAATATTTTTTTTAATTTTTTAATTAATGTCCTAAAAATACTAGTTAATAAAATCTTTTTACTAAAAGTAATAAAAAAAGTATTATTTGTCCTTACAAGATTTGCCAGACAACCAAGAAACCACTGATAAAGATGAATATACCCCTTTTGATATCCATATAATACATAACCATGACCTTAATATAATCAACTCTCAAGAAGATCTTCGACCATCTAATTTTCCTTCATCCTCTCATATTCAGTTTTAACACAAGAATTCAAATTTTGTGTCCATCTCTCTCTTGATAGACATTAAAAAACTTTTATATATGACATGATTAATGTTTATGAGAAAAGAGATAATACACGTGCTGGACATGATTTAATTATCATATACATGAGAGGATGTGTATATAATTCAGTGCAAGGACATGCATATATTCATCAATGCCATGTGTTATTGGTCTACTGCAGATGGGCACAAATAGCCAAGCACCTACCAGGAAGAACAGACAATGAGGTCAAGAATTTCTGGAACTCATGCATAAAAAAGAAGCTCATTTCACAAGGCTTAGATCCACAAACCCACACTCTCCTGTCTTCTCATAGGAGAAGCTCAGCATGTACCATCTCCAATAATATCCATCAAAATTCCAATTCCATTTTCATTATGAGTTCACACATACCAAATGCACCCTTTGAAACTACTTGTCAAACCTTTTCTACATTACCTAAACCTCCACCAAACATTGTTCAAACCCCCTCTAGCATTGTTTCCTCAGAATTTCAAACATTATCAACTATTCTTTCAGATGATGGAGAACCCCTCCAACATTTGCCTTATGAACTATTAATGGAAAACGCCACCAACATTTGTTCACCTACATACATGAACCCCTCAGCAGTTGAATTGTGTAACGATGACAACAATGTGAATTGGGTTTCAAGACTTAATGTTCATGATTTCAGTGCTCAAACACTGGAAGAAGGAGCACAAGTACTGCAGGTGCAGCAAGAGAAGGGCAAAACTTTTGATGATAAGGGAAGTGATGTGAGAGAAGCTAACAAGGGAAATCTTGAAACCAGTGTTTCTTTTGAGAGTTCTAACTTTGATCTTGGGTTTTTGGAGAGTGTACTTACCTCTGAATTCATCTCTCATGATCTCAATTGTATGGATGAACTTGCATGGAACTTTTAGACCATACTTCAAATATATTCGTTGTTTGTGTATATTAGAAAGCAAGTTTCGTTCCAAGTATATGAGTATGATGTGCATGTAATTAATGATCTATATATTTGTAGCCATAAAATATGGTAATTTTGCTAACACTAAGACTAGTTGGAATGAAGAAGAGAAATGAAAATTGCATGTCATGAAATTTGAAAATGGTTTGGAGCTGTTAGAAAATGGGATTTTGAGTCTTGGTTTTTCTGGTGGTTTCTTGTTAAGAAAATAAACATAGACAAAAGAAACTGCGGGAATTCTTAATGCAAATCTTGCTTCTTACGTCCCTTATTTACTTATCTGTTTAATCATAGTTACGATCAGGTGAACTTTGAGGAAAATAATGGATATCACAGAATTTAAACATCATAGTCCATTTTTTTTTTTTGAAAGACATCATAGTCCATTTATAACTTACTCTAAATTACTATTGACAATTCACTTTGAAAGATCTTTAAATGCAGTACTTTAATAATGGGATAGTACTTTTAAAATGAAAATATTACTAAAAAGTAGTATTAATATTTCACTACTATAAATATCTTGTGAACATCAAAATTATTAATTTTTCTTTTTCATTACTATATTAACAAAATGACACATAAAATAGTTGTAATTTTTTTATTTAAAATAAGTTTGGAATTATTAAATGTCATATGCATATTAATCATATATGGTAAAATAAATCAACGAGAATAATAAAAAAAGTAAATGAATAAAATAAATAGAATATGATAAAGCTCGAAATTTTTGTTGTGAAATTAATAAATAAAATAAAATAATTGTTAGAATATACTATTATTTAAAACACCTTAAGGACCATCAAATTGTCACAATTTAGATATTCCAAATTAAATTAAAATATTACCATGGTAACTAATGAGATCATGATGAGATAACATAATATGTGTGTAATTATGTACAATTATTATCTCGTACTCAATTTCTTTAGTCTAGACGTAATCTTAGGAGTTTTATTTGGAGAATCAATCGTTATAGCTCAATCTTAAGAGATTTTGTTGTAACTCTCTCGTATATATTTATGACTTAGCAAAACATGAAATACAGAACATAATTATTCTGTTATAGAATCCTTTATGGAATTATGGTATAAGACCAACGACAACTTGAGAACTGGACGAGAAAAAAGGATAACAGTGCGTGAAAATGTTGTGTACAGTGGTGGTACAAGTGCAAACACCAGGATCTCAGAAGGAGACAGTTCAAGTTTCATTAGGCTTACTACAGAGCAGTGACAGATGCTGATAGAATTACAAAATGCTCAGAAAACAAATTCTAATGACAAGATGACAGGTGAGCGTGATACCAATACATGGATAATTGGCACAGGGGCTTCCAACCACATGACTGGAAACCTGAATCATATGCATGAAATACGAGATATTCAAAGTTGTCCAGTTGAACTTCCTAATGGACAACATATGACAGCGATTAAAGAAGGAAGTGTGATGCTAGATGGAGTCTTAAAACTTACTAATGTTCTCTATGTGCCTAAATTGAATTGTAATTTGATATTTGTTTCACAGATGATGGATGAATTGAAATGTGTTGTTCAATTCACTAATAAGTTATGTGTTGTGCATGATCGTGTTTTGAGAACGCTAATTGGAGCAGGTGAACGGAGGGATGGGCTCTATTTCTTCAGAGGAGTTTGAAATGTGAGAACTTACAAAACTGATGGTTTGCATTTCATGAACTTGTGACATTAACGATTGGGATATCCTTCCTTGAAGATCACCCAATTGATTCCTGAGGTTAGAAAACACAAACATAGCAATGTAGTGAATAAAACATGTGAAGTCTATTTTAGAGCCAAACAAACTACAGAAAATTTTTCTTTGAGTGAACATAAAGCCAATAGTGCAATTGAATTAGTTCATTGTGATTTATGGGGATCATATAGAACTCTTTCTACTTGTGGTGCTTTTTATTTTCAGACAATAGTTGATGATTATTCACGTGATGTATGAGTATATCTATTAGCTGATAAATGAGAAGTATCGACAATGCTTCACAATTTTTTGCTTCAAAATATTTAGAAATGATAATGGGACAAAATTCACATGCACGAAATGATATTTTCTTGATCGTGGAATAATTTTTCAAACATCTTGCATTGGAGCACCCCAACAAAATGGGAGAGTGGAATGAAAACATAGACATATTTTGAATATGGCTCTAGCACTGCGATTTCAAGGTAATCTTCCTATTAAGTTTTGGGGGAAATGTATTTTAACTACAACATATTTGATCAACCGAACTCCTTCCACTATTTTGAATGGAAAAACTTCATATGAGATGCCACATGGGCAACAACTTGCATATGAACATTTGGGAATATTTGGCTCTTTATGTTACGCCCATAATCAAAGAAGGAATGGTGATAAATTTGCAAGTAGGAGTAAGAAGTGTGTGTTTATTGGCTACCCATATGGCAAGAAAGGGTGGGAGCTATTTGACTTAAAAACAAAAGAGATTTTTGTCTCTCGAGATGTTAAATTCTTTGAGACCAAGTATCCTTTTCTATTGGTGTTACTACCAGAAAAAATGTTCTTTCTAAAAATTGGAGCTGTGAAAAAATTGTTGATGATGTGACTGATGGTGTAAAAGAAATGGATCACACAGGAGGTATTGAAGAAAGTAGTAATATGACAATGGATGATAGAGGGTGAGCCAGATGCAGGGTTTGATGAACAAGGTGTTACTCTACAAAATATGGACACACAAGATATAGTGTTTCCATCTATATCACCAACCAAGTCATTATTCGGTAGAGGACATAGAACCAAATAACCTTTTACTCGATTGCAAGATTATGTGACAAATACCACCAAAAGATTGAGCTCATCTAATTGTTCACCCTCTCCAAAGGCAAACTCAGGTGCATCCCATCCCATAACTGATTATGTGAATTATGACCATTTTTCTTTTGCACATCATGCTTTTCTTGCATCCATTTCACAGGAAAAGGAGCTTGTCACTTATATTGATGCAATGAAAGACAGTCGGTGGAGAGATGCAATGAAAAGTAAGATACATGCACTTGAGACCAATGGAACTTGGACAATCACACAATTGCCTCTAGGAAAAAAAGAACTTGGTTGCAAGTGGGTGTACAAAATAAAGCATAAATATGATGGAAGTGTAGAACAATTCAAAGCACGGTTAGTAATTCTTGACAATCATCAAAAGAAGGGGATCGATTACATAGAGACTTTTGCACCCGTTGTAAAAATGGTAACGGTATGCACAGTGTTAGCCGTAGCAGCCACACGAGCTTGGGAATCACATTAGATGGATGTGCACAATGCATTCTTACATGGGGACCTTGAGGAGGTTGTGTACATGAAGCCACCTCCTGGCTTTCTTCCTTAGCAATATGGCATGGTGTGTAAATTTAACAAGTCCTTATATGGACTAAAACAGGCGTCTAATTGTTGGTTTGCCAAGTTATCCGCTGCACTAAAAAAACACTACGGATTTTAGCAATCTCTTTCTGATTATTCTCTTTTCGTCTTGCAAAGACCGGGGGTACATATTGTAGTGTTGGTGTATGTTGATGACCTAATCATTTCGAGTGATAATCATGAAGCTATCACCGAATTTAAAGCCTATTTACACAATTGCTTTCACATGAAAGACTTGGGGATCCTCAAATATTTCTTGGGTGTTGAAGTGGCGTGATCTTCCACGAGTATCTTTCTCTGTCAACACAAATATACTTTGGACATTATAGCCGAAGCTGGACTTCTAAGAACTAAGCCATCAAATGTGCCAATTGAACAGAATCATTGTCTAGCACTTGCAGCAAACTTGCCTTTTCCTCGTCCTGATCAGTATAGGCGGTTAGTAGGTCATCTCATTTACCTCTGTCTTACCAGACCCGAGCTTTCATACTGTGTGCATGTCTATCTCAATTTATGCAAGCGCCTAAAGAGGCCCATTGCGAGGTTGTTCTCTGTGTTGTTTGATACCTAAAAGGGAATCTAGGACAGAATGTTTTGTTGCGTAAGGATTGTGACCTGCAACTATCTGGTTGGTGTGACTCTGATTGGGATGGATGTCCTTTAACTCGTAGATCCCTTACCGGATGGTTTATTCTACTTAGATCTTCTCCAATTTCATGAAAAACTAAGAAACAACAAACAATATCTCACTCATCTGCTAAGGCTGAGTATCGATCCATGGCAGCTGTAACAGGAGAATTGAAATGATTAAAAGGTCTTCTCCATAGTCTTGGTATCTCTCATTCTCAGTCTATGCGACTTCATTGTGATAGTCAAGCAGCGCTTCATATTGTCAAGAACCCGGTTTTTCATGAGTGCACCAAGCACATCGAAGTGGACTGCCACTTCATTCGTGACGAGTATCTCAGTGCAATATTGCACCTACTTATGTTTCTACACATGCACAATTAACTGACATTTTTACTAAGGCTCTTGATCCCACTCAATTCACCTATTTGTTGTGCAAGTTGAGGATATGTAATTTACATGCTCCAACTTGAGGGGGTAATGAGATAATGATGAAATAACATAATTTGTATTCAATTATATATAATTATTATCCCGTATTATTAATGTGTGATCATGTAAATCAATTTGTTTAGTCTAGACATAATCTTAGGAGTTTTATTTGGAGAATTGTAGATCAATCTTAAGAGATTTTGTTGTAACTTTTTTGTATATATTCATGTCTTAACAAAACATGAAATACATAATAGAATTATTCTGTTATAGAATCCTTTAATAACATAATTAATTCTTTTAGCACAAAATATCTGTAAAAATAAAATAATTGCTAAAATTATTTCACCAAAATATGTTCGAGATCTCCAATATACCACAACTTTGGTCCCCTACGTTAAATTTATGATATTAAAACGACATCATTCCTAAATTAATTTTTTTGTAAATCTCTTAAAATAAGATAAAGCATCCGAAACTGAATTTGGAAACGAAATCTTTGGGCTCAAATGGGAGCACAAAAGCCCCAAATTAAACCTAAGCCTACATCTTTTCTAAGAAATTGCTATTTACACTTCTCAGTCTTTATTTTGTACACTCTTCTTTCAAAAACAATTCTTCCCAAAGTACACTTTTGTGGCATAAATCTCGCTCTCGGTGTGATGCGGTGAAAGTGGCCTTTCGAT
Organism: Glycine soja; assembly: GCF_004193775.1. Classification (NCBI taxonomy): domain Eukaryota; kingdom Viridiplantae; phylum Streptophyta; class Magnoliopsida; order Fabales; family Fabaceae; genus Glycine; species Glycine soja. The sequence goes on along the minus strand of NC_041009.1, from coordinate 12,885,746 downwards.
AATGGTTGCTGGTTGCGGGATTTGGAGTCTCTGGTGCTTTTTAGTAGCGCTTGGTTTGAGGAAGCGTTTTTTATTTTTATTTTCTGTTTTTATTTTTTAAAAATAATTTTTATTTTTAAATTATTAAGATTTAGAAAATATGTTTGTTTTGACTTATTATTTGTCTGTTTTCAAAAAATAAAATTTTAACTATTTTTAATAAAAGTTTCTGAAATATTTACTGTTAAAATTCTGAATTTTTATATAACATGAGCTTATTCCACACTTAAAAAATGAGCTAAAAAGACCATGTAGAAAAATCATAAGCCAAGAGGTTTCTTTCAGACATTTATCAAACAGTATTGGTGTTTCTTCCAAGAGGTTCTATTTGACATACAAATTGATAAGTAGAAATAGTCAAAATTGTTTTGGGGTGGTACCCATTTCCAATGAGAGAAGGTTACAACTCTGAGCCAACAAGAAACACTTGAGTCAACATCTTTCCATGACATTCAAGACATGCATGGCTCAATTCCTTCTCCGCATCTTTCCATCGCATCCATCCACCTTCCAAACCGATATGACAATAACCACAATCCTGGGGTGCCGTCGAAAATGTAAGGAACCTCAACAATGTTGTCGATCTTGTGCAAGACCTTGCCGTCGGAGTCTCTGGCCTCGCTTTCCCACGTGAGCGTTTGTGAGTAGCAGTGGCGAGGGGGATGCAGTTACCGGTGATGGAGAGGTCACGGTAGAGAAAGGAGATGAAAAAGCTACAGTCTTCTGGAGATGATGAGATCGAAGAAAAAACAAGTGTCACCGCGTTTTATTCTGTTCGGAAACGTTGGAAACGATTATTTTTTGTTTTTAAGTTTTCGCTTCTTTTAGAAAATATTTTCATTCACCATTTTTCAAAAATTGAAACAAATGCATTTTTAACCTCATTTTCTATTTTCACCGAAAATGAAAATAGAAAACGGACAAATCAAGCGTCATCTTAGTTTTTACTTGGTTCGATGCTCATCAAGATTGGTTCAAGTGTTCAACAGTAAGTGAAACATACAGCAAATGTTAAGAGATACTATTTTTAGTTTTTTAAAAAAAGACTGTTATGTTGGATTCTTTGTTAATATGTGGTCCTTTTTATTTCTAAAAATTAATAATAAATAATTTTTTGTTAACTTTTTATTAGCATAGAATGGCCCTGATTCTCATTTATGATTCATTTAGGCTTGAGGTTGGGGTGACTGGGATAATCTTCTAACGAAAACTAGTCTTGACATTAGCAAGAGACCATTTCTGCATCTCCAGCACAAATTTGACGTGAAAAAAAATGTTGGGTCAACTTCCATACTTTGACGTCCAGCAATTGGCTAGTGCATCCCAATCAGATTCAAGGGAAAGAAAGACTATATATGGGTGTGTTTGATTTAGGGTGGAAGGAGGGGAAATAAAAAAAAAATGTATTTTTCATGTTTTCATGTGGGACTCACAATTTTTTTACTCTAAATCAAAGACATCCAACATTTGTAACTAGACAATGTTTTTACTCTCATCATCCGTTGTGATACCATCATGTCAGATATAAGAAAAGAGTCACAATATTACTAAAATGAAAAGGAAAGAAAAATTAATGATGTGGTCCTCTTTATTATCATATCTACAAGTCAATTCTTCCCTTTTGCTTTTGTTTTCTCTTGTTTGTGATGAGATGTGGTTCTCAAGGCACGTGACTTAGTGTATCTTTGGGTTAAAGTTGAAAATTTTATTTTAGAGTACTTTTGCAAAATAAATCTTGATCTTATTTTTATAAAAGAATTTAATGGTTATGTACAGATAACATAAAATAGTTTTAATATAAATCATTGTTAATATGATTTTTAAGGTGATTATTATAAAAGTCACCAAATTTATAACCATACATAATGATTAGTGTTTGAATGATGGTATAAAACTAATTAACATTATTGATACATAACCTTTTATCTATTTATAGAAACTTGATATCAGACAAAATATAAGAGTTATCATACTTTTGAGGATAACATGATAGTTAAAGAGGAGTGTATGTTTCTAACACTTGTAGTGAAAAAATAGGATCTATTTTGCGTATTCTTGAAGTAACAATTTTTTTCAATAGTATGAAAATTCTACGAGTATCCACATTGAGACTAATCTTTACTATCAATTATTTGATGAGCGAAACTCTAAATGTTTTTTAAAATAAATCTTGTTTGAATTAAAAAGAATTATATAGAAAGTAATTATTTTATGTTTCCTTGTTTGATTTGTTTGAATATTAAAAATGTGTATGCTCGAATTTCTATAATGATGATTGTACTTTATTAATTAAATTGTGTGCTTTGATAATTATAGTTAATTCATTAATTTCTATGTGTTTAATATGATGGGCTAAGATTAAAAAAAGATGTTAGTTTCGGACTTAGAAAATAGAAATAAAAATAAGAGCTGAAGGGGTGTGAAAAGTAAAAACATCTTTTAAAACATATGGCATGTTTCTAAAATACGTACAAACAGCAATTGAAGATGTGTGTAACAGACTTGGTCCATATTACTTCTTACCCAACAGAAGCCCAAAACAGAATTTTTATGAGCCTTTAACTTACCCAACCACCTTAATTAGAAGGAGGTTGTGTGTGTGTGTGATGTGAAGGGGGACATGACCTAAGTAGGTGTAAGCGCGTTCCTTAATTTCCTTCGTTGGCCTACTTTGCCACCTTAATTTGTCAAGCCTTGTCTAACCCAAGAGCTTATGAATTCCACTCCTCACAACCTCATTATGCACACTTAAGCAAAGCTCTTGGAGAGGATTTAAGAGAGAGTTAAAGTGAGAGTCTAAGAAAAGAAAAAATTGAAAGCTTCTCCCCTTGGTGGTGGTGGGTGGCGCAACAAGTAGCAGAGGAAGGAAGAAGTTTTCAATCTTCATCAAGCTAGGAGAAAAAGGTATGGATATGATGGGGTTGTATTTTTCACTATTATGTTCGACCAAAACTTTTAAAACATAATTTCTATTTCATTTACTCAAGTAATTCACCATTAAGACATTCTATAACAATCAACAAAAATTCACATTTTTACCCTTTTAAAATGAATACATTTTTAACAAATTTGTCAACTAAAGAAAAATGATAAATAATAATAATAATAATAATAATAATTCCTATAGTCTACCCACATTTTTACAAGAAAGGCTAGAACAATAAACCCAAAATACCCAATTAAGCCTACAAGGCTTCCTCGAGGACATTTTCCTCTTCTTCGTTTTGCTCCTCAGCGTCAATGGCTTTTGTCGTGGCATCTTCACCTCATCTTCGTCACTCGTTCAAGGTCGTCCATCATTATCTTAAAAATAAAGTTGTGTGGGTTAGTCCTCCACCTCGATCTTATGTTTCAAGCAAATGAACCATTCAGTTTACAATCATATATACACGATAAGCACATGCACGCTCATTAACTTATTCTTTTGACTAACTCATCTGGTTTCATACTTTGGGCCCAAATGCCTCTGATCGCCCAGCCATAGAGGACTTAAATCTTTACCTGGGTGACATCTTGGCCTAAATGCCTTGCCATGGTACAACAGGTAGAGTGCTCTCACTGGACTTGGATATGCATGCTCAACATTCATTAGGATTGTCGAGCTGGTTGCATGAGTTCCCTACCCTCGTTGAGGTATCAAAACCTAACACCTTATCCTCATCCCTAAGGACTATTGTTTGGTCCAACATACATACCTCATGTACCACTGTGGTCACCCATCCACCTCAGGCTCATGTACCACTGAGATTGCATTTAGGGGTCTTTCTCCTCTTCACGATCACTTTGGCTGGCTTACTCATTTCTTTTTAGTAAACTAGCAACGTGCTCATCACTGGCCAATGGTTATACCATTAGTTAATAATTCATTTTGATTTATCGTCGTCTTGCCTCACAGACTATCCATGCCACTTAGGCATTCATGCACACCGCAAAGGCTATTATGCCATTCAACCTATCTTTCTTCTTGTCCTTGCCAAAAATGATGTGATATTTGACCACATGAACTAAAAAAGTTAAAGAACAAAAATATCGGGATCTTAGACTGGTCAAAATTTTGTTTAAGGATTACAAGTAAAAATTTAAAAAAGTTCAAAAATTAAAAACATAATTAACACTTTAACAAATTAAAATGAAAATCTAAATTTTTAAACTATCAATTTTTTATCAAATGAGAAAATAGGTCAGAATATTAATTGTTAGGTTTTTGTTAAGAATGTTAGGGGGGTTGATTTGATCTCGGGACCTCTCTCTCTTTTCTTGAACCCTTAAATTCATTCTCAATTACTAAATTAGTCTTATAACTCTATTCACCTTTAATATATAGTACCTCTCATATACAATTTACGCTAATTTGATCAAACTTATGTCCAGATGGACATATATATCAAGGATATCTCAAATATTCGAAGATTTAAAGTTTTTTGAAGATAACAATTAACAAAATTAAAGCACTTGTGAGACATTGAAGCATATAAAACATCACAGTTGGAAATTTGCCTCATCCATTTTCTTTCCGAAGTGGGGAAGAGATTTAAACACCAACATAAAAGAAGGAAGAACTCATATAAAAGTAGGAAGAACAACCCCTACAAAAAACGAAGAACACAGAATGAAAAAAGATAAAACAAAAAAAAATTGAAAACCAATTGTATGCGAGCCCCCCTTGGCTCAGCATATTCTACTATATGTTTAGTACATTATATGTGTAGCCTTTTCTATGTGGCTGGAAAAACAATCCCCCATTTGTGTCGTTATTTTAGCCAACACAAGTTTCTCTGTGTCTAATGAATATTTTGATGCTATAGTTTGAGTCATCTTGGTTAGTGTAATCATTCTAGCATAGGAAAAGGGACGGAATTATCTTGAGTGCAACACAAAGAGATGATCTCTTCTAGTGTTCCATTCATGCAGTCCCTGTATCTGTCATATAACATGCAGTCATCGGTGACTTCTGGCTTCGTTGTCTTTGTCTCTGGTAAATTTATTTGTGGGAAATCTTCCATCACCAAAGGTGTGTATGGGAGTTGATAATGCATGTCAGCATAGCTAGGCATTTCTACATCCTGCACCATAATAGAAATTGTATAAATTAATCTCCAAAAACCAATGAACTAAAGTAGGAGGATTAATTCTTTCAAAAAAAAAGTAGGGGGATTAATTAATTGATACATTATGATGAATTGAGAAGATATTGAATTGAAATCAACAGTCTCTATTTTTTGTCCTACAAATTAAAAAGAGAAAGAATAATTCTAGGGTATCCTTGAAAAATAAGAATTTTGATACTGCTATAGAGAAACTCTCTCCCCCTCTTTCTCTCTCTTTTGCTGTTTCCGAGCCTATTCAATTATTGGGCCAAAAAAAAAACTGTACTAAAACCTTTAAAAAAAATTGGTACCAAAGCAGATCTTAATTAACAAAATGATATGTCGATAGTTTAGAAAATAATACAATATTTCTTGGTCATTAGTTTTTTTTTTACTAAAGTATATCGTTTTTTCAGTTGAGAGAACGTAGGAGATAGGAAATAGGGGCAGGTGATTGACTATGAAGAGACTTGTATAACGCATGCTAAATTGGAACTAAAGCACAACTTGGGAGTAGTGCAAGTGGCAAAAGAAAAGTGGGGTTAGAATTGTGGTTCATAGGCTTGAAAGGAAAAGAAATAAAAGGTGTTTTGTTTTGATTGAAGGGTGGAAGAGGCAAAATAAACTCGTTGAAGTCCCCAATCAAATGCATACATTGCTGTATGAACATTGAAAAGCTAGTTGAATGCTGACTCCTTATTCAGAAGCCGCTTCTCACTGAACTAGCTTTTGCTAAAATAGGAAATGATCCAGACATTACTCATAAAAAAGAGTGTGATTAAAGATAAAGATGTGTATGCAGATGTTTGATATGTGTGCTTTAGTTTTAGAAAACGTATCAATATCAACCCCGTGAGGAAAATGGGGGAGTAAAGACATCTTTACTTTGGAAAACGTTTTGAGTAGTCAGTCAAAAGAAGTTATAGGGGATGGTGAAGAAAAGCTAAATTAATTGGAGTCAGTCCAAATGAATTTTTGAGAAGTGATGAGCTTTATAAAAAGATAGGAACTTCATCATACTTCCAACTCTCTTCACTTTAAGATCAAAAGAAAACTCAAAGATATGCTATGTGGCCCCACTAATTGCAACATATATATCAATAGTAAACTGACACATGAGGACGGAATCATGTTCATGCACAAATATGCAAGCAATTAAGAGCTAGTAGTAATTTTGCAAAAAATTATGTGCGCCTTGAATTTATATAGCGGCAATATAAAGCAAATGTCGCTGGAAATGCAGGATTGGCAAAGGGAGCCATCATGAACATAAATGCCAAGGACAATGGAGAAAAAGGAAAAGTTAAAATACTTATAATCAGATCAATGTATATAATAATGATCATGCTATGGCCCACCTAATTGCTTTTTATATGTCTCCTATAAAACTATATGTTCATGCCACGTCTACGTGACTAGTACTATGATACAAACTCAAACAATCATATGAAATTCATTATTAAAATTTTGAAATTTAAAATTTAATTTAAATTTTACCTGAAATATATTTGTGGAGTATCCTATTCCCATTGTATATGAATTAGCTGCACTGTTTGCTTCATCACATGCAAATTGTGGTTGAAAATCTTCTGCTATGCCGGTATCTGTGGGTGTACATGCTCCTTGAGTGAGATCAGAGGAAGAAGCATCACAAGGAAATTTAGGGTGTTCATGATTGAGAATTTTTTCATCCACATTTTCCATTTCTCTAGAAATCTCAGTGCCACTTGAGTCTTCCCCTAACATTTGTTCTTCTGAGATCCACATTGATTCCTTCTTATTTGCAATCTCAGGTTGTTCTTCTTCGTTATTATTAGGTTTGGCTGGAATTTGAATCGTCTTCTTGAAAATGCGACACAGCGAATAGGAATCCTGTGATGTGATGAAAATTTTGTCAATACATGTGTATGTTAGTTAGCTTTTCATGATCAAAGTTCTTTTTTTTTTTTTTGGTTTGGCTTAAACACAATGAGTGCAAGAAAAGAGTAACGAACAAAAAAGCAAATTCAGAAAGAGTTTGGCAAAAGAAAAGGGTCGATGCAATAGTATGTAAGTCCATGGATCTGAATTTTTCATCATAGTGTGTGTCGATCACAAGGTGTTCTTTTTAAAGAGAACAAAAATAAAAGTAAGCAAATCATCATATAAAGAAAAAGAAAAAAAAAGGAATATATATTTCAGGCATGTGCATCCTTGTAGAACAAGGTTCAAAACAAAGATAGGATTAGCTACTCTGTATAAGCATAGAAAATGGGTATGGTCTAGTGAACTTGACTTGACTGTATGACCAAATAATTATCACTTAATCAGCAGATATAAATCAATCTTAAAAGAAGTGTACCTAAAACCCTCCGTCAATGATAAACCAATTTAGGAAAAGACTTAATTAAAGCAAGCACTAAGCAAGGATTTGGTCATTGGTCTCGTCTTATGAAGACTTTTGAGGCTTTTTAGGGTTTCTTCTATATACATTAATCATTCAATTATTATCAGCTACACTTTCAAAGGTGCCAAAAAGGAAAAAAAAAATCCATTTCCCTATACAATAGAAAATGATGATTTTACACTCCAATATAAGCTACACCTATATAAAAAGAAAAAAAATGGAAATTATGAGATGATGTGATGAATGATATAAGGAAAAAAGAGACATAGAAACAAAAAAAAATAAAAAATAAGAGGAGAGTAAGAGAAAATTTTGGAACGTATGAATCTTACTATTATTATTCTAGACCACAACCTAACGAACAAACAGTGTACAATAAACTGTTTGCTTCCTTTATTTTGTCTTTTTTTTTTTCAAAACCCTAGTCTTACTTTTTAATGATATTTATATTCATTAAACCTCAAAATTATTAATTAAGCTGATACCCCAGAAACAGGTTGCTTCTAAACAAGAGAGAGAGAGAGAAAAAAAAAATGAACCTGTACAAAGATAGAAAGTAACAGGCACATGATATAAACTGTTGGTGATTTTATTCGATCGTATTACATATTTACATAAGTAGGTCGATGAACTGAATGCAAAAGCTCAAATAAGACTCTTGCATATAAGTTTTAGTACCTCATATATATTCTATAAATTTTAAATAATGTTTCATTTTCTTGATGGAAAATAGATATTAAAAAAAGGGTACCATAAAATATACCTTCAAAGATGAGAGAGCAGTACCAGGAACTGATTCAATTAAACGGTATTCATGCATAACCCAGTTGGTTCTAATCCCATGTGGTGCTCTACCTCTATAGTACACCAATGTCTTCTTCATGCCAACTTGCTTCTTTTGAGAGTGCACTGGCCTATCTTTCCCTGTAGCTTTCCAGTATCCAGCTTGTGTTGCACGGTTAGTTCTTGACCCATTTGGGTACTTCCTGTCCCTAGGACTGTAAAAGTACCACTCCATGTCCTTGCTTGGGAGAAATGATTTATCTATATTTTTTTCAATTAAAAGAAACAATTGGAATTGAAGATGTATACAATATTAGTTTACTTGAACCATGAAATATAAATGATAATATATCTTGTACAAAATGAAGACTTGCTAGATGCTAATATTTATGTAATGGTGGGTATCATATGATATCACATACAATATATGTGTGAGTATATATATATATATAATACAAAATGAAGAACTTGATAAATGCTGATATTTATGCAATGATGTGAATAATATGATATCACTTATAAATAATAACAATATGTAAAATTATGTACCTGGCAAATCCCATGGTTCACACTTGTATAAATCAACTTCAGCAATGATTTCAAGCTCTATGGAGCGACCTGTTATTTTTCTCTCCAAGTAGTAAGCAACAAGCTCTTCATCAGTGGGGTGGAACCTAAACCCAGGTGGGAGACTCATTGGAGCCATTGCAAAGTTATTAGAGGGGGGGGGGGGGGGGGATTTGGAAATGGGTGGCACAGGACATGAACCAAAACAGCTTATAAGACATTGAACTAAATAGGCCACTGTTGAGATCAAAGTAGTGGGGACATCCCCCTGGAATTCATGTAAATTACAAAGAGTTCATTTTACGTGGCAAGCACAAAAGAAATAAAGCACTAAGGGTTGTGGTTAGGTTTGAGTAATTATGATGAGAATTGAGGGGCTAAAGTCTCAAAGGGCAAGCCTTTGGCTTTTGAACAGATTCTATGTGTAAGGTGTTGTGTGAAAACCTAGAGGGTGAGGATAAGAAGCTTCTCTGCTTTTGTCTGCTCACAAACTAACAAAAATCTGAGTCCCCTTCAAAAGGTTGTGTGGGCCACAAACCGTCCAACCCTACAACACGCAATACTAGGCCTATTTTAGTTAAATAATCGTTGTCACAAATTTTTTTCCGTATAATATATGGTATCTTTCATCATTATACTGTTACGTATTCCAGACATATAACAGATAGTATAATATAATTGATGCGTATGTACTACTTGTTTGAGGAGGTGTACGTATATGCATGTGATTTATGATGTCATGGTGTTTTCGAGATATCATAATTAGATTCTTAGCATTCCATGCAAAGAGAAATAAGGTATATATAGAACCTTATACGTATTGTAACATCATGCATGTGCAAGTTATTGTACCAAAGCTGCGCATAGTTTTCTTTCATAATACAATAATGAGAACAAGAAGAAAAAAAAAAAGACTACAATCTTGTGGTACAAAGATTCAGACGACGTACCTACCGGTGTATTTGTTACACTGGCAGTATTTCTGCTGTAGACATTTAATGTTTTTTGAGACGGTAGGCTGCAACTTTTAAATTCTGGGATTATCAGAATTTGTATTACCTAGGCATTTCCATATTTTAAATTCCATGTACAATGTTATTCCCAAACTAGGGATATGGTGATCAGCTAGAGCTATACCTTGGTTCAATGTGACTGTAGCTAGAGCATAGTATGATTCATCAATCATCAACATACCACGTAGATTCAATAGTTAAACTCGGAAAGCGAATTATTTTAAGACTACTAAACAAAGAGTATAACATTGTAAACATTTAATCTTTCGGATAGAATCCTAATTAAACACGGAGTTCAATTTCTGTATTGTTAATATAACTAGCTTATATAGTGTCGTAGGTATTAATTTTATAATTTAAAAAAATTATATTATATTTTAGTTAGTAAAAATATATATTAGTATATATATATACTAATATATATAGTTAACAATATTAATATGCAATTACAATAAAAATCTTATTATATATTAATATAGATGTATTAAGTTTGTGTTTTTATGAATTTTCGTACTTCATAAAAAAATGTACCCATGAATTTAATTTTATATTTAACATATTATATATATATATATATATTAATAAATTTATATATTGCATGAAATTTGAACACTATTCGGTGAAGCCTCAAAAGGCTTTTCAAAATTGAATACTTGGGATAAACCTTGAAGATGTTTTTTGGAATAATACTTTAGGGAGCCTACAAAGACTTCAAGAATACCATGGAAGTCACGGGAGGCTTAAGGAGAACAAATATACCTTAATGTTGGTGTTTATGTTAGTGGAAATCTTACAACTACAATAACTAGATGTAGACTTTACTCAAGTATTCTCTTTTTTTTATAAAAAAAAAAAAACTCTATAATTCACACGCAAGTAGCAATTACTACTTGACTCACACAACAATTATGTGTTTTCTCCAAACTACAAAAGCAAAAATCCTCGGATTGATCTCCTAATTTTTTTTCCTTTCTTAAGGGGATTCTATTTAATGACAGATTCCTATGATTCCTTAGATGCTTTATTGTTAAGTCAAAATACATTTATGTCTTAAAGACGAATCAAAACTCCTAATTATTCTGATTAGATACAAAAATATACAAATGATAAAAGTTGTATTTGATATACTATTAGATCATGATCCGTCTTTGTGTGTCTAAAGTTTTCAGAAGATGCACTTATAAGAGGATCTGATATAACATTTAAGTAGTGTATTTAAGATCTTTATTTAATACTCTTTGTCTGAGATTCTTTCATGTAGAAAACATTCTCCTAGGATTTGTCAATGTCCTATGAAGAATAAAAGAAGTTCATAGTTTGGAAGACACTGATCTTTATCAAAAGACACACTCTGTTGTTGCAGACTGATTATAATGAAAAAAGTGACTTTCCTGTTAAAGTACAAGACATGTTATCCTATTAGTATGAAATTTGCATGAAGAAAGAAACTGCATTTAATGCAAGCATTAAATGCTTCAATAGACTCAAGACCTTAGACAAAGAACAAAGTGAAAAATTCGACCGTTGACTACTTGAAGATGAATGTCATATATAGAAGAAGCTTTGAAGAAACAAGATATGAATCATCTACACGAATCATGCTCTCATTCTTTCTTGTAAAACTTTTTTCATAAATTCTCGTAAAGGTATTAAGCTCTCAAAAAACCTTGTATACCTTTAGAGAAAAGACTAAAAGAGTTGAATGATATATTCATCTGTAAGACAATCATATATTTTAGGTAGTGTGCAAACTTTCAACAAATCTTGTTGATTTGTGTAAAGCCAGGAATGGCTTGGTAAAACCAAGAATACTGAGTTTAAGTCAAGCTTAGGATAGAGCTTGCAAGTGTAAGAATCAAAAGTGACAATGAACAATACTTGTAACTTTGATAAGTTAGTGAAAATTTGGTAGTTGTCAAGAACTGGACGTAGTCTCAGGGTTCAGACGAACTAGTATAAACTTTCTATGTGTTTTCATGTTGTTTAATTGGCAAATGGTTTGAATTTGTTTTTAGATTATATATCCCTTTTTGTTTTTCAAAGAAAATTGTTTTCTTTATCGTTCGATAAAATCTAAATCAAAACATGTCTAAGTGTTAATAGGTTTATCTACATTAGATGATAAATCGTGTTTTCTGTCTGTAAAAAATTTTTAAATTCTTAAAAACACAATTCAATCACTCTTCTTGTGTTACTTGCTTTTACATCTATTCAGTAAGGCTCCTCGAGAGTGAAAGTGTTTACAAACACTTTGTAGGTTGGAAAGATTTGGCTCAAACTCCTAGAGTATTTTGGAAAAGAAAGACTAGCATAAGAAGCAAGATAATCAATCTCACTATACAACTTGGCTTCTTGATCTTGCCTTCTTTATCCTAATTTCATTTCTTGCATTGAGCTTCGACAATCAGTGCTCTCTTTATAGACCTTAAAGTGATTGTTGCTAGTTGCTAGAAGCTAGAGAAGATTGGAGATCAAACAAATCTATTATGAGTTATCTTTATCATATAATTGGCTCTTAATTGCCCCCGCTTACTTCTTTTATGCTTCTAAACTTGAAATGCCAACACTGTTACATCCTTAGATTGCATACAACTTGCTAAATTTGAATTCGAAATTGTGACCGTTAGTGCTTTTTGTGTGTTAGTGATTCGTGGCTTCTCCTTCTTTAGCATGTTATGATATGCTTCTATAAAAGATTGCTAATTTTGTAGACTATCTCTATGTTGTTGTTTCTTATAATTGAAGTGTTGTTGCTACAATCTTTTTTTGCTATTGATTTGCTTTGTTTAGATCAAGACTTGATAAAATCTACAAGTTCTATGCTTTTGAATTTCTTCAAGTCTTTGTTGATTTTAATTCAATGCTTTAGTACACTAATGCATGCTTTGATATGGGGATAGGTGTCTAGCATGTTTCATTTACACAAGCGTAAATTAATATAATATCTCATTCATACACATAAATATCATCATTCATTTATCCATATGACATGAAAATGCCATGTATCAACAAAGATTATAATTTAAAAGCAGAGGAAATTCATATATAACCTTTAGGTGCCATTATTCTGAAGTTAGAGCGAGTAGTAACAATTTACTCTAGAGGGTCTTTCTTAGTGCATAACAACCCAAGAATGACCATGCTTCCATAAGCATGACCATACTCCCACACGCACAATCATGCTTCGCATATGAATGACCATACCTCTTAGTGCAAAAAAATTCAAAATTGAGACACAAAAGCAAAGCATGGCCATGCTTCCCTTAATTACGATCATGCTACTCTTAAGCACGACCATGCTTAATTTTCTACAGCTCACACTGTGTGATTTTGTGATGGTGACGGTCTTAAAAATCTCTATCGCAACGCTGCAATCATACAATAACATTAATTCATATCAACCCCCTTTTAAACCCTAACACACGCATACAGAATATTATTATTTTTTAATTCATAACATTAATATATTATTGTTTTAAATTATTTTTTATTATATATATTACATATCTGATCATTTATTTAATATTTTATTTAAAATATAGAAGAAAATAATTAATGAAATAGAAAATCAATTCAATTCAAATCGTTTTAGATTGGATTGGATTTAAAATTCAAACTAATATATAATTAATTAGATGATAATTATAAAAACTCGAAATCATTAAATCAAATGGCTTTTCACTTTTGAAACTAATTTCAATTCAATCCGCTGAAACCTATTTAGCACACAAGTCATGTTAGTTCTAAATGAGTCCCACATCTATATATTTAAAAATAGATAAATAATAATCAATGTTCCTAAGACATTGACTAAGAAATTAAAAAGAAAAAAAAAATTATTGAAATACATAAAAATATTTTGTTTATTATTTTGTTATATTCTCTTATGATTTTTACAATAATTTTTTTTAATTTCTTAACCAATATGTTAAGGTTATTGATATAAGTAAAACCCTTAAAATAATACTAGGCATGCTGATCTTGTAAGTCCTGAGTCCCACGTCTAAATGTAAATACATAAATGGCTCAATGGAAGTTTAATTGGACCCCTGCGAACTCGAATATCCGTTCATGAATTAAACACATGTCCTAATACGATATTAATTAGTATTTGTTTTTGCATTAATATAACTTATAATTAAGAGACTTTGGTTACAGTTTGCCTTTACGAAAGAATGCAGAATTTAAAGCAGAGGCCAGGGTAGCCTCTCATTATGTAACCCACATCAATAGATGAAAAAAAATAATGTTAAGACTTAAAAGAACATTACTTAATTGAAAATTTGTGATTTACTCTCTTTGTGTTGTGTGTGTATCTTTGAGAGAGACAGAGATGAGTTTGATAGAGCTTGGGTTTCTGACTACAAGAAATAATAAATAAATATGGACCTTATAAGGAAAAGTACATTAACCGTCTCTAAATCATGAGTGTAAGTAAAGCAGATGTATTAAATTACGATCATGTACAGAAAATTAAAGCGGCAGAGTAAAGTATCTTCAGCATGTTGCAAGAAGTGACATGCTGCAGCATTGCTAATAATTTATTTCCAAGGCTGTTATTGCTATATTCTTTCACTTATTTTAACAATGCCTACATGCTATTAGTATAATATACGACTAGATAATATTGTATTTTGGCTTTACTTTATTATAGCGCGGTGGCATACGCGCTGATTATAATCTAAGTGGATGTCGGACAAAGGTGGATCCATCTAATATTGTTTCTATGATCTAATCATACTGTTTAGAAGACTAGTCATCATCATCGATCGCGTATCCAATCAATGAATGTTAGATCAAGACCAGCAATTAGCAACATAAACAACTAAAAGTAGACAGGATTAACTAACAAGATTTGAAATAATAATGGCTTGCTCTAGCCTCAAGAAATTCATACTCAAAATAGTTTAGCTAAATCTTGGTTTAGCTTTATTATTGCGCACAAAAGTAGTCTTGCGTTTCACTTTTTAAAAATAAAACTAAATTGACCTAATTTTAAAATATCCTCATCACAATAAAATTATGTATGGCTTTCGAGATGTAAGATTACAATTTATTTTATTTTTATATTAAAAAAGGAAATACTATTTTGTACATGCTTTGCTTAGAAAAGCACGTAATTACATGCATAGAAAAGATAAAAATAAAATATCTCATAGCTCGGATGAAGGATTTCATCTTATTGTGAAAAACATAATATATCCATTTTAATTAGTTCTACAAAAATATCATACTATTGCATTAATATTATATTTTTAATATATTAAATTGATATATCTTCGAGCATATAAACCAAATGACACAAGACTATTCCAACTTAATTATTAATTTCGAATTTAAATCCTAAATATGCATGTGTATTAAAGAAAACTTTGTCGTTCATAATAATTTTATTCAATTTGAGTATAATTATCTCTTATGAATGATACCTATAACTCATAAAAAAACTATAATATTGATCCCAAAAATATATAAATATCAAATCAATGTTTTAATGTAAAATGTTGTAGTTAAATTGATCCTCAATATGATTTTTTGAGAAACCCTTAAACTGATATCTATGAATTTTACAAAATTATAGCACTAATTATTATGTAAGTATCAATTCAATGATATTTATAAATCAATAGTATATACAATGTGGTATATGTGCCTATAAAAAGAATATGGTAAGAAAAACAAACTAATATCACAGTCTGTATCGTAAATCATATATGAACTTAGAAACAGTAATAGAGAACAAAACTGATACTACATGGCTTTGTTTCATTTGTTTCTACCTATATTGACTGTGGCTGGAACTATTTTTTTTTTTTATTGGAAGCCTGGCTGGAACTATTGTTTGGCTGTTTGTTCTCTTTGGGGGTTTCACTTGTACCCGCCTTAATATAGTTATCTTTTGCCTAAAAAATAAATATATTTGAACTTAATTAGAAAAAAGCACAAGAATAACATTACGACTTAATTAGTTATTTATAATTAATTGTTAGTGAGGATGCCCTTTGGAGTGGTAACTGAACTGATCGAGATGTCTGTTATTCGTATACATGTTGCTATCATGTTTCGGTATAAATATATGTCACTTTCACGTTAGAAGAATACTATAAGCATCTCATGTGAAATTATCTCCCATGAGTACGTTCCTTCTTCAAAATAGATCATAGGAATAGGAAGGAAAAAAAATTCTTTGGATGTGAGTGATATAGATCCATTCAAGTATAGAGCAAGTGAGCTTGCTGGGCCATAGAGTGGGTCCAAGAGATAATTCTCCTCCCTTTAATTTTAGCCCAAGAGGAAAAGAACCCTTTTATCATGCATCAGTTCCTGACTTCAAGAGGGGGCCCACTGGGCATCTGAACAAATCTACCTGGCACACAGTCACTGTCTTCTTTTCTTTATTATAATTTTTGCCCCTTTAATTCTTTTTTTCCTGCCATCCAACCCTCACTTTTTCTTTACTGTTTCCTTTGTTCCTTGTTATCGTCCTTTCCTTAAAAAATCATTTTCATATGAGTAAAGACATACCAACCACTTTAATGATTACAACACAAAATCTTTGACTGGTTCTTTCGCACACCCAACTATATAGTGCAATGTTAGTGTATACTAAGTAGTGGGAGATTTATTTATTTTTTGGCCATGTTGATATTTTTGCATCAATATATCTTATAAGAGACTTTGGTTCCACTTTGTAAAAACGAAATAAGTATATAAGCATTAAGTAATAGGGGATGCAATGTCTTTGCGGCTTGAGTGCCAGCAGAAGTAGCATAATTTTTTTCCTAAAGTAATTAAATCCAAAACTAGCTAAGATGCTTGTTGCACTCAAAAAGTAAAAGAACTAACTAGAGGATTTATAGATGGCGGAAAAATTAAGATTGTTAAGGTCAAATCCTTTTGGCCCATAAAATTTGGCTGAGAAATAATCATATTCAAGTAAAACGGCTATGCGACAATCCTACATATATTTTACCACCTTTTATCGGTTTGAATCTTTGTTTAAGTAGCTTTTTTGGTTTTAACACTTCAAATGTGACGTGGATTGAGTTGTATAAAACCAATTACATTGGAAATAAGAAAGGTTCTAGGGTCTTTTGCCGAAAGACCTTTTTCTCTACTGTCTTTAAAATCCATCCTACGTAAATTTTTCATTCTCCCCTAAGAACAATAATGTCCCTAACCCTTATGTGTGAAAAATTTAGCGGAATATCTTTTGATTTGCATAAAGAGATTCCAAACTTATTCATTACCCCCCAATGAAATAGTAAACACCATATATATATATATATATATATATATATATATATATACACTCCTAGATAAAAATAAAAATGAAAAGCAAAACCTAGCTATTTTAGTAAACCATCATATCCAGATAATGCACCCATAACTTTACCAAATCTAGCACTATCTTTCACATGGTTTTTTATTCTTTTTTTTCCAATAGCACACATATATAGAGAGAGATGTTAAATGGTTTCTAAAGCCATGCAACCTTTCACACGATCTTAGTTGTTGTTGGAATGATAAAGCATGCAAGTGCATGAAAGCAAAAAAAAAAAAAAGAGTGAGGTGTAGTGTGTACTCTCTATAGCGGTGGTTGGCTGTGGATAATATATGAGTATATTTATATATTAGAGAGTATTAGATTCCCAAAAGTTGGCTGGGTGTGGGGGTAGTGACCATATTAGTTTGTGCACAAAAGACAAATTGGTCAGATTCTTCTTTCTTTCTTTCTCCATGTTGTTAGAAAAACTTTCATGTGGGTTTCAGGGGATTTTATCTCTGCAGTGTGTTTCATAGTGTGCTAGATACTTACTTGTGGCTGCAACATAAGGAAACTGTTAAGGATAAGTTCCACTAGCTAGATGAGTTTTCAAGCCTTTTTTGTGACTTATCATGAGCATGCCGGCAATTTGGACCATATTTCACCTGAAGTTTTGAACGCAAAACCGTAGTGGTCATGATACTTTCCTTTAAAGATAAAAAGTGATGACATATAGCGGTTGTGGCGTGGCATCCTATAATATAGATACTCTAAACGTTAGAGAAATTAATTTATTGAAAAAATATGAGGAATAGTCGAATTCTCATATACACAATAAATTGAGTTAAGCCCTCCTCGAATTGATCGTCCAGTGTGGACTAACTTGTATTGTTAATATTTACCGACGAACTTTAATTTAATTTTTTATCATAAGAAAAAAGTGTTCGACACATTTCTGGCAGAAATTTGACCATCATGAACGGAAGAAATTGATCAATATCCATGATTTTTCACAATTAACAGGCTTTTTATAAGAGAATCGAATAGAGATATAGTCACAGCAAATTGATGTGGCCACAAATCATGGAGTTCAAAGAATAAAAGAAGACTTCTATTGAAATAACTTATTGGATTGATTTAATAAAAGATACAAGCTAAGTGATAAGTACGAGTTCTATTCAAGAGCTAGCTTGTTAGACATAATATAGATACGTCTAAAAACTAATAACAATTCTTTATAAACTAACTACGTCCTCTTAACACTCTCCTCTCAGGAAAAAAAAAAACCTACTCTTAGCACTCGAAAGGTAATAAGTGGTATGCCACCACAATCACCTTGAATAGTAGAATTACAAACAACAAAAAAGAAAAAACATGTAAAAGGAAACCATTTTATTTTAACAAACAGATATGAGACCTAGACGGCAAGTTGGCCCAACTCAATTAAAAAGTGTCATCTAACAAAAAAAAAAAAGCAAATGAAGCTCAATTCGGTAAGACTTCAACATGACTCTAGTGTTTATGAAGACAAATTGAGTATTTTGGGTAATTTTTTAAAAGTTTTTACTGAGATGAGTCTCTTTGAAACCAGAAGAAAACAGTTGTTTAGCATCAGACAAAAGCTGACTCTACACCGTAACTTAGCGTTGGTTCTGCATCAGATGCAACGTGGCCGCTAAGTTGTCTAGCGTCGGTTTGTGAAGGTGGACGCTACTAAAGGGGACTTAGCTGACACATAAACCGTCACATTTAGGATCCGACACTACCTTGGACAGCTTAATATTCTTTTACTTTATGGGCTAAGCCGACGCTAGATTTAATTGTTTTTCTTAGCGTCCACTTAACTGTCAGTAAGGTGTAGTTATGTTTTGTTTCAAACTCTGGCATTTTCACAGAATAGAAAAAAGGCAGTAAGGTGGTGCATGCAATTCAGATCTAGAATTGTAAATCATGTTCCTGTGTTGGAAGTTTTCTCCATTTAGATTCATATAAAAAGTAAATTGATTTAACACTAAAGTAAATTGTAGATTAAAAATTATAGAAATGATTAATATTGCTTTTTCAGTAAAGTAAATAATCGTTACAAATTATCCTAATTCAACTGGAAAAAAAAAAAAAAGAAGCAATAACCAATAAAACAAGATCCCACATTATAAGAGGACAAACCCGTTCAAACACTATCCTGCCACGATAATTATCTTGCTAAAATCAATAAATCTCAACTACATCAAAATCAATAAATCTCAATCCCTTTACAAGCATTCTTTGAACAGAATTCAACAACAATTTTCCATATACTGGTTCAGTATAAGCATCGAAACTTATGTCTAAATTTAGCTGAGTGGCTTCAGTATAAAAAAAAAACTTATGGACAACAACAGACATAAAACCTGATCTCAGATATGATACCTGCATTTTAGCTATTTTCAAGTAATCCAATCCCTCTGTAGCAGCTTTACTTGAAAAGCTCTAGAGTTGAGCATATGACAAGAACAAGTTGGACTCCACTGCCTCTTACTCTTGTTGTCACCTTATTTGCCTGAACAACGAAGCACTGTTGTAAGTTAATCAGCCATTTATGAACCATGCATGAGTAATGCAAGGTTGACTCATAGCACGGGTATGAATCCACATTGTCGTCCCTTCAATTTGCAAAGAGAATGACAAAACCCAAAAGGTTCTCATTCAACAAATTAAACCAAGTGCATTGGTTATTAAACAAGAAATCTTACAACAACTTTTTACATTGTTTATTAAACAACCGATGTAAAAAATTGTGGTGATAATTTGTAAATAAATGAAACATTTTTTCATCAATTACAGTTTAACTAATTTAAAAAATAGTTTTCGCATCAGATAAAGTTAAAATCGATGTAAATAATGGTCCAAACCTCAAAAGAAGAAAAAGGCCCCAAGGAATCCCAAGTGAGAAGAGGCACAACTCTTTGTTATATCTCAATGCCCACCCTATCCTTAATTGTCACACCTTTCTTCTTCTTCTTCCTTTCCACCACCACCCTATCTTTTCCCATTCCATTGGTCCATTTTCTCTTTTCTATTGACCCTAACCCTAAAGGTCCTTTGTGGTTCTAGCAGACATGCACGAAATAGAGGATGAGCTGCACAAACTGGAGGTGGAGAATCGTAAAAGGGAAGTGTTTAAGTGTTTGTATCTCAATGAATTTGAGAAAGTTAAAATGTACTAAATGCACAAGTAGAACCTTGAGGACTACACTGTCGAAAAACTAGCTAGGGATTACTGAATCATGCCACAAAGGGTTCATGCCATTCTCTGTCTCAAATAGATAGAGGAAAAGGAGGATAAGAAACCTAGTCATCCACTTGATGATTCTATTGAGCTCTTTCTCAATACTTCCCTGAGTTGGTGTTGTGATGATTTTTGTTTGTGTTTGGCGACGAGATTGATCATGATTTGATTTGTGTGGATTTTGAATTATGAATTGTTGTGTTAATTTTTTTTATTATTGCTTGGAGGTTTTTTAACTCACATGATAGTGAATTTCGTGTTGCATCTCTTCCTTACATGCTAGAGTTTAAGGTTATGCCTGAGGGGTGCGATGGCATTAACGAAGATGTGGATGATGGGCATTACGACATACACAAAATGGAGGATGAAATGCTTTATCGAGAGTTTGTCGAGAAACTT
Source organism: Glycine soja (assembly GCF_004193775.1). Classification (NCBI taxonomy): domain Eukaryota; kingdom Viridiplantae; phylum Streptophyta; class Magnoliopsida; order Fabales; family Fabaceae; genus Glycine; species Glycine soja. Next base: position 12,864,937 of record NC_041009.1, on the reverse strand, counting down.
CAACAAAAAGAAAGTAATTATGTTTTCTTCCTCATAGATACAAAGGTCATTTTCTCTCTTTTATTTGTGATCTCATTTTTGGCAATCTATATTTGTTTAATTGTTGTTTATTTGAACCAATTTTTCTACCTGATACTGATCCAAATATCGTTTAGAGGTTTAGGAAAAGTAACATTTTTTACATATGCAGAAAGTGTTTTTTCCCATCAGCAGTTTAATGCTCAATGTAAAATATTCTCCTATTTTATAACAGTGGAATCTACATCAGTGGTAGAATCAATGTAAAATAAATGTCCACGATGTTCTTTGTTACATCAGTCAGATCTATAATGTTATACAATCGATGTTAAATGTCTCCCATTCATTATTGTGCAAACTGCAGACATCATCGAGTGACGACGACCGTTGTGCCAAATGTTCCGTTTGATGAAGTGGGGCAAGAGCTATTATTATGCATTTTTCTCGGTGCTCACTGCTCGCAGCGTGTTCTGAACTTCTCTAGAGTGAGGGAGTTGTTGAGAAAATAGGCAACTAAAAAAACCCAAAAAAGAAAGGGAAAATTGATTTCCAACGAAATTGATTTGGTGCAAAAGACAGTGGATAAAAAGCTTTCGAAGGAAGGAGTAGTCAAGGGCGACAAGAAGAGGAAATGGAATGGTGAACTACAATTCAATTGCTTCTGGATAGAAAAATAACGACCAACTGGCTCGAGATCCAAGCGGATCTATTACAAAGGGAGATGTTTTGAAACTCCAAATCAAACTTAAATTCATTAAACACAGTAATAGCTATTGGAATTCACTAAACCTCTATGACACCCATAATTAACTAGTAAATTAAAGAAATCTTACGCTTCATTTTTTTAAGTACTTCTTTAGGTGATAATTAATAAAAGAAATGAAAATTGTCAACATAATATATATGCAATATATAATTCTCTGATAACACATAATAGCAATCAAACTGTACGAACATAAGAGATCTAAAATATACACATAACCAAAGTAACTATCATCTTGCTCTCACCAGTTTATCCAAATATATAAATGCATACACACAACCTACTGATATAAAATCTCATGTAGACAGGTGGTCCAGTTTTTCACAGAACAATATACATGCATGTTTGCATTAAAATCTGTTGACCTTACAAATTAAACACCAACAGCCATAGGCGACATCAACTATAAGACAATATATACTATAAAGTCCATCACATATAACTTGTAATCAACATCTATGACACCCATAATTAGTATAGGCTTACTAGTTCTTTTAGGTCATAGTGAAAGAAATGAAAATCGTCAACATTATTTGCAGTGGAAATTCTCTGATAACACATAATAGTAATCGAATCACACTGTACGAACATTAGAATTTTATAATACATTCTTTCAAAGAACTGATTCTATCTTCTCACCTGTTTAACCAAATAAATACATACACATAAACTAATATAGGTTCTCATGTAGACAGATGGTCCAGTTGCTCACAGAACAATTAATATACATATATATGCATCAAAATAGGTTGGCCTTACAAACACCTATGTACAACCATAGGTGATATCAACTACAACACAAAATACTATAAATTTAAAGTCATATGTATCACATATATATAACGTGTAGTATGTATTTTAGCTCCTCCAATATCTAGTAATATCGGATGCTAGGTGAAACACACGAACAACAAACCCGTAGCTTGATATATGGATCCAGGCATATAGTATTCTATAACTAGGATATATATCATCAGCAGAGGCGTTTTTTATTCTTCTTATATGAAAATGCAAGCACATATAAACAATAAAAATAAAATGGAGAAATAAATTCTAACTAATTAGCGTGCAGTTATCAAACTATAACAATATAATAGGGTAAATTCCATCCTTTTAATTAAGTTAGAATTGAATATAAATTTTGGGAAATATAAGCAATATAATGAGAATGATATATATATATATATATATATATATATATATATATATATATATATTCAAATCATGAAAATTGTTGCCATGTATATTAATCTTAATTTAAAGAGATATAAATTCCTCAAATAGAATAGTCTTTATAATTAAATATAATACTTGTTTAATTTCCTTGAGACTCTTCATTAATATGTATGATAAAAAAATTAAGATTAAAAAATATTTATAGAGTAAATAAATAAAAATAATAGGATATTTGAGTTAATATTTGTTTCATTTTCTTCTAGTGTGGATTCGACTTCTAACTTTACACACAAAATTTATACTCCTATCATTCATATTAACTCAAATATTGGCTGTTTTGTGGAGAGAATTGAGGTTCAACCGTTTTGTACTTCGGGTGGTGTTTTGGAAGCAATTTCTAGCGGTTGAATGGTTTAATTGATGCATTTTAAATATTTTCACAAAGTAATTTGTAACGCCATTTAACTTTTAGATAATAAATCTGTCACAAAATGTTTGTTACCTCATAATTTATCAGAGAAACTCAACAACAAAAACAAAAAATCAAACAAAAAAAATAGTGTGAAAATCAAGAACAGTCAAATTTTATTTAAAATACTAAAAAAAAAAGAGACTAAAAATATATTTTATTCTTTTTTATAACAATAAAAAAAATAACTAGACTAATATAGTTTTCAACCCCAAAGTAATGAGAGTCAATTAAGACTTAGAACCCCGTCCCCCTTGAGTGTGTAAAAGGGAAAACAGAATAAAAAAAAGGGGATGGATAGAAAACGAAAGAAAGAAATTGCTTGACATAGAGTACGTTCTTTAGATAATTTATATTTAAAAATGTGCTAAAAATTAATGTCACAGCTAGAATAGCTCAATTGGCTGGTTATAATTAGAGCGTGTGGCCCTTAACTACAAGGTTGAAGGTTTAAGCCCTCCTTCTACATTTTGGTTATTTAACTTTTTTCTTCTCAGAAAACCTTCAATAAGTCATTGAAAAAAAAAATATCTGCAAATGAATTCCAATAGAAATATAGAATGATATATTTATTAAGAAGTTTGAATTTGTTAATTTATACAATTTCTCTCTAATTAAAATAGGATATTATTTCGGTTTAGCTATTGTCAAAATTTTGTTTATTTTTAATCTCTACATTTAATAAAATTAATGTGATTGTAGTCCCTTATTAGAAATTAAAGTGAAAGGTTTTAATAAAATTTGAGAATAAAAAATTAAAAATTATTAGGGTTAAGACAAAATATTATTTTTTAAGAAAAAAAAATATTATACTTTATTCTTTAGTGGAGACACTTTCAACACGACCGTAAATAATAAAAATTGGAATGTTTATAATCACATTAACTCTAATGTAAAACACAAAAATAAAGTAAAATATAAAATAATGAAATATTTTTTTATTGAATTTGGTCAAATTTTTATCTAATTCTAAAAATTAAAAAAAATTTAACAATACAAAATTAATATATATATATATATATATATATATATATATATATATATATATAAATTATATATATAATTTGATGACTTAAATATGTTTTTAGTTTCTAAAATTTGATTTAAGTACTTTTTTTTTCTTTTTTCAAATTTAAATTTATTCTTTTTAGTCCATATTTTTTAAAAAGAGTTTGTTTTATTCCCTTTATCTCGAATATCATTAAAAAGTTTGTAAGGTGGCTAATAAATTATAAATCATTTGCATGAAAATCTATTTTGATTTTGCATTCTTATTATCAAACACTCTATCACATGTTTGTTCTCCTTTCAAAATATTAATTTTGACAACATCTAGTTATAAGACATATCTAAAACAATATTTATTCAAATGAACTAAAAAAATTAATTTCAAATTTAAAGGACCAAAAATAAATTTACTCTAAATTTAAAAGAATAAAAACAAATTTAATCTTAATTTTAAATCTGAAGTTAGAGTAAATTATCCTCCCTTTACAGTGCTCTCCCCTCTTATAATCAAATATACAATTTAATCAATTTTTATTTAACACCGTTAAAGTAAATTATGTTACCCTTCCTTAGAGATGTGAGTATTACAATGTTTGTTCTCCTTTGATATTAAAATATATATTTACTTCATTAATTTTAACACCTTCAAAAAAATATTCTTTAAAAGACGCTAAGATATACACAAAAATAGTTTTAGGATTTAATATATGTTTGTTTCCTAAACTATTTCATATATTTGCTTTTAGTATTCCCTAAATTTTAGTGGTCATAGTCCTTGAATAATTTTTTCATTAATATTTTTTTGTTTTTATTATCAAGTATTATCATTATGCGATCATATAATAATCAAGAAAAGTTGTTACATCATCAACTAGTCTAACATAATATTCATGTATTTTTTTTATAAAATATATTTTTAGTTTCTTTTCTTCTCGTGAAATTTACTTTTAATCCCTCAATATTTTTTTACTAGTCTTATTCCCTCTTCTTTTTATGAAATTCTCCTTTAGACCCTCAATTATTTTTTACTACCCTTAGTCCTTCAACTATGTTAGTCATTATTTTTAGTTTCTTCCACCATATGTCATTGTTAAAAGATGATATGATACTGAAATGACTTTCCATGTGGGCTATTAGTTTGATGCAATAGCCATGTGCTAAAAGGTTGCTAGTTTGAAAGTTTGTAAAATCGTAGGAAAATGGGTTTGAAAATTTGAGAAATAAACACAGAAAGATATGTAATAAGCAAAATCAATAACTTCAATGTGCATGTTAGTGATTCATTGAACCATGATCCAAAACCCAAAATCAACAACTCATAGCAAGCAAAATTAGGAAGAATAAGCAAATCCAGAGAAATCACAAAATTCATGAATGACATAGGTTTTAATTTCACAAGGATTTTAAAGTGGGTTATTGATTTGTGTATTATGGGTTGTTGTTGGCTTTGCTTACTACACCTCTTTTTCTATTTTTCTCTTCAAATGTTTAAATACATTTTGGTAGTTTTACACTACCAAATAGTTGTAATGGACGTTTTAGAATTATTAGAAAATATCTCAAATCAGTAACATTTTATCATGTGATTGTTACATTAAATTAGTAGCTTAAATGAAAAATCACTTGATTACCACATCGATCATTGATTAATGATAATTTTTTATGGAAGGGACTAAAAACAAGGATAAATATAATTGAGGGATTAAGATTGATGATAAAAAAATTATTGAAACTAAAATTTGAAGAAAAATTGAGACACATATAACTGAGACTAAAAGTAAATTTTATGAAAAAAATGTGAGAAACTAAAAATATAGTTTATCATAAATTTAAAATTTACGTAAAAATATCACGTCAGATTATCTTATGATGTGACAATTCACGTAATTTTCAACATAACTTTTATATCATCACTTGACAATAATACTTTTACCACATAAATAAAAAATATCAACAGGGAAATAGTTCAAGGAATAAATGCAGAGCAAAAATTTGATTAGAGACCATAAATATATTAAACATTATGTGCAGGTATATAGTAATATACAACTTCAAACGCATCGACACGAACCATGCATATATATAGAAACCTTGCACAATTCATCTCCATTTTTCAATACACTTGAAACATCCCAAACAGAGACAAGCTATCATTTTTAGACTTTTAACCTCACCATATATAAACCCTATTGAGAAAGGCATGTTATGCAAACTATGTAATTAATGTGCATGGTTTTCATTACAATCACCCGCTGTACACCCTGAGACGACTAGTGATCCTCTCTCGGCACATGGGACAATTAGTTAATTTGTGTCCACACTCTCTGCAAGTCTGTGTTCCAAAAGATTGTAAGAATAAATAATAAAAACTAAGAACAATAAGAGGAATCAGACCATTAATTTAGTGATGCTAACTCACCATGTGCCCACATCCAAAGGCCAAATCTCTTGCATTGGTCAAACAAACTGGGCAGGCCTATATAATTCCATTAAGTTCAAATCAATCATCAAGATATTTCAAAGTTGATCAAGAAAGCAAATCCTAATAGCTATTTTACTTTAAATGTTTCTTATTTCATAAATAATTATTAAAAACATCAAATGGTTTTTACTATATTTCTTTCAAAATATTCTTACAGAAAAAAAAAACAAGAAAGTATTTTTCCTCATTTCATGTACAAATATTTAAAAATAGAAAACAAAGTAAAATAGAGTAACATTTTATAATTATTTAAAAAGTGGAAATAAAATTATTTTTTCCCTAATTTTTACAAATCTTCATTATCTTTCATACTTTTAGCTATTAAATCAGGATAATATTATGAAAAAAAATAGAAACAAGTATCTGTTGTTTTGATTTTACCGTGAAAAGTGAATTAATTTTTTTCTTACAACAAAACTTTTCAAAACATGCAATAAATCACCGTGTTCCGTTAGTAGGGTTGACAATTTTGCCACGCCCATAGGGATAGGGCCTAGCCCATGTGAGCCAGGGATAAAAATGTTACATGGCTAAATAGCCCACATACAAAAAGGCCACATAAGACTGGCCCAAGGCCTTATGTTGTAATATTTTTTACCTACTTTTTAATACTTAGTCTAAAGTTAGCCAAAAATGTGTTAGTCAAAAATAATCTTGATATCAGGGTCAGCCAAAACATTCCTACTGGTTATAATGGGCCAAGTGGACTGGCCCACGACTAGGACCAAAATGACAACCTTATCCGTTAGCAACTAAGCATGATTATTTGTTTTCTTGTGCGAGTACAACCGAGAAGAGATATATAATAATATATACTGGAGCACTTATCCCCTTGTTTGGTTAATGGTCACTATAGAAAAGAGAAAAAAAAAAAAAAGAATTGTGCAAAGTGTATTTGATTGTGTGAAATTATTTGAAAGTTTTGAATTTTAATGCATGTTTAATATTTTTATTTTTTTTAGAACAACTTTTATTTAAAAAATATTCTCTGCTCCATTTTATTCTGTTTTTTGTTTTTTTTTTCTAGTAACCAAACACATACTCAAGGTTACAGGTATATATACATACCGTTTGGTTTTGGTCATCTCCGGAGGATGCTGCTGTATTAATGCTGGGTGCAGGCCTAGAATAAGGAACAGGAGGAGGTTTTGGAACTATTCTCTTTGCTCTTCCTGTTACACGTCTGTTGTCCAAAAACAAAGACAAAAGGACCAATATATATAACATCAAGTTAATCATAAACCAGCTTAGTCTATCAAACAAAACTCCACTGTTTCAAAGAAATTAAAGCTCACAAGAATGAATCAAAAGTAGTATGCTAGTATAATCAGATACCACAATTTCTAATAATACATTTTTCTTTTTATAATGTACCAATTTTATTGGTTAAAACTTATTAAAAATTATAAAATTATATAATTATAAGTGAACCATTAAATAAAACGTAAACTCATAAATATTTTATAATTTTTAATTAATTTCAACCAATAAAAAGAATATGTAAAAAAATAATGTGTTCCTAACATTTTTTATTATAAACTATAAATCTTTCAATTTTCAGCTACTACTAAAACTTAATTAGGATCATACCCGAGTATTCCGAATTCCATGGTTGCTTTATATTGGAAGGGGATCTCCATGAGAGCAGCCAGAGCAAAAGCTGCTTCTTTTTCCGACGGGCTTATGTTTTTGGACATGATTTCCGTGAAATTAACAAACTGCAACAAAGGGAAAATGTGCTTCAATAAAAAAAAAAAATTTGATTTATACTTTAAAAGCTTACAATTAGATTTCTAAATTACTTTAAATTAGATCTCTGATTAGGGGATCTATTAAGATTTCTTCAAGTACATAACCTAAATTAAAAATTTAAATAATTTAGAAATAATTTCACTAGTTAAATAAATCAATATTCTTATATATTTGAGATTTTTTATTAAGTTATATATTTAATGGAACCTTTAACATAATCTTAAAAAAATCCTACCTAGATTCAACTAAAAATGATTTATAAACATAATAACATAATTATTCACTCAATTGAGATGGTACTACTAGCTATTGTTATACCTGAAAATTATCGTAATCACGTGCTGGTATCTTGTCATCAAATTTTCTCATGTCTTCCCAAGGCCCGTCACCAACTCCAACCAGAACTATCGCAAGCGGATATGCGCTGGTATCAGAAATTAAAAAAGAAAAATAGATCATATATCAATGTTAATAAGATATATGCATGTTTTTATTTATATCTATTTTAGGGGTAAAAGAAAGAAAGAAAAAGAAACTTACAAGGCAATGATACTTTTATTCTAGCTTAGGCAAAGTACTTCCATCTCTTTTCACAATTCCTTGTGTTATTTTGGCATGGAGGGTTTTCACTTTAATTATTAGAAACAATTTTTATATGCATTAAGCTATATTTACCTTGCATCAACTACTGCTTTAATTGTTTTTTCTTCTTGAGGACTGAGTTCTCCATCACTTGTGTCGACACTTCTTGTAACCTTAAAAGTAAACAACAACGCACTTAGGCTAGCTATATTTAAATAAAAGTTTAAAAAGTATTTTTGCGTATTTTAATGTAAAATTTCTAAATTTAATTACATAAAATGAAGAAGGAATTTTTTTTTTATTTTGAAGGTAAAAGTACTTTCAAGCTCTACCCATTGAAGTCTAAACACGCACTTATTTGAATAAGATTAATTCGAGAGACATGCATATATACACACAAAGAGGTAACATTTTATACCTGGCCATCAGCAACTATAACCAACACATGGAATTGGCCACGATTTTTCTCCACAATGTCTATAGCAGCCTCAATCACCGGGGCATAAGAAGTTGGTCCTTCAAACAAAATGCAATTATTCCTTCAGCCATGATGAATCTTAAGCAATTAAAATTAAATATCACTACAGTCATACATAGGAGTTTTCCAACACAAAAGCATTTGCAGAAAAATGAACTAACTGATTGCAATAAGAACAACACTACACACAAATTAAGGATGAAAACCTGAAAGTTTCAAGTTTGGAACTATTTTCTGGTAGCAGGCCAAAACTTCCTCAAAGCCATGGCAAGGTGAATGATCACTGTGAAAGCTAAACACTTCTTGATCATGGGTAGTAGCTGCATAATGAATTAATGATAAAAGTTTGGCCAAATTAATATGTGCCCTTTTGCCTAAACTAAAGAAAAACAATTGTGAAAAAAATGTTTTTTAAAAAAGTATTTTTTAAGAAGCAAATAAAATTTCCTTTTTGTATTATACATGTTTTGCTTAAGGGATTAGGCCTTACCATCACCAAATCCAAAACATGGAATCAAGTTATCATCATCAAAGGGAGCCAATGTCTTGCCAATAATAGAGATGGCCTTCTCGTAAGGGTTAGGTGTACTTCCAATAGCATGCAGGCTTCTTTTATTGAATGAGATTCTGCCTTCAATAAAAACATGAATATGGGTGAACAGTCAGAAACAAATCGTTTCATAAATTAAAGAAATTATAACCAAAACCCATATTTTATTATCAAACAAGAAACCATGTTTTGCCAACTTTAGCTCTCAAATCATGCTTCATGCATGACACCTTATATGGGTTCCAATGGACCATGGAATCACTTGGTTAACACTTGTTCATGTACTACCACTTACCAGTCCATTCATTGCTCTTTGTAAAATCAATTCCAAGGATGAGATTTGATGATTCTAATCCTTCTTTCCTCAGGGCTGTAGTCACCTGCACAAGTTAAAAAGGACAACAAAATGTTATGAAATTCACTGCATAATGCACATTGCCAATAACATGATATCTTATTCATATTCAATGATAATTACTATATTTATAACTCTTATTTGCTTAGTGGGATAAGAAAAGTTCATGTCTAACTGTGATTTGAAGAAATAGTTTCATTGTTAGAAAATTTCAAAATGTTAAGTGAAAGAGCCAACTTTTAATGTGGCCACCCATTTTTCCCTCTTAATTTAACTTTTACATAGTTCCAGCAAGGATTATTCTTGTTTCCAAACACATTCAAACTATGCTTCAACAAAAAAAAATTAGGAGGCAAAAACTAGCAAACTAACAACTAATCTTTGCTGATAAAAATAAATAAATTAGGAGGAATCTAAATACTTTTTTCTACAAATTTGAAAGCCTAATAGACCATTAGTCGCTTTTCAAAGATAGTCTTTAAGAATATATTATTGAGATAAATTACTCATTAGTTATTACTATTCAATATATGGATAGTGGTTCTGCTCTAGAAGATTCAATAGTACCAACAATTCTCAGGTCCCTCCTTGAATATCATTGCCAACAAACACGTTCTAAAATTCAATAAACAACCCCCTAGTTTCACTATTTCAAAGTCCTCTCTGTTTCTGACTCTGGCTATGCAGAAGTGACTTTTGAGACAATGGAGGCCATTAATTAAGGTTGAATAGTGTGATGGTTTAGTGGAGTTTGAATACTCGATATTAATTGGTTTTGTATCATTTCTTCAAAGATTTTGTTGCACCACCTCTGCATGTTATGACTGATAGGTAGCTCATACTAATGCCCAAGCATCAAACACGCTTTTAAAAAAGTGGTTAGACATCATCAATTAAAATTTGAGAAAGTAAGGTCCACTTAGCTTTTCTTTCTTTATTTTTCTTTTTCTTTCTTATGACAGATCAAGTGAAACAACTGCATAAGGACCCTTTTTCATATGTATAGCCCTACATATACGTATGTCAAAGATGGAAAATAGTGTCTTAGTTATATGTTTATGGTAAGGTTGACTCTTGACCTGCACAACATGTGTACCATGCAATGACTGAGTAGCAAAATGGAGGATGACTGTGTGGTCCATAGAAGTTCATTGTTGCCATTATTCACACAATGAACAAGATTTATGGAATCTCCCATTAAGCATTTGTTTTACAAATAAAACATGAACACTACAGTAACAATAACATTAATGATATCGATCAAAAACCAATAAAAAGAGATAAAGCAATTCTTAATTATCAATAATTACAAATAATATATGATTTAACTTATGAAAAATATTTTTAAAAACTTGTAAATTTAATTATAAAATATAATAAATATATTTTGCGGATTTAGATACCGTTTGATTACTTGATAATATAATACCTATCCACAATCACAATTTTTTTTAATAAATAACCAACTATTTGTACTCGTACACTCAAACTTATTTGATGAGTAAATATCCTACTCATTACAAATTATTTTTATGGGTTCACATTGTTATAATCGTAGGACACTGTACATTGTTCTCGCCTCTCTGTTCTACGTCCTTTCTCTTTTATTTTCTCATTCTTTTTCCTTCTACCTTCTGAGTTCTGACCAAACTTACTATTCAGAGCTAATTTACAATATTTCGTTAAATTACTTTTACTTTACTTTTATTAATGAGATAGTTACACTTCACATTCGAGAAATTACAGCGTCTTCCTCAAACAAAATAAAGGTTGGAAAACTTGTGTAGTTGTGTTGGTGAAAGATGATTGTTAGGTCACCATTGAAAGATGTTTGAGGAAATAAATTTGTAAAAAATTTGGAACAATCTGAGCTATTCGACAAAAACCAATGAATTTAAATTAAATATATTCATCATTACTTTCACACTGCAAATATTCGTTCGTTCTTTGGCCACCACCCTAAAGTATTCTTTTTTAAGTTAAATTAAATGTATTCATATATGTGTGTGAGAATATCACATTTTTATATTTGGTTTAAGTTTTAAAACTAAAGATGAGTATTTTGGATTCTCATAACAATAAAAGTTACGTTTTACAATAACTGCCTATATCCACTTTCCTCTATCTTTATGTTTTTTTCCTTTCACTTTTATTTTTTAATTTTTAAGTAAATAACTTTTCTAAAATTACTAACCAAACAAACAAGATTATGGGAATAGTATATATTTAATTTACATGAACGTGATTCCCAAAATACAATTTTATATCATGAAATAAGTGTCACCTTTATTCCTTCAGTCATATTCTGCCACCTTTTTTATAAAAAAAATTATTGAACAAATTACATTTTTTTCTTAAATTCTGGATATTAGAAAATTAAGTTACATCTTAATTAATTCAAAATGGAAGTAGATAGAGTTATTCGAATCTCATTTTTTATACTTAAACACATGATATTTTTTTATACTATTTATTCGAATCTCATTATAATACTTGTTTAAATGATATTTTTATTTAAAAAATACATTTTTTCTACCATAATAAATAAGTATTGCAGTTTAATTAATTTTAGTGCAAGATTTTTTTAAGGTTAATTCTTTCGACGACCTTTAACAATAATCATTATGGGCTAATTTTGAATCTCTGTTATTGATATAAGACTTTAAGAAAATAAAATAAAAATTAGGTATCAAAGCTAATAAAACAGGTATTCAATAGGTTACTTATGACGTGTACGTCTCATCTTATTAAATAATACGGCCAAACTCAGTCAATTTTTACGACTTCATATTTTAGAAGCTAGACCTAATGTGTTTTTAATAACAAGTATGAGTTATACATGATCATATCAACTTCAGGGTTAGTCTAGTAAAAGAGGCTTAAAACTAAATTTGAGAAAGATTTTTTCACTTTAAATAAAAAAAGTTATAATGTTGAACATTTTTGTTTATACATTTGACCTTTTTCGGTTTAAAAATAATAAATATTTGTTTATAAATAAAAAAATTAAAGCTTAAACTTTAATTACTATATTCTTGGGCCGGCCTTGATCAATCTAACTTGCTATATCATGTATTTTTTTATAAGAAAAAATAATTTCTAATAATTACATATTAATAATTAATAAGACTTACTAATTTATTGAATAATATTTTACATAACAAGATATTATATTTATATTGGTAATATATACTTTGATATATGTATATATATGATAAAACATACCTTAAAATTTTCTTTTATACTGTATTTTATACATAATGTTAAAATTAATATATTATACAACAAATCCGATTTTTTTGGACATATTTCATATATTTATGGGTGTTAATTAGATTGAGTTCGTGTTCAAGTAAATATAATAGTATGGAAATTACATAGGACAAAAATAAACTTATCTCAATTCATTTCATAAAAATTCCCAGTTTTAAAACATTATTTTACCTTTTGTTTTTACAGAACATTATTTTACCTACTAAAGACCTTAACTTAACAATTGTAAATATCAAAATGGGTTGTGGAAGACATTAAAAGTCATAAAGCGAAGTAAAATTTGTTTACAGTTACTCATTATTGCAAAGTTTGTTTTTATTAGAAAATATTAGATTAGTATCACTTTTAACATAGATTAAGCATATCAGTTTCATTATTAATGATAATTTAACTTTTTTAAGGTGAGAAAACAGTATAAAATAAGAAAATAAAGATGTATTAAATTAAAATTGGTTATATTTTTTTCACTTTATACACCTTATTAGTTTTTGAAAAGTAAAATTCAAACAAACTTTATGTAAATAAACTAATTAGAATATATGAAATTAAAAAATAATTTATACAGTTATATACAGTTATATTTAAGGGCATTTCAACTAGATTCTTGTTTTTTTTATTATTTGAAAATTTTGTTTTACTATAATGTAAATAAGTTGTTTTAGTAATTTTTAGTGTTTGTTTTAACGTCGGTAACAATTTTTAAAATGTTAGTTTTTAAATTTTTTTATATTTTTTTATGTTTGATATATTTATTAAATTTTCTGATTACTATTTTTAAATAAATTATGATTTTTTTTCATTTTATATTTTTTTAGTTATTTCAATAATTAATTTTATTGAATACTTATCCTTTAATAAAATAATTTTTTGGTTAATCGAACATAATAATTTACGAATAATTTTATTTTTTATTTTTTTTCCAAAATATAATAATAATTAAACACGGAGTACGACAATTTTAATTTGACAGGAATTGATAGCCACGTGAGTTGCTCCCGTGACGCTTGGGGCTAGACTTCCATACTTTTTCTACAATATAAATTATATTTTTTGTACATTAAAATATATAATAAAAAATATCTAAAGAGAAAGTGTACAATAAAATAATTAATATAATAGAGAATAAAAAAATAAAATTATAAAAATATTTTTGTAAATAATATATCTCCGGAAAATTCTAAGATGCATGTCTGAATGGAAAATTACCAGTTGCACTTGAATAGAAAAATGAACAAAACCAATGAGTCAATGGTAACCAGCCCATCCATAACACATTTTGGTAAAAGCTGCGAGTGCACCTTATCGCTCAAACTTTTCTTTCTTTTTTTGAAGAAAACTTCTGTTTCTTGATCACCAAGAATTTTAATAAAAGGAAAATGTTTTTTATGCACATTCATTGGAAGAGAAAAAGAAATAAAAGAGAAAAAAATGTCATTATTAGAGTTTCCAAAGACACGACTCTTTTAAAAATTAGATTCTTATTAGAGCAAAGTATAATAATAACAACTACACGCATTATGCGAGTAATCGCATTATTCTCAAAGGAATTAACCTTGCAATTGCTTTTGCATGCTAGTTTTTCCGATCTCTGCTCCATAGCACTCATATAATTAAACAGAAATTTTGAAATTGTATATTATCAGCAACGTTTTAAAAATGAAGGTAAATTAAAGTCATCTATGATATCTATTTTTCAAATAAAATGTAAAATCTATTAATATGCATATTATAAAGCAAATTTAATTTGGTAAAAAAAAATAAAGAAAGTAAATTATTTTTCTTACGTTATATATTAATTGTAAAATATAAAAAATCTCAAAGAAAGTGAAACAACAAAAGAAGGTTAAGCAAGAAGATTGAAGACCTGTAAATTCGTACATTTTCTTAATTAATGCAGTAATCCTCAAAGTTTATTCTTCGAATCACACGCCTTATGATGATATTAAGTTTTTAAATACTCTAAACATTAAATTAGTCCTTTAAAAATAATATAAAACATCATTATATTCGTTACGCTAGTCTTAACTTTTTTTTTAAAAAAAAAATATTTATCATTAAATTAACCTTAAATATTTGTGTGATTATCTTATTTCTTTTAAAATCTTAAATTGTTAAAAACACAATTTAATAATAAAATTATGGTTAATTATAATAGAGAGTTGCCATGGTACCGATGAGAAACTTAGAAAGAGTTCTGGTACAAGTATCTCTTGAGCCAACACTTGTACCAGTTTCTCGATGATAGAATTTCTCATATTAATATTAATGTTTTAATTTTTTGAGAGATTAATCCGGTAAATAAAATTGAAAAAAATAAAAAACAACATACGTTTTGATAAAATTAATGCAAACCTGTTCAAGGGTAGAGAAGTTATCACGAATCAAAGCATACTTCTTGGCAGCAGATTGATTGTTGTTCATGACTGAAGAGCTTTGTTTAGCGAAAACTCTCGCAAAACTTGGTTTCTTGGACATGGATTGTGGTAGTGCCGGTGGCGGCGGCGGCGGCGGTGGCGGTGGCGGAGGTTCTAGAGTTGGATATAATAGCGGTGGAGGCTGTGAATGAGGTAATTGTGTTGGGAAATGAGGTGGTAAGCCTCTTGTGGTCACGGCAGTGTAGATTCTTCCACCTCTTCCTTTATTATTGTTGGCACTTTCAGTGTCACGCTTTTTATTTTTGCCAAAGAGGTTTCCCATGGCATCTTCAACTAGGTTACTCCAAAGCTGAATTAGAGGGGTGTGTGTATATATATAACAAAAAATATGTGTTAGTGATAAGAAGAAAATTTATATTGCATTTATACTATGTAAAAGGAAACTCGGAAGAAGGTGCGGAAGTGGTTCTTCCAAGAAAATTATATACTATTGGTTAACAAAAAAAATAAAGGTGATGGTGGACTTGAAAGGAATAAAGAAAAACATATAACTAGGGGAATCTGATTCTTGGTCCTTTAGTTTGCTTGTGAGATTTGTACAAACTATATTCGATCTAGTAGCTTAATCAAGGAGCTAGCTGAAGAACCAAGTGATAAAAAACAAGGGTGGCCTTTCAGTTTCAGCTGGAATGACCTTGCGTGTGAGAGGGTGCGTATAAAATCAATGAAATATTCAAGTTGATATTAAAAAGATTGTTGTGCCTTTCATCTTTT
This sequence comes from Glycine soja, assembly GCF_004193775.1. NCBI lineage: Eukaryota > Viridiplantae > Streptophyta > Magnoliopsida > Fabales > Fabaceae > Glycine > Glycine soja. The sequence goes on along the minus strand of NC_041009.1, from coordinate 12,848,882 downwards.
ATTTTTTTGAAATTTGTTCTGTTTGGTTTCTCTTGTTGCCACTACCTAAAATAAGATTGGAATAGAGTTGCTGTCAATTTTATTAGAAATGGAAAAGTTTAGAAAAACCTTCTACAACCACTTTTGTACAAGGAAGGGTAGAAACCAAATTCTAACACACTCATAATGTTAAATGATGGAATAAGTAGGATTTTATTTATATTTAATTATGAGTGTACAAGAGATATATATAAAATACTATAATAAATTTTAAATTATCTGTAACTTGAATTTAAATAACAGATTTACATTGTTATTTATGGGTAATTGTCTCCACTAAGTAAACTTTTTTACTTAAATATATTAAATAATTGGTGTTTTTCTTCATAGAAAAATAAGTGTTACTCCCACAAAATAGCTTTTTTTTTTTAAAGAATAAAAAGCACATAATAGATAAAAGAAAAAATAAATTAATACTAATTTTATTCACTTTATTATTTTAAATTTATAGAAGCTTAAATATTTTGGTTTTTTATCATGAAATTGTGTATTTTATAAAAGCTAATAATATTTTTTATTTTTGAAAATATTATAGACTATTCTTTTGCTCCCACAAAAAAAAATCTTAAAGATCTATCATGGTCTATAACTTGAATTTAAATTTAACGTGAATCTTGTTGATTAGAAATTTATGATACGAAAATTTAAGAATTTTGATAAAAAGATTAACACATCCATCAAAATTAACATACACAAACTTAACTATTAGTATAAAATATAACACAAGACATAATCATAATCTCTTAAGAGGAATAAACATGTTTGACCACCTTAAGGTAGAAACAAACACATTTAATTACCATAAGACAAAAATAAACACGCTTAACCATAACAAGGCAAAAGCCAAAGGGACTATAACCACCTAAAAAAATAAGCATCATTGGTCACCCACCAACCAGTGGAAGCACATGTTCTGAATCTTAGCCTATACAATTGCAAATTGCATATGAGAAAATTCAGCAATTTCCTCACACGTAAACCAAAGTGCAAAAACCAGGAGAATTATATTACATAAGACTTAAAGCTGGGTTTGTTTGCCACTGTTGGAAATAGATGGAAAAATCTTCCTGATACGCTTTCAGCCACGACCATAAACAGAACATGGCTTTTTGCCGGAGCAGTTTCGCATCCACTAACTTACCTTAAAAAATAATTGAATTTCTATGAAGCCAAATATTCCAAGTAAGAAAATTCACCACCTTCTCCTTTCCCACTCAAACCACTCTCTCCTCCACCAAAATTCCATCTCCAAATGCGTTGGATATGAAATGTGTCAGGGAAGACAACTTGAAAAATAAAAAACAGGAGATTTATATACCCTTGGCCTGTGTTGGATATGAAGGACATGCAAACCAAGTAATAGCACCTGCATATGTGAGATCTTCTAATGGCAGTGCTGCTAACCACGGATGAATTTGTTTAAATTTAAAATAAATATTTTTCATGTTAAGTGTTTTTTTTTAAGAAATAGATAGGATCTACTTCTTAAAATAAATAAAACAAATTTTTTAAGTAAAAATAATTTAGACAAATATAGTAAAAAAATAATAAAAAGTTAATTAATTTATTAAAATAAATGCTTGTTTCAACAATTAAGTTTAAACAAATTAATTTCATATTTTTATTAGATAAGTGTGTTTTTTTACCTAGTCCACACACTGTTCTGTCAGCATTTTGATATGATACATTCGATCTAATCGAAGGTATAGGTGATGCAGACACCAAAGTAAAATTAGCCTTTGACATAATTTTTACGTTTAGCAAGGGTTTAGGAAGTCAACTAACCTCAAACACGAGATTCACTCAATTTTTGTTTTCAGCCAAACTGGAAAGTTGCTACCGCTGAAAGTTAATTTCTTGCTATCTCCAAATTGCATATTTCGTTTTCATATTTATATTTTATCACCCATTTATTGACATATATTTCAAAATTATTTATTTGAAAAGGTGATTTGCAATCACACACAAAGTCAATTACAACATATAATTATAATTATGTGTATCATATGCCACGCATTATCACTAACTTTAGGATGGTCCAAAGGTCTTAAATTCCCTCGAATTTTCAACACAGAAAAGAAGCATTAACATTGTTGTCACTGCAATACAGTCCAGGCTTCTGATCAAAACCCTGGCTCTTAAGCACCATCCTAGCCTTCAGCACAAGCTCCCTGTTTGTGACTGCACCATCAGTCTCTTCAATTATGCTCTGAATCACATTGCTGAAGGCCCCATAAGCCGCGTCCGAATTTCCATAAGGACTTGCGAAATCCGCAGAAGTTTGGTCACTCTGGCAACCACTCAACAGAATCCCACAATCCAAAATGTTGCGCTTGATTGATGCAGCATGATGTTCCTCCCTCTTGCTCCACCCACGTTTTGCATATTCCTCGTCGTGGTTGTCATCGTCATTTAGCTTTTGTTCGAAAATTGTTGTGCAAGATCACCCACCAGCCCCAGAATTGTGTGTCCTCCTCCTCTCTCGCCACCACTTGTTCCATGTTGTAGTTTGTTTATGACTAAATTCATATATTTCTTCACTTTGGGGCTTGCATCTTCCCCAAAGAGTGTGTGTCTTAGTTTCCCAATTTCTATGTCATCATCCTTGCCACTTTTTTGCTTGAGTATTTCTGTGAGTGTTGAAAGAGGCAAAGAACGATTCTTCACGATGGTTTCTTCTTCTTCTTCTTGTTCCATGTTTCGATGGAAGAGGTTTTTGAAGTGAAATAGAGAGGGTGAGTTTTGGCCTTCTTCGTTTGTGCTATCTCCTATTTGTTCCTTGGCTGCTTCTATTAGACCACCACTATGGCAACAATCTGAAACGATTGTGATTTTACAACCCCTTGGAACCTTGTCTACAAATTGCCTGAAATCATCATCTATTTGCATTCAAAACATAACAGTTAATTAGCATTACTTCCCAAATTAAGAATCATGCAATATTATAGAATACCATTTGAGTACTAGAGAATGTTATTTTCTTTGGAATATACACGGTCAAAAGATAAGATCACAGAAACATATAATAATAAATATTTTTATGGAATATATGAAATGTTTTGAATATATGAAAAACAGAAAGACACTCTAGTATTTTATTTGGATGAAATTCATGTAGGTTTCCTAAGTATGTGATTTTCTTTTCTTATTTTATGTCACATTCTCAAACTTGTGTGACTCGTGAATTTTAGCAGCAACAAGGGTGTTCCTCTAACAAAAATATAATAGGTTTTAAAAAAAATAGATATATATTGAACACATTTCATTATGAAATTCTACTTTTGATTTTTTTTAGTTCAATAGACATTCATCGTGCGTGTAGAATGTTTGTATAATCAGAAATATAATTTTATACATGAATTTTTTTAGGTAATTATTATAGAAAGCAACAGACTTATTATATATGATAGTTTAGGTTTAAATTACAATGTAATAAATGCATATATTATTTATTTCGTTTTTTAAATCTCATTTTAAGATTAAAAATGCAGAAAAATACTATAGCTTAACAATAGACATCAAAATTCAAAATTAAAATTAAAATCAATTCAAATTTAAATTGATTTTTTTAGGTTATCATATTGTGAAGTATCACTATACTTTATCAATAATTAATCTCTCTCAAAACAATATAACTCTTCTCTCAATCATACCATGTTCTTAATATCTATAAAAACTCAAGAACTTATTTACAGAATCTATAAGCATATAGTTCCACTCAAATCACATAATGTTGGTAAATTTAAATTGAATTTGAAACTAATTAACTAAAATTAAGTAATAGTATTTGAATAACTAAGTTGTATATTTAAATAAAAATAAATAAGATACTTAATAAAAATGATACATGATTTAATATAGAAGAAAATAACTCTTTAAAACCTTTTATTTAAAAGGAAAAAAGTTTAATGATTATGCATATATACAAACTTTTACACTATATAGTATATACCAATGAGAAATTAATATAACTTTTAAAATAAATATTATAAAAATCAACATATTTATCATTCATAATAATTTATTCAATATTCATAATAATAATTTATGATTGAATGAAAATATAAAATAATTTTGTTATTTTATTTTCTCAAAGTAAAAATTCAGATTTGTAATATATGGATAAGCAGTAACAATTAAATCACATTATCGATCCATACTATTAATTAGGATTCAACTAGATTTTAAAACTTGATTGGCGAATTACACAATACAACTCTCCTCGTCTGTCCAGCCTTGGCACCGTACGTCTACACGTAAAAGAGTTGTACCAAAACATAACAGAATTAATAATAACAGCAATAAGTGTTGTCAAAATAGTTAACAATTTCAAAGTAAAAAATATATATTTATTAAAATATACAATATTTTATGTTTTGCATCCATCGTTATATTTTTCATTAATTAGTAGCATTTTAAATTAGTTTTATAATTTATTGAATAAGTATCTTCAAAACGAGAAATTATTATATATTAATGTTCAAAATAACAATTGATTTTCACATAACACATATCTGAGTTTTATTTAAAAAAACATAATTAAATATGTCACATGAAAATTAATCAAATTATGAACACATAATAGTCTTGATTCACATAGTAATTTTCCCATTAATTTTTCATAATTAAATTTAAAAAAAAAACTCAAATTTATGTCACAGACAAATTGATCAGAATCATATACACATAATAATTTCAAACCATACCACAATTTTTCCATCAGGTCAGTTTGTGTTTTCTGTTTATTTTAAGAAGTAAATTTATTTATTTTAAAATTAAAATAAATTCAGGCATTAGCTCAACATAAGAAATAAGAAGCAAATTATGTAGCAGTCAGCAGGAAGAATGCACTCATCATAGCCGGTGTTGTCCTCCTCATCCATCTCCGGCGGGAGGCGCGTGGCGTGGCGGCTGTAGTGGACAAAGAGAACATCTCCGGGCTTGGCTGACCGGACCAGCTTGGACAGTGCCACTCTGATGTTCTTGCCTGTGGGTTGGGGTGTCAATGAGGACAATTATGTCTTTTTCTGAGAATCCATATATGTTGATGAGGCACTTGTGCATCGTTAATGCACCCTTTCAACTCAGCCTTTGTGCCTGGCTAGTTGCATCCTATTAACACTCCCCTCTTAGCCATTGCACTCTTCTCTCTCTTTGCCTTTAAGCTCCCTTTCTTTTATTTTTTGAGTTTGGAAACGAATTCATGCCTTTCTTTATGTTGTTTAATTATAATAACTGGATTATGTGGCTCGTAGGATTATTTTTGTACCAATATCAATGATTAATGAAAATTAATTAAAGTGTATTAATTGTATTTACTCCTTTTTGCATGATTAGAAGAAAAAAATTAACGTGTTTTGGATATTGGATTATTTATTTGTGGTAAATATCATGCGCCTTAAGAAACTATAGATTCTCCAAAGTTCCTTGTAGAATTGCAGATTATCATTCAAGATTGATATTTCATGAATTATTTTTGCTTTTTTATTTTATTATAGAAGGAAATATTATCAAAGGTTAGGATTCTATTTTTTAATATTTCCATTTTGATTATTGTGTTAATTATTAAAAAATTATAATAAATTTAAAAATAATTACTTTACCTTTTTTAATAGAAAGAAATCGATTTTAGAATTTTTGGAAAAAACATTAAAAATATATTTTTGAAATGGAAAAATACTTCAGTAAACTTATACAAAAAAAAAAACACTAGCAGGATATTTTTTTTTAAAGAGAATTTATTATATTATAGTAAGAGAAGTTAAAAGAATTTATTTTATAATTTTTTTGTTATATGTTTTAAGTACAAAGTATCTATTATTGGGAGAAGCAAAATTAACTTTGATGATTTCAACTTCTTAAAGGTTGATTTCATGATTTTTAACTATATAGGAATACTTTGTTTTCAGAAAGAAAAAAAAAAAAATATATATATATATATATATATATATATATAAAGACTAATCTTCATTCATTTTTAGTATAGTTTTCCTACCTAACCATGTTTTTTTAGAAAAAGATATATTTAGTAATTCTTTTATTTTGGTAAGATTCTTAAAGAGAATTTATTTTTGACAAACTTTTATGTTGTTTTAAGATTTTGGAGAGGGTCCTTTTTCTATATATATATAATAAATAAAAAGATCTTGGAAAGGGTACTCATGTTACTTATATTTAAAAGAAAGAATTTGCATTGCTCAAAAGAGAAAAATTGAGATCGTAGAGAGAATTTTAAGTATAAATATTAAATTTTATAATATACATATAGTTCCTCCGTTTTCTTTTATAAGAAAAATAAATAGATTTTATATTTATTAAGAAAATTAGCTTACTTCACTAAATTGTGTCATTTTCAATTAAAAAATAATTTTTTTGTCTAAGCTAACATTCATTTAAACTTGATATTAAGCCTAAATTTCATATTAAATGAAGGATATTTTGAGCATAATCTCACTAAATAGATAAAAAGTAGTTAACTTTAACTTATATTTGAGAATAAAAATTTGATTTTTTTTCATATAAGAGAGAATGGAGGGAGTATATAAAATAAAGGCTAAATTATAATTTTGGTCCCCTAGTTTCTCAAATCGATTTTGGTTATTTTGGATTTTAATTGTAATATTTGGTCCCCTAATTTTATAAAATGGTGATTTTTGTCCTCCTGATAAATTATTAACAAATAATTCTGATTAATTGAGTTATTAAGTTAATTATATATTAGTTAAAATAATTAATTATTAAAAAATTATTAATAATCCTAATTTTACACAACATTATGTTTCTCCACTTCTTCGCAAACACCTATTTTACCTCATGTTGCAGGCCTTTTATTAAAAAATTTAATGATTAATATTTTTTATTTAATTTAGAATCAATTTAATATCTCTAATAATCACAATTATTAGTTAATAATTTATCAAGGGATCAAAATCATGAATTTGAAAAATTACAATTTAACCTAAAATAAAATAATTGTTATCTTTTTTCTTTCGATTAAAAATTAATAACGGTTAACATTAAAAATAATTGACCTTTCGGTTTTAATTGAAAAGTCATTTATTACTTGCAAATAAATACTATTAATGGTTATTGACTAACGATGATAATTATTAGTAAAATTGCATAGAATCACAGTCAAATTCACTTAACATATGATATGGTGACTTTAAAAGCTAAGTTTATGATTGATGTGGTGTGAATGACGTGAATTAGAAAATTTGTGACTACAAGTCTCATTATAGTTTTCAAGTTTGTGCCCTCAATTGATATACTACATATGATATTATTTACCATTTTACTATCAGTAGGCCTAAGTCCTAAGGTTCACAACAAAAAAATCAGTAGGCCTAAGGCAATTGCCTAACGGCTCTGACACATATATTTAGAAATATAATTAATTTATTAAATTTTTAAAAAATATTAAATAACTTCTTAATATGTTTGTTATTTTTTTAATTAATGACTCATTTATTCTTTATATATATATTATTCTTATTAAGTATTAATTAAGATTAATCTTAAAAAGTATCTAATGCAACATTGATTTTATAAAATGACATATATTTTAGAATAACTTTTTTCTCTAGCATATCATATAATCTGGAACACGAACTAACACAAATTATTTGATTATGTTGTACATTGGCACTTGCACTCCCAACAATAAGCTTCAGTACTTCACCCTTTTTTACATTGATTTTGTAAATACTGAGGTTAGAAGATAGACAGGAATAAACAGACCAAAAGATTGGTCCATGTCTATGTTTCCAACATGAACATTTGGCTTTAGCAACATAAGACTAATGATTGGATGAGAATGAAGCCACGAAAAAAAAACAAGCCATATGTACAACAGATTTCACACCAAAAATATATAGAAGAAATAAGAATTAAGATGACGAAAACTGCAAGTAGTAGTCCATGAGTGGGTCACAAAAAGAACGGATGCAAATTAATAAAGATGAATCAAATTAATAGTGAGAATAAAATAATAAATAGAATGAGAATGCAAGTCATATGCTAAGCCGAACAAAGCATGGTGGAGGTCCCTTATCTTCATAAATAGAATGAGAATGCAAGTCATTTGCTGCTTATTTTCATGTTTTCACATTGGAGAAGTGGTTTGATTTGAATCATCGCATGCTCCTCTTGTTGATTTTTGTGTACCACTCGAAAAATTTTAAGTGCTTGGATATAAAAATATTCAAACTCTAATGTGTAAAAAGAAAAGGTTGTATTAGTTGCATCACATTGTTTCATTCTCCAGTTCCTATCCGGGGATTTTTCACCTCTTGTTGGATAATCTTTTAATAAAACCTGCTTGTAATGTTTGTCTGATTATTCTCAGTAAATCAAACTGATTATAGAGAAAACTAGTTTATTTTGATAGGCTTGTCAAAACTAATTTATTGGAGATTTGGTAAAGCTAGTAGTAAGCTTTAATTAGATTTTCTTGAATTCATGTGTATAGCTCAAAGATATATAAAGTGGGTTGGATAATTAAAAAAGACAGGAAAACCAAAAAAGGTAAAACAGCTATGATCTCCTTGTTAACAAAAATTATCACTCTAGTTGTCAATTAAAAAAAACTATATATAGCTCAAGTTTCTGTTTTCCTTGTGAAGCATAATTTACAAATATTTCCCTAAAATCTTTTCTGAAAAATATGGAAGCGAATTGATATGTAGGAGCGAATATTGTCAAAATAAAATTGGACACCCCATCTTATTTACTAATGGAAGGATTTTGGAGGTATTTTAATATGCACCAAGGTAGTTTTGGTGCACCACATCAAAGTCGTTGATCTATTAACCGAAAATCATAAAAATTCGAAGAGAATCAGTAGTTATTTTAGTTATTAACCCAGTGTTTGATTTATAACAAGAGTTAAAAAAAATACATTTAAGAAAAATAATGAAATAAAAGGTTTTTAAGTTTTTTAAATTAAAATTATTTTTTAATATAAAAATACTTTTCATTCAATTTATTTATTTATTTCCACCAATACTAAGGTCAACCAATCTTCTAAATATGATACGAGATCCAGTATCTTTATAGTGAGTAACAAATTAACAATTGATTATCACCTCCCTTGTTTCTATGATGCCTGCCCCCACTTGAGTTCTAACCATTGATGGAATCAATTTCTACTAATGTTTTGATCTCTTCTTTTTGTGATGATGCTCTTCTCGCTTGTAACTGTCCTTCCGAGACCAACCGCCATCAACTTTGTCATTTTCATTCTCATGGTATTTATAGTCATCATCATCAAGACCTGATCTTCTGTATCTTGAGCTTTTCCTAGAGTAATAATCATGTTGTGTTTCCATCTCTCCTCTACCAAGAAAATCTTTCTCAGATTCAGAAGCATCGCGGCCACCCTGATAATTGCTTTTGCTAATATGGTGCCTTTTCTCATCTCTGTTTTGCTTTCTTGAGTTTCTTCCTTCTCTACCATGCTGTTTTTCGTTGTCCCTAGTAACCCATTCCACATCAGAATCTTCTTCATGGCGTCTGCTATTCATAGTGTATTCATGGTGTGTTTCCCTATTTTCCTCTTTTTCTAACCATTCCCTGTCAGAAACAGCACCGGAATCAGGAGTTCTGCCTCTCGATTTCCTTTTAAAGCTGCCATTCCAATCCTCATTAGGAGTTCTATGCTTTCTTTCATCTCGCTGTTTTCTTCTACCTGAATGACCGCAATTTAACTGATCCATCTCCCTAGATCTTGACCTTCTTCTAGAGTGGCACGTTCTACGAGAACAGGTATAAATTCACATGAAAAAAATATACAGAAATATTGACATAATTAAACAAAATATGATAAAATAAATAAATCAAGACATTGAACAACTCAAACTTCCATCTGAAGAAAATTATTCCAAGTTATATTTTCTTCACATCAACAAATTCTATTAACCACAAAACTGTAGTTGTTTCCCTAAATGCAGCAAGGGAGAAAGCAAAACTGTACCAACACCAATCGCAAACACTCAGCCCCATCCTCCATCATGCTAAAATTTACCACAAGGTTGCTTGATTTACAATCATCTACATAGGTTACAATTTAACCAGTAACCAATTTAATCAATCATATGTCATGTGAAATATATGATTTGATATGTTTTAATTACAAGGGTTTAGCATGGGATCATCTCCCTTATTACTCATTATTTAGTTCCCTTATTCTGTAAACCTCCTTCATTATAAATAAGAGTATTTTGTGTGGTCTGAGACAACATCACACAACAGTAAATAATTCTTACACATGTAATGAGGAGCAATAAAGTGAAAGCACACCTGTCAGAATCTGTTTTTGACAAACTCATATTTCCTTGCTCCATTGAAGTCTCATAATCATCAGAATAACCAAATAAAGCGATCATTTTTTTTACCCAAAATTTCGGGGGAGGTTTGTCAGAATCGGCCCATTCATAGTCTCCGCCGGGATTACGAAAACAGTGGATAAAATTGCATGTTGTTCCATGAGAACAAGTCTGTTAAGACACACAAGAAAGGAACACCATTGAAACTTCATGAGCATGATTCATCAATTCCAAACATTTTCTAACATCTTTTTCAAAGTTAAAAGCTTCAGTTGAAACCAACCAAGAGTTTATATGATTTGCACAAATGAAACCCAGCAGCACTTGGTTGTATCCAAAAGACAAAATATAAGAATATAAGATAGTAGTCAATGTCATCAATATAATTGTATACCTTGAAACCTGATTTCATATACTCGCCACATATGGCAACCTTCCATCGTGTCAAGTTAACAAATTGACAACTTACCTGCCATAAATCATAATATGAGAATAATGAGATAAACATATAAACAATGTCAAGCAATTCAAATCTTCTGCACTTGATCGTAAAATCCTAAATCTTTTCATCTATGAACCAAAACAACCATCCTTTGGAAAAACTCACTCTGAACTTTAAATCTGACATAAGCTTTCAGTATAGAGCTGAACTTTCCCTGCCTCATTATAACCTAAATATGCTACACCTTTAACCAGTTTTACATAAAACATTTTTCAGACTTTCCTCCGATATAACAGGAGTTACACTTACAGGACATCAATTAAAAAAAACCAGTAAATGGATAAGACTGAACACAGTACATATGAAGTCCAAAGCAAACATCCCATGGCAAATGAATAACTTTCATACTTGGAGCTTTCTAGAAATTCATACAATCATACTAGCAGCATTAAAGATATTCATTTGGCACAAACAAGACATAGAAATGCAATACCTGTTTCCCAGCAAAGTAGCGACCATTCACCGTGTTATAAGCAAGCAGAGCAGAATCAAGCGATTTATACTGTACATAGACATTTCCTCGCAAGTGAAATGAACCATTTTTACACACCTGACAGGGAAATATAGATAATAGGATCAGTACCATGAGTAGGAAGTGCCAAGAAATCAAAGAGACAATGACTAAAGATCTTCAAAATGTTTTCACATGAACTGCCATTTTGCTTTTCAAAATATTGTTCTTCTATTCCTTCACAAAAAAGGAAAAAACTATATCCCATTTTTGGCTTACTTTTAAATCACAGTTATCAATTCCAGGTAGTGGCACAGAGTGGCTGATCCTGAAATGGCTATGATGGGATGGTGGATAGCAGAAAGGTTGCGATAGTAAAATTTTAGATACAGGCTAAATAATTTTTATTCGTATACTAAATTCTCAAATATACAAATTATTCAAAATTAAAGACATTCATTAAATAATATGAAAAAAATATCGGCAGAGAATAAAATGAAAGGAGAGAGAAAAGAGGATAGTTAGCAAGGGTGAGCATAAATGTAATCCGACCAAAGCCAACAAATACAAGAAGGGAAAAGAGATAGAGAAATACAGGTTGGATCGGTTAGCAGGTTAAGTGGATTAAAAAATTTGGTTTAAAATGGGGACAGCTGGTCAGGTTTGGGTTTCTGAAATGTGTTTCATTGGTACCCGAACCCAACCAAACATATATGAAGAACAGAAGAAGAGCCCAGAAACAGTTCTAATGAAGATAGTAAGACCAGGAAGATAACTTGAGCTTCGGGTGCATGACATTGATTGTCATGTGGTCTGTGTGGTATGACAACAGTGTTAAGCCTCAAGGCTGTGATCCTGTGTGGATATGTGATTCATATGATCTGACACCATGCCTTGACTGTTGAAAATTGAAAGTTTGAAACAATTAGAACCATTGGATTTTTTTGTTTAAGATCTTGATGGTGAATTTAGGGTGTAGAACTTTTATAGGTCATGTGTTATATCAGCAAGTTTTACATTGGTTGCCGATGACCTAACAAAACCCTCCTCCTTTGATAGAACTATTATAGTTAGATGGTATATTTTTAACATATAAATTGCATATCTCAGCTCAAGAAACTCCCCTTGTACAACCACATTGATGAGAAAATTGAAACCATGATTCAGCAGGTCATATCACATCACAATTTAATGAAATAAAACTTCAAAAATGAAGAATCAATAAAGGGGAAAAGAAAGCAAGGGACCCAAACACATTTTCTTCTCCTTTCTCACATAAATTGTAATTTTCACAAGCCTCACTCGCTTATCTTCTAGTTCTCCATACTACATTTGCTTCATCTCTTGGTTTCAGTCTAATTTGCCAAACCAAACCTTGAAACTATCTATCAGAGCAATCCAAGCCATCCAAACCTTGGAACGCCTCCTCTGAATCTTTTCAAAATCATCTCACCATCCTAATGTGTTACATCAAACCTGACCTCCTTGCTAACCTACAGGAGCTACGCAGGCAACAATACATCCTAACCCTCTGTGTATTCTCTACACACCTAAGCAAAATACAACACTGACCTGTAATCTATCCAGTCCGTTTGAACCAGCCCGAGTTGCACACAACCCCAGCTAACCCGATGAACTGTGTGGTTAGAAACAGGCAATATTACAGCCTTCAGGTTGCTTAGGTTTAGGCTTTGTAGGCCCAAAACCGACTGATAGTTAGAGTATGAATGGGAATGGCCACAAAATACAGAGAACAGGGCCACACTGACAAAGTCAGCAATAGCTGGAAACTGTTAGAGAAAATGGGTGTTGGCGAGAGTGAATGTGCTCAAGTAAATGGGAAAATTAGGGGTTCCTTTGAAAGTTGAAACCTCAGATTCAATGGAAGAGGGTTGAAATCACAAAATTACCCCCTCCCCATGAAAAGCCCTAGGTGACACTTACAGGGCTCTTGCACCTGATCACAGATGCCCTTGCACCTCCTGCAAATTGCCGCAATTTCACCTGCTATCACGATCACTATTTAAAACTGTGATGTTATTTGAGTTCCGTAGTACCCAAGAGCTGGTCTGCAACACCATCCCACTATAGCATTGCTATTGACAACTATGTTTTCAATATGCCCATAATATATAAAGAGAGAGGGAGAGGGAGAGAACAATGACAAGACATGACATATATAAAGATAATGGTTGAGCAAGTTTTCCATTTGATTTATTTTGTCCTCTCTATACAGCTAGATATAAACAATCATCAATTAGCATTTGTAATATTTCCCAGAGAACCCATAAAACTTTATTTGAAGATATTGAAAATTACATTAAGGCCAAAATTAAATGAGAAATATATTTTCAAATTTTCATAAGCAAAACACACACACACGGTAGTAAAAAAGAACCTTGAAGTTCACAATTTCCCCAAACTTCAGGAACTCTGTGTGAACATCCTCATAAAATTCTTCAAAGCAGCGTTCAACCTCTTCATCTGTATACTGAAAAAGGGGTTAAACAGGTCAAACAAGATATTTATGTATTGAAATATAATACTACCTCTAGCCAATTTCAGCTTTCTCTATAGTGCATAAGGGATCAAAAAGATGCTACAAAGTTTGGCTTATGGCATATGGGAAGTAGTATAATATTGGAAATCAAAAAGAAGAAATAGCATTGGGAAAAAAACAAAGAAAGTTCACCCTCATTGGATAACAGTGAAAGTAACAGCTTTATAAAGAGTGTTGGCAGGCAGAACATAAAAGAGAAGCCAAAAAGAAAATCCTCTACCATAAGCATTGCATTCACACAAACTGATTTAGAAATCCTAACACTCTACTATGCAAACATAGGAAATCTGCATAAAATCTTATCTTCATTCTTATCTCCAAAACCTCTGCACACTACTCCTAAAGCCCAAAGGACAGGCATGAAGTATTCCAAACAACTAGAGTACTAGTTTCATCTAAAGTGACATGTGATCAATCATTCATCTGGATTGGTGTTGATGCAGGAAAAAAAGATTAAAAAATCACAACAACAATGTATTTTAAGAATCACTAACTGAATCAACATTTTTAAGGTCTTGCTGTCGCAATCCCAAACCCTTTGAAGGTCATGACCGTTAGTCTGCAACATAGCTCCATAAGCCAAGACTTGGATAACGCCTGACAACTACTTATGGTTAAGGAGAAAGAACATGTAAATTATTAGAGTATGAGATTTTGGAAGTTGTAACAAAGATTTGAGGGGGAAAAAAGTGTTTTAAATATTCAGTGTAATTATTGAATCTGTTAAAATGTTATGCTGACATAATATTAAATGAAACATCATAGGAAACAAAAATCTTCCCCTCGTACATGAAAAATAAATTAATAAAAACATCACAAAAGTATGGTGCTAATGGTATAATGAGTAAAGGACTCAGACAGTAAATAAAAATCAACGAAAAGGGGAGGGGGGAAATAGTCAAATGAAGCAAATTGAAAGAAATGGATTAAGTGACTAACAAGGGGGGAGGGGATCAATATTAATAGGTTATTTCCCAGGCTGAGCAAGTAGGATACAACAGCTAATATCATTAACTTTGACCAACCAAGGCCAAATCATAAGCCTCCAACAAAATGAATCTTGCAATGAATCCCTGATTATTAAGTCAAAGAATTGAATTGAATACACTCCTTTCACAAGGACAAAAATATCAGATGAAGCAACTGCATGAATTTTTCAATCATGAAAAATGAAATTAAGGAACTGAAACAATACCAACTTCCTGTACATTTAAGATGTAAGGGGGATGAGGAAACAATAGCAAGATGAACCATGGATAGAATAGGATACTTTGAATTGGATTTATTTTGATTAATAAATTAATAATTGAAGAGCGTGACATGTAGATTAAAGACGCAAAAGGTTTTGTTGTGTTTTTATTAAGACAAAAGAGCATTGCAAAAGCATTGATGTGAGTAAATAAGTAGTAGTAAATGCGATGAAATCATGAAGAGGATACAATGAAGCAAATGAACAGACCTCAAGGCCCTCATCCTGGTCCTGGTCGCAAGCAAGGCCAGGACCACTGTACATGTTTTTGATAAGAAGAGTGGACGACTTATCAGGGTAAAAATGGACTCTGCTACAGCGTATACCAAAACGACAAGCTCCCGTTTTTAGATGAAAAGGGCAATGAGCTTTATCCTGGCATGGCAACAGATGCAAAAGCAATGAGTGAGTTTGAAGATGAAAACGGATTATTTATTGAAACGAAACATACCTGTTCAGTTCCAAAATTGGGTATTTGTTGAGCAACATTCTCAAGTGTCAATGATTCCGGGGGTAAGGGATTGGATGTAGGTTTATTATCCTCCTCCTGCTGCAAATGATGATAGTCAATTATGAATGGCTGGCACATACAGTCAGATGAATGCATATAGTACATAATTGATTCTGGGGGTAAGGGATTGGATGTCAAATTCGATTCTAGAGCATGTTTGGGAATCTGTAGGCAAAATTATTTTTGAGGTAAGCATAATTTTGCCAACAGATCAGGGCCCTTGCTTTTGCATTCATTTTGCTTTTATCCGTTGGATTTGCATTGGGACCCGCACCACCGCAGCATTTCCAACTGCAAACCAAACATGCACATAGACATTTACCTGGTGGTCATTTTGATTAGTCTCGTTGGGCTTTGGTTTGTCCCTGTCGGTAACCCTAACTCTGAGTTGTTTCTTCTTGAAGATGATCTCATTTCCTTGCCAAATGATCTCTGGAGGGCCTTCTTCCTCGACATATTCGTATTCATCATCCTCGTCTTCTTGTTGCTGCTGCTGTTGTTGTTGTTGTTTTTGAGTGATGACAGTGTCCATCCACGCCTTCTCTCTCTCTCGGAAGAGGATCATATCCCTCTGCATCCTCTCAGCCTCCTGCTGCTCCAGCAACTGCATCCGCCTCTGCTCCTCGGGGTTGTTCAGGCGCTCCTCTTCCTCCCGCCGCTCCCTCTCAGCCTCCTCCTTCCTTGCCTGCTTCCGCTTCATTTTCTTCATTGCCTTCCTCTTCTCCTTTCGACTCATACTCTTACCCTCTTCAATGAAATCTTTCTCTTCCATTCCTCTCTTCTCTTCACCCTCACTAGAGAAAATAAAGAAAAATAGGAGACGATAAATTAGCAGCCGAGAGGATAAGTATGACCTAGTTTAAAATTTGAATGGATCGAGCTCATGTATTTGTTGACTATAATTAAGTCTCTTTAGGACCTATTGTTTAATGCTATTAATATGCTAAACTTTAAGAACTTGTTCAGTGTTATCTATTGATTCAAGTGTCCCTTTTTGTTTGTTGGCTTTTAATTTCATAAAAAAAATGAATTTTACAAATATTTGTAGGTTCTACAATACTCACTGGTTTATTTTTACGTTCTAAAAAAAAAATAAAAACAAAATCTGTTAGGTTGACATTCATAAAAATTGTGGTGTTATTACCTAAAGGTAAAGAAATCGCTTATTGATAAGGTGAATAGAGAAGACCAAAACCACTGAGTATAGTGCCATCAAATGGGCCGGCCCTAACCCATGTGGGCTAGGGAGAAAATGGCCCATAGGGCTTAGGGCCAAGAAGGTTAGGATCAGCCCTTGGGCCAACCCACTATTATATGAAGATGGATTGATGAGAACCATTCACCATACCAAATGGATTAATGGCAGTGAGGGACCTAAATGCATTAAGTTGAAACCTGTTAAATTGAACCATAAGACATAAAGAGGTGTACAAAACTTTATTCATTAATATTTGAAAGATGAGAATACAACATGAAGAGAGAAAAAAGATTGAGGAATAAACTTTATTCAGGTAACATAACAACCATAACATAGGAGCATAAACAGCAGAAAAAGATTTAAATCTATTGGTATGAATTATGGGAGTTTGTGAGAATAATGAAATCATTACCTTTATCTTCCTCTCGCAGTGCTTGCTTCAATCTTTTTTGCTGCAAACTACCTTCAGCTCATAGAGACTGTTGCACATAGAAAACTGATAATCAAATTATGTAAACTTAGAAATGTAAATTTAGTAAGAACAAATTCTCCTACAGTTTAATATCCACAATCATTAACTCCACTAGCAAGGTAAGTTTCACTACAGATACTGTGGTTTCTGGTTCTGAAGTCATTAGAACTCCTATTGTAACTAATGGTCTCATAAAACCTTCTACTGCCTCTCATTGGTAAACTCAGCAACAAGCATTCACTAAAAAGTCTATACATCTGGTAAGATGCTAAATTGGCATATTGAATCTTCTTAGCAGCCTAATACAAATCAAGCACACAGTTTCTAGAGTTTACATATTTATGCTGTTTTTCTCATCTCCAAGGCAAGACTATCAAGACCCTGTTTTATATATTATATAAAATAAGAAGTTATTGTAATAGTATAATCTAGCAATATTTTTACATCACATATATGGCTCTCAAACAGATATCTCCTTGTTTTTTTTTTTATTTTAACTCATCTGATTCAACAGGGTACTATTCAATCAACAGAGGTTACTGCTTTAAATAAATGAACCATGTTTTTTTCCAATAACACCTTGTCAACATAGGCACCAATGTTCAGCATAAAAATGCTTTTAAACTAAAGGTTGAGATACAAAAAAACTAGTCTTCCATAAGCATTTAAATCAGCTTTCAATAAAACTGGTTTACTTAGGAAAAGTTATGCATTTCTAAGGATGGTAGATTGGATGAGATGCTCATAGTACTCTCACACACTTAAGCGCTTTCTTAAAAGTGGGATCTGGGTAAAAACTTATACACCTCACCTTTTCTCTCAATAAATCATTAATGAGAAAAAGGCAGGAAAAAATGATGCCTAATGCAAAATCTCACATTACTCAGAAGAGAGGTTCTGAAGCTCCCTCCATAAAACTCCTATAACAAGAATAATCACAAAACTCAAAAAAATCAACAATGTGAGACAGCATCATACCTAGTTTATAGTTCAATCTATCATATCTGTGTTCACTGCATACACTACCTTGTTGGCAATAATAAGCTGAATTAACAGAACTAATTAATATAACAGAATAAAATCAAGCATCAAAGAGTGTTAAACTTAAACATAAGATAACACCACAGCTCAGTTCCCCATTCTGTTTTACCCTCATAATCACAGCTGAAAATCAATCGAACTTAACAACTGAAAATTAAAGTAAATAAGAGAAACCTAGAAGCACCCATTACAAGTACTTACATTCTCAGAAGCAATCATCAAATTCGAAACTTAGCACGAAAAATCAATCTCAAGAGCAAACTTTGAGAGTAATAGGTCCCTAACAACACCTCCGGGCAAGAAAACAAGTTCATCATTTCTACATACTTTATTATCCTAATTTCTTTTAGGACCAAGCTTACACTGCAATTGGTATCCACCGCATTCACATAAAGTGCATTGAAGCTTTTAATTCAGAATTCATGCAGACAATACATGTGAAGAACATGCAAAAAGGGTGATGGGCAACAACCAAAAGAAAGGAAAATCCCTGAATCTACCCAAGCCATCAAGAAAAAAAACAAAAAAGAAAAAAAAATCTGCACCAGAAGGAAAACTCGAATGCCCATTTAGAAAAAAGAAACAGAGAATTAAAGAAACACCAGAATTTGAGAAAATTAAAGAGAAACTGGCGTTTGAAGAGCACAAAAGAGATTCTAACATGAGGAATTTGGACTCTTGGACGCTTCAATTTGGAAATAATCTGGTGCCGCGTGCCTCTATTGTCAGTCCCTCTTGCACCGAATGATGGAATGATTTAGTCTATTGAGAAAAAGGGGATTAGGGTTCTAAGGTGAATTTACAAATTCAATCTCAAGGCTTTTTATTTTACCAAGAGGGAGTAATAGGGAAAGTGGCAACTACATTTAGGATTTCTGTAACAAAAAAAAAATGAAAAAAGAAATATTAAGAAGTTGTATACGAACTACCAGGTCATGTCTATTATTCACGACTTACCCACTAATCAATAGATACACAACTTAATTACATTTTTTCCTCTAAACTTTTTAATTTTTAATGAATTTTGTTTTTAATTTTTTAATTTAACATATTTTATTCTCAATTTTTTACATCAAGTCATCTTTTCATTCATAAACACAAAAATTAGAAGTAAAATTTATTAAGAAAATAAAAATAGAGGTAAAATTTATCAAAAATAAAAGATTGGATGTAAAATTTGAAAAAAAAATAAAAAAAAGTTGGGATAAAATTATAATTATACTAAGAATAAAATGACAAAAGATAAAATTCATAACTTTCTTAAAAGTTAAAATAAAATATGTCCATATTAAAAAGTTGAGGTTAAAAATACAATAAATCACAGATATATTAAATAAGTCTTGTCGTCATCACTTGTTTAGTGGATAATAACTGAAGCTTTATTTTTATTTTTCACTTTCTACTCTCTCACTTCTTTTACATTTTCTCTTCACATTGTTTTCAAGAAACTTGCCAATTGTACCTCCTTTATTTTACTCTTAATATAATTGCACTTTATATTGCTTTTTTTTGCAATTTTTACACCCAATTTTTTTCTTCAAATTTTGTCCTTAACTTTTGAATTTATCAATTGATAAATGGCCCATGATAAATTTCACAAATTTCTTAAAAGTTTGGGATAAAATGAACCCAAAATTTTTTTAGGGTAAAATTCTTCAAAAATTAAAAAGTTAAGGATAAAAAATCAATTAAACCAATATTTAAATATAATCTATTTCAAAGAATATAATTTGTGTGTTTTAAGTTATGTAATTTACTCACAATTTGATAAAGAGTAAGTTGGTTTATCAATTCTATTAATGCGTTTAGGGTACAAAATTAATAAGGAGAAAAGTAATTTCTCACAACAAAGCAACAGAGACATGATCGAACCCTCTGGCTATATGATTTATTGACATTAAAATCCCAAACATAAAAATGGAACAAAGAAATTAACCGCATAGCAAAGTAGGACACCATTACACCAATTAGACAGTATTGACATAATTGCAATTAACCCTTATTTCACCTTCATTAGGCCTAGTCAGAACTTGAACATTCCCAAGCTTCACCATTGACACTGAAAACTGGCTAGTGAAAAGAAAAGGTTGTGTTGCAAATGCTTCAACAAAAGGAGCAGTCCTTGCATCTGAAAAAAGTGACTGATCTGTTGACAATAACCCCACTTTCCTCATAAGGTTAGTGTAATAGGTTGTGTCAAAAGTCCTAGGGGTTATGACATCAAGGTGCACCAAATCCATCACCCTTTTGCACCTTTTCCTCAACAACTTCAAGAAAAAGACATTTAGTGAGGGATCTGGCTTTTTAGTCCCATTGAAGTTGTAAATCCTATCCATGATAGAAGAACAAGTGCTCCTCCCAATTGTGTGTGAGCCTGAGAGAGTGACCAAGTCAAGAATGTCTAAACCTCTTTCTTGAAAGAATGTAATAAGGGCTGTTATGTTTTCATGGCCATGAGGGACCAAATTGGCCTCTCTGGCTAAGGAAATCTTGCCATCTTTTCTGCCAAATGGGACTTCCCAGAATGGTCCTCCAGCCAAAAGAGTGGCATCTCTAGCTGCTGCAGTAAGAATGTCAGCACAAGAGACTGTCCTTGGACACTTTTTTTCTAACTCACTCTTGATATCATCAATCAATTGGAATCCTCTCAGGGTTCTGCTCTCTAATGCAGTCCTCTCACTCCCTGGATGGTTGAGCAATATTGATGCATCGCATCCCTGCATTGAATTTGATCAATTGAAGTGCATCAAACAAAGTGATTCATGAAACATTCACAACTCACTTCAAGTCAACACTTTTAATAACAATATCAAAATGTTAAATCATAATCTATAAGTTAATATAGTTAGGTCTGGCACTCTGAATGTTTTTTAAGCTGTCATCTATTTACATGCGTATAACTATTTACTAATAATGTGTGTGAGAGAGACTAATATTACTAAAATGTAATTCACTTCATTTTAGATAATAAAAGTAATTAATTTTTTTTCTATGAAGTAAAATAATGACTTAAAAATAGTGTAAAAGTGAGGAATAGAAGGTTAATGATGTTGGAGAAATAAAAATGCAAATGGTAGCACCAGGGTCCGGTTATTTATTGTATGTGTTTCAAGTAAGTTTTGATTGTCATCATCGAGACAATGAAGAGACCAAGATTTGCATGTGATCCAATTCCCAAACCAGAAGTTGGCTTCGGTCCCAACAACGTTCAGTCACAGTTGTTATGAACATCATATAAAAATGTCCTGTAACAGATTACCATGTTATCCTTGTATATTTTTAATTCCAATCTAATCATGATTGGTAATGTATGGTAAGATTATTAACTTAATAATAATTACAGTAAAATTCATATCGAAAATGATTTGTAATTAGATAACAGTATAAAAGACTTTATAATGACAATGTACTTTAGATGCTGGATTTTAACCATGTTTGGCTACAATAGTCAAAAACTCAAAATGATCCAAATTAATCTCCAAAAAAACACAAAACCTCTTTTTTCTAATGGTCATCATATGTATCTAATGACACGTAGCAAGTTAAAGTGATCAGTGATGCATGCATGAATCAAGATGCATGTGGCCAATTCAAGTGTACCTTATTTCAACTAAGCAAGAAACAAACATAGGAAACACACATTGCCAAATTTAAAGAAAGAGATTGAGTCATGTGATTAATTACCATAACAGCACAGTCATGGAAATGAAGGCGTATGATGGCAGGGGCCAATGTAGGGTCCTTCTTAACCCAAGCAGCAACCTTTTGTGAGATGATGCCTTCAGCATCAGGACATGTTGTGTGATAGTGACCAATGGACAGCAAGGCCTCAGGGGGTGGTAATAAGGGCTTGATGGATGATTTCTTAGGCACATTTCCTTGTGTAGAGAGACCATAAATGGTGCTCAACTCCAAAGGGACCAAAAGGAGGAAAAGGGTAAGGTAGTGGAGCCTCATGTTTCATTAGCAATATGCCAGAATATTGTGTTGGTATGTTTTTTTACGCATTAATGTATGAGAGAGTGGTGCATGTATTTATTAAGGTTAGGGGGGTTGATGAAAACGTGGTAGGCACTACTACTTCTACTACTCTCTTGGCTTTAAGGTTGACATGTATGCCAACGCGTTGATATATATGGCCCTTTGGTGGTGTTATTACTTTATTTATAGTTGGTTAGCAGGTGTTTTGCTTGGTGCAGAACTAAGCAGACATTGAGGTCTCATGTGACAACTGGCTTTGAGTTTTGCAATATTAAAGTCAATCATGTGTACATGTTACATTTAATTCAGAATTTGAACATTTTATATTTTGATGGATAGAAATGGAAATACACTTTCAATATATTCTTAAGGAATCATATTGAAGGTTTAAATCAATTTATGTGAGATTATTTTAATTTAATTAATGATTTTAATTTCAAATTTTACTTATGCAATTATATTAAATACTTAAAAAAAGGATTGTGTCACCTATAATTATTTTATCCGATTCGAATAGGATTACCTAAACATATCACATATCAAGTTTACGAAACAAATATCATTATTTTTTAATGAAAATATTGTAATTGTAATAATAATATAAAAAGTAGTGAATTGCATATTTACATACAACGTGTACCCATACTACCTACCTGGTAACTATGGGTAGAAACTTGAGTAACAGTCTTGTGCCAAAATTGTGGATTATCATACATCAAAAAGGGATTTTCGTTTTTCTTTTCTTTCAGTTCTTAGTAGTTTCTTTTGTTTTTTAGGGAAAGTTCTTAGCAATATGTACTAAAGCTGAGTCAGTGAGTGTCCAAAATGTTGAAGTAAAAATCAAATATATATTAGTTCGGACATTGTGGGTCTATCTCCTGTAATGTCCACGAAGATCTTAACAAATATAGTTTAGGGTGAAAGTGAGGACCACCAACGAATCAAAAGAAAACATAAATGCACTTTACATTTCTTGTAGTTGTCATGGTTTTACAACACTCAAGAGAAACTTGCAAAAGCATAACTGATGACAAAGCGCCAATGTCAAATAAAAAAAAAAATGGAACTAAAAGTTAATAATCCCATTGATTAAATATTTCTTTAGAAAAAATAGAAGAGCATTTTAATTTAGGATGAAAGGTTAGTTCTCTTCCGGCACAATTTTTTATTGTGCTGTTGAATGTTTGATGAATGAGCTCAAATACTTCCTACATTTATATTTGCAATCAGCAACAAGACAGCGAATAGTCACCAAATTTATAGAATGGAAGAAAACATAATTGTGTATACAAGACACGATTACATGTTTCAATCAACATTTTGGTGATAAATCATAAAAACAGTGATTTAAAGGAATGAAAAAAATTATATACACTAGAACAGTGATTGCATCCCTGTATTCAATTCAACAGGAACGAGGATTTATTATTTAGCACGTACCTGAAGCTATTCTATAGGCACAACTAAGCATGCTGCTAATTTAAATAAAACAAAAAAAGTAGAAACAAAGGAAACAAGACCTGCAACTACTATAGAAATTTATCTTTTGTTTATTACATAATATAATAAGTCAATGACATAGAAAACAGAAATAGATATCCGATTTCTTAACAGTATCAAAACAAATCCATCTAGGAAACTACTTGTTTTCTTCCTCTACCTATACCAAAACTTGTATGTTATGTGGCTAGTTTTAAACTCAGTGAAAGAAGTTACATGTGTAATCAGTGGATAATAACAAGTCGTATGTATATTAATACAAATTCCGATTGAAACAATCGTCCATTTATTAAAATTCAGCCAAGTCATTTGACAAGTACCATCCATATCCGGAGAAAAGTTAAACATTGCAGACTGTTCTTGCAATTTTCCCTTCATGAAGGGGCTAAGATCCTACTCCAAGCACACATACACAAGAAACTAAGGCTCTCTTTTCAACTGAGTGACGAAGATCAAATCCTTAAAAGAAATTAAATAATAAACAAGATTCTCCCTTTCATTTGTCCCCAAGGAAATTCATTTATCTCATTCTTGAATTAACTACCTGAGCATTTGCAAGAACTGCATGAAAAACTTGTGAGTCAGACGTTTGCACCACACAGAATTACAAAATCCTAAAAACTGGTGCCAAAAATGTTAGTTATTCAACTAAGATGCTGAACTGGAAGATCCTTGCTTGCTTCAACTAAAAATGGAAATGGCTTTGTTGGGGCAGGCAACCGACCAATGCTATCAACTTTATCCTTTTGCTTTGGAGGAGGTCTAGCTGCTTTAGGCAGCAATCTTCCTTTCTTTTCAAACCACTCAGGCTTCACCAGTGCCTTCAAGCCCAACTTATTGTAATACACCCTTCTCACAGACCCACCAGCTGCTTCAACTGCTTCCTTAGCCCTAACAGTAACCCTTGATACCTGTAATATCACTGTGTTAAACTACATTCCTGTTTTATACCAAAAGAGTTTGAGACAATAAAATATAATCTATACTATGGTATTTAAAATTGAACAAGACCAATTTTGCATCTCTTTTTCTTATTGACAAACAAAAGCATAATATGGAAACATAATCTCAAACTATGAGTTTGTTTGTTTATCCAAAAGTACAAGGAAAAAACATCAAGGTTAAACAAAGTTAGCATATAAACTTTGAATATACAAGTATAGTAGAGACTTTATTTATAACAAACTCCAAGTTAGATGCTCTACAACCATTTTACCATTCTGATTGCCAAGGTCAAAACCTGGCTACCCCCAATTTTCATGATTTATGCTGCCAATGGAGAAAGGAGAGAGCAGACTTTCAAGCAAACATCCAAGTAAATCATAAACTATTTAGCAAAAGTAACAATGATGATTAATTATGACCGTGGTGAAATTTACAACATTAGATAAACGCAAGTTTAAAAAGTGTTAAGAAAAGCATTTCCAAAGACTTGAGAATCAAAAGGCATGATTATGATCCTCTAAACACTATTAGCCTCCAAATCAAGTCTACCTCTAGATGAATTGGCCACTTGATCTGCTCAGAACCACGCCCCATCAATCTTACTCCATCTTTCATTTGCTTCCCTAGTACCCCTGCATCCTATGGTAATAATAATGACCAGAAGAATGAGAGGAAGCACATGAAGCAAAAGCATTTCCAGAAGAAGTGAGGTAACAGTCATAAAACCTTTAGTGTTTTCATTGTAATCAGTTCAGAAGAATCTATCTTCCCAGCATTAATAAACTTTGCAATTTTCCCCAAACCTATTGGCTGTGGAAAAAGATGTGTAAGAAATTTAACAATATAGACAAGACATATCAATGGCTAATAGATTAAGGGTTGCACTTGTAGACATTAAAATATGAACAAACAAATTAAAATTATATCAAACTTGAATAAAAATGAGCTACCCGATGCTCACAAATCCAAAGTTAACTCCAATGTTCACAGTATACCTACTACATAAACACCAGTGTCCAGCAATCACATATAAACGGCCAATCATATACTAGGGGAAAATCTCTTGAATACAATAAACGATGAACTTTTAAAAACATTTTCTGTCAGTGATCACAATACTTTTAGTAGAAAACATGCTTGGAAAATATCATATGGGAAATAGAGGTTTATATCAATTGAAATCAACTCAGCCACTCGGCCATATAATCTTAAAAAGAAAATTCATTTCAGGCTAATAGAATTCATAACAGAGAAAGAGATAAAACGCTTCCCATCTAATATTTTATTTTCTTTAAGTGAGACAAAATACAAAGGGAAACTAATATGGCAAGGGATTGATCTTATACACACACATTCACATAGAGGTTAAGTTACTCTTTCAATAAGATAGCTACCTCAAAGCTCCCAGATCATCCTTGTGATTATGATATTTGAAAATTACATCAAAATGTGATGGATCATGATCTGGAAGACAACTGCTGTATTTTTTTATCGTGCAGAAAAGTAAAGACAAACAGCTAACAATTACATCCTCTAACAAAGCAAGTGATCATCACATCAGACAACAGCAAATTAAGATGTGATGGACATGGATGAAAGATGGACAACTTATCATCTAACTACTTGAGATGAAATAAAGCTGGAACTACAAAGGGAAAGGACATCCAGTATTCAAGACGACTATAATAATAACTCAGACATGAGATGCAATAAATCTAGTTAAACACTCTAACAAAAAGGTTGGTAACAGACAGACAAAAATGTATCTTTTTTTTTCCATTATTCAGCAACTATGAAAATTCTAGTTTCTAGGGAAGGAGTGCATTTAGAGCAACAAAAATGACCTTGACAAAGGGCATTTGGTCCATGAATGGATTTTATCAGGCTCAATAATTTCCTTGGATGCATAAAAAATCTAGGTAGCTTTGGTAATAGTCCAAATTTAATACTTCAGAATTGAAAATGTACAATTTTTTTTCAACACACCAAAAGAAAGTCTGCACTTTTTGTTTTCCTTATGTCCCAATGCATTAAACAAAAAGAAAACTACAAATATAAACATGAAAACATACCTGAAAAGTGAGGCTAAATGGGTTCTTGAACCCACGTTTGGGTAATCTTCGGCGAAGAGGGGTCTGACCTCCTTCGAACCCCAATTTTATACCTTTTCTGGCTCTCTGACCCTTGTGACCCCTCCCTGCAGTCTTGCCCTTTCCAGACCCAATCCCACGCCCCTTCCTCGTCGGCTGTTTTCTGGGAACCTTATCTCTCAGATCATTCAAGCTCAGAAGACTGTAAGCTCTAAAACCTTGAAAATCCGGGAATGCATTAGGACTAATTATTTGATAAGCACTGGGAGAGTGAGGGAGCTGAAAGGGATGAGATTGGATAGATGGGTATCCGAGACTGGGTTTGCTATAATTTGAGCTTCTGGTGATTGATGTTGAGAGAACAGATAGCCTCCGTCTGAGCATTTTTTGTCTACTCTAATTTTTCAGTAACAAAAAAGAAGTCCTAATTTCCAATGGCAATAGCTTCAAACCTTAGGAGAACCAAAATAGAACAAAAAGGAGAATTACAAATCCAATGCAAGTAAAGACATACAATCATTACAAACCCAAATAAAACCAAATCACATGGAACCCAGGCTACCAATCAAAAGAAAGTGCGTAATATATACCAAAAACATGAAATTGGTCTTATATTACAACCAACAATCAAATAAATAACCTTTAAACATACAACACAAACACAAACCCAGTGAATGCATCAACAAAATCGCACACACCATAAGGCAAGATGGGAAAAGGGCCAGCTCAATAACTTAGGCAATAAACTAAACACCACATACGCATTGACTATAGCTAAACATGATACCAATCAACAAAACCCCCCGTTAAAAACAAAAACAAACTACCCACGTCAGAATTCTCACTGGAACAATAATCCATTGCACGTGACAATCAAGCATTTTATCAAACAGCTGGCGACCAAAACACAAATTAAAAAAAAATCCTTATTATATGAATCCATCTAAACAAATTCCATTCTCAAAGGAAGCAAAATTAGCGTAAAGCAGAAAATAATGGGGTTATAAGAAAGCTCATTTGCTTTCAGAACGCTCTGTTAATCAACACTGAAGATTTTAGCAAGGGTTTGTGAAAAAGTGCGATCACCCTTTTACCTGGTCTTGTGAGGAACGGTGAAAAAAGCATGAATCAGCTTCAATGGCGGTAATGCCCCGCGGCGGAGGCTGCGTCCACAGTGCAAGAGGTTTCTTCAGAGAATGCGGTGGAAGTGAAAAATTCTAATAGAAAAGGGAAATGATATTTCCACCCAAACTAACATGCCAAGACATTCTCCGAACCACTAAAATAAAGATAAAAAAAATACAACCCCTAACACTTAACTGAATAACATGCGTATATAATTATGTTTTATTTTCATTATGTTTATAACTGGAGTACAGTATATCCTAACTTTTGTAATTAGACAACTTTTATTGGGGTTGAAATTTTCTTACAAAACAATGTTTTTAAATTAAATATTTTGTTAACTAACAATCTATTATATAATATCTGTTTTATTTTAATTGACCTTTAAATTAGTTTCAAAGTGTTAATTATAATTTCTTTTATTTATATTCATTTTTATTCTCATTTTTATTAGTTTTTAATTAAATACATGATAATATTGTCTAATATTTCAATATCTATAAGTATACTATAAATATAATTTTCGACATACCCGTGCGTAGTTACTAGGTACTAATTTGGATTTTTTTTTCTTCTTTGAAGCTTATGTATGCAATACTTTTGATTATATATTATAATATTATAAATAATAAAGTATAATAATAATTATATTTAAATTACATATTTGTATTCAAATTATTATTATTTTTATATTTATTAAAACTTCAATATATTCCAACTAAGATCTACTTTATTTTGTATTATTAATTTTAATTATTAATTTATTTTAAATTCTTATTTTTCAAACATTTAAAAAATTAATTTTTTTATTTAAGCACACTTTTAATATCAAAACAAAAAAAAATATAGCGGAACGACACGGGTCCTGAATTAGTTTAAAGATAAAAAAAATACAATCATTAATACTTAACTGAATATTTTTCATAAAAGTATACAGATAAATTCACATTTACCCTATCAATATCATATAACATAGCATACAAGGATGAACATGTTTTATTAAACCAGGTAGAAAAATTTACACTAAATTCAAAGGGATAAATTTTTTTATTAAAATTTTTGGTCCAATCTAAGTTAAAATTTATTTTACATAATTAATATATATTTAATTACATAAAAAAATCAAATTAAGTCAACATAATTATTATGCTTTTATTCACGTAAAATTAGTGTCTAAAATAATTATTAAGCAATTAAACTATTCATGATTTTATTTTACATGGAAAGAAATTATTTGTGTTTTAGGCATTGATATGCATCTGCCAATATATTAAAATAAAATTGCATATAAAATATAACACGTAATCATGATTTTTTTATATAAATCAATTAAAAGTTTCTACTTAATTCACAGGATGAACAATTTATCAATAATCACGTTAATATTTAGATTATTATGGTGAATTTACATTTTTATTATAATAAATTTAATTTGAATGTAATTCTTATGATTTTATGTTTTTTATTTAAATGATTTATTGAATATTTTATTTTACGAACATAGAAAATGTAAAAAATAATAATAATAAATGAGGATGCATATTTTTTATGAAAGTATAAAAAGAAAATTTTAACAAATTATATATTATACAAAATTCAAATAGAAGTGGTTAAATATCTTGTTTATCCCGTGCCACGCATGCGTGAAAATCTAGTTAACACAGCGCCACATGAGTATAGGTTGATAATAAATTATTATTTGATTCAACTAAAATATCCTTGTATCTGATTTAAAATATGTTACAGTGTTAATCGAAAAACTGATTATGAACAATTTTTTGCACTAGTTGTTCTTTTGTTTTTTTTTCAACTCAACTAAAAATATTTTTTATGAAATAAAACTCGAACATAAGTTAACAAGATATTAATTTTCAAAAATCCAGAATAAAATGAATGGGAAAGTCAAAACAAAATTAAAAGATTTGAAAGTTGCTTATTTTATTTCACCTAAACTTAGCTAACTAAGATAGTTATTAAATATGCGTTAGATAAGATTTTTTTTGTAAAATTTAATAAAATATATTATGTTTTAATTCAGGTTAATGTGGGAATAGTCTCAGCTCTCAAAGATGAAAATGTAAATTTGAATATAAAAGAAATAGCTCATACTGAGAAATCTTTTAATCTTCATGTTTCTGCTTTAAAACAAGGATTAATCTCGTTAGTATTATGTAAGAGGATTGAATATTTATTTCAGTCTTAAACCATGACTCAAGTGAAAAATTGCCGCGTCATTTTTTTCTCAAATAAGAATTTTGACGACACAATATTAGTATAATAGTAGTTCAAACAAGCTAAACCAAGAATAATTCATGATTCTTTTCCCCAAAAGAAAAAGGAAGAGGAAAAAAAACCTTTGTGCTCATCAACGAGGCCCTGCTGGAATATTGTCCTTGGGCACTAAATTAGGTTTCTGTGATGGGGGAATTGAATCATGCACCTCCCATATTGTATGTTGCACCCCATAAATGTTTGAAAAGGCTAAAATACCCTAACACTTCCCTCAGACTAAGTCGTAGCCCTAACACCCACGACAAAACCTCCCTCACAAGTATACACGCATTGCGACAATAGCAACCTCATCCTCTACATCCACCACCTCATTCATCCTCTCGCGATGACAACAACCTCGTCCTCCATCATGTCAACCCCTGCACCCTCCCCACGATGTTGCCCCACCACCTTCCCCCTCCTCCTTTACCCATCGCCATCTATGAGTTTCGGGTTTCTAATGTGGAGAGAGACATTTGTTGTGGAACAACAATTCTGGAATGACTATTCTAGAAGTGACTTTTTGGCTTGCGGAAAGATCATTTCATAATAGTTTTTGGAGCACTTTATTTTGGAATGATCTTTTGGAAGTGAATTGTTGGCTTACAGAAAGGTCATTCCAGAGTAGTTTTAGAACACTTTATTCTGGAATGGTCATTCGCTGAAGTAATTTTTATCTTCTGGAATAATTTTGGAACACTTATTTTTATATTAGAAGGTAAAAATTACTTTTTAGAATGACCATTCTGAAATAGTTTTGTGTCACCATATTCTGGAATGGTCATTCTAAAAGGTAATTTTTACTTTCTATAATAGTTTTTTGTAATAGTTTTGGAGCATTTATTTTTATTTTGGAATGATCATTTTGAAAGGTAGTTTCTAGAATGAAAATTCTTGATAAAATGACTATTTTTGTCTACACACATAAAATGAGAGATGCATGATACAAGTTAGGAGATGTAGAACTCAAATGGCATGTGATGGGCTTAAATTGGTTTTTGGTCAGTGACATGGACCTTAATTAAAGCCATCGTATTTTTAGGAGATTGTTTTTAACATCGCCTTTTATTGTTAATTATATTATTTCTTTTTAATTATTATTATAAAATTAGGTCATGTTAAATAGAATGAATATGTTGTCATTACTTCCTAATTTTAATTTCAAAATTATAATACATTATTTCATAACTTTTAGAATTAAAATTTTTAAAAAAAGTTATATATTTCAGAATTAAAACTAAGAAAGGCATTTTAAACATTTTTTAAATTTTAATTTCAAAATTTATTGGAAAATATTTAAAAATAAAATTTCCTGAAGTAATACACTAATTATTTTTAAAATTAATTTTTCAGAGTGTATTCCAGAATTAAAGTTCTAGAAGGATTTGTATGTACATTTTCGAAATACTTCTAATAATTATCAGACAAAAAAATTGTTATTTTATTGTATTTTTAAGATGTAAAATTTACATCTAAACAAACAAATATATATATATATATATATATATATATATATATATATATATATATATATATATATATATATTACATTGTGTTTTGATGCGTAAAATTTTAAAGATAAAGAAAAGAATTTCCTTATTTCAAAGTTAGGACAAGTCTCTAACATCAGAAACTCATGAACCAAAAATCAACTGGTAAAATCCAACTTTTAGTGACAACGATAGTAGAATAACTATCAAGTTTATCATAAAATAAAAAATAAATAAAAAATCTATCAAGTTAAACGGATAGCGTTATATAAAGAAACCAATTTAATTTGTTTGTTTGTGTAAATAAGAACCAATATATTTTCGTTCCCAACAAGCTTATGCTACCAAATATAATAGCCAATTGGGACGAAAAATGCATTTGTTTCTACTTGTCTATTAATTATTGAATATAAACCATAAATGAAGCTACTGGTTGCATATTAATTGTTCTGTCTTTACAACCCCACCCCTCACTATGAAAATGAGGCACCTTGTTGCTTGTGCTTGTAACAAGTTGAAATGGTCACACGAGATGGGCCAATAACATATACTGTCATCAAATACCTCATAGTCACGTCTATTTACGTATGCACAACTAATATGTGTTAATGTGTATGTGTGGCTATTTGTAAAAAAAATAATAAAAAAATTAAAGATATGTGTGTGGCTAATATTATTTAAGGGTATGTTTGGTGCAGGAAAGGAAAGAAATTAAAATGAAAAGAAAGAAAAGGGAAAAAGATAAAAGGGTTAAAAAATGGTAATTGATTAGATTGTTTAGTAGGAGAAAAAAATAGAAAGAAAGTTAAACTTTTTTTATTTCTCCTTGTCAGATTATATAGGAAGTTAAAAGAAAAGAAAAAAAATACATATAAAATGCCATAAATATACTTTAAAATGAAAAAAAATACATATATGAAAAAATATGGAGAATAAGATCTTTAAAAAAAGAAAACACTCATTCGTTTATCTTTCTCCCCGCTTTTTCTCCCCACTTTCAGAGTTACGAAATTTCAATATAAGCACTAAGGATCCTTCCTTCTACTTTATTGAATAAACCAAACCAATATAAAGATTTTGAAAAACATATTTTTCTTCTTTCTTCTCAAAATCCATCCAACCAAACAAAGCATAAACACACTTTTTTAATGACAAAGTTTTTTTCCCGTAATAATCATAAATATTAGAGATTTATAATAATTCACATATTTTATCCTAGCATGAACTGAATTAGATTTTTTTATATTAGTTAATTTTTCTTATGAAGTGAAATAATTACTGTAAAATTATGTGCAGCTGGAACTCTTTTAACACACCAAATAGTGACTACTTTTACAGATGAAGTGAACTCATATATAATGAATTATCTAGAAATGAGGAGAGAGAAAAAAGTGAATAGAAGGATAGTGATGTTGGAGAAATAAAAGGGCAAATTCGTAGCATTATGGTCCAGTTATTTATTGTATGTATTTCAATTAAGCATTGATTGTCATCATCCAGACAATGATGAGACCAAGATCTGCATGTGATCCCATTTTCAAACAACAACTAAGTTCCACGGTCCCAACAACATCAGTACACCACAGTAATTATGAACATCTTATAAAAATAGTCCAGTAACAGATCATATTCTACTTCACATTGTCATTATCCTTATATTTTTATTGGCATTTTTTAATGAATTAATTGTATAACTATTTTTTTATTCTGTTAATCATTAGATATGATTAGACTATTGATTTTTATAATAGTTATTATAAAACTTATATCTAAAATCATCTTTAATTAATTGATAATAATATTAAAAAAAACCTTATTATTTATCAAAATTAAACTCTCCAATTGAATATTTGTAATTCAAATATTATGAAACATTTGATCAGTTATTGACTATGTGATTCTCACAGTCACAGTAAATGTTTTAGTCTATAAAATATAACATTACTCAATAAGTATTTATAAATCATCATAAAAACTAATCCAAAGGTTAACACGTATTTGATTAGCATCCTGTATAATATTTTCTCGATTCTCACCTTCTACAAAATTCTTTCGATGTTCATATTATGTAAAAAAAATTTGGGTTAACGACAGTTAAGTACCACAAATAAAATTAATTTCTGACCCAATAGATTAAAATCATCATAAAACATAAATATGAAAAAAGGTAAATATTATATATAATATTATTCTAGTAAAGATTTACATAAATATTTTTTTTATTTATAAAACTCAAATTAAAATTTTTGCTCTAAGAAAACTAAATTCCTTATTACTCTCATTTAAAAAAGTAATAGAAAAATGTAGTTTGCATTTATTTTTAATTAAAACAATAGAATTGAATATGATTCATAAGAAACATTTTGATAAAAATGGTAGTAACGAGATCACAGCTAAAATCATGTCTTTAATTTTTTTATCCACCACTCATTTAAACAATCTTTAAAATGTGTATATATACTGACAAAATAAATTAAAGCCCTATTACATCTATTAAATTATATTTAAAATTTTTTCTTTTTAAATGTATTTAATGTTATGGAATATTGGACTCACCAAAAAAATGTTATAGTATATTGTCATTGTCAAAAGAAAATTTTGAAAATTAATTTTCCAGATTCAATTTGAGATCAACTTTTGAATGAATTATCATCAAATAAAATGTTAAAATTTTTTAGTTACAAAATTTTAAATAACAATTTACAATTCAAAAAATTAGAAGAATAAAATGGAAATTAATAAATTATATTAAAAAATGTGTTTGACATAAAATTTATCTTAGGCCTCAAATAATTTTAGAAAAGCCCTAATGACATAACGTGGTTATAAATATTGATAATGTTGATTAAATCAATTTATAAGATGACATATCATCATTTAATTGTTGACAAATATTCAAAATAAAAGTTTCAATATATCGTGAAAGAATAAAAAATTTTATTAATTATTAATAACAAAATTCAATCTTTTATCATGAAACTTAAGCATATTTAAGTTTATATCTTATTATAAAACTGTTTTATTATTTTATAAGAAAATATTAAATTAAAAATAAATATTTACTTAATGTCTTGAAAATATATTGTTTTTTTTACTTAATAAATAGAGATTAACAAAAGAT
Organism: Glycine soja; assembly: GCF_004193775.1. Classification (NCBI taxonomy): domain Eukaryota; kingdom Viridiplantae; phylum Streptophyta; class Magnoliopsida; order Fabales; family Fabaceae; genus Glycine; species Glycine soja. The sequence continues at coordinate 12,814,011 of NC_041009.1, read as the reverse complement.
ATGTTTATTAGAATATTAGAATTACTCTATCCTTGGCCCCACTCTTTATTCCTGTATCCTCCTAAGTCCGAGTAAGTTATACAACTATGTTAATCGGTAAGAAAAATATCATTAAAAATTAATGTCTATGCATTAATAATCATTTGAATTAATAAATAATTATTTTAAAAATTAATAAATTTATCATCCATAGTATATTCTAATTAATTGATTATGTACATCTAACCTGTCAACGGATGAGAACATAAACAACTCTACTGATAGGCTTTGGCCCAATAAATTTTATTTTGATAAACTTAATTCATGAAAAAAAAATCATATTATATTAAAATATTTAACAAAAAGCTAGTTCAAATTCTAAATATCTATTGCATTAATTTTGAAAAAATATCAACAAAGATTTTTAATATTTTAAAAAAATGAAATATTTTTCATTGGAAATATTAAATTCAATTTACTTTTTTAGAAAAATATTTAAAATTAAATTAAAATACTTTTGTTTTAAAAAACAATTTCATTCAAATAGTATATTATATCAACATATAAAGCAAAGATTCAATTAAAATACTAAATATTTAGGTCTAATAGTTATGAAATAATATCAGCAAAAATACTATTGTCAAAATAATATTATACGAAAACTAAAATATAAAAAATATTTTAATGAAAGTATTAAATTCAATTAACTGGTAATAGTATAATTTTGTATACTGAATAATTTTTTTATAATATTATTTGAAGAAAAAATGGGTAATTATTGTTTCATTATTATTTTGAATTTTTTTTCAAATTTTATTCAGTAAAAAATATTTTAATTAAAATTTAAAATAATTAGTACAATAATAATTAAAATAAATAGTTTGTCATTAAACAAAACAATCCAAATGGATAGGTAAAAGATATTCTAAAATATAAAAAAAAAACATAAAAATATCAACTTAAATTAATAAGGATATATATATATATATATATATATATATATATATAATAGTACATTATAAGTTAAAAAATAATCGAAATGATTTCTGAAAATAAATTAAAAACTACTCAAATAAATTCATATAACCGGCCAGTTGGCCACTGAACTTATTTTAATCAGGCTAACTTAAAAATTATAATCAAACCAACTTATAAATTACTAGGAATTGCTAAACACACTAAATAACTAATTATAGACTAAATATGGGTCTCTCCCCTCCCTTAATTTAAAGCTTAATTATTAATTTAGTCCAAAATTATTTTAAATAATTCAATTTAGTTATTATATTTTGAAAAAGATTTAATTTAATTCTCAAATTTTTAATAGATCAATTTAGTTCTTAAGTTTTTAAAAATTTGAAAACAAAATTATTTATTTTTAAGAATTTGAGAACCCAGGTTAATTTATTTTGAAGAACTCAATGATCAAATTAAATCTTTTAAAAATTTAGACATCAAATTAAATCTTTTAAAAATTAATTAAATAGACTCATTTTAAAAACTTCAACACCAAATCGAATCTTTTAAAAATTTGAAAATCAGATTAAATCATTTAAAATAATTTAGAAATTAAATTAATAATTAAGCCTTAATTTTAAACCAAAGTTTAGTTAAAGTTTTCATGACTGTTGCGATATCAGCGGGCAAAAGGTCACCGCCATATCTTTTCTATATTATTATGCCAAAAGCAGTTTTCTTTCTTGCTTAATTAATTGTGTTTGAAGGTTACAATGATGATTATGTGATTATCAATATTTTTAAATTTTGTTTGTAAAATATATTTTTTTGTCATCAATTAGATAGTTTTTTAATCTACTTTAATAAATGAAAGTCGTAATTTTTAAATCGACTGTGAATTAAAAGTTATAATTATTAAAGTTGTAAAACATCTAAATATCATTCTTTTCAATATATTATCGATCTATTTCTGCATATTCTTCTATATAATAAAGCAATGTACAAACAAATATACTGTTTTACCCTATTTAAATTTTTGATATGTGTACCATTTGACCATAATTTGATCAAGTAAAAATATTCTCCTCTTTTCTTAGGATAAATTATTAGATGGTTCAATATTATCATGTTATTTATGATTCTAATATCAATAATCACATGACATATAAATAATCAAATATATATTCACTAATTTAAAGATATACTTAATAATTAATTAATTATGTTATCCTTTAATTTAAGTGATCTTAATCAATTTAAAATATAAAATTATACATGTGTCACATAATTACTAGTTAGAACTAGGGATAATATGTGATTCTAAAATATCTAATAATTTATTTTTCGTCCATGCCTTTTTTCCTTCTTCTTTCTATTTTCTTTTCTCTATTTTTTCTTCTCTTTCTTTGTTTAGAATTTTTTATTTTTATTTTGTTATTTTTATGTTTCCTTTCTTTTTTATATCTTATTTCCTTTTATGAGAATAATAGTTTTATAAATTTATATTTTTTAAAACTAAACATTAAATTAGATAAACCTAATTAACTAATGCATTTATTAAACAAAAAATACTATTTTGACTTTGTTTAATAACTTCATATACTAAAATTTTGTGATAAATATTTACATTATTTTTTCAATTTTAGTTGTCTCTTTTAATAGGATTTTTTTTCAAGTTCTCTTTTACAATAATTAATTTTTTACTAAAAGAGTCTTACATTTATGTATGAGAGAGTAATAAATATATTAAAATTAATTTATTAAATACGTTTTTAACACAAAATACTACCTTCCTCCCAAAATACTTATTTTGGAGCCGAGAGAGTAATTTTCAAGAATATCATAAATTAAAATACTTTTAGTTATGATAGTGACAAAAAATATTATTCACGAGAAACAAACTTGCTCAAGATATAAATGATAAAATTCTTTCTTTGAATATTTAATATAATTACATTCAAAAAATTCAACAATATTCTTTATTTTTACTTTGGAATCCTATAAAATTGTTTTTATTTGGAAATTATTTTTTATAAGTATATAGTTAATATATTAAAATTAATTTATTAAGATGATTTTTATCACACTATATCACATAATATAAATATCACATTCAAAAAAGTTTTAAATTACTTACACACTATATCATAAATTAAATTAGTTTAATTTTATTTTCATATGATAGAGATCACAATTATTATTCACTGGTGACAATTATTCTCAACACCATTATGAGTGAACCATTACAGGTAAAAAAAAAATTTGCAAGTATTTAACATAATTACATATAAAAAAACTAACAATATTTTTTTAATTTGAAATCATATAAAATAAATTTAAATATTTTCATAATTGAATATTTTGTTAATTAATATTTATATTTTAAGGTTTAAATTTTTGTACTAAAAATAAATTTAAATCTAATTAGTTAATATATTTATTAAAAATGATTTATCATTACAAAATAATTTTACAATACTTACTCAATAATGTCATAAATTAAATTAATTTTAATTTCTTTAAAGATAGATATCACAAATATTTTTTGCGAAAAAATATTTTGTTCATCATTAGTATGAACAAATTCTTTGGAGGACAAAACTCTTCGAGTATTTATATATTTATTTTTAATTCTAAATTCTAAAAAAATTACTTATAAATTGTATAAAATAATAAGATAAATGAACATTTTTTTGAACGATATTTATATTATGTGACTGAAAATTTCATACTAAAAAATATTTTAAATCTAATTAGTTATTATGTGACTGAAAACTTCATACTAAAAAATATTTCAAATAATAACTCCAAACCTATCTCTACTTTGACAAAAAATATTGACTTTGATTGGGTACTTGTACCAGTATCCAACTATCCGTTTCATGCCTATTATATCCGCTTTGGTAGGGTACTCATACCAGTATCCAACAACTGGTACCAGTACCCAAATATCCACTTTGATTGCAAATATATAATTGGAAATAATAACGTACTAGAACAATTTACGTAGTAGGAGAATATTTGTTTGATTTTAGTGTGTAATTTTTTTTCGTGTCAACAAACAATCATACTCCACGAGTAGATTAATCTCTAATCGAGATATAGCTATAATATCTTATCCAGAAATAAAATATAATTAAAATTTGAAATGTGAATACTAATTAGTACTAATTTTTCTTTTTCTTGATTAGCTAAATGATGTTGATATATATTATATATACCGCTCCACTATAATTATTATGCTAAAGATCACATTGATGATCATTGGTGGACATGTTGGATATTTCCTCCCAGCACGAATGAGCACATCGTGTTGGTGAATGAGTCAGAAAACGATTCATTTTGTTTTGAATCTTGCATGTGCTTCAAGTCCAAGGAAAAATCATGCACACAGCAAGAAACAAAAAAGAAGGACTTATTTTAGAGTCACAAGTTTACCAAAACACATAGCCAGGTAGAAAATATTACTAATATACAATCATAGAATTATAATAGAACAAGTTGATTTGCTTCGTGGAAAGAGGAGCAGAGGTGTAATTGCTTCTCATATCCGTGAACTTAGAGAAAATTTGCTAGTGTAAAAAGTTATTATAATTTATTTTATACAAAATAAACAATTGTTTATTTAGCAATAATGATGAAAATTAAATTATGAATTTAGATTACTTTTATTATAATTTTTATTATTATAAAAAAGTACATTTTTAAAAATTATGATTAAAAATTTATTCCTAATAACTTTTTTTATGATTATACTAACTTTTATTATAATGTTTTATTTTCTATTTTGTTCTCTAACAATTTATTATTTTAAATATAAACTAATTGTTAAAAATAATTTTAAATAGTTTTTTAATTTTACTGTAAAAAGCAGTTGTAAGAAGTAATTCAATAGGAAATAATATTTTAAAATCATCTTTTCACTTAACATATATCTTGTAACAAAAAAGCCCTAACATATATCTGAACATAAAACTCATTTCATAAGATTGATTATGATTATTACTATAATTATCAATTATATGAAATAATTTATATATTTTAAATGAATGATCAAGGAATTAACAATACTGTTTTATCTATACCCACCCCCACCCCCAAAAAAAATGTTTTAGAATTACTTTAAACACACTTAAGTCAATTGAATTTTAAGTTAAAAATTAATTTGGTTCGGGTAATTCATTTAGAGTGCGTTTGGACAGAGAATTTTAACTGAGGAAAGTAATTTATCAGAGAATTTAAATTTTTATAATTTACAATTCATTATTTGGATATTTTTTATAAAAAATTTAAAATTTTGAAATTTTAAAATAAAATTTTAAACAACTAAAAATCTGGAATTTCAATTTCCTTCTAAAAGGTGAGAAATTAGAATTCTCTTCTTACCGTCTTCTTCAAGAAACATCATCTAAGCTCCTAAAATATCGATCGGGTGTGAGCATAGAAGAGAGGAACACGTATAACTAACACACCAACCATATCTTTTTTTTCATTCATTTTTTTCATTCTCATAATTTTTTTTATCCACACACAAAATTTTGAAAATAAAAAAATTCCAATTGAAATATTTAAAATTCTTAAAATTTTAAATTTCTCAGAATTTTAAATTTCTTCGTCAAAACAAACTCTTAGTTAATTTGAAGAGAAGACAAACTTAATTTAAGTTGAATAAGAGCAAAAATTACATCTATGAAAACCTAATTAATGATTTCTTCCGATAAAAGTTCAAATACATAACTTTTTTTCTTGGTTATTCCTAGCTAGCTAGCCACTACCCAGAAGTAGCAAAGCAAAAACAAGACAATAATTTGTCCAACACCAACACATGTGCTTTGCCCCTGCAGAAGACACCAAAACAAAAGCATAAAACCAAAATTCGAATAAAAAAAAAGGAGAAGAAAAGCGAGAAAGTTCGAAAAAAAATTCAAATAATTTATCAAAACAACTGTGCTCTCGTGTGTAGCTTGATAAAGAAAGGCATGGGGAGAGAGATAATTGTACGTACAAAGTCAAAAGTCAAGGTACAAATAATAATGCACCTATAGCAGAGGACTGTACGTTTATCATGTATTTGCTTTATTTTATTTTATTTTTTCTTGGATCACGAACACCCATATATATATATATATATATATATATATATATATATATATATAAAAGAAAACAAAGTAACATAATATAACATCTTTTTGTTTTGAGCAAGACAACTAAATAATATTCCCCAACACAACATATAATCCAGCTTTAATTCTATTGTACATCCAACAATACCAGCCCCTAATGGCCTGCATTTGTTCACAATGGTGCTTTCTCACACTCCCACAACAAGCTATGGGGGAAGAATAGTGAAAGATGCTTTCATGTATGGACCTATGTGTATTTTGTATATGGGTCTCTGGTTTGGTCATCTTGCTTTTTATCCTATAAATATAAAACTTGATCGAAGTAATGATATATATTTCGATCTCTTGGCATCTATATATGTATGAAGTGCTTGAAAATTATATAACATGAAGATTTCAAAAATAAAAGTTAAGAGAATTTTAAAGCTGCCTCAAAAGGAGGGAAAGACGCACAACTAAATCTAATAGTCCATTCATAAGTTTAACTATATAACTTTACAATATTTGGCTTTATTTTTTTATATGTAGATTCATGTAAGACAAATCTTATTTAAGTAGGATAAGATTACCATGAATAATAGAAAAATTATCTTAATTTTTAATGTAATTCTATATTTAACACTCAAATTTGAGACTATGTGTTAAACTAAAACAATTTTGCATTAATTCATATGTTGAGTGGTTGACTTTATGATCAATTTTAATTTTTTCTTTTGGTGCAAACTTTATGATCAATTTGATTTCACATTCAATAATTTGTGTTTATTTTAAATTGATTTTAAAAATGTTACCTTTTTTAAAAAAAATTGGCAGAAAGTAATTATTTCTCTAAAATTAGACAATCTAAACATGAAATTAAAATTTTGGAGTGTGATAGATTTGGATAAATTAAACTAATAAATATTCAAACTACATGGTGGTGCAATGTGAGAATGAGTGATGAACTTCTTCCTTCGCTTGGGCACATATATACAATGATTTTATGAATTTTATGTATTTTATGTACGTATTGGATGTTTTATGCCTTCAGAGTATATCGCTATAAATTAACGTTAAAATTGCTGTAAATTTATTAATTATAATATTCCTATTGATAACATAACATGTAGAAATAGATTATATTATACCATTCGTATACCGGCGGTTGACTACGTATTTAAAGGAAATAAAAGTTTAAAATTGATCAGATCATAAATTAAAATTTATGACTGACTATTCTTAATTTATCGGTCTACAGAGACAGCTGAAAACCCAATTAATCCAAAGCCGATTTTTTTTTTATGACAAACTTTAATCCAAACCAAATGTTAACAAATGTAATACTAATAATAAAAAAAAATGAAAACGAAACAATTAATTCATAATGGGAAGCCTCTGAGAAATTATGATCATCATGTGTCTTGATCGATGAAGGCGATGAAAGAATAATTCTTACACGAGTAGAAAGAGAATACAATTCAAATTGATAAAGAAAATTGTGTTGGGCTCAATTAAGGAACATAATAATTCAAAAGGAAGCCTCGGGGAAATGAGAATCATGTGCCTTTTATCCCAAGAAAGAAAAGCAAAAAATTAATTGGAGAGCAAAAATTGGCATGGCATATTATTCTAGAATTTTAATTTTGTCATATATTTATCTTGGTAGTCATTATTTTAATTAATCAACAATTATTGAATTTTAGAATTTTAGAATTTTAGAGGGCGCGTTTCATTATCACATGGGATGTTTCATTCGTGGGGCAAAAGAATCAACACGAGTTGAGGCCTAATTTTGGAAAGGTGGGTAAATTATTATCATCTACATATTTTTTTATTGGGGATTATCATCTACATATAACAAAAGAATAATACGATTGCGAATTAATAAAAGCAATTAATTAGGATATCCTTCGATAATGATTCACGCCAAAGAAAAAGGGAAATTATTGTGTAATATTCGGAGAGGTACTAATTTATTAGACATCAAAATCTATGGAAGAATAAAAATGGTACTTGCACAATATTATGGTAACACCATTCATTTCTCAGACAAAAACAAAAAACAGTTTAAATAAAATTATTTAAAGCATGTTTGTCGCCTACAATAAGTTTTGGAAATCTCAAATTTAAATAAATATTTTTATACTGTCTATGGATTATGAATTGTTTTAGGTTGTTAAAAAAAAGTTTAACAAAATTTGTAGTTGTTAAATTTTTTAAAACTTAAGTTTTAGTCCTTAAACAAAACATTAAATGTGGGTAAATAATGGTGTGACAAACTATGAAACTGTCCCATATTATATTTTTACTTATTTAAATGAGAGTTTATTTTCTTGCTACTAAAAATCATCATAAATTGATCAAACATTTTATTATTCACAGTGACAAAGATAGATTCAAACACAAAGGTTGAATTGTGTTATGAACCAGTTTTCGAGGTTTAATTTTTAAGAGTAGATACTATTATGAGATATTTTATAGTTGTTTTTATTAGTTCCTACAAAATGAACTCAAATTAAATAATTAGAATATAACATAAGGCAGTTTCAGAAACCATATATCACATTCATCAATGACACATCCTAATGACTAAAAGTTATGATCAGTCGCCATTTTGTTTAGGAATTAAAACTTAAAATTTTAAAAAAATTAAGGGATTAAAAATTTAATTAATCTAAAAAAGAATTATTTTATGTATAATTTTTAAAAATAATTATTATAAAAAGTTATATATTTATCATGTATAATATTTTATGATTAAATAATTATATTTTAAAAAACTATACGTGCATTTTAGTTAAATTCAATATATAGCCATACTTAAACACATTTAGTATATATATGTATAATAAACTCATATCTAAAAGTAATTTTATTAAATAATTTCACTCATGAATATAATTTTCTGAAAAGTATGCAACATTTCTTTTTTCAGGGTAGATAAAGCATGCAAGTTTTACCTTGTAAAAAAATGGATCTTTCAAAATACATCACCCATTATTTGAGGATTTGTAAAGAAAAGTTATAGCAATTTTGTCAGCGAATAATCAGTCACGCACTATGAAAAGAAAAAGGAATATAACCTGCAGGGAATTTTATAAAGTCAGATGCCTTTCCTCGTTTCGTGTTACATTATTAGGTAACGATAGGGGATATGGTCCCTACATTTTAGTATTTTGTTACGTTGTCTAATTAATTAGATAATACTAAGAATTTTTTTAAAATTAATAATTTTTAACAACATAACTATTTATGATGGGTTGATATTATTTTTTTTATACATTATCAATATATTTCAATTTTTTTTGTATTAACTAAGTTGTATTGTTTGTTTGCCGATTCAAAAAAAAAAAGTTGTGTTGTTAGGTTTGCACTGTTAAATCAAATGACTTATGTGCAACCAAAACATAAAATTGTTTTTTTTTTCTTCTTACATTCACAACATTATTTTCTTCGTAGGTGCTCTAATTAATAGATGCTTATTAACCGTGAAGCAAATCAACGTGAAAATGATTTGGTTAAATTTGGTTTGGTCGAGAGTCCAGACTGTTGGCTTGTATGTTATTATTGTTTTTTTTTTATTTTCTATATTTATGGGTTTTTTTTATTACTATGCTATAAGTTTGACATTAATTCTTTCCCTAAAAAAAAGTTTATTCTATCTCTATGTTTATTAGCAATTTAGCATACGTTAGTTCAGTCTCTTTTCTAGAGATTTTTAGTTTGGGCTAAGGCCTCTCTTATAAATAAAAAAGAAAAATCCTATAAAACTTGTTTGCATTTACATCTTATCATTTATTTTATTTATATTATAAACCAATTAAAAATCATTTTAAATATCCTTTTTAATGAACATGAAGGATAATTTATAAAATAAACTTATTTTTTATGCAACATTAAGAAAATTAAATGAAATTAACTAATATTCTTAATTAGTATCAAATATTATTTTTTATATTCAAGATTATAAAAGGGAGTATATAATTATTTGTGATTTGTTGAAAAACTTTAATATTGTGAGTGCATTTTAATTAATTTATTTTTTTTATTAAAATTAAACTTAAATATATTTTTTATCTATGTAATTTAGTGTTTTTTATTTTAATTTTTATAAATTTATTTATTTTTATTTTAGTTCTTATAAAGTGTGTTGGTTTCATTTTTTTTTGTCCTTAAACACTTTATATAGCGCTTTAAATAGTAAAAAAATATTATATAAAATATTTTAAGGATAAAAAGTAAAACAAATATATTTTATAAAGACTAAAATGAAAAAAAAAATTATAAGGATGAAAATAAAATAAAAAACTAATTTACATGAATGAAAAAGTATATATATAAAAATACACAATTATAATTTTATTATTTTTAATAAATTTCAGTTAGTAATAAAAAATGAATTAAAATTGTTAGTGACAAATATTTTTCTTTTCTATATGTCTTACTTTCTAGTCTTCTCAGTTCTTTTTATTCATATGGAATGAATGAACGATGAAGTGTCACTTGAAATCAAAGGTTTCCAATGAGCAGTAATGCTCTCAACAGAGCAATCAATAGATCGATGATGTGATCGCAGGTTTCTGAAATCTCAGACACGATTTCATCAAATTTTGAATTCAATATCGTTATTTTCTTGAACTCGCAGCACTTTTCTTAAAGTCTAGAGCTCTTCAAGTAATCAATGACCTATCACTAGTTCTATTTGTATACTGGCTTTGTATTTTTTATTTTTTAAGTTTTGATAAATTTTACTCTTAATAAATTCATTTAACCTATTTTATATTTAAGTTTTAATAAACTTATGGATTTTATCTTATGTCATTTTACTTTTAATATAATTATATTTTTTATTTTTGAAATTTTTTTACCATCAACTTTTTTATTTTTAAGACAAATTTTACTCCAATTTTTGTGCTTAATAATGGAAAGCTGGATGGGGTAAAATTTGTAAGTTTATTAAAAGTTAAAGGTAAAATATGTTAAACTAAAAAGTTGAGATAAAATTTGTTATAAATTAAAAAAATAAGGATAAAAAATGCAATTAAGACATGTATATTTCATGCTTCTAGCTGACAGCCATAAAAATTACTATGAATATATTATGAGATGAGAAAAAACTCAAAAAAGAGGAACCTGCTTCTTCATCAAACTAAAGTGACTGTCTAGGTTGAAATATTCAGAGTGATCATGCTGCTCAAATCAATCTCAGACCAATGGATAGGGTAAAATTATGTCTTTAACCTTTTAATTTCTTTATACTCATTTTTGGCTAGTTACATGCACCTAAATTAAAGAGGTTTTTTTTTTTTTTTTTTTTAGCTTTCAGTAAGATTGATGACTGAGTTTAATTTTTATGTACTTAAGTGCAATATGTTATATATTGGTATTAATTAACTAAAAAATATAATATACTATATATAATTTTTAAGATAATTATTAGTAAAGTTAAAAATTTTATATAACTTATAATAATTTGTGTTTAAAAATAGTGTAAAGAAATTTATAATGTCAGTGTATGCATTATTTTTTTTTTTTGACGAATTAAGGTTAAGAAAATGATTTATATTTGAGAATAGTATTATAAAAGTTAGTTTATATTAAAATAATAAAATTTGTTTGATTAGTAAAGTAAAAATATTTTTAAGGTGTAAATACATATAATATTAGTAACTTTTATACTCAACACCAATAATTTCCGACAAAAGAAGTTAATTTTTTCTCTCAAAATTAAATTTAATTATTGCAAAACTACCATTATAAGATAGAAAAGTTCTTACATACAAAATTAAGGTTCTGTTTGACCTAGTTTTCTTTTTCCTTCTTATTAGTTCACTTTTAATTTAAAACTCCAAATAAAAACTTTTTTATGTGTCTCCAAATAAGAACTTAAAAAAAAGTAGAAGTTGCTTGGTAATTTTTTCCCCTCACTTTTAAAGCTCTTTTTAAGTTAAAAGTTGTTTGGTAAAAAGTATTATATTTCTTTAAAACTAATTTGCCTCACTCAATAAAAAAAACATTGATAAAATAAAGAACGTATTATATAAAATTAATTTAATCAACATAAATTTATTTTAATTCTAAAAAAACATATACAATTAAACTTAATACATTTTAATTTTAATTTTATTAATGTCAAAAATATTTTAATTAATAAAGTTAATTTAAAATACAATTTACAAATATTTTATTATGCATAAAATAAATCATATAAATTTAAATGTTAATTATTAAATATAAATATTCAAAAAAAACTCTATATTGTTGTTTAAAATTATTTTTAGAAGATTAAAAAATTATTCAAACAGAACTGTATGAAATCATGTTAATATGACACCAAATGAAGTTTTATATATGCAGTAAAAAAGTAAAGTTTTAAATATTTAGTCTAACGATGTAAAATTGATTTTGAATTAAAATAATGACAAGTAATTTTAGTGTTGAATAAAAAGGTTTATAATAAATTTTACTACTACCTTATTTTTAAATATAGACCACTTTTTAATGTAAAATAAAGCACTATACTTTAAAATTAATTTTAATCAAAAACATTTTTTTAAGTTTCACCTAATGCACAATTCATTATCTGGAAAACGAGTTTTGGATCCCAAAATTAAGAAGCAGCTAAGAAGTTGGAAGGTGAGAGCATAGAACATGGGAAGGTCTAATCTCATGACAGTTTTGTCATTAGTATTAGTGTATGATGATTGATGAATCGAAACCTAGTCTGGTTAAGCGTCTAATTGTGTCTTCCTTCAGTGAATGCAACACAAATTTCAAGATCTCTCATCAACGGACCAGATCACTCCACTCAGGATTCTAAAGTACGTATAATAGATGGAAATAATTTTTCACTTTGGGAGAGCTCCATTTGAAAATAAATCATACCCTAATATGCAAAATAATGTTCAATGTAGGTTGTACCAAATATTTATTAAAAAAGAAAAGCTTTTAATTTGTTAGTACGAACCTCAAATCAAACTTGAATTTGGTTAAAACTTATGACAAAAGAGCTAGGCTAGAAGTCTATGGACAAATGCACAATTGGCCAGTGAAAAAAGAAATTCATGTTTTGATTCTGTCCACAGAACGAGTGACTAATACCAAACTTTTGACTTTAATGTCAATCCATCCCTTAGCTGTCGAGTGAATTGGCTAAATAATGCTCTTTGGAAACGTACGATAGTGTACACAAAAATTGAACAAGAGCTTTCTTCCAAATTCCATCTGTTGAGTTGAAAAGAGACAAGCAAAAATTAAAGGAGTGTAAAGCTTTATGACCTTTCTTTCCAATTAAAAAAGAAATTGATGTTTCAGAGTCTCTTATTTCGACTTCATAGGTCTTTATATATGTACAAAGAGATTTGTTATGGGTAAGAATACTTGTTTATTTGAAGAAATAAAAATAAGACTAAATAGCCTTTTTTTACCTATATTTTTAGTTAATTAGTTTAATTTAATTCCTTTATTAATATTTTTTTTAATCTGATTCCTTGATTTTTAAAATCGCGTCAATACTATCCTTTTTGTTCATTTGACCATCAGGACATTAGCTAAATTGGCACGTGTCATTTTCACATTTTAGGTTGGTTAAGGATGTTATTGTCAATTAGATGGAACGGACAACATTAATGTAATTTTAAAAATTAAAGAATTAAATTAAACTTTTATTAATAAAAGGATCAAATTGATAAATTAAATAAAAAAAAGAAACTAAAAGAATAATTTAGCCTCTTCTTTTTTGTTATGCGTCCGAGACCATGCATGTTTCCAACATATTGAGTTAGATATTAATGTTGTCTACTTTAGCCTAAAAATTATAGATATAAACTATGGGCAATGTTAACATGTGCCCTTAAGGCACATGTTAAGGAGTAATAAATGGCTCATGGTCCCACCTATTTTATTTTGGACAAAGAGAAAATTAACTTCCAAAGTATAATAAGTGGTCCCACATTTATGATGCTGTTTTTTCCAAAGTATAATAAGTGGGGACCAACCATCATTTATTACACATTAACATGTGCCCTAAGGGCACATGTTAACAGCACCCATAAACTATTAGAGCATATTTAAGTATGGTCAAAATAAAAGATAAATGCATGCAGCTTTTTTAATTATTATGTAACCAATGATTAATTTAATCTTAACCATTTATATATATGCTCTAGATTTATAATTCTCACATTCCTGAAATGTAAACTATGCCTTAGTGAAAGAAATATACATTGACTATTAAATTTATTATGAACGAGCATGATTAATACACACCAATGATGTGAGTTTTTAAAAAGTTACATGATGTTGCTAAATGATTGTGACTTTAAATTGTGACCACTGTAATTATATGGTAGATATTTATTCCTCTCCTTTTTCATATAAAAATGACTTTCTTATTGGATATATCTGTTCTGTTAGTAAGGGTCTAGGGAATGTATCAATTGCAAGTGAATGAACCTTTAGTGAAATTTTTATACCTAAGGATGAGTGGAATATATATTAAACATTAAATTTTATTATAAATATTTAATATTAAAATATAAAAATCATATGACTTTTTTAAGTGGTTAGGTAATTTTTTTTTTTTAAAAAAATCTCAGACTATTCATGGAAGATTGTATAGTCCAAATTTACACTCATCCTACTCACTGGTATATTACCAAGATTTACTTTGTTTACCTCTAGGTTCCTTGAGTGTGCAACACTTTTAATACTCTTTATTATTAGTTAAAATTTATTAAAAATTATTAATCACAAGCAAGCATGACTTAGTAAATAAAGAGTAGTCACAAAATTTTATGATTTCTAATATTTTGATAATTTTTATAACATTTTTGTAACTTGCTATAGAATGTAATTTTTATTAATTAAATAATTTAATTATATCTATGTATTATCAAGATTGTTTGTGTTAAATTTTATCAAGGTTGAACAACAAAAAGATAATCAAATGATCATATCTTAATATATTTTAAAATATTTATATTACGTTAATTTTATATGAAAGAGGTAACAAATAATTTTGGATAAATATAACATTTTTGTACATGCGATTTATGTGAAATAAATTTTCGATCCAATAATAAATTTTAAGAGATAAAAGTTATAAAATAATATAATAATTATTAAAGTTACACCGGAATACATATTATCTGAATTGAATCATACATATTATCTGAATTGAATCTCTCGGCTTTGGGATGAGATCATATATCCAGCAGAGAATTATGAATAACGATATAACTTTCAGGGCTTACTCTAACATGTTTTGAATCCAATTGAAGAACTAAACCAGCCAGCCTGTGTGGATTAAAACTCAATTTCTTTAGATATCTTCCATCATTTTCATATGAAGTGGAAGATAATATCAGAGATCAGGACCACCGATGAAAAGCATATGAAACTAGGTTTACATTAATCAGAAGCTGGACAGGAATATAAGAACAAAAAAAGAGAGAAAAGATCTCAGTTTAAGGGTCATAGAAAAAAATCCCCACAAAAAGTCTCACATGGCCTCAAACTCTCTTTTTTTTCAGAGCTACAACAATACAATTCAATTCAATCCCACAACAAACTTTTTTTGTTCTCAGTGTTCACTTTGTGATGGTGCTTACAAATGATCTCATGTACTTTTTTCCACCACAATCCGTTTGCACTCTCTCATTCTCACACTTACAGAGAGATAAAAAGAATGGACCCAATGATTGGTCTTTTTGCCTTGCATTTTAACCTTTCTTATCCATCACTCCAACACTAACAAAAATCCTTAAGAAGGCACGCTAAAAAAAATCCATACAAAATTTCATGAGGAAGTAAAGTTAAATGTGAGAAAAAAAATTTAACATGGTTGATGCATGATTCAAGCCGAACAGCTCAAAATCCCCCACCCAACGAATCCTCGAACAAGCTTCCTTGATTCTCTCCTAATTGAAACCAAATAATTCCAATACAGTAATACACTAATAGCATTATTATTATTTAGCAAATGTTAACCAACCATTAAAACATCAATTAAGAAACTAAAAAGAAAGAATTTTTTTATTGAAATATGCAGAATCACATTACTAGTGACTTTTTTTTTTATAGTTTCTTATAATTTTCACAGTAAATATTTTTTGTTTTTAATTTCTTTAAGTAATATTCTAAAGGTACTTATTAATCATACCCTTGTTATTATGGAACTAATAACATATTATTAACTTGAGACATTGGCAAGTGGCAAAAGGTTAGAAGCGCGTGTCACATTGATCCCTCGTGGTTTAGTTTGCAAAAAGTAATGCCCTTCACAAGAGGTTGTATGGCAGATCCCCACCTCCCCATGTTACAACTTCCCCTCTACCTGTCCCTATATCTTCCCCCCTCCCCCATATCCCTCCCTTTCTTCTCCTAATTCACTCTCCCTCATCACACCCTCTCATTGTGCCATTACACCATTACTTGTCCTCTTTCTTTGTTGTTGACATACCCTTTTGATAATCAAACACATATCATAACAAGGTATATATATATACCAAAATGTGTAGCTCTAAGACCAAAGTGACTGTTGGTTTAGAAGCCGTTGTCGCTGCTGCGAAGCCCTCAGTGGCTAGAATCAATGGAAGGCCAGTCCTCCAACCAACTTGTAACCGTGTTCCAAACCTTGAGAGGAGGAATTCAATCAAGAAAGTGGCACCACCAAAGTCACTTTCTCCACCATCACCACCACTTCCAAGCAAGACCTCATTGACACCCCCGGTTTCTCCAAAGTTAAAGTCCCCTAGGCTTCCTGCCACAAAGAGAGGCAATGACAACAATGGACTTAACTCGAGTTATGAGAAGATTGTGATCCCTAGAAGCTCCACAAAAACTCCAACTTTGGAGAGAAAGAAGTCCAAGAGCTTCAAGGAAGGGTCATGTGTGTCTGCTTCCATTGAGGCTTCGTTGAGTTACTCGTCTTCTTTGATCACTGACTCCCCAGGTAGCATTGCTGCTGTGAGGAGGGAGCAGATGGCACTGCAACAAGCACAAAGGAAAATGAAGATTGCCCATTATGGAAGATCAAAGTCTGCAAAGTTTGAAAGAGTTGTTCCTCTTGATCCTTCAAACACTAGTCTTGCATCAAAGCCAACTGAGGAGGAGAAGAGATGCAGCTTTATCACACCCAATTCAGGTAATTCATTGTGAATATTTTAAGGACAAAATTCGGATGAATTTTTTTTTTCTTAAGTGTTCTCGGTACTACTGTTCTCCGATTAGAATAAGAGTTTCATCTCGATAATATTCATAATAAAGGATTGTATCAAATATCTTCATAAGTTACTGAGATGAAACTCTGATTCTGATAGAAGAAAAACACCAAAAACATCTAAAAAATAATTATATCCAAGTTTTGTCCATGTTTTAATACAATTTCATACCTATTTTTATACTCAGTGCAATGGTGCTTTATCTTCAAAGCAAAATGTGTTTATTAATTAATCTCAATGTTTCTTTTGATAAATAGATCCCATCTATATTGCTTATCATGATGAGGAATGGGGAGTTCCAGTTCATGATGACAAGTAAGCCACCACTTCTTTCTTTTTCTGTCACACACACAACAACATCACAGTGTCACACCAAACACAAATATACATAAACTAATGAATAATGATGATGACTGACAAAAACACTGTTCTCCATCCAGGATGCTGTTTGAACTTTTAGTTTTGAGCGGTGCTCAAGTTGGATCTGATTGGACCTCAACCTTGAAGAAACGCCTAGATTTCAGGTTGGATTCTGCTAAAAGGCATTCATATGCATAGTTTTATTATGAACTTTTTTTTTGGGGGTCATGGAAACTAATAATTTTAAATTATGTGTGCAGGGCTGCATTTTCAGAATTTGATGCAGAAACCGTGGCTAACTTGACTGATAAGCAAATGATGTCTATTAGTTCTGAATATGGCATTGACATAAGCAGAGTCCGAGGAGTTGTTGATAATGCTAACCAAATTTTAGAGGTAAGAATTAAAACTCAAAAACTGTGCCCTTTTTTGCATCACTCTTTTTAACTTGGTCTCTCCCTCTTTTCATGTCATGTCCTCCCAAAATAATAGTTTGAGCTGGCTTAACTGAATATTCTAGTATAAGAAAAAAAAAACAGAATAGTTAAAGAGTATTAATGGTGAGGTGACATGTTCAGCTACAGCCTACATCTTATTATTATCTCTTTAATTCACCTAATGACAAGAAATTTCCAGTAGGTTACAAGCTTTAATGCCTGTCCCCTCATGAGCTGATTCATACAATGGTTACCATAACAATCTTGTCATGCATTACAAAACTTTAGTTGCTGTTGGTTAACACTAGCTAGCAATTATTTTTTCATTAGGGTAGCGTAATTTCTGTTGATTTTGCTTATAACATTAATCTTGCATTGGTCATGTCTACTTAACTATTTGCAAATTTGTGTTACAGATTAAGAAAGACTTTGGTTCATTTGACAAGTACATTTGGGGGTTTGTGAATCATAAACCAATCTCCACTCAATACAAGTTTGGCCACAAGATTCCAGTGAAGACATCAAAATCAGAGAGCATAAGCAAAGACATGGTTAGAAGAGGCTTTAGGTTCGTTGGTCCAACAGTGGTTCATTCATTCATGCAAACATCTGGCCTCACGAATGACCACTTAATCACATGCCACAGGCACTTGCAGTGCACCCTATTGGCAGCTCGATCCCTTTGTACCATAGAGCCCTCTCAATAGATCCAATTTCAATTACTACTTGGAAACAAGGAACAACAACAAGAGATTATTGACCCTGAAGAAGAGCTCAAGACATAAAAAAAAAATAATAATAAGAGTTACTATTACTTATGTATGCTGAAGAGCATATGTAAGGTGGCTAACAACAATAGTTTACTTTTCAGTTAATGTTGTGTATAATATTAATTAATTAGATATAGGACAAAAAGGTTTTTTTTTCTGATTTGTGAGATGTTGTGAGAATTTTTAATGATAGTTTGGGTGTGATTTTTCTTTGCATAATTAATGAGAAAAAAGTGATTATTATTAGAGAGAAGAGAAGAAGAAAAAAAGGGTTTAGGATGGTGTTATTAGGTGGTGGGAGGCTTAGGGAACAGTCACCATGTGCATGTGCAATTGGGAGACATGTGCATGTGTGGTGGTGTCAGTTTGCTTTCGAGACCATGTGACCCATCATACTTTGCATTATTTGGTTCCCTTAACAGCCTGTGTGTGATACTTGTAAGAGGGGAGTGTAGGACCACTCTTTTTTCCTTCTCTTTGCTTTGTTTTATGGGGTTGTTATCTTTACTGTATTCTCTCTAACTTTTTGGCTTGGGTGATATAATATTATACCCCCAATATATATTTTGGAGTTGGTGTGGATGTTTTGAGTGGCCTTCAATACGTTTCTCATGTGCTTCTGTACTATCATCACTAATATATACTTTTCTAAACGTTAACAAGATAAGATAAGTATCTTACTATCTCACCCCCGCATCACTCACCTTCTTTGTTAAAGAATTAGTCTTTTCTTTCCTTCCTCTCTTTGTTGCTTTCATTCTCTCTTAATTGGTAATACCTCAAAGATTAAGAATATGTTTGGATACAAGTTAGAAGTCCTTTGCTAGAAGTCCTTTTGAGAGTTCTTTTACTGAAAAAAATTCTATATTTCAAATAGAAAAACACTCAAAAACACTAATGATTTGTATCCAAACAGGCCTATGTTTGATTTAAAGCTATAGAAGTATTTTTTGCAAATTTTGATACAAAATTATGTGTTCCAATGCATGAATTAATAAGATATGCAGCTTCTAAAGTAAAAATACCTTTTGAGTTCTTCCAACTTTAATCCAAATATGAATATAAATACATTTGTGAAACTCATTACTACCACCATCACTGTAGCAGCATTTAACATGGTACACATGCATGGAAGGACTTGGCAAATGCATGAGGCCAGGTTAGTGGTGTACTAGTATTAAGAGATTGGGGTCCTAACATCCAGGCTAGCTAGTGTAACATCCTTGACAAAAAAGTGTATTTAATAAAAGAATAAATGGCCAATTAATGTGAGGTAGTTGACAATACCAAAAACTGTAAAACAACAAGAATCCACTAAAGTGTTTAGCAAGCCTCCCTTTATTGCAAGGTACTATAAGCAACTTCGTGATCCATGCCAACGAACCATTGTACCACCTAATTAATTTTCAATAGTTAATAGGTGTAAATAAATCGTTGACTGTGCTCCCTCTCTCTTCTCTCTATAACTGACACACAAAGAACAAATTAAGAAATACTTCTATACACTACTATTCATGCATTTCATCAATCCAAATGCAGATATTATGGGTTTGGCCTCATAGTTTTTTATTATTTCTAGGCTATATATGCTAGCGTGATATGTGGATTCTGCAGAAAATGATAAGCCCATGCTCTTCACATTCTCTGTATTTTTCAGAAGTTTTATTCTACATTGCTGATCTTGATTGTTCTTTCTGGCCTTTTTCTAACACCCAGGAGAAGTTATTATTATAACAAATAAAAACTAAAGAACTTTCTTGCATTGTATATGGAACTTCAGGCTACTAGATAAATTCTTAAATGTAACAGAGAAAATTAAAGAATTTATATAAAAAATAATATCATGCACTTCCCATGAAGGACTATTGGTAGTTTTAAAAAATAAACTAAACTTAAAATCAAATTTCTCTAAGAACTGTTAGTTGTATACTAAGGTGTAATATATTTGCATTCGTTAAGAAAAGACTGTATATTTTAGCACAAAAAGAGAGGGTGGTATGATACTTACATTTCATAGGGGGATGGTACGTAAATGAGATTTAAAATTATAAATCTCATTTTATATTACAAATAGTGAGCAGTATATATCTATTAATTTAATACATGTTTGCATTGCAGTATATATCTGTTAAAGTAATAATAATGCCACTATTTGATGTAACCTTTCCATAACAAATGTTTCTATTAATACATGTTTACTTGAACACAAAATATAAGACATGTCATCCTTCTATTGTTCAACGATTCATTGTTAGATGCTTCAGCAAACATAGTAACAAACAAATGAAGTTAACATCTCCTAACAATTCACTCTAGCATGGCATGCATTTTATAGTTTTACTCTATTAAGAGGTCTCAAAGATATCACTCATGTTATATATGTAGGAGGGACAAATCTCATATGAGTCACTCATATTCCTATATATGCATATATCATAGCTCGTATTCAATAACTAACTTTATAATTATCTTGTTACATCTAAATTTTGGTGGCATTAAAATAGCAAATTCTTCATATAGAAATTACAATATTTTCAGCCCAAAAGACTATATCAATCATAATTATATACTTTAAGAAACGTTTATGATACTTTCGCAATATTTCATACAATATTTTTATAACAGATCAATTCATTGCATTATTATCTTAATATATACATATATGTAAAGACTTGATGTTTCTCGTATCCATAACTCACAAGATGACAAGATGTGATCATTAGTTTGTGCATATATATTTTTGTCTCAATGCATCATTTTTTTTCTTTATTAACAATATCACTTTATTAAGGATATTGTAAAACAATATTCTGTTACTCAATAGAATCAATAGAATCTTATGAATAAATATCATTGCGGGTTGACACAAATAACTACTTGCGTAGCTTTAATATGTCATTGATATCTTGCCGATAGTATTGAAAGTTTCTTCTCATCTTATTTTTTCATAATAAAAGAATCTTATGACTAAATCATGTACTTAATGTCTCGTGACATTAAATTTATTATTCTAAGGACTTTATCATGATTAAATAAATGACTCATTATTTTCAAATAAAAGTAAGATGCAAATAACGTAAGTAAACTTGGTCAAGATACATTTATCAATGAAACTTACATAGAGCTTTAAAAATGCAACTTTTGATCAATAAATGATGATGTTTCCACACTTTATGAATTCCCAATCTTCATGCTCAAGCAATTGCCAATTGTTTAGCGACTACAACACAAGTTTGTATATATTAAACGATATTCCACCTCGAAATTGTAAAAGACTATGGAGAATATAATTTATTTAGTTATTTAATTAGATCCTTTTGCTTTGGATATGTGTTGCTATATGATTTAACTATGGCATGCAATAATATATCACTAATAATATTATGATCACTCTTGAAGATAATCTTCAAAGTTTTTTTTCCGAAAGCACTGTCCATGAATTGCGCTGCGTCTGACTAAAATGTAGTACACAATTCAATGTTTGACTTTTAATTAGGAAATTGCTATAGTTCGTGATATTATGTCGTTCCATGTCAAGTCCATGACTTCCATTATCCTATAATCCCTACCAGAAATTCCATACTTAACATGAAATATCCAAGGACGGTTTTGAGGATATTGCTTTGATGTTTAACTAATACTTGCATTGGTGCATTTGTTCTAACAATATATCCTTCTCGTGAATTTTGATAATTAATTATTGAGTTGAACTTTTCAAAAGCCTTTCAATTTTTTTTGCTATTATTGGAGAAAAAGAAATTCATTAGAGAAACCTAACTTTTTTATTTGTATATATATATGATGACATTTTAACAAACCAAAAGAATTGTTGTGAATAACCCTGGCTCAATTATTTAATTTGAACGTATTTTGATGGTGATGATGCAGCCTAATTGAAACACAAGCTTGTTCTAATCTCATGATCCGCCAGTAATGTCCAAACTTTGAAAAGTTCTTTCCCCCTTTTTATGTGTTTTTTTTCTTCTTCTATCAATTTAATGAGAGTATACTAATAAATTTGTTTATTTTTAATTTATAATAATTTTTTAATTTATGGAGGAGAGAAATGGGATTTTTTTTAATTAAATATCTAAAATTACTCTAATATCCTAAAATAAGTTAATTAAAATAGAAAGACAATGGTTATTTTGTTCTAAATACTTTGGCATACGTTACCAACACCAACTGAAAAAATAATGAGTGCATATTAACAAACTATATATATATATATTTCTTTTAGTTCTTCATTTATGAAAATAAAAATAATACATGACACACTTTCATATATAAAAGGTAAAAGGAGACAATTATTTATATCACCTTTTTTATCTTTATATGTGAATATATTAATAATGTCTCTAAATCCTTTTAGAGAGAAATACAAAAATACAATAGCAATACGTTCAACGAAAAACGTATGTTTAGAGCATATCAAAACTTGCTAAAATTAGACGAATGTTAATTGATTGTAGATCATTTAGAGCGTGTGACAAACAAAAATTTATCAGACTTATATAAAACATTTGTTTAAATAACGTTAGAGTAATTTTTTTATGTTACTGAACGTTAGTAATGTTATTAGAACATATATGAGTCAGATAAGCGTCAGAACAACATAATTTAATTAAATGTCAAAGTGAAACATTAAACAAGTATCTAAATACGATAAAATATTAAGGAGATTAACTGATGATAATATCTCAAGATTCTTGAAGAAGGTCCTGCATTATGCAATTGTGTCATGCCAAGTAACCCTTATTAACTGGTTCTGTTTGGGTGGGTGGACTGATCTTATGGGCCTATGCGGACCTAGGTTGGGGTCCAAAACATTGTTTAATTAGAAATCTTGAATTTGATATAGTGAAGCATGTGATTGTATTAAGGATGGTTTATTTAATTAGGATTTCAAAATATTTTTAAAAAATTATTGGTAAAAAAAGTTTGAGGTATTTAATCAAGATTTTTAAATAATTAAAATAAATTTTGTGGTATTTAATCAAAATTATTATAATTTTTTAAAAATTCAATAAAATTTATTGGTATTTAATTAAGATTTTTTACAACTTAAAAAAAGTTTTATGATATTCAAAAATATACAAATTTTGATGAATTTTTTTTTAGGATAGATTTTAATGGATTTCATGAGACTTTTTAGTAGAAAAAATGCATTAAACAATTTCTCTCAAATCCTTAAAATTTCATGAGACTTTCTTTACTTTTTTTACTTTTCTTTTTCCATCACACATAATCACTTGTCTTTTTGTTGAAAGTGATAGACATTTATACTTATTTTTTTACTAATGGTCAACATGCCTTGAAACGTGTAATATGAAAGATCTTTTCAATTCTTTAAATTTTGGATATCTTAATTACATGCTTATTCATATAAATGAACGGAAATATATATATATATATATATATATATATATATATATATATATATATATATATATATATATATATATATATATATATAAACATGAGAAATATATAATTTTAATAAACCTAAAAAGTTTACTCATGTATAAGTGGATAAATATACAAATAATGTTCGAAATAATTGTTGGACATGTTTTTGTTTGTTGGGATCATTATTGTGAAAATGGATACAAACATTCATGCTACTGTAATTTTTATACAATTAACATAATTGATGATTGAAGGAAAATAAACCTGCACTTGTTAATATATTAGAAGAAATTGATTTGTTATGTAATAGATTTAGCATTCTTCGTATAAGATGAATTTTATTTAAAGTGTTAAATGGACAAAATTCATGGATTTTTATTAATGATTTTAAATATTTTTAAAAATTTGTGGAGTCCTTTAAAATATTAAAATCCACAATGTCTTTCAAACCTTATGAATTCATATTTTTGTAAACCCATTAAAATATGAACTATAGAATCATAATCATAAAAGTCTTTTAAGAAAATCTTTAAAATCATTACATTCATACAAAGTATTTTAAAATTCACAAGATTTTTTTATGCCAAAATAATCTTTTAAAATCTTAATTCAATACATCTCTTAAAAATTCCGAGAAAAACATTATTTTCTTACAATGATTTTATCCTATTTAATTGAAATTAGTCAAATATTTAATGGAACATTTTTTAAAAGGATATTTAATGTAACATTTGATATCGATGATTTTAGACTAAAAAAACATTAAGTAATTCTCATGCATGGTCATAAATGAGTGGAGAAAATGTAGTACATTTTGAAAGTATATTGGATTAGGATTTTAAAAGAGTTTTTTTATAAAAAAAGTTTTGGGGTATTCAATTAGGATTTTTAAATGACAAATAAGTTTTGTGGTATTCAATTAAAAGTTTTAAGATTTTTTTAATGAGGACAACAAAATTCAATGATATCAATTAGGATCTTTTATAACTTATAAAAAGTCTTTTGATATTAAAAGATATACAAATTTTGATGAATTATTTTTAAAAAGAATTTTGATGGATTTAATTAGACTTTTTTTATTATAAAACATCTACCAAACAATTTATTGCAAACGGTTGAGATTTTACTAGATTATTTATTTTATTAGTTACTTGACTTTCTTTTATCTCATCACATTATTTTATTTTTCTTTAATGTTTTTCAAGATGCACATGTCATATATATATTTTTTATTCTTTTAGAATAAAAAATATCAAATATATTTATCCTTCTCTCTACACTTTATTTTATAAATTAATGTTTTGTTTTATGTGATAATGTTAACAATGTTTTTCTTATACCGATTATATTCATCATTTGTTCAACACAATATTGTTGTAATTATCATCCTTAATCTTGTCATCCACATAACTCAATAACTTCCCTACAAATTTTTCACCTACATCACTCCCTTCTATCCCATTTAAACATGTCATTGGATTTATCTTGAAATAAGTGTAGTAATTAAAAAAAAAGAAAATCAACGTATAATTTTAAATTTATTGTTCAAATCCAAAAGTGAGAATGAAAAAAATATTATTGTAAGAATGATTAGTATATGAGAACATAAAGCTATAATCAATTTAGCTATTAAAATATTAAAAAAATATATTAGCTTTACTTTTTTTTATTCACACCTCATTGTTTCTTATTATTTTTTTCACTGACTTTTATAATTTTAAATGTATTTTTAAAAAATAACAAAATATTTTTAAATCTTATAAATTTATAAAGTCATTTTAAATGTTTTAAATTTTTATGATATAAATCCATAAAAATCTTGTAAAAAAAAATTGATAAATCATAATATTCTTATGTAATTTTTACCATTCATAAAAAAATTTTATGCTAAAATATTCTTTTAAAATTCTAATCCAATGCATCCCTTAATAAGAATTTAATTAAAATACATTGATATAAATTTTAAAAAAATAATTAAAAAAGATAAATTGGTGTGTAAAAATAAATTTAAGTCTGTGACGTTGATTATAAACAAGAAACGGTTTATAGTGATTGAGTTCCACAACACCAACAAATATACTCTTTCGAAGACAATGGCAGGTAACGACGTTAAGAATTAAACTCTCAATATAAAAAGCTTAATTAATTAACCACAGATAGCAAAATCAAATAAAGAAATTAAAATGAACTCTTGACTAATTTTCAATAACCTGAAACCTATCTGTAATTTTAAAATTGGTTGAGTTATAGGTTTTTCTCCATATCATAGATATAGAGCAACTACAACATTATGCTTCTAAGTCATAATCTTGCGTGATTTAAAATGTGGGACAAAAGGTTAAGAACATGGCAAATAGACTCAGTGAGGCTTAATGATTAGTTTTAGACTTTTAGATACTAATTGTATAGACTTTTTGAATGAATTAGCCAGCAAAAACAAAGTCTTTACATGCTATCCTTTTTTATTTTGCTCTACGTACTTCCAGCCTTTGTCCTATTTATAACTTATTATTCTTTTTCTTGTCCTTTGCTTAATTTCATCGATTCTCTCATGCAAACTTAAGAAGTTGGCGAGTTATTAAACTAACCACTTTCAAGATTTGTTTGGAAACTTAGAGAATTCATTCCTTAACATATCTTTTGAATAAGCAGAATTAAAAGAGTGAGTAGCTAGGTCAGGTAATTCCTAGCTAGTAGCTGAAAATAAAAATAAAAATGCAACAAACACTTCCAAATTTATCACAAAAATTCAATTCAAACTGGCAGAAATAAGTAGAAGCATTACATATAGATCAACCTACTACATGTCTACATCTGACAGGTAGAGTTCCTAACTATCTAGTTAAGTAAAAAAAAAAACTACAAAAGAAAACATACATAACCTTTTTCTCATCGAAATAAAATCTAAATTAACTAAGGAAATAGTATAACTAAAAGGTCTCTCTAAGGATAAGCTAAATTAAATGGTGCTGCAATTGGTAGGGGCAAAAGAAACCTTTTTCTCTCCAAGGTCATATTCTACTTGAAAATTAACCTGTGCCCAATTTCCAAAGATGGAAATTCCTTTGGAGGGCACCACCGTCATGCAAACTAAGTTGTTGTCCAAGGCAATAAACATGTTCTTTGGGCCTAAGACCACATCAGCCCCTGTAAAATGAAACACAAATTCGGGGAAATTCAAGTTAGTTGGATTTCTAACACAATATTCAAATGGGGTTGGAGCATCTTCCGCAACCTCCACATTAATAGCTTCCTTCACCGAACTTATAAAATCGGTGTAAATTCCTTGTTCAAGATGTGTCAATATGGGCACCGAATCAATGATTATGTTGCCACCAATTTGACCAGTCAACACCTTTTTTTGTCCAACTGTGATGCCCTCTAAGTTGAGGACATAATATGAAGGGTAAGAAGGATTGATCATAAAGGGTGTGGACACAACCTCATTTGTTGGTGCCATGGAACCAAATTTCAATTTTCCCGTAGAGGTTGAACTAAAAGGAACCATGCAATAGGAAAATTTGTGGCCAATTTGGTCTCCTAGTTGCGAGGCTAGTGACAATGGGCCAGGCCCAAGGCCCACAAAGCCATTGGCCTTGGTACTTATCTTAAACGTGAAATTGCTATAAAAGGCACACCCAAACACAGATTTGGGAAATGTGGCACCACCTTGGCCCATACCAGTTGAACTAAAACTAATGGTGTCATAGCCCAATCTCCCAATGGTGAATGAGTCCGTACCATATTGGTGAAGGTAAATGCATTGCTTTGAGCTCCCACACTCGCGTTGGTTTTGGGGGAATAGTGTGCATGGTTGTGACTCACATGGCACATCCACGTAGGTTGAAGATTGGGTTGGATCAAACAATGGTGCTTCTTGCGGGTAACATGTTTTACAAGGGGTGCATTGTAGCCAAGAGAGATCACTCCCCGTGTCAAAAATTGCAAGCCTTTCAACACTCGGAGTGCCTAAAGAGAATCTCATTAGGTATTCTCCATGGTCAGGGATAGGAGTTATGATACTTTCAGCAGGTGATGATGATGATGATGATGGTGATGGTGGAGATGGTGGTGATGATGATGGTGACGGTGACGGTGATAATGGTGGTGAAATTTGACCAATAAAATTTACTCGTTTCGATCGAGTAATAGATCGTAAGGCAGCACTTTTAACTAACTCGGTTTGGGTCATTTGGGAGTTATATAATGGGGATATTGGAGAGTGACGTGGAATGAGATCGATGCTAAAGCCCATTAGGCTTTTACTAGCATCAACCAACATAGTGGAAACTAAAAAGAATAAGGTTAGCACAAAATGATGCATGCTTGTGGAAAGGAAAGAAGCAAAGGAATAGAGAGTGCAAAAGTGAAAAAATGAAATGGATGGTGGAGAAGAACATGTTGAAATGGTTCTATTTATAGATTTTTTTTTAGTTGTGTAAATAAAGATTTTTACTTGAATGAGAGAGTTTTAATTGGTATAATATTGTAAGTTAAACATCACATTTTACTATGAGTCTTTAAATATGTTCACTAATTTACTAATTTTTTTTGTTCTTGTCTCATTATCTAAAAGTGTCATATATGTAAGATTCTTCTATTTTGATACTATATTTTATAACAGCAGTCTATTGTTATGTCCACATTTATTATGTGAGAATTTGAAGTAAAACATAGTTGAAAATCTAAGTTAAAAAGTTTAATTAACATCAAAGTAGCCCATGAAAATTTAATAGCCAATGATTAATTAAAAATCAGTAAGTGAGTGTCAAAGGCCATGTTTCTTATCTTTAAAATAAAATAAAATAAGACATTTTCCAAGATGCTTGTTTTTAAGTATCAACTAAAAGCCAGAAATAGGAACTAGGGGGGAAATTAACAATGTGAGATACCCGTAAGGTACACATATTGCAAAAGGTTGTATCCAGTAACCGGAGAGAATCAGAATCTTCAATTCGAGAGCCTTAATGCAAAATATATAAAGTTGTTTTCATACATAAGTAGGCGCCATTGTATTTTTCCAGTTTTATGAATTTTTTGTTAGATCCACAGTTATTATTAAGAAAATCTAACTTAATTCATTGAGTAGCGTGCATTAATTATTATTATAATTTTTTTGATATTTTTTATTAGTAAATATTAATTATAAATTTCTTTGTCTTTTTTTTATATAAAAAAAAATCTTGCTAACTAGTAAGTTTAATGCATTGGTTAAAGAATTAATAGAAGAAAATATTTATTGTGAAAATTACAGAAGAGTGTAAAAAATATAATAAATAATACAATTTTACATATCTCAATAAAAAAAATTATTCTTTTAATTTTTTAATCAATGTATAAATAGGAATAATTTAAGAAATTAAAATTATTAGCAGATCAATGTACGTAAATAAGCAACTAATACGATGGTTAATACAGGCAATTGCTTGGCAGAACTAATTAGTTATATGTATTCTTCATTAACAGCTTTTAATTAAATTGCCCTCTTCTAAATATCTTTTCTCACTAAAGATAAATTTCAATTGCTTGGCAGATCGATCTAATAACACTATTTACAACGACAGCGATATATAGTATGTTTTTTTTACATGAACATATAATTTTTTTTAACCATAATATGAAACATCCACTAATTTTCTCGATGATGTGCTATAAAAATTGACGGAATATCTTTAATGAAGCTCTTCTTTTCTATTCATATTTTCTTCACTTAAAACACTTAAATTTAAAATTTTACTTAAAAAAAATTAGTTACACTCGGATACACAACTTATTGGTCAGAGACATACAATATATAAATTACTTAAACCTTTACTAATAATTACATTTTTTTTTTGGTTGTGCTAATTACATTTTGTTTCTGTTTATTCACACGGCTGAAGATTAATTAAGTACTTATATTTATACATGCATTCAGAAGTATAAGAAATCTGACACGAAGGAATTAAAGCAAAACTCATCAAAATATAAGTATATAAGACCAAAAACTTTAACGTCAAAACAGTGCCCAAAACAAAATTTTAGCATCCAATTTATAGTGTGTAATATTACTTGTTAACAACAATATATAAAATGTCAGAAGCTACTTGTAAGCCTTAGAAAAATAAAAAACCGTCTCCATTTTGCATGTTGTCTTAAAACATAAACTAAAAGCCAGGAAAAAAAAATCAGAAAATTATAACGTAGGTTCTACGAAAATGATCATGATTTAATTTGTTTAATATCAAAACGGCCGAATAAAATTTTGGCTTCCAATGAATAAAATGTATATAATGTTACGCATAAATAACACTTGAATGTCAAGAGCCAGTTTCTAATCTTAAATAACAATAACAATTTTCCAAAATATTGTCTTTAAGCATTACCTAAAAGCTGGGGGCAAAAGATATAAGATAACTTATTGATATATCGCCTTGAATAAGAAAATAAAGGTTTAATTAAGATATTGGTTCCTAAAAAAAATTACTTCATTTTTTTATCCTGACATTGATGCACAACATTTATTTTTATTAATAATTAATCTATATTGTAAAATGTAATTAATCAATTTTAATGAATTTTTTTCTTCTAATTATCTTTTTTTCCCTAAAAAATTACAATTTTTTATCTATAAGACTAAATATGTGAGATTGGGCCCAACAAAGTGGTAATAGTTTGATTTCTCGTTTTTATTTTATTTAAAGAAGTCTTTAGTAAAATATTTTTTTATTAAATAATGATTCTTTTACACTTTGCAATTATTATTTTGTTTCGCTAAATATTATAAATTTTCATTGAATTTCTCTAAATATCATGAGTTTCATTTGATCTTCTTAACAGTTTTCCCTTCCATTTCATATTTAGAGAGAATAAATAAAAATCACAATGTTTCAAGGGATTAAATGAAAAAAAAACAAAGGAAATCATTTAATAAAAAAATATATAACCAGGGAAATATTTCAATCAAAACGATAAACTACTAAATGAGTAAATTACAAGTTTTTTTTAGAAGAAATTACAAGTTTTTAAAGATTAAAAACTTAATTAAATTGCATTAAAAAACTTGATTAAGTAATTTAACCAAAACAAAATGATTCTTCGAAAAGTAAGCTTTTAAGAAATAATGTCTCAATATTGTTTGCATTGCGTTTAACCAATTATCATGATTAGTGACTTTTGTTGTCCTTAGTGATTTCAGTGCATATTGAAAACTGAATTGCAGTAATAAATTATCTTTTTAAGTACTATGACATAATTAGGATTACTTAAAAAAAAAAAAAAAAAACAGATAGGTAGCAGAATAAGGAGTCAAAAATGAAAACCGAAAGAAAGTTAGTGTGTGATAAAAAAAAGAATCTGAGAGAATAAGAGACAGGGCCGGTTTTTATGGCCCATGCCAAAATATTAAGTAAGGCCCTTTATTTGAAAAACATACATTACATTTTTTTTCATAAAACATTTTTTATTTAATTTACTCTTATATTATTGTCTATTATTTAATTTTTATGTCTAGAAAAATACATACACATCAATATTTATATATAATGTAAGCACGACAAAGAAACAAAGTGGATGTAGGTTTGACTCTCCTTGTCTTGTTGCCACAACAGATTAGAAAATATTTGATTTAAAAGAGATTATGTTATATTTTTGAAATTCATTCACATATATACTCATGTCGAATTTTATTAAGTTTGGATAAACTTCCATGGATCTCGTATCATTTTTTAAATTTTAATTTATTTATATATTTTTAAAATATTAATTATATTTATGATTTAATTTATTTTTTATATTTGGTCCCACTAAGAAAAGTCTCTAGATTTTCTTCATTATCATCTATCATTGACAAAATATCATTTCATATTAAAGCTTGCATATATTTTGTTCTTTATTAATATGCTAATTTTAGTTTTATCTCCTTTATATATTTAATTTGTGTTTGTGTTTCTTTGATATAACAAAGAATTGAAAATTCATTGAATATCCTTCTATGACTATAACACATTAGGAAAACTAACTAAAAGAATGATATCTTTTTTATCCCATGTTGTATTTTAATTTGAATAAAAAATACATAAATAAAATAAAAACTTTAATTTATCTATTTATAAAAATAATATAAAATATTTTTTAGAAATACTACAAAACTATAATATTTTTAAAAAAAATTGGGGCCCCTTTTAGTTTTGGACCCAATGTTGTTGCACCTCCGGACGATCCTCAGGGCCGGTCCTGATAAGAGATAAAAGTGAGGACGAATTATGTGTTGAGTGAAACTCTTGTAGCATGTGAGGGGGGATATGCCTATTTAGTTGGAGAAAGGGTAATTTTTATGTGAGTGTGACAAATAATTAATAATATTAAAAAACAAAAACAGAAAAAAAAAGTGCAAGGGCAAGTACTTTTGTCTCCTAACCCAAAACAAAATTGAAAATCTCGCCTCCTAATAAGTAGCTTTCTAATTTGGCAGCTGATTCCTTAGCTTAAATCTAAAACTACAATAGGCTGGAAAAAGACATTGTGATTCTTAAACCAGTATTGTTGTTTCTGGAATACAAAAATAAGTTAGTTAAGCTATTAGAAATTGCATTTCTAACTATTGGCAACAACTTTTATACTTAATTACCAGAACTTGTTCACAGGTTTAGAATGAGTCACTGACAGACTTTAGAAATCACTTTCTCTTAATTCTTTTTCTTCCCCTTATTTAAGGAGTTTGCTTACAAGGACAAAGCAAATTTAAGTTGTAGCCAACAACTTTGTATATTTTAGAAGAAATATCATATAACTGCACTTGGTTATCTTGTTATGAATGAATATGAGATTTGTTAAGTGTTTGATTATGTTGTTGTGTGATTGAATGTGCTGCTTATTTTATAAAAAGGGTATTGCTATTGACTATTATGAAAATGTTTGGTTTCAGAATTCCTTAATTTTTATTTTGTTTCAGATTATTTGACCATGTTTGGGATTCACACTTATTTTAGAATTTCTTTTTAGAATTACTATTTTTTTTTGTTTCAGATTCTAAGAATCCATGCCCTCTGATTTATTTTATGCATTAATACAAGTAGATACAATAGACATCATCAAAAGATATGATCTCTCCATTTTTTACTTTGCACAAACACAATGTTGTAAGCTTTTTAGACATTACACTTTACTTATTTAGATAATCCTACTACCTTTTCCCTTGATATTCGTTGTTTTAACGGTGGTCCATTTACTTTCACATGTATACACAGTGATGTTGATGCTTCTTTTGTTTCCTATGATTAGTTGTATACTAGACCACTTGGTTAGTCCACTTCATTCTTCAACTACATTTTTCCTAATTCCTCAACTAGCCTCCTACATCAAGAAAACAATATCTATTTAAATTATCCAGTATCTAAAACATTTTCACACACACAAATTACACAGCTGAAGATTATTCATATGATTATATCACATTATGCACTAATGGCATTGAATGTGACTTTTGGTGGCCTAGAATTCACACCCAAGCCCAAATAGATTTTGACCAAAACTTGAAAAGAAAGAGTTTTGTGATTTGCTCACCCCTTTTGGTTGCTAGACCGTGAGAAAGCCACTTTGACGCAATTCTAGGCTTCAAGGATGGGTAAATGACACTTCGATGAACCAAGGAGGTCTCGGTCTAGAAAAAGAAAAGAACGAAACTTGCATGCACGTGAGGTTCACTTGTGATTCAAAAACCAACCTGGTCCAAAGCCATTTAACTAGTATATGTTTAGCAGGCTCGACCGAGTTACTTTCACAACATTAACCCTAAAATAGATATGCTTTTGTTCCTTCCCCTGAAAGTAAAACACTCTAGCAGACTAGCAGTAGCAGTCGTTCTTGCCTTAGTTTCCTATCATCACTCTTGCATCTTGCCTCATCCATCTCGCCCCTCTCTCTCGTCTTTCTTGCACCATCATCGGGTGGAAATGACTTCGCTTTCTTCTAGACCCAGTGATTGCTCATCTCATGTCCAATGAGGGTGTCAGGTGATAGTGTTCACCATGCAGTGCATTGGCTGAACAACACATTCGCATTCACCCACTGAGTGGCCGCATTGAGATCTACAACGAGACTTGAAATGTCATCGTTAAAGGGGCCGATGACGATTTTGATGCCATAATTGGAGAGGGTTTTGATGATGGCGAGATTGGTGCCGTATAGACAAACTTGCTTTATGGTAGGTAGCAACGCAATAAAGATTAGAGAAGATAGGGTGGGTTAACGGGGGTGTTGTCTTTGGCTTTGAAGGATAATTTTGTCTATTCACATTATGACATTTAGGTCAAATGAAGTTATATTAAAGAAGCAAAAGTTATAAAAAAAAAAAACTCAAAATTTGAATTGTGCCACTTAAATGATTTTGGCCCACTTGAGTCCATACCTGCACTAACCCAACCGTCTAAACTTAGACCCGTTCAAACTGAAAGTGTAATTCGATCAAGTTTGGTTCACAAAGGGCAACCCCTGGGGTTAGGTAAGATTGAGCTTTTTGGCCTAAACCTGACTCGTTGCACACCCCTAGTGGTTGTTAGTGGAGGACATATATGAGAGGGGAAAAGAGGAAGCTTGTGGAAATAGGAGAAAGGAACACTTGGGGTTCTCCAACCCAAATGTGTGCAATGAGAATTAAAAGTATTGAAAGGTCATATTATGCCTGTGTCCAGAGGGATAAGGGAAAAGATTTAAGTTTCTAACAATTTAAGAAAGAATTAGGTTTGATTGTGTTTAAGAAAGTGACGTAAATATGTCTTTGTGCAGGTTGACCGAGTAAGTGTAGCAATCTAACTATGCTTAGAAGAATGATTTAGAGATCATCGTGGGTTAGGAATTTGTGGGAGCTACTAGCAAAAAAATCTTAAGTGATTTACATGTGAAATCTACATGCTAGTCGCTTAGTAGAATAAAAAATTGTCTAATGTATGTTTACATACACTTGTATAATAACTTAAATTTAACTATACTTTAATTAATAAGTTTTCATATTCAAACTCATAAAAGTTGCTATAGTAACTATAGCTTAAAACAATATACTTTAATTTATAAAAAGAATTAATAATAATGTAAATGTATATTTCCTTAATGTAGCAAAATATAAAATAACATGAGTACATTAGCTAAAAAGTTAATTATCTAGCTTAAGACATTAAAAAGAAGTATAATTATAACTCACATTTTATAAAATAGTTGTCATATCAATTAATAACTTACTATACTATATTTTCATTTAGTAAGATGCTAGTGATATAATTACAATTCCTAAAACACATTAAATCATTAATAGTTAATTATTAAATACTAGCATATAATATGTTTCCATAAAATTGTTTTGATCTTGATAAAAATATATAACAACTAACCATTATTATTTTGATCTGATTTAATATTCATATATTTTATACATCTTGATCAAACTTGCTCGTGACCATTTGACAATTTTTTTATTTAATAATAAAAAGTAACAAGAGTTTTTTTAGTAATTTAACTAATTGGGTTACCCGTGCGACACATGATTTTTTTAAATTTGTGAACATTTTAATTAAATATGTTTTTTAGGTGAAAATTCATTTTAATTAAATATGAATGCAATATATGTTGAAAGTTTTTTTTCTAAAAAAAACAATTAATGAGAGATTTCAACAATCATAAATTAACAAAAACATAAAGATAAAGAAATCTCAATTTATTAATAGTTATTTTGATAAGTGGAAAAATATGAAA
The DNA here is from genome assembly GCF_004193775.1 of Glycine soja. Classification (NCBI taxonomy): domain Eukaryota; kingdom Viridiplantae; phylum Streptophyta; class Magnoliopsida; order Fabales; family Fabaceae; genus Glycine; species Glycine soja. The sequence continues at coordinate 12,778,051 of NC_041009.1, read as the reverse complement.
TAGACATCAAATTATTTTTTTTAGCATAATGTGGGTAAATCTCCTTACCAAAATTCAAATTCATGACTTTCATCTTCAAAATTCATCCTTCTTTTTAAGACAAAAAAAAAAAAAAACAAATCATTTGTTTCAGATTATAATGTTTGAGGTCATTTTTAGTTATTTGAATTAATTCTTCATTGCTATTAGAATTTTGTAGCAAGAATGAAAATTCAATGCTCTCATGATCTACAAACCATATCAGTAGAGTATAAAAAATTGAATTTTATGGATTTGTTTATTTTTTGTTCCCGATTGTATTTGTACATTTTGTATTCAATCTTTCTCCATTAATTACTCCAATTAAGGATCTACAAACCACAAATATCAAGAATTGAAGTGGCATTATAATCTTTAAATGAGAAAGATCATTATTTTATATCATATCATAATTATATCAGACAACATTTGATGCAACCAATCTTAAAAGATAGTTGCAATGAAAAAGGCCAATCTTGGTGACTTCAAAATTGGCACCGGGTCCATGCTACTTATTGTAAGCCTTGAGTTTGACATATTTTTCTCATGACTATGGACATTTCTTGATGATGACTATCACAACAAAGAGTCATTTGCGTGCATGCAATTATAAACTTCCCTATGTATCACTTGGTAGCCAAATCTTTATTATAAATCAATGGAAATGAGAAAAAAAGGTTAAATTAATTTGTTAGTCCTCTAATTTATTTTTTAGATTCAATTTGATCATTTAGTTTTTTTCAAGTTTAATTTGATCCTCTATTTTTTACAACTAAATTTGATCCTCCGGGCCAAATTGTATGAAATCACACTTTGTGGTGGTTCAAAACTCCCACTAAGTATTTTTAAACCACCACAAATCATATATTTATAAAAAAAATGAATCAATTTTAAAAATTACAGGATCAAATTGAACCTAAATAATAAATTAAAGGACTATAAACTAATTTAAAAAAAAGGCATTAAGAAAGAGAGATAATAGCACAACAAAGTTAGATATAAAAAAAAAACCAATATAGATTTGACATACCTACAAAATGGAATTCTTAAACACATATCCTTTATATATATACCATCTTTCTAAAGTTGCAAAAGAAAATGAAAGTAAATTTGACGAGAATAAAAGAAATATTACAAACACAATGAAAACTTGCCCCGTATCATAAACACCTTTGTCCCTTTCTTTGTGAATTTTTTTTTCTTCCAAAACCTTTGCCCTGTTGAAGGATAGTTATATAATAAAAGAATAAAAATTATAAATAAATCCGTGAGCTTTAGCAAAAGAAAGAATAAAAAATATAAAAGTAAAAAAAATATAATTATTGACTTAGAGATAATATACTAAGAGATAACTTGTAGATCTTTATCAAATATCATAAGAATCGTTTACTATCAAGTGAATCTTCCAAATGTGAGGCAATTTCTTCATAAAAAAACAATAGAAAAAATCAAGATAATGTGCTAAAGTTTAGGTTAAATTGTTGAGTATGATTTGAATTCGATCATTGACAGAAATATTTTCTATTTAGGGTTTACTTACTTCCTAACGAACTCCGAATTAGTCAATATCCCTTTCCTCTAATGAACTGTAAGGCTAAGACAAAAAATATACCATTAAAAGAGGAAAGTGACAACAAAGACTCACAAATTGATAATGTTAATTTTTATGCATTCATTGAAAGTGAGAGACTTGCTAAATCATATGAATCATGAGAAATGAAATAGATGGTGTGTGAAATAAAATAAATGGAAAAAAGGTACTAAAAATATGCTACATGTTATATAAGTCATTGTTTTATTAGATAATAATAACTATAATAGATAAATAATAAATGAATATGAATATTAAAGTAATTATTAGAAAAAATAATAATCTTATATTATTATAAAATCAATTTATAACATTCTTTTACGTTTTTAATGCATACATTATTTATTATTTTTCATCCAAATCTTTTAAAATAAGACTATATTTTTATATTTCTAAACATATACAAGTAATTTTACTTTTCAAATAATTTTAGTTAAAATCATAATTATTGACATATAATTGATAAAGTTTTTAAAAAGTCAACATCTTATAATTGGTATAAGTTTTAAATTATTTATTGTAAAAATTAATAAACTTATTTTTACTAATTTGTGATTGAATTTGAATACATATATTATTTGTTTATTTTCTAATATAAATATTTTGAAATAAAAAATATATATATATATATATATATAGGAAATATCAAATTACATTGGTAACTTAAACAATTGTTAGACCCATTTAATAACTTGATATAAAATATAATTTCTACTGATCTAGCCATTGTGTTATATTTATATATTACTAAAATTATTCATATCAAATTTTATCAAAATTCAACATTAATAAATAGGTAATTAAATGATCTGTATTTTAATATATTTTGAAAAAAAATGATTAGGTTGATTATAATCTATATGTAATTAATAATTTTGGATTAATATTACATTTTGTATATATGATCTATGTGAACATAATTATAACTATCAATCGAGCGGTGAATTTTGAAAAAATATTATTCAATTAAAAATTATTAAAATAATAATCAAAGTTACACAACTGTATCTTTAACAACTATTAAACTTATTGATAACTTGATATAAAATATAATTTATATTGATCCACCTGTTTTATTATATCTTTATATTACCAAAATTATTTGTGTCAAATTTTATTAAAATTGAATATCAATAAATAAGTAATCAAATAATCTATATTCTAGTAATTTTAAAAAATTCATATTACATTGATCCACACGTAAATAATTTTTGATTAATATATATATATATATATATATCCTAGGAATCCACAAATAAACTACCGATTTTCACCTCTCTCTCCCTCTCTCTATTTTTTATTTTTTTTTACGTTTCCTCTTCAAATTTATCACTTCCCTCTTTTCCATTTCACCTTTACACTCTCTCCTTCCTTTTTTTTTTTCTTTCACTATCCCTTTCGAACTCTCTCCGATTAGGGCACACGCGATGCCTCTCTTCCTCTCCGACGAGGAGTTCGCGTGGTGCTCCGGTGACGGCTCTGCCGTGGCCGCGAAGGCCGACGCCTTCATCCGCGGCCTCTTCAACGAGCTCGACACCGTCCGCTCCAAGGCCCACGCCGCCGACATCAACGCCGAGCAGAACTGCCTTCTCATCGAGCAGAAGTATCTCTCCCTCACCGCCGAGTTCTCCAAACTCGAGTCGAACATCGCCGAACTTCAATCCTCTCTCGATCAGCGCCTCCGCGAAATCGACGAGGTGCAATCGCAGAACCACCGAATCAAATTGGAAGCGGTACGAACCGTTTAAACGAAACGTTTCTCTCATTTGCTCGTTGATATTGTTATTATTATTGTTGTTGTGATTTTTTTTTTAATTTTTTGATTTTTTTTGGTTTTTGTTTTGTTAGGTTGAGAAAGATAGGGAGATAGAGCGGTTGAGGACGGAGGTGGCGGAGTTGCACAAGTCGAAGAGGCAGTTGCTTGAGTTGAACGAGCAGAAGGATTTGGAGCTAAGTGAGAAGAATGCAACCATGAAGAGTTATCTTGATAAGATTGTGAGTTTCTCTGTATTTTTGGTATTTTGGTGTTAGCAAGGTTTTAAAAATCAATCCGCGGTTCGTGGTGGCAATGTCAAGGTTTTTGGAGTGTTTGCCACCGCAATTATGGCCATATATCGGCTGCATTTGTTTGCAATTTCCCACTATCGAGGAACAAGACAAAACAGCTATTGCAACTGCCATGGTTTTAAATTGTGGTCTGCAACCACAATTGTGGCGGCAATGTTAAGGTTTTTTTGACTCAACTGCGACTGCAATTGCGGCTGATGGCCGCTTTTTCCCGCAATGTTAGGATTGCGAATTTGCAATGAAACCACAAAAACAACTGCAACTGCAATTGGAAACCATGGCGACTTCAATTTAAAATCTTGGGTGTTGGTTTGGTTGCTTAGGTGATGTGTTTTGTTGTAACGGTATTGATGTGCTTTGTTGTGTTTCAATGGTGGTATTGAAGGTTCGTTTAAGTGAAAATGCTGCTCATAAGGAGGCACGGTTGAGTGAAGTTGAGGCAGAATTGGCACTGTGCCGGGCTGCTTGCACTCGCTTTGAACAGGTCTTTTCTTTATGGCTTGCTTTTATTGTAACTTCTTTCCTTTGATTTTCCTTTTAATTTTTATGGCTGAGCAGATTACTAGTGGTACTGGATTCCTTCACTGACTGACTGTTCTAAATGACTCATTTATGAATGGATCATAGTTGTGGCATATTATATGTTATATATAACTGTGACTCGGATATTTTCGAGGGGGCTGGTCTGATTTGCTGTTTTCTGAATTGGCAAAATGTGTCTGAACATTTATTGCTCTTATTGTGGACTAGACTTTTTCTTGTTTTATCTGGAGTGAAAACTTGAATGTTCCTTTCACGGTAACCGAATAATTTGCGTGAGCAGGAGAAGGAGATTGTTGAGAGGCAGAATTCGTGGCTCAACGAGGAGTTGAATGCTAAAGTTAACATTGTTTTTGAGCTGCGCAGAAAGCACACTGAATTTGAAGCTGATATGACCTCCAAACTTGCAGATGTAAGCTAGTTTGATATTGTAATTGAAAATGACTTTCTCGTTTTGAATTATAATTTGTTTTATACTTTTATTCTCTTTGCTTTGATGATATTTGAGTGGTTGCCAATGCTTTCAGATGCAGAGGCAGTTTGGTGAAAGTTCTAAATCTCTACTGTGGAATGAGGATAGAGTGAGGGAGCTTGAAATTAAGCTTAAATCTGTGCAGGAGGTTGAACATGGAACATTATCTTAAAATGTGATGCATGAATTTCTTTTATCTTGAAACATGCCTGATTCATTTTTTTTAATGCCTTTTTAGGAATTAATTTCTGCTAAAGATGTTGCTGCAGCGAACGAAGAACAATTATCTGCTGAACTTTCCACTGTGAGTGTTATGACAACCTTTGGCATGCATGATCCCTCATCCCCAAAAATATCCATATGTTCTTTCTTGATATGGCTCTAAGATAGTTTAGGCATTGGAGATAGGTTCATTGCTGTTGAGTATACTTTTGTGGCATATTTGTGGAATCATTTGGAAACAAGGAGTTGATGGAAAGGAAGAATAACCTTGATTGTAAATTTAAATAGGTATTAACATTACAATGCTTGGAATCTAGTGTGCTTTTGTGTAAATTTAAATGTTGAACAGAGAAACATGAATTCTAAAGCTCTGTTTCATGAGAAAAAAACATTTTCTTGCTTATGTGAGAACATCCATTTGGGGATTTTTAACTGGAAACCAACATGCACTTTAAGATTTTTAGCATGCGGCTAAAATGTAACTTTCCATAATCGTATGCCATAGCAAATATAATCCTTTAGGATGGAAAGGAGAGAAGTTAAACTACAATCATACTTCTAACTTCTCAGTAAATTTTGGAGGTCTCATTGTTTCTATCATAGTGCTTTTGAGGCTAGCTGCTTCATGATTTGTTCTGCCATAACTATTTGGCTTTGCAACCACTAAAACTAATGTGAACAATAAAGGCAATGCTGGTCTCCTTGCCCATCTCCACCTGTCCTTGAAACCTAGACATGGCTCACCAGTCACAATCACAGAATAAGTAGCATTTGAGGTATTCATCAATCCCACCTCCCTTATTAAGATTCAGAAAATGGTGATAGGGTTTTTGAGAATGAAAAAAATATACATTATATTATCGAACTGATGGGACACAATCATACAACAGATATTGATACGAGATTCTGAGGGTTCAGTTGTAATGGAACACTAACATAATCCTAACAGTCCTATACAGTACAATTGTGCTCAGAATATTACCCTGTGCAAATACTGTAAACATGCTGCCCCCCCCAGCTGGAGGTGTCTGAGCAAGGGTCTGAAGAACTGACACCTGCAGCTTGTCTATTAACATTTGAAATTGAGTGGGAGAGAGAGCCTTGGTCAAAAGGCCGGTGCTGAATCTTCAAGCTCCTGAACTATTTGTTTTTGAGATCACCAAGAGATGAGGTTGGGGTCCTTGGGAGTTGAGGCCAAAAAAGATGCAGGACCCTCATGTTGATCTCCTATCATCAGGATTAGAAGCCCAATCTGCATTAGAAAATGCAGTGAGCTGTACAGGAATTGCTGATGATGCTAGTTAGCATGTAGGCCATGATTCATAATACCCTTTTGATAATGCAATATGCATTTGACTGCTGTCCAGTGAGACTCCAAAGGTGCTTACATAAATTGAAACACTTTGTTGACAGAGAAGGAAAGCTTAGAAGGAGTAATAGTAGCATAATGCAATGATCCAATAATTGTTCTGTTCAATGAGTAGTTTGCCCTCTGTCTTGACAACTTTTAACTTCCAACCATGGGGAAGGAAATGCACTTGTCTTCTGCCATGTTAGCCTTCTCTAATATATTTAGACTGAGTTAGGAGTAAAGCCCATCAACAAAGTGCTCTACTTCAATCCCAAGGAAATAGTCCAATTCTTTAAAAGTTGCTTTGCAGCTGAATGAGCTGATTAATGAGGGACTCGATGAGCCTTGGAGTATAGAATTGTTTAATAGGGAATTGAATGAACATCTTGTAATAAAATTAAAAAAACTACGTACCCCATTGCCCAGAGGCTCTTCGCTATGCGAAGGTATGGGGGAGGGATGTTGTACGCAGCCTTACCCTTGCATATGCAAAGAGGCTGTTTCCGGATTCGAACCCATGACCAACAAGTCACCAAGACACAACTTTACCGCTGCACCAGGGCTCGCCCTCACACATCTTGTAATAAAATTATTGGCTATTTTTTTCTTTTGGCATTACATTTTAAGGATGCTAAATAGTCTATAATCACTATATTTTGATAGCAAAATAAATAGAGACAGGAGGGATGGAGTACAACTATGGTGAGGACAAATAGATCCCTCAATACTAAGAAATCTATGTAGGGGAGACATGATAGTGCTCGAAAAACTTGGAATGCAACAATGCTGTCCATTACATTAGCATATCTGGACTTTATTTTTTGCCAGCTGTAATCTCTAGCAGGTAGTTAGAGCCTGTTAGTCTGTTAGTGTTTAGGTTCGAACTGATCTATTAAATATACTTTGCGTAACTCTAAATCAGTTTAGTTGAATAACAATTTTGCATTGAACACGAATAGTTCTCTCAAGTCTCAACTATTATCTGAAATCTATTACCTATTACCTATTACCTATTATCATATAATGAGCAGGGTTTGAACCCTAGATGTGTTTTTATGGTTTCCGCTCGTGATTCTTCTCCTCCTCCTCCTCCGAGTAACTCTATCCCAATTCATTTTTTGTGGGAACAGATATATATCCTGTGTAAAGTGAAATTATCTTGACACTTTATGAACAATGATGTATTTCTCAAGATAATAAGCATTTTTTTTATTTGTGTCTTTTATTATGTATTTTGAATTTGAATATGTCGCATTTTTAGGTTAATAAGCTTAATGAGCTATATAAAGAGAGTTCCGAGGAATGGTCAAAAAAAGCAGCAGACCTAGAGGGTGTGATAAAAGCAATAGAGGTGAATTTAGTTTGCTATTGCTCTATTTGATGGTTGGATATGGAATTAGTCAAACTAAAAACTAGAATGCTTGATTTTTGATTTTTAAATGTTACTTGGGTGTAAACAGTCACGCCTAAAGCAAGTTGAAGATGATTATAAAGAGAAACTTGAGAAGGAATTATCTGCCAGAAAACAAGTTGAAAAGGTATTCTATTCTTCCTCAGTTGTGTGTTACTCTGCAGTGTTTGTTGGGTTTTCCCTCTTATATGAACCTAGTTATTTTGGAAGAAATAATAATTGACTTGCTACGTAAAAAAAATAGTATGGGTTTGTAGTTGCTAAATGTTTTAGGTTACAACAATGGTAATGCTTGGAGTTGATGAATACTTGGGTGACATTGGGTTGCTGGTGCTCTCATTATTGGAGGGCAGATTTCTACCATGTGCTTGAATATACTAATAGCCATACCTTATGCCTATTTGTGAACTTGTAGGAGGCCACTGATTTAAAAGAAAAGCTTGAGAAGTGTGAAGCTGAAATTGAGACAAGGAAGAAGACTGATGGAGTGAATAATCTTCCTCTTAGCAGTTTTGCTACTGAACCGTATGTCTTTCATTACTTTTTTTGCTCTTTTCAATTATTTGATTTTATTCATTTTCCCATGTTCAACTTGTGTCCTTCTCATAGCATAAACTGTTGAAAATATCAAGCCCCGGAAATGCAGTATTATTATGTGGATAAATGTCTTTTATACTAATAAAAATCTAGTACTCATTTTTGGTTGAGGAAAAAGGATGAAATATGTAAAAATCTGCCTCTTCCACTTTGGAAGTTGTCACAGCTACCTAATTTAAGTTACTTGGCCACGGAGGTATTATGATGTGGTGCTGTGTAATTGTCATGGTATCCATTAATGACAACACTGAGCAATGAGCATGATCATGCTAGTTTGTACTTTATAGTGTTAGAATGTGATTGGCTGAGGTGTTGCAGTTGGATGGTAGAGTGAAAATCATGAGTTTCTTAATTGTTGCATCTTTTGTTGTATCCTCATTATGAAGGATATTCTTTTTATTTTAGGGGGTGATGAATAGATATTACTAAATGAAAATGTTCACATTAAATTGTTTTTGTTGAGAACTAGCATTTTAACCCTTCCAAATGCACGAATTAAATATTTTTTATATACAATTCATTTAATTATATAAATTGAAATCACTTTATTATATTCTTTCAATGAATTAATGAGGGAAGAGAGAATAAAAAAAATGAGTTAATTGAATTTGAGAGAGTTGGAAGAGTGAGAACCTCACTCTCTAAGTTTATAATATAGGAGTATATTATGCTTAGAGTTAGGGATGAAGAAGACAGATGGTTACTGGTTAGATGTAACGTGTTACAATACCTTAACCTGGTAGTTCTATTGTACTAATAATGATTGGGTCAACTGTTAAGTAGTCTACTGGTACAAGCCAGGGTTTTTTTAACAATAATTCTGATAACCCTAATATTTTAACAGTTGCCCTGAAGCCAAAACACAACCATTTACTAATAGCAACTAGCAAATCCATATTCATATACTAAAGCAAAGAACCCCATCACATTTCAAGACAGCATAACACCTAGTACTTCCCTTGAAATACTAATCTTGGCAATGTTCTTGTCATGCTAACTAATTATATCTCTGACATCCATCTAGCTCCTAGCTTTTTCTTATCACATCCCAAACAAATGCGACAATTTTTGGAGTTTTTGATCTTTCTCGTGCTTAGTATCCAAAGTAATCTTTCAAACAACAAATCCACAATATTATTAATTGCCTCATGAAACTATAACATATTTCACCCCACTGAAAAACTTTCCCTATATGTTAGCATAGCACAAACCATCTTAAATGTGACCAAAAACATTGACACCATAATCATTGAATCACAATGAAATCCCCTGGCCAAACAACCAAAAAGAAGAGAAGTAACTACGACCCATTTTAATTGGAAGCTATCGTTAGGGAGGGAAGATAAGCTCAGTTAAATAGCTGATACTTAACCATCCAAACCCAGCATAAACAAAAGGAAATTCCTGACTACCCACTGTCTAAACAGAGCAGAGAGCAGGAGGAGAAGAAATGCCATCTGAGAAGAGAAGAGGAGGAAGAGAAACATTTAAAAAGAATGTCAGTGGCTTCAAAAGAAACCACTGGACAATAGAAATCACGCAAAAGCTGGCTGAAACACTAGAAATTGGGATGACTACTAGGCTTGCAATAATACAAGCCCAAGTCCACTAATACAATGACACTAATGATGGTAATATGTGATCATTTTTAATTCTCAATTAATGAATATTATCTTTTTCGATAAACTGAGTGAAAGTGAGAGAGAAAATGAAAAAGATAAAGCTGATATTATTGCTCAGAAGAAAAAACTCAATGAGTTAGATACAACAGAGGTATTTAAAGAGTTCTGACTTAAGAAACTAACCACAACTACCTCTAACTAACTTCTAACAGAATGTAAACTAACTCTAACTACCTCTAACAGAATGTAACTACTTGGGTGCAGTTTAGTGAAAACTCACAGCTCTTACAACATATACACTGCGGTCTAATACTAGATGGGTGCAGTTAGCAAGAGCTAACTGCCCTTACAATTATGAAACAAAACTGTTTACACAGTTATGTATTTACATACTCCAATATATCTTGAAGGCAGTAGTCAGATGATTGCAGTTTTCATTTTTGACATTTTTGTGTGAAATCAGCAATCAGCATATGTAATTGAATTTCCTTCCAACCTTTTTCATGTATTAAGTTATGAAAACATACCTAATCATGGCAATGATTAGGAGATAACATAAAGGCCATTGTTTGCTCCTATAATTTTTTTCTTAGTAATTTGTTTTGTTCTTAAAGGTGGATGGAACCAATTGAAGCTGATACCATGGTTGAGGAAAATAGCTTGCTACTAGTCCCAAGAATTCCTGTTGGAGTTTCTGGAACTGCATTGGCTGCTTCACTTCTGCGAGATGGGTGGAGTGTGAGTTATTAAAGTTTTACTTTTAATACTGGCACCATTTTTTATTTGATTTACACAATTAGATCTTCTTACCATGCATGTCTATTTGTTGAAGTTGGCCAAAATGTATGCAAAATATCAAGAGGCAATTGATGCATTGAGGCACGAACAATTGGGAAGGAAGGAGTCAGAAGCAGTACTGCAACGGGTATGATTGACCTGGCGTATCTTTTTTTTGTATAACCTCAAAAGACTAATATGGCAAATAATTTCTTTAATGTTTTGTCTTGTCTATCTGGTACTAATTTGTAAAATGGACAACAAAGAGCAATGGCAAGGAATGGGTGGCTGTAATGATATGAATTATTATCTGGCATATCATTTGTATGCAAGCATGTAACAAGATCCATTTTGTCTCCCAAAAAGATCCTATTTGATGAGAAGAATTTGCATGAAATGGCCTTTTTGATGTATTTATCCATGGAAGACCAAACTAATGAGTAATGATACTTTTATTTTTGGAGGACCAAGTAATGGTGCCAACTCTTACTATTATTTTTTTTGCTTTGGTTGGGTAAAAATGGTTTGAAGAATGTTTGTGACACACCCAGAGTATAATTTAGTTGTTTGTTTTTTTTTTCCTTTTGGCATATATTTGCTTTGATTTTGCGATGAATTGATTTACTACAGCTCTACCCTGCAACTGTGTTTTGGTATGCTTGAGTTTAAAGGTTATGTTTTATGAATGACAAACTATATTCATTTTAATACAAAGTTTTTTTTCCAGGGCATTCGTTTATACTATCGTTTGTCACTAACTATGATATTTTCGATTTCCATTTCCATAATCTTAGAATGAGTTTGGACTTAACCCTAAAAGTTAGCTCAAAAGGTGAGGGTTGCCCCTCACTTATATATTCTATATTGGCCTTATCTCTAGCTGATGTGGGACTTGGGTGTTTCTCAATATACCCCCACATCCAACACTTTTTGGGCTTAATGCGTGGATAACATGGTGGGTGACCTTTTGAATGGATCTAGGATAGACTTTGATACCATCTTAGAATGTGAATTTGGACCTAACTCAACCCCAAAAGTTAGCTCATACGTTAAGAATTGCCCTCCACTTATATACTTTATCTTGACATTATCTCTAGCCAATGTGAGACTTATGTTTTTCCCAATACACCCTCTCACACCCAACACTTTTGGACTTGGTGTGTGGATAATATGGTGGGTGACCCTTTGAATGGATCTAGGCTCTGATACCATCTTAGAATGTGAATTTGGACCTAACTCAATCCTAAGAGCTAGCTCATAGGGTGAGGGTTTCCCTCCACTTATATACTATCTTGGTACTATCTCTAGCCAATGTGGGAGTTGGGTTTTTTCCAATATACCCACTCACTCCCAACACTTTTGGACTTGGTGCGTGGATAACATGGTGAGTTACCCTTTAAATGGATCTAGGATAGGCTCTGATACCATCGTGAAATATGGGTTTGGGCCTAACTCAACCCCAAAAGCTAACTCATAGAGTGAGGGTTGGCCTCCACTTATATATTATATAGCTTGGCACTATCTCCTGCCAATGTGGGACTTGAATTTTTTCCAATACACCCCTCACATCCAACACTTTTGGGCTTGATGCGTGGACAACATGGTGGATGACCTTTTGAGAATAGACTCTGATATCAACTTAGAATGTGGGTTTGAACTTAACCCAACCTCAAAAGCTAGCTCAAAGGGTGAGGGTTGTCCCCCACTTATATACTCTATATTGGCCTTATCTCTTGCCGATGTGGGATTTGGGTGCTTCCCAATACATAACAGTATGATTTAATAATACACACACATGTTTTCTGTGTCTATTATGCTAAAGATGATACAATGTTATTTTATTGACCTTTTCAGGTTCTATACGAGTTAGAGGAGAAAGCGGAAGCAATTATAGATGAAAGAGGTATATCTTCTGTTGGATTGAGTTGGTGTTTATTAAATATGCTGTAAACTTAGAGAACACAAAGTCATTAAATCCCAATCCTACATTGCTCTCCTTAAAGTTTAACTAGAAGACAGAATGTAGATCTGCATCTCAATTGTACTGCTTCGTTTCTTTGATTATATATCTAATATGATGAATGAACCAATAGTGGGTGTTCGCTATTTTTGTCCTTGCTCCTGTTTGTTGTCATGTTGGCGGTGGTAGTCTTGTTATTTAAAGATTTCATTTTGCACTGCTTTGGGAAAATACACAAGGATTTGATAATTCATTTTGAATTTTAAACTGGCTGTGTGAATTTTCATGTTTCAATATGATGATTTTTCAAGCAGGAATCACTTGTGCTTGATTTCACTGTAGAGGAAAAGCTATGCTAGCATGGTCAATTTGCATTGTTTGTTTATCATTGATGCCGTAGTTTTTCACTGAAATAGATATAATGTTGTGCTTGCAGTGGAACATGAAAAAATGGCTGACTCATACTCCTTGATGAACCAAAAATTGCGAAAATCCCTGAATGAAAATTCCAACTTAGAGAAAACCATCCAGGAACTGAAGGTTTAAAACATAAAATACAGTTTCACTACCTTTATTTTTGCTTACATGTGGATTTGCTTAGGTGTATCTCTTGCAGGCTGATCTGAAAAGGCATGAACGGGATTATAATCTTGTCCAGAAAGAAACTGATGACCTTCGAAAACAGGTAAACAGAAACACAATTTTTTATTATGTAACATTGTAATGGAATCATAGCAGATAGCTTCTAATAGCTTAACATCTTGTGTTAGCAGAAATACACTATACTGTTTATAAATTTTAACTCTAACAAGCCTCAAGTAAATGATTATTTTTAGTGCTTGTTTAGAACCCAACACTTTTTAGTTTAAGAAGTAATTTTATTACCAAAAAATTCTCACTGGTTGCACTTAATTTGTCTTACTGTATTATACTCCTCAAGGTCATGATTGCATCTTCATTGCCTTGATTATGGTTCCTTATTAATTGAAAATTGATTCTTTACAGGTGACAGTACTTCTGAAGGAATGCCGAGACATACAACTTCGTTGTGGCTCAATGGGATATGATATTGTTGATGATGCTTCAAATATTGTTTCAAGGACAAGTACAGAGACTGAAGCTGAACATGTCATATCCGAGCACCTCGTAAGTTGTTTTTGGATTTATTTTGTCTCTTCTTGAACTTGTCTGTTTCATTGTTAAATGTGTTCAATTGAAATTTGGGATGTAGTTGACCTTCAAGGACATCAACGGACTAGTTGAGCAGAATGTTCAACTTAGAAGCCTTGTACGTAGCATTTCTGGCCATATTGAAAATCAGGAGGTGGAATTCAAGGTTTGTCGGAGAAAAAATCTTTTGCTATCCTTATACATAAGCCTGCAAAGACCCTCAACCTGAAGTATTTGGTTGTTCCTGTCCTGTTAATTGTAGGAGAAGCTTGAAATGGAACTCAAAAAGCATACTGAAGAATCTGCTTCAAAAGTTGCAGCTGTTCTGCAGAGAGCAGAAGAGCAAGGCCACATGATTGAAGCGCTTCATGCATCTGTAATTCTATATAACATAATGTTTTTGTTTCTAGTTCAAGATCTGCGACTTGGGGGAGGGGACCTGGGTTTTGTTTGAGATAGGAGGAAATTACCTTACAGGTCCCTGTGGGATTAAAACACCAGACCCATAGAATGGTAACTGTAATGACTCAGGTTTTTACTGTTGATCAGAATGCTCTGAGTTATAATGTTCCACATCTTTGATAATTGTCATATTTTTTATTTTGATTTTTGTTATTATGAAAAATGGTACCAACCAACTTTTTATTGCTGGGTGAATTTCATGTGTTGAAAAAAGTCTGTCAAACATTGTGTTATGGTTACTAACATTCCTCTTGTTATGATACTATTCAGGTGTCTAAATTTGTACTTGTGATGTCTACTTTTTGTAGGTTGCGATGTATAAGAGGTTATATGAGGAGGAGCATAATCTTCATTTATCTCATACCCATTCCTCAGAAGCTCTTGCAGGTTTCATAAATATTAATTTGTTGGCATTTCCTTTTATTCTTCCCCCCCTCTTGTGCAATCAATTTTTAACAAGAACAGGAGCTTTCAGAGTCTGTTAACAGTTTATATTGTTTGAGACGAACATGATGCTTTGAATCCCCCTACCACAAAAAAAAAAACAGCACAAAAGAAATGATATTTTGCAAAATTATCTTTATTTCAATGAGGTTGAGATGGGGCACATCCAATGTAATTAGCTCTGTACGTTCAAATTTCATAGAGAATGCAAAACTAGGCAGAAAAGCCTTGGGAAAAGATAGGATTATTCTGCCTTATCTATTGACAGATTTTCAGCAGTTGGGGCTTTTCATAGGCTTCAATGTTTGAACCCCATGATATCTTAAAGAAAATCAAACTAAAGCCCGACTGCATATTGTTTTGGCTATGGCATTTAAAAGGGCGGTCTTGTTTTGATATTTTCCTTTTGTTCTCTCTAACTGCTTCAATGTTCCCTTTTTTTATTTCATTTTAATATTGTTTGCTCTTGTGATGTAACATCCCTTGTTCGTTGGTAAAGTTTTATCAAAAAAATATTTCAACAACTCTTGTTAACACTAACTGCATTTAATACTCATCAGTATTTCAATGTCTAGAGGTCTTGTAGATGGATCATTGGACTGACCTAGTTTGAGGTTTAACATATTTCTTCTTTGAAGGCATTATGATGTGGGACAACAGAAAGTTATGGATTTTAATGGGTAATGATTGGGGTTTCATGTTGAATCAAAGGAAGCAAATGGCTATATCAAATAGTTATTGGATATAGATAAACATCAAGAGGCTTTGCCATGATCAGCATGAGTCATAAATGTGTTGGTGCTATGAATGTACCAAGGGTTTTGTGTTTGATGTGTTTTAAGAAAAGTTGAAGGAAGAGGAGGATTTTGACAAGGGTTTGAGTGTTGGTTATTGTTAGTAATAGAGCCAAGAAAAGCGCTTTAACTTGCTCAGTAGGCTGAGGTTCGATCATCGCAATGATCGGATGATAGTCAGATGAAAGGCGTTCAAGAATTGAGTCGACATGCTCCTGAAGCATAATCGGACATCCGACTGAGGCAAGCGAATCAAAGATCGCTCCGATCTGCGACAGGAATTCTCGCATTGACTTACCTTTAAGAGCCGTGGCTCGAAGTTGAGTTCATATCACGTTTGCTTGTGAAAATACTCATGAATTCTCTCCTAAACCTCATAGTAGTGTGTGCATCCTAAGAACACAAGATAAAATTGACGTAGAAAGTGTCGATTGAAGCCATGTGAGAAGCACTTGGTCTTGTTGCTCCCAAACTTCTATGCTGGGCTTTCAATTCCAGCTTCACAATCATCTTTAGAAAGAAAGCGTAGCGGAATTTGTGGATTTGCGACGAATCGCTGAAGGCGGTCAAACTTGATAACTGGCTCAACCTGTTGTCGCTAGAGAAGGAAGGTTGAATCATTGAGCTTGTGTGCAATTGAGTGAGGAAATGAGAAAGAGGAAAGAAACGCATTTTGTTGAGATGCCATTGAAGATCTCACCAAGCTTTGGATACCATAATAGAGTTCTTAACAGAACAGAAAGAAGATAAAGGATGAAATCTAAAAGAGAGAAAACTTGAGAATCAAGAAATTGTAATTGTTATTGGCACTGAACTTTGAGTTACAAGAGTATATATAGACTAGGATAGTTAGTTATGACAGCTGTCAATAACTAACTTACTAATTAAGTCAGGTAGAGAACTAACTCTAATCCTAACTATCTTCACTTTAATGAGAGTGCAGTTGAATACTGCAGCTCTCTATACAATCCTCTAATAGTTAGTCTCTCAAAGAAGTTAGATTTGGGTAGCATAGAAAGTCTGAGTAAAAATAAAGTAGAAATAGAGAAATAGCAACAAAAGACCTATTCATCCCACTTGAGGTCCCTTGGACATTTTGTGTAAGACATTGAGAAGGGAGTAAAATGCTGCTCTACCTTATCTTATCTGGTTCTCAACTATTTAATGAATTCCTTTTCCTTGTAAGGTATATGTAAACATTTAAAATTTTATATTTTGTATGGTATAAAAGAATGCAAGTATAAAGCAAGAAAAAAATGGCTTATGATCATATAGAAATTGAATTAATAAATTTACTTTATCATTGATATGGTATGGACTTTCTGTGAGAATTTTTTATTTTAATAATCCAATGAAAGCATACACAGGCATGCATACATTCTACCTTCAGCATAAAAACATTAAAACTTTAAAATGCCTTCTGGGTTCAAATTTTAGAGATAATCCTGGTCACTTGGATATAAACTCTAATGAATGTGTGATGTATGATTCCTCCTGTGTCTTTTTTCTTTGTGTGTGTGTGGCTATAATGAAGTGCTTACAGGTTCTGCTTTAACTTACTGGTCAATTACTTGAAAATTCTTTGTATCTTTGCATGTTGGTTATGCTTGTGTGTTGGCAGAGAAATGTGTGTAATGCAATTACATTGATTTAGTTTTTTGCATGCTCAATTGGTTGTCCTTGTGTGATCCATGTTTGGGCTTTCAGCTAGTTTTTGGTTGGCTATTGAGGACCTAGCACAAGCTATGAGACCACAGGCGGAGTTAGAATTTTATTTTGAACCAAGTGTAATGACATTGTGTAATCCATGTAGCTGCCTTTCTAGTGGGATAAGGATATTGTTGTTGATCGGTTGTGCTTGTTTTCATAAGTATTTTTTGTTGTATTGTGAAAAATGCTGATATGAATTGAATAATGATTTCTTAATGGATCTTTAGATCTGTAAGCTAGTGTAGATTAGCTTTGGTTCTTTGCTTGATTATTGTCAGACAGGTGTCTTCCCCTTATACTCTGTTGGCATCTTATATTTTATTGATTCTGGATTTTTCAGCTGTTGCGGAAGTTGGAAGAAACAACCTTAAGACTTCAATTGAAAGTTCACAGGTAAAGATAATGTTGGGACACTTTTGAGAAAATTACTTCTAATCTCATACTTCTTGTCAAGGATCACCTTTGTCAAGAAAATTATGAATGGTTTTATTGTGCTCTTTGGGCTTGAAGTGTGCAGAATACATAGGTCTCTTATTCTTTGTGCTGAAATTACACTTTTATATTGTGAAGAATATAAGGTTGTGTTAATAATGTAAAGTTGATTTGGTCATTACTTGGATCTAAAATTATTGCCTAATCTTGTTGTACTGCTTGACATTAAATCGTGTTATACTGCTTGACATTATTGTATTGTAGCCCATTAATTTTCTTTCTGCTTTGACATCATGTAATGAACCAACTCTCCTATAAGCTTTAATTATTCGGTGAATTCTCATGAAAGGTTCTTTATCTAGCACTTATATTGTGTGTTGTTTTCATTATTATAGGAGGCTGCTAAGAAGTCCCTTGAAAAAGCTGCTGAGCGTGTGAGATGCCTTGAGGATGATTTAGCGAAGTCTAGGTAAAGGTTTCAAATTTGCTATATTTTCAGAAAAATATGACATAAATGTTCATAATTTTTTCTTAGAAACATGGTTGCTTTTAGTAAGTCTGGATTTCTTATAAATACTACCACTCTGCTTTTTTTTTTTTTTATCTGCTGTCATGTATTAATTTATTGTGTCTAATTGGCTGAAAAGAGAAGATTATAATAATTGACCTAATCATATGCTACTGAATTTAACTGTAAAAGGTACGTAGACTACTAAACTGCAGCATGGTTCTATAAAGTTCCTGCTGTGTACAGGGTCTAGGGAAGGGTCCATCCTAATGTGGGTGTATGACAGGGCTGCATTACCTGACATGATGACAACTCCAACCTTGCACCTTGGCTTCCCTTTTTGATTACTGGTTTTATAAAATAACATAAACTGCTTTTATAATTTTTAATCTGCTAACCATGGAGAAGTAATTTAAATTCAGTTATCGGAACTCTCAAAAAGTTGTTTGGTTTGAGTTGTAGTTGATGTAACAATGATTTTTATAATTTCAGGTTGTTTATTCTTAATCCCTTGTAACAATTAATGAAGTTTTTTCTTGTTCACAGAACTATATTCCCTTTTTTATTCTTTGATTCATATTATTTTCATTTTTTTAGAGCAATTATAACCAAGTAATCTTAATGCTCATTAGAGAAATAATATTTGGATTACTAAATTTTTGCATGATCCTTTTACAGATACCTACATGCTTTCTGTATAGCATGTAATGTATGGGTTCTAAATCTGAAATTTTGTGTCTTCAGGAGTGAGATTATTGTATTACGATCAGAACGTGACAAGAGTGCACTTGAAGCAAATTTTGCTAGAGAGAAACTTAATGACATTATGAAAGAATTTGAACATCAGGCAATTACTTGTCCATAATATTAAGTGCTTTGTCCTTGTATATCTGTGTTGTACTAATTTATGAATTTCTGATGACATTTTAGAAAACTGAAGCCAAAGGCATTTTAGAAAGAAATGTTGAGTTTTCTCAGCTGGTTGTTGACTACCAACGAAAATTGCGTGAAAGCTCTGAGTCATTGATTGCTGCTGAGGAGCTTTCGCGGAAACTTACTTTGGAGGTTAATACTTTATTCATTATAAATATCGGGCTATTTGAGATTTTATGAACTTTTGAGCCGACATGTACCTTTTTTTTATGGACCTGTACTATTATT
Source organism: Glycine soja (assembly GCF_004193775.1). Classification (NCBI taxonomy): domain Eukaryota; kingdom Viridiplantae; phylum Streptophyta; class Magnoliopsida; order Fabales; family Fabaceae; genus Glycine; species Glycine soja. The sequence goes on along the minus strand of NC_041009.1, from coordinate 12,758,742 downwards.
TCAGCTGTCAGTTTTAAAGCAAGAAAAGGAAGTCATATCAAATTCTGAAAAAAGAGCATCCAATGAAGTTCGCAGTTTGTCTGAAAGGGTGCAGCGTTTGCAGGTCAACATTGTTGTTATTTTTCAATTTTTTTAAATTTGCATATTCTTACACAGTTACACTTGCTATTGCAGGCTAGTTTGAGTACCATACAGAGTACTGAGGAAGTTCGAGGGGTAGGTTATTATCATCAGCTTGTGTTATTTTCATGTTTCTATAAAATTACTATCTATATGATTCCTTTTTATTTGAAAAATGTAGGAAGCAAGAGCTGCAGAGAGGGTTAAGCAAGAAGAATATATAAAGAAATTGGAGGTTTGTTCTATTGTTTCCTTATAAATACTTAATACTATTTGGTTAACCATAATTTTGTTTCCTTCACTAGTGCATATTTGGTGTTTTTTCATGGTTTTTTGTTATGCTTATCATAATTTCTCACTTTTCAGAGGGAATGGGCTGAGGCCAAGCAAGAGTTAAATGAAGAGCGGGAAAATGTGCGGAGATTCACATCAGATCGGGACCAGACCCTAAAAAATTCTCTGAGACAGGTTGAGGATATGAGCAAAGAGTTAGCTAATGCATTGCGTGCAGTTGCATCTGCTGAATCAAGGGCTGCTGTGGCTGAGGTATGTGTTTTTTTTTGCTCTCTTTTGTATACCTTATTCTTCTTAAAGTCTTCACAAATGGTAAATATTAACTTCAAGCTCTATACACAGGTAAAACTCTCTGGTCTTCAAAGAAAGATGGGTTCCACGGATGACAAGGTTTGCTTCTGGGATTGGTTTTGTTAATTTGTGAAGTGTGTTGCTGATAGTGGTTCTTTGAGAACTATTAGGGTTAACACTCTTTATGTTTTAGTTTGTAGAACTTTCCTTTGAATATCATTTCCAATTTCCAAGTAAAAATGTTTGTGGGCATTTTAAGGCTCCTATTTTTCATTGAAAGGAGAAATTTATTAGATGCGATAGAAATAAAGAGTGACCAAGAATCTGAGAGATGCAGGAGAAAGTTAATGAAAAGTTTACAATGTGATATATATTTTCTATTCTGTGTATCTGAATGAATTGACTGAACTTCTAACAGCTTCTTTAACATTCATTGTTGGAATCATTACTTGGATTCCTAACTGAAATCTAATGATTGAAACTGATTGCTTGCTAGGCTGACAGCTTGGCGAGCTACCCATAACAAGAAAAAGGGCAACCTAGTGCATGAGACTCTCCCCTGAGGTCTGGGGAGAGTAATGTATGCAGCCTTACCCATGCAAATGCAGAGGCTGTTTTTACCATTATTAAAACTCTAATCCATCTGCTTCTCTATGATGTACTAATAGTATCTAGATGCCACTCCTTATGGTCAAGTGTCTTGTAATAGATTCATTACGTGTTATATAACTGCTGGAAATTTAGAAGTGTTTTGCATCCATTATATGGAAGTCCAATTTTAGTAGTTTTGCTTCCATGCAATGATAATATTTATGCTCTTAATTCTAACGTACTGTATTATTGAATGTAGCTTGTCGAAATAGGTGGAGTGAGTGGACCTTCCACTTTATCAAGTGATGAGGTGGGCATACATTTTTATATATCAATTTCACTTTAGTCTTACACACTTTCTTATGCAATGTTATGAAAATATGAAATATACCAATCTGTTGAGATTATTGAAGTGTGCACAGTAGTCAGTTAAGTAAACAGTATGGGCAAATGACAAGACCTTGTGTGGGGACTCTTGTATTGCCCCCAGAAAAGATGTGTGTTTTTAGGGGTGTGTGCGCAAAATGGACTATTCAATGATCAGTTAGAATTGTTCCCTATGTCACTGTGCTCCTTTGATGCATTTGGTGTACTATATGATGGAGTAACTTTTCATTTCCAATAATTTGTGTATTATAAAAATAAAATTTGGTTTGTCACTTCACAATAAGATCCTGATTCCTGCTGGCTGGATTTGTCTATGATGGAAAAGAATTCCAGATTCAATGTCACAAATTGAATTAGGGTTCTCATGAGTCATTGTAAAACTATGGATGGTACCTTTGCAAGGTCTGGAATGGTTGTAATAGAGACTTGAAAGTGGGAATTGTACCTATTAGGATGGTATAATTGCACCTTGAATGATTTGGACACGTGAGACTTAGCAATATTGGTGTTAGAAGAGTTGCTAAGATGTAGTCCAATAAGTAGGAGTGGGCCACAGAAGACTTAAAGTGAACCCACTAAAAGGGTTCAGATCTAAATTCTTAAAATGTGGGTTTGGGCCTAACTTGACCCCAAAAGCTAGCTCTTGGGGTGAGGGTTGCACCTCACTTATATACTCTATCTTGGCCTTATCTCTAGTTAATGTGGGACATGAGTTTTTCCCAATATAAATGATCTCTTGAAAGATATGTTTTTTGACAAGAATGCAGTGGCATCACTTGATACATGTAGCCAATGCACAGTGTAGAAGGGAATGAGTTCTAAGCTAAAGGAAATAAATCAAATAAAAATGTACCACTGCTATGTGTTAAGAATTACTGCACTGTTTGGACAGTGAGAAACTGAGAGAAAGTAAGCCAGAGAGAGAGAGCAGTTTTTTTAAAAAGGATTTTCTTAGGGAGTTGTTGAAGACTCTACAGTGGTGATCAGTAATTATAAGAGAAGGAACCTAAACAATGTTATTAACTATAAGTAAATCAGCTACAATGGTAAGCTATCTCTAATAGCTCAAATGAGTTGTGCTAGAAAAGATTTGCAGGAGTGCCCCTTCTACTTTGTTTTCTGTTTAATTTGCTCTGCAAAAACTACACCTGTGATTGTGCTTGACATTTTCTCCCCCAACTTAATCTCTAGGTTGTTGCTGAATTGCAAAAGGCAAAGGACGAAATTGAAAAGTGGAAAGAGGAAGCTCATGCCAACAAAGCCCACATGCTGCAGGTTATTATTATTTTCAAACAAATTATATTTAATTTGTAATTAAACTAACTTCCTGTGTTTAAATTTTACAATGAAGTATAAGAGCATTGCTGAGGTGAATGAAGATGCACTGAAAGAGATAGAAAAGGCGCATGAGAAGTTTAAAATAGAGGTATTCTAGCATATTGAATCTTCAAATATGTTTTCCAGTCAATTTTTCTATTTTACATGTATTTTTTCTGTCTTGTTAACAAAATAGGCTGACAATGGAAAGAAAGATCTGGAATCTGAACTTAAGTCACTAAGAGACAAGATGTTAGAGCTTGAAAATAAATCTTCTTTGAAATATGAAGAAGTTGCTTCTGAAACTGTGGGAAAGGAAGAGGCTCTTACATCTGCTATGGCTGAAATCACAAATCTTAAAGAAGAAATTTTAACCAAATCGTAAGTTGTATCATGGTGCTGCACTGTTAAATTTACTGCTAGTTGGTTTCACATCTCTTACATTTTTTTTTGTGTGTGTAGTTCTCAAATTTCTGCAATGGAAATTCAGATCTCGGGTTTAAAAGAAAAACTGGACAGGGAACATCAGAAATGGCGGGCAGCTCAAACCAATTATGAAAGACAGGTACATGGACATGGTTCTTAAAATATGCTTATTTGATTAAACTGTTGCATGAATCTAGTTGCATGATGAGTTTGCTTGGCCGTCTGATTTTTGACCAATCTGATTTTACCATTTTCATTTGACTGATATTATAATATTTAGATTCAACTAGCTGTAAAATATTTAATTTGATGTTTTTTATTCATTGACTGTGTAAAGAAACCAGAGAAGAGAGAGAAAAGATGAATTCTATTTCAGTGTTGAATCTAATTCTTATTCAGAGAGAGCTTAGAACTCAGATATATATACAGAAGCTAGCTTCCACTAAAAGCCAAGCTCTAACTAACTAACTCCAGCTGTCACAACAGAAATGACAGCTGTTAGCTATTCTTACTGTAATGCTGAGTCAGAGAGCTGTCTCAGCTTTTACTCTATCACTGTATGAATTATCACTCGGTTTTTTAGGAGTTTCTTTTATTTGTCTTCTATTTTTTTTCCTTTTGTTTTGTCCATAGTAGTTAATAATGGCCGGAGTGGCCACGATGGCGGTGGAGCTGTGAAATGAAGGTGGTACATAATTATTTATTATATAACAGAAACATATATATATTTTTTGTGAAGATAACAGACAAATATATAAAATATAATAATATGCATAAACAAAAGATATTTAAATAAAAAATGTAATAATTTAATAAAATGAATACAATAATAAGAAATATAATATATATAATTAAAATAGCAGCCATCCCGCAATCCAATTTTTGGGACCGGCCACTTTGCGTCATGATCTGGAACAGACTACTTAATGTATTCCTATATCACTTTGTCCTTGTTGAGCATATATTTTACCGTGACCTTTTGTATTCCTATATCATGTTGTTTCTCAAATAAAATTTCTTATGTCAAATAAATTAATAGTTTGCCTGCTTAATGTGCTTATGAAAGTGTAATTCATGCTGAAATCCATTCATTGTTATCTGAATTATTAATCTTTGAGGATGTGAATATGTTTTTTCTAACCAATTTTGGAAGCTGTTGGATACAATATATTGCGTTATCTTTGCTTATTTCAATTTCTTTTCATTGTTTTTAATCTTAGATGTTTCTTGTTGTTCAGGTTGTTCTCCAGTCCGAAACTATTCAGGAGTTGACAAAAACATCTGAAGCACTAGCCTTGCTGCAGGAGGAGGCATCTGAGTTACGGAAACTAGCCAATACTCAGAAAATTGAAAATGTAAAAATTTTCCTATTCAATTCATAATTATAGATTTATTATCTGCTTCTTTTTCAATACTTCAGCACCAGTACATTTAATTTTTCTCTGTTTATATTTTTTTTAGTTTCTGAGGTGTTTGTTGTAGCCCTTATGGTACGTTTGTTGCTTTGATTTTTGCTGTTTTGGTTGATTATCATCAGATTAACATACAATTTCTTCTACTGCTTTACTTTTTGAGTGTCAAGTAGTTTTAAAAGGATTCAATAGCTTAAATCCTAGTGATTTTTTTCTTCCCATGAACTATTTATTAATTTTATTTGAAGTTAGACACACATGTACCTGAGAATAAAGGAGTAGTTGTTTGTTTTGTAAGTTATGAGTGGACATGTTCTAAAATGAAGCATTTGGTTTTAGTTATTGATGGAGAAAAAGAGATAAAAGATCATCAAAAGCTGAATTGATATTGACTGAGATGCATTATAATTTATTGTTTCATTTGTTATATGTATGTGTGTGTAATCCATTGTATTAATCCTTCTCTATGCTAATAATCTAGCTAATTAGTGAAACAAATCATGATGAGAGAAAGATGAAATAACATATGAATCCTAAAGGATTATCTAAGATATGATAACATATTTTCATATATTCTAGCACTCTCCCTCAAGTTAAAGCTTAATAAGCTTTAATCTTATTACAAATAATCTTTTTTCTTATATGGAAAACAAACAAGCCCAAAACCTAGAGGTTAGGGTTAGAGCAATCTTGAAATTGAGCACAACCACCAAGCAACTAGAGGGACACAACTAACCAACGTGGGTTGGGTATAGTGGAAGGGGCAAGTCCATCACACCGTGGCAAACCAAGGTTCAAATCCCTGTTGGGAGAGGTGTCTACATTTAGTGCGACTTTACCTTGTACAAGATAGACTCGAAGTAAGATACCTGTGAGAAACAAAAGCCAAAAAAGAGAAGGGGCTTAATAAACCAAATTCAGCCGCAACCAAGGACATAGGAAGCAATCCACAACTCCTAAGAAATCAAAACAAGAGGGACATAACAAACGAAAAATGAGGCAACAGCTGCCCCAAGTGGATTTTCCAAGAGAGATTCAAAGACCAAACTAGGTCAACAAAATCAGTGAGCGCTGAACAACAGTAAAGCAAAAACATCGGGGTGCATCCAAAAATCCATGTGAGGCAGTGGATGTGTAGTAAAACAAAAGGATGAAATTGCTGGAGGAGACTCCCAACAAAAGGTCTGAAATTGGGGATTTGAGCCCAAATCTGGACATAGAACAGGCAAGTGTGGCAAAGGGACGAAGTCCACAACAGAGCATCAACAGTGGTAGCAAAAAAAGGGAGATCTAAACTTGTTGGAATAAGGATACAACACAAACAAAAGAGGACTTGGAATTAAGGTGGAAGTTATTGATAACTGAACAATTTCATATTTTTAGAAACATGACAATGAAATTGTAAACCGTAGGTTGTGGAGGGATGATGGTATTGCTATGATACCATGTTGAAGTTACATAGTTTTAGATATTGAGGGAGAAAAAATGATGAAAATAAATAAACACCGAGTTGATATTGTTGGAAAGTCGCCTTAATAGCGGTCACCTCTAGCCCACCATAGCATCCTCTTTGGGGTCTTCCATAATTGCAGCCTTAAGAGTGGTGGTTCAGTCCCCCATCGACTAAAGATATGGATTAAATAGAGCTTCTAAAGCTCGATTAGTCCTCACCTTACAAGTTGGTTTTGTTGGATTGTATTAGAGCCTATCCTAGATCTATTGTTGGACCAATTGTATTTTCTATGATTCAGGCTGGTAGCCCAAGTGTGAAGGGGAGTGTTGGAAAGCCGTTTTTATTGCATTCACTCTTACCTCACTTTAGTTGTAGCCTCTTTGCTTTAATTTCAGCCTCAAGGGGGGTGCTTCAGTCTGACATCGCCTTAGAGTTTGTAAAACTTGGACAATCCTCTCCCTGCAAGCGGATTTTATGGGGTTGCATTATGCCCTAAGCCCGAATTCTTAGAGATATTAATTAACTCAATTATTAGCCAATTAGGAAAACAGGTCACGATAAGAGAGAGATATAAGCTTGTCGGAATAAGAATACAAAACAATAGATGACTTCTTGGAATTAAGGAAAAAGTTATAGAAAATAGAATAATTCCAAAATTTTAAGAAAATGACAATGAAATTGTAAACCATAGGTCATCGAGTATCATATTGCTAGGATACCATGTTGAAGTTATATATTATAGTTTTAGATATTGAGAGAGAAAATTTTGCTATGATACCATTGAGTATCGTACTGCATTAAGCCCTACGCATAAATGCTAAAAGATGCTAACTCATATTAGCCAATTAGAAAAACAGATAATGGAGAATTGGAGATACCTAAATTTGTTGGAATAAGAATACAACATGATAGAGGACTTCTTGGAATTAAGGGAAAGTTATTGAAAACAGAACAATTACATATTTTGATAAACATAGACAATGTTGTCGTAAACCAAAGGTCATGGAGGATGGTATTGCTATGATAGCATGTTGAGTTATATAGTTTTATGATGGATGATGCATTAATCCTAGCCTGGTCCTGGTTAAAATATGGAGAGAAAGGTTTCAATACAACATTTAACCATTGGTCTACCAATCTTATGATGGCCTTTGGTTAAATTTCTGTTTAGTTGTATTGGGGTCCTGTGATGGGTTTATTGTTGGGTTGTTTTTACTTTTTGGAAGGTCGCACTTTTGTGCCTTGTATCAGTCTTCAGTACCTCTGGTACTGTTCAGCTTATTATTAATATATATACTTTTGCCTTCCAAAAAAAAAAAATATTGTTGGGAAGCTGCCTTTAATTGCAGTCACCCCTAGCCTGCCTTATCAGTGGCCTCTTTGGACTGCATTAATTGCAACCTTTAGGTTGATGGTTTTGTCCCGCATTGACTAGAGATATGGCTTAAATAGAGCTTATAATGATTGGGCAGTCCTCACCTTGCAACCTGGTTTTGTGGGGTTGCATTAGGCCTAAGTTCAAATTTTAAGAGATATGAACTCAAATATTAGCCAATTAGGAAAACAAATCGTGATAGATGATATCTAAACTAGCCGGATTAAGAATACAGCACGATAAAGGACTTCTTGGAATTAAAGGGAAAGTTATTGAAAACAAAACAATTCCATATTTTTAGGATACAATGAAATTGTAAATCACAAGTCAGGGAAGATGGTATCGTTATGATACTATGAAGTTGTATAGTTTTAGATATCAAGGGAGGGATTCCATATTTTGAGGAAGAAAAAAGTGATAAAAGATATATAAATGCCGAATTGATATTAATTCAAATATTAGCTAATAAGGAAAACAATTCATGATAAGATAAAGAAAGATGGTGGCTAAAGGATATGATAAGATATTTTCATATATTCTAGTTAAGTACCATTAATCCTAGGAATTTTGCTGATAATGTACATACAACTATTAAAGTGTGATTGCAATGTAGTGGTCAATATATGTGATTCATTGAAAATCATTATATTCGATTTGTGCATCCAGAATGTATGATGGTAATTGATTATTATTTTTACTTTCTAGCTATATAGTATAGTTGCCTCAATCAGAGATCCCACATTGACTACTGGTATGACTAAAATAAAGTATTTATGTGGGGGCATCTCTCACCTCTTGATCTTTCTTTCGGGTTATTTTAGGTCTAAATCTAAATTCTAAGATAGTAGTATAGCCTATCCTAACTATTGTTTTTGAGCCTATTGGACCACCCATTATTGGATCACCTGTCGATGTCTAGTTCTGCAAACTTCACGGTCGAGATGTCCAGTACAAGACATGACAGAGGTGTGATGTTGATCCCACATTGATATTAAATAATGTAGTACAAACAGAACAATATAAGGTACAAAGAAGAATGAAGGTTGAGTCTTTTGAGAGTAATAAGAAGCAACCTGGCCCCAACATGTTTACTCTGTCCCATTGGGCCAAGCTCTTTCTGTTATTGCTAATTCCTCTAGATATATAATTTATTATTGCCTGAGGATATGCCGATGTGAGCTATGGAAAATAAGTATGAAAGAAATGTTTATTGATATACTGGTTTGCTTTCGCACTTGTCATTTTCCCCTTCAACCTTGAATACATGCTACTTTACCTGTTTTCCCTTGTTCTTCATGTCATTTTTGGATTTGTACCAATTGTTTTGTCTCTGCCTATTTTTTTTATGGGTTGCTTTTCATATCATGAATATAAATCTGACAAGTTTTAAATTATGATTCATGTGTTTGACAGAATGAACTAAAGGCTAAGTGGGAAGATGAGAAGGTACAACTAGAGAAGTCTAGGAATGATGCTGAGAAGAAATACAATGAAATCAATGAACAGGTGATTGAGAATATCTTTCTTGACTATTTTTTATGTGCTTCAGTACAAAAGGAAATCTTTTGCAGTTAACTGTTGATTATGTATTAGTGATGCTTACATATCAGGTTTATTATGTTAATATAATATTGAATGAATGCTACATGATTGTTTCCTTACTGTCAAAATTTTTTGGTCTCTAATTTGATTCATCTGGGAAATGAGTTATTAATATTGTTAATGTTATTATTAATGTACAACTGGTATAGGTATTGTTTGAGTTTGTCTGGGATTGGACAATGTTGCTCCCTTTATGTCTTTTCATTTTCATTTTCATTTTCTTATGTTAATTTCCTCTTCTCTTTTTGGAGGATTCCTATTCCATATGTTGATTTCCTGTCTGTTCAATTGCATTTGTTTTGGTGAGTTATGTGTATAGTTTTGGAAATTTTGCCATGGTGGGAGATGCATTGATGATTTGTATGCTGAGGGTTTTTATTGCATAGAAGTCAGAACTGCTTATGACATCATGTTTGCTTGCAGTGATTTCCTACACCTATTATTGTACCGTACTAGTTGCTATCATTCTATTTCATAATTTTTGTTTACATTTTTCAGAATAAAATACTACATAGTCAACTTGAGGCTTTTCATATTCAATGGGCCGAGAAGGAGCGTAACGCTGCTGGTATTTCATCTGGAAGTAGTAGTGCAGATGCCTTTGGTGATGCTGGTCTTCAAAACGTGATTAATTATCTCAGACGTTCCAAAGAAATTGTACATATCTGTGTCTTATTGAATTCCCTTCTATTTGTATGTTTATCTCATGGTTATCTAATAATGTTTCTGTACTTCTACAGGCAGAAACAGAAGTTTCATTGTTAAAACAAGAGAAGCTGCGACTACAGTCACAGGTAAAATTTTGTACTTCTTTCTTATGTTTCTTCCAAGATAAAGAATAAATTATTTATCAAGTATTCATAATTAATATTTATATAAAATTCTTCTTATATTTATATTACTGTTTATTACCTAATATATTATTCCAAATTGCACCAGTTGGCTGACACAAGTAATACCTTCTCTTTCAATCTTCACGGATAGATTTATCTGTAACTCAACCCAATCTCTTTTCCAGTCGCTATTTCTCTGCAAATTTGAAGTGGTGATAATTGTATTTGGATTTTTAAGGATTTGCGGATGGGGTTGGGGATTTTGTTATTGTATTTTCTTGCCTTTTCTGTATAACTTATCCCATGAAAAAATTCCCAACTCTTGTTTCAAAGAGATTCATCATCTCTAGTGTTACTGGTGCCTGAGGCCCTGGATGTGGATGTTGCTGTATATTTTGGTTTCTGACGCTATTTTAACAGCTGCCTCTCCCCTTCTGATGTTCACCGCCAAAAAGAGCTAATATACTGTTTAGTTATACAAAATCAGTTGTAACAATAGTCTTTTGCTTTTTCGCGTTTATGCTGGCATTTGAAACTCATATGGATATAAAAGACTTCATTTTATTATTTATATTTTGGAAAGATCCTGTTCATGTGAAGGGTCCGTATTTCTTTTTGGTGAAGGGTCCGTATTTCTTTTTGGTGAAGGCTCCTTATAATAAACTTGACTTTTTGAATTCAGTTTCTTGTCACCATGTATGAATTTATTCTGTGTATTTAATGGTATAATCTTATCGTATCCCTTGGTTTTCTGTAGCATGAGAGTGCTTTGAAGGCAGCAGAGTCTGCACATGCATCACTAGAAACTGAGCGTGCAAAATCAAGATCATTTTTGTTTACCGAAGAGGAGTTCAAAGCATTGCAGCTTCAGGTGGAGAATCCTATCATCACAACCCACTTTTCTTCATTATCTATGGCTTGTTTCTTGATGACATAATAAGTTGATATTTTTCACTGAAGTGTTTCCTAATGATGTTATGTTGAATCCAATGATGAGCTGATTTTTTAAAATCATTTGCAGGTCAGAGAATTGAACTTACTTCGTGAGAGTAACATGCAGCTCAGGGAAGAAAATAAACACAATTTTGAGGAATGTCAGGTATATGGCTTTGCCGATTACCTATTCCCATTTTGTTGTTATTTCAACGCATAGAGTTCAATAAAACGTTGCGTACTAATAGGCTAGGAAAAAAGTTTTTTGTATTCCCCCCATCTATCCTCTTGCTTCATAAACTTATCTGTATTGACTTGTCATACTAGCATGATGTAGTTTATGTTAAAATATATTTTGATAAAATCTGTTGCATTGTTTAGTATTTTTCTGTTACTGATACACAACTTTCTTGGCTTAGAAATTGCGTGAACTAGCACAAAAGGTTAGAGCTGAGACAGAGAACCTAGAGAATCTCCTGAGGGAAAGAGAAATTGAGCTTCAGCGCCATAAGAAAGAAATTGGAACATTAAAAATGGAAAAAGATAATCTCAATAAGAAGGTTTCTGAGGTATTTTCTTTTCAAACCTTGACAAAAAAAATATTATAATGTATTACTGTGTCTTTGATCTACATTATTTTTCTTTTTTTTTTTTTCAGTTGCTTGAAAGGAGTAAAAATGTTGATGTTGAGGATTATGATCGAGTGAAGAAACTTGCTAGAGAAATCCAGGTTGTTCATTTTAATGAATATTCTGGCATCTCTCAACCTTGAAGTTGTCTAGCACAGTTTATCATTTAATACATGTTTGGTGTTCCTTTTCGCATACATAAAATCTGTTATCTAAAGTTGGCTTGTTCAGTAATTTAAGATTACTTGGTTATCAAACTTGGTCGGCCTATATCAAAACTACCATGGACTCCATCCTAAATAAAATCATGCTATTCATTTTGAAGATCTATGGTAGAATTGAGATTCAAATTGTTCTTTCTGGACTTTCGTTTCTCCTTCCATTGTCTACTTTTTGTCACTCGATTAAGCTTAAAGCGGGAGATCGAATCAAGCAATCTTTGTTTTGCCGATCCTCTTCTCCTTTTCTAATTATAGTTTTGTGATGCTATTTTCTTTGAAATTTGCAATCTTCCATTGCTGAACAGCACATATAGGGGAACATATAATTCCATTGCTGAACAGCACACATAGGAGAACATATAATTCCATTCCCAAAAATTATAACTATATTTGGAATACCAATAGAGCTAAAAATCAGATCGAGCAGTTTTGAAATTTGCAAGAAACTTCAAGTTTTCTTAGATAGATAGATAGATACACACTCACAGAAAGAAATAACATTGTTAGATTTCTATTTATTGTACTCAATTTGAAGTGAGTTGTCAGTATCTTTTCTAGAATTTATTATATTTATACTTTATCTCATTAGGATAAACTAAGAGAGAGAGATGCTCGGATTGAGGAACTTGGTAAAAGTCTATCAGAAAAGCAGGATTCTGTTTCATGCCTAGAGAAAGATCTTTCAAACTGCCGATTGGAGCTAGCAGAGAGAGAGAAGAGAATTAATGACATTCTGCATAATGAGGTCTCTGAGATACTCTCTCTACCTTTGATGTTTGAAGAAATATTTTGTTTATTAACATTTTGTTGTGCTGTGATTAAAACAGGCTAACCTAAAACTTGATTCGGAGAAGCATAGGAAACTGCTGGCTCAGTTTAAGGTGCATGGAAATTCTTATCTTGGAAAATGGATAGAGTTCTTTGGATGGTTGTATATTTCTTTATATATATATATATATATATTCACATTGCTTTTTTTTTCCTACCATCCTTTTCTAGAAGAGGATTGATGTTTTGTCAAGGGAAAAGGAAGACCTAGGGAAAGAGAACCAACAACTTTCTAGGCAATTAGATGAAATTAAACAAGGTAATATTTTTTTTCCTAATCTCTCCCTTGCTGTCTGTTTATATTTTTTTCTAATCTGCTATTGTGGCTGGAATTTATTGTTAAATTTTAATGGTATATATCAGGGAAAAGGTCAACATGTGATACAACAGGTGAACAAGCGATGAAGGAGGAAAAGGACACAAGAATACAGGTTCATTTGGAACAGAGGTTTTGATTTTTCTCCCTTTCCTTTTGCGGCAACCCTTTTTGTCTTAATTTTGCTTGTCATTTTCTGTTTCCTAGATTCTGGAGAAACATCTGGAGAGACAGAGAGATGAATTAAAGAAGGAGAAGGAAGAGAGTCGTTTAGAGAGAAGTAGACGACTGAAGACTGAAAAGGCCATAAAGGACTCTTACAACAATGTTGAACAGGTTCCGCCTTTACCCACCCCCGCTTGCTTTTTTTGTCTTGTACCTTTTAGCAACTTATTTGTTTTAAATTTCTTGTACGGTTTGTACCTGTTACCATATTTGCTCAACAAAACGAAAATTTTACTCCCTGGCTTTACTGACTTGCATATGCTAAAGGGTATTCAATGATTATGGTATACTCCCTCTAGTCTTAAATATAAGAAAAAAACCTTTTTCTTCGTCTCAAATATAAGAAAATTTCAACTAACTTTACGTTATTTAATGCTACTATCTCTAAAATACCCTTCATTTAATTGAGGTGCTAGTTTCAATGTCTCTTTCTTATTCTTGATACCAAGTTCCAATGAAGGGTAAGTTAGGGTAAAAATTATTTTTTAATTGAAATTGATGCAATTAAATGTGATTAACTAACTTTCTAGTTATTGTGACATTTTTCTTTCTTATATTTGAGACCAGAGGGAGTAATAGTTGAAATACCTTCTCATAATGGAATTATTTAAATTTTGGTTTTAATAGAACCTATTATTTTTTGGACCCTTGTAGCTGCCCCTACCCCTTTGTGGGATATGATTGGTGGTGACTAAGTTATTAGGAAAAAGGTGGGTAAAAATATTTTGTGTGGAGAATAAATCCATTTCTTGCCCCCACAATCAATTGTTGAACTTCTGCTTTTAAACCAAAATCTAGCTAGGTTCAATGTTGTCTTAGCTCTTAAGTCTTGAAATTTCCTCTACTTCAATGCAGAAAGGATAATGTTTAGTGAGATTGCTCATGTGCATATAATTTTCAGAATGTTTTTCATGAAAATTTGACTCAATTGAGTGCTCATGTTTGTTTGTTTTTTTTTTTTGTAAGTTTTTTTGCCTTTATTACTTGTATAAACTGTGATTCATGTCCAAGTACCTTCTGTGTTACTTCTGGTCTCAATTGCTTACATACAGTGATGCAAATGTAATTGTTCTTTATAGTAGTATCGGAAGAATGCAGTTTTCGTTTCTTTGCTTGTTACAATGATTTATGAGGATTATATTTTAGAGGTGAAATGTTTCAAGTTCAGAGTGAAAGAATTAGGCCATCGAATTCGCCTAAGCTATCTGTATTTGCAGTACTCGTATGTGCGTGTGTGTGTGCCTTTAGAAGTTATTAAGCTTATCCTTCAACTTTTGAGATGCAAATACATATTGCTTGTCCAGTTCTTCGACCATAAGATATATTATGTATTTTCTTCACTCCTTTTATTGATTTATTTACTTTCAGGAGAAAATAAAATTGATTATTGAAATTGAGAGGTATAAGGAGTCTCTGAAAAGGTTATCTGATGAAGTTGAAAAGCTTAAGATTGTTATTGGCAATCTTCCTGAGGTAATGATTCAAAATTGGTTTATTTTGCAATCAAACTAATGTTGAACAGATAGACATGGTTTAGCCCGCAGGGGTTATTTTTTATGATTATGTTCTGAGGCCTCATCACTTGCTTATATGTTTTAGTCAATTATTTTAGAGCGGCACTCTTTATCCTCCTTTTGTTTTTGTATGATTTTTCTAGGGTTCAAATGTGGTTCAACTTCTTTCTGGATCCAATGTCGATGACTTTGCTGCTCCTTACATATCTGCTGTGGAAAGTTTTGAAAAGGAAGCTCAGTCAGTATTTCGGGAGCTTGGAGGTCGCGGTAATCTTGGAGATGCAGCAACAATTACGGATGGTTCAGCCGCTGCTACAGGTTATTTCATTTATAATGTTGTGCAGATCAAGTTTGTTGAATAAGTGCTATTAAAGAAAAGTAGAATAATGATCTTAGACAGAGAATGCAGTTTTCAAGAATTACTAGTAGTGGTTCTCTACATAATCTAACCTTGTACCTCTGGCTATATTAATGGATTGACTACAACATGACAGGTTCTCTTGTACATCCTCAATCCCAAGGCATTGCATCTTTAGCGGCCCCTGGAGTTAGCGGTTTACCACCTAAAGCCACTGGAGAAAGTGAGAAAAGACTTGCATTACCCAAAGCTAGTGTTGAAACTCGTCGAACAGGTAGGAGATTGGTCAGGCCTAAACTACTAGAGAAAAGTGAGAAAAGACCTGAGGAGCTTCAAGGTGGTGACACAGAAATGTCTGATGCTGAAGGACCTGGGGGCAAGCCTGGGCAGTCTAGTGACACAGATACTAGTAATGTTGTTCAATCATCTCAACAATTGGCTCGTAAGCGTGTTGCTCCTACCTCCACTTCTGAATTACGTGAAGAATCAGTTGCACCTGGTGAGAAGAGCTCTGATGTCTTGAAGAAGTCAAAAGGATCTGAGTCCCTAGAAGAGAATACAGAAGAACAACCTGCTGCAATTCTAGAATTTACTGGCAGCCACCCTGTCACTGAAGAATTATTTGATAGCAGTGACATGCCCCAATGCCAAAATGAGGAGGTTGGTGAAGCTCAAAATGAAGATGGTGAAATTGCTGTCGGGAATGATGAGGAATCCAAAGATCCACGGCACTTGGATGGTACTGGTCAAGAGGAATTACAAGCTGACAAAACTGGAACTTTAGAAGAGAATCAAGATCAATCTGCTGAAACAAAAGTGCTGTCTGATGAGATGCAGAGGAATCAGACAGACCCAGACAATCAGCAGTCAACATTGGCGCCCAGTGGTGAGAGAGAAGAGGGAGAATTGATGCCAGATACTGGAGATCTAGAGGGTGCTAGTGATTTGTCTAACATTGCGGAAAACCAAGAATCTCGGGAAGGTCAATCTGAGTCTGCTGCAACTCCTGAACGTTCCCCAGCTAGGGTTGATGATGATGCTCTAGAGGCTGGTGAGATTAATTCT
The DNA here is from genome assembly GCF_004193775.1 of Glycine soja. Classification (NCBI taxonomy): domain Eukaryota; kingdom Viridiplantae; phylum Streptophyta; class Magnoliopsida; order Fabales; family Fabaceae; genus Glycine; species Glycine soja. The sequence goes on along the minus strand of NC_041009.1, from coordinate 12,742,552 downwards.
CCTGAGCTTTCAAGTGATGATAAGAATGATGAGGGTGACTTGGTAGAGGAGGCTGCTGATGGTTCTGACAAGTTGATTGATGTCAACGAACCAATATCAGCTGAGAGCGATCAAGTGGCTGAGCCTGTTGCGAGTGAGACTGCTACTTCGACAAGCACTGTTGCAGAGAGTAGCTCCTCTAAAGTGAACTTACCTGTTCCAAGGCAAGGGACCCCTAGTGCCCCCGCTGAAACAGAAGAGACAAAGCAGGCATCACCTGTTGGTAGTACTTCAACAACCATAAATTTATCAGAGCGAGCACGGGAAAGGGCTCAAATGAGACAGGCTGGGTTGGTTTCTTCTACCCTTAGAGGTCGTGGAAGAGGCGGTGCTCCCCGTGGTCGAGTTGGTCGAGGTAGGGGAGTAGTACGCCGACCACCTCCACCACCTGGCAGTGATCAATGAACAACAAATTCACCGTCTGTGATTTGACTTAGGGTTGTAAACTTCTCCCTTAGTCTGACGAAGACAGTATAGACCAGTTAGGTGCAAATTGGTTATCAGTTTTCGTCATGTAAATACAATTTTGCTTTTCACTCATTTCTCCCCTTACCTATTTAATTTTGCCTCAATTTACTTGGTAGGACTTACATCATGTTAGATATGCGGGAATTGTGGTTTTATTTAGCTTTCATTTCCCGAGGGGGTGTTTATGTTGGGAAAAATTTGAATACCAACGTTGTTTTTCACTCATTTCATTTCATAGAATCATGAATGGGCATGGAATCTATTCTTTGGAAGGTGATACATGAATTCGTTCCATGGTATTAGATATAAAAGAATTCACATTTTTTATTTAATTATGTCCCGTTATTATCTAGACACAATAGAAGGTCTACACGTTTACGTTATGATTTTTCGAGTTTTGAACCAATTAAAAATTGCTTTACAGATGCTTTAGAAAATTGGCTAGTGTGTATGATCAATCAAGTATAAGAATAAGTATACAAAACATTGCAAGTTAAATTTTGTATGTATATCTTTTTTGGTATATCATTTCGTTATCATCACTAAGTGAAAACCAAATGGCATTAAAAAATTATACCAATTTTGTGATTCAATATTGAGAATTCTATTTTCTGCATATTTGGTTTGATTGTAAAATCACTTTTTGTGATTAGGGTTTTCAAGAGTTTGTTTTGATAATGTTTGAGGTTAGTGCAGTTAAGTTGTGTGGGTCGTTGAGTTTGATGGGTTTTTTGTACATATATCAATAATACGATAATGTGTGGTATTAATGTTATATAATGGATTATTGGGGGAATAATGCAAGCTAAGATTTAGGAAATTATGAATAATGTTGATGATGTGTGATACTGTTGGTGACCATCAATAATGTTCTACTTTCTGAAAAGCATATGCATAATGTTTCGATAATATTGACTTCGATGCATTTAGTATAAGATAGATGTTCATTGTTTTCCTTTTGTTGATAATGCATCGAAGATATGTTAAGGGCAAATTAATCACTCTTAAGAAATGTGTTATGGATTTTGGCTTAGAGATATAATGCTTGCTACATACAAAGCTATGATCACGCAAAATGGGAAAAGATGGTAGAGTTGAAGCAAGTTTCCGTAGAGGCTTATGATTGGTTAATAAGACATTCTCCTTCAGTGTGGGCAAGCTCAACATTTGAATCTCTTGGACACAAACCATTTTTTCATTCATTAACCATTTGATATTTTCAACATACACCATAACCATCAAAGTAGTCTTCAGAACTTCTATTCCCTCTAAACCCCCTTATTACACAATTCAAGAATGTTAAAATATTAGTCCCTACACATTATGGTTGGTATTAGTCCTTATAATTTTTTTTTTTGTGTTTTGGCTTTGCTCCTCGTTTGTCAAAGTTAGAACATATCTCTTCCTCTAAACAATGCAAAATATTAGCAACAATGTAAGATTAGGATAGCCCAGAAACTTGTGATAGTTTTAGAGCCTTAATTAGTTCTTCATATTTTCAATTATTCTCCATTGACTAAGACTTTCACCTGTAGAGACACATGTCAACAAATGTGGAACGAAGACTGAACCATAAGCAACAGGTGTGTAATTTGTCATAATTAAAACATAAGGGATTTCGACTTAATAACTCCAGCCTTTTGCTTAAATGTTTAACACCCGTATTAGGCAAATTACACAAGCAGAAGCCAACAAAGGGATTTGTGAACAACACCCAGAGGGAAAAAGCTTTATTAGAAAAGAAAAGATCACAAGAACTAATATATTTGGTCGACTATGAAGTGCGATATAATAAAGTATGCAAAGCATTGTGACAAATCTCAATGACAAGCTTGCTTACATATTATACCATTCACCAAACTTCACTCATTAATATTCCTATGGCCCAGAACAATAAATACCTCGTAGTGACAATTGATTATTTGACCAAATGGGTAAAGGCAAAGTAATAAGAAAGAATTTAGTCAAGTTCCTAAATTGACACATCATATCTCCTTTCAAAATTCCCAAGATCACAGTCTCTAACATGTCACACAGTTCATAGACCAATATATTTTTAGGGACACCGGAAGATATGGGCATTAAATAACAGTTTACCTGTCAATTAACCTTAAACTAATGGCCAATCAAAGGTTACTAATAATGTAATATTGTAAGGACTATAGAGAAATTGCACATTAATTTTTATATTGATTTACTCTTCACCACTAAGAGCTACATCTGAACTCCAATCATAAATTGGGATTTTCCACTAAAATCAACTTTAATACAACAGAGATACCTCACACTTTGATGAAATTTAGGATCCTTCACCCAAGAACCAAACCCTCAAAAGGATTCTTTGTCTCGTTACTTGTTAGCTTGAGATTCCTAACTCAAGTCACAAAAAACCAAAAAAGACAGTCACAAACGTATACATACTCTTCTTGGTGTCTTTCTTTCAATGAGAACTTAAAGAATTATTCAAAAATCAATGAAAGTTTTAAGTGGAATTTTTAGCAGAGTAAAAATAATATAGCCAATAAAAAAATCATATGTAAAAGTATGCAAAAGTACCTTTTAGTAGAAAATGAAATGGCCTTTGAAAATGTAGAGGCCCATAGAATAATCAATTATTTTTTGTTGGTAAGCCTTATATAATTATTTACTCTTGTCAACTAATCCATTTTTTAAAAAGATTTATCCCTAATAATTTTTCATTGGTCACAATTAGTTTCGGGTAACCTGATATGATCCTAATTGAATTCCTATTGTTTTTATGAATCATCCTTGAGTTGATTATCTTGTTTAAAGAAATAAAGATAAAATGAAAAGAATATAAAATAACATAAGATTATAAACTTGTAGCAATGGTGCAAAACATGAAAAAAAAAAAGTAAGTAACAAAAAGAAAAGATGAAAAATGGTGGAAGACACCACACTCTATGGATGGTAAGTCCAATGAGTATTCATCACAAAGGCATGAAAACCTTTGATAAGAATGAAAATGTTTGATCTAAGAACTCACAAGAGACACAACCCTTAAAACTCACAAAGAGTAAAAATATAATCTTATTCAAGCATGCCAAATGCAAAATTGTAAAAGGCTATTAAAGTGAATCAATTGGTCACTAGAAGGGGGGTTGAATAGTGACACAAAAATTGATTAGGCTATTTTTTTCACATAAACACACTTTACTTCTGGTTTTTCTTTTCAAACTTATTACTTGGAAATCAAAAGACTTACAGAAGTAATACATTTCTTTCACAAGTACTTGGATAAAAGAATATATCAAGATAAAATATTTCAAGTAAACTTATCTCTCACTGCTTTAGAACCTACTCTTAAAATATCATATTATGTTAAATTATAGATTCTGGTTTTGACTTTTATTACATAGAGTATGTGGTGTTGCTTTTGAATGATAAAATTATTTTCTAAAAAACTTTTGATTAAAACATTAAAAGTCAAAGTTATACTTTTCAAAAACAAACTTTAAGCATATAACAACTAAGATAAACAAGGCACAATAAAGAGGAAAATCAACACACCAAAGAATTATACTAGTTCATCCTAACATGGGCTATGTCATACCTTAATTTTGTCTGGAGACTATTATTCGTTGATCTTTTGATCCTTGTTAGTCGACTTACGGTGTTGAACACCAATTATCGCACAAGACGAAAGATGTTCGATATTTTTGGTCAAGGATGCAAAAGATACCGAAATGGAGAGGCAAAAGGGTCATTTTAGGGGGTTTTCTGAACCCTGGCTTGCCCTGGTTAGCCTCTGGCTTGCCTGGGCCCCCAAATTGCTTAGGGCTGAAGGAACCAACTCGCCTGGGTGAGCCAGTTAATTCAGGATGAAGTAGCTCGCCTGGGCGAGCTGCCATGGTTCTAAGGGTCATTTTTTGCTATAAATAGGCATGAGGGAGGCTGAGTAAAGGGTTCCAGCATGCAGTAGTGAAGGAAATTGAGAGAATTAGGAGAGAAGAAGAAGAAAGAAGAAGAAACGAAGTCGAGGCGCTACTGAATCGAGATTGTGATCAACCTCTACATCATTTCTCGTTCGGTGTTCTTCGTGCTATTGTTGATTAGTTTTGTTTTTGAGGATTGAATATGATCTATGTACCCTTAGGGGTCCCCCTTGTTGTTTTGTGCACATTCATCTTCTCCATCTATCATCGTCTATCTCTTTTTCTTTACAAATTTCAATCTTAACCGATCACTAAGTGTTGTAAAGTTATCTTTAAAAAAGATTGAAGCTTAATAAACAAAACCAAGATAAAACCAACTCATAACTAATTTCTTTTTATCAAATATCACTTGAGATCATTTCAAGGTCCAACGCTTTAACGACTCTCTCATCTTTTCAAAAATCAAAAGATCGTTTGAAAGTCCAACGCCTTAACAACTCTCCGCTTTTCAAAGTTTAAAACATTGTCTCAAGGTCCAACACCTTAAACGACTTTTGTTCGTAATTAAAATCAATCTTTTAAAAAAACATAAAATCAATTTAACACACAAACTTTCAGACTTAAAGAACTGCGTAGGTCTGAATTCCTCATTGCACATGAGGATACGTAGGAGCAAGGGCAACACCCTTTTCAACCCCAAAAAAATAAAAGAATATGAAAAGGGAAAATTAATAATATTGAAGTCATGTTTTTGCACACTCAATTAAAGGCTGTCGGCCCTTGTGACGGGCGCGTGAGGTGCTAATACCTTCCCTATGCGTAAACAACTCTTGAACCCTTCTTTTCAATATTCGTAGACCTTTTTTTTTATTTTTCTAGCGTTTTCCTCAAATAAACGTTGGTGGCGAACTGGCGACTCCCACGCGTTTTCCTTTTTGGAAGACGCTCATTTGGCTTTTTGCTCGCACTCCTCTCATAAGGTAGGTTGTGACTGGCTACATCCAATACCTGCATTTGTCGTAATATTCTCTCTTTCCTGAAGCCTCCAAAGACTCCTTACAACTAGTATTATCAAAGCCTTTGCAGGCTGCAACCAAGTATTACTTTTGAAAAGCCTTTTTGCACTTCACCTTAATATTCTCCAAGACTTTCTAGGCTTTACCCAAGTATTCTTTCAAAAAGTCTTTAGGCTTCAAATCCTCAATAGTAATTGCTACTAGACTCACACATCATCTATTGTGTTAACATTAAACTTTAGAAGCAACAATCCCCTGACTACTCTTCTGAATTCCATCGCTTTAATCTTAAGGGATGGACACTACACCTTATGAGATGCCTTTTATTGAGGCTTCATTTATGAATGTGTTTACCCTCTTACGAACTTGGCACTACTAGCTTCACCTAGAGTGTATGGCTAAGGAAGCTCCTGGGTGGTTTGTCAACCTGGTCTTTACCCTCTTTCGGAAACACTTCCTTGCCAGTTGCTCCACTGAATTTACTCAATTTATAGAGTTGTCTTGGAGTTAGCCGTTGTTGTGGATGTTAGAGATTGAATTCAACTTTCAAATGTTGCATGGGTTGTCCAAGTTCCTATAACTGGCCGTTTGAAATATCTTCAACCTTTGTCATACAACTTATTCAAGTTGTCTTCTTCATCTTTGCTCTTGCTCCACTATCATCTAACTTAAACTCTTGAAAATATCCATTGAAGGATTCGTTGAGATAGATTCGTTGGGTGCTAGTTGTTGCTTAGTGGATTCCTCTTAATTTTGAATTTTGAATCATGAGAAGTTTTATGGATATTGTATTTGCAACATATCTTCTTGAGATGCATTGTTATTGCAATGCAATGTGCTTCAATCTCTTTTATAATTGCTTGTTGGTTCTCTGACTAGGACAATTGTCTTCCTATAACTTAGACAATATCAAGAATCACAAGGAACTTATAGCTTCAAAATCAATGGTGTCCAAGCACTGATGCATGTCTTGATTGATGTGTGCTTTTGTATTAGTGAGACACGTTTGTCATCACGAACCTCCTGACAATGAAACTTCAAATGATCTTTAAGTCATGTGTAGCTTCTGATATTCACCCTTGACTTAAGTTATCCCCAGCATCATGCTTCTGATCACACATAAATTTTAATATCTGCACTTTGACCCAGAAAATATGACTGCCTTTTCAACTTCTAAATAGCTTTCCTTTTAGTAGTCTTGCTTCTTATAGCAAAATCTATGTCATGGAAAGCTTCCAATGTGGCCCTATGTTTCACACTTGTATTATGCTTCTAAATATGTCATGTCTTAATAAAGAACACTCAAGGCAACCATTCATGGCTAAACTCAATCACTAGTCATTTTACTTCATAGTGGTTTGTTGATAACTGCAAAATTTGAGTTTAATTGATAGTCAATTTTGACTAAGAATAATTAGAATTTCTTCACTTTACTGTTATTTTTAATGAAATAATGAGGAATTCAACATCATTGTAATTTTTTACCAACAGGATTCAAAAGAAGAAAATTTCAAGTGATTTAAAGAAAAATTGATGGAAAAACATGAAGAAAAAGCCTTGGAGAAAAGTTGGAGATTGAGACAACTCGTTTAGCGCACAAAACAAGCCCAATGTGTTTCCTCTCTTAGCAGTCAGCTCGCTTAGCGCGAAAAAGACCCACGAAGAAGCCCAAAGGCACGCTTAGCGTGAATTCCGTGCTAAGCGCGTGATCACCGCCATACTCGCTAAGCCCAAAAGCCCCTCGTTTAGCATGATATCGCGTGAATTTTAAGCTAACTTAGGCCTATAAAAGGAGTAGGAAGCAAAGAAGAAACACACACCAAGACTTAGAGCTCTTTGAGCATCTCTAATAGGGGAAATCCTCTCTCTTTAACCATTCCCCCCTTCTCATTCTTTATCCATCCTTTTTTTCTATCCACATCAACCCCTAAAGTGTAAAGTCTCTCATTATAATGAGAGGCTAAAACCCCATTGTTGGGAGTCTAGCAGCCAAATTTTCTTGTAATGTAATATTTTCTTACTATCTATTTAATGCAATGTCAATTTTTATTGTTTCTTTCCTGTGCTTTATTCTTATTGTATGGCTTGATCATCCATGCATCTGTTTAAGAATTAGACATTGAGAAGTATTTAATTTCTAAAAAACTGGGAAAGAGCATTTAAACAACTCATTGCTGGGGAGAGTGATCTTGTTTTGCGTATGCATACATCTCAAAACTTCATGCAATTTACCTTTTTATCTCTGCAAAGGAATTTGGGAAAGAGAATAGATAAATTAGACTCTTTATCGTGAGGGATCAGGGTTGAGTATCTTAGTACATGTGGGTGGAAATTGGAATAACATTAAATAAAGAAGCACCTTAACATTGCATCAAGGATAGTTAAACATGCTACGCACCAACATATTTTAAATTCTGAATTTATCTTTAAGCATTCAAATGCATTATCATCATCTTTTACTTTAAATCTTTATCTTATCTTCTATCTCTCTTTATCTTCTATTTTAAATTCCTTATCTCTTGCTTGCAAATTGAGTTTGCATCAATCTAAGTACAAACAAAGTTCTTGTGGATTAGACACTCGAACTTTCGAGTACTTTACTACTTGAGACGAATTGGAGCACTTGTCAATGAGTTAACATTTGTCATCATTAAAACCTTAGCTTTTGAAGGGACTTTGTCTCAACACCTATTTATAGACAACAACTAGTGCCTCCCTCTTAATCTAGCTATCAGCTAAACCTAAGTTTAAAGAAACAATAGCAAAGGATCAAGCAAGCTTAAGGACAAGTTACATCTTAAACTAAATTTTAAAAAAACTAATTTAACTATCAAAATTAGGATTTTAATTAGTATCAAAACAATCCATTTATTACAACTAAAATAGATCCAATACACTTAAAAAAGTAAAAAAAAACTAGGTTGCAAGCCCATAGTTGACACATTATTATTGCACTTGAATCAATGCATCTTGAGTCTTCTTTCTCATTTTAGGCATGAGCTTGCAAGTGTTAATTTCTTTTTCAAGCAAATCTCCTTTGTGTTCCTAACTCTTGTGCTAGTTGTTGGCCAATAGTCTATTGTTAGTTGACTAGTGACATGGTGACATTGATTGTCGATGTTGTACTCTAATATTGACGTGGCAGTACATGTGAAGCTGATATGAATTGTTGATGTGGCATTGACATGTTCATGTGCAATCATGGATAAAATGTGAAATTTTGAAAGTAGTGGTTAAAATGTGCAAAACTTTAAAAGTAGGAACAAAATATTAAAAATAATAAATAATATAAAAATATTAAAGGTGGGATAAGAACCTTTACCAACTTCTTATCAAAAATCCCAAAGCCATTAAGTCATTTTACTTATTTAGTGAATAAATAAATAAAAAATTACATTGATAGATAGAGGATTAGGAAACTTCAAGAGTAACTTTTGTAATTTTGAACCTTTGTTGGAATTTTAATCATAACTTAAATAACCTTTTGATTCATATGAAATACAAGATTTTTTTATATTTTAGTTATTTAAAAACATTTTGATTTTAATCTTTTAAGTTTTTTTTTTATTATTTTAATCTTTGTTGTAACAATAATATTAACAATTCATTAACTTGTCATGTCATTAAATTATCATGTCATAAAAAATAATTTTTTTATGATAAATTATGTTTTTAAATTATGTGCAAACTGATGATATATTTTTCAAATATTAATGTTACATGCCACAGTTCAATGCACCCAATCAATGTGGGGTTTGAACTTCTTATTATTTTCACACTCGATCTTTCCATACGTTACAAGTGCTATTTATTTTTTTGATTCAGACAAGTGCCATTTGTTAGCAAAGAAAACACCATTTTAACGTTAAGTGAAATGACTCATAACCCATGAAATACATTTGTCCATCAATTAAAATTCATCTTAAATATAATTTTTAAGTAATTATAATAAAAGTGAACAATTTTATTATATATAACAATCAACGATTAAAAATACCATCAATATATAATTAAATTCATATGTTAAGAATTTTTTTTCCGTAAAAATTTAAAACATAAAATAAGATTTATAACATCTCATAAACACCACTCAATTGAGTTTAATCTTTCATATATAAGTTTTGTTTTTTTTAATTGGCAAAATTGCACTTTTGGTTCCCCAGTTTATCTTCAATTTCGGATTTGATCCCCCTATAATTTAATTCACAAATTTGATCCTCCAGTTTTATAAATTCCTGCAAAATTGGTCCTGGAAGCCCGATTTAAATGTTGACCGTTAACCTCAGACGTTGACTGCCATATGTCAATGCCACGTGTCAACGCCTGGGTAGTTCCATATAAAGGCTTCATTTTTTATAGGTAAAATTACACTTTTAGTCCCACAGTTTTACTCCAATTTTGATTTTGATCCCTTTATAATTTCACACATTTGGTCCCCCACTTTTATAAATCCTTTTATAAATTCAGCCAAATTTCATTACCCGAGAAGTTGTATTTCAAATTTCAAACAAAAATACCATTATCATACATAGGCCACTTAATCAATCGTATACACATAAGATATCTTAAAATTTCAAATCCAGGTTGAGATTCATGTGTCACTTTTCCAGTTAAACAACCACAGAAATGAGAGAGAGACAAATTGTGATTTTTCTTTGGGTTCCAAGTGAATGAAAAAACTTGCAATGAAAAAAAAATGCGAAATTTTTTAAGACCTACCATGTCTCTAATACCAATGACTAAACCATTCAAAAGACCAATTTTGCAGGAACAATTTATAAAGAGATTTATAAAACTAGAGAACCAAATGTGTGAATTACAGGAAACCACTCAAGCGTTGACACGTGGTAGTCAACGTCTGAGGTTAACAGTCAATGTCCAAATTGGACTTCCAAGACCAATTTTGCAGGGATTTATAAAATTGAAGGACCAAATTTGTGAATTAAATTATAGGGGGACCAAATCTGAAATTAAAGATAAAGTGGTGAATCAATTTTACAATTTTGCCTTTTTAATTCTTAATAGTCCAAAGACGGATGAACACTCAATTTCATTACGCAATAATGCGCGGAGTATATTCAAATTGAAATAATGCAAGGTCAGAGAGTTCCCAACTCCAATAATTTTCCACATGGAACCCATCATTCTCAACATATTATTATTGATGAGCTGTCCAAATCGTGCCATTTGTTATGTTGTTAAAATCGGTAACTGCAACTACAAGAAAAATAAAATTGAAAATACCAAGAACAAAGGAAGAACCAAACTGAGCTTATTATGTGCAAAGAAAGATTAAAAAAAAAAGTAAATGACACGTGCTTTTCATAGCACCCTGTAACAGCTATCTCACCGGGTCCATTCCACTTCCAAAGACTTTCTTCCTTTGTAGTTTTGTACAATTAGGAATGCAGTCACCATTTGCCCGGATAAAAATTATTATTATTTTTTCTTTTTCTTTTTCTTTTCTCCCTTTCTAAAGCATCAGCAGCAGCAAGAATTTTTGGTTTAGAACTTAAAATTTGAATTCATTAGCTTTTTTTTTTCTTACTTTGTGGTCCACGTGGCACATCGCCACACCATCGTGATCGGCATGCTGGCATGGCGGGTCCCCAGGAATAGCATCAGCCCCACATGCTATTCAGTCATTCACTCTCTCAACCACCTTAGGATCCTCCATGTTCTTCACAGATGATAGGTCTACTGACCCAAGTGTAGTGGTTAATTCCTCTATTTGCTGCAAAATAAAACAAGAGTTTAATAAGTATGCATGGACAAAGTTAAACAATTTATACTATCAACTAATTAAAAAATATCGTTAGGATGACTTTCAACATAGTTATTATAAAAGTCTAACAAACTTATCTATATTCTACCAATATAATAAGAGTTTAATAGACATGCCATGTCAGTGTAAAAGTTTATACTGTTAAGTGTTAATCAAAACTCATCGTTGATGACTTTTAAGATAGTTACTAAAAAAGTCAACAAACTTATTTATCATACATGACAGTTTGTGATTGGATGATAGTGTAGTGCATATATTATTTATTAATAAAATTAAGTAAAACAATGAGCAAGGAGAGCAAAGCATCTCAAAGGTATATGATTGCACAATAAAATTAAATAAAGAACAGAGAATAAATTGCAATGCTCCAAAGTCTATAAAGAGCTCTTAGTTATGAAATTTCCCAACACCAAATTATTCTCTAAAGCTTTAGAATTTTTTTATCAACTAGGCATTGATCAGATATAGCAAAAGAATTCCTACTCCAAGAACAATTATGCCAATGAGGTCCCACAATCAAATGCGCACATCAAGAGTTCCCATTGTCAATCATATCAAAAAGGAAAAGTGGGAATCAATGAGAACTATATTTAGTAATCTTGGAATAAGGTTGCAGTGTAAAGCAGACCTGTACACTGGTATGGGGCATAGATTGCCTTGTTTTCTTCTCCTGCAATACCTTCTGGCGGCTTTCGTAAAATTCAAAGTCATCCAATATGGAAGTTCTTGCCACATAATTCTTGAAAATGTTAAGCATTTCAACACCTTGGGGAAAACTCACCTGAAAGTGGAATCAACAAAGACATGATGAGTAAGCATACAGAAGAAACAACCAAGACTTCGTCAGTAGATTGTTGCTTTTACTATGGATGCATACCTCTTGTGTGTCTCTACTATTTGTGACAGGCTTGTGATCATTATTCTCGAGTATTATGTGGCGTAGTTGAGGATTTGGAACATCCTTTATAATGTGCCATTTGACAGAGAAATATCCATTCCACTTATCCTGTTGCCAGAAATCCATACTTTTGTTGAAATCAACTCGTCCAGTCATCTCAGCTACTCCGCAAAATTGACCACTAGCATTGACCTGAACACAAGCAATTACCAGAAAGGAAGTTAAGAAACACAGTTATCACTTGTCAATCTGAAAATACATAAGCAGAGAAAACATGGGTGCAGGGGATCTGAAGTTTTTGCGATGGACCCAAATTGCATACCGAAAAGAAAAGGAACACAGGGCACTTGCATCCTTTCTCTTCCATTCTCTTCTGTGCATCCTGAAATGCACCATCCAGCCTCTTATTCCCATTAGGAGTACTCGCCCACACGTTGTACTTGATGCTCTTGTGGATATCATCTTCACTGTAAGATTTGATGACAAAGAAAAGTGCATGATCATATTTGGTTGGAAAATCAGGAAGGTTGTACTGATCTGTCCTGATTTTGTTGGTAACATTTCCACTCCCACCTGGGGCTGAGCCTCTCACAGAATTACCTCCAGACATTAATGCACCTTTTGCATTAGCTGTTCTAGGACCTTGATTCTGCTCATTGAGTGAATCGTTGACCTTGTTTCTCTGTTTCAACTTTTCAGTACTAACCCAGCCCTTTGTGTTTGCTTTCACATTAAGCAAGTTGTTTGGATAGAGGAATCCGCTCTTTCCTTGATTGTATGCGGGAAACTTTGCAACAGGTGAATGGAGGACCGAAACTGGTGCCTGAAAAAACATTACAAGCTTGTTAGAATAATATAATCTAAAGGTGATGAACTGATGATAGACAAAACCCAGGGAAGAAGAATGTGGATAAGTAAGGCTACCTTGTTTGTTTGTTTTGGCTGGTTATGCTTAACATGAGTTGATGAGACCTCTAATAATGATGTCAAACCCTTCCCTTCTGCCGAGTTAGGTGGGGGTGCAGACTTTGACACAACACCACTAGTATGACTCTGGGAAGACAAATTGGATCTACCATTTGGTTTACCAGCCAGTTCATTATAACCATGTCCTTGTAACCCATCTTGATTGATTAGAGGTGAATCCCACGAGTATGTTGTTGGCTGTAACTCTCCATATGATAGAGAAGCTGGATAATAACCAGGCGATCCAATCGGTTGTTGATAGATGGAGCCAGGGGGGTAGACGTTATGGCCAACATACTGTCCTTCAATACCAGCTGGACTTAGAGGATGATAGTATGAAGGGTAGCCAGTCTGAAATCCTGGCACGAGATAGACATAAGAACCATTATCTGCTTGCATGACCTAAATGAAGCAACAGAAAGAACAAAAATACGTATTGAGACATGTATTATATATCAAAGAATGTTAAAAAGGTCAATTATCTACTTGCTTGACTTAAAGCTAAGAATGCATAGTAAAATTCAATTGATTCAGGAAACCACAGATACTGGCTACATATGCCCTCAATTAAAATAACTGGTTTAGAAAAAGATGGCATGTTTAAGTGGTGATTAAATTCAAGTAGAAAACAAATCAAACCGCAACATGTTCACTGGTTCAAGTTTGAATCCCAAATGCAACCCCAGAAAAATAAAAAAATCAAGTTGCAAATAGAGATACGTTATTACTATTTTCCATTCCACCCTTTCTTACAAGAATATGATTCTTGGAGAGCCTTCTTATTTCTCAAAAACTTTATAAAGAAGAAATGGTGATAAATGGAAATAAGTATCATTTGAAGGCATAATTATCATATTATCAAATTCAAGTATTTACATATGCATGGCCTAAATTGGCAAGATTTGTACCAAGTCAACCGAAGTCCACATAGAAAAAGACACAACAATAACATCAACAGAATGAGCAAACGACAATTCAGCTCAAGAGACTTACAGGGTACTGAAGATCCACGGCATCGGCACCAACATAGTACCCTTGGTTGTCTGACTCTCCATAGAAACCACCATAACCTGTGATCATTCTACCGTAAGAAGTGAAACCATAAATACTACAACCAATTGAAACGAATAGAGAACCATTCGAGGGAAGGTCTATGACCAGCAGCAGCAACTAACCTGGATAGTAGTAACCGTAATAGCCGCCGGCAGGATAAGGAACGCCCTGATCTGTGGACAAGTACTCATGATCCACATCAACTTCCTTAACACTACCAGAAGCATCCCCTATGGATGATACACATGATCTTGCATCAGAAGGGGAACTTGCACCCTTGGAAGGAACCTGAACAAACAAACAACATCCAGATGCACACTGAGAAAACATGAAATTCTCCATGTCTCATACACAACCAATGAAACAGTTCATTTCAAATCAAAGCACAGGAATAAAAAAGAATAATTAAATTGAAAGAAAAAAATATTCTCAATCCAAAGCTATCAAATCCAAAGGTAAAGCGATACTTTACATATATCACATGCAACAACATAAAAGATAGAGAGAGAGGGATGAAATGGGAATTCCCATTTATTACCGAATTGGAATTATTGAGTTCAACCGTTGAAGAATCACCATGAAGCTTCTTCCTCATTTCATCTGCAGCTGTTAAAAAGCAGAAAAAATCAACCAAGTAAAAATCTCTCCTTTTTTTCCCAATTTTTTCATCCTACTTTACAAAGGGTAACCAAAAAGAAAAAGAAAAAAACAAATCTAAACCATGAATAACACCCACAAATCAAAAGAACCAAGTAAAAAAGAAAAGGGATTACATTTTTGCAATTGAGCAGCCATGGGAGCAGAACTTCAACCAAAAAACTCTCAGATTTTTCAACTTCAACAAAAATCTTCAAAACCCCTTTAACACAATCCACTGAACACAGCAAAACAAAGCAGATCCTCCAAAACACCCAACAAACACGGCTTTATATACTATTATATATACTTTGTATATATCTTCAACTATGAAGGTGAAGAATCGAAGGGTACAAACAAAAACAACAAAAAACAGATAAACCCCACAAGATATTTCAGAGAGAGAAATTCTGGGTATGGATTAATTTTGCGGCTTGTCTCTAGATTTCAGGAAGGGTGTGCAAAACAAATAAAAAAATCACAAAAAAAAGAGAAATTTTCTTTTTTTTTCTTCTTGGGTGTGAGGAAGAGAGAGAGAAGGGCAAGAAGCACGGTGTGGATATATCCTTAAAAAAGATAATCTTTTTTTGGTTGGATTGGAAGATATGGTTTTGAATAGAGAGCCTATTTAAAGAGACGCTGAATGATGAATGAATGGAAGAGAGAGAGTCCTCAGAACAGAACACAGAAGAGAGAGAAAGTTAAGAAAGACAGCGAGAGAGAGAAAGAGAAGCAGATGAAGAAAATTGCATCTCATAAAATAGAGAAAAGGGACGGTCCACACAGCTCCACGTATCATCTTTGATTTTTATGAATGTAATAATAATAATATTTTTTAGTTATTATTCTATTCATACAAAATATCCATCGGTTCTACACAGTTACTTTTTATCAAAAGATTTGGCTAATTACACTTAATTTTTCTCTTTCAATTAAGTTTTTTTTTTTAACTATAAAGTTTGTATCGAAATGTAAATGAAAAAAATTTAAAAAGAAATGCGTGTTAATAAAGTGTTTACAGCTTTCATAGGCACGTTTTTTTACTTTTCCCTCTTTTGAGTTTCCTTAACTTTATTAACTGTGTCTGTCTGAGACTACCCGCGTGACTTCAAAATGGTAGAAAAAAAGTATTATAAATTGCATATTTGAAAATGTTATTAATATTTTTTTTGTGTTTTTGGACACTTTGACTTTAAAAGGAAATGCTTTATTATTTTATTTAAATCACAAATTGTCTGTTGAATGTTATTGATTAAGTGTTAAAAATTAAAAAGTAGATAATGGAAGTTGTACTGCCGTAAAATTTAATTGAACTTTATAACTTACTTAATAAGTATAATTATTTAATATATTAAATGAATAACTATGTAGTTCTGTATGATAAATGCTAATGGTTGACTAAAGGATATTAGTTTTAAGAAATAAAAGTAAAACTTATGTTACATTTAAATAAAAAAAAGTATGTAATACATGCATTTTGAAGTAATTGAATGATTTTTTAAAGTAATTTAATGCATTTAATAGAATATAATCAAATATGTTTTTAACCAATATTTTTAGAGAAGTCATTAATGAGACCTATAAATATAAATTAAAAATAAGTGAAAATACAAATTTAAAAAAATATATTTGTTGGTCTCATTAATGATAACTATAAAAGTAGTGGTCAAAACATATTTCATGTATTCTATTCAATGTATTCAGTTATTTCAAAATGTATTATTGTATAATAATTTTTTTATTTGAATATGAAAAAGAAAATAATCTATAAAATTTAATATTATCTCTGGTCGTCCTGTATATAAGAAAACAAATATAAGACTAAACTATTCAAACCAAAGAAACTGGTTAAATTAGTTTTTTTAATTAATAATAGGATTAACATAAATTCAAATTTTATTCTAAAAAAATCTTAAATTAATTGATTTAAGTGATGGTTAGATATAATGACACTACTCATAATTTAAAAAATATTTTATCAACCAACGACAATGATTTCTATTTTTTAAAATGTGAGGATGATTTATATTGTTAATAGTTCTTAAAAAAAAATACATTTATTTTCATAAAAAATTAATGATATTTCATTGATAGACTTCACAATAAATTAAAATATAAAAGGAAACTAATCATTAATACATGTAAAAGTGATAATTTTCTTATAATTAGAATGAAAAATATTACTATTCTCCTATTTATAAGACCAAATTACTTAATTCATTAACATTAAAAAATTGCTTAAGTTAGTTTATAACAATAAATTTGTCTTAAATTTATAATTTTTTTAAAATTATTCTTGTTTTTTATACTCCTATCCTATCTCTTCTAATTGTTTGTCAATATATTCTCTTTCTTCTGTTAATTATAGGTCTTTCTAGTCTAAAGATAATTAATACAGCAAATATTATAAATTGAATCTTATAAAAAATAACAAATATCATTTCAAACTTAAATCTTATAAATAAAAACAAAAAGAATAACAATTTTTTATATGAAAATAATGGACAAAAGCCCAACAAAGTTAAGAGTCAAACATTAAGCTTGGTACATCATCTTGTAATAGCGGGGAAATAAAATTAGGGAGTCAACCATAATATTATTATCATTTATTTTATATAATGGACCAAAAGTAATAATTATGTCTTGTTCATGTAAAATTATTATATTATTCATCAATTAGAAATCATTATTGATATGATTATTAAGATAATTATCATTAAAGTCAATAATTTTATTATATATTATTATTTTTTATTGGGTAACAATATAAAACTATCTAATCAAAATAGGTGTAGTTTAGTTGACAACACATCTAAATTTATGGAGAAATAACCTTAGTTTGATTCATTTTATTCTCATATAATACATTCTTGAAGAGGAACAATGAACTTTTAATTGCAATATAATATATTTATTGAGTGACACTTTAGAATACATCGCTTATCAGTTTATTCATTTTCATAGTGTTTTCATTTGTTTTTCTTACAATAAGAAAATACTTTTTTGTCTCTCATTTTGAGAAATAGATTTCTTTTCATCTCAAGCTAATGATGTTATGTTAAATGCTGACATGATTTATCTATTAACACACCATTGTCCGCCACATGTGATTTTGGTTTCACGTGGCTTAATTATGTTACCTAAAAGGAACTAAACTTTTTTATACTTAGAGAGAATAAAATTGATTTTTTTGCATATTTAGAAAGACAAAAACAATTTATCATATCAATTGTTGCAATCACAATTTTAGTATTGTATGGACATTCCCCGAACTTCTAGATAGAGAACTCACCACTAAGAGCATTTATGCACATGACCCTATCTCTAATCACAACCTTTGGCTTTCAATCACTTGGCATGGCACTAATGATTTCCTTGCATTTAGAGGTGGCTTGGTTGGCTACTAGATCTAGGAAATATTCATTATAAGCATGTGCTTCATACCTTAGTTGATTGATAAAAAGAATCTCAAGCCCTTTTTTTTTCTCAAAACAAACATTTTATTACCTTTTTTATAGATATTCTTGATCTTAGAGGAAAGTTTCATATGCTGATCTTATTTCATTTTCTTTGAGAAAAATAAGGAAGATAGACTATAATACTTTTGTGGATCGAACGATTGTAAAAATCAACATACAAGAGGTTGACTTGCAAAGTTCTCTCTTATATTTGTAGATTCTAGTTAGTAAATTATTTTTCCTTTTTTATTCAAGTATAGTCAGATTCTACTATGAAGAAGTTGAATGAGCAATTCACCTGTGAACCACCAATTATTATCATTGGATATATTATAAAATATTAAACATATTATAAAATTTATGATCAGTCCTTATTGGTTAATTAAATTTAGCAGTCCAATGATCTAGCATGCATCGTGTTTAGAGAACATCGTGTTCTACTTCATTGTCATTGTCACCAAGCATTGTTGGCTAGATCCCCAACACATCAACATCACCACATTCTCGTACCCAACATTTCACCACTACCACTAAACCTCATGAACTTAGACACATCATTGACGTGAACCACATTATGAGGGGTAAGATCTCGTACTCAATTCACTACATGCTCAATTAGCCCCTAAACTATGTAAGGATGTATCTCGCAAACCTGCTTTCAATGACTATTAAGAGAATCATCTACTTTGACTTTTATTTGATCATCATTAATTGGTGCATATATGTATGTGAAGCAAATTGCAAAGTTAAAATATAATAAGTTTACTGTTTTAACGAATTTTCCTTTTTTAATCTAATACATTGAATATTTTATATTAAGGCGATTAAGTGTCATGGTGATGAGGATGATGAAATCTCTATGAACTTGACTACGACATTCCTATCGTTGTTAAATGTCGGTGGAAGCTCACCAGAGACTTTGGTTTCCAGAAAATACGCCTTAACTCTTCATTTCTTACAATTTCACGAGTCCCCATATGCGCAAGCCACTGCATGACAATCTCTGCCACATGCCACATGCCACATGCCTATCATTGGATTGATAACATGGTAGTAATGATATGTCAGAGTTTCAGTCGTTGGTGTGTGTGGTGACGATGAAGTAAAAAATGATGCTATCTAAACATGATATGCATGTTGGATCATTATACTAATTGTATTTAATTAACTAATAAAGACTGATTATAATTTTTATAATACATTTTAATATTTTGTAATATATCCAATGGTAACAATCAGTGGTTCACTAGTGAATCACTTATTTAGCTTATTCACCATAGAATTTGTCTTCAAGTATATTGATCTTTTTTTCTTTGTTCGACCTAAGGTCAAAGCATGTTAAGTGTACCAAATTTGAGGATCTAATTTTAATTTTATATTAATGTTGTAAATATTAATATAATCACATGTCTTTCTCTTTATTCTATCTATGATTAAACAACACTCTTGGTCCTTCTAAATATGTAAAAATTCAATTTTAATCCTTCTAAATATGTAAAAGTTCAATTTTAACCCCCATATAATGTAGCAACATTATGTCACATGGAGCAAAAATGATGTGGTAGACTAGCTATGAAGTGTCAATCCATTAGCCACCAAAACAATTAACCTAGTCATTAACATCAGAGACAAAAATAGGTATATTTTTTTTAATGAGAGAGACTAAAAAAGTCAATTTTTAAGTGTGGAAGACCAAGAGTTATCGTAAATCTTTTTTTTTTTTATCTCCTTTCGATTCTTCAGTTTCTCCTAATAAAAAAAAGAAACTCAAGGTACTAAAACATATTTAATTTTTAATTATTTTATAAGAATAACTTTTTTACAAAATATTAACATTTTTACCTGTATTAATTTAGTAAAATAGGGACATTTAAGCCAACATTTGAAAAAAAAAAAAAGAGTATAAAATACTGCAAATTTTAGACATAAAGTTGAAATAAATTACTATAATAGATGACCATTTTTACATGACAGTGTAGATAGTAAGGTCATCAAGACATTTGTCTTAAATTTATTAAAAATACAAATATAAATATACATCACTACAAAATAGTTATGTTATGTTTTAATAATAATTGACTTGGAGAATATTATCTTATACACTTATGGTTTTTAATGAAGATTAATCATTGTCTTCTTCGTATCAATATCATGGTTAGAAAAAAAATGTGTAATTCAAATATGTAGGACTATGGATCGCAACAAACACACACATGCTTATAGACATATTAAAATAATTTGATTATAAAACATTAGTAAATAATTGACCTCAGCCCTTAAGTAGCTAGACACGGCCCTCCATTTTTATGATTAAAGCAAAAAATACTAATGTAGATACTTTTTAGTAATTAAATAGGGACTATTATATCTTTCTGAGTGGTTTTAAAATAACACTGCTGAGAAAAGTAAAAAATAACAAAAAGAACTACTCTTTCTTAGCAAATTTATTCAAGAATGGTTAATATTGGTCTAATCTTTCGTGGTGATTTTATGAGTTAAGTAGTTAAAGAAGACTTCCTTATATAACCGTTGTTAAGAAATGGGATAATTGCATTCACTTTCTGCCCTTTCCTCTCTGGTATCTGGTCTCTGGTCGCTGTTGAAATAGCTTCTTCATTCTTTGCTTCTCATTCATCTCATTTTATGTTGACATTAATGTCCTTCGATTTATGAAAGAGATTAAATTAATGGTGAATATACGATCTCTTCCATTCATTTTATTAAGGAGATTACACCTTAGGTCAATTATATATATCAAGTTAAGCAAGAATGGGCACATTACTATCTATTGAACTTTTCTTCATTAGATTTTAGGTTCATTTGGACGCACGCTATGTAAGTATACTTATATACTTATTTGAAAATAAACTTTGATTTAAAAATGATTTTGATTTATGCATCTCAAATTGAAGAAAGATAGAGAGAGAAGCTCCCCTTTCGATGTCGGGGATTTTGTTTTAAGTTTTTTAGATTCCATTCCTCCATCTTTAGCTTTTGTTATGGAGGAGGATGTTAGGCGTAAGTGTTTTGTGTGTTTGTGCCTTAACCTTTGTTCTTTTCCTTTCGATATTAAAAAAAAATATTTTGATTTTCTTGGATTTACTCCTTAATAAGTTTAATTTAAGATTTTTTATTACCATTTTAATCTTTTAAAAGATTAGTGAGTCATTGTATTCTTTTTTTATTTATAAAGTTTTATTGTTAAATTCATTTCTTAAAAATCTAAAAATTCATAGTATTTTTTTTATGAAAAAGTAAAATAGTGACATAATTTCTCTGTTTCCAAAATGTCTGATTTAGTAATTAATAAAAATCATTTTTATTATTAATGTAATAACATTTAGTTTTTGTAAGATTATTTTGGTGATAAAAACCTGTTAAGAATACACAATAAGATTCATTCTTGTGTATATATAAATATTTCAATTTTTTTAAAAAACTAAGTTGACTAAAATTATTTTGCTTTCAACAAATCATTAGCTTTTGGTGTTCCACTTGCAGTTTGTTTCATCAAGTCAAACATCACATATCAAACCTTTTGTTCCCTATTAGGATACAAATACTAAACTAATGAGGCATATGACTATTTCAAAGATGATGTAAAACTACCTCCAAATAGGACTAATTGTATTGTAAAAAAAATCCATAATCATGGATGGCTAAGAGGCTTAAAAATTCGGAATTGTTATTTTTTATATAATTTTGAGTAAAAAAGTTATTAAAATTTATAATTTAATATAAATATTAAAAGCAATTATTTTACCATAATTCTCTAAAGCATAAAGCAAAGAGAAAATTTAAAAGACATTTTAATTTTTTTGGGTGGAATGATTGAGAACATGAAGAATAATAAGCCAAAAGTATTTTCACATGAAAGACAAAATGGCAAATAACAAAATAAACATTCTAAAATTAAACACTAGACAACATGCAGTACTAATTTGGCTTTAATTACGATAAAGCAAGACGTACGTTCAATAATTAGAGTTGGAGGTATATTCCATACCATAATGGGAGATCCTGGAGATACTTTGTATTTTTCAAATGCATGACATCATCGTATAGTTAAAGATAAAAATTGCAAGAGAAAAAAAACTTTTTTTTTTTTTTTACAAAGGAGGAAAAAATAACTTGATTTAGTTAAAGCAGGGAAGTTCTACCAACAAAATAAAAATTGCAAAGAAGTTTCACACACAATTTCCCTAAACTAAGTATATTTAGTGTCGTTAAGTGATGAAAGAGAATAAAATAGTTGGAAGAGTCGAAGGACTACACTATTAAGCAACCTGTATATTCAACTTTCCCCAACTAATTTTCATATGCATTTCTTGAGTGTTTGGTAAAGACAAGCACCTTGTTCCTTGCTGATCTTTTTCCCCACGTTGCTGGCAAATTGATCAGTGTCATTTTTACAAGCTAAAAAGAGAAAAAGGCCAAACAAAAGTACTAATTTTGTACTCTTTCCCGAGTTGATAAAAAAAATTAAATATTTTTAAAGTGTTTAATAAATAACCAAATTTTATTATGAGTTTTCTTAATAATTTTTCGGTTATTTGAAATCTGTAAAAATTTTATTTTGAGTCTCCAATATATTAAAACTTTTATTTTGATTCTCAGTAATGATTTATCATCTTACAAATTAATTTTTCTAACATTAATAACTATTATGATGATATAACGTCATTATTAAACTTATGACAAATTTAAAATAAAATTTTTAATATATTATGAACTCAAAATAAAACATATTCAAAACAAAATTCAATCTGATGTAAAACATATATAAGAAAAAAAAAAAATAACCGAAAAGAGTGTATTGATTGCATGCCTACTTCAACTTTCTTAATAAAGAATATACGTAGTGACAAAAGAAATATTCATGTATGCGAAATTATATAATTCATCAATTATTTTTCTTTTTTTACGGAATCATTAATTTTTTATATTTTCTTTTTGTTAATAATATGATGTGTGCATGCAGAGAGAATAACCGTGGTACAGATAAGAGAGTTAAATGTTGAACATTAAAATATATGCAAAAAATAATTCAAAGATCACACAATTGTAAAAGAAAAATCTTAGTTTAATCTTAACTATACATAAATAATATAATGATTAAAATTCATTTACTCCACTCATTCTAAACTACTAATTACATATTGAAAAATCCTTTAAAAAATTATATATTGTCAAATTTCTTTTAAATATTGTTGACATAACCTGATTCTCGCATATTAAATGCAAAACATCAAAATATATTTGGTATATATCATGGAGGCAATTGAGCAAGAAACGTGGGAACTTAGACTTTAATCGAAAAAAAAAATAGAAATGACAAATCCAATCCTTAATTTGCTTTACTTTATTGTTCGGAAGCCGTGTTGGTGTTTGCTTAGGGAAATAGTATAATATAATTTGTATATTTCAAAGAAGACAAAGAGGGACTAGGAATCTACTAGAAGATGGAAAATAAATAAAGACAGAAAAAATAAAAGGAGAGAACGTAGAAGAAACAGAATTTTAAATTTTAATTTATTATTTATTGTCATAGTTTCTCTGGCTTTGTCAAAGTCAGTGTTTGCCTTAATGGCTAAGGATTCTTAGCCACCTATCACTCCGTGGAGAATTCGCGTGCCGTGGCCATCAATCCCATCTTCTTGTGTGTGTGTGTCTCTCTCTCTCTCTCTATATATATATAACTTATTTAAACAGATTCAGATTGATTTTATGTTTTTATTATGGTTTATGAACTAAGAGAGTATGAGCTGCCACGTTTTCGACTTCAATATGGAGTGCACGTGTATAGCTTTTTCGACACTAAATGAAAAAAGTGATAGGATAACATTAATTAAATACATGTGCTTTATATAATTTCATTACTTATTATAAATTTTGAACCAGTATTTAAGAAAATTAACTTATTTTATGTTCTTAAATACTTTTTTTATGATTGTTCTTAAATACTCTTAAGGAGATGGTGACGGGTATTCTAAAAAAGCATTATAATACCGTCAAATAGATCAACTGGAGTGGGTTGTTTCTTCTTAAATAGAAATCTTGAGTTCAAGTTTTTGGTACATAGTTGTATTAAATATTTATAAAGAAAACTTTATCATCTATATAAATCCAACTCAAGCATGATTGTCTTTAAGTTGAAAATATTCTTGGTCTAAAAAAACATCATAGTTAATAAAAAAAACTAATTATGTAATATGTTTAGTGTCAGGTTTGGATGATCATTAGTCTCATCCACTTTGAATTTTGATGTATAACAATAGTATAAATTATTGATATTTTAATAAATTTTTTTATTAGTGAACATGATTATTATGTTAAAGGTATTTACAATATTAAGTATCATCCACAATTGAAGAGAGTATGTTATGTTTTATCTAAGCGTCCAACACGCTAATTCCAAAGAGTATTCACCATTGTGTAAATCAGTACAACACATTGTCTTTGAGTTAACTCGCGCGTCCAGTCTCAAGTAAATCCAAAAAGATTCAGAATGACAAAAAAGGGAAGTGCACGTGTTCTGTTTTATTTGAATTTATTTGTGTCTCTAATTTTTGAATGGCCAAGGCTTGAATTTAAGAAGATGACAATATAGAAGAGAATAAAAGGTTTTCACAAAATACTCTCTTAAAGGTCACTTTCACTACCGACAAAAAAACAAATCGCGTTGTCTATACTATGGGTCATTCCTCTCCATTCAGAGCATGACACGTCGTCTTATCCTTCAGTGTGAGACAACAATTATGTTAAGGAATTAACGTTGATCTCGTAACAGATCCTCCACTGAAGTCTATAAAAGGTCATCTCCATCAAGGAAGCGACTGACAAAATTTTTTACAAAAGAACAAGACAATATTTGAAGTAAAACTCTAGTGAAATCACTAGATGATTGATATACAAGTTTCATTAATTTATTCTTTGTGAAACACAGTTATCTTGTATTTGAACTTAATTGTTTATTCACTCATTGAGTGTTAAAAAATACTTGTATGCATTCAACTTTTGTTTGTGAAGCCACATGTGACTTAATGTTAAACAATACTTATGTTCTTAGATTTAGGGGAGTCTAAAAAAATACCATAAGTGATGTTAAAAATAATTGTAAAGTCAAAAGTAACATATTAGAATACTTGTTTTGTAATCAATATTTGATTAATGAACATAGAAAATGTGACTTCAACTTATAATGAAAATCAATTTTAGACTAAGCGATATCAATATTTATAATCGATATCAATATTTGATTATAATGCAATGTTATAATCGATATCAATATTTATATAATTTTAGACTTCAACTTGTAATCAATACTTGTTTTCTAATCAATATTTGATTAATAAACATAAATAAAACGTACCCAGAATGGACGATAAGAATAAAAGTAGGATTTTTTTAAAATGTGCCACTGAAATCATGAATTAAAAAAATAAGATTGAAATTACAGATAAAAAATTAAAAGGGATTAAAATTATAATTTAGCTTATAATTTTTTCATTTTCCTCTAAATATTCTAATATGCAGATGGTGAAGCAAAATTACTTTTATATATATATATATATATATATATCGCATGTAATGTTATAATCGATATCAATATTTATACAATTTAACTCTTCATATTGGGCCTAAAAAAAACTCTTCATATATAAAGCTTGATAGTTCAAGGACCTAATTTAAAATTATCAAATAATATAGATACATATAGATTAAATTTAACCTATTGTTTTAATGTTCTTAATTTTGTGAGTAGTCTTCTAAGCTTTCAAGCCAAATCAAAATAAAATGTGAAAAATAATTGCAATTCGGCACCATAAAATTTGAATTACGAGTAATTTATATTTTAAGTCCAACAAATTATATTTTTTAAAAATTAATGATTTGTTTTTGTCACTTTTTATTTCTTTTTCCAATTTCTATACTAGATGCGTATTTCTTTTGTCGGTCAGGATTATTTTTTTCCCCTTGGTTTCTCATGACTTGTAGCAAACAATATGGGTAGGAATCTTCATGGGCCATGCATCAGTCAAACAAATATCTCCATGGGCCATGCATGTGATGTTACTGACTATATGAATATGTTGGGAGCTGCTTTTCTGAACTTCATTTTCGGTATTTCCACCTCTAGCTTTATTGTATTTTTCTTATTCCAATTTTTTTTTAAGAAAACACAATTTCACTGGACTGTAATCACAAAAAAAATTTGAATTTCTGTTACAAGAGAAAGATGAAAAAATATACAACAATAACACAATTTTATTGTTTTTTTTATCAACATAATTACATTTCATTGTGTATTGGATTTGCACCTCCTAACAAAACATAAAGTATTTGCATTGATCAAAATACACGACAAAATTCAGTTGTTAATTTTGATCAACGAAAACACACTGAATATATAAAATAATCAAATTAATGTGATATAAATTATTTTTTAGAATTAAAATTAAATTAATTAAGATACAATTTACTCTTTTTAATAGTAGTCAATATCATATAAATTTTCATTGAAATTGAATAAAATTATGATAAAAAATAATTTATAAAAGTAATTAAATTAATTATTAAAATAATTTGTATTATAATTAAGTGGATTTCAATTAAAAAGGATAACATGTGTTGTCATTAACTCGAAATTTAATTAAAAATATAATTTATATTACAATTTATTCTATTGCTTTTTTAAAAAAGGTAATATGTGTTTTCATTAAGATAATTTATATCATAACTAATTTGATTAATATTAAAAATGTAACTTATATGGCAATTAAATAGTTCAGAGAATATATATATATATATATATATATATATATATATATATATATATATATATATATATATATGTGTGTGTAAAATATAATATGTAATCATAATTCTATTATGTATTTAAATCATATCTACAACTAAATAGAGATTTGGTTGTATATCTAAATCTAGATTTATAATAGAATCATGAATTTTTTTTATATATAAACTCATACATAATAAAATTGTTGTGATTTTTTTGTGCATCTATGTTTAGACACAACAAACTCGCAATTCTGATTTTTATAAATATACAATAAAATCATAATCCTATTGGATTGAAAAATAAATATAAAAAAGGTGTGAAGGCATAATCACATCAGAAGAAAATAGGAAAAGAGGAAAGATGGTGTTGCAGATTGCAGAATAAGGGGAAAGTGAGGAGAGAAAGGAAGTGGGTGTAGGGACCTGGGTCTGGGAGAGGGGTAGTGAGGTCTATTGCTTATTTTTGAAAAGAAGGGTGAGAAGAGGAAAAAAAAGGTTGAGAATAGCAGCACCAAATATATATGCTTCATTCCAATGGCCCGGGACCATTCTTTCATTGTCAAACTTGGGAGTTGTTATTGGTCCGAATGAGTTTTGTCATTGGTCTCTACCATTTCTCAATTTCAAAATTAATATGGATGACAGAATCATGATTTTGCTGTACTAGGATGAGAAAACATTGCACATTGTACATATGTGATATGCATATATATTAATTAAGCTCTTTCTTTTCTTCAATATGTTTTCTTTTTAATTTTTATCTATGCCCGTCGTCTTTATCCACATTGGTTTTCCGTTTTTCTCTACCATGTTATGCTCCTAATTATGTTCTACCTATATAAACGCTTTCGACTATAAACTGACGTGCGTTTTAACAGCCATTTGATAAGTTCACAAGATAATAATTGCTAGCTAGCAAGTGACTGCTTTGAGGCACTGCATGTGACAAATTACATTATAAATTCAGCTTAGATTTTGACCATAAGTGTGCATTGTGTGCACATGGACTTGAGAAAATACTTACACCTTCATTTTTATTCTGTCGAGAGAAAATAATCTCAGTCATATACTTGTTCTTCAAAAATTTCCTGACCTTTATATTATATATATAATATATGCTGAATATCATAGCCTTAGGCCAATTAAGTGCATTAAAAAATAAGTAGAAAAAAAGACAGAAACATACAAGAGTAGGAAAAGTGGCTAGATAATATATGACCAAGGCCGGGTAATGCGCCTTAATTGATGTAAAACACACCAATGATTGATTGGTGTTTAATTTGCTTTTGGTCTGCCAAGTGCAAAATAGTGATCATCTTCTATATATTTTCGTTTACTATATATGCTCTTTATTTAATTGTATAATATTTATAATTTTAAGTGTTTAGTAAAGTTGCATCTATATTCATCAATAATAATTGGTTATACTTCAATGGACATGCTAAATGTCACTTATCATTTATGAATTACTATCTCTTTTTTTCACAGGTCTCTTTCTTAAAAAATAATTTTGTTTGAGGTTAGACGATTAAATGCGAACACTTTTTCTAATACGAATTCAAACCTTGACTCTTGACGTTATGAAAGACTAATCTCTATGACCAGATCCAATCCCAGTTTATTTTGAATTACATTATTATTTCTTATATATACTATATAAGTATGGTAGTAGTATTTTGCATAATAAATTGTTTTCTAAAGTTACATATTACATTTTTCTTTGTCTAAAGTAAAAGATTGTTACTAATAGATTAGCATCCAATTCAACACAATTTATTTCCTGATCTTTCATTTAAGTTCATGATTTGTTTCCATAAATCTAGCGTATAGAAGATGCATGTATGTAGGTGGATGATTGCCAACAGTGGTTGAAAGCTTATAGCAGCAGGTTCAGTCCTCTCCAATTCGCACATGGGGCATATATATATAATATACGTAGTATCGTGTTAATATGCTTGCTGACCAAGTTTGGAAGATGTCGTGTAACATCATACAGATTAAACGTTTGAATTTTGGGGGAACCATGAACTCCCCAACCTGCCTTGAAAACTTTTGATTATTGGGGATGCTTTCGGTAATCAAAAAGCTATTTTCTATAATTTTATTCACTAGATTGTATTATGTTAAGTGTAAGTAATAGGCTTTGCGGGGGTTTTTTTTTTTTAAAATGATGATACTTTTGAATTAGTTCTCATTTAAGAGTAATATACAACTTTTATGACTAACCCCTAAATGTGAATTAATTCAAAAAATGTTCTCATTTGGTAATTTTAAAAAAATATATCCCCAAATTGTAAAAAAAAAAACAGTTTTGTGGTTTAGACAAGGATATTTTTCGTAGGGTGAAAATGAATTTAATTAAG
The DNA here is from genome assembly GCF_004193775.1 of Glycine soja. Taxonomy (NCBI): domain Eukaryota; kingdom Viridiplantae; phylum Streptophyta; class Magnoliopsida; order Fabales; family Fabaceae; genus Glycine; species Glycine soja. The sequence continues at coordinate 12,713,172 of NC_041009.1, read as the reverse complement.
TTGGGTTACAAAAATTTTGAATTCAAATTGATTGAAAATGTTGGCTGAGTTTGTTAAATTTATATGCATCAACCTTTCTTATTAAAAATTCTAGTTTGAACCCAATTGGTCCGCTAGCTCTAAGATTATAAAGTGCGGTTTCGGTTATAATTTCATCGTAATCTTTTGATATTGTGGAAAATTACACACATGTATCCAATGCAACTACAATAACAATAGTAGTAAACCTAAAAACTTTGATATTATCACTCCTAATTTTTTGAGATGTAGAAGTTTTTAGAGTTTTGCAATTCTAATAAACCTTAATTTATATAAACAGTAAACCGTAATTTATCCTTTTTGTGTTGTATCCACCACTCAACCCTATTTTCACACCTTCACAAATAGGTATATATATTGCAGTTTCCTCAAGGAAGATTTGGTTGATTATTGTTGCTTGTATTCCAGAGTCCAACAATGCATCACGTGGCATTTTAAAATTAGCCACGGAAACCAGAGATCTGTGATTTTGTAGTATATGTGCATTACATTGATATGTTGACCATTGATTTATTTTATTAATCTTTTTATGCCGACATCGATCACTTTCTTATCTTCGAATACACACTACAAGTCCGAGAGAAACAATTGGAGTATGTATGGAATAGGAAAAAAATTCTTCCCTTTATAGTTGCCCGTGAACTATATCTAAAAGCATTATTAGGGTTAACTGATACTCTGGTGTAAATATTGATTAACCATTAAACACAATTATTTTGTAATTGGGTATCTGCTACCGAGTATTAATATAATTTATTTGGTTGTTCCAAAAAAGTAATAATCATGTACTCGCAAATGGAACTAGATCCCCTTGGTCAATTTTAACTATTTTTGTTTATCAAAACCGTGATCGATTATATATGATAATATAGTGTTAGATCATTCCCGGAGCCTATCAGTCTCTAACCTATTTATATGCATGATCAATTATGAAAAAAAACGTTATTCTTTGGTTAGTAAGTAAAGAGAATTCATACATTAACATTATCTAGGATAAAATATTATTCACACTAATGATTACTTTAATAATTTTGAACTTAAAGTTTACTTAACCAAAAAAAATGAATAAAATAGTAATAATTATTTAATATTAATAATAAAAATTTTAGTTTGAAATAGAATTTCATTAAAATCAATTAAGGTATTTGATTAGGTGGAAGGTTATTAATTAGTAACTTTTTAAACTAAAATAACTACTTTATTCTATAATAATTTTTGGAATCAACAATATTTGTTTAAATTCTTTATGCATTACACCTTAACAATATTTTTCATGTTTACATCGTTAGAGATTCAGTTTTATATGAAAATATAATTATTTTTATGTATCATTGAAAAAATTCTTTATATTATCAGTATACTCTAATTAAATCCGTAAAGAAATTTATATTCTCCACTTAATAAAAATAGAAATAATAATTAATAATGATTACCATTCTTAATTCGACATAAATTTAAAAATATTATTTATGCACAATTTTTTTTTAAAATTTACAAAATAATTATTTCTCTACAATAAATTAAGTAAAATGTACATTAAGATTACTTGATATATGAATTAAAATTTTGTTAACAAGTGTCAAAGAAAGAAAATTCATTTATAATATATATTTTAATAATTTTATTATGTATTTTTCTTATTGAATTTTGTGTTTGAAGCTAAAGTTTTATGAAACTTTAATTAAATTTAGGACATGAGATTGTTTGAATCTTTTATTTTTGTTTGAGAATAACTATATAACTATATATATATATATATATAATAGGTAACACATGATTATTTCTTTTAAGATTTTCTCTCTACTTCTATCAACTATACACGCGGGTGATATTAATAATAAAAATATATATTATAATAATATTAAAATTAAAATTGTTAAATGAATAGGAAAAAATACATATCATTAAACACTCATTTTTTATATTTGAACAAGTAATAATTAGAATAAGTATATAACAAATAAAATTTTCCCACAAAACACATTATTATATAGGGACAACAAACAATAATTGTGACTAAGATTCTGATTGGAAATTAATATATGTTAATTTATAATTTTGCATTACATTGATAAATTTAACATATATCAATTTATTAGTGTATATATAAATTATTTTAAAATATGCGTGAAAATTAATTGCAGGAGTATTATACTATTTTTTTTTTATAAAAATGACAGGGGGTAGCATTTAAAATCTTTTTTTAGGAGAACATTTAAAATCTTATTCATCCGATCTTCATCCATGTAAGGGACAGGTTTTAAAAGAAAAAGAAGAAAAAAAATCAATCTTTCCCAATTCCCATCAACATGAATTGTGTTGAACAGAATCTTTTTAGAAACGGGCTTGCATTAGTTGAAGGCCCTCTTTATCTTATTAGGTGTCCAGATGCCATTATTCCACAGAATCCAAACATTGCACGTGATGATTAGGTTTCATTTCTTCTTAAATTAAAATATAAAACAAAAAAAAAAAAAAAGAAAGGAAAGCAAAGGCAAAAAGTAGAAGAAAGATTAAATTTCATACGCAGTCTTTGTCATACATAGCACAAACTCCAAACTGTTAACTACTACGGATAATTTGTCCTACTAACGATTCATTTGAGTACCCCAAAGATACATCAAGCATTCTATAGTGTAAATAATTTAAGTATACATCCATATACATATCATATGAAGAAAAATGAATGGTACGTGTTAAAGAATAATTACGTCTTCACATTATTCAAGTGATTTTCTTAATGTTGCACGACAATTTAATTATCATCATCAATTATCCCCTTCTCTTCTTATGATAGGCGTCAATGATTGAAGTGACGAAATTGGATACACATGCTTTGCATTGCTGCCACTCAGTGAGCATTCTTATGTCTTAAACTACTGCACAAGTCTCAATCTATTTGTCTATATACTGAATTTTCAATGTGACTTTATTAAAACGGAAAGCAAATGAGAGCATAGAGTTAATATATTTGGTCACTCAAAACAAGCCACCCGTGTTTGTTGATAAGGGTTTTAATCAACTCATATAGTTTGTGACTCTAGATACATGATGTATTAATATTCTATATATATTATGTATCAAATTAATGATTTAAACGCTAAACTTATCTTCAGCACGGAATATATAACTTGGCTTTTCCTATATAGATTTGATTTGTCATTTTCCATTTTTGTGACAAGTATCCTATCGATAGAACATTGTAGATAAAGAAGGTTTCTGTTATTTCTGTTGGTGGAATCACTAATCGAAATATTGGTTGTTTCATTATCCAGATATACAATATCTCAAATATCAATGATGGAAACTTGGAAAGGAAAAAGGCTGAAAAATTAAAAATATGATGTCGGCCAGGATTTCAGAATTAATTAAGGCTGATTAGACATAGTATTTGAGATAAGGACTCCATCTTGTTGTAGACCCTAGAGAGTTAATATTTTATCAAATATACGAACACCATTATTTTAATCAAATTATAAAAATATTGTTTTTGTAATAATCAGTTTAAATATTACATTTAGAATATATTTTTAATTAATTCACGATTTCAAAAGTTTTACACTTGGACAGTACTATATCAAAATTACAGAAAAACAACAACAACAAAAGAACATATACTTTGTCACGACATAATATATGATGCAGATATATGCTAGCTATCTTTATTCGCTTATCACAAACCATAAATTAGCATTTGATTGTGACATCTCTTTATTATTCATAGCTAGGACAATGCTTCTTGAGCACCAGGCAGGCATATATAGTTTGTATCACAAAACAAATTCCCTGTTGGTAGCCGCAATCTCTTTCTTTTCTTTTCTTTTTTTCTTGTTGTTGTTATTCTGCCAGCTGCTTCGACAAGGGTAATTTTTATATTTAAAATGATTTTATATATAATTTTTACATAAAAAATATATATTAATTACCGTGTGAAGTATCACCGATTTAACCAATCATTAATCTTTGCCAAAACAACAAACTGATCACTATGCATAGGTCATGAAATTATAAAAGTAATATATATATAACGAGAAGTAATTAAGTAAGCAAGTGAAGTTATTACTACTATCATCTTAAACTTATAGTCAACTTCTAAAAAAAATAATTATGTAGACATAGGTCATGAAAATGGAAGGAGGTGTGAAAGCATAGCATGTAATTTCCTTTTTTTTTTAATCTAGAAATATTTAATACTTCTATTTAGTACCTAACTAATCTCTTTTGACAAAGTTAGTCTATTTAGAGTAAAACAATATTTTTAATCATGACTTCTTATCCAATTTTTTTTTTATTGAATTGTTGATCTTAATCAATAAAAGACGTGCTGAACCACATGAATCAATGACTTATTTATGATAAAATATAATTTATATTATTTAAGCTCTTAATAAGTTTTCCTTAATTGTAATAATAGATTAAAAGCTTTGTTTTTTTATATTTTTTTGCAGAGAAGTAAAATAAGATAGAGGGAGAGACAGGGAAGATAATGTCAATACAAGAAATTGTATATCTAAAAGGAAATCTGTGGCCCAGCCACGTATCATTAACATCATAAGAAGTTGAATTTAGATGTATGATACATGTTTACACGTAATATTTTACAAAGGTGAAAAAATAGAAAATAAAAAAGAATAATAAAAATCCAATTCGAACAAGACAAGCACCAATGTGACTTGCTTGTGCCCGCAAGAAAATGAGGGAAGGGAGAGTAAAAAAAAAATGAAATGATCACATTTTCACAAGATTACAAGAATAACTAATAATAATTAAGTGCAGATAGAAGGGGCAAACCCTATAGTGTTTGTTGACAAGTCAAACTCCCACAGATGATTTTGTTGCATAATATTGCCTATGACAGATGCACCACCAATCCCATCTATTGGAACAATTCCAATGCACTTCACTAGGGGTGCCACATCAATGATGTAGCTCTTCACTGGTGGCTCAAACCTTGCTCCCCCTGCAAAATGGAACACTAATCTTGGCACTACACTATCATCAAACCCCTCAGCATCAAAGCAAAAATCCAATGCTCCAAAGTCTTCACCAGTGACCCTCTTGACTTTTGTTAAAGACTTGATCAAGGCCTCAAAAACAGGCTCATAGGCTGGAACAAGTAGTGCAGTCAAGGTTGTGCCTGAGTCAATTAAGGTGCCTCCTTGAGAATTGAAATCCCAAACCTGAGGTGGGATTTTCAGCATTTGGCCCCCAATTGAGATGCCTACCACATTCACACCATAGAATGGAGGGAACAAAATGAGTTCTGTTCTTTTGATTTCACCCAACAATTTGGCATTGTGGTGGCCACCAATGGTTAGATAACTTGAAACGTTTCTGTGGCTTAAATGGTCAACTAAACAATAGGAGAACTTGGCACCATATTCATAAGCTGCTTTATCAATGAATGAGTCCTTGGCAAAGCCTAGCCCCAATATACCTCCAGTGTCTTCATTGAAGTTTACCCCATTTTCCATGGATTTTGTGCACCCAATTGTGAGATTATTCAATTTTCCTTCCTTTCCATTTTTGAGGTCTACTGTGATAGTGTCAGTGCCAAAGAATCCCTTTGCAGATGATCCATCAGCATAGCTGTCAAGGATAAGATTAGAAAAGTCAAAATTGAAGAGGGGTTGTTCACTCTGATTGGAAAAATTAAAGTGAAAAAACTATAGCCAATGTTTTGGTTTAGTTAAAAAAATACTTTTGTGAATTCCAATGTAAAATTGCACCTTCCAATGATGAATTGAGAAGGAAAAAATTGTTACTTCTCGAGTAAAAGTACTTTTGATCTCTCCCAATTTTAATCCAAACATGCATGTAAATAGGGTTTTGTAGGTGAACTTGTTAGAAGGATGGTCTATTTTGCAGGCATAGACTCTTGTTGGATGCAGAAATGTGGGTCATGTGATGCTCACCTAATAACATTAAATTCTCATTTATAACCATGGTTGGATGCTGGAAAGAATGGCTGCTGGTTCACCAGCAGGAGCATGCCACTTTTTGTGCTTGTGTCTGTGTATGAGGGGTACCTTTTTGTTAATTAGTCCCCCACAAGGCTTTTTTTTTTTCTTTCTATACTAAAGAAAGGAAACAAGTCTAGCACATTTAAATCTTTGAATATAATGGCCATAAACAGGAGGATTGTTATAAATGTACACTCACCCCTTTTTTAAGAACTTTTAAATGCTTTACAGGACTAGAAAAATGTTCTGTTCTTTTAACTGCTCCTTAAAGGTTTAAGGCTCTAAAATGTGATGTTAATAGCATAATGCTATGTGAAAAATTGAGGAAAATTTTCTCTAAGTACCCAAAAATAAAATAAATGGTATTGTGCAACTAATAGTATTATCGTTTGAACCTTAAAACCAAACAACAACCACCACGGCTCAATTCACAAATCATAAAGATGGAATTGTGCCTAGAATCATGCCATACTTAACAATGTTCTAAATCCCATAAACAAAAGTGTAAGAATTGAGAATGATAATATTAATAATAATAATTAAAAAAATCAAACTCAACTTTGTTTCAGAAGAGACACATTCCAAATATCTTTGGCTAGCTTTTAAAATGGAACTAGACATCTTATATTACTTTTAAAAAAGGACATACGCCTCCCAACCGCTTTAATTAGCCATCTCCGTCGCCCACAAAACACAAACTAAATTTGAGGCCCAAAAAGACAGCCATTGATTTCTCCCTTCTCTCTCCTTCCACCTTCATCCACTCTCCCTCCCTCATCCAATTCATTTTTTTCCAACTGAATTTTAAAAAAAAAAAAAACATTGTTTTATCACTGAAAATAAACATCTCTTTCACCAAAATTCTAACTTTTTTTAATTTAGCATCTAATAATCTTCCTTTCATCATGTTGGTCTATTTTGAATAAAGTGGTACCTCCCACTTGATCTGAAACACTTGACCAATCCCACCCAAATCAATAGCAACACTTGTTTTTGGAGGAAAAATGTTAATATGTTATTTGACACTAGAGAAAAAAAATATAAATATAATAACATTTATGATGTAATAAGAAAAAAAAGAAACAAGAGAAAAATAAGAAGTGTTAAATGATTGTTTTAAAAAATAAAGTATTTGTGTATATTACTCTTTCCATAATCAAGAAAACAGAAGGCATTTCTCTGTCTTTTTTTCCAGAAAGAAAACCGTTGCCCCATTCCTTCCATCTTTCCACAACAACCCCATTAATTCATTGACACCAAAAATCCAAAATCAACAAACAAAACATAATATATATATATTCTACCACCACCCGAAAATAATAATAAAAATAACAAAAAAAGAAAAAAAACAAGAAGAAATTGACGAACCTGATGTCATACAAGCAAGGATCAGAAGGCTTGGGACAAAGACTGAGCGAGAAAAGCTGACTGAGATCAATCTTGCACTTCTGCGACGCACACGTGACAGCTTGAAAGGACTTAGACCTATGCGGACAGAACACCCCCTTGCAGGGATTACTCTTGGCCTTCTTCTTCTTTGTTCTCCTCGTCGTCCTCGTCCTGTTCCTCTTGCTGTGATGATGATGTTTCTTTTTGGTTTTGTTCTTCCTGGTCTTCTTGGTTGTTGCCGTTGTTGTAGCATTCCGCATTACGCAGTTGAACCACGTGAACTCGCTGCCGGTGTCCGCGGCGAGCCAGAACCGTTGCCCGGGGCTCCCGACCTTGACCTCGGTGAAGTACTCGCCGAGGGCATCGTCGCGCCCCGCGCGCATCGGCATTTCCACCTCCGTCGTCGTCGTTGTTTCCAAGCCTTTTCTTCTTCTGTCGTAATTACTAACACCCCACCTCTGATTCATCCTCTGCCGCCGCAGGCCGTCCCTGTTTACGAAACCCTTCACCGCTTCGACCTGATCCACGTCACCGCCGCCGCCGGAGAAGCGCTCGTGGTGCCTGTGCACCAGTTCGAGCCTCATGCTGTTAACGGCCACGGGGAGAATCAAGTGGAGGGTGATGGTGATGAGAATTGAAGCTTTGGTGATGGTGTTCCATTGCATCATCCTCCTCCCCATCAAAAAAATGTTGTGTCTTTATTGCTAATGGTAATTAATTAATTAATAATAATAACAAGAAGAAGAAGAAGAAGAAGAATGTGTAATGGGTAATGGGTAATGGGTATAATGTGGTTTGATTTGGGAGAAGAATGGAATGAGAGGGGGAGAATAAAGGGGGGCTAGAAATGAGATTGAGCTGGTTTTGGTGCATATGGGTCCATTTTACTAGGATAGATGGAGGTGGGGGACACAGGTAACAAAGATATATTTGTGTGATATAGGAGAATGGTGTTTCAGAGGCACACAAAAAAAAGCTAGTAGGGCCTTTCTTTTCGCCTTTGGGGTTCTGGGGCTTTGCCTATATATACATATATACTTACTATTCTTTCTTTTCTTTTCTTTTTACTCTTACTATCTTTATTCTAAGATAATCCTAATCCGACATCTCACACACTAAATCTAAACAACTCTTTTAACAAACTCAAATATTATGTCCCGTTGATTCATTGTATCATCAATGAAAAAAAAAAAAGATAAAACTTAGATACAATATGATTTATTATAAGTGATCTAACACGGTTAATTAATTACAAAGTTTTTTTTTTTGTTTGTGTAATATTTATAAAATATCTAACACTTTTTATTCGACATTCAACTTAATCACTTCTATCTCACCGGTAAATAGGTTCATTTTGAAATAAAAACAATATTTTAGGTCATAACAGCAAGCTTTTTAAAGATCAAATTCAACCCTTAATTAGTTAAAAAAGTCAAACATGGAACTACTTATATTAACAACTTTTGATATGAAGAGAATTTTAATGTAAAATCTTTTATAGTGTGAGCCAATAAAAAATCATGATTGTAATTTTAACTTTAATGTAGATTAATATTTTTTTCTGACTAATATGGATTAATATAAAAAAAAATCTAACTTAAATAGTAAATTGTAATCAGATAACAATATAAAATTCTATACACTATTTTTTTTAAACCAATTCTATACACTATCAATATATATAATATTTGGTATATATATAATATGATTTTTTTTAAGGAATATATATAATATAATATGATATGATGATGATGAATATTTGGTAATTTAGTTTGTGTTGGCGTTCATCACCAAAAAGAAAACTACAATATTACAAAAAAAAAAAAAGAAGTTTGAGTTGGTGTTAGTTTGTTGTTTGTCTTGTGCTTCGCTCTTAATTTCTCTCTCCACGTCGTTTTTGTTTATTTGTTTTCCCGGTTTTGTCTTGGTTCGCTTTCATGATTGTTGCACAGTTATCGCAGTGTTAACCTATTTTGGACGCTGGTTTAGTTGCGCACCACCACCCTGGATATTATTATTTTGAGTGGGGTTTTTGTTTTTGGTTAGTTTGTTGGTTTGCTATATGTTTTGTCCGGATAGGGTCAGTTTAATTTACTTTTTTAGATTATCAAAACGGTAATTGTGGTAATTAAGGAAATCAAAGAAAAAAATGGGTGTTGTTGTGGCGTGGGGTGTTAGGCTCGAAACTAATTTAAAGCCATTTTAAATTCTCAGATGATGATGACTCACAGACTCAGATCTTGGTTTACATAAAAGCTGCAGCGATCTCGCGTTAGGTTCTGTTGAATTGAAGATTTTAAAATTCAATACCCAATGATTTGTCTTTAAATTGGATTTAATTGAACGAATTGTGAGTGAATCTAACTACTTCATTGTATAGCCCTAATTTTAATTTTGCACTTGAAATTTTATTATTATTTTGAAATTGTTAGATAGAATAGAAATTGCATTAGGTTTGGTTTACGAATTTTGTATTTATTAATCATCCATAATCAAAGAATAAATAATGTATATACATTATAAATGTTTTTTTTACAATGTTACTAAAAAAAAGTTTGTTATTTTTATAATAACTATCATAAATATCATTGCAAAAAAAATTATCTTGAAAATTATATGAAGATTAGTTTCTTAGACATAATAATGAAACTTGTACCTTTGGGTATCCGTCTAAACCCGTCCCAATTTTGACGGAGAACATTTAAGTTGATAGAGTTCGGGGATTATTCAACTTTTTTAATTTGAGGTTGGGGATAGAAATGTCACTATCAGACCCATATGTACTCGCTCTAATGCTCTAATGATGAAATTATTAAAATTTTATTAATAATTTGTTTTTTTTTATATAATTTTTATATAATTTAAGATTCTTTTTTTATGATTTTTGTAGACAAATGCGTTACAAATACAAGTAGTTAAAAATAAATATATAAAAATCAATTTTTTTAATTAGATTTTCAATATAATATTTTTTTAAAATTTTTTTTTTTCAAATCTGAACCAGGGATGAGACTGAGACAATTATAACATAACAAATTTTAACCCATTGAAAATGAGAACTAAGGAGGCAATACTTGTCCGTTGCCATATCTAAATGTTACTAATGACTCATTTTCAAAAAGTTTATTGAAAAATTTTATACATTTTTATACAAAATTTTAAGCCTAAAATTATCGACAGCTAAGACATTGGTAATTTTAGCATCTATTTAAATCAAAATTTACATGCGAAGTCATTGATGACTACATTATCAACAAGGGTTTTCTTCCCTTATTTTTACTTACACAATCGTTAAATGCCTATTGAAATTTTGATGTTGATTTTCTTTTCCAAAGGTTTGGCCGCAGGTATGGCTTTTTTCTTTTTCCCTTAGAGTTAGTGAAGTCGTCGGTATATAACTATTAGATCTTTTAGATTATTTTCCTTACTAATAGTTTGGTTTGTTGTTGATAAAGGACTATTTTATCAGTTGGGTGTAATTTCTTCCCTTTTTTTAATGGATAGTTTTTAGTTTTTAAAGTATTTAGTATGATGGATGGATAAGTCGTGATAAGTATTACTATTTGTAAGTATTATTACTTTTGAGTAAGAAGTGGTAACTTGTATTGTCGACTTAAATTTCTTGTTTAATTGAAGTTGTAAATTTTTTTATTATTTCAATGTAATTTTTTTATAACTTCAAAGTCATAAGTTTTTTTTTCTTTTACCACTTTGAAATTGTAAGATTTTTTTTATGGATTACAACTTTAAAGTCATAATTCCTTTTTTCACACTATTTTTTTCATATTTTATATTGTTTTGTTTTCAATTTTTTAAAAATTGTAAAAAAATTTATTTATTTAGTTATTAAATAAATATATTTAATTTTACTTATTATTAGTTTTATTTAATATGTTGTATATTTTTATGGTTTTATTTAATATGTTATATATATATATATATATTAATGTTTTTACTTAAAATATATTATATTTTTTAATATTGTTTTATTTAATATATTTAAATTTTAGATAATCATTTTATAATGTTATTGAAATTTATTTTTTTAAATGAAATATAAAATTAACTTAATGACATTTAATATAGTTTTTTGAATATTTGTTTTATTTTATTTTGAATACTTAAATTTTAAAAACTAAAATTTGAAACCAAATATTAAAAAAAATTGTTACTAATATTAAGTTATAATTTATGATGCTGAAATATTTATTTTTTGTAAAGGAATTTTACTATTAACAACATTTAATAATTTAGTAATACAAGTAGTTGTTAAATTAAAAACAACATAATACATTAATATAAAATAAACAATATAAATTAAAGAGAAATATAAAAATTAAAAATCAAACTCATTAGACTTTTTTCTTGGTTTAACAATGAAATGAATGTGAGAATGTTTTAAAAATTGCATTTGAAAGTCAAAATTCAAAAACTCAAGACCATCCAAAATGAAATCTAATGGATTATGTTTTCTCATTGTCACATCATTCTAGGATGACTTTACTTAAAGGTATTTGTGTTAGAAAAATAATTAATATAGGAAAAATTTTAGATCAGACATTATAAGAAAAATCATGTCACATTTTTAATTTGTTTATTAGTAGAAATCAAAAATAGATACTAAAGAGTTTACAATAATTTATACACCTTATTCAACTAATTAAGTTAGATTTTTTTGTTAAATCATATTTTTTTAATTTAAATTTTATAATAGCACCTGAGGAAGTAATAAATAGTTTTGGTAGTCATGATGAATTAATTATTAGGATGTTGTAAAAAGAAATACATGGACTAATAATTTTTGTAGAACCTCGTGCCAACTACCAACATTATACCCAAACTTTTATGACTTGGATCGATATTGTTTGATCTACAAGTTAATTTGTCGGTATTTCTCATTGAACTCCTCTCTAACATTCAGTTTATATTTATCTTTCTAGATTAAGATCACTAACTTTCAGATATTAGACGTACAGACCCATTTTTCTTTTACTTTTGAATCTTTTCTCACATTCGTTCATCTTGCTTGTATTTATTTTCATACCAAGAACATAAATTTTTAAACATTTGACTTATTTTTCCTTTACTTTACTTATTGAGTTATTATATTATTAATGTGAAATATATATTGATGATATCTATGTCTAATATCTATTTAGACATATGTTCGGACACTTATAATAGAATCTCTCTTTCTAGTCATATTTTTTTTACCTACAAAATTTAAATTCAAGAATTTATTAAAAAATTAAACTCAATTTCATTCAAACGAATGTTGATATATGTAAATCATTTTTTTTTCTTTTTTCTATTTTGAAATCTTACATCTACCACATTAACTGAAAGAAACATGTAAAGTGCGATGTCTCAGCCAAGTTTGGTACTCGTGCTTTAAGTGCTGTCATACCACATTCTTGTGAAGCCACCTTTGGCACTTTGACGGGTTGTTCTCAGACAAAGGCCAGTACTAACTGCGGTGGCGTACAATGCAGTCTTGTAAGCTGAAAAATGGGCTATCTGGTCGAGTTGGAGGAAAATTGTATTTTCCAAATTAAAATTATGATGAATATCTAAATAAAATTCTTTGAAGAAAATTGTTTTTGCACTTTCTTTGGGATGGTCCCGTTGATGATGACATACAGAAGTTGATTGGTGTTAAGGGTGTATTTGAACGTGTTTTTATTTGTTGATTTTTAAAATTTATTTTGTGAAATAATTTTTTAAAATTATTTTTTGAAACAAGATGAGAGAGAGCATGCAAGAAAAAAAGATTGGGTATTGAACTTTTTTTGTATTTTATAAAACGGAAAATAGGCATTCTTTAAGAAAAAAGACAAATAAGTCCCATGTTTCTTGATTGGTGTAATAATCTTCTTGCTTAACCATCAGGCAAATAACGGTGCTTTGGTGAGTTGCATCACTAAGTTGACATTGTACATTTTTTGTTTGGCCTTATTTGAATAAATGTTAGAGTGTATCCTTTTTAATAATTTACGATTTTTTAAATAAAATATTGAGAGAAACATGTGACCCATATCTCTAATAATTTTTTGTTCTGTTGCTACTAATATGTTTTTGAGAAAAAAAGTTATATAATGATAGTATGTAATAGTTTTATATTATAATTTAATTACAACTCATTATGTTGACTTTTATAATAATCACCTTGAAAATTATACTAATAGTAATTTATGATTGAATGATAATATGAAATAATTTTATGTCGTTAATGTATTATCATTAATTTTTTCATCAGAACTTCTTTCCATATATACTCAAAACTTTATTTCTCTGTGTTACTTTTCAAATTATCTCATATTAACCATCAAGTTGTTTGTCCAAATGAAACCAAATTTGAATCACTTAAATGAAGTCTTATGTATGAGTCTTAGGGATGAAAAAAATATGATAGAGAGAAACCCAATAATGATAGTTAGCTAGGTTTCTTGACAGAAATTAAACATTGACAAAGTCAATGAATCTTTCTGATCAATAACATGATTAAAAAAATTTATCTCATAATAATTTGATTGAGTTTAATACACAAGTAGTTAGAGTAAAAAAAAATGGTAAGTGAAATTTTTTTTAGAATCAATATCCCTATGATAAATCCCATAACTTTTGTGTTATAATGACACCCCCTTCTTTGTCAGAGTTTGATTTCCATTAACAGGAATTCATCATGTATGTTGCACTTCCTGCTTTAATGTAATTTAAGGAAAATTTTACTCTTTTCTTCCTCACACCATCTCTTAAAAACCCAAACCGTTCTCACACATGTAGTAGTCCCCAGACAAAGAGTGGTATCAGTACCACACAATGATTCTCACAACAAAAATGGTCACCAACTAAAATCATATTCACAATATTAAAATTGAAAAATCCAATTGAAAAAATAGAAAATCATACACAAACTCGTGTTTAGATGAACCTTTCCGTAACTAGTGTTTAAATGACAATCATCACCAACACTGATGACTAACACATGACTTTTGGACAACAACAATCATCACCCACACTGACTATAATCGCGTGCAACCCACTTTCGTAGGATTGCCTCTTTTTAGACCTCCCTTCACATATCAAAACAACATACACCAACCTCACTAATGATTTTGATTTTTGCAAACCCTAGGAGAAAGGATATGGAGATTTCAAACATGAATTTCTTACATGATCGAATTGATGTTGTCGGTTTTGGTTTTGATGTTGTCTTCGAAGGAAGGAACCTTTAAAATAAAAGTATATCAAACATGAATTTCTTACCCAATAAAAAATGTATTAAAAATAAATTTAATTTGACAATTTCTTACTTGTTACTAGTTAGATAAATAACAGGTAGATCACCTCCCTCTAATGTCATGTCCGTGTATAAATTAAAGAGGAACTATGATCAGTAATTCGAAAAAATACAATTTTGATTGTTTGATATTTTATGAGACTTAAACTTATTGCCTATTATTAAATTTATAACTAATTATCATATTTTACTTATTAATGTATTACTCATTATCAAATTTATCAATAATTATACAATTTTACTAATTAATTTATTGCTAATTATTAAATTTATTAATAAAAGTAGTAAATAATATAATTTTTACTTATTAAAATTATTAATTCATTAACAATTAATAAAATTAACTACAAAAAAATATTATAGAACTAGTCACACAAATTCAAATTAATAGAGGGACTAACTCGTAGGTGATGGCCGACAACATGTGATTTTTTTAAAACAGAGTAATTAAAAATATGTTAAATTTTTATAAGGACTAAAAGTAAATTATGATTAAGTACATGTAAATATTTGACAAGTACTTATCAAATTTGGAATATTTTTTCCCTTTTAATCTGGAGCACTATCTTCATATATATTCTACAAGTTTTCATAAAATTAAATGCATCTATATTATTAAGAATTGAAATAGAAAAATATTCTTGAAAAAAATATTTTTTAATCTTAGACCTTTAGTATTTGTTCATGTCTAAAGATTTAAGAGACTCCAAAATCGGGTTTAGAACTTATGAAACCCTTCAGAAAAAAAAAAAAGACTTAAGGAACCTTGTGACCTAGAACCTATTTATTGAATATGATTAGATTCAAAGGTCAGAGACACACCCATTTCGAGGAGTCCTCAAAAGAACTGGTCCTGTATTATTTGTTTTAAAGATAATAATAGTTATTTAAAATTAAAAATTAAAAAATCTTAGAAAATCAATTTCATTCTCTTATAGATTTATTTTTCTTAGGTGAACTTAGGATATCTCTAACTATAAGTAAGAATAATCCTTCAACTATTGAGATTCATTTTAAGAATTAATTTCTTTTTATATGTATTTTTATACACACAAATATATGGATTAAACCTCTGACAAGATAATGTTATATGTCAATTTTATTATATCATATTGATCTCTTATAAGTTGTGTGTAGATTTTTTATTTTCTTTTATCTTACTATGTAACGAGAAGAAAGTTATAGCCATGTAATAAAAGAAGAAAAAATATATAAAAAGTGAGTTAATTAATGGAATAAGAAAAAAAATCTCAACTTTTCAAAATAACTAATCAAATTTATAATATAAAAATAAATTTCAGTCAAATTTAAGGTCTTCAAAACTTAAACCTTTATCTTTAGTGAAATAAGTAAATACACAATTCACTTGTCTCATAACCAAAATCAATATAAATTATTGAAGCAACTGTGAATATTGAATATATTATTAGCAAAGCTAAGGGAGCAAGATATGTGGGAATATAGAAAGCTGAACCGTATAGAAAAGGAGCGCGGTTTGACTTGCGAAAAGGGGCCAGTTGGCTGAAAGTGAATATGGTTGACAAATAACATAGGCGTTAATCTAAACAAATTGTAATTTTGTATGAAAGAAAAATTATTTATTTTCTTACTTTAATAAAAAAAAAAACTTGCATTACAATTTTGTACTAATTTATCAGTAGAAGATAAGATATTGAGTTTTTCTATATGCTGGTTTTCAGGTAATTTAAAATGTCTACAAAAGAACGCCCAGTAAGCACAAAAGCATATTACATCTAAAAATACAAATAAATTATGATATCTAAAAATTCATTTATGCTATCCTTCAAATTAATTTAATGAGAGTAGATGTACAGATTAAAGAACGTGGGAGCAGTAAAGTAATGAAGTAATAGTCAAACATTATTTTTTAAATGTTTTTTTAGGAAGCATAAACTATAAACTATGCTACTCTATTCCTAAGAAAAAATCATTAAAGATTATAGAGAAAATAATAAAAAGGATAAAAGGGAAATAATATAAAATTTATTTATTTATTCATTGATTTCTTTTCTAAATGAGGAATACATTTATATAGACCTAATTGATGTTAATCAATAAATATTATCTATTTATGTGACAACATTTAATTATTTATAATAAAAAAATAAGAGAAATTATACTTGTACAATAAATCTTACAACAAAGAGAGAGAAGTGAGGATAAAGAAGAAATTTTAAAATATAATAAATAATATGATAGATAGAGATAGACACAAAAAATAATATTATATAAATTGTTGTAAGAATTATTATACATGTGTCGTATCTCTAAAAATAATAATACAAATATAAGCTATATCTTATATCATCTTTTAGCCATTTAATTTTGAGAGTGTGCTTTCATAGGCCCATCCTAACATTGTCATCCCCTTTAGATTGGACCTTGCCCTCAAGGTCCTTAGTAAATTCTAGAAGCACTCTAACTAGAAAGGGAATGGAACTTTGTGATTTATGTTGGAGTGTCTTTTGAGAGGTAATAACATCCAAGAGTTGATGATGATGGTGGGAGCCAATTGTACTAGAGAGAAAAGTTTCAAGAATGGGTGAATAATCAAGGAATATTGTAACAACTCTCCAAGGCTCAGATGGGATAAGTGTGACATGTGGATGGTGTGCAATGCTTGCAATATGATGAGGGAAAATGGATGGTTCAAATTCAGGCGGTTGGATGCTGGGAATTTAGATGGGTTTGGATGGTGAAGAAGCAAACAATTCGAGTAGATGAAGACCTAATTTTGTGGATGATGTTTGAGAAGTGGGACATGATAATATTGAATGATTTTCATAGCCGCATTTACTGATTATGTCTTCTTCATCCGCGAAGATTGCTTTGTCGCAACCATCTCAGTTGCATGCTTTTCCACTTGCATCTGCTACTTCGCTAGAGGTTGTTTTGTTGTTGATTCCTTCATTGTTGGAGTCATCTTGTCGTCGATTTTTTCTCTGTTGATTGTTGTGCTACAGTTGTATATATATGTGTGTGTGTGTGTGTGTCACACACACACACACACATATATGACTGTTATTTGTTAAGAGTTTTTCATCTTCATACATATGTACTAAGGTACTCTCTTTAGATTCTCATCGGAAACATAAAAATCCCAACAAAGGTCCAATTTAGACTCAAATTACATAAATTCCTATTTTATGATTTGGCTATAGTTTAAGCTCCTCTTGTAGCTTTTTGGTCCTTCATCATTAGATGTGTAGCTTGTTACATGCATAGGTCTTACACATTAAGAATCAACACATCCAAGCAACAATTGATTTTTTATCTAGAGATTGAAAAGACACTTTTTATCTAGAGATTGAAAAGACACTAAAAAAGAATAAGAGCATAAAGATAAGGCAAAAAGGAAACATGACCGAGGAGACTATCACTCCAAGGGTTACTCTAGAGGATCATGCTACCTATATAACACTTAAAACACAATTGCAAGGCCCATATTTACAAATATGGTGAACCTTGAGATGAACACTCATCCATCTCATTCAAAATAATCAATTCCACATGTATAGTCATGAGAATTCATATACACATCTATCAACCTTCATTGACATATGTAACACAGTGAAGATAAATCATGTACCGGATGAAGCTCTACGCTTATGCTTGTAACATTTTTCTCTAGCTGGAGATGCCATATCATGGTTAAGATCCTTTCCTCCAAACAACTTGTCAAGGTGGGATGATGTAGTAGCAATGTTTCTACATAAAATACTTCCCAATGTCCAAGATCAACAAGAGAAAGATTGTTATATCTAACTTTCAACAACATATCATAGGTTAATCTTATAAAGTATTTTAATTTATCTTACGCACCAGATTAACACATATTTAAATAGTTTTCATCAAATATATTTTTATTTGTTTTTTAAAGTTCAACCTTATACATTAAATTAGAATTTACTCTTGGTATTAATTAAATTTCTTTGCTTATTCTCTCTTTAAGACTGAAGTACATCATTTGTATATTTTCGACTTTAAATTTTAAATACTGTTTATATATATATATATATATATATATATATCCTAATTTAAAATGACTTCGTAATACTTGATTCCATAAGTAAATCACCACTTATAATACGTAGAACTTTCAAAGTTATGCAAATAAGAGGAAAGTCGCACCTAGGGACTAAGAGTAGTTGTTGTGACTTGTGACATGATTGTGTGGAAGAATATCTTAGAAAGTTCTTAAAAGAAAAAAAATTGAAAAAATGATCCTAGAAGGTAGCTAGCTAAATTTAATGTTATGGAATTTCACGTGATTCGAATAAATATATTAAACATAACAATCCAGCACTTTCTCAACATGATCTGACAATTTTATGTTAACTACCCCTATTTTTTTATGGATTATTTTTTATGTTAACTACCCCTATTTTTTTAATGAATTTTTATGTTAACTACCTTATACAACATGCTTACTTGATTTTGGTGTAATACGGTTGAAAATAGAGGAGTGGGACCTATCTTGAGCTGTCATGGGCAAAAACATAGTGAAGATGCATTTTCTATGAAATTGTCTAATTTGGTTTCAGTGATGATGTGCAATTATATATATTCATGCACAAAGGTGATTGTGGAAGACAACGGTGCTATTATTAGAATGTAATGGTCTAATTGACCCAACAACACGGTTAATTAATTTTCATGGAAAGAGAGTAGCTTCTTGTCCTAGATTTGTAATTGACTTTTTGCACCTTAGTACGTAGGGGGAACGTGGCGGTGCCCATCACTATTAATTCCATCATTATGAACTTATCACTCTATGGTTGGTTGTCTTTATATTTAACTTAGTTTTGTTATATGGTCAAAAATAATATTTCAACATTAAAAGAAATAGCAAAAGGTATTCTATTTTATTGCAGAAAGAAATAAACATTAACTTGCCTTACTCTAGATTTCTCTCCCCTATCACTGTAGTTTGCACGTTTAGGGTCAAATAATTGGAGAATCTATAGTCCCTTACCATTGTGTGATGATGTTTGTGGGGGTTGTTGGGTGCTTTGAGAGACATGTTGATTCTGAATATGATCTTTAACAAAATATCACAATCATAAGCATCTTGACGCATCAAAAGAACATTAATTGCTATATGTATCTTCAACCAATACAATCTAGTGAGATGAAAAAAAACTACTTTGTATTTTTTAAAACGCTCCTTGCCACCAATGTCTTTTACGCAAAATCTCCATTTTTGGTAAAAATAATTATCTCGTTGTTTTCTTTCTTTGTTCCCACTGTACCATAAAAAATCTCGTTTTTTATTTCACGAACATGTGTTTATTATTATTATTTTAAATTTTCTAATGTATGCCAATGAAAACCTGATAAGAAAACTAAAATAGAATTTGTTTTGTTGAAAAACATTTAATTATATCGAAAACATGAAATTCATTCTACAATTACAATTTTTCATAATTTAAAATATTTAATTTAATAATTTCACCCCATTTGCGATAGATACTCAATACAATTTTTTTTATTTGGCGTTGCCTGTATTTAAGAAGGTGACATCTTAATTACGTCAAAAAGCTTTGCTTCAATTGGCAATGATAGCCATAATACACCAAAAAATCAGCAATGATAGTCTAATAGGGACACGGTGTTTATAAAGACACTAATATTTTGGTCATTCCCATAGTGAAAAATATAAGAGTATAGACATGGAAAATATACTTAGGGTCTAGAATTAGAATTGAATCGACTCAACTTGTGAGATACTCTTACCTTGATCCATCATCCATGCATTTTTGTGTGATTTTATTTTTAATTGAAATATATAAATTAAGGTGAAAGAAAAATTAAATATATGAATTTGAGTTGATTCATCTAGCTTAAGCAGTTCATGTGCTCCGAATGAAGCAAAAGCCTGAACATGTTATAATAGTAGAGGCCCTGGCACCTTAGATTGTGGGTCATGTGCAAGCTGTTGGGTTTCGGCCCAGTAAAAAATTAAGGCTAAAATTCAATTGTGTCATTTGACTTCTTTTTTTTATATAAAAAAATTTATGGTTAATGCTATATTATTTAAGAAACATAAAGGTGTCTATTGGTGGACCAAGAAAACATAAAGTATCTATTTAAACACAAAACGATAATAAATAATACCAATTAATTATTTGTAGTTTGACTAGAAGCAGCTCTAATCTGCACTATTAATGTTGTTTTCATTTCACAAGATAAACCTAATTTATTGTTTAAGAAAGAAAGAATGTTTTATTTTATGGATTCGAGTTGAAAATGAGAGGGTATCTAGCTATATATAAATTAAAGGAAGTGGCACATAGAGACATTGCAAGTTGGCCACGGAAAAATGGTGACAGCACATGGGTGCGTGCAGGCATGAACATGATCCCATGTCATAATCTCAGTGTTATCATTGGTCAATACCCCTCTTTTGCAAGAACAATTCTTCAAAGTAATAAATTCATGTACCAACCCCAAAGGAATTCTATATTTAACGTATATAATAGTAGCATCTTATGCTAAGGATCGATGGAGCATGGCGTGCATATCATGGATTTCTAGCAACTCCAATCACAATTTCAATTTTCGGAAACATTCTTGATCGTGAACATTGTCTAGAAGATTGAGACTAATGTTGACATGCAAATATGAAAAATGCGGAATTTCAGATATGGCTTGAACAGCCTACACAAGATAGAACATTTTTTCCCCTTTTTTTGATTGTCTCGCTTATAGTTTTATGCAATGTTATGTCAATCATGTAGCGTTTACTCATTCACGAAAACCCTATGAATAAACAATAATATTCTCTGGTTGAGATGTCAATTATTGGTCCATGCTATTCTCACCCCCCTCCTTTTTACCCTTAGCACCACTCACTTGTTTGCTATTTTTGTGACGAAAATATCTTTCAAAAAATAATTTTCAAAACGTATTGTTAGAGAAGTGTGACCCAGTACTAGTTTTATAACATACTAAAATAGAAATACATTGTGAAAATTAGTTTCCATAATGTATAAAAGTTAACTACATTACAATAACTAGGTTCCATAGGATTTTGAAAAATGAGAAAAATAAAAGACCGAAATGACTTATAGAGAGAAGAAAAGATAGAAAAATGAGAAGAGGGGGTGCACACTGCGCAGCAGAGAGGTTGCATGGAAGGAAGAAGGGTGAGGGTGAGAAGGAACAGCCGAACAGGGATAGTTTGGATATTTAAAAAAGTCCAAAAAAGGATGGGGTGAAGAGTAAAAAGGAGTGTGAATAACAATTCCCTTAATTATTTGATATGAAGTGGCCCTAAATCAACTGGTCCACACTCAAATTGGGAGATCTTTCAAATAAATGGCTACTTTGTTGTAAATGAAGTATAGGGGAGCAAGACAAAAGGAGTGGTAACACAGGTAAAGATTTCCATGTTCAAGTTAGGAAAAGATTTTCACATAATAAAGGGTAAAAAAAATTCCTATAAGAGAGGGAGAATCTCAGTATTTATAGGCGAAGGTGATTGACCTTGAGGCCAATGACAATTACTAAATGTATTATTGAATAGGTGGCTGCTTGCAGTTAAAAGTTAGCATGAAACAGAAAGTTATTTGATGCCTAATACTTTATGATCTTGTTTATAACTTGTTTGGTAGAGAGTAGAAAAATAAGATAGATAAAAATAACAAGAATGAATGAAAATAGATAAAAAAAAAATAAAGTATATATTAAAAGTGTTTGGTTGAAGAAAAATAAAAAAGAAATTAAGAGAGAGATAGAGATATGAATAGAAATATGTGAGAAATAATACAAGTAGATTTTGTTATTTTTTAATTTATTTTCCTTCTTTCTCCCTTCTAAAAAAAATAATCATTCTTCTCTCTCTTTCTTATTTCTCTACAACCAAACAGAACATTAATAAAGATGAACTCTCAAGGTTTGTCATACAAGTACAACCTTCACATAGTACTTATCTATGATAAGACAAATTGATATAATTGTTGTCAAATAAATATCTAAATACATTATTTATGCACCATAAATTGGTATACTGTATAACATTAAAATTATCGTTAACAAAATTATTGTATAACAAACAAAAATATTATAACAATTTAGTATCACTTTTATCACTCTTAAGATTACATAATATTCTCTTATTTATGATTAAATAATAATTAATGATTTAGTCACTATTAGCTTGATCTTATATACTCAATATTGATCTTATTTATTCATTATAAATAAGGGTTGTGTAACCATACACATAACACAAAATTACAGGAAAACACTTTTATATAGTATCCAAGTTTAAGTTCTTCTCGAGAGAGGATTAACGAAAACTAGTGCTCCACTGGGGACTTAGTGTCCCCAATGGAGCTTTCTACTTGTCTCCAACGAACCATGGTTGCTCTGATACCATATAACAACATTACAAGTAAAACATTGTTATATATATATATATATTTCAATGTAGACCACACATCATGCTATTTATAATATGAAAAAAGAGAATTGTTAAGTCAAAAAATATTTATGTCTTAAAGAAGAATCAGAAATCCTAATTATTTTGATTAGATACAAATAAATACAAATGATAAAAGTTGTATCTGGTATGTTATCAAATCATGATTTGTCTCTGTGCCTATGAAGTTTTCAAATTTGATATAACTTTTAAGTAGTACATTTAAGATCTTTATTTAATACTCTATGTCTGAGATTCTTTCATGTAGAAAAAATTCTCCCATAATTTGTTAAAGTCGTATGAAGAATAAATGAAGTGCAGAGTCTAAAAGGCACTAATCCTCATCAAAAGGCATACTTTATTGTTGTAGACCAGCTATGATGAAAGAAATGAGTTCCTTGTTAAAATACAAGACATGTTATCCTATCAACATGGACTTTGCATGAAAAATAGATGCACATTTAATGTTAGCATTAAATTCTTCAACAAATTTAAAACTTCAGATGAAGAACAGAGTGGAGAATCCAACCGTTGAGAGACAACAAATACTTGGAGAAAAAGACTATATATAGAAGAAGCTTTGAAAAAACAAGATACAAATTATCTATGCGAATCATTCTTTCTTGTAAAGCTTTTTGTAAATTTTTGTAAAGATACAAAACTCTCAAAACACCTTGTATACCTTGAGAGAAAAGATTAAAAGTGCTAAGTGATATATTCGTCTATTAGACAATCATAATTTAGTCGATGAACAACCTTCCAACAAATCTTGTTGATTTGTTTAAAGCCAACAGTGACTTGGTATGACCAAAGAATACTGAGTTTAAGTCAAACTTGGGGTAGAATTTGTAAGTATAAGAGTCAGAAGTGACAATAAACAATACTTGTAACTTTGATAAATTGGTAGAAACTTGGTGGTTGCCAAAAACTGGACGTAATCTTGAGGTTGCGACGAACTAGTTTAAAATTATTTTTCTCATCTTTTGATTTTTTTATATTCATCAAATAGTAAATGTGTTTTACAGTCTTAAGAAAAAATTTAAATTTCTAAAAACATAATTCAACCTCCTTGTGTTATTTGCTTCTACAAGAACCAATATTGATTAGAAGATCAACCAATTACTAATTAATATGAAATAGGATATTCTAATAATAAGTACAATATCATGAATAAAATATCAAAACATAATCTTGGATCGCCTCAAGGAATCCCCAGTGGATCTTTTTGATTTTTTCACGGCTGAACAATACACATGCTTCACTACCAAAGACCGTTACACCATTCACGTGCGCATCCAACTAAAAACACCACTGCATGCGGCCCCTTGTAGGACCCTGGCGTGTGAAGTTCATGTGCATGACGCGTGACGCATCTTTGATGAGCGTCACACTTGTCTTCTCTCACCTTTAGTTTTTATCGAATTGATCACATTTGTGACAAGCTCGTGAACTTGAAAGAGAGTGTTAAGATTACATAATACACTCTTATTTATGATTAAACATTAGTAATTTAATCATTATTAGATTGATCTTATGTAATCAATATTGATCATATTTACTCATTATAAATAAAGGTTGTGTGGCCATACATACAACATAACATTATAGTAAAACATTCTTATAATGACCAAAATGTTTGAGTTATTTAAAATTAATATGAATAAAAATGTACTACAATTAAATGTTTTATTTTTTATTTTTTATATTATTTTTTATTATGTTGGCCCACTCAAAAGCAAGAGAATCGGTTGCTATAGCCCACAACTCTGAATTGAAATGGGACCCATACATGCTCTCCAATGAGCTTAAATTTCTCTTTAAATAAAGTACTACTATGTGTCAAAGGAACAACTCTGGTTGAAGTTAGCTTAGTGTGATAAGGTATAATTATTAAATTGGCTAAAGTACAAAGAGTCTTATAAGAAAGCATTTTCTCTTAAATGTGATTGGATTGTCCTCATAAAATGTGTTCACATGAGATTTGACAGGTGGTTTAAAATCAAATATGGTGTTATTCTTAGTTTGGGAGCGAGTCATACCCTAGATTAGAACATCCACACCAGGGCACCAAGGAAGCAATTTGTCAGAGCTAGCACCGTGCAAGCATAGCAACTCCCACTATAGTAGTGCTGAAAATGTTGCTGCTGAGGCAAAGCAACGTTGCTACTCAATAAAAAATAAAGAAATAAAAGTCTGAAATTATTATTATAATGTGTAGATGTGTTAAAAACATTTTAGTGAGATCCATTGGAAGCAACAAACAAAGATTTATTGCGTAGAGTTGTTTGTATTGAGAAAATAAAAATAAATAATGTGTATATACGGATCCTATTGAAAGCAACTATTGTGAGTTTGCTAAAATGGTGTGGTTTCCACATTAGCCTAGATGAGCATGAAATTAGTATAGCCTTCATGGATTTTAAACTCTTATATTGAACCTAACCAAATGTCTACTGTAAAACATGACAAACTTTATAATTTGTGTTCGAATTGATAAATTCTTAGGTGACTTGGCACTATAAATCCGAGTTTAAGTTAGTGGTTCATACTGATTCTGAAATAAGTAAAGCCTTCCCCTCACTCTTAACTCGTATTTGGAATACAAGACTCAACTTAGTGGCAGAACAGCTACGGATGGGATATATATACCATCGTGGAATGAGTGACTGTGCACTTGAACAAAATTCTATATCCATCTTTTATTTTATTGTTTTCACAATTTGAAGATTTAATAATTAAACTTCAGGTGCCAATTCCTTCTAGCCTTGATATCAAACGGTTACCTTGAATATAAATGAAAATATTGGAACCATGTAAAATGTACATTTTTCATGCCCCTTTTGTTTTAGTAGATTTTCTTGGATCTTATTTATCACGTTGAACGTAGAGAAAAGAGAGTGAAGAAAAGAGAGTGAAAGAGATACATGGGATTGCTTTAGTAAAATTAATTGTGTTGTACTTCATATATAGACTGCTAATACTTAATAGATTATGTGGGAACCATTTTTAGGTTGAGATGAAAGATTTCATTAAGGATGATCAGTTAAATTTTCTAATAAAAATTAATTATCGATAAAACTGGAGAATATTTCACACAAATAACTTGATAATAAAAAAAGAGTGAGTTTTACACTTACTTTTTAAATACTAATTCCTATTCATACTAAATGCAATTAACATGTGATGCATAAACTCATTTACTAACATAGGGTGACATGGAAGTGCTGATCAGGTGGATCTTTTAAGAAAGGCTAGGGGGTATTGATAGGCATAACTAATTAGTTTGTTACAATGTAACAATTATCACTAACTATAGGAGATTATTGAATCAAATATGGGATGGTGAATGAATAGGATAAGTTAGAACTGTGTATCCAAGTTATATAGGTTGAGGGGCTGCACTTCTCCAATTATCCGCAGCTATTGAAGTGACTTCTTCCCTGATCAAGGTTGTGACCACACTGGTACAGGCTTGGTTTAGGGTTCTCTTAATGAGGATTCATTTTTTGATTCTGATTCAAATTATCAAAATAACTCAGGGATACCATAGGGGAAAAATCAGTTCTCATTCAAATCTCTGACATTATAAGGTGTTTTTCTAAAACCTGAACCTGGTAACCAAATTAACCCTTATCATTCCTTCTAGTTCTACTTAAGACTCAATTTTTTTATGTTTGTCAAAAAGAAAACAGTAAAATGAACTGCCTACCATCCTTTTCCAATACTTTATTATTCAAGTTTCCCCCTTGTAAACCCTGTGTACCCTTTCTTCCGTCTCTCCCCTTTTAACTTCCAATTTTTGCTCAATTATCACCTATATTAACATTCTCCCTGTCTACTTTCCCAACCAATTCCACAAGAATAAAGTTTTAATCACAGTCAATAAGGAGTCTAAACAAATAAAAAAGGTCACAATTAGTGTGCTATCCAAAGAGTTCCATAAGATTGTCAATTCATGACTCAAGGGAATGTTTTGATTATAGATTGGAAATAGCATAAATCAAGGCCCCCCCACCCCAAGTCTAGTTGGAACCTCAAAATATTTGTTCAACATTTTAAATCCACACAGAGACCGCCTATTCATAACCACAAAAACATAGAACTTATCAAGCAATAACAGAAATAATGGGTTACCAAAATACTAGTTACACCTGTAATAACAGAATTTGGACCTTTAATTAGTAGTTTTCCGGGTACATCAATTTATAGTAGCAATTACTATTATAAAATAACAGAATTTGTGGTCAACCTACACCTTGAACCCCAAGACTTCAAGACAGTGTGAATCTTTCATCATGCATAACGGATTTTTCTTCCTTTTCTGAATAAAGGTTCTGTTATTTGAATTGAATGGTATACTAACTTATACAAGATTTGTATATGATAACCTTATTCCTTTAATTACAGACTACAGATTCATAATTTCAGTATTTCATCCTCTCCTTTGTTTTGGGTATAAAATTTTCTGCTAACCAATACTGTTTCAGTTACACCCTATTTTTGCACATCTTATCTAACATGGATGACACCATTTTCTTACATGTCTACCAGTCTAGTCCTTATCTGTCTTTCTTTTAATGCTCACTCACTTGCCCTTTTGAATCCCTTTACCTTCTTTTCTTTCTCATATTATTTATATATCAGTAGTTCAGTACTCCATACTTTGTGCTAACTCGTTCATCACACTACTTCCCATAGTTCTCCCCTTCCAGTTTTTTATGCACCCTCATAATTCTCTTCTTTGGTTTTTCCTTGCTAATTCCCACCATTTTTCTTCTGTTCACCAGAGGAGCAATTTTCTGTGACTGATGTTTTCCATCCAACTGGAAAAAAGAACAAAAGAATACTGATTTCATAGAAATCATGTTTTCTAAAGTAATCTGTGTCTAAGTTGTTCGCATGTTCATAAACATTCAGGCAAAATCTCTATCTATAAGCAGTAGCAGTGTGAAACAGATACCCTTATCAATATACTAAACTTAAAATGTAAAATACAAGGAAGCTTCTAATGTGCACTCAAGTATTGTCAATAAGTACAATAGGTAAGAAGCAATATGAAGAATAAAACATGGAACATGGAAACTGCATTGTTGCCTAAACAAGTTGCAAAAATATAACACCTCATCTTTCAGAAGTGCTTACTGTTTTCTCTTCTTCACTGACAAGTAGCTTCCCCTCTGCAAAATCACAGGATGCAATTGGTATTCCCAGCTGCTTCTGCAATTTCTTCACAACAAACACTTCTGACTCTTCACATATGGTTACCACTGTACCATTCCTACCAAGCCGACCAGTTCGGCCAGCTCGGTGTGCATAGTGAATTGAATCTGTCGGCAAGTCTAGATTAACCACAAGATCACATTCAGCCACATCCAAACCCCTTGCTGATAATTCATTTGTCACCAGAACTCTCACCTCACCATTCTTGAATTTCTTCAGAGTTGTTGACCTAGCAAGCTTCCCAAGATCCCCATGTAACTCCATGGCTTTCATCCCACGGGCCTCCAGCTTGAAGACAACATCCTTTAGCTGCTTAGTATGGTTCATGAAGGCTATCACAAATTTGGCATCCAGTGCATGAATACACCTTCTCAACACATCAACTTTGTGCTGCACCCTTGTTACAAAGTAATAGTGTTTCAATGCAGGAGGTAGACTCTCTACTGCTGCTGGAGATGGCATAGCCAAGCTAGGGCTTGAGCTGGGTGAAGACTGAGACAAACTGATAGGCTCAGAGGGAGAGACAGTTCCAAGTGGGGCAACTTTCTTAGCTTGGACAAGAAGTGGGTCACAACCCCAGCTCCTAGCTGCCCTTACAACAGAAAATGGCACAGTTGCAGAAACCATAATTAACTGTCGCTCGGCCTTTCTAGAATCTGAGTTTTGGTCTGCACCTGATCTCCTCCCAACATGCTCCAATATCCTGTGCATGTCTTCCCGGAAATTGAACGACAAGAGTTCGTCAACTTCATCTAATACCAAAAATCGACAGCTGTGAGTTCGAAGTTTCCCGGATGCACTGAGCTCCGCTATCCTACCAGGCGTGCCAACAACAATTGCAGGTTTATTTTTCTTGAGAGCATCTTCCTGCCTGGTTCGGTTTGCACCCCCTACAAGCTGCTGAACCGCCCTCTTGTTATCCATTCCTAGCACCTTCTCAAACTCCCTCACTATCTGCATTCCAAGCTCCCTAGAAGGAGCAACAATCACTGCTTCAATTCCCAACTTCTTCCCACACTCCCCGCCATCACTGTCACCTTCACCAATTTCCCCCCTCAGTGGCCCAACAACCGAGAGTATAGGAAGCAGATAAGCCAACGTCTTCCCCGAACCCGTGTAAGACTGAATTATGACATCACGGTTGTTGAGAATGGTGGGAACTGCAGCAGACTGAACTTCGGTTGGAACGGTGAAACCCTCCTTCTCTAGCCTCTCAATCAACACAAGTGGGAGGCCAAGTTCTGAAAATGAATTTGCAGCAAAAGGGGCAGACTCTATTTGCTGTTTCTCTACAACCCTAAAAGTTTTTTTCTTCTCATTAATGCCGAAGGGCTTCCCTTTGCTCTTGAGATTCTCAGAGGGTGAACCCAATGGCTTAACCTTATTTGTTTTGCTTCTGTTTCTAGGTTCAGTTTCAGTTTGCAAACCTATGCTAGAGAGGGTGACGGAACCATGATGAGGTTCCACCTGGCTCATACACTGGACACTACTAGTGTGCAATAAAACAGACCTAGAAGTGGCCAAACCCCTTCTCATGTGGAGTGACTCTCCAACAAGCAAAAGAAACCTAGATGTAATCAAAGTTGGCATCTTTTTAACAAGAACAAAAAGAACAACCTTTGTATGTTCTGTTGGTCCTCCAAATGGAACAACACAGATATTAATAGCTGCTAAAACCCCTTCAAACAAACCTTAAAATATGCTACAAATAAGAACGAGAAAAAAACCCACCAAAAATGAAAAAGCTTTGGGATAAGGGTGGTGAAAAGATGAAACCTTTTTGGTTCTCTGTGTGAAGAGATGTGAAAAACTTGTGGCTATTACCACCACAATGTGAACACAATAGCCATGAAGTAGCTAGCAATTACCCGAATTAGGACAATCGGTGTCCTGGTTGAGGAATTTGGGTAAGGCGGAACATCACAACTTCAGGGCTCTTTGCTGTGAGTCCTGGGAGGTACTTGTTTGTGGAAGAAATATCTTTCAGGGTTTATCTAAGATTTTTTATTTTTAAAAAAATCAATATATATATTATAAAATAATGTTATATTATCACTGTAAATGACATGGATTCAACCTAGATCCCAACATGTAGAATATGAACAATCTTAACATGTAGAATCTCAACAAACCTGAACTCATTACTTTAGAAAAAAATTAATTGTTGAGAGTATTTCCTAAAACATAATTTGGTTAAAACTTAAAAGAAAAAAGATTATATATTGATGTAAAAAGTTTTACATAGTCATTTAATTATAACTCATGATGTAAGATAGATTTATTATTTTTTAAAATAATTATTTTAAAGTAATTAAAACAATGATTTGTGATTGGATGTCGATCTAAGTGCATATATATTAATTCTTAAAAATTATTGAAAATCTTAAAAATTATTGAAAATTATAAAATCAAAAGTGAGAATTATTAAACATAATGTGAGACTCGCATAGTTTTTTTTTTCATTTTCAATCAATTTTAATCCATAAAAATAGTATATGTGTTAAAAATTATGTTGCTAGCATTTCTCATAATTTCATTTCTAATATTATCCATTGGTTTTCTTTTATTTTATTATGATTTTCTTTTTTTCTTTCTCTATTTTTTCTTTTTTTAATATTTTTTTTAGATGATTCAATGATCCTATCGAAACCCATCCAAATGTGATCAGTTAGTTTAATTCAAATTGTCATTTTTTAAAATCAAACAAAATCAAACCAATTAAATTGGATTAACATCAATTAATTTCTACCAAAATACCTCCTAATCTCGAACCAACCCAACTCATGGTCACCTCAATCATTTATGGTAAGTATCTTGTTATACCAAAAAGTTCAACATCCTTTAGAAGTCAAGGGTAAAATAATTGTTAAAATATCATTTTAGTTGATGCACTTGGGCTTATGTTGAATTGTGGTGGATTTCCTTACAGGGATGTCAATGTCCGTGTTGAAAGTGCTTGGAGTTCAATCAATTTCTATGAAGTGCTCATAGTCATTTTTTGAGGTTCATAGATATATTATCATGTCGTAAGGTTTATTATTTAAATTGAGGACTAGTCTTATACTCATTGTTTAACCTATTCCTTTTTATATTAACTTTTTTGTTTGGATAAATTTCTCCATAAATACTCTTAGAAAAAGAAAATAATAAGGTAAAATAATTAAACTTCTCTATTAACTTAAAATAAAAAAACTTTTATAAAAATATAAAGTGCATAACTTAATTATAACTTTTGGAAAAGTTAAAAGAGAAAACTTTTATAAAAATTTAAAGTGCATAAGTTGATTATAACTCATGGGAGAAACTAAATTCATTTTGCTCTTTTATTTTCTTTTCCTATAAATACTTATGAAGAAGTTTATCCAAATTAAACCTATAATTTTTTTGGGAGAATTGCAAATAAGGAACTCAAGTTAAAATTGCTCGTGTTCAATAGGAAAAATGGGGAGGAGGGGGGAGACCACTTAAAATGTTGTAGTAATTACTAATTAGTCAAAGTATTTCTTTATCATAAGTTTTATTTTATTAGCAAGCCCGAAACGTAAAATAGACTAATGTATTTTTTATGTCAGTTAATTGTTATATATATATATAATACAAAGTTCTCGTTGCGTGAATTTAATTTTATCTATTACATTTTATAAAACGAGAAGTAATTTCTTATCTTTGAATAAATGTCCTACAATCATAGGAATCCTCAGATTTTATAAAGTATCATTTTATTTTATTTTTTTACAGAAAGTATCCTTTGTTTATTTCGGCACTTAATTATGGTTGGTAATAATTAAGAAATATGTTTGAATTGTTTTATTTTATATTTAAGAAAATTGTAGTAAAAATCATTTTAAATTGGTGTTTAATTTAATAATTTTGTACTATATCTAATATTGAGGAACATATACAATTTTAATGTGATCCGTAACAATAGAAGATTATATGACTAGTTAAATAAGAAAGTTTAAATAAAATAAATTGTGAAACAAAAAATAAACTAGGACAACACTAAGCCATTTGAATAATAAAACTCTATTAATTATTAATATCTAATAGGCGAGGAAGTCAAATAAGTTCAAGAATTCCTAATAGTAGACAAAATAAATGCCTAATATTCTTGATGCATAGGCTTTAATCTTTTCATCTTGCCTTAGCATGCCCAACATTTTTTTTTTAACGAATACCCAACAGTTTCTACACTATAATAAAAGTTGTGTTTCCAAAACTTGTCTTCACACCACAAACTTTCCATTTATTTTCTCATCAACTACCAAATCATCAACTACCAAATAGTAGACAAAATAAATAATTGTTTTTGTGTTATGTTGTTCTACTTGTGTTACCACTTATGATCATCATCCTTTGCAAGAGTTCATATTTTAGATTCTCCCAATTTTCCTATTTTACTTGTTCTAGCAAATTTGGATTTGGTTGTATTTACCTAGAAGGCATACCTCTGAATCTACAGAAAGGTTGATATGAATAATATGCCTTGCTCATGTATTAACATTCATGTTATATCCCAGTTAGTTGGATATTCATTAAATTTTGATTGTTGCTTAACTTAATAGTTGGAAAGTACTTTGGGATTTCTAGTATTTCTTTGAATTTTAAAAATATTTGTATGCATATATTGGTATGCTTATTGGCCATTGGTAACAAGCAGTGTACTTAACCAATCACAAAATCCTCTATTTCCATAAGGGATATAGTGCTCTTTTGATTATCTGGAAAACTTGAACCTTGTAGGTTTTCATAGATTATTTACCATGAGTGAGTTTAATTGTCTTGAAAACTTAACCAATCACAAAATTCTGGCTTTTTAATTGTTTCTTATGCATAGACAATTCAACGATCCTAGGAAGAAGATCCATTTACCATGAGTGAGGAAGTTATGAAGATGATAGCATTACAAGTTATGCGTGAAAGGTTGTTGGACCATGTACATTAGGTAGATGTTGAATCCATTGATTTTTCTAATATATAGCTAAAATTGGTAAGAAATATATTCATTAGCTAATAGTGTTACAATATTTTATATATTGACAGACATATTTATTAATTCAGGAAATTCCGTATGATGTTGAGCATTGATTGATTGACTGGAAAGAGTTACGAGATGATTCTCTAAGCAACACTTCATCACTAGCAAATTAAGTCAATGCAAGATTCTTGTGGGGAAGAATGACTCAAAAATTGGGTAACTTATATTTTTAGCCTTTCCTTTATGTAGATAAACAGAATTTGTTATTGTTATTTTCTCAGTTTCTCCTGTTTTGAATATGATATGACAAGATTGGAATGTTGTGATTTAAATTCAATCCAAGCATTTGGGAAAAACTAAGGGTATCTCCATCTTCTTATGTGTTGTTATATATTTTGAGATTTAGTTGTCTACTTTCCATCTATTGAAGTTTTAAGTATTTAGATTAGATATGATAGGTTTACCATGATTCTCTTCCAAACTCAAGAATAAAATCAATAAACTTCTTATGCATGAAAATTTTCATTTTTTTTAGATTGTTCCTTTTCATCTTAGGATAGGCCTCCTATTTTATTTCAGTTTGTTTTTTGAATCTCCACCTACATGCCTTTATCCATCTCGTGTGATTGGATTCATTCTTTCTTCCCTTTTTCCTTCGTATGAATGAGATTGTTGAACTTTATTAAACTTTGACATTGCATTTTATTTTTCAAAAACTTTGAATTTGCACTTTATCAATTTAAATTAGAACTTTGTTATTAGATATATTTACACATTATGAATGTCTATTTTTATTTATAAGTTTAATTATATAGTCGATAAATATTAAACAGGTCAAAATGTAATAAATGAAAAAACAAAAAATACACCATATTTTTGTTTTGTAATGCAACCGATTTATTTTATTTTAAAATTCATTACTAAGTATTGAACGAATTTTATTTTAAATTTATTTTATATATAAAAATTAAATATTAATTAGCAATAGAATTTGATTTTTAATTTATTTAATATTTAAAAATTAATTATTAAATAGTGACCGAATTAGAGGCAGATTATATTTTTAATTCATTTTATATTATAAAATTAGCGACTGAATGCATTTATTTTTAATTTATTTTAAAAATTAAATATTCAATAGCGATTAAATTAATTTTAATATATTTTATATTTAAAATTTAATTATTCATTAGCGACTAAATTAGCATCCGACTTTATGGATCACTGATTTGGTCCAAGCAAAATAGCATCAAATAAGCAACGACTGAATTTTATTTACTTGCTTCTGGACACTTCGATTGCTAAATAGCGGCTGAATTTGTATTCGATCGCTAAGGCTTAGCAACTAGGTTTTTGCGACGCAGATGAATTGATCTCTATTTCGGTGGCTAACAGTTTTAGTGACCGAATGTAACGATTTAGAGACCAAATTATTTGGTCTCTAAATCATGTGTTTTTTTGTAGTGCTCTCAGATGTTGCGTAATAAAATATTTTATGGATGAAAAATGCAATTGAGAATTTCATAGAGATCAAGAATTATATGAAGATATTAAAGACATTATATATTTATTTGTTTCCTTATGATTATGAGATATCATTCGTCTTTATCTTTATTTTTTTTTTGTGAAAAAAGAATATATAAATAGTTTTATACCATCATTCAATTATAAACCATCATTTAAGATAAATTTGTTTACTTTAATAAAATTATCTTAAAAGTCATATTACCAGATATTTCTAATTGAATAACTTTGTCAATGCCATTAAATTCTTTTTTTTATGATGGTAGTTATTAATTTTCAGAAATAGTTCTGTAGACATATTCCACAAATTAAATATTTATTATTCAGATATGAGAAACACAATTTCTGCAATACCAACATGGAATAATTTTGATTCTTCCCGCGCGGTAACCTAGACCCCTTTTCGCATCTCATCATTTTTTCTGAAAAGCAAGTAATTAATTAAAGAAAAACCTTAACTAGTATCTGCCTAATCTTAATTATTTAATGAACAGTAGTCAGCATCTAGAAATAAGAAAATGGAACACTAAAGCCGGCCAGTATTAATGAAATAATGTCATCTTTTGAGTGTTTTCAAATGAAATCCGAACACATTGTGCAGTGCCGGCAACTTTTTCCGTACCCAAAAAAATCCAAATGTATAGTAGTTACAATTAATGTAGCCAAGAGTCAAGGAACGGAAAGAACAAAATCAACTTAAAACACAGAAGGCCCACTAATCTTCTGTTAAACAATTTTATTTGCCTGTCACTTTGAATCTTTTTCACGTATAATTTTTCATTTTTTTTTGTAAGATTATATATAGTAGTGTTTTGATGTCGTTTAGGCTTTTGGGGCTTAGTCCAAGTGGTTAGAATAGAGTGAAACTTCTAATATCAAATCATTTTTATTTTCTAATATAAGATTTAAATATGTTAAATGATTCGTTTTTATTTCGAGTTTCTAATAAATTTTTTGACTGTATTAGATTCTGGTATGTTAAATTTTTTATTTTGAATCTCTCTTGTTACTTAATTGAAATAAAGACTCAGAACAAAAATTAATCATTTATTACAAACATAAAAATATATTTAAACTTTAAAATAATAATAAGTTTGTAGGACAAGCCTTGAGATCGAAAGGGGTAGCCAAGTTTGGCAAGTTGAATCAATCTCACTTGACTAAAGACTAAATAGTGGAGAGAATGAAAGGAGACAAAGCAAAGATGGTTACAATAATCCGTGACTTTTTGAATATGGCTCCTGTATTTTGTAGAGCCGTAAGTTAGACATTTACCCTCTTTGACCACTATCAAAGACATATATATGTTTGTAGAAAGACCAAACTTAGCACAAAATCGATTTGCCTTGCACGCCGGCGAAGAACTAAACAATTAATTGCATCATGAATCATGATTAAGATCACTAAACAGTTTTAGCTTAACTGCAGGGAGTGACGTACTTTTAATGAATGGAACCTTAAAAAAATAGTAACTCCATAGGAGAAAATATATTCAAGGATCACAATCTAAAGCAATTTCAAATAAACATTCGTTATTCCATCCATAATTTAAAGAGTTTAACATGCATTTAATTATATGTTGCAATTGTTTTTACACGGTCAATTAATGACTCTTCAATATGATTTTCAAAATAATTATTATAAAAGTTAATTAATTAATTAATTATACTTTAGTGTAAAACATTTTTACACTGGGTGGTGTATCTATTATTTACTTTTTTTTTGGAAATTTGATGTTTTCTAGTCAAGAATCAAATATTAATATCTCAAAGTACTGAAATTTTAAAGAAATAATTCACATCTTCTAAGAAATATTTTTTATACACAAATCGATTTAAAGATTGAATCCTAAACGTCTAAACCACATGCTTCTTTGTTCTATGATGTCATTAACGCATAAACAATTATTAGCAATATATAATATTAGTGCAGTC
This sequence comes from Glycine soja, assembly GCF_004193775.1. Taxonomy (NCBI): domain Eukaryota; kingdom Viridiplantae; phylum Streptophyta; class Magnoliopsida; order Fabales; family Fabaceae; genus Glycine; species Glycine soja. The sequence goes on along the minus strand of NC_041009.1, from coordinate 12,676,379 downwards.
CATTACTCTTAACTTGTTCCTTTCTAGATGAATCTCCAATGAAACCAAAGGAAGTGTCAAGTGCACATAGTCCAACCAACAAGCAAACAAACAACAGAAAAACAAGAACTATCTGGCCGATGAAGCTGCTGACTCTTAAATAAACCACTTCAATCCATTTTCAAAACACACATTAATTCTCGTATATAAATATAACAGTAACTCCATATTAATCCATCTCAACCATAAACCAATAGCATTCCAAACACAAGCATCAATGCCTCGTACCAACACCATTACTATGACAAAACTAGAACCAACACTCTTTTTACTACTACTTTTCATGTTGTCATGCCTAATAACAGTGAACAATGCACACTCAACAACAATCATCAACGTGTGGCCAAAACCAAGAAACCTCACGTGGGCCCCACCATACCAAGCCACCCTCATTGCCTCCACATTCACCATCATCACCACCACAACTCCCCACCACAACAAACACCTCTCCGCCGCCATCATCCGCTACCAAAACCTCGTAAAATCCGAGCACCACCACCCACTTGTCCCCCCAGGGGTGAACATCTCCACAAACCTCCCACCACTGAATTCCCTCACCCTCACTGTCCTTGATCCCGGTGCAGGACTCGTCCACGACGTGGACGAGTCCTACACCCTCTCCATCCCCCCTTCTTCCTCCTCAGCCACCCTCACTGCAAAGACCACGTGGGGAGCCATGCGAGGCCTGGAGACGTTCTCCCAGCTCGCATGGGGCAACCCCACGTGCGTTGCAGTGGGGGTCCACTTGTGGGATTCCCCGCTCTACGCCCACCGTGGCATCATGCTTGACACTTCAAGGAACTATTTTCCAGTGAAGGACTTGTTGAGGACAGTGGAAGCCATGAGCATGAACAAGCTCAACGTGTTCCACTGGCACGTCACGGACTCGCAGTCTTTCCCATTGGTCCTTCCTTCGGAGCCTGCTTTGGCTGAAAAGGGTGCTTATGCCTCTCACATGGTGTACTCACCAGAGGATGTGAAAAGGGTTGTGGAGTTTGGTCTTGATCATGGGGTTCGTGTTATGCCTGAGATTGACTCACCTGGTTAGTTCAATTTCCCTTTTCTTTTGAGGTTTGATTGGTTTTTGTTTGTCTCCTTATTTGGGGCACAAGTTGCATTAGAAAGATTTCAGCTTCAACAAGAATGCTAAATTAGTGAATTAATTGACATGTGTTTGATTGTTACCCTGCCTGTTTCTTTCTTTCTGTATGTTTGTTACTTCAATGAATTCACAAGTTGTATGTAAATAACAGTGCTGGATTAATTGATTAATATTTAATCATAATCTCCTTTCAAAGTTGCATAAGATAGTCTACTACTTGTTTAATTTCAATAATTTCATAATAATAGTTGTTTTTTTTTCATCAGAACCTTGTTCCAGTAAATCCTAGATGACATTTTGGTTTTGTGAGGTATCGGTGTTAATTGTGTTTGTCAAACTCAAACCAAATAGGCGAAGTTAGAACTTGTGTATTAATAACTATAAATATACGAGAACGAATAAGATTTTTGAAAATTTGTGTATATCAACAATTCAACATTCCTAAATGTTTGTTTCTATCAGTGGCAGTTTTTGGAAGAGTTATGTTATTTATTTAGACAGACAGAACTTAATAACAGATAAAGAGGGGATGTGTTTCTCATCAAAAGCAAGAATCGCACTAATTACTTCTTGTCCCCCCCTTATGTTGCCTTTTGTGTCTTTTAAGATGCTCGTTTTTGAAATATAGGAATCTGTTTTTAAGTATGTTTATACTTTTTTTTTCCTGTCAGAGTGCTAACCAATGGGTAGTTAAGGGACATACACTTGCCATATAGTAACCAATATGTGCATTATCTAGAAAAGTCCAAACATTGATGAATTTTGATACCAAAAGTTTATGTTGAAAATATCTGAAACATCAATTGTCACTGTGTCCCATTGGAACTGCTTGATCCAGGAATTGAGTTCGAGCTAGGTCACTTTGCCTAAACTTAAGCTTATGACCCCCCTCCCCAAACCAGGTCATAATACACTTCCTTTGTAACAAAAAAAAAATGTTAAAGTTTAGGTCTTCATTCTGATCAACAATGCAACTTTTTATACTAAAGAAGAGTCTGAGCTATTAAGCTGGATCTTAGATCTCTTAGATAAAGAAGATTGGAATCTTACTTTTATTGGCTAATTGGGGGGGCCCTCCTTCTATTGTGATCCTTAGTGTCTCTGCTGATAAGGCATAAATTTTGTCTATTAGGAGTTAGTGTTTATTAATGAATAAAACTTGGATACAATTTCTTACGTTTTTTTGGTCATGTTCTCTAATTAGTTGAAGTTAATTTCATCTTAATAAAGGTTTGCAATAAAAGTCAACATACATTTCTGACATAAAACTCTAATTCTGATTGGAGAACAACCAAACAGTAACTAAGTTTTGTCCTTTATTAAATATTATAATCATAAGGACAACTAACAAATTAATTAGGCTTTTTTTTTATATATCCAAGTTTCAAACACTGTTTTCAAAGTGTTACTTATTCTGATTGAAAAATATAGCTATCATTTCCTCTTTCACTTTTACAAGATAGTGATTCCAAGAATTGTGATGATCATTGACTAATAAGGAACCACATAATGGCAGGGCACACTGGATCTTGGGCTTTAGCCTACCCTGAAATTGTAGCTTGTGCCAACATGTTCTGGTGGCCAGCAGAAGGTGACATTCTTGCTGCAGAACCAGGAACAGGTCATTTGAACCCTCTAAACCCCAAGACTTACCAAGTCCTAAAGAACGTAATTCGTGACATGACAACGTTGTTTCCAGAACCATTTTACCACTCAGGTGCTGATGAGATTGTACCAGGTTGCTGGAAAACTGATCCCACAATTCAGAAGTATCTGTCAAATGGTGGAACTCTCAGCCAAGTTCTTGAGAAGTTCATCAACAACACTCTCCCTTTCATAGTGTCCCTCAACCGAACCGTCGTCTATTGGGAAGATGTTTTGCTAAGTGAAACAGTCCATGTGCCATCCACAATTCTTCCCAAGGAGCATGTGGTTTTGCAGACATGGAACAATGGACACAACAACACCAAAAGGATTGTTTCCTCGGGGTATCGCACCATTGTGTCGTCATCAGACTTCTACTATCTGGATTGTGGCCATGGTGACTTTGTAGGGAATAATAGTATCTATGATCAGCAAAATGGGGATAACAAAGACAACGGTGGCTCTTGGTGTGGACCTTTCAAGACATGGCAAACCATATACAATTATGACATAGCATATGGGTTGAGTGAGGAAGAAGCAAAGTTGGTTTTGGGTGGGGAAGTGGCACTTTGGACAGAACAAGCTGATTCTACTGTTTTGGATGGAAGAATTTGGCCAAGAACTTCTGCGTTGGCTGAGTCATTATGGTCAGGAAATAGGGATGAAAAGGGTATGAAGAGATATGCAGAGGCCACAGATAGATTGAATGAATGGAGAAGCAGAATGGTAAGTAGAGGAATAGGTGCTGAGCCTATTCAGCCACTTTGGTGTGTTAGAAACCCTGGCATGTGCAACACAGTTCAATAAGTGTAGTTGCATTCTTCCTTTTTCATGAAAATGACGAAGAAGAAAAAAAGAAGCTATTCAAGCAAATATTTTCTTACTTTTAATTTGGTTTATAGTGTCCAATTCATGTGTAGGGCTGGCTCCTGAAAGCCTATTGTTTTGTGATGAGTGATTGTAGTTGTCAAAGAATACTGGTTTTTACATCAATTTAAACAATTCTTGATTTCAATTGATGTTGCAACTTAAGGTGTTGTCTAATATGATTAAATTTTTACCAAATGGTGTCTTGAGATGGTTGTTGGTAGATTAACATTGTAATCGATGTTTATGTTGGGGTCTTAGGTGTTTGCTGTTCTGTTTTATGTAGCAAGGAGAGAAAGTTGGATCAGCATTAGTGATGAATGATGAACTTGACTGTTCTTTCAAATTTTATGACTCACTGTTCTTTTTTCCTTTTTTACTAATTAACTACTGACCAGTGATTTTTTTTATTATATATATTCATGGGCAGATAGGTAAATTACATCTTGTGGAAACTTTTGAAATAAATTCATTAATGAACCGAGCAAGAATAACAGTTTAAGATGAGCATGTTGCTCATCCCTTTTACCTGAATTAGTATAGTATGCTCTGTTTATAGGGGAAAACGTGTATTTTCAAATGCAATGTTTTTTCTTGATTTGATATTATCACATTAACTAATAGGTTATTTATTATATTTTAATGAGATATATGATGTCTTAACACACTAGTTAAATGAATATTAAATATAAATAAATATTCATAAAATTAATTATTAATCAAAAAGTAAGAGGGTATGGTTAGATTAATTTTATGATCGAATCCATGATTGGTTCATGTTGGATAGTTAGGCTTAAAATAGTCATTTACTCCTCAAAAGGAAAAAAAAAATAGAAAAAATTATCCAAACAAATGCAAAACAAAAAAATTAAATATAGGGACCAAAAATTATTTAAGAAAAAAAAGTAATTTTGGTTCGATAAACTAACTTCCAATGTTTGGTTCAAAATGTTAAACACAACTTGCGTGAAATGTATTTACAAAAATATGTTTCATGGATTAGGTTCATGTAAAGTGCAGTCTATATTTTAGAGGGTAATTGCGCACATCTTGAACATTGAGAATATATAATAAATGATTTAAATCGTTACCAACTTACCATTAATTCAAATATGTCACATTAGTTTTGCTCTCTAAAAAACAAAAAAAATTATATTACTATAAATATTATTACCTTCAACATTATTATCATTATTATTATGGTCAATACTACCATAAAATGATAATAATGATGACAATTACAGTTACAATAATAATGATGAAGAAGTTGATAATAAGTAACTATAGATGGCATATTTTTTTTTAAAAGATAAATTTAATGTGAAAAATTAAAATTAATTATAATGATTGAAACTATTTATTATTATGAATAATTAGAATATAGACACTTTATCTTCTAAATTGAAGATTGCACTTTAGAAAAATTCAATCCATATTTCATAGATTAAAATTTGTACCCTTCATGAAATGGACATGTTTGGAGAGAGATTGATTTAATTATTTAAAGAAATTATTGTTTATTATTATTTAAAAATTTCTCCGAGAATTGAAGAAAATCTAGAATAATTGAATCAAACACTCGTTTTTGTCAACCTGTCACACACTACAACTCCGTTGTCCTTAATAACCTTCTATCACAAACCTTGAAACACAAGATAATTAATAAAAAATCTGGTGGTTTAAGCTCAAATCCATGCAATGTTAATGCACTAACAAAGCCAGGTTTAAGTCAACCTTTTCCTTCCGATTGATGAGAAATAGTCCCACAATGCCCTCTGTCCTCCTCTGTTGGTGATGTCAAAATCAAAACAAACAAATAAATAAATACTTTTTTCACACCGAATCTCTACCCACACATTAAAATATGTGTAGATATGGAAGCAAACCCATCCTTAACAAATGTATGTCAAAATCTTCTAGTAACCAAAAACCCAAAAAACATTTTTTAAAAAATACTTAAACCAATCATGTTGAATATTGTCAGATCACCAAAAAAAATGTTGAATATTATCTAGCGCGTAGTTTAAATAGAATTGTTTCAGTTTAATTATTAAGTTCGTAAATTATACAGCTACATTAAATATATTTAGAGATATTTTCATCGTGGATAATAATTCTATTTAATATATAAAAAATTATCTTCCATAAAAAGATTACCTATCAAAGATTAAGCTAAAGGTAGACCTGCAGGGGCCATAATCCCCACCCCCCAATTTTTTTTTAAATGTACTTAAATTACTATAAAAAAATATTTTATGATCCCCTAAAATTAAAAATAAAATTATTGAGAAAAAATATATGAAAATCACTATGTTAGTTGACTCTTGGGAAAAAAAGAGAGAGGATAAATATAAGTATGATAGAAAAAGAAAGATAGTTAAAAAAGTGTTAAATGTGTATTTATTAGGTTGAGGTGTCCACGAATAACTATTCAAAATTATTTTATTCATCTGGTTTATTTCTTTTCTTTCTGACAGGTTTTTTTTATATACAATTATTTTTATACTTAATATAGTTATATACATTTTTATTTATAATAAAAAATATTATATATAATATTGAATATTTTTGTATATTTTATGTATGTGGAAATTTAGTTTTCTTTACTAATTTTTTTTTCTTGGTTCTCTTGAACTGAATTTCTGACTAAGCCCCGACGACACCAAAGGTCTCTAAAAAATAATTTCTAACTTCAAGTTTTTGAAAATACCATATTTAACCTTAAGAATAAGAAAATTGTTTGAATTCTATTGGTAAAATGAAATAGGTTATTTAACCCATTTTTACTTGGAGTAAATTATGGAAAACCTTTTGAATAAATTATAATTTACAAGCCTAAAATTAAATATTTCTTTGCTTTCTAGAGTTCCCAGAAACAAATTAACGAAACCTTCACACTCCCATGTGAAGCAAGAAAAGAAGAAAAACTTCACTCCCATGACGACTAAGTCAATTTTCCTCTCACGCTCTCTCTACGCATTCTAGAAAGAAAGAAACCTCGTAACACTAACGTTATATACTGACACGACCCATGTGTTTGCTTTCTTTTTCCTTCTTTTCGTTCAAAACTATATATACTTTCTCTCTCAGTGTCACACTTTCGTTATTCTCAACACCACTTCCAAGATCCAAACACAACAACAATTTCCGTTATGAAACGCTCCGCAGAATTCGAGTTCGATTTTCCCGCGGCTGTTAACTATGTTTCCGGCGGCGTCCCCAACGACGTCGTTTTCTGCGGCAAAGTCATAACGCGCCGACCCGAAGAAGTTGAAACCCGGGCGCTGTTGAGGTCGGAAACCTCCAACGGGTACGTGGCATGGCTCTGGTTGCCGTCCGGGAGTGAGAGCCGCCGGCGCCGGAGGAGCGAGAGTTGCCGGAGGAGACTCGCGCTATAACGGAATGTTTGGGACAGTGATGAAGTTTCCGTTGCAGATGGAATTGAGTGACATTAAGATGAGGCAGGAGCGGAGGGAGCTCCCTCCGCCGCCGATGCCGATGCCGATGCCGAGTGTTGCAGCGAAGGGCGGCGGCGCAGAGAGCTGCTGGAAACTGGTTTGGCTGTTGAGGCGTCGGGGAACGCTCAAGAATGCGTTGTTTGGATGCCTTGTTCCCATTGTTTAGGACTTTTATTTTTTATTTTTTGCTTTTCTTTAATTTAACTATTTTCTTACTTGTTTTTAAAGAATTCCTTGATTATTTATTTATTTAGTTGCATACAGAGTGTGTTTCACACCACCACTGTTCTAAAATAAATAGTTGTTGTTTTACAACTTTAAAGATAATTAAGAAAGTTAAATTGAGTAAATTCATAATGTATTTTTATATAGATATCAAGGAATCTAAAACAGTTCATGTGTCATATTTAACTAACTATATTAAACTGTCACAATATAATATATGAATTGATAATTTAAAAAAGTATTTATATTATCAAGCTTTTATATATATTATTATCTAATGCTTGATCGTGTAAAATGTAAACTAAATATTGCTTTTTATAATAATTATCAAGAAAATTATACCTAGCATCAATTTTAAATGATAGTAGATATATAATTTTTTTTTACAGAGTGTGCACAGAAATCCAATGAGTATCGTTCAAAAAGAAAAGAAATTAAATGAGTATATCGTCAATTTTATTTTTTAAAATAATACCTTATCTTCTATGTAGTTCATATAGTTTTTTTTTTTTAAAAAAATAGTCCTAAAAGTACTATAGATCGTGGTAAATAGTAAACAAATCATTGGTCCCCGAATTTTACTAATTAAATTACACAAACTTAGGGACTTAAATGATAAATATTCAGAACTATTTAAATAATTTTATTATTTTAAAGACTACTTAGGATACAGAGTGAAATATACTTTGAGAACTAAATTGGTGATATACTAGAAATTTAATTAAATTAATTATGGACTAATCTTTTTTAATTTCTTCTTCTTTAGAACTACTACGTATTTACCTTCTAAGAAATCACCGATCTCTTTGACCCTGTACTAGCTACTTTAAAAGCATTAGTCCCAAGTCCATTTATAAACAAGAGAAACAAAACATGTCTAGACAACGTGGAACTCTTGTCTTTTGAAATACCTTTAAAATACAACAATCACTAGAACACGGTGTGATAGTAGCGGGTGGATTGGGCTTTTTCTGCAAGGCAAAAGGCAAAGTAATTAAGGGGGTAAGGAAGTGATATGACAATTGGTAGAGATAATGACAACTTATATTAGGTGATTATCTTGTTTCAAAGGAGGTGGTGGTGATTACTGGAACATGGTGTAAAATGATTTTGAAGTGGAACTTAGGTCATTGCATGGAAGAGTAGGGAACAATTTTATATTTTTTGAACGAATTGTAGACTCGATGCTTACATTGCACACTGGTTCAAAGTTCAAACAGATTTAGGCCCAAACTTAAGGGGTTTGTAAATTTTAGGCAATATGCCTTTGACAAACAAAAAAAAAAAAACAGACAGCAATGGTGGACATTGGATGCAAAAAGTACCCCCATGCATGTGGGGGTAATCAAGTTTGGAGTTTCTACTTACAAGTCATATAAAATTCTTTTTCAAGAGTCTCGTAATCATAACCATAAAGAAATATGTGTATCGGCATTAATTCTTGATTCGCATGTTGTAAGACAATTTCATAAGAGACGATTTGAATCCGACAAAACAACATACAGAAATATGTTAAATTGATAGTTATCAATTATTCTTTTGCCGGTACCAGCAAATGCTAATCAATTATTCTTTTGTGCAGAAAAAAAAATGTTTTATTAAGAGAAGTTGTACTTAATTTTTTCAGCCCTCCCGACTCAATTTATTTGTGGTTTATGGTAATTTGCACATTTTAAAAGAAAATAATTAATTGCACCATTCTCATAATAAAATAATCTTATTTGTCACCGAATATAAAAAGAGAGACCGAATCAAAAAATCTTATTTGTCTAAAATATCCTTATTTGACTTCTGTACATTCTTTGAGCATATAATTAAGAGCAACACCTCTCAAGATTCACGTTATCTTTGCATGCACTAGTTATGACAAACCTACCAAATACGTACACTATAGCCTACTTATTATGGCAAATACAATGTAGTTTCTCGTGATCTTGTTACTTTTTCGTGATTATTGCGGCATGTGGATCCAAAGAAAGTGACAAACCGAGACAAGTTGGGTTATCAAAAGACAAGGTATGGAGAAAATTGAAGATAAGGATAGAGTCGTAAAATATGTTAGGGAAAGGAAAAAAAAAAAAAAAAACCTACCTTACTTCAAGCTAGAATTCGATATTCGCACCAAATAAAAGGGGCAACACATATATATTGTGTATATGAGAAGGTGAATGGATCTTTTAATACCCATTTTCACATGTGAAATTTTGTCTCTGTTCCTTTTGACTCATAAATCTTTATAGTAAGTGAAATCTTATCAAATTTTGCAAATATCTTATAAAAAGAGAAAGAGGGGGAGATAATAAACACGAGATTTTCTGCATATACTATCAGGTGAAATCTTTATATGTGTGAATTTATTCTCATTTTGAGAAGAGTTATTTAAATTTTTACGTAGAAACAGTAACAGAATAAAGAAGAGTGAAAGGAGACAGACAGAAATTAAAGAGAATTCTGACTTCCAAAATCCAAATTTCTGAACCCCATTTATATATATATATATATATAGACCTGAAACTAATTATTACTATTATCTGTTGTATTGTAACAATTACTTATTATTCTTCTCACATAATCATAAATATAACCCATTCGTGAAAATACATAATGAGCCATATACTTCAGTTTTAAGACACAATAAGAAGACAAGGGATTTAGATCTCATGGCCCCAAATGTACTTATAAGATAATTATGTCTTTTAATTATATATAGTCAAAAGTTTTTTTTTTGGATTGATGCAAAGTATTTTTTGATTTTATTAATAATTGATTTTTTATCAACGACCAAAAATTTGGGCCTATGTTGTTATCATTTGTATTTTTTATTCAAGACTTCATCCAAAACCTTAATTAATTACAGGATTCGACCTCTATTCTACTCATATCAACAAAATGCTGAAATATAGCCAAGAGTTTAACGATCTCCAATTCTAATCGTCTATATAGAAAATATTTGCTTATCAAAATTCTGTCTCTTAAAATATTAAAAGATTAATCTTTAACTCTCACCAGCTATATTGATACACCCAAAAATCATGGGTCCATGCAAAACTCGACGCTGCAGTTTGTTTTCTTACTGCGCGTAAGGAATCATTAGCATCCAAAAGGATTTTATATGCATTGAATGATAAACAAAATAAAAGTTTAAATTTTTTTGGAATCATTGAACTAAAACCACCACATGTGATAGTGTTCCTCGACCGCAGTGTGGTGCAATTTGAAAAACCTTGATCAAGACACGTGAGTCGCAGGTCTAGCTGGAAATAGTATGAACCCTACATGTCATCAACAGTGAACTTCATTGATAACAATTTGAATTTTGAGAACATCTCTGTTATTCTTTTTATATTAATAGTAAATTCAGACTAACTTTTACTCAAAATAATATTATAAAAATCAGAAATTCTGTTGCCAGCATTTCCTTATCCAAGTATATATATGTTAATACTCGACTCTTTTTTTCTTAATTATTATCATCTTATAGTTGTAAAAAAAAAGATTAATTAAGCTTTCTTTTTATGTGCAAAGGTATCACCATATATAAACAAAATGGTCCATGAGAGATTCAGGTCAGGCTAAACTTATCCATTTGATAGCTCTGTGATACCTAAAATATGTTTGTGAAGTGCAAGCGTATGCTACGCATAATAATAGTGAATCTAAGTTCGAATATCATACCCTAAGAACTAGTCATGCCCTCATAATAACTTAATTCGAAAGAAACTAAACTATTTTTATTTTTAATCAATAGTTGACAAATGTGTTCAATTACTTTGTTAGAAAATAATACTCTAGAACAAATAGAGACAATGCAATGAATTTATAAGATAAGGAGATATAGGATTACAATAAATCTTACAATTGAATTCCTCCAATTGTACATTAATTGAATTGAATTCTCAATGTTTATCAATGACTAACTTGTTAAAAGATTTTGGCCAAACATTTTCAGTAGTCTTTCTCTTAATTTAATTCTAATTTGATCAATTAAGAAATAAATTACGAGAAATCACAAGTACATAGAGAATAATAATAAGAAATCCCTAAAATGTGTTTGGTCAATCTTCATTCTATAGGATTCGGTTGTTCTATAATTTCATTATTAATGTGAAATTTATCACAATTACACAAATAACTAAATTATAGATTGATTAAGTCTAATAAAAAATTAGGCACAATAGAACAACATAATTGATTCAATAAAGACAATTTCAATTATGTAAACTTGGGGTTCATCTATATATTACATCATAATTCATAATCCTTAAAAGAGGGGTTTAGTCAATAGTTACAAACAAATAAAACAATAACCTTTGATACGTGAGAAAGAGAAGGGAATAAGAAAAATTACAATTAGAAGGCTATGCAATCTTCCCCCTCGCCTTCTTCCCAATCCAAAAGAGTTCCCACAATATACCAAGACATTCAGAGTCAAATTTTGTACACAAAGCAAAAGATGAGGTGTTTTGGATGAGTACGACCGTTTGTGGAAAATCTGACGTTGTTTTCCAATTCTTGAGAATCAAAGCATGGATGTGTTGGAATGAGCAAGACCATTCTCCCAAAGACCATGGTCTTGCTCTTCATTAGAGTTCTCTTTTAACTCTTTTTCAAACCCTTTTAAGTTGAATTTCTGCATTCTATCACTCTCACCCTGTATCACACTTTCACAGAATTCCATGAGTTTTACCAATAAAATCAAACAAAATGCATTAAAACAAGGACAAACTCATGTACAAAATTACACAATAACCAGTTTATCACTCTGAAGAAAAATGAGAACATCGAATAGGATTAAAATTTGACCATTGAAGATGTAAGAGCATTTTGACCGCGATATGTAATGTTAATCAATATCCATAATTAAAATCCCCTGCTATATGGAAAATCCTTGTGTTCAAATAATTTTCTTGAGAGATTAATAAAAATGTTTAGAACCTTGAAGCAGAAGTATGTTAGAGAAATGTTCCTTCAATGTGTTTTCCTCTTCAAATTCCTTACAGTAGCTTGGTAAAAGTAAAATTGAAATCGCACGTCAGATTTTATATGTTTTTCGTATTCATCTGTGGTGTTAAGATAACTTTGAAAACCTCAGAAATTTGCCCAGTTAATGAAAGTGTACTTAGCCAAAGACATGATTCGCTTTGCAATATTTTTATTGGAAGGATTTTATTACATTTTTTTACTTACCTTCTAAACATAACGGAGGGCGAAAGACAGGTACCAAACTTCATAAGAATAATTTGAAGGTAGAAATTAAAGTTCAACTCAAAGAGGTTCAATAAATATTGCCAATATTTAATTATAAGAATAAATCAGTCACATCCCTGTTAATGATAATGCTTGAGACTACTTGAACATCAAACAGTATCTGTGACTACTGATAGATGAGAATACAACCTTAAAAAAGTGTGATGGGTTTCAATCAGACAAAAATATTGGCAATAATTGTGGAAATGGTGAACAGCCAAGCAAATGAATCTATCAAAAGCAATAACTGGTGATAGAAAGACCCTCTGGTACAAATTAATATAAACTATGAATATTATATAATGTATGGTTGAGATATCCAATTGAGGGGCCTATTGCTTCTGCCAATTGAAAACAGAATTCAGAGCCAGATAATCATCCTGTGCTAACAATTGCACATGATTTTGTTCCTTAACAGACAAGCTGTCACTGTTACCACTGACAAGGTTTACTTTCATCACAATTAATAGTTTTTTAAAGAAGGTTAAGTGATCAAATTCTTGCATGAGTAGAAAAACATAATAAGAAAATAACACTATGTTCCATTGAACTTTCACATGCTTCATGCTTGTTTTACTTGTTAAAACTGAATAACCCCTTATTCGCCACTTCCACCTAACCATGAATTTGACAAAACACAAGAAAAGAAATCTCAAAATGGCAAGTTTCTTCTTTCTTGCACTCATTCATCAAACTAAATTCAAATCAAATCCATCCTTACTTGCAGATTTTAGCTTCCTTGATCAAACTCCTATAAATGGTGAAAAAAAGAACGAGATCAAAATTCATACCAGCATCATCATCATTTATCATTCTCTTTTCAGCAACCATGAAATCTTCAGGAGCATTAGCTACCCTTGTGCTTCTGATCCTACTTCTCGCCACAACTTCAGAGGCTGCAATTTCATGCAGTGATGTGATCAAGGACTTGAGGCCATGTGTGAGCTACTTGGTGAGTGGCAGTGGACAGCCACCAGCTGCTTGTTGCTCAGGAGCTAAAGCTCTTGCCTCTGCTGCAACAACCTCAGAGGACAAGAAGGCTGCTTGCAACTGCATCAAATCCACTTCCAAGAGTATCAACATTAACTCACAACTGGCTCAGGCTCTTCCGGGGAACTGTGGAATAACCCTTCCTGTGGCTATCTCTCCCAATGCTGATTGTTCCAAGTAACATTCATATGCCCTTATCATCAGAAAAACACTTTCTGATACACTCTTTTTAACTAGAAATGATAACATAGTCCAGAAATATCGTGTTCCAACTAATTTTTACATGACACGTTATAAGTGTTAATTTTATATATATATAAAATTAGAGCGATTGCCAACAGAAAAACATAAGCATCTCAACTATGTTGGCTTCCTTATGGGGTTTAGGCCAAAGCCCATTTGGGAAGCTAACAAAACCTATAATTAGGAAAAACATTTCTATTAAAAAGAAGGACATAATAAGTGTTAATAATTCTTTTCCATAGATTAAAAAACTTGAATATATGTGCAAGTAAAAATTAGTCGAAACTATAAACACATGGCTGTTCAGGATTATTTAATATTTTTTTCTTTCTAACCCAATCAATATTAATGAAATATATTAGAATTTATAAAATTATACATAAAACTCATTAAATAAGGAGTGAAATTTATATTTTAATATGATTTTTATTGAATTTTAACTAATAATAAAAAAGTGTGATGAAAAGAGTTTTGTTAACATTTCTTGGCCTTACATATTATGTTCTTTACATATTTTGCTTATTTTATTTGTAATTTTTTATAGTTGTAACTAACCTTTTAAATTAATTATTCGTTTTTTAGTTTATACCATTATTTTGCTACACTTTTTGCAGGGTTGGTTGAAACTTGGAATTGGAGGGTGTTGCAGAGCATGCTGAACATTTTTCTGCTACATATGTATGGATGTATAACATATTCTGTAATAAACAGGAATCTACCTACGTGGATTTCTTTACTAAGTCCATCTTTTTGTTTATAATATGTTGCCTGAATGTTGTTTCCAATCTACCTTGATTGTAGAGCCACCTGCGGCGCCTTTTAATTAAAATTCACAAATGTTATTTTGCTATCTACTATGTGAAGGATAGCGTTCAAGTTATTTGTATGCCAATAATAGTATTCAAACTAAATAAAAACATAAGGAGTTGGGTGTTATTTTTTGTTTAAAAGGTTCTGAAAACAAGTTTTTTTTTAATGGAAAATAGTGTTTGTTTACCAATTTGGGCATCGGTCTCACATGTTTCAAGAAACAAAATGTGACCGAAGAATTTTTATGGATTCACATTGAATGAAATTTCAACGTTTTACAGACACACCCTACATTTTTTTTTTTAGGGAAACACACCCTACATAGTTGATAAAAATACTGTCAGCAAAAATCTCACTTAAGAGAATAATAAATAAATTGCTAACATGGCCAATAAATAACATGAATAGCAAAAAGAAATGATGAATTAATGGAAAAACACAATTATATAATTATTATTAGAATGAGTTAACAATGAAAAAAAAATAGTATGTCATCTTATTATAAATTTTCGTGCATGATAATGTTAATAATAATTACTTTAAAAATTATATTTAAAATAATTTCTAATTAATTAATTAATAGTATAATTTTTTTAATATAAAAGTATGTCAAAATTAAACCATTTCATAGTAATAAAGAAGAAGAAACGAATTTAGCAACTCCTAATATAAATATTTACCCTTATTCTAAGAGGATTTTTTCAAATCTGATTAACCCTCTTCCCAACCCAAAGATGTTAATTGCACCATGTTTTCTTTTTGTTTGATTAATTACTCATATTGTCCACTAGTTTTGGTTTTGGTTTTGGTTTGTCGCCATAGGCATATACCATATATTTGTGGTTGACTCCAACTCAAATACGTGTAAGGCAGGTTACAAAATCTTAGTGCCCTATCTATGCCTTTTGCCTTTGAGCATAATTGGTGTTCCTAACTTGGATATATGTTTGAAAAACTTGTTCAATGGGACAACAACTAATCATTCCACCATTTATGTATTGATGGACAGCTCTATAGGCACACGACATGGACTCACATGTGGCATGAATACGTGCTTTGACTTGAAAACTTAACACTTGGGTAAAGGGTACCCTAACTCACCAATGAAAACATTATTGGAGTCATTATGAGAAATGGATTCTTAAATGTAACTCGCACCAACCTTTTAAGGCCGTTTAAATTACACATTGGTGTTCTCTTCCAATTTCAAATCTTCTTCTCAAACACCATTAATATATCACTGTTTCTTCCAAAGAAAAAACACAACATTGTTTTGAATTGACGTATAATCTCACTTGAAGGACAACTTCTTTCTAGGACTTTATAGACATTTATAAAATAGCTAATGGATTATTTTGCTATAGAATTTACTCACACACATATATAGGTGTATGTGTGTAGAGACTAGGGAGACATACATATAGAACAATATGCTTCCGGAGAAATAAATTAAAAGAGATCTTTTTTAATTCGGAAATTTAGAGAAGAGAGAAGATTAAATGTAGGAGTTAAACTTATCTCCTTCCATTTTTTATTTTTTCTCTAACATTGAGGGAAAATTTAATAGGAATTAAAAGTAGTTTATAATTTTTAAAGTGTACTGACAAAATTATGCTTGAGATTTTATTTATCCCTAGTTTTCCCATTAATAATAATATATTATTATTTTGTTTTCCTTTCTTGCTTAACAAATAAAGAGACTCATCTCTTTCATTTTTTTAAACCAAACCAAGTAAGAGACATGAAAGGAATGTATGATAGAGATCAAATCACATCACACCGGAATAACTTACTAATTATTATGTAATTTAAACTAATTATTACATAATTTAAATATAGCCAAAAAGAACTATTACATAAGTTAATAATATTGGACAATTTATTCTTAAAACCTACAGTTAGATTGAAAATTTGTTAGGCATATAATTTAACTAACATAAACCAAATCATGAGCCAATGAAGAAGCAACATGATACATTTGTCTCAAGAATACATACCTCTCTAAAACTCCTTTGACTAATCACTGTGGAAATCCTGAACTGTTCAACCTTGACTGCAACATCTTACTCAGTAATAACATAAGATATGAATTAATCTTAACTATTAACTATATATAAATAATTGAAACAATCAGTAAAAAAAAATAATTGAAATAATTTTGTTTAAATATAATCTTGAGTATTTAATTATTTTAATTGTATGATCAAGGTTACTTTCTTTCGCACTCTAACCTTAGGGTCTTTGATAGGAAATTTTCTGTTGGCATTTTGATGAGATTAATTTTGTAATTATGGCTATAATTAGTTACACCAAGTCCTCCTCCTGACAAGTGATAGAACTCACATATATTTTCTCTTTCAAATTGCAATATCATTATTTTTTAAAAGAAAGGAAAAGCTCGAATCTTTTTAGAAAAGCTATCAAACCTAATTGAAGAAAAGCATCTTTTCTGATTTTCTCCTTCATATAAAGCACAAACATAATTAGCGGGAGTTAACAATAACTTTAACAACCAGTTAAAAAAAACAAGAACTTCAACAAAAAAAAAAAAAAACACATGACGTATTTCAATTCAAGTTATTGTATTGTTAATTATGCCATTTTACCATATCTTAACCAAACATATGGGGTTGAGTGTTATTTTTTAAAGCATACAATAAAAAGCCATAATGATTAAACTAAAAAGCCCGTGCTTTTCAGAACTGTGATAGACATAACATTGAGTATATATTTCATGAATATTATACAGACACACATATAAACAATGCCACTAGATCGAAGCACTGGCTCATTCTTAAATGTACGTATATTCGTTTTAATTAGTTGACAATAATATTTTTTTATTAATTGAAAAAATTGGGATGGAACTTGAAAGACATCGGTTTCCTAGTTTCATCTACATTGAGCCGGCAGATACTTTTAGAACTAAACTAATCTAAATTGTTCAAAAAAAAGTTTGTAAAAATATATTATTCAGAACTATATATTTACGACAACATTAATTAACAACTCACAAAATACTTTATACTATATTATGAGTACAAAATGAACTTTGTTAGACAAATAATGAGATGATGAGAAATTATATATATTAATTTAATTAAATATACTGATCATATAACTGAAAATTATTGAATTTTATAATTATGACTTAAAAAAACCATATCTAGACTAAATGTTGTTAATTGTTTGATAGATAGTATAAATTGTAAAAATTTATTTTACAATGACTATACATCAATATTATACTCTATAGTAGATAAAGTCATAAAGCTTTTCCCTAATACGTTTAGAATGCTGCTTTCTTAAAGCCAGAAAGAAATATGAGTATGAATAATGAAGGCTAAGTGAAAGGAGAGGTGGGCGTATAACCAACCATAATGGAGGCTTTTTATGAAAGAAAATGCTAGCTTGCAACACTAACATACCATTCAATCTCTCATGGGCCCATCGTATCAGCATCACAATAAGGCGATAACGCGTTTGTGCACATCTTTTCCTTTTCTAAGTTCTTCTGTAGTCAAGGATAATATTGTCTTTAAGAGCTTAATTTTTATTGTGGGCACAGAATTATTTTACACCATTATTTAATTAATTAAAAATCATCCTATATACTATATAGCTTTAAAAATAAAAGAAATTAAGAAATACTAGTAACATATTATATATCTTAATTAGAAATTGACTTAAATTCATTAAAAATCACCAAAAGTTTCATTTTTCATTTAATAATTTTTTCTCTTAATTAAAAAAATATACTCATCAAAATTGATAATTTTGAATAAATTTTAGTTAATCATAAATAATCGCTATCATTTTGCAAAAGAAAATAAATTATGTACAAATAATATAAAGTGATTTTATATTATTATCTACTCATAAAATATAATCATATAATATAATGTATGATAAATTTTGTTAATTTTTACAATAAAAACCTTAAAAATCAATGATTTCTATTTAGTTGACACTTGATGGAATAGAAATTTTTTTTACAAAATAATTGTTTCAATTAATTAGAAGATAATAATTTTGACAATCTATGATTAAATGACGAGTATATTCCAAAGAGGTGAAGTGACTAATTGACTGGCCTTGACCTGTATAATCACATGTGCATGCACCTGAATTTTTCTTTCCACCATTACTTTCTTCAATTAATAAAAAGGCCACCCACTAAGGTCACAAGCAAGAGCATAAACATAAACAAATGTCCTTATTAAGACAGCTTTTCACTAATCAAAACATGGTAGCAAAATATAAAAAAATACAGTTTCCTTGTCCCATAATAGAATATTCTGTTCACATTCACACCTCAACCTTCACAGCTCTAGAGAGAGGAGCAAACAAAAACAACAAATATATATAATATATAATATAAACAGGGAAAACCAATGAAGAAACTTGTTTCTTGTAACTCTAAGAAAGAAACCCACCACCCCTTTTCTCCAACAATTTTTTGGAGACTTCAAAGAGACTAGGAGCTTCATTATACACCACAAAGCTAAGGGGTACCACAAAGTTACTAAAATAACTACAGTAGATGAAAATAACACCTAGTTTTTTTTGTTGTTTTTTTTTTCTTTTTTTGTTTGATTAACATGAATGATCAAGGGCAATTTGGATTTCTACCAGGACCACCATAGTAGAAGTAGTTACCCCAATCTCCAGCACTACCAGTTTGAACATTGTAGCAGCTATCTTGCTCAGTGTAAGTGCCAAGGTCTTTTGGAGCTCTAAGCTTGTTGTCACCATCAACAATCTGAATGTTCTTGAAGTAACTAGCCTTGCCAAAACCTTCCTCAGGGAAATGGCCACTCCCCATTTGAGTCGAGGTGTGTTGGCCGTCGGACTCGGAGTTCACGACCTCTCCCCCCCACTCAATCATTGACGCACTGTCGGAGAGGTACGAGAATAGAGGAGCCGGCCAGTATCCCATAACATGATCATTACCAAACTGCATCCACCAGTTACCCTCTTTGGGGTCCTACATACACATTGGTTTTCCATAATAGACAACATCAGATGGCATTGTTTCATATTAATAAATCCATGGCCCCTCAAAAATAATGCAGCATTCACATATAATGAAATGTGTGTGTCAGAGATTCTCTTGATTTAGAATTAACTAGTGTTGTCTGCACAAAACAGTGGTATTAATATTTTAAATGGTGCCTTATGGTAGTGTTTGTTAAGTGCTGGGCGTATTTTCATGCCAGAATGTCCAATATCAAGAGATAATATATAAAATGGAAATAAATTAAATAAAAAATAAAAAATGTACCTTCCAGACCAGGATGCTGATATCATATTGGGAAGAGCTATACTTAGAAAGTGGGGAGATGCTTGCTCCCAGGGCTATATCACTGTTAATTTGAATAAAGCCAGAGCAAAGGAGATTATAACAACCAGTAGCTTGATATGCATCACTCTGTCGTGGTAGTGGAACAATTGCATGAAAAGAATAAGAAATTAAAGAAAAAAATTATCAGAGAAGACAAAATTGGGGTGCTTGAATTGGTGACTCACTGTCCAATAAGTGAAGAGTCTAGTGTTGTTGTCTCCATACAAATCAGGGCTGACCTAATTAACAGAATAGAAAAACCAGAAACGGGAAATTAGAAGTAAAGTGATAAATCTTATCTTTATGAGAATGCTGATTTTGAAAAATATTTGCAGACAGAAGATGACAATGGAGAAAAAAAAATTAATAATACCTGCCAACCTGCTTCAATGCTGTTGAGATCTTGACCAAAAGAGCCACCCAAAATCCACATTTGAGAAAGGCTAAATTCATTGGGTTGTTGAATTTTTGGGTCCCAAACGTTTATGGTTGCCTTGGCTCCATAATACTTATCTCCCTCCACATACACTATGGCATGCTAAATGCTCCAAAAAGATCAAAGGAATAAAGAAAAATACACAAAATCAGGATAAATATATAAACAAAGAAATAAACAGCTTTTATCTTTTGCTCCCATACTAACTTGTTTTTCCTTTAGCAGAAAATAAAAAGAAGCCTAATATGGTAGTATACGTCTTTTTCTTTTTTCTTTAGCATAAAAAAGAAGCTTAATATGGTAATAAACAGGTTTTTCTTTTATTTCATGAGAAATGAGGTTAATTTTCCTAGTAATTAGTAGTAAATTGAACTAGTTTTTTTTTTTAGTCACTCTATCCGGAAGGATTTTCTTTTACACGATTTGAACCAATGACCTCCCTCTCGAGAATGCGCCTCACAATTGAACTAGTAGTTAGTGCATTATTAGTATCATGGTAGTGGCAATACCTGGTGGCCACTCTGACTGATGATGTCAGGTAGAGGTTTTGCAGGTTTTGGCTGAGGGAAGCTACTTTGCTTCTTCTTTCCAAAATGCTGAACAGAGCTTGTTCTTAATATGTCATCCTTTTTCGTCCTTCGGACCGGAATTGTTCCTTCAGGGCACCTCCCATTTTGGTGCCACAGCTGAGTAATAGGCTTTGAATTTGAAGAGACTTTGCTTTCTCCAAAAGGATGCCCTTCTGGATGGAAATTTGGTTTCATCTGCATCACCAAAGCATATATGATTGTTTGAATTTTGAAATTCAAGTTTGAACCAAATAAAGGAAAGAGAGAAACAAAAAAACACACAAGAAAAGTAAAATTCTTCACCTGAATCTTGTGATTTTTGAGGTCAGGGTGATCAAAAGCTGGCTGGTGTGTAACATGGATGCAATCAATAACATCTCCATCAGGACTCTGCTCTCACAACAACACAAATGCAAATTAGAAACTTGCAAAAAAAAGAACTATGCTCATGTATGCCGTCAAAAATCCAAAGAACCAAACCAATAACACTGTAATTCAAAGCAAAACCCAGAAAAGGCACCACTAAAAAGCACAATAAGAAGATTCTGCTCTAAATTCAAGAACAATTGAAAGAAACTAAAAGAAAGTCCCCCAAGTGAGACAACATGAGCATCCAGGATTAAAGTTCCTTTCACCCCGAAAAAGGTCCATTGTTGCAAACACCAATTAGAAAAAACAGTTTAGCCATCAGTGAAAAAGTGGAAGAGGCAAAAGAAAGAGATATCATAAACGGCATAAAAAAGCTAAAGAGAAATAAAAGTCATAGCAGAAATAAAGAAAGAAAGAAACGCACACACACGCACTCTCTATCTCTCTTTCTACCTTGATGGACCTAACAGGAGGCCTATTCAAGTTCTTCAAGTGCTTCTGAACCTCAAGCTTCTGAATTGAATCAGTACAAGCCAAAGGCACCACCACCAATACCATGCAAAGAAACAACAACACAACCTTCCCCATTGCAACAACCTTCCAATCCAAAAGCATGCAACTTTATGAGAATTCTCAAAGTGGGTTACCTTAGACTAACTATAGAACCCAAAGGGTCACCAAAAACCACGAAGGATTTATAGCACACACACAAGCACAATAAGAACCAATTAAATGGCCTTAAAACTATGACGGGTTGTTGTTAATAAAAAGAACAATCTTTTAATCAATTTTTTTTTCTTTCTATATATTTTCTTAAATGGGGTTCTTTTGTTTGGTTGATTTGATTCTTTCTTTCTCTCCCCTAACCTTCACCTTACTTTGCCGCTTATCCTGCGCACTCCACCACCAACCACAACAAGCACCACACCACCACCCTTTGCTACACACACAAACAAAAAAATGTGCTTGACACCTTTGACAGGGTTGAGTGAGAGAGGGGCCCTTCAAATTCCCTCCTCTTGGGTGTTCCTTATGAGTAGTTTTGTTCCTCACAATCCTACAAAAGAAACTGCCGACGCTTGCAAGGGAAAAAGAGAGGGGCATTATGGGAACAACACAACACAAAAAGAAGGAAAAAAAAGGTTTTTGTGGAAATGCATGGTGGTATTATTCAGTCACCATGATTTCAAATTGTGATTGCGATCTTATCAGGTGAGTTAAAAATCTTTACATTATGAAAAAATGTGACTGATACAAACATAATTACCATCGTGATTTAAATCCATGCCAGTCACCTTCTAACAAAATTGAGATTACACTACTCACAGTGGCAGGAGAGAGAAAGTGTGTGTTAGTTCCCGCTACAATGGACAAGCATGTGATCATGTGTATGAAATTACTGTTTTGCTCCTTAGGGTCACGGGATTGAAATATTGAATTCCCATTTTTCTTTCTCTCTTGCTATTTTTGTTGTTTTGCTCTCTCTCTCTCTCTCTCTCTCAATGCACGATGCTGTGAAATAGTGGAAGGAAATAGAGGTTGGAAGTGGAAATAATTGGATGCATTCTTGTTTGTTTCCATTGTTGTAATTAAGAAGTTACTTCAAGGTTTATTTTTGTTTTGTTTTCTTGGATATGTTTATCCAAACAAATGAATTCAATAGGGTCGAGTTAAATTTTAGATGTTTATTTTTGAATTAAATTTAGATTTTAGTATAATTGCAAAACTATAGGATTTCTTTTTAAAAAAAACGGTTGTTATCAAGACAGTAAATTCATGGCTGGATAAATTAGTGGATCATTAATTACTAATTGAATTACATGAATTGGTATTTCAACTTTTATTGAATTTATTTTTGTTTATATTCCCAATTGTATTAAATATTCAGAGAGTATTTAGGATAAGTTCTTTTAGCGTTTAGAATATTGATGGTAGAAAATTAAGTAAACTTAATCTGAATATAATGACACGGAATGAATTAAAATAAAAAATACAAATATTAGTTTACTTTTTACATATTTTATAATGGAACGGAATGGACTTTCCAGTTCGTTGTTTGAAAAAAAAAAAAACAAGTTAAGTGAAATAAGTTATGACTTTAGATTTTATGTTATCCCTTGTTAAAATCATGTTTTCGTAGAAGTTAAAATAAGAATATTTTCTTTAAGAAAATTGTTGAGTCACCCATCCCAAATTGAAGGGGATAAAAATTGGACTAAACAAAAGAATGGGATGGATCAAGTATCGTCCCTTCTATCTTGGCCTATTCTTATTTTTAAAATATATACCGAATTAACTTTCTTATCTCTCATTCGCTTCACTTTATCATCTATCATTAATCTAAAAATTGCCTTAGTTTTTCAGGAATTTTAGGCTATAGATATTTGTATTTGGTGTAAATATTCTAAAACTTATTCCAAGAATTTAACATTCCCAAAAATATTTTTTTCATTAAATTTATATCTACAACTTTCTTATAGAATGGGTGGTAATTTAAGATTCCCATTGAAAAGAGAAATGTTTTCTTAAAAAATATGTCTTTCATTTTCAAGAATATCTCAAACATATTTATAACATTCGGAAACATAATTTTTTGATGAAAATATAACTAACTAACCGAAAATTGAAAAATTAATTTATTAAATTATATATATTTTAAAAAATTAATTATTGAAGTAATTATTAATTTACTTAAAAAGAATAATTATAAAATTAGATAAATATTGAGAATAAAAATGAAAAAATATAAAAAATTAGAAGTTAACATTTAAAAAAATATTAGAAACTATTAAAAAATTTATTTAACGGTTTGGTAAATAAATTTTTTAGTTAGTAAAAAAATTTGAAATTAATTAAAATATCTTAGCAAAAAAAGTTATAATTTCAAGAAAACATGATTTTTTTAAGATAAAAAACAATTCTTATATCAAAAACCTGATGGAAATAGAGAATGTCTATAATTTTTAACAAATAAAACTGAAATCAAAATATGTAGGTTTTAATTTTTAATATTATAATAAAATGCATATTATATATTAAAATAATCTCAACAAATTCAGAACACGTTATTTCAATTTCTTTTTTGAGAAATGCTATTTCAATTTCTAATAATTCAATTTTTTTGGTGATTTGATGGATTCCGTTTGGTTGGCATGCCAATGCAGATTTGTACTTTGCTCAGAATGTAAGGACGGGGACAAACGAAAAATGTTTTAAAAGAATTAATGAAAAATAAACAAGGGGCTAAATAATATTTTATTATTATTTAAGATGATTTATTTTGTTTTAATTATGATATAAAAAATGAGAAAGAGTTATAAATGTTTATAAATCTAACTATTGAATATCCACGTTTAAAAATATTTTATTTCTAATTAAAAATTGAAAACTAAATCTAATTTAATTACTATGATGTGAAAGAATATTTTTTTAATCAGCAAATTATATATATATATATTTTGATAATGTATGAGATAAAGGATACCCAAACCTATATACAAATGGTAGACACCATCTCCTGATGTATTAAGTAGTAAATCTCATGTCATGAGGTAGGATGAAGATCACCTCTCTCAAGACCTCATTCCATTTCCTATTCCACCAATAAAACATTGACATCATTTAAAAATCCACATGTTTTTTTTTTATTATGTTTCTCACATTACCCTTGACAGGTCTATTAGCACAGGTCTGCTTTCTAGAATATTACTACCAAGTTTCACGAACGGTGTTAACAACCTTTATCTCCTACCTTCATCTAATTCACTTGTACTTACTAAAACATGTCTATCATTATATTTGGGATAAGTAAAACTTATGACTAACTAAGTAAAGACTCAAATTATAAGATACCTTTGTAAACATGTGATTTTTGAAAATGATGGGATTTGGATTTATTTTGAAAATGTTGTGGGATATGTGTTCTTTTGATGAAATTAATTTCTTGCATTATAAGATGGTTGACTTCTAGTGGACAATAATTCAATTAATCTATTGGTGGACCATTTTAATCATTAGATATATTAATAAAAATTCAACAAATGAGATTAAAATCTATTTACTTATTAGGATTTTTGCAGTTTAATCCCCGTATAAAATCATTATATGGACCTATGTGCAAAATTATATTTAAAACATTTGGAACCCTAGCAAAGAACAATGTAAGGTAGAAGAAAAACCAAGACCAACTTCCCCTCCCATTTCACAATGTCAAGAACCCACAGTGTCATCACTAATTATTGCTGCTTGTTTTCGATCTATTGAATTTTTTCATTGTGGTGCCCTAACAACCCACAATGAAAGCGATGTCAAGGGGGTCAAGTGTGTGTTTATATAAATACTTCAAATTCAATTATAGTCATTTCATTGTGGCGAGTGAGAACCATGCAACGACAAGTGACTCGGGCTTGTGCTTAAGGATCTCTAAACACTTCTTTCACGTCGAAGATTGGACATCTCACATGAAATTTGCAGAACTAGTCATCTATAGGTGGTTCGATAGTGAGTGGTCTGATAACAACCCAATAATAGGTGGTCCAGTAGGTCCAAAGATACTCGCTAAGATATGTTCTAATATCACCTTAGAATTTTAGTTGAGACTAACTCAACTCAAAAAATATGCATGCAAGGTAAACCTTGTCCCATACTTATATATTATATATTGATATTGTCTCTATTTAACGTGAGACTTGAGTTTTTTTCAATGCAGTCTCTCATGCTCAAACACTTTTGGGTTTGATGCATGAATAATATGGTGGATAATCCTTTAATAATAAATCTAAGATAAATTATGATACCATCTTAAAATTTGAGTTTAAACCTACCCAAACCCTATAAAGGTGAAGGTTGCTCCCTTATATACTATATTTTGGTCATATATATCTCTACTCGATGTGGATTCTCCAACACCCCCTTACATCAAAGACTTAACATTTCAAGAATGAAATTTGTAGGACTAGACATATACAGGTGGTTTGATAATGGTTTGGATCCCAACAACGGATAGCACCATAGATCCAACAATAATTGCTAGAATAGATTTTGATTCTATAAATCTAGAATGTGAGTTATAAGTCTAAATCAATCATATAAAACCAATTTATAAGGTAAAAGATGTTCATACTTATATACTTTATATCTTGGCAGAAATTACATATGACATAATGTAAGAGATGACATGAATATGTAAATATACCAAATTTTAAAAAATACAAATACAAAATGTTGTACACATAAAATTAATATCAACACAAAATACAAATCTTATTAAATTTAAATAAAATTAATGTTTTTTAAAGTTGTCATTTGTGGCCTAATAACATAACATCATGTACTTAATTAACAGTAGCTAGTATCCTACTTATATCAGTATAAAAAGACATAATTAAAATTAGGAATAAGTATGCTTTTGGTTTCAAATATCATGATTTTTGTTTAGTTATCATAAATTTTTTTATTTCTTTTTAATATTTACATTTATAAAAAGTGATGTAATTTTAATCTTTTATTAGAGATTAAAAGTACTATTTTTGTTTAACTGAAATGAATAATTTTTTTTATAGAAATTAAAACTGAAATTTTGTATTATTTTGAAGGATAAATAATATATTTAACCCTAAAATTAAGATGCAAGTTAAGATTATCTTAAATTATCCAATGTAAATGTTTAAAAAATTTCCACAAAAGCAATTAAAGTTACAGGTGTAAACGAGTCAAGCTAATGATGAATTCCTCGAGCTCGGCTTGTTAAATATTTGATCAATCTTATTTGTTTAATTAAATAAACAAACTCAAACTTGGAATTGTTCTTGATTATTTAAATGAATCAAACTCAAGCTTTACATGCTCAAGGTTAATAGCTTGTGAATAGCTCACTTTTATATATATATATGAATAACTTTATTTTTACATGAGTGTGAGAGGAATGAAGTTTTATCATTAAATCTTATTTTGAATGTTCAAGATAAAACACACAAATTTAAGATTTTAAAAAAATATATAATTTTTTTTAAGCGATCACATAATATTAAATTTTAATCTTTTATGTATATTTATATGTCTAGATTTATTTTTACTCATAAAATTACCCTCTCACTAGATATGCCCTTGTTTAGGGAGTATATCTAATAATAAGGTGTTTTGTATATTAGAGTGAGAAAAATCAAACTTGATCATTACATTTTATTTTAATAGTGAAGATTAAAATAAAATTTATAAATTCTACAATATTATAGCAGTTGTTTAACACATATTTCTATTTATAGGTTATTATTTAGTATTAAAATGTTTTATTAAATACTAAGTCAATAAAATTAAAAAAATAATTTAAGAAAGTTTTTCACAAACTAAAAAATAACTAAGTTATAAATAAACTAAATAAGTTAAGTTTGAATTTTATTTTATTGTTAAATAAGACAAGCTCAAGTTTTTAATTAAATTTGCTTAAATAAGCAAGTTAAGCTTGAATTTTTATTTTTTTTTCACAAATTAAATCTAAATTTCTAGTACTCAGCTCGACTAGACTAATTTATATTTCTATTTGACGTACGTCACAAATGGTCATTTCTAATGATTTTTGGTTTGTTAAACCGTTATAATACACCTAAACTTCCGTTCACACTTTTCAAGAGACAAAATTTAGAAGCAATATTTTGTATTTTTGTATCTTTTGAAAGTGGGTTTACCTTGAGGTGAACTGTAAAACTAACACTTTTTTTTTTAAGAAAATAACATTAATAAGTATAACTTTTAATTTATATATTCGCGGAAATGTAACTTACATCCTAATATATTATTTTTTTCAAAAGACATGTACAAATATATTAGCACGTTTCGTTAGGAATATTCTCTTTTTCTCATTGTTTTTTAGTATACGTGACTAATCTTCACTCAGATATTGAAAGCTACATCTACGGAAGAGTGCCTTCGTACAGATACGTAAAATAGCTGAACT
Source organism: Glycine soja (assembly GCF_004193775.1). Classification (NCBI taxonomy): domain Eukaryota; kingdom Viridiplantae; phylum Streptophyta; class Magnoliopsida; order Fabales; family Fabaceae; genus Glycine; species Glycine soja. The sequence continues at coordinate 12,648,084 of NC_041009.1, read as the reverse complement.
TTTGCCTTAAAACGAGTCAAGTTTGTTGGCTAAACGTAAAGTCTGGGATTGTGTGCAATACCCTGTTATGAACATTTTTTAGACGACATGGCCTTAGCTTTTAATAAATTTAGCATGATCCTAAAAACTATTTAAAAACTTACTTTACATTAAAAGTTCTTAGTACCAGACTAATAGATTTATCTTTGTAGAGTGTAACTAATTATATTTTTTTAAAACAATCTTACATTAACCTGTAAATTAATTTAAGCAGGCCAGGTCAAGTTAGCTAGGTTCCAATCAAAATTTGTAATGATTTTAGGTTCTCTCGGTTAAGTTGAGTTTGATTCCTGAGCATGTATGCATGCAGTTACATTTTGAAAGAATAATTTTGTCATCTTTATTATCTAGTGTGAATGATGTTTGTGATTTAAGAAAATAATCTACTACCTAGCTATGACTTATAGTCATTTTTTTATTTGTTATTTTTTTAATATCATCTTTATAAAGAATTTATGTCCTTATAACATTATTGTAAACAAAATATCAACACTGAAACATGCTGGTCATTCGAGCAAGTTTCTAAGGATGGATTTTTATTATATAATAATGACACGGGACTATACATTTCATCAATTCTTTTATAACCCGTGAAAAATTACACATGATAATAACTAAAAAGGAGCCAAATCTAGTCACATCTAGCAATTGTAGCTATCATTCACATGCAAGATTCCTATTTCTTTTTTGTTGCGTACATGCAAGAATATTCCAACTATTTGCGTTACTCGTCAACAATCAAGTTATTGTATGTTAACCCACACATTATTACTGTTTAAGACATTTTCATCATTAGCGAACATGTTTATCGCCATCAATTGAGTTTAACTTTGATTTGTATTTGGCACAATAGATGTTATATGTTATTATCTAATAATTATTGTCACATCAATGAAATGATTTAAATAATAATTTTTTTTTGTTAAATATGTAATTGCAGTGCGCAATTATGAATACTTTTTATAATATAGAAATTATTAAATCAAGGTTAAGTTTAATTTAACCAAATACTTGATTGTTTCTCAAAACCCAGTGGTTGTCATCTTCAGATTGCTGACTATATCCTATGAGAAGTGGTGTAATTTCAATTTGAGTCGTTGCACTAAATTGACCTCCTATATATGGCAGTGTTGGATTCATGATTCTGGGTTAGTTTGCGGAGATGATTAAATAAATAATAATAATAATAAATATGAAGATTAATAAATAAATATTCAAATTATATAAACTCTTTTTACTGCAACTATATAAATTTTTAACATCTATTATAATCAAATAATTAATTATAAATCTTATAATGAATTGTCCTCAGCATGATTTCAATGTCAGAAATTACTATATATACGATCATGTTATGTCTTTTAGCACAAAATTAAGTCCATAAAAAAACCATAAAATTAAAGAAAATCCAACCAAAAGACTAATTTATCAAGTAGTAAAGCATTTGTAGGTGACTTTTTAAATTCTCCATCAAATTTCAGGACTCAACCCTGGACGAGCAATGAAAACTACCAAGCTTGAGTATGATAGGGGTAGAAAAAAATTTCGATGAAGAGGTGAAATGTTTAGAGATTGAAAAAAATATCAACAATAAAATTTTTATTGGATTAACATTGACACTCAGAGACGAAAACTAAAAGAACAAATATGATTAGATATCTAATAATTCTAGCCTAATCATAAACAATGGATACTAATTAGGCATTGTGCCTATCAATTCATACATATAATGTTATAACTAACATGTTAAGTATCATGTATGGATCTATGTTTATAGGAATAAAACTCAAAGAAATTGATAAGAACATGCATAAGTAGTGGTGCATGTGGTTTAATTTGATGCACAGAGTGTTTCTACTTAACTAATAAGTATCACATTAAACTTTTTAATATATACAATGGCTATGACTTAAGTATACACGGATAATCTAATCCAAAAGACTAATTAAGTAGAAGAGAGCTAGGCACATGACTTAATACTACATTTAACTTCTTATCTATTCAATATAAGACTCATAATAGATCAATTCATTTGACAATAATAATATTAATAAATTCATCTCTCTTATAATATAAGTCATCAAACAAGCATTCATTCATGCATCTTCTGCAACAAATCAATCATAATTCATAAAGAACGTACGTAAAACTATATAAACAAAAAGAAGAAGAGAAACCATCATGAAAATAGAAAAGTATTATGAAAAATTAAAGGAAAGCACAAGTCTTTCATATGACTCTACCCGTGTTTCTCGCTCTGTTATGTATATGTAGTCGAATTAATAAGGCCTGTTTAAACAATTTACCTTATTCTCTTACTTGCCCCCACCCCCCAAAATATATTTTTAGGTGAATTTATAATTAATAAGTACGGTTTATTGAAATTAAATAAAAACATTAAATCCAAAATTAATTTTAACTCATCGTTAGCAGGTTCAAAGTTATACAATAAGAGAAAAATATAAACACTTATAATATCAATCTACTTATTTTTACAATTATGTTATTAGTATAAAATATTCAATTTTGTCATGACTAATCTCTCTGGATTATAATATGTACTAAGAAGATTAGGAATACATTTTTTAACACACTTCTTTTAAATGTATATCCTCTTTTTATGTTATGTGATCCACAAAATTTTATAATTTTAATAAATTTTAAACAATAAAAAATTATTTAAAAGAATGTTTAATAAAATATACTTCTAACATTTCTCTAATTTCTACTTACAATTTAATTCTTGCGAGTGAACGATATCCAGCCTCATATATGGATATATAGGTCCACTAGCATATGGAACTCTAATATTCTGTTACCATATATATATATAACCGACAGAGGCATTTAGTGTAAGTTGTCATCAAGCTAATGGATTCAGACAAAGAATCTTTTTTAATTTTTTTCGCGTGCGATTCCTCTACTTGTCTCACTGGCTCATTGCACACTTCATAAATCACAAATTGTACAATCGGTGCATATTTGGTTGTAAGTAGCAGCATGAATATATATAGTGGCACTATTTAGCTCCATATATATATATAAAGGGCTCATGTTTAAAATTCAAATGGGTGGGGTAGAGAAAAATTTCAGGGCTACATATAGGTCCATCCCATCAATGTCCTTGTGTTTTAATGTGCTGCATGCCCAGATTTTTATTTCTGATGTCATGGACAAATCCTATCACACTGAAAATTGAGGGTGGAAAAATGAAGTTCAAGGATTAATTTGAAAAAAAAAATTAAATATTCTTAATGAATTTGGTTTCAATTTTTCTTTTAGTAACTAAAATCTCTCTTGGTAAACAGTTTTTTTTTTATTGATAAGAGATTCCTTATAACATCAAAATCAGTTAGCTAAGTACGTATACTCTACTACGTAGATACGATTAGAGAAAATTAACTGATTATAACTTAGACTTGTACAATATTTTTTTGGGTAACCTCTACTAGTAGTCTTGACATGTCATTACCAAAAATATATATAGTGTCTCCATTCTACTACTTTTCATTAAAAAAAAAAAGGGTTAGCATGTTTCCAATTTATTCCACATATTGAAGGAACTTGTTGTAATTTAATTGAATGACCTTGACTTGAGAAAAAAGAAAAAGAAGAGGGGGAAACCCCTTTATTTAATGAATGGTGACTATATATAAAACAACAACATGTATTATAACTGAAAATATTCCCTTTGAAATAATTGTCAGTTCTCTAATAATCGATTCAAACACATTAGTTTCATATAAAAGAGGCAAAAAAACAAACAAAAATGGTTTCTGGTACATACAAATGGGCTTTTTATACATGGATGGAAAGTGGGATAAGATGGGGATGGGCATGATGAAGCTGCCAGATCAATGCATGATTAAATTTCACATGTTTAGTGCGTTATGTGAAAGTTGAAATAGTTGTGTACAAGCATGTGTACTGATCTTAGGATCAGGATCGGTGAAGAAAGAAAGTGAGTTCTAATTAAAATGTTTGTTTTAGTTTAATTTAATTTAAAGATTTTTTCTAAAGTTTTAAAAAATAATTCTGTAGAATAGTTAATTTAGTTTAAACAAATAATTATTTAATTATATATAACACTTTTTCTTTAAAGTTTGATTTATTTATCATGTTAAAAATTCTAACAGTTTTTATAACATTACTTATTATTTGATGAAAAATCACGTAAGATTCACTAAAAAGGAAAAGAAAGGCATATAGTATATATCCACAAACTCAGGTCTAGTCTAGTCATGGGTAGTGGGTGTGCTGAATTTATAAGGATGTGAGAGTTTCAACTGCAAATTATTTTACAAACTCTTCAATATATATTGAGTGTCTAAAGACCAACTAATCAACCACGATTGCTCTAACTCAATTAAGAGTTTCGAGTTCAATCCCTTAAAATGTAACTTTTTTGTTAAAATTTTGAAGGAAAAACTTTACCATGCAATGATAATTTTACATTACTTACATGGAAGCTTTAACATATAGTAAACTTGACTCAACTTAATGGAATTAATGCTAGTTGTTAGTTGTTAGTATAGTTTTGAAAACCGAATTAGATCGGTTGGCTTGATCCATCTACACGATGGAACGATTGAGAACTAATTTAGTATATGATTTATTAACTCCAAAAAATTTGTTCATTTCAGAACTGGTAAGGAACTTGTCGAACGGTTCAAAAGCAATAAAAAGATTGGTACTGGAAACCAGTTTAAACAAGAATTTTTTTATCCTTTTTTTTTAATCTTTGGTTCTATTTTTTAAAATTTAATCTCAAATATTTTTAAAATAAATAAAAATACATATTTAAGAATTACACACACATATATGTATATATTACTTTTCCATTTATTATTATTTTTTTATCTTACAACACATATAATTTAGTTATTTATATATATTAACTTATAATTTTTTATATCTTGATTTCTTATAATTTTATATTATTTTCAATAAAATTGGTACTTCAAATATTATATAATATTAAAAATATAGATTTAATTATTTTCAATTTTACTGTAGGTTAGTTGAACTAATAAACCGTACGTAAATTGTATTTTTTTACCAATCCGGTTTTTTGAAATTAACACTGGTTATTAGATAAAAGTTTTATAAAAAAAGGTTAAATTTAATTTTATTTCACATAGTTTCTCAAATTCATGATTTTGATTTTTCTAAATTTTAATTATAATATTTGGTCTCTTAATTTTATAAATTGATAATTTTAATCTTTCTGATAGATTATTAACAAATAATTTTAATTATATAATTAAGTTATTAAGTTAATTATAAATTAATCAAAACTATTAATTATTTAAAAAAATAAAAAATATTATTCCTAACTTTTCATAATAGTGTACTTCTTTTCTTCTCCGCAAATATATCTTCTTTCTCTATTATCGTACTCGACTCTATCGACAATAACATTACATTATAATTAATATTTTTTTATTAAAGTTTTTAAATAGTTAATAATTTTTATTTAATTTAATATTTCTAATAATCATAATTATTAGTTAATAATTTATGAAGGGGATCAAAATCACAAATTTATAAAATTAGGAGACTAAATGTTATAACTAAAAATTAAGAGGATCAAAATTAAAAATTTTAAAAATGATTAGGAGAAAAAAAACTGTAATTGTTTTTTTTATAAAAAAGAAACAAATATAGTGTTGATAACATTTCTCTTTAACCGCTAATAAATAAATAAAATAAAATAAGCGTTTCTCTTTATCTTATTCATTCTTTCTGTTGAATCAAAGAATTTACTAGTGAAAAATGAAAAATAACAATGATTTCGGTGATTAATTCCTTTGACTTTAAACCAATTAACTTCAGAGGCTATCTCTCACTGTAGAATGAGTATGATAGTCTTGCACCATTAAATACACCCTACTTGTCTTTGAACGCAGCCCGTCGTCACAGCCGGTAATAGAGAAAAACTATAATTACCCATAAATATGCGAAGAAATTATACATACAAATTTTAAGAATGAAGCCATTGATATTCGAGAAAAATTTATTTTTAGTTTCTATATTTACAGTTAAACGTGTTTAAGGTTTCTATATTTTTAATTTATATTAATAAATTTGGTCTTTAAACTTTTAAAAACATGTGAATTTAATTATATAGACTCTCTTATTTAAAAATTCATCATATTTTTTTTTATGTTGAATTCATCATATTTTTTAAATTTCAAAGAAACCAAATTTATATTTTTTTAAAGTTTAAAATCCAAATTCATTAATATAAAAGTACAAGGGCCTTAGTTACATGTATTGAAAAAATAAGAACTAAAACTATACTGTATTTTTTTCTTTAATGTTTTAATATGTCTGTTCATATTTATTACTGCTTAACTTTGTATTTAATAGTGAAAAAGTCTTAAGTTAGTCTAATATATCCTTTTGTGTATTGGAAAGGTTACTCTTAAATATGAATTCTCTCGCTCCGTTCATATTATTTTTAAATTTACCATTATTTAATTTTTCAAAAAAATAAAATTCAATTATTTATATCATTGTATGTCATATGAAAAATTGGGAAGACATAGTAAAAATAAAATGAAGCAAAAATATTTTATTTTAATTATTTATATTTTATAAAATAAAAAATACCTACTATATGGTGCCAAAATTTTATTAATGATGAGAGAAGTTTAATAACATGTCTAATAAATAAATAAAAATGCATTTAATGAACACATTATAAAATTTAAACTTAACTTTTTATTTATAAAATATTAAGTATAATTTTGACAATAAAATGGGAACTAAAAATAAAAAATATTTTTAAAATATTTTTAACATGAATAAAATAAAATAAAAAATGATATAAAGAGGAAGAGAGAAAATAATTATTTATTTTATTTATATAAAATTAAAAAAAACGAAACATTGTGCATTAGTTGATACTGCCTCTATATAGAGTTATAGATAAATACAATGTAAAACAAAAAAGAGAGGAAAGACATTACATTCCCTCTTTTTTTTTTCTTTTTAACTAATTAATTTTTTTATTTTAATTATAAAATCATACACATACAATATTTTTATAAATGGAAGAATTTTTCTTAAGTAAACATTATTAAAAAAAATTCATCAAACAAATTATGTCATCATATTTAAAGATATTTTGAGTGAATAAAATAAAATAAATTTAATTTATTTTTATTTTATTTATTTCATATTTTAGTTTATATGTTATATATGTAGGGAGTTAACTTAAATGATTGTAACTTTTAATCAAAAGAATATTTTAAATAAGAATAAAATTAAGCGGTGAATTAAAGTAAAAAGAATAAAAAATATATAGAGAGAAAATATTCCACCCACTAACAATATACAAAATTTTTACGTTATTATTTAATTATAAATTTTTATGTATAATAAGTTTATTAAGTTTTACACGTAAAAGTGATACATGTCCAAATTTCCAATTGATTAGTAATTTAGAATTTTTTTTATTATATATATATAAATATATATTAAGAAAATTGAAATTTTAATTTGCTAAAATATTCATTCTAAAACAAATAAGTAGGTATAATTTAGCAAATCTATCTCACAAATATTTGTGTTATAACTTACTAATATACTGTTTTTTTAAAAATAATTAAATATGAGTATAAATTAGAGTGTGTGTGTGTGTCACCCTCCAAAAACAAAAAGCCAAATTCTACCTTCCAAAAACCTAGATGTGGGTGCTGGCCAGCTCAGGCTATATGCCATTGCCTCTATCTCTCTCACACATTCTTTTTTGGTCATATAATGGGCATAAGTAACGGCGTTGCCTTGTTTTGTTCAAGCAAATTCCAACTTGTTGTACCCCATCACTACTATTTCTGTACGTATATTAATTTCCTACATTATTTTTTTCATGTAATAATGTGAAAAGGCTGAAATTTTTATTATGCTCGTTTACTATTCTTATTAATATGGCTGACTTTTCACGGCATACATGTGAATCCATTTTTTCTTTTTCAATCCTTAATTCATTGACATTCATGTATGGAACTATTTTGGTTTGATACACATTGACTTCAGACAAGGAATTTGTATACTAAAGATTTATATGATGCCACATTCGGTGAAAATCGTTATATCTGATTATATTCTGTGTTTATAGTATATTGACATTGAAATGTCTCTATTATTATCATTCGTATTTATTGCTTTGACTTGATATTCTAATTCGAGATACTCCTTTTAGTTCACGTACATTTTCAATTAATAGTAATGCCTACTAGTAAAGATCTTTACCAAAATGTATGCTGTGGAACAGTTGATTTATAGCTCTATTTTTATTTTCCTCGTTAGGTTTAATAAGATCTCCATGGAGAGAGAGAGAGAGTACCGAACTTAATACGTAGTTATAAAATCACGACCAATATAAAATTAATAAAAACATTTTTACATTCTAAAATTTCTCAATAGTTTATTTCAATATTTTAACATATTAATATTGGATCTATTGGCTGTTAATTATCTTACATATGGAGGTTGGGAAGTTGGGTTAATTATCTTACATATTTCATAAACTTTTATGTTATTAGACTTTTTTGCCTATTTTAGAAGGCTTACTATCGTTGTATCTTAATTGAAAAATAAAACTTTGTTTACATGCATAAAAATGAAAGAAAAAGAAAGGGAAAAGGAAAAAAAATAAATGATAGTAGCTATCCTTATCCAATCCTATTGCTTGCAAGACGCAATATTAATGAGTCCAAGTGAAAACAACCTTTTCAAAACGACAAAAACCTAAATCAACAACACAGTAACAGATTAACAATGCAGCTCATGTCTCGTAGATATATATTTCTCTGTGACATGATATTTAGTTATTGTAGGCCACTTATCAACACATCTAACAGGTCATTACTAATTTGGCCCTGAAAATAGGAAAAAATTATGTTACATGATTGTTTTTGGGTAGGTATTTTACATGATATTTGTATAAGTGATTGAATAAACTTTTTTTTTGTTTGTAAAAACATAAGTTATGATGTTTTTATTTAGAAATTATTCTTCAAAATTTTGAAATTATATAGTACTTAGTATTATTTTTTGAATTTTTAAATTTATTCAATTATCATATTTTTTTTTTGAAATATCATCACTAACATTTTTTACAATCTGAATCTTAATTTCACGCTAGAAATGATTAATTATTCTAGTTAAAGCTTTATTATTTAAAATTTATTACTCACTAAACTTTATATGTTGAGTCAAAACACATCATTTGTTTTTCTTTTTTTTTTTTATAAGATTTTTTTTACTAAGAAATAGAATAAAGTCTTGTAATCATATCAAAAGAATGAATTCATACAAGTTGTATGATCAATGCACCAATCATTAAAATATCAAATTCTATTTATTTTAGTCTTAAATTATATTCACGATATCAAATTCATCCATCTATCTAATCTTAAAAGTAAAGTGTTTTTTTAGTAGTGATGTTGGTCAATTTCACTCCTTTTAAATGAACTAATATAATTTAATGCGTGAATGATTTCAGATTCTATGATATGAGTTTCTACTTTCAAGTTAACGCTTCTTATTATCAGTAATGTCTGATTTGATATCAAGTCTGACAAAATTTACATTGATGTCTCACATTAATACAAAAGTTACTCTATGTAGCTTAAGATGTTCAGGTTATGGATTTAAGTTTTTTTGTTTTGATGCTAAACCAAACATGCACCGTAGTTTTCACATTATGTCCAAGATAAACTTGATTTTTTTAGGTTTTCATACGTGTTTTCAAACATGTTGTTAATCGCTCATTCATGTATACCCAACCAATTTATGTAAAATGAATTATCTATGATTCAATATATATATATATATATATATATATATATATATATATATATATATATTAAACTATAAAGAACGATAATTCAAGAGGGGGCCATATAAACAAAAGTGAGGGGAAAAAATAATGTGCCTTTTTGCCTAACTTTTGACAAAAACGATGCTTTGGAATTCGAGCAAATGCAAATAAATCTATCCTTAGCTGTTTTTGATCGTATTTTGGTTCTAGATAAAACCAAAATAGCTGTAGCTTGACCTTTGGTGAGTTACAACTTGCCAAGTCAGACACCATTTCTCTTTGACTAATGTTAGGCCTATGTTATGTTCCAAGTCAATAGTCATATAGACAGACATTGGCTGCTAAACCTGCAGATTATATTTATTCAAGATTAACCCTTATTCTTGCTGCACATGTACTGATATATATCATTAGATCGATCAACTATAATGAGTATCAAATAAATCTAGTTCAATTAATACAGTATCGTGTATGAATTAGTTGTTAAGAATATATCTTCTAATAGTTCTATAATGGATTTGTAAATGTACGAATATAATAGGAAATCTTGATCAAATTCTTTTTTTCCTTCTAGTTAATAGTTTAACTTAGTTTGCTTTGGCCCAAGAAAAAAATAATCTTGTAAATCAAAATTGCGTTGAATTACATAATTTTGAACATGGGTTCTCTTAAAAAAATGGAGGATTTGTACATAAGTACTGCCATATTAATTGCACGAACAAAAATGTACGAAAATCAAATAAATTTTGTTTCAGTCAAATAGATCGATGCACAAATTTAAGGGCCGAAAACCATCTAAGTTAAGTAAGCAATTGTAAAATGATGCATTGAATTCGTTCATATTGGTACTGCCCATTATTCTACATAAAACGTGCACAAATGGACCAAATGGTGTCCGGGGCCGAAGTTCCACTTCCAAGTTCCTACATCCCCGCTTAGAATTGAAAATCTAGCCTCATTCTAAGTTTCTAACCGTATGCTAAGAAGAATTGGAGGATTTTTGTTGAAGTTTCAGTTCAGGGCATTAGCACATGCATGCGTGGAAAGGGGGAGAGATTTTTTTTTCTTGCCAAAATAAACAATTTATGATGATAGAAATTAAATAATACAAAACAACAGTTATTGGAGAATCCAGAATAATAATGTTGCTCAAATAAATGGAAAAAGTTCTTGACCAAAAATGGACTATGGGGGCTTTTCTAAACTAATTTGTTTGATAAAGAAAAGGGCTTTTTAAGATATCACAGTTTGGGTGGAAAAAAGGCTCCTACTATTTACATTTCCACTCATTACTAAATACACTCCCTTTTTTCTTTTCTTTTTTAAATAAATTTATTGAAATAACCTTTTCTTTTTTTCTCTTTCAAAGATCAATGCTCACCACTATCCCCTAATCTTATTTCAATACCACCAATTTCCATCAGCATACACTCGGCATCCAATAAATAATGTTGAGTTAAAGACTAATTTGGCAAGGAAGAAAAAAGCTTGTTCCCCATTTCTTCTTTCGGAAGTGTAATCCCCTAGATTCAAGTGTTGTGAAATTGAGAGCATTGTTCTTTTTATTTTTCAAATCAGTGATTATTCACTATCACAATGGGCTTGTGAGCAAGGAATTGTTGCCAAACGACCTTTCACATGTTGACGGTGTACACGTAGCAGTTGAGGAAATTGTCGTGGCGATAATGAAAGCTCAATTTTTTGGTGTTGGTATGATTGTACAAGAGGAAATTTCCAGGCATGATCATATTGTTTCGCTCTGATGAATGATTCAGGATCAAATTTGACTATGTTCTTTGAATCCGATTCCATGGAGACAATGTCAAATGAGGGAGGTGCGTGAACGTAATAGAATGAATTGGTTTTCAAAAGTTAAATTCTGGAAGTGTTAAAACACTTCTAGGAATTAATTTCTAGAATGTGGAATGAGAAATTTTAACTCGTGCAAACTATTTCTAGAAAAGGGTGTTTTTGGAAATAAAAGTTTAAAAATTATAAAATGGTAGTGTTAGAAATAAAAAAAAACTGTAAATAGCAATTTCCGAAAACATAGGAAGCCAGTTGTGAAAATTACTTTCTACACCTCCCATTTGCTTACTGCAGCTACACCAATTCTGGAATATAATTTTGTAAAACAACATTTTGGAAAGTCTTTCCTGAATGTAAAAATTTACATTCTAGAGTGATATTTTTGGAATGTAATTTTACATTTTGGATTAGGTGTTCCATAAGCTTAAAAGAGGTGTAGGAAGCAATTGCCCATAGTTACTGGTTAAAATCATTATTTTTTCTGGTCCAACAGAGCAAAATGAATGTAAGTGACATGGAAGTTGGTATTGTTCCCCTAGCATTGTTATTGGTCCTTAACAAGGGGTTGATTCGTATTTCTATTTTCAAAATGTTCTTTTCACGGAATTATGATTTCATTGTATAATATGAATAATAAAATTATGACTTCGTTATGAAATCATCTTTGTTCTATCATAATATAACAAAATCGTGATTCCATTGTGAAATCATTGTCGAAAGTGTTAAAAGATGTTATCAGCAAAGTTGAAATAATAAAAATTTAGAAGGTCACATATAAAAAGATGAGATATTCCGCTAAAGGTTTTTTTATTATATATATATATATATATATATATATATATATATATATATATATATATATATATATATATAATTCCATAAAGGTTTAAGCTCTGAAGGTTAATAGAAGTTACCTAGAGTGCAGGTGTGGTGAAGTAGGTGATTCCAGTTCACTTACAATAGTGGTTTGACGAAGTATTGGACCAACTAGACAAAAAGACCTTCCTTCTTTAGAGTCTTCAATGGAAGCCTAGAAGGAGAGAAGGGTATTGTACCCCTCGGATGAAGATGAACTAAGATTTAAGATTGGAAAGAGAAGGAATCAATAGGTATATGCATAATATAGTAATAACCATTAGCTTATTGGTGTCTTGTTTTCAACAGTGGTAATATAAAATTAGACTTGATAGGCCAATTTTCCTTTCCAAACTTCAATTTTATGTTCATTTCCATTCATGAAATAAATACTACGTGAAAGAGTATACTTCACGTACACAATTTAAACAATGAATTTTTGGTTTTCTTTATTTCTACCATAAGCACCATCATCGTGCTACATACAAGCCCCATAATCTCATGAATGTTTGAAATATGAGAAGTATATATGGTAAGTGATAAGTAATTTCTTCTGTGCCATTAAAAAAAAGTAATTTCTTCCATGGAAAAAAGTAGAACCCACTTGCGATTCATAAGAATTGATCTATCGACTAACAAATCATAATAAATTAGAGTGGATAAGGAAAATCACCCTGCACTTTTTTTTTTTTGTAATCTTTCAAATGAACTATATAAAGGTGTTCAATGAGAGGGAAAGGCTAACAATAAATTGTCTCATATAAACTTTTTTATATTGTTGTTAGTTTATGACAAATGTTAATTAGTGTTTAAAACACTAATCAAGGGAATGGAAATTAGAAAATGAATATTATATAAATGTAAAAAGTATTCCATAATAATATTTTAAGTAATTTAAAATATTTAGCATATAACACTTCTTATTTCTTGATTAGTGTCTTTAGTATACTAATTAATTATAGCTTTCTCTATAGAATAGTTATTGATAATTAAAAGATTTTTTTTATAATATCATTCAATTATAAAATATTTTCGTATGATAAATTAATTAATTTTTATAATAATTATGTCAAAAATTATATTAAGAATGATTTTTAATTGATTGATAATTTAAAAACTTTTCAAGCTATATGTCTATTAAACCTTTCATTGTATCATCAACTAATAATATTTTGATTTATGGAAAATATTATTTGATGATATTTTCATCGATGGACTTAAAAAATAGTTTACACAACCAACCATTTTTTACAACATATAATAAATACTCATAAAAGAGAATTTTTTTTGTGGGTGTGTCATGTGTGTAGGAGGGTTTGTTAACCACAGGCTCGAAGCTGTTAGGCCATGATGGAAACAGTTGTTCATGTCCAAGAATAAACTCCATGGACCTGTGTGGTAGGCTTGACATAATTGGGCTTATTAAATACCAATTACACACATGACATTTGTTTTATGAATTTCTTTATTTGAATTCTGTATCTTTTATCATATTTTGAAAAATTCATTTCAAAATATAAATTTAAATATTGGAATGGACATTTCAAAATATAATGAAAGACTGGATTAAAAAAGGAAGTGAAGGATTCAAATGCCCACACACATTTGCATATACCATGACTTTCCATCTTCAAATTCTCTACACTCCATTTCCCTTCCCCTTTGTTCAACTAAGAAAACGTATATTCCTGCATTGAAAAAGAAAATTGAGTCAAAAGCAATTCCAAAAGTTGCGTTTCAACAAAACTACTTTGGACCAATGACCGACAAGAGAAGCATCTACCCTATAACATCACTATTTGGTAATTGGTACAGCAAGATCTAAATTTCTTTGAGGGCCATATAGGCCACCCCATCATATAAACATTTGACGAAAATATCCAAATTAGAACACTTAATAAGCAAGAGTAATGATGATTAATGATGCCCACATCAGCAAAATTTCTTTAAACAAATGGAACAAGAAAAAGAATGATGAACAAAGCTTGGTTGGAAAGCCACGCTTGTGTTAGGCTTTTTCCTATGCTTCAAGGCCCCGCCACCACACCACATGACATGACCCTTTTCTCATGTGAATGAACCATAGGCCAAAAAATGTGGCACCACCCTTAACCGTCCCACAAGGGAAAAATAAAAGAGATAAAATAAAATAAAATCTTGCAGCCTTGTTTTCTAACCGCCCTTCAATTTCATGATTCTAGATACACAGAATGATAGATGGTAGTATTTTTGTTAGTAGTTACACTTCAAGTTCTGAAAGCACCAAGGGTGACAAAAAGTTATTTTTGGATGGTGGAGACATACATAAAGTTAGAAAACTTGGGGCCCCATTGGCCTTCACTATGCCAGGTGGAATCCCTTGTGTGGATCAACTTTCACAATCTTCTTTTTTTTCTTTCTTTTGGGCATCTTTAATATGAGAGCCTTCCTTCAACTCAATTGACATTTGACTTTGGACATAGTGGAATAACGTATGAAATAGAAATTGATGTAATGCTCTCTTTTTGCCTAAACAATATACCAACACTCCATTGTTCCAACTTGTCATCTCTGCCCGCAATATGTAAATTCTAGCTTTTTGTAGTTCAGTTTCTATACATTGTTAATTTAAAAAGTTTCAAACTATTAACTAAATAAAAATCATTATAAGTTTAAATTTAATTATTATAAGTCTTATTTTATTAGGTAAAAAAAGTCAATAAACTTATCACATGTACTAATTTGTAATTGATTGATAGCATAAAAACTCTTTATTGTTGATGTATAAAATATTTTCTTCAAGTATCTTCCATATAATTTAATTGTGCTTAAAGATCGGTCAAATTTAAAATGTAATTGTCCCTCTCCTTAAGAAATGAAATCATGGTTTGCTACTTTATGAGAATTAATCCCTTCTTTTTTTGGTCTAGACCAAGGTATCTTCCATGGAAGGTAATTCTGTTTGAGTCGGGATAAGATGATTGTTATAAACGATAAAATTCTCTAAGTATTTAATTTAGTTGCATATCCAGGCTTCAAAGTTGAGATCACTTATTAAATTGAAATAATCCTACATCAATTAATTCATGTGCTCGGTGATTAATCTATTCTTTTTAATTGATGTTGAATATATTCACCTTATATAATAATATATAATTAATCATGCATGAATATTTAGCATGTGTAAGAAAGGTAACTATATAGGATAGTAATTACTATAAATCTATATTAATGACATATGACAATTGACAAGTAACACCAGCTGTGTATGCTACTAGTACTACCCACCATAACACCAAATAATACACACCTGGCCAGACAATAACAAAACTACTATTAAAAACCAAAATTGTATAACATGCACCAAAAACACAAATTATTCAAAATTATCAAGCTGGACGGTGGTTCATTCTCCGTATGGCTGAAGCAACATGGCCCCACTTTTGTGTGATCATGTTGCAGGCTGCAGACACATGAAATTGAATAATCTTTTGTAACAATAATTATTATTTTTCCTCACACATTTTTTCTGGGTCTTCTGTTGGTGCCAAGTCAGCATCTGTCGTGGAAGGAGCTAAAAAAATAAATAGTACATGGGACTATGAGAGGGAAGAAAAAGGTGGTAAGGTGAGGCCTTTAGCTTTAAAAAGTTGTTAACCACCCTGGCATATTTTCCCTATGCCTTTGTTTTTCCTTTTGAACATTCCTTTCTGCTTTCTGAAAAACTCTTCAATACACAACACCAGCATTTTTTAAGATACAATACAACAACACCACCCTTTTTATTGCATCCACCAAAAACTCTCTCCTTAATAAGCATTCATTTTCATTCATCTTGGTTGTCTAGTTCCACAAGCCACCATTTTGAGTTTCATGATAAGAAGAGTTTAGTGGTAGTAGCAGCATCATGGTGAGAATCTGAAGAAAGAAAAGAAAAAAATGAGTTTTCTTTTGTGTTTTTGTTGGTTGTTGTTGTTGATCCTTCCCACTTTTTTTTGGTGTCCGATCATGTGTGTTAACAATTACACCTTTTCTTGCCTTGTTGCGATTGGTTCAGGGAACACCTGTGAACATCATCGTTGGATCACAGGTTTGGGTTGAGGATCCTGAGGATGCATGGATTGATGGTGAGGTGACACAAATCAAAGGCAAAAATGCCACCATCATTGCCACAAATGGGAAAACTGTAAGCCTTTTTACTTGATCATGAAATTGGACTAATGAAAGTGTTGCCATTCATTGGTGAAACACTTGGAAATTTGATTAGAATTGTTCAATTTCATAGATGCAGAAATTTGCTTTTTGACTAGAATGGCATAGCTACTTTGGATCTGAATGATGGAAATGCAATAACTTGTAGAAAGAATTATATAGGATGATCCATCAACTGTAATTTTAATTCTTTTTGTTCTTTCACTGGATTTTTCTTAACCAAAGTATTGTGTGAAGTTAAATTTATAATATTATGTGATAATGCTAAAACTTGACCAGTATTTGTTCTTAGCCTGGTAGCAGAGAAAAGATAGGTAGAAAAAATAACAATACAACACCAAGGTGAAATTTCATCACAAAGGCTGCAGCCACAATTTTCACACTCACCACCAATTTAGAATCACTGGGAATTTAAGTAACAACACATTCTTATTAAGAAAAACGATCCCTCAACTGTAATTATTTTAAATAAGATTTCCAAATACAGTATAATTAAGCATTAACTAGTTACACAAATAAGATTTCCAAAGATAGGTGATTTTAGGAGAATTGATTCAGTTTTACGAGGTGATAAAGAAGCAACTATTTGTAGCTTTAAATTGTTTACGTTTTTAATGTGCATTGCATGGTTTCAACGTGAAACCAAACACACTATATTGAATCAAGCGCTTATCACTGGGCCAAAAGCTTTTCTTGTAATTGATAGTCAAGTCAACTTTTTTCCTTTTTTTTCTAAAAAAAAGAACTTAAGCTCACAAGCTTAAGAATTGTAATTTAATTGGATTCTGACACATCTCAACCTTGACTAGCCAGAATGATGGCCTAAAGTCAACAATCCCCCTCCCAGCATTGTTACTTGAAGTACAAGCATAGAGAAGCATATAAAACTAAACATTAGCAATGCCCTAAATTTCAGGTGGTGGCAGAAATTTCAAGCATATACCCCAAAGATACAGAGGCACCACCTGCAGGAGTTGATGACATGACCAAGCTAGCATACCTTCATGAGCCAGGAGTCCTGCATAACCTTGCAACTCGTTTTTCTCTCAATGAGATATATGTGAGTGACAACCAGTTAATCAAATTTCCATTCTTAATATATGCGATAGAAAAATTATATAAGTAAAAGAGAGAGAAAAATCTGACAAAAATAAATGAAATAAACAGACATATACAGGGAATATCTTAATTGCAGTGAATCCTTTTCGAAGACTGCCGCATTTGTATGACATCCATATGATGGAGCAGTACAAAGGAGCAGCATTTGGAGAGCTTAGTCCTCACCTTTTTGCTGTAGCTGACACATGTTACAGGTATATTCACATCAATGTAGAAATATATTTGGCACAAGTAAACTTGGAAAACAAATTGATTATAGAGTTGACTCAGTTAAATGTGTCAGGGCAATGATAAATGAAAATGGAAGCCAATCCATTTTGGTAAGTGGAGAGAGTGGAGCTGGTAAAACTGAGACAACGAAAATGCTCATGAGATATCTAGCATTCATGGGGGGTAGATCTGCTACAGAAGGAAGAACTGTAGAACAACAGGTTTTGGAGGTGAGTTTGAACTACCCATAAATTGTTACTTGGTTAACTCAAAATAAGGTATATGCAGTGACATTTTCACTTCTGCAGTCAAATCCAGTGTTGGAAGCATTTGGAAATGCCAAAACTGTCAAAAACAACAACTCAAGGTAAGTTGCCTAGATATTTTCTCAGGTCACATTTTCTATAACAATTCTCATTTTAGTTGATCTAATAAAATCATTGGAGTTTGTGGCAGTCGTTTTGGTAAATTTGTTGAAATTCAATTTGACAAGAATGGGAAGATTTCTGGAGCTGCAATCCGTACATATCTCCTCGAAAGATCACGAGTTTGCCAGGTCTCTGATCCAGAGAGAAACTACCATTGCTTTTACATGCTTTGTGCAGCACCACCAGAGGTGACCATTCTATAATTATCCTGAAAGGATTTCAGCAACATACATTTACCTCACAAAATCTAATAGTTAAAAGTTTCTTAATAGGATGTCAAGAAGTACAAGTTAGGGGATCCAAGGCAATTCCACTATCTTAATCAATCAAACTGTTATCAAGTATCGAATGTGGATGATGCAAAAGAATACTTGGAGACCAGAAATGCAATGGATATTGTAGGCATTAGCCAAGAAGAGCAGGTATTGGACCAGTGCATAAGTGCATCACATTCAATTGAAGCAGTGATTTGATTTTATCCAAACATTTGATCAAATAAAATTTCCCTTCACAGGATGCGATCTTCCGTGTGGTAGCCGCAATCCTCCATCTTGGAAATGTTGACTTTGTCAAAGGGAAAGAAGTTGATTCTTCCAAATTGAAAGATGATAAATCACTCTTCCACCTCCAAACAGCCGCAGATTTATTCATGTACAAGCTTTGATCCCCCTAACTGTGTAATTCCTATGCTTCAACTTTGGTGTCTCTTACCATGTTTATGTCCAGGTGTGATGCGAAAGCACTGGAAGACTCACTTTGCGAGCGTGTCATTGTAACTCCTGATGGTAACATTACCAAACCTCTTGACCCAGATGCAGCTGCTTTGAGCCGAGATGCCTTGGCAAAGACTGTCTACTCCAAATTGTTTGATTGGTAAAAACAAACTAACCAATTACACCAACATGTAACTAACCTAATTCAGTATAGGACGTTGAAAATTCAAAACCATTGATGTCTAGGAAACATACTAGTCCTTAATAACCTTATTCATAATACATTACTAAATCTTCTTTGAATTGAAGTGTTTTGCTTTTATAGCTCCTATTCAACAAACATACTTTCAGTTTTGAGACAAGGAGTGACAAATTCTAAATGCATTCTTCTAATCTGGCAGGATTGTGGACAAGATTAACAGTTCAATTGGTCAAGATTCCAATGCAGTAAGCATAATAGGAGTCCTTGATATTTATGGATTTGAAAGCTTCAAAATCAACAGGTAAACAGCATAATTATTACAAGTCAGAACTACAGTTTCTACATCTCTATTTATAATCTCATCTGTTCTCCTTTTACAGTTTTGAGCAACTATGCATCAACCTAACGAATGAGAAGTTGCAACAACATTTTAATCAGGCAAGGTTATAACTTCTAAATACAACTTGAACATCATTATTAATGCAAATAATAATATAGAAATGCATTTGTTTCAACAGCATGTATTCAAGATGGAGCAAGAAGAGTACACAAAGGAGGAAATCAATTGGAGCTATGTAGAATTTGTGGATAATCAGGATGTTCTCGATCTTATTGAGAAGGTAGTCAGAGACTTATTAATCATCATTGCTTGTGAAAGGCTTTTTCTACCAGATAAAATTGTGAAAATATTTATATGTCCTGCATGCAGAAACCAGGGGGAATTATTGCTCTTCTTGATGAAGCCTGGTATGTCATTTCTTACTCAAAAAACTGTGAACATATTAAAATGACAAAACAGATAAACATATTTGCTTATAATATGCCTGCAAAAGAATTCCTCAATACAGGAGAACATGGTGGGAGAACTTGCTTTGACAATTTTATTTCCTTGCTAAATAGGAAGCAAAAGTTATATAATAGTTGAAATTTTAATTATATTCTTGTTTTCTGCAGCATGTTCCCTAAATCAACTCATGAGACTTTTGCACAAAAGATGTACCAGACATATAAAGGACACAAGCGCTTCAGCAAGCCAAAACTTTCTCGAACAAATTTCACAATTAACCATTATGCTGGAGATGTAAGCTTGAGAAAACTCTAAAATTTTACTCGTCCATCCACTCAGAAAATTAAAACTACTAATTTATTGTCATGGAACCTTTTGATGCACAGGTCACATATCAAGCAGATTATTTTCTTGATAAAAACAAAGATTATGTTGTAGCAGAGCATCAAGCTCTTTTATGTGCTTCCAAGTGTTCATTTGTTGCTAATATCTTCCCTCCTTTACCAGAGGAGACATCAAAGCAATCAAAATTCTCTTCCATTGGTTCACAATTTAAGGTAAACCAGTACAATTTCAACATTGAAAAATTGGCCAGTTCCATCTATTTCTAGAAATAATCAACCCATGAATTTCTTCTGAATCAAATCTTAATACACAGCAACAACTGCAATCTCTCATGGAGACACTGAACACAACAGAGCCGCATTACATAAGATGTGTGAAACCAAATACAGTTCTGCAGCCAGGAATCTTTGAGAACTTCAATGTCTTGAACCAACTAAGATGTGGGGTAAGTTTAATTTTCATATTATCTCTGAAATGTATGGTGATTCAGCGAATCTGAGAAAGTTTCCCACCAATAAAATTCACATCACAACCCTTTCAGGGAGTACTTGAGGCAATAAGGATTAGTTGTGCTGGATATCCAACAAAAAGGACATTTGAAGAATTTCTTGATCGCTTTGGAATGCTAGTTCCTGATGTCCTTGATGGGTATAGATTATTCTAGTCTACAAGAAAATGGAAATGAAATGATTTTTTTTCTTTTTCTTTTTCTTTTTACTTATATTGCATTCACACACCTTCAAGAAAATAGAGCAAGAAGCATGAATCAAAGATGTAATGCAATTCTTTTTGGCTAAACTTCTTAAAGCATCACTTGACAATAACAAATCAGAACAATCAATGTAGCAGCTCATATTATAGAGAATCAATTCAGGATCACTTGAAAATAAATATCATATCTATATCTCTTATTGTCAAGTCCTATAAAATATAAGTTAAGCTTCATACACCCATATGTTAAATAATGCTTTCTTCTGTGCAGCTCTGATGAGAAAAAGGCATCTATGGCCATCTGTGATAAGATGGGTTTAAAAGGCTATCAAGTAAGTCCATGCATGGAAAAAGATGTCATATGGAAGCAAAAGGAATGATTGTCCATAAAATTTCAGGAATTTGTGTTATAATCACTAATGCTTTTTCCTCTTGATGTTTCAATCAGATGGGGAAAACAAAGGTATTTCTCAGAGCTGGTCAGATGGCTGAATTAGATGCACGACGAGCCGAAGTCTTAGCTAAAGCGGCCAAACTCATACAGAGACAAATCCGAACACATTTAACGAGAAAGGAGTTTATCACCTTGAGAAAGGCCACTATTCATATCCAAAAGATTTGGAGAGGTCACATTTTTTCACCAAAAAGACTTGCATTTTTAGTCATGTCCTTCTTTTTCTTAAGTGCATCATTGTTATGGTTCTGTTCTGGAAATAACAGGAGTTTTTATTTTGTTGGCTTTATTTTTTCAGCTAAACTTGCACGTAAACTCTATGAGAATATGAGGAGGGAAGCAGCTTCTATCAGGATACAGAAACACGTGCGTGCACACAGAGCAAGAATGAATTATACAACGTTACAAGCATCAGCTATAGTTATTCAATCAGGTTTGAGAGCATTAGCAGCAAGAAATGAATATAGGTACAGAAGAAGAACAAAGGCTTCAACAAAAATTCAGGTAAATACATCTGTAGAAAGAATATCTAACACTAACATAGATCATGATTCATGACATGCTTAATGAAAAAATTTGGAATCCAAAATATGATTTTTCATTGAAAAATTCATCAAAGTTTCATCAATAAAAACTTGGAATCTACTTTAGATACTTTAGATGAGTCTGACAGTATGCATAATAGGAAATTACATATCTTCTCTTTTATATTGATAATTTTAATTATTTCATTTCATGTTACAGACACAATGGAGAAGAGCCCAAGCTCTTTCTGGTTACAAACAGCAGAAGAAAGCAACTGTTGCACTTCAATGTCTATGGAGAGCTAAAGTAGCAAGGAAAGAGCTCAGAAAGCTTCGGATGGTAACTTCTATTTTTATGTATCATTTTCTATAATTTAATGCCAATTATTTTAGCATATCTACAAGAAAAAAATGTTTCAAAAGTAGAGCCATGGTAACAATTTTAAGTTGCTTTGCAGGCTGCAAGAGAAACTGGGGCACTTAAGGAAGCAAAGGACAAGTTGGAGAAGCGTGTTGAGGAGCTTACATGGCGACTGGATATTGAAAAGCACATGAGGGTAGAGAATTTCAACTAGTTCTCCTTGATAAATACCAAACGGATTCAAATGAAATATTAATGCCAGTAAAATTGAACAGCATAATTATCAATCAGAATAAGCTTTTTTGTAACAGTTTTTAATCAGTTATTAATTCAGTGCACACTATTCAAGATAGTAGTGAAAAAAAAAACCTTGATTCTTTCATAAAGCATTTTATCCACCCCATCTAAATCTGGAAAAAATAACTTGCAGACAGATCTTGAAGAAGCTAAAGGGCAAGAGATTGCAAAATTGCAAAATGCTTTACAAGAAATGCAAGGTCAGTTAGATGAAGCCCATGCTGCAATTATACATGAGAGAGAAGCAGCAAAAATAGCAATTGAACAAGCACCACCAGTAATTAAAGAGGTACCTGTTGTGGACAACACAAAGCTAGATTTACTGACAAATAAAAATGAGGAGTTGGAGGTAAATCTAAAACTTTGTCTCCTATATATTTAGAAAATTTTACTTTGAGCATGAAAATGGTGGAACAATCAAATTACATTAAGTAAAAGTTCTGGTAATTTATTAAAGAAAAAGGTAACAGTTCCAGTTTGTTATTGACATGTTACAATAAAAGAAGATTGGCCATTTAGTAGTATCTGAAAAAGTGGTTAACAATGTAGATTTCAAGACCATTCATAGATAAAGAAAGTAGAAACTACCTTATGTAAGAAAACATATGTTTTCACTCATTTTTGGCAAGGTAGTAAACACTGCAAATGCAGCTATAATTATATGGGGCATATAAAGCATACCATGTAACTGGATTTGATTCTGACAGCAATGGTAATCCATCAAATAATATTGTAAAGAGCAGGAGAAAAAGTTAACTTGAAAAGTAAAGATATAAATATTATGCACTGTCACAGTTGCATACAAACAGCTCAGCATATATAAAAACTTTGCAGTTGACACTTTATATGATGACAAATACCTAAATTGAAGTTCTGAAAATACAGACTGAAGTAGAAGAGCTGAAAAACAAGATTAAAGACTTTGAAGAAAGGTTCTCAGAAGTCGAGAACGAGAACCAAGAAAGGCTGAAAGAGGCAGAAGAAGCACAGCTTAAAGCAACACAACTTCAGGAGACTATTGAAAGGTTGTTAAGTAATAATTAGCCACAATATCTCTTCCACCATAACTGGCATTGACCATCTATTCTTTATTACTCCAGATTAGAATTGAGTTTGTCAAACCTTGAGTCTGAGAACCAGGTTCTATGCCAGAAGGCTTTGGAAGAATCAAAAAATGAAGAACTCTTTGAAGAGATCAAAATGTAAGATCTAATATATTATTCACATCATTTTTAATATTTCTATGTTTCAGTGATATTTAGCTGCCATGGACAATTACTAGAGCATGGCTGCAGTTGAGTGTAGCTAATAAAAACTTTATGTGCATATTTGAGGTCCCTTCATTTAGGGTTAGATGTTTTGATGGACACAACTCCCTTAGCAAAAGAGGATACACAAATGGTACACCAAAATGAGCCTGGTGTAGGTCCAGTATTTGTTCATGAAATAGATTTTAAAAAATCAGATGATAACAACATAACTATGGATATTATGATAAACTGTTCCTTCCTTTCATTTTATAAGTTTTTAATTCACTGCATTTATATGGTTACTTTGCATTTGGTACCTTCTGTAGGTAATGAAGTAAATAGTTTCAGGGAAGATTGAAAATTTTTCAACAAATAAATTCAACTCCATAACACAAGCCATAATATGCTTCTCTGTTGTGCTACTTATGTGGCTTACACATCACTAATGGCACTAAACTAAAAATAAATTTAGGAAGTAATAGAATTGTGTAAGAGCCATGTCCAAGAGTGTGGCCTTTTAGTAGTGACCTATTTGTCCAAAGATATCTATGCTCTTTAAACTCATGGCCCTCTTGATTATATACCTCCTTAAAATTGTTTCATGTCTGTTCTAACCTTTTATAACCATTTTTTGTGTTTGTCCTGGCCCTTTCCTTTTATTTTGGGCCTTTTAATTTTTTTGGCTAGTCTCTTTTTTAATTTTTTTAGGCTTTTAAGTTCCAAGTGAGAGCCTTTAGCTTGAATAGCCTATTTGTCCAAAAATATCTAGGCACTTCAGGCTCAATGTGGGACTTATTCTCTAATAGGAAGGAATAAAGAAGCATAAAACTGAAAGTAACATATACATGCCATTAAAATAGTAAAATTTTCATGTTGTCTCTAGCCTCAAGGATCAGATAGCAAATCTAGAATCAGAGAATGAATCCCTACGGAGGCAGGCAGCGGCTGTTGCTTTCGAGCAGAAAGTTCATCCAGAAAAAATAGAATCAGACCATTCAGCAGCTTCTTTGGAGCAGAAAGTTCAACCAGAAAAAATAGAACCAGGCCATTCAGCAACTGCTTTAGAGCAGAAAGTTAATCCAGAAAAAATAGAACCAGTCCATTCAGCAACTGCTTTGGAGCAGAAAGTTCATCCAGAAAAAATAGAACCAGATCATTCAGCAGCTGCTCTAGAGCAGAAAGTTCATCCAGAAAAAATAGAACCAGACCATGAAGTTGCTGTTGCAGAGAAAATGCAAGTGCAACCAAGAGTTATTGCAGATAATATGACTTCACAAATCAAGGTATGCTACTGAAAGTTTTTCCTTTTAGAATTATTTCACTATGTATCATTTATCTTTTATGATGTTGCAGAATTTGGATAATGGAAGTTCAACCGAGGAAGAATGGCAAGCAAGAAAAGTATTTTAGAATTTACCTCATTTCTTCTTTAAGAATTCCTGGCTATGTAATCAATAACAGTATGTTAATTTCAAATAAAAAATTGTGTTTACAGGAACCGAGAGCACCAGTCTTCTTGCTTACTAAACAAAGATCACTCACAGATAGGCAACAGGTATGTCTTAAAGACAAGACCAAGTCAGGGAAAGTCATGCAGTTTCACACAAATATATATGGTGCTTACAGTTTCCATATCTCTTATAAACAGGAAAGTCATGATGCACTGCTCAAGTGTCTTACGGAAGATAAGCGATTTGAGAAAAACAGACCAGCTGTTGCTTGTATTGTATATAAATCACTTCTTCATTGGAGATCCCTTGAAGCAGAAAAGACTCATATTTTTGATAAAATTACACATGCTATCCGATCATCTATAGAGGTAGTATTCTGCAAGAACTTTAGTACATTGACAAAGATTAAGGAATTCTAAATAAAACATCATCATTTCAACCTAAATGTAATCACTCATATTATTGTGTGAAAGTAACTTGGATTTTATGTTCTGGCAGAGTCAAGAAGGAATCCATGATCTAGCCTACTGGCTTTCAACAACATCAACACTTCTGTTTTATCTACAATGTACAATGAAGGCCAGCAATACAACTAAGGCAGTGTCACGTAATCGAAACTCGCCCGCCTCTTTGTTTGGCAAAATGGCACAAGTGAGCTTTTCAATAGTGCAAGTTTTCAATGCATTAAATCAATGTTAAAATATAATGGTGCTTGATATGCAAATTCAGGGTTTACGTTCATCTTCAATGGGCTTGGGGATTTCAAGTGGCTACAGTGGAATGGTGGACAAGACAAATGGTCAATCTAAAGTAGAAGCCAAGTACCCGGCAATTCTGTTTAAGCAACATTTAACTGCATATGTTGAGAAGATATATGGAATGATCCGTGATAGTTTAAAGAAAGAGATTAGCCCCTTCTTAAATCTGTGTATACAGGTAAGCATCACATGTTTAAGATCAAACTCCAAAGTACAACAGAAAGTTAGGTATTGGCCGATTTGGTAAATCTTTTATCCCCATTGGCAGGCACCAAGATCCATAAGGACTAGATCAATAAGAGGGTCATCCAGAAACATCCATTCAAATATTGTTGCAAAACAACAGGCATTGCATATGTACTGGAAAGGCATTGTGGACAAGCTAGATACTGCCTTGCGTATATTGTCTGATAACTATGTAAGCATGAATTACTCTCTTAATGTTTGTTTGTCTGGTTTGTACTTATCAGAGAAGATATTTTTCAATATTCTACATCTTGTAACTTCAGGTTCCTCCCATCATAACAAGGAAGATATTTAGTCAGGTTTTCTCATTCATGAATGTCCAGCTCTTTAATAGGTGAACAGAGTTTTCATTCAATTAATTGCACTAAACATCTTGGAGTAGTAAATGCTTATTCAGTTTAATATGAATTCTCATTATGTTTTGAAAACTTTGGTGTTGCAGTTTGTTGCTTCGCCGTGAGTGTTGTTCCTTTAGCAATGGAGAATATTTGAAGGCAGGTTTGCATGAGTTGGAACTATGGTGTCTTAAAGCAACAGACCAGGTAACTTAATAAATTTGCCACAACCTATGCCTAGACTAAAAAGGCAAAAGTGCAAGAAACACATTTCCTACATCTTTTTTATCTTTTGTATTTGGTTTATTTTGCAGTTTGCTGGATCATCTTGGGATGAGCTCAAACACATACGCCAGGCTGTGGGCTTTCTGGTATACTTTCTTGGATCAAGATTAAAGAAAATGCATTCTTTCATTACCCTTTCCTCAATATTCAATTTTTAAAATGTTTTTTTAATGCAGGTTTTGCATCAAAAGACCCAAAAATCTTTGGAGGAGATCACAAATGAGCTCTGCCCGGTAACTTAACTAACTCATCTATCATGGACACACAATGCACATTTAGTATCTTACATAGTTTCTACCTTGAACCTATTTGGATTAAAGTAGATTTTGTCTAACTTTTAGATCTCTATTAAGAATAAGTTTTTACTTTATATTTTAATTATCTAAATAATATATTAAAAGTACCAAGAAAAGAGGATGATTCTAACTCTTATTATTGTAATGTTTTTCTTGTTTATTGTTCTTATATCAGGTGTTAAGTATTCCACAAATATATCGTATAGGAACTATGTTCTGGGATGACAAGTATGGAGCACATGGATTATCTGCAGAAGTAAGTCCTTGTCTCCTCAACCTTGATTAGCTATACTGCTTTTTTGTGTACAGCTTTTCCAACCTTTCAAAATTCATTTGAATATGATGACAAATTGACAATTAGCAAACATTTTTGCTTCAAAATGAATTATAGCTTTCAAAGAAACTAACATGTTTCTGAAGCAAAGAAACTCTGAAACTGGAAGTCAAACTATTACTTCAGTTAAAATATTTCACTTAACAGATTTGCATCATAACTGATTGTTACATTAATGTAGAAAAATGAAAGACAACAAAGGAAGGAGCAATACTTTAAAAAAATATTGATAATCAACCTCCAATAATCAGATTAAAAACTGTAGAGAGATAGTAAACTTTATTGAGGTGGTCCATAAAAATTTAGTTGCATTAGAACGAGTAATCACAAAACAGAAGAAATCATATTTCTATATAGGAAATAGAACCACTCTATTTATATCCTAACATCAAAACTATCAAAACAACTGAGTGGCACATAGTTCCCAACTAGAGTACATGCAGCAAGAATTAATACAACAGGCATGCATTAAATTAATTACAATCATAACTTCATTTTGCATTAGATGACCTCATCACACATGATAACAAAGATCTTGAAAATCTTTTTTTCCCCTTCCGACTATTGTTTTTACAGGTCATTAGCAGAATGAGAGTGATTATGACAGAAGACTCAATAAACATACACAACAGCTCATTCCTTCTAGAGGTGGATTCCAGGTAATTAACTATTAACATGCTTCTAGACCTATTCCCCTTTTTTCATTCCAAATCCAAAGTCACTTCTTAGTCAATAGAAACACATTTTGCTGATAGAATTTTGCACTGGTTTCTTTTACAAAACTCAGCATACCATTCTTAATGGAGGAGATGTTCCGGTCAATGAGTGACATCCGCCTATCAGACATGGATGTGGATCCACCACCAATCCTCAGGCAAAGATCTGACTTCCAATTCTTGTTGCAACAAATGGATAGTGACTCTCAGTGAGCTAGTGAAAGTTTGGTGCTGATATTAGTTATAGTTTCTGATTTGTATTGATTTAATTTGGGTTTGGTGTGGAGAGAGTAATTGAGTGGTGAGGTGAAGAATTGTAATTAGTTTATTTATTCTAATTTTTTACATTTGTTTTTGGGAAGATCCCAATTTTGTTGGTTATTCTTGTAAGGCTTCTTGTCAAGGAATGCCACAGCGAATTTTGCCATTGTTGTATGAAGTTACTTCAAAAAGTAATGAAATGAAGGAAAGTTTGGCTTTAGTTCACTGTAGTAAAATTTAACAAGATATTGATCCAGAAGATCACTTTAGTCTGTTAGAATTTGTCCAATGGAAGAAAAAGAATATGAAACCTATTAGAAGGGAGCAATTCTGGATCTCATATATAAGAGTTCCCAATGAAAATATTTATACTTGTGCTTTCGGCTCATCATCAGTAAGGATACACGACCAACCCAACTAAAGCTTATGCTTTAGGCTCATCAGCAAAAAAAAATATTTTGTATAAGTATTTATAAAATAAAAAGGATCTCATATGTTAATAAAAAAAGTCACATATGTTAGTAAAAAGTCCAACATATTTAAAATAAAAAATTTCTTTTAAAATTTGCGTTAGATTTTTCTTATTTTTTTTTTCAACTAAAAAAGGTCTTGCTTATTTTTGGGTCGGCACCGAAAGGATACAACAGTCATTTTATCCATCATCACAAGACTTGTAACCTTTTACTTAGTACTACATGTATACGGAAGGTAAATTATTTTTCCAAAAACTAATTAAATGCACATTTGGGAATAGCTTGGGGATTTAATGTGCTCGAAACGAGCATAAATAAGCATTCAGTAACAAATAAAAATATCAGGAGCACGAAGTGAAAGCCCATGCTTTTTCAACTTAAGCCAGAAAGAGGAAGAGCTACAAATTATATATAAAAAAATTAAGTCGATTCCAATTTTATTAGACGTCCAAGAAGGGATAAACTTTAGCTGAGGCTAAGATATTATAAACTACTTGCAAATTGTGTATCAAGCGATGTGGGACTTGTACTGATGCAACAGCGGATCTCTTCAAGTTACAAGTCTAAGATCAAAAGCAGATTTTCTGAGTGGAATGCAGAGAAGAAGATGCAAACTCCCTGTAAAGGAAGGAGCAGCAAAAATTTGGTAAAGTAAAAAGTGAAAAAGGGCAATTTACTATTGTTTTTACTGTGGTTATCATAAGAGTAGGTAGTGATTATCATAATTTAAAATAAAATTTAATTAATCTAAAGATAATAATAATTTAACAAAGTTTATAAAATCTAAAAAAAGAATAACCTCACCAGTGTGTAAAGACATCATGTAACAAGAAAGTAAGATTTAAAACCAAAAAAATGAGTTAATTAAGAAAGAAAAATAAGACAACAAGCAGTGAAATTTGTAGATACTTCTATTATCTAACAAGAAAGGTGAAAATAAAAATGCAAAAAGAGGGAAATGATTTGGAATTTGGATATGACTAGTAGGAGTTCTCAGTTGAGTTGACTTATCCCTTAGGATTGGCTTTGACACTGAACCAAAGGAACACAATGAGAGGGTGTGCATTGCCGTTAACCAAATTCGTGCCTCCTCTTCCCCATGTGGCCATTGGAATCAAGTTAAAGCCTTTTACTTTTTCCATTGATTCAACTCACTCTCTCAGCTCAACACCAAAACACCCCCTTTTCCTCTCTACCCATCATCACTCAAAGTCCAATGCACACTTCTCATTTTCTGTTTCTGCCCAACAACAACAACAACAACAAGTAGAAGCCGATGAAGAAGAGAACTTTCAAGTGCTCACAGCTCTCAAAACTGATTACAATGACATACTCATAGTGGACACCCCAAAGTCCAGAATGCTGCTCCTTGATTCATCTTGTACTCCCTTCTCTGTCACTATGTCTGAATTGTGTTTAAAAATTCAAACTTGACTTCATGGGTCATCTGGGTCTGAAAAGTAGTCAACTGGGGTCTTGCATTTCCTTGTAACTGTTTGTAATTTTTTTATTTGTGATCACAGTTTCCTTCAGCAGTTTGCCAAGGGTGGCTGATGTGTCAGAATTTGTGTTTCTCTTGTTGCAGATAGTGTTCACAGCATTCTTTACAAGGAACAAAAATGGACTGGTTCTTACTGGGTGTGTATTCTACTCTGACTTTGTTTTTTTTTTTTTTTTTATTACTGTATGGACGTGTGTTTTATGTGTATGTTCTTTAAAAGTAAAAATCTTTCCCGCTAAAATAATGATATTTGGATTGTTAAGTATGAAAGAAAGTTTAATGTATTGTCAAGAACATTATTTCCTAACTGTGGTTCATATATCAAATTCATGCTCAAATTGATTGTAGGAAGAAGTGTATACAGTTGTGTTCATATTTTGCTTGCAGTTTGTAGACTTGCATTCTCAAGGTTGAGAACTACTACTGTTGCTTTTCATTTAAGTTTTTACTATGTTCAGCTTACCTCATTGATTTGGCGTTGTCATATTTTAAATACAAATTAGTAATCTGACTCCATTGGAGTTTACGAATTGAGAAAATTTGTTGACATAGCTGTATAAGCCCTATATCAATGGTGAGAATGGCACCGTAGGGTACACACCAGCAAATAATTGTCAAGATGATTTTAAACTGGTTTTTAGGCCAAATATATCATGTTTAACAACTGAAAGTTTGTCTTCCATTGTCAGTGATGCAATTTTATTGAAGCACAAACATGGCCTCTGATCTAGTATTCATTTTCTAATGAAACCTATCTAGAATTAAATTAAATCATTTCTCAGCTGAACTAGCGCCATCAGATGGCCATTGAGTCATGTAGTGTTAAATAAAATGTTATTTATTTCATTCTTGTGAA
Source organism: Glycine soja (assembly GCF_004193775.1). Taxonomy (NCBI): domain Eukaryota; kingdom Viridiplantae; phylum Streptophyta; class Magnoliopsida; order Fabales; family Fabaceae; genus Glycine; species Glycine soja. The sequence continues at coordinate 12,616,445 of NC_041009.1, read as the reverse complement.
TAAAGCTATGCGATATAGTTGATATAGTTAGTAAAACTAATAAAGTATAGATGCAGAAACATGTATAAATGCATAATTACTCAAGGCTAATACAAAACTTCTATGTGGGGTGCCATTGTGCTTAAAGTAATTGCATATTTTAGAATCATTTTCATTTTTATCTTTGGTTGTCATATTCTTTGAGTATTAGGGTGAATACAGGTACATAAGTTCCATCATTCCTAACTTCATTTCTTGAATGTTATGCAACAGCAAGGTACTTTTGTATTTATGTACACATTATTAGATCAATTGTTCATGCCAGGGGTTTCTGAACTTGTTGCATTAAACAGGATGAATTTGCAAGCTTGCCAGTCATTGTTCCAAAAGGTCCCATCGCAATCTTAGGTTTGGTAATTCACTTAATTTTAAGATGTCACTTATTGTCTTGGGGAATTTACAGGATAGAATTTCTAAAATATCAGTGATCTTGTTAGTAATATTATACTACTTTTAAATCCTTCAGGGCGGTGGAACTGCAGCTCACCTGATGCTTGACTTATGGCCTTCACTGCAACTTGATGGCTGGGAGATTGATCAAATTGTAATATAAGCTTCTTTTCTGCAATTATATTTTTCATAAATTTAAATGAAGTTTCTATGGTTTACCCCATTGGCTAGTTGTGGCATCAGTTTCTGTATTAAATTTACATCTTTACTTCATTGATCTATAGTCAATAACATTGGTGAATTCAATGAAACAATGATTTCTTCAGAAACCTGCTTATCAAAATTGAAACTCCATAGTCAGTGATAACTTTCCAGTTAAAACAAAATAAGCAACATCCCATTTCTACTTGTATATGATTGAGGTTTTTAATCTATTATTGAGATGTAAATTTGAATTATGGTGGTACTCTATTGCTTTGGAAATAGAATTCGTTATCAGTCAAACTACCTCTTATGTAGACCCTAGACTTTCTCATAGCTGATCATGGGTAACCAGAAGTGACACCACATGTAGTTGTGGAGATCCCACATTGACTTATTAGATATGGCCAAAGTAGAGCTTATAAGGTCTGGGAATTCTCACCTTCTGAGCTAACATTTGGGGTTGAGTTAGGCCAATTCCAAATCCTCACTTTAAGGTTCTGGTACTGGTCCAATTCAATACACTTCCTATTCTGGCTCTGATCCTGAGTTGAAAAAAAATAGCAATAGTTTGAATGAATTGCTTATTTATTTGTACTCACCATACTGATACTTATATGCATGAAAGAATACATATTGTTTATATTTATAAGAACAATAAATAAGAATTGAACTATGTCCTAGGATCATATGGTTTCTGACACCACATTAAATCCTAGTATTTCCAAGGCTACATTAATTACTATTACTATTTTTATTTTTAATGCATTATAATCAATGTAGGACCTTACAATAGGAAGTAAGGGTGTTTTTCTCAGTAAATACCTATAGAATGAAGAAGAGCTGAGATTATAAAAGGATATTCTAAGATTAGAAATAACAGTAGATTATGAAAGGCCTAAAGGATTTACAAGGATTAACTGGGTTAGCTTGGAAACTCTGTTCTTCATTGAAAGGAAAAGAGAGTGTTGTTTTGATTGTTTTATAATTTCTTTTTCCTTTTTGTTGTGGATATGGATTTAGGGCAGTTCCTTTTCCTGTTTTCCTTTGAAATGTGCTTGTTTTGTGTTTTCCTATAGGGGTTTTGTTTTGTTTTGTTTTCCTCCACTTTGTGATTTCTTTTTGAGGATATCATATCCTTTGTATTTCCCCCTCCTTATCTATTAATGTTTATTTGTTTTCTATATATATTCAAAAAAGTCTTACTAAATCTCAGTACATTCTAGATGGAAAATTTATTTTCTGTTTAAAACAATATGATAAATGCTTTCAATTAAATTTTATTCCTTGTTATCCTACTATCATATTTACTAAATTGATTTGATCCTTGATGCATGCATTCTAACCCATTTTATCTTGAAAAACCAAAACTTTTAGTTGATCGATAAAGCAAGAGATTATTTTGGCCTATCTGATCTGGAAAAGACAACGGACAATGGTGGTGTTTTAAATGTTCATATTGGTGATGTCTTCATTACCTCAGAAGATTTTCACCAAAGATATGCTGGTGAGTTATTCGCATTGCATATTGCCTACTTTAGTATATACCTGGCTGGTTGAAAGTATTTTCTACTACCTATACTTCTGATTAAAAGAAACTCTGTACCTTGTTTGTGTTTTCATCTACTTGTGAAGAAATTAATTGAACAGTGAAGCTCAATTTAATTGAAAACATTGATGCAGCAATGCATGGTTGAATTCATCATTTGGACGCATCTTTATTTATGCAGTATCATACACCATTAAAATAACCTTTTTTCCTCATTTATTTAAAGTGGAGATTATTCTGTTACTGTTGGCCAACTTATATTTGAGCAATTGTCAGGCATTATAGTTGACTTGTTCTCTGATGGAAAAGTTTTGCCTCAGTTGCAAGAGGTATGTACTTTTTACACAAAGACAGGCATGTACTACATCATTTTGAAGTTCTTCTTGGTCAAATGACAGATTGTGTATCTTGTTTTTATCATAATAGTTGTCAAATTTATGCTTCCACCAATAAAAATTATAAAATGGAATTGGCAATTGGCATTTTTTAATGTTTTTACTCAGTCTTGCCAAATTTCTTTAATACTTTAGAATATGGTTCAGGTTTTGCATTTATATGGCATAGAAAGAGAAAAGTTAATGGAATTTGAATACTTATGAGTTCTTCACATGACCATGCACAGGGTTCCACGAAGTTTTTCAAGTGCAGAGTCTTTGTTTGCATCTCTTAACATGATGTTAGGAAATCCTACATCATCTGCCTCAATTCTCAATGTGCAGCTTATATATCTGTTGGACAATTTTACTTAGTATCAATTGGTTTTAAGCTAAAATCTAATATGCTATCAGAACTTATAATTAACAAACAGTTATTTTGGTTCTTCCATTACTTTCCCTATTTCTGTTTCAACATTCTTTTTCTACAACCTGTATAAACTTGAGATGAAACTTTTTTTAAACTGATGATCATGGAGTCATAAAGCAGAAATTAATCCTTAAAATGTTCTAAAGTACAAGTGATTGAGATTGAAAATTTCTTAATTATATACAAGTGAATTCGTGCAGTGATCTGCTTAATTGATTAAGTTGCCTTTTTTCTTGAGAAATCCGAGGACAGTAATAAAAAATTAACTTTTACTGTCTCAAGAAATTGTAGCATTATGTTTCAGAGTTCTTAATGCATTTGGCAGGTTAGTACTTGGTTGGAATTACATGAGAGATTGATGGCCAATGGCCGCTTCATGGTGAATTGTGGTGGTGTTGGTGGGGGGCCAAGTGCCGTGGATGGAAGTACTGATCAAGAAACTTCAAGTGATGAATCATGGTTATTAAATCCAGCATTGCAAGCACTATCCAAAGCGTTTCCTGGACAAGTAATGCTTCTGTTGCTGATGGCATTGGGTTTGTTGTTGTTTCTTTTGCTCCATGCATTACACTATGATAGTACTTTTCTGAACTGATCAGCTCATCAAAACATTTAATCTTTATATGCTATAGAATAGTAGAAAGTAAAAAAATACAAGGTACTTCCTGTGCAGAACGTTTCTGAAATGTATGAACACATTAGATATTGTGCCTGACCCAGATAGCATAAATATACAGGGTTTTAATTCTCAAGTTGATTATGATGCATGGTCCATGGAATAGTGCTGCATTTAGATGGGGAATTGGTGATAGGATATCAACTACCAAGGGTTCTTTGTACCTAAGAACTTTATATTCTGTGGAGATTAAGTTACACTAATGCAAAGAAGAAAGATATTTGCTATCAAATACCTACACTTCTGGTGTAATCTGGCATGCATGATTTGAGATGTGACTCCTCAAGTGAAGTTCAGTGTACCTATCAATGTGTAAAATGCTAAATTAATTTTTTTAATTCAAGTATTTACAAATTTATTTAGAAGAGAGTTTCTATTTCAAGATTAAAAGCCATGTAGGATATCAAGATAAAAAAGCAAAGTAGCAGTGCTGCAATTGTATTAGTGCTCATTGTTTATTATTGGGTCATTTTCAATTTTTAATTTAAAAATTAATTAAATATTGCATTGAAAATTTGTCATTTCTTTTATGAATACCTGTTGCACTGATGCTTACAGTTTGTGTTTTGAATTTCTTAGGTAAGTTGGAAGAGAATGCCAAAGGAAAATGGTGAAAATTTTATGGCACTTACAGGACCTTTGCCTGATCTGGACTCTTGGTCTGCTAGTGTCCCTTCTCCACTGAGCAAAAGTGTGAAGAACTGGAGAACCTTGTGAGCTGGTTTCTAGGATTTGATCTTACCTCTTTACAGCTAATGTAAAATATGTTTTGAAGAGAGAAATGTGAAACAATGTTAGTAGTTACTCAAAATAGTAACTTTCATTCCCATGGGAATCAAGATAGTCACCTTTTATCATGGGAATGTGAAACAAAGTAGGAGTAAATATGAAGATTTTGTATTCCTGTGAATGTTTTTTTTAAAACTTATACCAAACATGGAAATATAATATTTCCAAGCTCACATTCTCGGGAAACCTTTACGATACCATGAAACAAACGCTTCCTTAAAACTCTCATTCCCAACCAATAGTGGTTTTATGTCCAGAAATGGTGACAATAAAATTGAGTTACATATATTATCTTGCAGGTACTACAAAACCAATAGATTAACAGATAAGAGTGATGTTTATAGCTTTGGTGTTGCTCTTTTGGAGATAATCACAAGTCAACCGGTGATAGCAAGGAATCAAGAAAAGATTCATATAAGTCAATGGGTTAGCTCCTTGATGGCAAAAGGAGATATCAAGGCCATTGTTGACTCAGTTAGAAGGAGATTTTGATAGTAACTCAGTTTGGAAGGCAATGGAAATAGCAACGACTTGTGTGTCTCCAAATCACGACTGAAGGCCAATCATAAGTGTGATAGTAACTGAACTGAAGGAGTCTTTACCAATGGAATTTGCTTGAATCCTTTGTTCTCAAATATAAGAAAAACACATTTTTTTAATCTTAAATATAACAAAATTTCAACTAGTTTTACCTTCATTAATATATCTCAAAATTATCCTTCTTTTAATTGAGGTGCTAGTTTCAATGGTTTTTTCTTATCTTTGATATCAAGTTCCAATAATAAATGATAAGTTGAGAAAAAAATTATTTTTTAATTGAAATTGATGCAATCAAATGTGATTAACTAACTTTTCTATTTAAACATTTTTTTCTTATATTTGAGACCAAAGAAAGGATAATAGTGCCAGCACAAGGGATTCAATTAAACTGGTCGCCATGAATCTGAGTACCGAAGTTGTTCCCCAGGCAAGGTAAAAATTAAGCTACCCTATATGCACTACTCTTCCAATAAATCTTGCAACCAACTAAAAAATAACTTAACAATATTTTTAGCAACCTGGCGTGCTGCCTTAGATGTCATCTACCCAGATGGTTTTGTACAAACCAACTTTCACTCCAGATTTTGTGAAGGAGGAATGGAGGGTCAACAATTGCTTCACTCCTAGACTGGGATGCTTGCTCCTATTGTCTCTTTTGCTTCTCATCCATGTTTTTTTCCTCAAGAAAGTTATAACTCCCACGAAAAATATATGGTGTTGATGTTCTTTTTCAGGATTGTCTGAGCCATCTTTTCTGATATCTTGTGAGACATTAGACACAATTTCAATAAAATACTTAAATAAATTAAAAATGTCAATTTCAAAAACAACAACCACAACTAATCTTCCAAAATGGTCGGGTCTCTACGTCTTTCGCAACATTTGTTCCCCTTGTCCTCCTTAATACCATACTTTTTACAAGGAGTCTCGTCATCACTTTGCCTTTTGCAAATGCCTTATGCGTGGTCAGTTTTGACTTGAATGACCTCCATCTCATTCTCACCAATAAAATGATCTTCCTCCTAGCATTTGAAATTTCAAAGTGTTCCTTCATTACAAAATGTTACTTAAGAATTAGTGAATACCAAGAATATGCATGTTAAGTACATCAAATTACCATAACATAAAGAGTTTAGTGGAAATACTAGAATGTCCTCCCAAATCATGTTCTCAACTTATAACAAATGTCCTGATTACGATGCAAAATACAAGCCTTTTTTTTCGATCAATGACCTCCCAAATAGGTCTTGAATTTAGTTTTATAAGGACTTGAAGTTTTCTGATCAACATGAACTAATAACCTCTTCATCTAAGCGCCTAATAGTCAATCTTCTGAGTTGTGTGGATTGTTTAGTCCTCTTTACCGTAGATTGTGAAGTAGCTAGCTTGGGAGGAGGGGAGCTCGTCATGTGCCTATTCAAACAAAAAAAAAAACAATTAAGGTCAATTGCAAGTATACAAAATTAATAAATTGTAAATACAAAAATAAATATACTGAAAAATGATTACATTATACAATATAGCATAAACATTATTTATATATAACGTAATTAGATAGGAATATTCTCCCATAAGTCTTGATAATGATCATTATGATTTGCATGTTTGTCATTCACTTCATCTTCTTCAGTGATGGTAGGCAGGCATGCATCTAGAGAAAGATAGACTCTCACAAATTTTCATTTCATGAAAATTTATATAGCAATAATCAAACTTCTATCGAATCATGAGAGGCAATGCTTGCCCATCACCTAAATCCATCCCTGACTGTGATCCAATCAGGTGTTTAATTTTTTGGATGAGCAAAAGCAAAGCCCAATCTTTGTTTTGGAGTCTTCATAACGGATTGTTCTTCTGGTGTGGACAAAAGTAAATGTGATTGGTTAGAGTTTTTTTTTTTTTACACTACATATATTATTTGTTTCATGATTATTGACTGATATTTATCTTTCACGAATGTGATTCAAATCTACCTTTTAACTTTATCAATATAATTATTTGCTTATAAAAAAAATAAAATAAAGTCAAATCAGGTGTCAAATTGTTCTAAAGATTCTTAATTAACATAAAGACTATAGCATAATATTGCACAGGTGGTACCATGCATATACATAAAGTTCACTGACAGTCTAAATTTTTTAATCCAAACACAATGTCTAAGAGAAAATTATTCAGGTTTGAGCTTCAGAGAAAATTAGTAAGTTATGATCAGAATTAAGGGGACTAATTAAGTCTTTCAATAGAGTGTTCAATCTGAGTCAAACATGTGCTTATTTGCAATATGATGAGTGCGAAAATCCGGGAAGAAACCAAGTGTAAAATGAGATTGAGAATACGGTTTTCAATTTTAATGTCTCCAAAAACTAAGTCAAGAAGCGGCGCTCTATACCTTTTTTGGATTTTTGTTTACTATACATAGCGCAAAAACTGGTTCATGAGGTGCTAGCGTTCTGGCAGCTCCAACTTATCCATGCCACCAAAGCATGCATATCAATTTGGTAGTTTGAGATGCATTATAATATTGTTATTATTGTAACTTATGGCATGGTTGGTTGCATTGTAATTAGCAGCTACACTTCTCTACTATTGAGGAAGAAAACATCAACTTGTATCCAAGTGATTTTCAAGAAATTCAACTCTATGCTGACGAGGACTATGTTATTTTGATCAATTTTCACACGAGTATATAGTGTAAACTTACATCGCAACTAATCACAGTTAAAGATATTTTTAAAATAACTTTAACACCGACTTTAACATAGATCTTAATATTAATCTGAGTTATCTTGTGTTTTTTTATTAGTTGTGTCCTTACTAATTGACAAAAAACGTTAGGCATTAAAATTGTCACCATTTATAAGACTTTTTGTATAATAGAAATTAATTAATTTTCGTAACTTAATAAAACATAAATTGTTAGTATAACCCTTACAGATCTATACTAATAATACGATATATATGTATTGTATTAAGTATTAACATTTGATGTACTGATTAATAATTTAAATATTTTTAAATGCATGTATTATTGTTGCAAGACTGATAATATATATCAAATTTTTTATACCAAATAAAATTCTCTATTAAGACATGCATTTGTTAGTATAAGCGTGTGAAGTCTATATTAATAATATGATTTATGTTAGATAATGACTATACTAATAAGAAAGCCTAATACAAAATACTAAAATAGACTAATACAATATATACTAAATTGTTAGTACATGACAGTCTTTTTTAGGATTGTATCCCTGAACTCTGATCTTTTTTGTTGCCGGCTTCTGACACATTTTGTGCTAAGCTTGACCGCTTATTATATCAATTATAATCATGTGTCTTTGCTTATATATAAAAAAGGGTACATGATGGTTTTTTAAGCGTTTATATATATAGTCATTATTGTATTGTACTCATGGAAGTATTGTACATCATTTTGTTCAACAACTATGTCATTATGAAAAATATCATTCAGCTAGGAGTGAAAATTTCATTTCTTTATTATTAACCATTCATTATATAAAATATAAGATTGACTTGATGATTGAAAAAAAAAATTACAGATTCAAACCATTCTCATTAACATTATATTAAAAACTAACAATTAAAATTTGTCAATAAAAAAAAACATCCAATTATGTATAAATCCAACCAATTCGGTCCATCTAGTTAAAAAAAATGGATTGATTGGATTGAATCATCTAATATACTTTTATAATTTATGGGGTGAAGTAAATCCAAAGTTCATTCGTTGAGCACAAGCTTTTAAGGGACAATTAAGTTCTAATTTTCACGGAATTTAGATATAAAAATGTGTCTATATATATTGAACTTTATATTATAAAATTAATTTTAAAAAATAAAAAATAATATTGTATACTTTAAATGAATGGATTGAATATCTGTCATAAAAAATTATTAGTAGGTTGAATTTTTCTTAATCAAATGAATCTTAGAAGAATTAGATTTTTTAATACATTATTAATGGATCATATATATATATATATATATATATATATGAATCAATAATTTATTTTCAACTTAATCATAATACAGCTCAAAATTTCTTCAACCCGCTCATTTGACACAATGACATGCACCTGCATTCACCACGCATCAAATATCCAAATTCAAACTAGCTAGGTATCCATTGTACTCATTCTTCACAGCAAGAACTAGTTATGTATAGTTGTCCTTTGAATCAAGAACGTGTACCCCTCAACGCCATTCACACCTACACCAGACGAGGGCATGCATAGGATTCCCATATCTCTTAATTAAGCCAAAAATATTAATGTTATGTAGTGTTCGTAAAGGTAACGGCACCAGCCCTAGCAAGCAAGATGCATGTGTACATAGTATAGTATATTATTTACAATTAACATGAAGCTAGATAAAATGGTTATAAATGATTCAATAAATTGGTAGCTAGGAATTAATAGAGATGGGTTTTAAAGAGAGGCCAATGTCTTAATAATAATGAGGGGGGTTTTGATTTGATTCATTCATTACGTTCATCTGCGTGGTTGACCAGCTAAGTAGCATAGTGTGAGTTTATTTTTCATGTGCAATAAGAGTGGGGAGGTTGCGTAGGAATCCCTTTGGTGAATTTTGTGAGTGTGAGATCAGTCACTGAAACAAAGCCTTCCAGATCCCGGTTTTGCACCTATTTTGTTATGAGGATTTATGTGACCGAGACCTTGAATTGTGTATTCTATGTTGGATCAGCACGTGTATAAGCCACGGACTTTAAGGAATTTTGCTTTCTCTCTTATACCCTCTTTTTTTATTTTTCTTATTTTTTTAACCTTTCATTCTTATAAGTTTCTGCAAATAATACAATGGCAAACCCCATCCCCATCCTTGTGACATTTTGGGACTATTATTATATCCACCTGACCCCACATTAGAATTTCAGAAATATAAAATATACTTAAGCAATTACTAACGAAATTGGTAATTTTAATGGGATGCGAATAGTTATTTTACTTTTTATGCAATCTCATCGTGTCACGAAAAGAAATTACACAAAAATAAAAATAATAAGAACCATTTTATTTTATTTTCTCGAAAGCTAAAATTGTCAAATATATACCATGAAAAATCAAGTTAAATTTATTTATTTATACATTTTGTGTGTGTGTGTGTGTCTTTGTTTTTGAGAGAGGGAGGGAGGAATTATAGTCCAAATATTTCGATGCAGCCAAAGTGAGCAATCTGTTCACAATGGTATTAGAAAAATTATGAGAAAAAAATTCCACATGACCCACTTTAAGATATTGCGAGCCTCTTGACAATAAGTATTAACAGAACCAAAGTGCTTGTCTATATAAAAAAAATTAAAAAAAATTAAAGATGATAGAGATGTTTGGCATATATACAGACAATTTGTTGCCTTTCACAACATATTTTCTGCTTCATTTCGGATACATATATGCTAAACAAGGTGTGTTGTTATATGGTTAAAATTATATGTGATCGTTAGATGCGGTCAGCATGTATGACAAAAGGTAATACACATCTTTGGATCAGAAAAAATTTCAAGACAAAGGTGTGGTCAAGGACATGTTATGTATCCATTTATTGTGTACTAGCAAACAAATGTGGTCTCAAGTAACCACCAAAGTTTGCCATCTTTTTCAATGGAACATAGCAATTAAAATATAAAGTATAAACCAGCCAGAAAATAAGCAAAAATAGAGGTTAAAAGAGCAATAATTAGGGCAAAATTACACAAACTAGGTAGAAAATTAATTTATGAAATTTGTGGGGGCTTAAATGGTCATTTTTGTTTAGCTTGCTTTAGCTTAATTAATTCATCTATTATTGTTACCGCCTAGGATCCGGAATCATGATGCACCATCCATAGGTAAGCTGCATCCCAATAACCCAAAAGATTTAAATTGGTAATTAACTAATCAATTAACTAATATTGCGTATGCTCTTTGCTTGCCAGAGAATAACGACTATATATACACATTGGTAGACTTGGAACTCCTAAGTTTGACACTTACACTGAATTTGATGCAAATTCTTCACTTTTATTAACATGATTCAAGGATAGCCGCTGGATCCTCATCCTTTGATTAGTTGACTGCAGCTTTACAAAACGCTAAATACATTTATAGAGTAATTAATTATCATAAGTATAAATTAAAATATATAGATATACATAGCTAGCTCTTAACTGGCTTAATTAAACCGGCCGAAAAGAAAGCACACGCTCACTTGTACAGGTTCTAGGATATAGTTTGGACTTGTGAATCATGATAGTATTTGGAAAATAATAACATTTTTTTATATAATAACGTATGTGTAATTATATATAGTCTTGTTAGAATAGTTATTATATTATATAATTACATTAAGATGCATGTATTAGGAATATTGGAATGAGCAGAAAATGCCCTCGATCTGTATCATTCTTCTTTGACTTTGACTAATCCGCGTGAGAGTACTAGTGATCAGAGACCGATACATTTTCATCTTGTAATTAAATTAAAGCATAAAAATATATACAACAATAAAACAAAAACTACCCTTTTCTTTTAAATTCACTGTTCATAAAAGTGAAGAATTTGCCTCAAAACAAACATATATATATAAAAAAAAAGGAAAATGAGGAAAAAACCAAATGAAGTTACTGTGGCTATATTAGATTAGCAATTGATAGTTAAGCATATTTTCTTCATTGTAATGACGCGAAACATGGGAGGAAGGTCTCCCATTCAACGGACATTTACCAAAGCCTATTTTGTGTATTATTCTTACCCATACAATGCATACTATGTCTATATATGTATTATATACAAAATAAACTACCCACTTGAAAGTTTATAACATAACATGGGCCAAATGGTGTCATGAACAAGCTCCTTCAATTGCTTCTTATTAATAATGTGCATTTCTGATATCATCATAAGTCATAACACAGCTAGCTAGCTCTCAGTGTACTTAATAATTTATTTAATTATTCTTCATTTTGCTTCAGGTAAATATGTAACTAAACTAAAATAAAAGTATAGTTTTTATATATTTCTGCGCCCATTCTTGGTTGTCAGTCCTTGTTTGTGAAGCTAGCAATATTTGCATTGATCCACTAATCTCTCTTTCTCTCTCTCATTCTCTCTTAAAACCCACGTCCGTGCCCTTGAAGCTAAGAAACAGTGCAACCAAAGACTCCTCCAATCTGTCTGTGTTTTCCTGTGTAGTTGTTCTTTGTCTGCTTTCCTTTGTCCTTAGAGAGGGTTTCATTTTTTGCGTATCACAAAAGGTTTGTTTGCTTTTGTTCTCTTCTTTTTGGCATCACTTCTTTGTGTGTCATGAAACCTTTTTGCTTTCTTAGCTTATTTTCTTTTTCTTTTTTCTATTTTTCGTTTTCTCCTGGCTTCTTTTCTTTGCTCCTTGCTTTATTACATAATTTCAGAAACCCTTTTTGGATCTTTTAGTAGTTCTTGATTATAATTTTTATCTTTGCTTAATTCATAAATTTTTCTTTCATGTAGCTCTTGTTTTAACTAGGTTAATTTGAAAAAGATATGTTTGTGTGTGTGTGTTTGTGTTTCAAACAGAAAATTTTAGATGTTAGGAGAGAAGCAACGACGGTTTGATTTGTGTGCCTTTTGGTTCTTCACTTCTCCCTTTAATTAATTTCATTCAACTTAGTTATCAGTTAATGAAGTTATATATATATATATATATATATATTGAACGTTTTTGACACATAGTTGCATACAAAACCATATCAAGATGAAGACTGATAACTTTTCCATCTTTTTCTCTTTCATTTTTCTTCTTGGAACTATGCTTAATCCTTTCGATCATGCACGTAACACTTGGTGGAAACGAATTGTTTTTATTTGTTTGAACCAATCCTTGGATATGAGCATACATATTCCTCTCTTTCTGCTGTTTCTAAGGAACTGTGTTCTAAAGTATATACTACATAGTGATGTAACTAGAGGGAACGAAGCATGGACAATTTTTTGTTCTTGTTACTGTTCTAATAATCTGTAAGCAGTTCAACATCATGGAATATATAAAAAGGTTTAGATATTCTGAAACTGAAACTGCTCAACAACCAGGGACATGGTCGTGAAAAGTTAACTATCTAGCTTTTCTTTTAGATTCTTCTTAGGGTTAGCACTCAGATTTAGATTCCTCGTGTCAGGAAATGTCTCCTATTATGCATGGAGAAGGTTTTACTTTTACATCCAACATACCCATTAATTTCCTTTGTATATATAAATTTATGATTTGTACTACTCTTCTACTTTTTTGTCTTTGATTTTTTATCCACAAAATTCTGGTTTACATATATATAGGAATGTAGCTAAACAATGGTCTTGGAGAATATTATATAATCTTCAATGTTCCTCCATGTTTAGTTTATTTATTTTATGGTCATAAAGTACCTTTGTGACAGTGAATATGAAGAAGAACTTACATGATCTCGAGATTATCAATCTTTGGCCATCATTTTTAATTTCTACTTCATGGACTACTAGTATTTTCATACCTTTCATGAGAATAAAACTTTTTCATCTACCCTTCCATAAGCAAGCCACGTACCCCTGATTTAATTAATATATGTAATTTTATATCAAATTAAATTGTTTAATCATCATCTTAATAATACAATTGGATCTTTCTCTTTTTTTTGTTCAGGTAGCAGAGTCAAAAACACTGCAGAGTACAAAATGATGCCAGGCAATGGACAGTTAACAGTTCCTCCGGGCTTCAGGTTCCACCCTACTGATGAGGAGCTTCTCTACTATTACCTGAGGAAGAAAGTTTCTTATGAAGCCATTGATCTTGATGTCATAAGAGAAGTAGATCTCAACAAACTTGAGCCTTGGGACCTCAATGGTACACAACACATTCATAATAAAAGAGATATATAGTTGGTCTATATTTCATTACCACATAATGTTATGATACAGAAGTAGCTTCTCTGCTACAAATATAAACTTTTTTCAATAGAAAAACTCTTAAAAACACTTCTAATTTTGTATCCAAACAAGCTCATAATATACTTAAATTAATACAGATAAAGTCATAAAATCATGCATATATGATATATCCTTGTCTTTGCACTATTCTTAATTCTATCTAGGGTTTTATTAGGATGGAAAGAAAGACAAAAATATTTGTTAACTATGAAGGTTATAATGCTTCTTGAGTTTTTGTAACATGAACTAGTTAACATATATTGGTGCTTCTTTGCAGATAAGTGTAGGATTGGGTCAGGGCCTCAGAATGAGTGGTATTTCTTCAGCCACAAGGACAAGAAGTACCCAACAGGAACCAGAACAAACCGAGCAACTACAGCTGGGTTTTGGAAAGCAACTGGGAGGGACAAGGCCATATACCACACTAATTCCAAGAGGATTGGCATGAGGAAAACCCTAGTTTTCTACACTGGTCGTGCTCCTCATGGCCAAAAGACTGATTGGATCATGCATGAGTATCGCCTTGATGAAGATGATGCTGATATTCAAGTGAGAAAACTATACATACACATACACTTAAACTATATATGTTCATTCTCTTGATCTTTAGATTAAGGGCACATTTTGATGAATGAAAAAAACTTACTTAAGTATTTATTTAATAAGAATTTATTTTAATGAAAGCTTGTTCATAATCTTGACAGTTAAATATGATTGAAATATGTTAAAAATAGTTTACAAAGAAGGTCATGAATCCCATTTTGAAAATCCAAATAAACTTTGTAATTAAAAACTTTCGAACATCCTTTAAGTTAAGGATTTTGAAACAAGTCCATTATATTCTTTAGTGAAACATGGCAATATTATATTTGTGAGAGCAATGATTTTTTAGCATCCCACTTTTCCAAACACCTGATTAACACTCATAATTTTTCTTTATCTCTCTTTTTTTATCACATTATATTACCTGTATGACTGTATATCACATATAATTCAAATAATGGGTCCTGTGGATCCAACTTAATAGCCAGATATAATGACAAAGTGTTCTCGTGTGTTTCTTGTAGGAAGATGGGTGGGTGGTATGCAGGGTGTTCAAAAAGAAAAGCCAAAACCGAGGTTTCCAGCAAGAAATTGAAGAAGAAGAGCACTTAACCACCCATATGAGAGCAAGTGGTCATTGCCAGGTCCTAGAGCCAAAGCATCATCACATGCAACAAGGACTCTATGATCACTACAACTTCGATGGGACAATGCATCTCCCACAGTTGTTCAGTCAAGAATCAGCAGTTGCACCACCCACAAATTCTTCCTTGGCCTCATCTATGAATGCCATGGACATCCTTCAGTGCTCTCAAAACCTCCTGAGGCTCACAACCACTACTGGCTGTGGACTTAATCTCATGCAGCAGCAACAACAACAAGGAGAGAGGTTCAGTGGTGACTGGTCTTTCTTGGACAAGCTACTAGCATCACACCATGGCATGGATCAAAGCAAATGTAACCCTCCTACTCATCATCAAGGTGCAAGTGTGGGAACTTCAGCTCAGAAATTCCCATTTCATTACCTTGGCTGTGACACCACCCATGATATCATGAAATTTTCCAAGTAGGAAGGGATATTGCATTTGAATGTGTTATTATACCTAATGTGATCATGAGGTGAGAAATATTTGGTTGCTAAGTATGTGTAATATGTAACATCTTGTTAGATACTCATTATTGAGATTCAACTCATTAATTTATCTTTTACTTGGGTATCAATTGTATATATATATGGCTATGATCTTTTTCGTTTAATTAGGTATTTAATAGCATGCTAGCTATCACGAAATATCTCAGTGCATGAGGTACCCTAATTCCCCTTGCTACACATAAATTATTTTTTATAAGTGAGATATATTATACAGAGCACAACGGCCTCAATAATCATCTATATATCTACAAACTAAAAACACACTTCTTATCCTACCCATGAAACTATATTCTAACCCATACATCAATTTGAGATTAAAGGGAGGGGGGTACCCTTTCTCATTCTAGCACCAAACCTATATGACATGACCTAACCTCAAATCCATCACCATAAAGAAGTCACCTACCATTCTGAAAAATTAATTCCATTCCAAAGTGACCATATATAGGGACCAAAGTACAGCATTCCAAATCACCATCTAAAGCTTTTCTTCCCACCTTCCTCCTCTAACAAGGGCCTGAAATTTCAGATAATGCTCAAATAAGTTTAGATGAATCAGAAAAACAATACCGATCCATTTGTTTATAATATAATATGCCAACTTAATTAGTCCAAAATATACGGCGTGCCGATAACAATTAGAAAAAACTTAATTAATTATTAGATATAGGAAGGTAAATACATCCAAACACACACGCACGAATGAAAACTAGCTATAAATCTGAACTGTATATAAGTATAACAAACAAAGATAATGAAAATGAAAAGTTAATTGTTAGTCACATAATTACTTGAAAAATTATGTATTTCTTTATTTAGCTTTCTCATTGAAATATGGTATAACGGTTTATATTTTCATTTCTCATTTATCACAATAAAACGAGTTCTTATTTAATATGTGCATACAGAGTGACTCCAATGAAAACACTTAATTGTTGTTATAAAAGAAAACTATAAATATAGACCATGAAATCATATTTTAATGTTCAATATATTAAAAGAAAAATATACATGATTTTTTTAAAGTAATTATATAACCATCCACTTATAATAATGATCTTTCATATATGATTGTATGATCTACATTTATAGATCTCATTAATAAAATACTCTCATACAGTCATCCATTATATAAGTGGAACATATCAAGTGAGAAATGAGAACTATATATTTTAGTAGTATATATAATTACACATAAAAAATGGTCACACAATGACTTAAAAAAGTGGCACATCACCTCTTTTATGGTCTATGAGTGTGTTTGGAATAACACCTGAACTACAATAATCACATGGAGATACTTTGAAGAAGTTGAATCTTCACATCTTTTATCGATGCGGAGGGTGGCAATCTACGTTTCATATGAAATTTCCTATGAAATTTCTAACATGTATGTACACTCTATATTTATAGTTTTTTTTTTCTCATTATAAGAAGTCTTATATTTTTAGCAAATTTTTTAAATCCAGAAAGAAAATTTCAAGGGTACTCTATCTTAAGCTTTCTAAGTAAGTTTTATTGTCGTATTAACTTACCTACTGTTAGAATAAAAAAAAAAATTAAATGTGAGAATCCTCGTATACAAACACACTATAGGTGTAGTTGAATAGTTATACTACTAAATCTGTATTTTTTGGGTTGATATTAGTGCACCCGTAGTGCTTGCTCTCTATATTTACATTCTTCGCTTATCAAAATAAATAAACCATATAACTAACCTGCAGGCAACCATAGCTTGTATTTATATCTTCTATATTTTACTAATATGGAAGAATATGTCAGTCCATTTCGAAAGTGACAATGATAAAAAAAAAAGAAGACAAAAACCAAAAAAAAACAGGTGGAATTATGATTAACAATATGTATCCAAGTAACATTGTCCTGGACCTGGACCTTGTGCTTATCGAATAGGAGATTTATTTTTTAAAAAAAAATCAGACTCTAATTAATTTAAAGTTCAATGAAACAATAATTATTTTGGTAAAAAATCAAATTCAAATAATATCCTAACAATTTAATTTTAACATGATAATCAGATTAATCACTTATGTTGATTAAATATGCAGTGGTCTAAGCACGCTGATGAAAACTCCATCTATTCGTACAAAGAAGACACGACGTTACACTAATTCTGAGTGACTCAGCAAAAATGTTTTTCAAGCATATCATCAATTTTAGAGACAAACAACTGAAATAATCTGTACCACTCCTTTTTTGGGATTCAATCTTAACTGGGCCTAGTAGCGGCTGCTAGAAGTTTTGATTTTTCATGAGAGGAGTGGATATGCTAATGCCTTATATAAAGAATATGGTGGCTTTAATTTGTATTCTGGTACATTTAATTTATATTGGCCCAAAGGTCTCCATCTATATCTTTATAAATAAGAAAACGTGTAATACTAGAGAATCTCAATATCATTATCATGTATTCTAAAACTGAAACATCCTCAATCCGAAAGATAAATAAAACGTATCACTAAGAACTAATCAATAAGCAAAGCCACATAAATTATGTAAAAGTAGTACTAGGAAGCCTTTGTAGGACGATTATTATTATTTGTTATCCCTTTATATATAGTTTATAATTCAACTAGTGGTCTAGCTGGACCATTAGTGTTGATCAGTTGGAATTTAAAAAAATGCTAAAAGCACAAAAAATCTTACTTAGAAGATAGAAGATCAAGGTGCATAAGCTTTTGTTTTAGGGGAGAGTTGCTTAATTAGGTCACAGCATAAGTCTTAACAAAGGTTTATAGTGAATTAGTATTAATGGCCAACAACAATAAATAATCACTAGCCGGGTGTCTATACGATAGTTTCATATTAATTAACATAATTTCTTAAGCAGTGACCTATGTAGTGACCTATCTGACAACTGCTTATTAATCATACGATAATTATAACAAAGCGGTCAATCAACTTCTGTTTCAGTGGTTAAATAAAAAATTAAATAATCTAAAGAAGGAGGCGAAT
Source organism: Glycine soja (assembly GCF_004193775.1). Lineage (NCBI taxonomy): Eukaryota > Viridiplantae > Streptophyta > Magnoliopsida > Fabales > Fabaceae > Glycine > Glycine soja. The sequence continues at coordinate 12,597,840 of NC_041009.1, read as the reverse complement.
TGAAGTACATCAACCTTAATTATGACCATTGGTATACAGTTATAGTGTTCAAATTTGCATCTTTCATATTCTGTGTCAAAATAAATATTAAAACACACGCGTGTTGTTTTCACATTAAACTATTAATTATGACCATTCATATAAAATTGCATGTATGCATATTAATCATTCAATATCATAATAAATAGTCAAAATTAAAACACACAAATTATGAGTTTCTTAGTGTGTGCGTGTGAGAGATCATGAGGTTTCAAGTGTGTGGGAGAGTAAGAAGAATTAATAAACGTTAACCATTATATAATGTGCTTGGTTTAGTGATAAAAAAAACCTATATATGGTGACTCATACAAAATCATGATTAAATCACCAAAAAAGTAATTATTTGTTGCTTTCAAAATTTATGATGAGTTACTTGCCATCAGTCCAAACAACACACCCTATATAAATTGTGTGTCCAGTCCAAACATACACTAATTAAATTATGTGTGTCTACTCAACTTTAAAACAAAATGAAACCTATTTGATTAGTTGATTTTTATCAACATCGTGATATTTTTAGTAATTGCTAGAATTTACAAATTACTTTGATATTAACAAACAAAATTTTGTTTATTGAAACAATATTTTTAAAGTTGGGAAAAATATATAAAATAAAAAATAATAATTGGGAGAAATTATATATGAAATTTTAAACACTATATATAGAATTAAGAAAAATATAAGAGGTATATATTATAAAAGAGAAAAATTATGGAGAATTCTAAGAAAATGCATACATAATTAATTTCAGAAATAATAAAAAATTAATGTATTATTCATGGTTAGATAGGCCAAATAACAATGATACATTAGCCACTAATAATACTTATCATTAAAATTAAACATTGTACTTCTACGATAACTTTTACTTTGATATAATAAACGAATGAAACTAGCTAACAGACGTGTTCAAACTGGCCATGGAGGGGCAGTGAACAACGTTAAAACGAACATAGCCACAGCCACAAGTTAAATTGAATATAGGAGAAAGATATTTTGAGACCTATTCGGAATGTATATACTTTATTGAACAAGAAAGAAAGAAAGAAAAAATAGGATGAATAGAATGTTAAAGCTTCCCTACCAAAGAAAAAGGAAGGTACGGGCTAACTTGGATTTGAAAATGAATTGGAAAGATAAATTCATCTCGTTTTTTCTTTTTATAATATCGTTTTATTATACAGGTTGGCGGGTCTCAGTTTGTTTAAACATATAAGAAATTAAAAATATACAAAATAATAATAGAAAAAAGTGTAAAAAAAACCAGTATGATATTTTTTAAGAAAAATAATTAATGGGAAAAAATATATTGTGAACGAGAGTTTAAATTAAGAAATAATATGATTTAACTTTAAGTCATAATCATCATAAACTTAAAATTAAAAATAAAAATATTCCAGAGGTTAGCTCATTTTTCCTTTGATCCTTCTTAACGTGGATTATATAAGACAGGGTAAGCGGATTGATATATAATATTATCCCAGGTTCTAAGAAATAAAAGATAACATTTTTTTCTTAATTATTAACATTTTTCTTACTTATAATTAATTGTAGGATCTAATAATGATATATATTCTTTTTTTTTGTATATTTATTAAGCTATCAACAAATAAGTCATACTCATTTATTGGATTTAAAAAATAATCATTTCTTAAATCATTTAATGTCATAGATAATCTTTGTATAAAATTAAAATTTATGATAAATCAATCCATCTCATCACTTTTATTGATCTTGATAAATTAAAATAATTAGTTTTTTATATATAAGACCAAGAATAGTATATGAATTCCTACTTACAAAATGATAGGTTAAGCAAATTGACCCGACATGCCACATGTTTAATTTTATCATTTTTAAATCAGTGATATAATATGAAAAAGATTTTATTGGAGAGGTAAAACATTTCAATGATTTTTGCCTTGAGGCAAAACTCAATCCGCGACATGTTTGATTTCTTTTTTTTTTTTGCTATGAGGGCTTCTTGCTTTAGAAAAAAAAAAAACTATACAAAAGTTAGTATGAGAATATCTGAATTATCAAATTTTGTCTTTTTGAGCCTGATGCTTTAGACTTATAGGGCAATATATTCCAACTTTCGTTTAATTACACATATGTGGTTTTGTAGAATTTGTTTGTATTCGATCTTTAAGAAGAAAAAGCATTTTACATGAACTAACAAGTGTCACATGGGTGACAATAACACCCAACTTTCCATTTAGCAAACGAAGTTCTAAGTTCTATCTTTCCTTGCACATTAACTTGTTTGTCACTTTCCCCCGCTAGCTAGTCCACACACACATAGTCAACGTACACAAGCCTAACTTTTGAGAATCTAATCCTCAATTAGCTCAAAGCTGATGGGATAGGACTGCCAACAAAGGATATCGATGTCAAAGTCCAGAATTTTCAACCATAAAAAGAAGATTGTTATTATTAATTTTTATACATATATTTATAATATTTCTACAACTTTTGGTTATATTAAATTTAATTTTATATATTTTCTCTTCTTTTTCTGCAATTTCCCTAATTATTAAAATTTTATTAAAAAAATGTGTTGTATAAATAAGATTTTTATAAAAAGAAATGTCTAGTGTGATATACAATTCTCCCAATGATCACAAAGGGCAATATATGCTCCAACAAAGTGGGTATGGAATCTACATTTTTTTCTTGGTGATAATCGAACTTGGTTGCTTTTACTAGATTAAGAAGAGTTAGGCATCTATCTAATATCTACGATAAAGATTTGTGGACACCACATAAGATAATGTCCTTTTCCATATTTTGCCTTTACCCTAACATTATCGTGTTAAATTGATAAAGATTTGTGAACATCATAAAACAACGTCCTCTAAATTTGCAATATTTAACCTTTACTCTAACATTAGCGTACGTTACGTAGGAATGGGTAGTTGGTTGACCATGATACGGACAATAGTATCCACACACGTACGTATTGTTAATTGTTGCTCGTTAAAGGTTGCGTACGCGAAGGAAGAATATTACGTTCATGAATCATGTTTTACTGAGTTCTTTCTAATAGGATCAGTTGTAGGGTGCACAAGTGTGTTAAGTACATCTGTTATAATGCATAAATTATTTTAAATTCTTAGATATAACAATAAAATAATTAAGGGTGTAGATCTTGAGATTGTATCATGTAACAAGAAGCATATTATAATTTTTTTTTCTTCTAATTGACAATTTTTTTATGTAAAGCTCTCTCCCTCTCTAGCTCTTACAGTTTCTCTGTCTTTTTTTTCTAATTGACACTGTCGCTGAGAACGTTCACCACCACCACGTTCATGACCTCTCCTAGGTGACATCCAACCATGCGACCTCCATGGTGGTTTCCGTTTTGGGGAGGGGTGAGAGTAGATGAAGAGGACATTGTTTTTGAATCATCTCCTCCTCGCAGTGGTCACAGATCTAGTCACGATAGTTGCACTAGTGGCACTGCGAGCGAGTAATAGGAAACGAAGAAGAAAGGGGAGAGAGTGAGAGACAAAGAATAGGTTCATCTATCCATGTGTTTTTCCAGAGCTATGACTTAGGAGAATAAGTCCAATCAAGAATGATATATAGGTTATTTTATGTAAGCTTAGAAGCTTGGTTGAAAAGATTTAAAGCTTCATCCTTAACACAACAAGGCAAATATATAAGACTTCTCTCTCCATATATCAAATGGTGTAAAAAGCATAAAAGCATGGGACAAGACGGCACTACATACAGTCAGCGACAAAGTAGTTGGACACAAGTAATTTAATGTTAATCAGAGTCTGAGATTTGATTTCTTACTTGAATATGGAGTCATAACTTAAGGTATGGCTTGACCTCAAAATGAGTCAATCCAGTCAAAGGAGAATTAGATATAAGTGTCAAATAGAAATCCTAGATATATATACCTCCTGATAACATAAAAAAATACAAAGAAATGAGATAAAGCATAGTATTTTGTATTTTCAATTAGCATTTATTGCTACATTAAAATGCATCAATTTTCATAATCTCTTAAGAATGAAGAAGAGCTCCAACTAACATATTCAAACTCTCTATAAAACCTCAATAAAAGACAAACCTTACAAAGATTAGAAATTTGAGAAGTTGAGATAAACGAATGGCTTTAAATTCTTTGTGAAAACATTCTCCACAATTTAGATTACTTTCTTAGCACTTAGGCTATATTTGTACATTAGTTTGATAGGATGATAGCATGTAAATTTTTATTTGCCTTGTGACTTGGAGCACAAAAAGGAGGGCTTGGGAGGAGATTCAGCAGGTTAAACCAGCAAGTAATTTAAATTTTTGGTGCATCTTGGGAGACTTTAATAATTAAATTGCATCAACCGGCCTTCGGAGAGAAGTGATAATAGGAATCCTTCTTTAGGTGGCATAGAGTCTAGAGAGTTCAACAAGTCCGTTGTGATGTGGAAGTGGAGGATGTACCGTTGGTGGGGAGAAAGTTCACTTGCATTCAGTCGAATGGTAGTGCCATGAGTAGAATCGATAGATTTTTTGTGACAGGTTATTGGTTTAATGTTTGGCCCAGCCAGAAGTACTATCTATGTGTTAGAGAGAGACATCTTTAACCATTATCTACTATTATTGAAGGATTGCTATTTTAATTGGGGCCTGAAGTCGTTCAGGGCTCTTGATTGTTGATTGGAGGACAAGAGGTTCGAGAAAGTTATGCAAGATGGATGGTCCTTTTTGAACATTCAAGGGAGTGGAGCTTATGTCTTAAAGGAGAAACTTAAGGGGCTCAAAGTTTGCTAAAAAAGGTGGAATAAGGAAGACTTTGGAGATGTTCAAAAAAGTTTGGTGACTATTAGAAGAGAGATGAATTAAATTGAGGGAAAAAAAGTGAGAGGGAGGGTTGTTGGAAGAGGAAGTGAAGTTCAAGAGGTCTTTACAAGAGCTTTTTAGGAGTGTGGTGATATTGTTAGGGTTTTATTTCACATTATATTCAACTTATAGGTCAAATGTAATTCAATTATGATGTAGTAATTGAATTATCGTCCAAGTTGTCTCCTAAAGGAATAAAGGAGGAATTTCATGTAATTATTTAACTAAGGACTAGGTTTTTGTATTTTTAATTTGTTTTGTAATTATCACAAAATAAATTACAAGAAAAATTAAATGACAATAAAATAATTAAGTAAAGATAAAAATGATAGACTTGGATGATGATGTCGATCTTGATGAATGAATGTCTAGATTTAGACTTGAAATATTCTTGATTCACTGTAACTTCACAATTTTTTACTCATCTCTCTTGTTCACCTCTAATTCACTAATGTATTGTATTATTACTCCCGCATGATCGCAGATTCTAAACTACTTGTCTGATAGTCAATCCCCTGGACATACCACACAAGCAATCTAGATTAATGGTTGAGAATTAACGAGACTTAACCAAGATTATTATATCCCTAGAGACAATTCCAATTAAATACTTGATTCATATTTGGGTTTCAACAAGGCTTGCCAAAATGCAAGTCAATTTCTAAATTCATCTATAAGATGGTGAATCAAATAAAAACATTAAGTACAAAAACAAATAAAGAATTCAAGATGAAGTATTGAATTGATAGAATTAAAGCAAAACAAAATTCATCATTTCCTCTCCTAGGTGGAAGGAATTGCACTCATAAAAATAATAAAATGAAATATTGGTGACATCTAGTAGGTGCAAGTTCAAAATATAATTCTAAGAATTGTTCAGGACTTCTACCACATTACAATCAATGTCTAGCCTCATATTTATAAAATTGTAATTAGGTTTAATTAAAGAAATATAATTATAATAGATTACAAACAAATAATATTTCTAACTAATTCAAGTAACTATTTTCTTCCGCTGATTTATCTTTAAAAAATATTTTACTCTTGATTTTTTTTAGTTTATCTTCAATTTCTATAATTTCTCCTTCTAGAATTTTTTGATGATTTTGGGCCTTGAAGCTTTGTCGGAATGACTTGTTTTTGCTGAAAAATTATTCAAAGTTCATTAAAAATAATTAAAACATAAAATTTTACTTAAAACAAAGTAAAAAATGAATTTAAAGTTAATTTAATTCAAAACAAAACCTAAAGTTAACTAAAATGTCAAATAATTATCACTACAAAATACATATGAAAATCTGATAAATTTAATGTTTATCCAACATTTAATGAGAAAAATAAGAAATAGAAAAATGATGGTAACAACACTAAATCAAGAATGAGACGTATCTCTAATATGTGAAATTGATTATTTAATTCTTGAGTCTACCAATAATTTCGTGATCAACTCAAAAGAAAATGTTGGTTGGGAAAAAAGAAATATAGAGGCATATGCCCTAATATAGCATGTGATAATTTGCTTTTCTTATTTAGTTGTTCCGACTATTCTAGGAAGCCTCCACTAGAGTAAAATAATAGTTTTATTCTAATAAAGATTTTCTCTCAAAAGATGAGATGTCTCTACATTTCTTTTGTGTGAGGAATGTCTTTAAATCATTGAGTAATCCTCCAAAATTAGCTACTCAGTCATTTTGGTCATCCTGTAGTGCTAAAATAACCAGAAAAGCTAATTACAAATGATCCACTCAAGAATGAAAATCAAATCCTTTATATAGTCTCCACTAAGCCTTGGATGTCACTTACGAAATGAAAAACATTAAATGCATATGAATGTAACAACCAATTAGTAGAAGTGGTTTGACAACGACGATAACTAGGACAAAAATTAAACAAAAATGTGAAACAAGTGAAAGGCGCCGACTTGACTCCATAAAATATTTTTTACAAAAATGGGGTAGATTTATTTTAAAATTACCTAAGTAGTGTTGTTATATAAAAAAAATCCATGGAAGGTGTAAGTCGACACTCTGAATGTCAATTTTGGTTTTGTAAAACAAAATTTTGGACAATTTTTTCCTCTTTTCCAATGGTTTAAGAACACTACAAGTTTTATGGCTGCGAAAAACTGCCAAAATAGTTTCACTAAATTAACCAAAATATATTTTTAGAGTGGTGACTTACACCCTGCAAGGAATTTTTTTTTAAGACTAAATTACTTTGATAATTTCCCAATTACACCCAGAAATAAGGAGGACATGCAATTTAACATGCTCAATCCATGTGCATATATTGAGGTAGGAGGCTAGTGTTCTAGGTTAGACTTGAGACTTAATTCAAATAATTGGTCACATATGCCCATATGTTGGATCAACTCAAATTGTATGCGTTGATTAAACTCAGCCCTCAATCAAGTACAAGATTCCTAATATGCATTCAACAATCAAATAAAATATGTACTCCATTAGTTTCAAGTAAATTAATATTATCAAGTACATTAGTTGAAATTAACAATACTATACCCATACTTCATATCTCTTATAAATCCTTCTAGGTTAAAAAGAAGGTTACTTTTCTCACTTAATCCCTTAATTTTATTTTAGATTGTAATTTGGTCTCTTATTTTATTAAAAATTATAAAATGATTCGTTAGCACCAATCATTTTTTTTATTATGAGACACGATTTTGAATCTTTTAAATTCAGTTAGTTATCTTTCATTTTTTTTATTAATGAATAAATTCACATCTAATTGATAAAATTTATAATAGGGTAAAATATGTTTTGATCTCTTTAAAATTTCCAAAAAAAAAATTGTTCATGTTTCATCCCTCTAATTTTGAAATATATATTTTTGTCTAAAGCGCTATCTAAACAAAATTATATTTTTATCCCAACAATGTATATGGAAATATTTATTTTTTTGTAAGATAATTTTGAAATGTTTGATTTCCGTCTCAAAGCTATCTAAATCTCGTCCTAGAGCAAAGATACCTTGTTAGACCAACAAAGTTATTGTCTTTGAAAGTGCTTGGCACCGTGCTAAGGAATTTAGCCCTATTTAGAGTTCAAGCATTATTGTAGCATTTAAGCATTACATACTACTAGTGGAATTTTTACTACGTCAAGATATTTTTTGCAGATACCTCCTCATTTCTCATGATGTATCGACCTTGTCAAACATCTCACAGTCATTACAAGACCTCTGGCCATAGTCCACTCATAGACTTACCCCAATCAGCATTCACTACTAGAGTTCAATTTCAGTGAATAGTCCACGTACTTCAAATGAATAAGAAATGATGTAATGTTGGTGTGAGAAGAAAAAATAATAAATGTTATTTTTGAGTAAATTACTGACGTAGTCTCTTAATTTTAGTTTTATCTTAGGTTGTAATTTTATTTGATTTCTTATTTATTAAAAAAATTAAAATAATTTTTTGAAGTAATGTTTTTATAACAAGTTTGTCCTTTTCGAAACACAGATTATTTTAATTTTAGGACACAATTTTTAACTTTCTTTTATTAATTAAGATATGAGAATTATCATATTTGATTCATTTACATAAAAATTATAAAAATCAATTGATGTAATGGTGAGAATACGTAAAAAATAAGTCTCATGAGTACCAAAAAAAGTACCATGTATATTAGATGTTTTAGTTCTTCATTCCTTATGAGACACATTTAAAATTATGTCCCAAAATAAATAAATAAATTATATGTGTTACTTAAAGAATTATTTAATTTATAACTTTTAATAAATAAAAAACTAAATTGCAACCTAAAATAAATAATGGATTAAGTGATTAATTTAACTTTTTTAAGAAAAATTTGTAAGAGATTGTAATTTAACCTAAAAGTATGAGTATATTTATTGTTAATTTCAATCGAAGAATATTAATTTACTTTAAACTAATGGTGTACATGTACCAAAAAACATAGATATGTACCCAAAAAAAAACTAATGGTACGTGTACATATTTTTATTTTGGTTATTTGATTTATTCATTCACTTTTAATGAAATACAATTGAGATGATTGTTTTATGAAAAAAACATGAGAAACGAACATTAATTGTTCATGTTTGGAGTGTTCTCTGAATTCGAACTTATAATTTTTGTCAAACAATGTTACATATACATTGCATATTTTTACAATAAACTATACTCAAAGGATAGAGTCAAGAATCATTGAGAAAAAATAAAATAATATAATACAAAAACATTAAAAAAAAAATTAACATATCAATAAGACTATTCAATTTTTGTCTACCTGATCCGTTTGAATTGAGTACGTGCCTTGTCCAATCGACCATAATAACTGATGCTACATATCTATGTAGACATGTCTATGGTAACTCTTGGAGTCTTGGGTGTGTGTGGAATCCCTATGCATTCTGTCTCCTCCGATGCAATCAAATGTCTATTCGACATTCCGACAATGGTGTAAGCATCACACACCCTGTTGAGTGTTGATCATCCTTACATAAAATTTGTGACACGTTTTAGATAAAGCCTAAACACTACGTTTGTAATTATATATATTTTCCCTATTGTTCTTAATCTATGTGTCGAATTATCGTTGTAGATACCTTTACGGGCTTACTACGTTTTGTGTTGTGGATGAAGGTTTCGGGAGAATTCTGAATCTGACGTGACGCACCTCGCCAACTATGCATAGACAACCCCCCCAAAGAAAGCCCTAAGCATACCACACTTTGGGAAAGGCTTACCGTGACACACGTTGCTTCCTTTCTTGGAATTGATATGTATATATACATGTTATCTTTTACTAAAACAGTTTTAAAAGTTGTTTTAAAGCGGAAAAAGTTAATAATAACTTAAGAGGTTAATTTAAACCTGAAAAATTATCATATTAAATCATAAATGTTTAATAAAAACTAACTAAAAAATATACAATTACATCAATTTATATGTTTAAGTAATATTTAAGGATAAAAAGAAAATAAATATTATCTTAAATAGAAAAGTTTAAAAAAAAGTCTAATAAAAAAGAATAAATATAAAAAAATTATATTTTACAAAATGTTACTTTAAATATGGTCAACAAGATATTTTAATTAATTTCTAGTTATTTTTATTTGTTGAAAAATTTATTTGACTGTTTAACTAATCTTTTTTTTTAAATAACTTCTTGATAGATTTTAGTGTTTTTTGAAATATTACTTGAAATAATAAAAAAATTAAAAACAATAGTTTCTAGTTTCTAAATTTTTATATTTTCTTCTATTTTTATCTCCAATATATTTATTCAATTTATTGATTACCCTTTTTAATGAAACATAATTTTATTATTTTTTTGATATTTTAGATTTTTTTCTACTTTAATAGCTAGTTTTATCAAATACCTATAATTTAATAAATTAGCTTTTCAATATTTTTAGCTACCAAATATTTTTTTTAGCTTTCAACTAACTTTTCAGTTTTCAATTAATTTTTTTACTAATTTTGTCAAACATAACATAGCGTATAAAAAATACTAGAAGCTACTTAAAAAAATCAAATAAATTTTCCACCTAATAAAAAACAAAAAATTAATTAAAATATCTTGTCAAATATATTCATAGAGTCCATGAGTAATAGGTTATCTATTTTTCACGAGTTTTTTTTATTTAATACTAATCAAAGGTATTTTTTTATAAGTTATTTTGCAATTTTGCTCGGTTGTAGTGATTATTATAAGTAATAAATATTAAATGTAATCATATACTTTCTCTCTTCCCTTTTTATAAAAGAAAAATAAATTTTCTTTTGTATTAATTCTTTTTTCATCAAATATTCTTAATTATTTTAAAAGATTTTATACAGGAATATTCATTTTCATTAATATAAAATTCAACAAAAATAAATGTTATAAAATCTAACAAAAAAAAATTGAATTTTGGTTTTGATTTATATTATTAGTTCTAAAAATTTCTTATTGGCGAGAGTCACAACAATTACACCTATCAAAGCAACTAAAAGGATTATTGAAATTAGTTCAAAAGGAAAAAAAAAATTGTTGATGATAAATGTTGTGCATTCTCTCTTATAAAGATTGGAGAAGAAAATTAGCAAACATTAATTAATAAGATAAAAAATAGTTAAGTGAAAAGAGAAATATGATAAAAAAATTTAATTTTAAGGATAATTTAAAAAAAAAACATAATTAGTAACAAATTTAATACTGCTTACTAAATTAACTTTGTAAAAGGTGTAAATTATTTAGAGTCATATATTTAGAGATGAAGATAGGATTTAAGACTTCAATTCAAAATATCAATTATGTTGGAACAAGTGCTATATGGTACAAATACCATTTGCATGAAAATTGTATGAATACATGTGGTTAAATGCTATTGGCTGAATTTTATATTAAAAACAGAAAGTTCAATCTTTTATGGAAATTAAAGGGTGATTACTGTGTGATAAAAAAAATTACAAGGAAGAATTCGTACCTAATAAAAAAATGTTATTTATGACTTAAATGTTTTAAGTAATTATTGCTTATTATATAAACAACAATTGTTTATATCAACAATAGTCGTCGAAAAATGCACGACCAGCAGAAAATTAAGTGCATGCCAAGAGAACATGATGTAATCATATTGGTTAAGAAAGTGAAATGTCGTTGGCTATGTCAAAGGGTGAAGTCTTCTTTGTCTATCCATATCTCTTTTTTTTATTGAATTTCAAAGGTCCATTGAGATACTCTGGAAGCCAAATTAACCATTCGATTAGAATCAAAACAAATAAAGGTTTTCAATCGCGGTCAAAGGAAGAGAAAAAAGATAACAGGATATCAATCTGATGGTTTAATCCATAATCTGGGGCTGTCGTTATAAATTGACTTTTTTAACAAATATAAAAAGTAAGAACAAAAAATCATATAATGGTAGTAGTAGAAAAAATCCATTAATTTTTAAAATATTTTGTAAATATATTTTTCTTAAATTTAATAGTAGTAGTAAATATATCCTAATTTTTATTTTATATATTCTTATTTTGGAGGAAACAGTGTCATTATATAAAACTAACTACTAATTAGTCACGGCAAAAAAAGTGATTTGAGTGGTGTTAAATTAATTTTTTAATAGAGATTAATTATAAATAAAGTGGATGCATATTTTGTTGGAATTTTAGAAATCCTTTTAAAATATCAATAATCACCGAGAACGCATTATATTAGATTATCAATAAAGAGTTTTAGGGATACTAATGATTGATGAAGCACATTGAAATTTGAAGAACAATAACGAACAATTAATTTGATGAGAAGATGAAAAAATTATTTTTTATTTAATATATTGGATATCATAACCGTCTCATGTTTCAAATCTATTAAGGTTTTCATTATCCCTTCCTTTGATAGGTCAAATTAATTTTCGTTTATTAAGCTCATATCAAGCATTCATAATAGAATAGACTCACCAAATTAGATTAGTTATATTGAGCTAATAAAAAAATATAAATAATTAATATAAGTAATATAATATATAACCTACGTTAATTAATTAATTAAAAATTATAAAATTCGTTTTCACTTAATACTTATAATATGATTACTTCAAAAAACTATAGAATAATCTCTCCATTGCCCATGGCTACGAAATATTTTGCACAGTTCAATTGGATCTGACTTAATTAATGACTATAAGGATAAGAACACTTTACATGAAGGATAAGAATATATAATATTTTTATAAATCAAGTTTTCCTTGAGGCATTCCAAAGGTTCTTTACCCCCATTCCTAAATATTTACATTTCAATCGAAAGTCCAATAAATATTATTATCTTTAATTTTATGACACAAACACAATTTTATTTTATATATACCCATCTTTGGATGGCATAGAGTATGCTAGGTACGACAATTAGATGATGAAGTTCATCAATAATGAATTACCAAAAGGAGAAAAAGTATACAATTAATATTATTAAGGATATATAGCTGCTGGAGCTGTGGCTTCTGTTCAATTAAGTTTAAATCCAAGAAACAATTATTTTATTTGTAGATTTTAAATTTATTTTACAGTGTGGTAATCGGAGAATGTTAACTTTAATGAGTTTTAAAGGTTTAAAATACTAAAATGTAAACTGAATATCCATTTTTTTATCGTAAAGATAATACTATAAGTTTTATCGTAAAAAAAATAAGAAATGTCACATTTTAACTTTATTTCTCTAAAGTGCATGCACCTCTCATTAAGGAGTTAAAAATCATATTTTATTATAAAGATTAAAGTTTTTCACACATTACTATAAAGACTTTTATTTTTAGGAGACCGAGATTTTAAAAAGCTTATAGATACCCCTAATGCAATGTTATAACCTTTCAAGAACCTAAAATAGCAAAACAAATAAAATAGGCTTCAATGTGTTTTTAGTCTCCTAAATTTTGGATAAGTTTATTTTTTATCTTTGAAATTTAAAATTGATTTTTATAATCCTTGAAATTTGAAAGAAAGAAAATAAAAACTTATTTTAGTCTCTATGCACAAATATTGTAAGAGTTTTTGCTTACATGACTAATGAATTACAAGTCACTTACATGATAACCCAATTTGGTTATATATTCTTATTATCAAACACTCAATCATGTGTATTTTCCTTTTAAAGTAATCACACTTCTACTTTAACAATCTCTCTCTCAAGTATGAGTTTCCTCCACATGGTAATCTCTCTCTTGAGCGAAAATCGTTATAATTTACGAGTATTTTCTAATAATCATTAGAACTCACATATTCTAGATACTTACACCGTTACTCAACTCACGGGACATATTGTCTAAACCCACTACTAGAAAGACTTTCAATACAAAGAATCCTCAGGCCAAGAATCCATGGGACATGCTGCCTAGACCAACAACATAGAAAAGGTTTTTCTCTAATTCCAAGAGTGAGTTCTCTCATGTTTGCAAGGTGAGTTTCCTAAGTTATTTTGTGGTGTGTGATTCCTAGTGAGTTATTAGATAGTAAGTAAAGTGAGAAAGATCTCAGGATTGAGTTGTCAAGGTGGGTATACCTTGAGTGTAAAACAATTGTTACATTATAACATCTAATCAACTAGTGAAAAATTTTCAAACATGTCTTGAGAATTCGAGGTAGGTCACAAGTTATGATGGAACCAACATAAAATTATAGTTCATTATTCCAAACCTTTTTTTAACTTTCCATTTGTTTGTTTTGTTGTTATTTTTAAATAATAATAATTTTATTTTCTTATTTATTATTATATATGATTATCAAAATAATAAATTTTCTATATTTATTTAATAATTTATTCAATATTTATAATTTCTTTACTAATAACAATTATTTGTTTAAAATTTTGTATATTTAATTATTATTTTTTAAAATAATTGCTAGTGTAATTTATATAATTAATGGTTTGTAAAATAATTTGTTAATAATATTTGATATATTCTTTACTTAAATTAATAATCATCTTATTTAATTGGTTATTTATCACATTTAGTAAATATCAATTCTTGTTCACAAATCAATAAATAATGATAAAAATAAATTACTTTCTTTATTAAATACTAAGTTATATATTTATTTTAAAATCACAATAATAAATTTGTTATATATATATATATATATATATATATATATATATATAACGGTTACATAAGAATTGCTAACAGAAAAATATTTATTTTGATTATTATTTTCAATTATTTTTACTACTTTTGTAAAAAAAAATCCCTAATAAAATATTATTTCAATAGCAATGATTTTGAAAATTACTAATATATTTTTCATATTAAATAAAAAAAACATTTTGTTAAAAAATTTATAATAAATAGACATTAGCAAAGTCTTTTTCTATAATAGTAGTGTATAATATGAAAAACTTACTAAACATCTTTTTTCTAAAAATTAATTATTAGAAATTACCACGTTAACCGATTATTAACAAGTCAATTATTTTTCTGCATATATGTTTGTTGAAATTTTGAATATATAGATCTAAGTTTTGCTGTGTTTTGTTTACCCTTAAAATAATAATTAAGATAAAAATTATTGGATGATATTATATAAATTGAAAAATAATTCATCCTTAATTTTAGTTTTACACATACTAATTATGTACATATTCGCGATAGATATGCCCAATAAGAGAATTCATGGTTTTGGATAAGCGAACAACATTCTTCCACGTGTTTCGGATACTCCAAGGAATCAAATCTGGGCTCTTAAACTAAATTTCTTATTAACTAAATCCCAAATATTGATATTGCAAATGAGATTTTGTGGAGAATATTTATAATCATTAAACATGTGTTATTCTATTTATACTAAAAAAATTAAAATTATTCAAAGCTATATTATTTTATAAAAAATGTATCTTAGAATTTATATAGAAATTCTGCACTATCTAATAATTAAAACTTGTTTCATAATTTGATTCCGGTGACTTAATATTAAAAAAATACTGATTTTTTTTAATTTAAAATATTTTTTAATTAGGATTATTTTGATCCGATGGTCCAACATAATTACATCAGGTCGAATTAGGCCTAAAAATTACAGTCTTAAACGAATGTGTCTGACTCCTTTTAACTCTATAATTTTAGACTTATAATCGAACTTAATAATATTGTACCAACGTATTAGTTTTGTTCATTTATGTGAGTCTAAGTCTTTCAGATGAGGTCCAAAATATATTGTTATTTAATTTTATTGAAATTACTTTCTCTTTATTATTTTTTAATATTTAGGTTATTTGAATAATCTAGGTATCAATATCTACCTTTATTAATTGCTATTATCTGCATATTTAAATTCTCCTATTAAGACCTCTTCGATAACATTAGTATTACCACTATATAACTTTGTAATTGTTCTTTAGGAGGCTTTGTTCATCTACGTTAGCCTACGTCTTTTAGATCAGATCCAAAACATATTGTTATTTAATTTGATTGAAATTTTCTTCTCTTTATTATTTTTTATTATTTACGTTATTAGAATATATTTAGGTATCAATATCTGCCTCGTTTAGTATTTAATTAACTGTATATTTAAATTCTATTATTCAGACCTCTTCGATAAGATTACTATCACCACTTTATAACTTTGCAATTGTTCTTTAGGAAATTAAATGCTTCTATATTCTATAGTAATTTTAGTAACGATGTTATGCAAGTTTTATTACTTAACTAGTATTACCTCTAATCCTCTATTAATATCTTGGTCGACAACAACTTTTCATGACCTACCAAGATGTTTCATTAATATTACCATTTTGAGGTTAGTATTATGAATAGTTAAGATAATATTATTGATTATGTTTGGTAAGATATTTTGATTAGTTTTTAATTTTTTTATAAGTTTAAAAAATTTATTTAACTGTTTGATAAATAAATTTTTTAAAAATAATTTTTAGTATTTTTTAAAATGTTACTTAAATTAGCTACTAATTTTTTTTAAAATACTAATTAGCTTCTAACTTCTATCTTTTAATATTTTTTATCCTTAATATATTTATCAACTTTTTTAATTATTCTTTTTAAATAAACTATAGTTTTATGATTTTTATTTCAATTTACTCAGCTATTTTAACAACTAATTTTTTTTAAAAATACTTATAATTTGATAAATTAGTTTTTCAGTTTCTAACTACTACTAACTTCTAACTTTCAATTATCAACTAACATTTTAACTTTTAATTAATTTTTTAATTTTTAACTAATTCTCTCAAACATAACCATGATATGATATTGTTTAACATCAATATTAATTATTTTTTTAATCAATCAATATTATTATTTTAGTGCTAGCAGGAAACTCCCCTTGCATGCATCATGAATCGTCATCAAATTTCCTTTTATAACTAGAGACTTCCCATAATGACAACCTCACGTTAACGCGTCGTGTTACATATTTTTCTTGATGTCGGCACTTAACCACGCGTCACACGAATCTTAACGGGTAAACATTTTTTTTTCTTTCTACACATACATACATACATGGAATTGATAGATATAATTAAAAAAAATTATTTATATCTAAACCCAACACTAACCGAAACTATGAAAGCTAAAAGTCTTGGGATGAATGAATTAGAGGATCACCTAACATGGCCGACGGAACATGTCTCACACATCAAATAAAAACCAACTTGTAGTGTTGATCAGTTGAATATATTTCTTATTTACCATCATATGATAGGTAAGCATCTAGGGTTGTCGATGAACACAAAGCCATATCATATGAGTTGTGGCACACTGGCTGGCACTGAAAGACCCACCCTAGGGAAACACCGATGAGACCCACCACCACTACTACAAGATTGCTCTCCACGCAAACTTGACCAATTGTTAAAACCTACAAGTCATGACCATTAATCCTTGACCAAAATAAAGAGCCTTGACCGGATTATCCATTCTAGTTGCTCCATCAAATTGATCAAATAAGAAATATGTATGTAGTTTCATAATGGATTAGTGATTAATGCACTTCGTCCATTGAATCAAGGTTCAATTTTTTGTTAGAAGAAAAATCTACAATTAGTAGTGTTTTACAATATTTCAAACATGATTACTCTTGAAAGAAGCCAGTATTGCTTTAAGAATATGATGGATTGATTGCATGTGCATAGTACGGACTTTAATTTTCAACGTTTGCAATAATGATTTTTGGTTAATAAACAAATATTTATTACACGTTTTAAGAAAAAATTATAGTTTAAATATTTGAAAGACAACCTTTGATTAAAAGAATTAAGTCAATTATATCAATATAAAAAAATTTATAATCCTATAAAGGATAACAAAAAGCCCTACTTTTAAGTTTTAATAATTATTCGATTTAAACCAAACCAATTTCCTATGAGTTGCGTTTGAATAAATCCTTTGGCCCTTAATAAGGTGCTTCATATAATTTTTTAGTGTTTGAATATATGACTTTTAAAATTACATGCGTTATGGGTGAATATATTCTTTTTTTATTAAATACAATAGGGTTTGTTACATATCAAATGAACATATATACAAGTATATAAAAAGCGGTAACTCCCAAAGAGAATAGTTAGGTCTTCTTTCTAGAATTTACAAAAGTTTACTACCATCCAAAACCATGAAATTTCCATACTTTGTTTAACACCATAGTGTTGGGTACAAATTGAGAGGGAAAAAAAAGAAGCATCCGAAGAGCAATGGTTCTCCTCAGCTTGTAAGACACTTATTTAGTCTCTCCTTTGGTTGTAATCCTCTAGTAATTTCCAAGCAAATAAAAAGATTCATTTACCAATTAAATTGGTGTTCTCTTAAAGTTATGGAAAAAAATATAAAATTTGAAATTTAAATTTAAATATACAGAAAGTCAAGAAAAAAATGCAAATGTGAGAAATAAAATAAAATATAACATAATAGAATAAAAGAATGTTAAAAAAAAGTAAAAATAAAAATCGTAAGAATATCATATAACATTTATAGTAAAAAAACTTTTACAACAATAATGCTAATAATTTATCCACTCCAAACAAAATTCATTAAAAGTTTAGTTAGTAGGCTCGAGTAGTATGACCGATCAATGATAAAGACTGTGCATATTGCAACTACTTAAGTCACATTCAACATGTTTGAGGAAGTGTGTATTTTACTTACTTAGACAAAGACTAAGACATCGTATTCAGACATATATGGATTGAACTAGAATGTGTTTTTTATTTATTAAAAAACGTAATTGAATATTTTAATTTATTATACTTTTTTGAAAAAAAAATACTAGTACTTGTAAACTAATTATACATATTCATTATTATATATTAATATTTTTAATAATCATATTTTAATTTATAGTTTTTAGACTTTATTTAAATCAATAATGCATATATATTGCATTTCTTTTGTAATTTTTATTTTTAATCGATCTGTATTTTTATATTTTTCTTGAATTTAAATATTCATATGATAGTCAAAATATTTGCAACGTGATTCTTGTAAATTCATTATATTTTTACGTGGCCAAATTTTATCGGGCCTTAGTGCTATAAATAATATAATTTGTGTGAAAATACTTGCAATCAAAGTTAGATTAAATGATTATATTTTACCCAAAAAAAGATTACATGATTATATAAAAAAATTAAAGTAGTCACACAAAAAAAAAAAAGTCAAATTATATGATGTTTGAGGAAACATGCAGGTACGTATTGTTAGACTAATATTAAAATGTCCTAGTTGTTTTTTAATATTATATTAAATATTTGATTAAAATTCAATTTGAATAAAGTTATAGACAACGGAAAAAGAAAGGTTTACCAAATTTTAATACAATTAACTCAAATTCAAATCGATTTTAAATTAAAATAGGTTCTTACCAACTCATTTACACACGCCTTCAAACGTAAAATATCCTAATCTAATCCTAATTATTGTTAAAACAACACTTGACAGATGTGGCGGCAGCAAAATAAAAATAAAAATTGGTACATAAATTCGATTTGACTTGTGCAATATTAGTTTTATGCAGACAAATTTTATAACGTCATAAAGTTACAAAATTTAGTGTGCACTTAAATTAATTGTAAAAAAATAATAATTAATTATATTTTTATAATTTATAATTAACTATACAAAACAAATTCCATCTATAAATTTGTTAATTGAAAAATAGAATAATTTATTTCATTTTAGATTATTTAAAAGAAGCATTTTTTTATGATAAAATTACAAAAACGGATATAAAATTATTTGTAATAATTAATTGTTAATAATAAAATAAAATAAAAAAGTTCAACAAAAAAAATGTTAACTTTTAATCATAAATTCCAAATTTGTGTTTATCATGTAAAATTCATTTCCTTTTTTAAGATTATAATTATAATATATAATGATAATTTGAATTATCAAATACTTTTAAATAAGGATTAAACATCATTTTCGTCTTTCTAAATATGACACAATTATCCCCAATCAGTAACTCCATTAGTAGTACTTAAAAATGATATAATTTGTGACCGTTTAAAAAATAACTTGTAATGATTTAAAACTTCAAAAATTTTAATTTATAATTTTTTTCAGATACAATTTTGTTAAAGCTAACATATATTAGCAAATTTTTACCACAACAAAAATTTTCATTTCAATAATGTAATTTTAAACCACTCAGAACATTGCATATGCAAAATGCAAAAAGCATCCTTTTTTACTTATTTTTGGATACACATATTAACATCCCTCTTCTCATTCACTTTCATCATCAAAACATGCACAAAATATTAGATAAAAAAAATAATTTGTGCTCTATTCAAAAGAAAATTCATCGAAATCTACCATAGCTAGGCATCATGTACTCATGCACCGCTGCCTTTGCCACCATAGAGAAAAATGAAAGAAAAAACCATAAAACAAAAAAAGGGAGAGTGAACTTAAGGATTTGAAATCATTTATCTTTGCACAAGTATAGCCAATTGTTGCCGCATGAGTGGCCATAGTTATCCACTGCACATCAGTCGTCATCAACCTCTTTTAGACTCTTCTACTAAATTTTGTGTTGGCATCATTGAAGCAACTACTCATGCCACCCTTCACCACTATGTATGCTCGCCTTCTTTCCAACTGCTCATGCCACCCTTTACTCCTATCCTCTCTTAGTGGAACGCAGAGCCCATTTCCTTACCTCGTTCTCTTGTAAAACAGGCAAGGAACCACTTCTAAGGGATTCTAACCCCAACTAGCAAGAGTGTTTGGAGAGTTCTAATTTTAACATGTCTAAAATAGAAGAGGGAGAAAGGTATAAGTCCAAAGACAAAAGTTGAAATTACCAACTGCGTCCAAAATCCCTAAAATATGTTTGTTCATTCATTATTTGAAAGGATTCAATTATTCTAGAGTTTTATGTTCGTACGAAGTTGGCCACAAATGCACAAGCAATTAAAATGCTAAGAATAAAAGTCCTAGCCCTTATGATTTTAACTTATTTTTCTTAAAATCCTTTTGGCATACATTGAAACATGATTTTGTGAGGACCATTCAAGAATTCCATAAAAAATTATAAGATTCCAAGGAGAGTTAACTCTTCTTTTATTGCTCTCATCCCAAAAAATGAGAGCCCTCAAGGTCTTGGTGAGTGTAGGCCTATCTCTACAATAGGTAGTGTATACAAAGTTATGGCAAACATTCTTTCAAGATGATTGAAAAAGGTGATGAGGAAGATTATCCATGAAACTCAATCGGCTTTTGTAGGTGGAACAAGGATGATGGATGGAGTTGTAATTTCTAATGAGATTGTTCATGAAAGGAAAGTAAAAAAAAAAAAAAAAAGGTCTTGTTGTATCATTAAAGTGGACTTTGAAAAAGTGTACGATTTAGTGTTTTGGGAGTTTCTATTTTATATGATGGAGAGAATGAGTTTCAACAAAAAGTGGATTGGCCGGATAAAAGCTTGTTTAAAATATTTCGCAATGTCAATCTCCGTCAACAGAAGCAAATAATGGAGTTCGATGTAGGAAAGGGACTAAGCAAGGTAACCCTTTGGCTCATTTCCTGTTTCTGATAGTGGTTGAGGGCTTGGGAGGTTTGGTGTGAGAAGTTGTGAGCAAGAATGCCTTCTCTAGGGTGAAGATTAGTAATGAGAATTTCTAGATGTTGCTTTTGCAGTTTACTAACATTACTATTTTATTCTTCGAACCAGAGGTTAGGAACATTATCACTTTAAAGAGCATTCTTAAAGTTTTCGAACTAGCCTCTAGTTTGAAGGCTAAGTTCTTTAACAATGAGTTTGGTGGTTTTGCTTGGGAGGATCATTCACATGACTTTTGCTGACTTGTTACATTGCAAAACTAGGCCCATTCTATTTGTTTATCTAGGTATCTATGTAGGTGTTAACCCAAGAAGATTGAAAACTTGGAAATTGGTGGTGGATAAGTGAAGGAAGAGATTTTCATCTTGGAAGCATAAGTTCATGTCGTTCGGAGGAAGGATCTACCTCATTGACTCAATTCTTTCTTCCCTCCCCTAATTCTTTTTTATTGAGGGTCAGACACCCCCGAATCCAACCTAGAGCACGTACAAAAAAGATAATCAATATAATTTATCAGAGTTCACACTCTCACGATCTTCTCATATTTAGTGGTTATCTTAAGGTTCCAGGCCAAAATAAAAAAATTCACACACCATAGATAAATAGAGCCGAAGTTCACACTCACACAGTCTTATTCATTCAAAACAATAGTAATTTAGAAATAAATATTCAACATGCTCAATCATGTTTTTTCAGAAATTCAAACCCTAAATCGCTCAATTCTAGCAATTTTATAGGTTTAAGTCTATTGTCTTGTAATTTTGCTAGAATCAATTCTTAACACTAATTACTTCTTCCCCAAGGTTTTACCCATGTTCTAACTCCATTTATTATCTTACAAACACTAAATTAATTCATCTGATACTTGAAATTCTCCTGCTGTTCAGATTCACCAAATCTCATTTCTAAACTTTAATAAGATTTTCTAGGTGTTCTGAAAATCGGTTTTTCCTAAAACTTATGTGTTACCCTACATTTCATACCTAACAAACTCATTTTTTAGGTTAAAAATTCAAGAAAAAAGCCCACATAATACTACTAAAATTATGGCTTCCTAAAAATCTCCTTAACTTATTTTGCTCATAACTTTGTCTAGAAAATTTCATTTTAGACGCACCTTAAGTATAACCCTAGGTTTTAACACCCAAATAACTTATTTTTGGTATCAAAATCTCAAGAAAAATAGATCAGCACATAGCTCTAGAACAGGGCAGCAATGCAAAAATTTCAGGATACAACAATTCAAGAAAGTTTAACAACAAGAATACTTCAAGAGTTGGAGAAACCCTCCTTACCTTGATGATGCTCCACGAAATTTAGAAGGAAGAATGAGGGAGTTTAGATTCTAGTTTCCAACCTTCAAGAGTGCAAAAATAAGATTTTGAAACCACAAGTGAGAATAGAGCAAGAAAATGAAGTGCAAATCAAGCTTAGAATTGAAAATGGAGGTCATTTATCTAAGCTTGATGGAAGAAGGGCTCAAGAACATTTGAAAAAGCTTGGAAGAAGAATGGAAATTTTGTCTCCTTTCCTAATGACCAGCTTGTGAAATAGAAGAAGAATGACCAAGTTTTTGTGAGTTTTTGGGAGTTTAAATGAACTTATATAAGAAGCTTAAAGCATGGTCCATTGGATTAAGGTGTTGGCTTATCTTAATCATTCAATTTTGACTCATGAGTGACCTTTGCTCAACTATGGAAACCGTGTACATCTACTACCAAATGTGATGTTCTTCACTTTTAAAAAATTTTACTTAAAAAGGCTAATGTAGAGTTTTGCCAAAAATGGATATTCTCACTTTATGCCAAAATAGTAAATTATATCCTAAATGCCTTGATTATTGTGCTAATCTCCCTAAATTTACATGTTAATAGAGTGAACCTCACACAGAGCTAAATTACACTGCAACTCAGTATTTAACACAATTTTGTTACAAAATTAATTTTCGTTCAGACAGTTTTCATATCTCTGTCAAGCTAGACTAAATAAATTATTTACACTAAATATAAATATATAGCAAGAAAATCAATAATTAGAAGCATATAATCACTGCAATTAAATAAGCATAAGCATAAAAGATACAATACATAATTTCCTCTGTCAATCTAAATTGTAATTTTTATTAGGATGTTACACTTTACCCATTTTACCATCAACATGAAGAGTCTTCTAGTCATCTTATTTTCTCTTACACTTTATCTTATAAAGTTTTGAGTCAATGCTATAAGTGGGCAAGGTTTTGAACCTGCTCTACAGGAAAATTGTGTATCTCACTTTTGACCACATTGTGGGGGCTATATCAAGAAAAAGAAAAGAAAGATTTTGTGGTGTGTCTAGATGAACGATGTGGACTATTTGGTTACATAGGAACCATGTTATATTTAATGATATGGATATCATAGGAGGATAATTGTTGGACTTGATTACAATGAGATATTGAACATGATTTAAGGCAAAAATCATTGGTTTCTCTTGCTCTTTCTACACCTGGTCGATGGATCCTTTCTTGACATCCAACAACCATTGATTTTTCCTTTTTGTTGTTCGTAAGGGGCAATCTCTAACTTGTTCTTCTATGTTGTGTTAGGTCTAGTGGGGTATGGTTGTTTTGTAGGTATCACATATACTTTGATCTTGTTCTTCTTGGGTTGTACATTTATGATTGTGTTTCTTCTATTGATAGCACATTACTAGATTCTACAAGTAGCTTGTGCAGAAAAACTAAATTATCTAGATTTGTAGTGTAATTTATTTGCAGTTGCGATCTTTGGTTGTGTTAGTTCTCTTGTATTTGCTTCAATTGCTTCTAGTACCCTTGGTGCCATTTTATGCAACTAAGGGGGTAAATATTGAAGAAATTTGCATAAATAGATCATAAGTAACTACATAAGTAAATTTGATATCACACTTTAATTCAAAATCTTAAGATTTAGGTTTATAGATTTTTTTCTTTGTATTATATGATATTCAATTTTCATATTCTTACATGATGTGAGATTTTACCTCATATTTTACCAGCATGTCATATTATAAATATATTTATCCTTTTGTTGAAAAAAAAACTCGCCCAAAAGTTTCGCAACCAAATATATTGTGAGAGGAAAGAAAATGAAACACTAACAAAATCTATTAAAGCTACCTAGGAGTAGATTAAAAAATAAATATTTTATGCGTATAACTTATCATATTATTTTGAAGCACCATAATGGTACATGGATGATTATAGGAGGGTGCACCAATCACTTTTGGATCCCTGAATATTCTTCTATACCATAGAATCGTCCCTTTTGCAAGTTTTCAAATTAACCTTTTAACTTTGGTAATCACAAAGGGTCAACTTTCATTGGTTGTTTAATAAATTAATTCTCTACTTTCAAAAACAAAACATAAAAAAAGGCTCCTGATCCTGCTCCTGCTGTCACGCGCAGAAATTATTCCTGTATCCCCGGTGGCCGGTGAAAAATTGAAGATCCACATGTTGATAATTAAATTAATAAAAAATTCAAATATAATGAAATAAAAAGATAAAGGAAAAATAATCTAATATTAGTATGTAAACGTCAACCTTGTCCAACAATATAAATTTTCAAAACTAGATAACTTTATTTTATTCAACAAGCTAGCAACAACATATAATTTTAAAATTAATTATTTTAAAATAATACTTAACAACATATAAAAGTTTCTTTCTCTTTATACAAGTATCTCTATTTACATAAAACAAACCTATGAAAAATATATAATTTAAAAAATAATTAATATTCCAGTAATTATTCAATTTTATTTTTGACACATGATATCTTTTGAAATATAAATAGTTATTGGTTATGAAATCACATATCGATAAATATTTAATTTATAAAAAATTTAACTTACATTTTCTTTAAGATAATATTAGATTATTTGAGAGCAAATTTTATTCAACTTATATTATAAAATATTATTTAATGAAATAAGCATCTAATGGATTCCTATTGTCTCTCTATAGATAGTGATATAGGAATCAAGAGAAAGTGAAAATAAACTTTTAGTTAATTTGCAAGAAAGTTAAAAAAAAAAAATCATACATATATTCCTATTCTCTCTTTACAAAGAGAGAGGAGGAAGGAGATAGAGATCAACTCAGAATAATTTTTTAGTTACATTAAGAAATTTAAAAAATCATATATATAATTTTAATAATCACATCATAATTTAAAAAATCATGAGCATTCATATCTTAATCTTAATTATTTAAATATGATTTGATAGTTTATGTTTATGATTTTCGTTTCTCATTTATATATGTATAAAAGACATAAAGTGAGATGAGTATGTGTGTGAGAGGATGAGAGAGACAAATTTAAACTACATAATCATATATGAATACTTAGAGACTTGTATCATTTCCAACGAGATGCTAATATAAGTTGTTTAACCTTTAATAATGTTATTTAAATTTTTTATCCATTAGAGTAAATGACATAAAGTTGTTTATATAAATAATTGTTGCTTAAAATATTTATACCATAAATAACATATTTTTTAAGCATTGTAAGACTTGTAAAATTAAATTAAACCCTTATTTTAATAACTTTAACATTGAAGTAAATTTTGGTGTAGTGTTTAAATCCATGTGAAATTATAAGACCCTCAAAATTAATATAAGCAATCCATCTATGCAACTATGCATTATATATGTGACGTTTTAAATACTCATGTGATCATTAAATAATTTTTAATTCTAATAATTCATATATAGATATATGATCTAGATTTATTCTTCTTAGATACTCTTTTCTTCTTCTCACTTAATAGACTATATATATATATATATATGAGAAAGAATCAACTTACTTTAAGAGTAATTTTTGTAGAGTTATTTTTCATTCTCATCATTTTTTTAAAATTCAATTATTATAATAACTAATTAATCTTAATAATTAGATTTTAAAAAGTGAATGATCAAGATGAAAAATAAATCTTTTAAAATAATAAGTTGATCCTTCTCTCTTTTAATATATGAAATTTGTTAATATACACATACTCATCTTTTAGATAGAGTATATTAGTCATATAATCCGAAATATTTAAGGGGAAAAGCCCCTCTCTAATGAACTCAATTTGAAAAAGCATCTCAGAGCCCAATCTAATAAATTTAAATAATTTTATCTAAGATGCATTTTCAATAATGAATGGTTTTAATTTATTATTTTAAAGATACTTTTTCAAATTGAGCACATTAAGTCAATAATGAGTGTTGACATGTTAGTATTTTTTATTAAATAAATATGGCATTTGCTAATATGTTTCTGATGTGCCAATATATTATTTATTTAATATAAAATCTCTTAAAAGCATCCCTCGAAATAGTTCGGTAGTATTTTCTCAAGTTAGAGAACATATTAATGCACATGTTAAGATAGATCACTACTCACTCTCTCCATATATATGGTGAATTGGTGATGAGTAATTTAGCCGTAAAAACTTAATTTTACGGTAGATATAAATAAAGCAAGTGTCGGTTAAAAAAAAAGTTAACTAAAATTTTAATACACAAACTTTTGTTTGATTGGTGAAAATTTCTTTATTTTTTTATTAAGATTTTTAGTTCTTAAATTTTTATCTGATTAAAATTCTTCAAATTTTTTACATTAAGAATTTTAGTCTTTAATTTTTTTTAAAAAAATCACTTTTTAGTCTTTAAAATCTAATTAAATAAATAAAATAATAAATTCAAATTTTTGTTTAGGAACTAAAAATTAAAATATCTAAAAGTTTATAAATCTTAATTAGTCAAACAAAAATTTAATGAATAAAAATCTTAATGAAAAAATTAAAAAAACTTGATCAATTAATTGAAAGTGTAGGAACTAAAAATTTAGTTAATGCAAGAATAAAAAAGTAAAGATAGTGTAAAGTAAGTAATTTTGTATCTAGTTAAATGACTCATCCGACATTCCTTATAGTTCTTGTTTTTATCTTGGTTATAATTTCAAATCAATGTTAACGTATTTATTGACATTTTCATATATTAATTCGTTATTAAACCTCATATCAATTTAATTGAAAAGAAAATGAGTATTCTAGGTTTTTTTATGTGACTTGTATAAACCTCAATAAATAAAATATGTTAATGGATGTAATTATAGTAGTATTTTTCTACAATTTTGCAATTAACAAGGCTATAGATTATCTTATAATAAATTTATACGTGATAAGACTATGTATTTTTTAAAAATTATTATTTATAAATATTAAATGGGAGAGGTTCTATCAAACTTTATGAGTGTCTAACAGCCATATTTAAATTTTGTCTCTTCATAGACATATAGATAGAATCCAATTAAACTATGTAGATGCATGTATTGAAAGAAAGAAAAAACGAACGTAAATTTTTACACAATCTTGTTACGTAAGTTCACGTGAGAAGATTTAGTTTTATTGCTAATAATAAAAATATAAGTGTGTTTAAAATATCTTGTTTTAAAATTTTAAGGAATGTGGAATAGCACAAACATAGTTGAATTGAAACGTCAGCAATACTTTTTTTAGAAGGTCAGCAATAATTTTTGATAAATAATTTTTAATATCGTATGGTTATATGAAGTTTATATAGGACCGATTAAATAATGTTGATTTTATGTTAGAGAAATGCTAAATCTATTATCTAATATATTCTTTTCAACGTAGTCTTTTTATTAGTTAAAATTAATTAAAAATGAAAAAAAATTTATAAATTTCACATTATACTTAATGAATTTTTCTTTTAATTTTATAGTTTTTGATAAATTTTAACTAAAAAATACGTTAAAAATCATGTTACTATTCCTTCTCTTTATTTCCATAGATCTCATTTTATATTTATATTTAGTAAATCCAGTAAAGAGTTATTTTAATAAAAAAAGTTATATTGTTTAGATTATTGAAATTTTAGTACAATGACAATTCACTTATGATGAAAAGATTAAGTAAAATTTTATTGATATATATATATAATTTTATGAGTCAAGAAAATGTTTTAACATAACCCATACCTGGCTATTTAGAATTTAGAATGGGAAATCTCAACCTACAACTTAATCTCATTTACTCATCCTAACTTTAACATATCAATTTGGAATACAAATGTGATTGATATCGATTTGGTCACTCATCACGATCTCTAACTACCTGAGTACATTTTTAACACGTATGGACCTCGCATTCCATTGGCATCCGTCACTCATCGACCATCAGTTCACAATATGACTCTCCTAGCAACAAACAAATAGCCGATGTAAGAGAATCATCAAACACACCACCTCCAAAATGCTTATTATTTTTGTAAGTAGTCATCTCAGCACCACCCTAGTTTGGCAAAACGATTAATTAAATGGGTGTATTTTTTTTAATTACAATTTGGAAGTTCATTTTGAATTATTATCCAAAATAAAATAAGTCGTAATATTTGTTATGATTTCTGAGTTGAAAGTCGTAATTAATATTATATTTTTTTAAACTGAAATCATAATTTTTTTTTTGACTCAGTTATTTTTTTTAATTATGACTTCTAAGTTATATATCTTTTTTTGACTTTAAAGTTGTTTATGATTTCATTTTTTGTTAGAAGTCATAGATTTATTTACGATTTTTTTCTTCTTTTTTAGTAAATTTTTTAAAAAAATTTAAATAATATTTTAATTTAATTATTTAATTAACAAATGTTTTTATACTTTATTTTAGTTTTATTTTATATTTTGTATATATTTTTATATGATTTTATTTAATATTTTATATATGTTTTTAATATTCTTTTATTTAATATATTTTTTACTAATGTTAAATATTTTTATTTATTTTTAAATTAAAAAATAATATAAAAGACTTAAATTTAAATAAAAATTACATCTTCGTTCTACAAAAAATATTAATAGTAGGATTATATCTTATAATGAGTTCCTCCGTATATGCGTCAACGTCTCTCATCTTATTGAATTGGATTTGTCGGGTGGTAGTTATCTTCTTATTATACGACCTTTTCTTTCTCTCTCTTATATTAGGATGTTCACTTGTGTGATATTCACCACCATTTTTATATTTAAATATGATTTAAATATAATTTATTTTATAATAATTACTTTAAAAAATGGATTTAAGATAAATTTAATTGATAAAAATTATAAAAATATATATGTAAAATTTAACTAACATGTTATTGGTATGAGTAACACTCGACCTGAATCTCTTAAGTTTTCTTTTTTAATAAAAACAGCGAAGAGAAAATAATATTCATACGAGGCATAAGAAATGCCCCTCAGATTACACAGAAAAAGCCTGCATGTGTTTATATACCAGGAAGCTGTTTGATGATAGTTAATTATATTGAACCTTTAGCTCATTGAATTTCTTAATTAATGTCACATTCAAATTTTATAAATGAAAAAAAAATAATTGTGTTGATAAAGATAATCATACAGATTTTCATTTTCAGTAAAGATTAATCAATGTGATAAAATATTACATACTAATAATATTATATTATAAAAAATGTATAAATTAAATTATACTTTTAATAAAATAAAATTGAGCAGTATTGGTTCATTTGATCAATGCTCTCGTGCTATAAAATTAAATAAAATCATTTAAAAATATAAAAATATATTAAATAAAAAACATATAAAATATGAAATAAAACCTATAAAAAATATATACAAAATATTAAATAAAACTAAAGTAAAGTAAAAAAAACATTTATTTATTGAATAATTAACTTAAAAAATTATTTACAATTTTTTTAAAAATATATAAAAAAACAAAAAAAATAGAAAACAAAAAAATCCCATAAAGACTTTATAGTCGTAAAGAGAAAAAAGACAAAGGCATACAAGTCAGAAGTCGTAATTTTTTTAAAAAATTAACTGAACCCCCAAATTGTAATTATCAAAAAATTACACCTATTTAATTGTTTTGCCCCTTAATTTGGATAATAAATAACTTAATCACGATCAATTGACCCTCGATTAATGGAATCACATGTGTACTAGACAAGAACAATTTTTTTTATTACATAAAAATAGGCGAGTTAGGTGTTAGGAGTTCAATAAGATAAGTTTAGATGAGTTATGTATTTGTTTATCACTTATTAATGAAATTGCAATTGCTTATAAAAAGAAGTTTAGAATATATCTTCAGACTTAGATAATGTTTATATAGTTATTTATAAATTATTTACTAACAAAATTCTTACATCAATAACATATTCAAAATCATATTTGTGTAAGATATGAATTTGATTCTTACTAAATAGATCAATTTTTATTGACAGTGAAAACAAAAAATAGTATATAAATACTTTTGTATTAAAATTGAATAAAAACCGAAAAATAAGATGAGTTAGATTGCTAATAAAAAAGAAAAGAGAAGGAGGATTACGGATTACTTCTGTTAATAGGAAATTAACAATCTAATAATCTAACATTTTGTTGATATTTTTTAATAAAATTAATATAATTATAAATTATAGAGTAAAAAGTATATTTTGGTGAGAGTAAATAATTTCAAATGTTTATCAAACGAGTACGGTGCAAAGTAATTCTGATTCGATTCATTGAAGAAAAAAAAAAAGAAGAAGAAGTAATTAAAATCAATGAGCTCAGTTTTCGGTGCAGCGATAAGTTTATATAAAATAGTATAAAATAAAAAAGAAGTGATATGGTAATGCACACTCACATGTGAGTCAGGAAGCAGAACACAAGAAAATGCAGCAGCTGCATGTGGATTGTCTTTGTTCTTATGTGTTATTTAAAGACAACAAAACAAAACCATTTAGAGGCGCGCAGGTCCAATAAAGACAAATTGGTCCTTGGGATTCACCAACTTTCTTTATTTTTTTACTACATTTATGCCTTTTACCTTTAACTTCCTTTCTTGGACCATTTGATTTCATAACTTCCCTGGCTCCCAATTTCTAACTGAAACTATATTGCATGTGACATCAAAGCTATCTTAACAAACCAGCATGTGACATCAAATCAATCTTAACAAACATAAACGGTTGAATTATTGTTTAAGGAGATATATTTATTTGGGGGTCAAATATTGCATTAAAAGCTTAATCCATTAAATATATATTCAGTTGATTCTGTACCCAAAAAAAATGTTCATCTGATTCTAAGAGTCATGTGTATAAAAATACATCATGTTTGAAAAAAAAAATCCTTTTTAAGTTTGAATTAAAAAGAAAACATAAAGATAAAAAGTTGTTGGCACAAGTATTTTTACACTTAAATTTTGTTAACTAAGATTTGAAGTTTAATTTCTGATTTGGGCATGAAATTGCAATTTAGGATACTATTTACCTCAAAATGGGTCTCTCCATGGAAAATGATTAGTTAGGCAAAAGCCTCATACACCTCCAGTTAAACAAATAAAGAAATAACGAAGAAAAATTGAATTTTTTTTGTTTCTACATTTTTCTTAAAAAATTCAATCAAACCAAGAAAAATATATTATATTATCTTTTTTTTATTTTCTTTTGTCTCATCCAAACACATTTTTCCGAATCAAGTATCTCTCATAAAAAAAAAATCTTCTAAGGTACTAAAATATATTTAAAGAATTGATCTCTATCAATCGATATTTTTTTCATATGCACGGTTCAAAAATCAAAGTCATTAACACATGTTTAAATATTTAAGAGATAAAGTTATCCACCAATTATATCATTTTACATTCATCATCCAAACATATTAAAAGAAAACTTTTATTTTGTTGTATGAGCATATATCTTGAGGGACCGGATTAATTTTTTACGTACCAGATGAAAAGGAAAATTTAGATTACAAGACTGTCATAACTTTATTTTCATAAACAGAGAGTCTTGTGAACTCTACTTAACTCTACAAATTTTTATTGATCGGCTTACCCTCCTAAGAGATGAAAAGATATTTTAAAAAATATAAAAAATGACGTGTCGTTAACCATAATTAGAGAAAAGATATGATCTCAGTTAATGCAAAGCATAGTAAATAATTATACCTTTGCCTTAAAGAAAGGATATTATCTATCCTAAATAAAAGATCTATCCAAGACACAGTAACTAAGATATGGATTTGTTTATAATCTCAACGAAAAGAGATATAGATATTGTTTAACATAATCTATGAAAGATAAACAAAGGGGGGTCATAGATGTAACCTAAGTAAGGGATAATGTAAAAAAATAAGGCAAAAGAGATGAACGTAATATAAGGAAAGTAGGGTCTACAATGCAACCAACCACAAGGGATGATGGCATTTCGTTTTCTAGGGTTGGCATCAGGATCAGCAGCAAAAACCAATAGCCGCATGGCCCTGTGCCCCCAACAAGTAGGTTTTTTAATTTTTTTTCTTTCTTTCTTTCTTTGGGGATAATTTAATTTGAATTTTTTTAGGTTGCCAAGTGTTGCGTTATTATACACCCTTATGTTGAAAACTCTTGTTTGTCTGGTGTGAATGAATGACCATAGAATGGAGGAACAACAACAACGTCACCTTTTTTATCTTTGATTCTACGGTTATAGAGATTGCTTTTGTGGAACAAACCAATGGAAAGTTGTTTCTCGATCCGTGAAAAGAGGTGGAATGAGGAGAATATGATGCATGGGTTTCAAAAGTTTATTCATAATTTAATGGTGCTTTTTACATTCTCATACTTTGCGTAGAATGTACTCTTTTATGAACGATATAACCAAAACTTATATGACTATTTTATTAACATGTTATAATTAAATAATTAAATGTAAATTATTTATCATTTTTATTAATGATTAATTTTTATTCAAAAATTTAATTTAACACCTTTAATAAAAAGTTCTATTCTAAATTAACATTTGAACTCGAGACTTTACTAAAAAATTTAAATTCAATCTCATTTGAATCAATATAATGTTGGTAAACTATAACTATTATCATACTAATTAATTGTTTACATCAAGTTTTAAAAATATATTTCATTAAACTTAGAATTTATTTTGATATTTGTGCATATAAAGCTTTTTACCGTATGAATTATAAATTATTTCACATATAATTTTTAAATTAATTATTATAAGAATTAATGACCTTAATATCTTATTATAATGACAAACATTTATACTATGAATATGTTTTAATTAAATTCTTAATTTTAACACGTAATAATGTCTTACTATAGCTATTTATTAATATAAAAATATATCAATTAATCTATAGCATTATCTATAAATTTCTCTTTCAATAGTAAAATATAAGTTACATAATTTTATAATGATCTTAGTCAATACAAAAAGAATTGCTCCGTGTAAAGGATATTTGTCATCTGTATAAGTTACTAGCAACAACTTACGCCAATTAAAATCACGTCTCGCGTGCTAAAGAATATTATGTTAAACAAGTAAAAGGTTTTCTATATATTAGCCTTTTTCATCTAAGAATCAAATCAGGCACATATTATTAAGAAGTTATAGTTCAGTTAACAATTAAATATAATATATGAGTTGTTATAAATCTTTTAATTTTATTTTTGATTTTTATGGTTAAAAAAATTACATACAATATTATTTTTTTAATAAGAAAAGTAAGTCCCTAAACTTTTACAATGAATTATTTTAACTTTTAGTGTAAAGAAAAAGAAAAAGACTTCGCAGCCGTATGTATAAACAATAATAAAAAACAAGTTAAATCTAAGTATTTGCATTGGGTCAAGTTCAGTAAAATACACTATAGTTTATTACCAAGACCGAAATCGAAGTTGTGGTGTGTGCATCGTTGAGCCAAAAAAAAGAAGGAAAAATGTGTCAAATTTTATTTCCTCAAGATGGAATGAAACATGCCAACAACGGACTATGTGTCTATGTGTATCATACGTGGCAGATTTATCATTCTCTGTTTGTGATCTAATTTTGTAAAGCAAGTCATTAGTTACAAACAAACAAGTCAAATAGCACCAACCAATAAATTAATATGAATTATTTTGATTTAATAAAATATTTTAAGTTTAGATCTTAAATATTTAATTTATCTTTCATATTTCTCTCACCTAGTTTAAATACATTATCTTTAATAAAAGATACATATAATCTTAAAAACACAAGTAAAATATGCATTGCTGAAGGAAAAATGAATAAAGGAGGATCATAAATAAGTGTAAAAATGATTTTGAGAAAACACTTTTTGAAGCTACACTGACTTTGATTAATGGTTCAAATAGAATACATGATTCAATGTTAACCACACCATCATTAAAAATAAAGTTTTGGTGTAACAAATAAAAGTATATCTAAGAAAATGTTTTGTCTGATATTTTCTATAAGTTTCTTTTAGAAAATTTGTCTCTAATTTTTAATATCATAATTAAATTAATTAAATTTCTTTTAATTAGTGATCCTCTATATATTAGACTAGACATAGTATAATAAGATATACAATTATTTAATTTAAAAACTTTGGATTTTTATATAACTAAAAATATATATAAAAATTAAAAAATTAATTTTTTTACAGAATAATTAAAACAATTTCATAAATTATATTAAACACTTCTTCACTAATATCTTTTCAAAACTTGTTAATAAGATATTTCAAATTATACGCACCCCTAACTTTTATTTATCTGTGTATTCAACTGGCCATGACAATTAAATTATATCCTGCAAGTATTTGTTTGATTACGACCTAACTTTTTTTTTTTTTTAAAAAAAAAATCCATTTTCATTAGGGTTTAAGATTAAGTTCAAAATTTTTCCACCTTTTAGAAGAGAGGTCGGGGGTCATGGATGTAAAGTGTAAACACCAACCCTTGAACTCATCTTGCACCATATTAATTTTACATATACACATATACATATTACACTCTATTTTTCTATAACTATTAAAAATATAAATTAATACATTAATTATGGCAATAAGTAAATAATTGAACTTATATTAATATTTAAATATTAAATTAAATTTATGCAATATATCAAAAAATAATTTAGCTCTTTAATTTATTATTTTTATTATTCATGTCGTTTATTAATTTTTATATATTATTTAAATTAAAATAGAATTGATAATTTAGTGTATGATTGATTTAAAATTATGTGTAAATAAATAATGTTTTCAAATGAGGTTAGATTCCAATTTTCTACACTTGTATGTTTTAAACCCACTACAGATTTTTTTTTCAACTATCATAGTTGTAGCTTTTACTCTTTAATGAGATACGAAGTATTTGATAAGTTTCGATGTTTTAGATTAACTATAAAATTAATCTTTGATTTTAAATTTAGTTATACTTAAAACTTATCATCTCTCTTTTCATAAACATATCCTGCAACCATCAAATTAAGTCATCTCCTACAAATTCAACTTATTAAATTAATTAAACCTAAAACCTGTCTTCAACTCCAAATAAAAATAACTTTGTTTTAATTACACTAACCGGAGTTGAGTTTTTTTTCCTGAATACTAATAGGAGTTAGGTTAAGAGAAAACAACTTATTTCTGAAAAATGCATTTATTATTTTTATTAAATACTTAAAACATTAAAATTTTCAGAAGATGAAATTTTTTATTTTCATCTAATAATTTCTATTTATTTTACACTGACAAAGTTCAAAAAAATAATAAGTACGGTCACCCTGACAAATTTGTCTCCGCATCAACGCAACTAACTACCACCTTTTTTCCTAATTCTTGGTTGATTTTTGATTGCGTCAAAAGCAAAAAAAAATTAAAAAAAAAAATGAAAGATCCGTTCTTTTTCCTATTTTTTATATTTTATTTGATTTACCTAATCCAATACCCAACCAATAAAGGAGTAAGCCATCTTCCATATTCACTCGCCGCCTGTAACAAAAACATCAAGAACAGAGAGAGAGAGAGAGAAAGAGAAAGAAAGAAGGGTACATTTTTATGCTTGTTAACCATAGAGGCAAAAACCCAAAAGAGCAGCTTCTTCATCTTGATCGAAGTCCAAACCTTTGTACCCTTTTGTGTTTCCCTCTCGTTTTTGTGTCACAACACAATCCTTAACCACACAAAACCTTTCCCATTTGTGGGGTTGATTGAGCCATTTTTGGAGGCTGCAAGAGGATATTTCCCTCTCTTTGTTGGGTGGCTATATAGGGAAAGTCTTTGGGTCCAAAAGGGGTGGGTTAGTTCCCAGAAAAAAAAAGCAGTGAAAGGAAGAACCTTGTAAACCCCGTCATTGTGAACAAGGTTCCTCATTATTCTCTCCCTTGTGGGGTTCTTCAAAGTTCCCACCTTTTTTTTTCTATTTTATTTTTTTCCTTCCCATTTTCCTTTGCTTATGATATCTATGTATTTAGTAGTTGTAGTAGTAGTAGTAATGTCATATGCCCATCTGTCTAATCTTATCCAAACCACCCCTACTTACTAGAAATCGCCACTCTTGCATTGTTTCCTTCTTGTACTGTTGTTGTCATCATTCTTAGTTTTATCAGAGGGCTAAAAGGGGTTTTCAGTGGGTCTCAGTATAAGTAGTGGTGCTTTGTACTTGAGTGGTGGTATTATTGGCATGTGTCTGTTTTTTTTTTTGTCCTAGGTTATGTGTTGTTGGTTTTTTTTTTCTCCTCATAGTGCTCATTTTCAGGGTGGCTTTGTGCGTTGGACAAGCAGCAGAGGACTAGTTTTGAGTAGTTTCATCACTGTCCAACTTAGAAAAAGGTGGGAAAAAAATGAAGTATGTGTTGGTGACTGGTGGTGTTGTGAGTGGACTTGGGAAAGGAGTCACTGCCAGTAGTATTGGGTTAATCCTCAAGGCCTGTGGTCTTAGAGTTACCTCTATCAAGATTGGTATTTTTCTTGTTCTTATTATTCTCCTTTGGTTTTAAGACTCACTAGTCACTACCCCTCTTCTTAATTCTCGAAGAGAATGCAGTTTTGTGTTTTTTGTTGTAATAGAGTGAGTATCAGTGAATTTGACTGGTTTTCTGAATGGCCAAGTTTTCGGTTTCCTTTGACTACCTGAGGTTCCATTTGAATGGAAATGGTTTTGTTGAAGAAAAAAGGGGATTTTTGTTTTGTGGTTTACAACTGGTTTGCTGTTTTTCTTCTTTGGTTTTTGGAGGATTCTTGATCCTCCTGCATCGCGTTCCTTTCTCCTCAGCGTTTTCTTCTTTTGTATTGATAAAAAAAAAGAGTAGATTCAATTTTTTGGTCCGTGTTTCTCTTCCCTCCTATAAAAAATTAAAATCTTTGTCCCCTTTTCTTATCATGTTATGTAAAATAATGAATGCTATTTATCCTTTTTTTTTTTTAATTTTGTTTAATTTTTCTTTCATTTGCAGACCCCTATTTGAACACTGATGCGGGAACAATGTCTCCTTTTGAGCATGGAGAGGTTTTCGTCTTGGATGATGGTGGTGAGGTAAATAAATTAAAATTTTCTACCATGGGAATGCCGGTTATTACTTTCTTTTCTGGAATTCAATGGAAGGCTGAGATTGTATTTGTTACTCTTTAGTAGTGACATGCCATAAGCCATCGTGTGAATCTACCCATGTTGTTTTCCCCTGTTCTTTTCATTTTCTCATTTTACTTTGAAACTAAATCTAAATTTGTCTTTTGTATGTTTCTGATTTCAGTTCTGGTAAAAGAGGATAGCTGCAATTGTTTTTCTTTGAAGTTTTTTATTATCATTTTTATTCTTTATTTTTTGTTTGTTGTAGGTTGACCTTGATCTTGGAAACTATGAGCGTTTCTTGGATATCAAATTAACTCGTGACAATAATATTACGACTGGAAAAATATATCAGGTGAGTTCATTGCCTTTCGGTGTTTTCTTCTTTGTTTTTGTTCAGGTGTGCCTTATGTTTCTTATTGTTTTATTGTTATGGATGTTTATATTATAGTCTGTTATTGAGAAGGAGAGAAGAGGAGATTATCTTGGAAAGACTGTACAGGTATGTTTAATCATTCTGATATTTAGTCTTTGAAGCTATTTGTAATTGTGGTTGGTGCCATGATTTTGATTTTTTGGTTTTTTGCTTTATTTGTAGGTTGTTCCACACATAACAGATGCTATCCAAGAGTGGATAGAACGTGTAGCAAAGATACCAGTTGATGGGAAAGAAGGGCCAGCTGATGTTTGTGTCATTGAATTGGGTGGAACTATAGGTAAATAATACTCAGAGAGAACTTGTAATCAATACTACGATAGAACTTGGTTTTCAGTACTATTATAATTCTATTATCCATTCAATATTTTCGATATCTTAATTTTAAAATCATGGGTTAGGTAGAAGTAGAAAACTAGAAATTGAAAGCGACTTTTATTTGGCAAGGTGAGAGAAAATAGTATTGTTATTATTGTTACTGTGAAAACTCTAGAACTTATATATTCTGAAACAACCACCACCAAGCCTTTTTCCACTTGGTGGGATAGTCTATATTTTAAAAATCCATTTGAAATGACTTTTCTTTCATGCAGGGGATATTGAGTCCATGCCTTTTATTGAAGCACTTGGCCAATTTTCATACCGTGTAGGTAATGCCTTGTCATGCTTCAAACCTCATACTCTAAATTTTTATATATCAATTTGGTTATTGGTGTGCTTCAGTGAATCAATCTTGCTAATCTTTTTTTTTTTTTACTTTTTGTAGGCCCTGGCAACTTCTGTTTGGTTCATGTCAGCCTGGTTCCTATTCTCCATGTTGTTGGTGAACCGGTATAGTGTTAAATATGTTATCAGTAAATCATTTTTAATATTTTTTTATCAGGAATAAAGTGAGAAATATGAATGTATAATTGAAATTTTAATTTTCAATTTATTGGTCCTAAATAAACTGAATGGAATATTTTTGTTACATGTTTCAAGTGGTATGATCAGCACTAATTTAATTTGATTTTTTTATCTGTAGAAAACAAAGCCAACTCAGCACAGTGTTCGTCAACTTAGAGGATTAG
The DNA here is from genome assembly GCF_004193775.1 of Glycine soja. Classification (NCBI taxonomy): domain Eukaryota; kingdom Viridiplantae; phylum Streptophyta; class Magnoliopsida; order Fabales; family Fabaceae; genus Glycine; species Glycine soja. The sequence continues at coordinate 12,558,527 of NC_041009.1, read as the reverse complement.
GTTTGACCCCTAATCTTCTTGCTTGTCGCAGTTCTAAGGTGTGTTTCTTGTCTTCTTCTTTTTTATTCTGTTGCCTCCTTGGAATAATGATTAAATATTTATATCTGACTTGTCCTTTTATCAGGAACTTGATGACAATGTCAAGGCAAAGCTTGGTCAATTTTGTCATGTGCCGGTAATATGACATAAATATTGACAACTTTGACTTTTCTTATCACAAAAGCCTTATATGTATTCTTAAAACAAACTTTTGTATCCTGCAGCTGTCAAACATACTTACTCTCCATGACGTTCCAAATATTTGGCACATTCCTTTGCTATTGAAAGTAAGTAATTCTATTTTGAAACTCCTTTCTGTGACTATTTTCTAGGACTGCCAGAACCATATTTATGAAGTTTAATTTGTTAATTTTGTGGTTTGATATTTTTTTTTCTGTTAAAGTTGAATTGCATACTTTTCCATTTAGGTGGTTTAATTCATGCAATGATTCTAAACCTTTTTTTTTTCCTTTGAATTTATTTTCTGTAACAAATAGGACCAGAAGGCACATGAGGCGATCCTGAAAGCATTAAACTTGCTAGGGTTGGTTTTTCAAACTCATTCTTTTTTGGTGTATAATCCCCTCCCTTTCCCCATAAAAATCCTAATCAATGATGGTTCTCTGAAAATGTATAGTTTTGTGGTAGCTGTTAGTCAAAGTATTTGTGTCTATCAACTAATGCCTTTATTGTTTGCAGTGTTGCTGCAGAGCCTAATTTGAAGGAGTGGACTGCAAGAACAAAAGTTTATGACAGATGTCATGAAATTGTGAGTCTCAAACATCTCAAATAATTTCATCCAAAGAAAAAAAAATTACATATGAATAGATATTAATTTCCTGAGTAGGTAAGTGTTGAGCTTACAACCATTATGTGCTTCACAGGTTAGAATTGCAATGGTGGGAAAATACACTGGCCTTTCAGATGCATATCTTTCTGTTCTGAAGGTAATTTAATCAGTAATACATAGTAATTTCCATTTACTTTTTGCATTCTCTGCTACTTTCACTTTTACTACACAGGTTTAAGAGGCATATTGAACATTCTGGACTAAAATATTACTATTAACCTGAAACCTAGTATACCATAAGCTAATGTAATACTTGGTTTTTTGTAAAGGCACTTTTACATGCTTCTGTTGCTCGAAACCGTAAACTTATTGTGGACTGGGTTCCAGCTGGGGATCTTGAAGAAGCTACTTATAATGAGGTGATTACTGATCCTTCTGCTCTACTGCACATGTTGGTCGATTTTTTTTGGTTTTGCTTAATGCAACCCTCTGATGATTGATTAATGTACTACTGCAGGATCCTGAGGCGCATAAAGCTGCTTGGAGTCTTTTAAAGGTATTCATACTATTTAGATGAAATTTCTTTCTTCAATTTTCTGATTGTAATACTAATACATATTTTTTGTTTAAATGTATTTAAGTGATAGATTATTTACTGGTTTTCTGTAAATGGACTTGTGCTGCAGGGTGCTAATGGGGTTCTAGTTCCAGGAGGTTTTGGTGATAGAGGAGTGCAAGGGAAAATTCTTGCTGCTAAGTATGCTCGAGAACATAATGTTCCATTTCTTGGCATTTGCCTGGGGATGCAAATTGCTGTTATTGAGTTTGCACGATCTGTTCTCGGTCTGCATGATGCTACTAGCACAGAATTCAATCCTGAAACCAAGACCCCTTGTGTCATATTTATGCCAGAAGTATATTCTCCTATATTGATGCACTGCTTAAATTGATAACATTGTTCCTTTTGAAAACCTAGTTAAGCCGGTTTATATCTTATGAATAGGGCTCCAAGACTCATATGGGAGGAACTATGCGTCTTGGTTCAAGAAGAACTTACTTTGAAGTTGCTGACTGCAAATCTGCAAAATTGTAAGAATAATGAACCAAACTTGATAATGTGCTTTTGTACTTGGATTGGATTTGTTTAACTGAAAATATTTATCTTCTTTACACCAAAAAAGAGAAATCACTATCATGTATTGTAAAATAGTATTTCAAAATGCTAATTTCTGGATCTCCACTCCATCTTATGTTGATGTTGCATATATGTGATACGGTAATTTGGAATTCTTTATAGGTATGGCAATGCTAGCTTTGTTGATGAGCGACATCGGCATAGATATGAGGTAAATTGTGTTTGTAAGCAGAAACTTTCTTTATTATGGCTAAAGATGCAACCCTAGTTACTAACAATGATTGTTATGCCGAACAGGTTAATCCTGACATGATATCACAGCTAGAGAATGCTGGTCTATCTTTCGTTGGGAAAGATGAAACTGGGAGGCGCATGGAAGTGAGTCTTTACTTAACTGTATAATGCCATGGATCTTAAGATTTGTGCAAAATTAATAATTATAATTCTGGTAAATATGTGCATGAGTGCAGATAGTTGAATTGCCTAGCCATCCTTTTTTTATTGGCGTTCAGTTTCACCCTGAGTTCAAGTCTAGACCAGGGAAACCTTCTCCACTCTTCTCAGGTATTTTCTCCAGTCATTTCCCATATTTTTTTCATTCAAATTCATTGATTGGTGTTGTCATTACTATCATGAAATATTATGGTTATTGGGATTAGCCTTTTTTCTATGTAATGAGCTATTGATTTGTCCTTCAAATCTGTAATTGAGGTTCTTGTGGGTTTTCTTCACATGTCTATTATTAATGTAAACTTATTAGGGTTGAACTGTACTTGTTATTTACTGTGTTGGTTTAGACTGTTTACTTCATACCATCATCAGAATCAATCAAATTTGTGTCTATATGTTTAACTTGTAAGTTCCAAGCTTAGTTGAAAACTTGTAGTTCATTTAATCTTGGATGTCAAAGTCTCATCCATTTGGAATCTATGTGGGTATGATCAACAAAAGCTAGTGATGGAAAGATTAGGCAAATAAATGAATGAATAAATACTGCCTGTTTCTTTCGTATACTAGTTAGCTGAGAGCAACAACAGTTGTATTCTATGCACTAATTATTACTGCCTCATTGACAAAACAGGATTAATAGCAGCAGCAAGTGAACAAAGGAGTACAATCATGGTGCCAAGTAGTAATGGTCATGCCAAGTTAACTAACGGAAATGGAATGTACAATGGACACTCGCCGAAACTTAAAGCACACCAAAAGGGAAATGGCTTCAAGGCATCCAATGGTTCCTTAAATGGTATATATACCAATGGAAATGGGGTGTATGTGGATGGTAGTTGTTAGTCCTCATATCAAGTGTTTGGTGCATGCTAATAATCGTGGTATAACTATATCCAAGGGCATTCTTCTTGTGCTCGGTTGCTTGTACAGTTAGTAAGTGGATAGGTCTTTTAGATAGGGACTTGTCTCAAGCATGAAACAAATTTTGAGTCTAACAGCTTTTTTATATTTCCTAGTGCGGTTGTGCTATGGTGTGGCAGTTGCAGCCACCATTGGTTTCACTCTTTGGTCAAATATTGGCCAAAACTTCACTTGATCATGCCAAATATTTGGGCTTTGGTGGCTTTTTAAGTTGCTGTTTAGGATTTTTCATCTTATTAGTATACAGGCTGAAGGTTTAAGATTTTACTTTCAACTGAGTGTCTTCTTTTCTGAGTGGCCATTAATGTAAACTCTTATATTATGAGCATTTTAAGTTGAATTTTGTTTGGTGCACATGCACTTGCCTTGATCCTTTCTTTTACTTCCCTTGAATTTAAATGATCAGATGAAGTCGTAGACCATAGAGAAAGTGGTGTTCAAACAAACAATGGTGTTTCCTTGAACGACGACTATAAAAAATAATGAAAGACATGTGAAGGTTGTTGTATTTGGATAAATTTCTTCAACATTTGATAAAAGAAATAAAAAAGCTCAATGAATCAAAATTTATTCTTAAGTTAAAATCAACATACACATCAACTTTGGAAGAAATTAGACAAGAGTTTTTGTAAAGGTTGAAGTGTACCAGATGGTATTAACCTGTAAGGGAAGTTGAATTTATTATACTTTTTTTCCCTCTTATAAAAGTACTCACAGAAAAGTTATATATAATTTTTTATATATAGTTTTCTGTAAGTAGACACTTTTTTTATCTGATTAGTTAAAAACACTTTGAATGCATGCAAAAGAAATGTTAAAAATACATTTTTTAATATATTATCTCTTTTTTTTTTTCAAAGGAGGAAGTTATACATACTTATTGGTTGAAATTTATTAATTGTAAAATTTTGTAGGTCTAATGTCTGATTTACTGATTTTTTATATATATTTTATAGTTTTTTGATAAATTTTAATTTTAATTCTAAAGAGCGTTTTAGAAGATGATTATTTAATGGAATCTTATTGAATTCCAATAATATAAAGATGATAATATACATTTTCATGTTTATTATAGGTAGTAAAAAATATTTTTGGACATAATGCACTCCTAAAAATTTATATTACACATTTTTTTATCCTTTTATTTTTAGTAAAGAGGTGGCAACTCTCCCTCTCAAAAAAAGGTGGGAATTAAAATGTGTAATTGTCTAATTGAAGGTTACATTGACTTTATATATATATAAAAAAAAGTTAAGGTGTTGCACATTGTTAATTTTTTATGTACAAAATGATAAACTAAATGTGTCTTTTTTTAATTACTCTAAAAAGAATATAAACAACACATGTCTGCCAAATTATAACATCTTTTTGTCTGAATAATCGGCAAATCAGGATGCTTCTCTCGAGGAAACAAGGCCACACTGCTAATAGATTGCAGGTTGCACAATTTCCAAAACTGTTTTTATCTGAAAAGCACTGGACCTTTAAGTGTTGAAAGATTCTGAACCAAAAAAAAAATTATAGCCATGATCATGATGAATAATGTAAGATTGCCATACGTTGCACCTGAACGCAAAACATACCTTATATGGTCGTATGTTGAATGATTTGAATGTCATGTGAACAGAATGCAATATAATATTTTTTTTCTTATTTCTTTTTTATTTAATAAACAATTATATTTTATCATATGAATGTGTACGTCAGTGGACAAATTAAATATAACTATTTTGAGAATCAAGTTGGTGCTCTGGTAGTACCAGACTTTAAAATGATAATAATTCAATCACATGATTTTATAGTTATTATCGTCCAATATATATTGTAAAAGGAAAGAAAAAAAAAACAATTGCGTGTCACAAATTTGTATAGAATATTTTTATTCATTAGAGTAGTTTTTCTTTTACTTTTACTTAACATTAATCAAACAAATTTAATTTAACACTTCATAATGAATTTTTTTGATAAACTGAGAGAGAGTAATAAAAAAAGGAGGTAACCAATATTATTCATCTGAAAAATTGATTTGAGTGAGTTATATCTGAGGTATCTAAAGACCTCCGAATTATGACTAACGATAATTAATCCTAATAGAATGTAACTAATCCTAGTAAGATATCGTTAGTAAAAATTAACAACCCTTACCATTTTTGTACTGTTGACTAGCACTAGATTGATGTTGTTAGCAAAAGCTAACAACCCTTACAATAATGATGCAAAATTATTTTTACAGTTAGGCATTTATATACTCCAATACCCCATTAAACTCGAGGGAAAGAGTTTTCAGAAGAAATACTCTTCACATTGAGTTTGCCTCAAAGAGTTTCAAATCTTGATGCAAAGAGAGGCTTAGTCAGAACATTAGCCCATTGACAGGAATAGAGAATTACTTGGCCAAAATCTTTTCTCTGACAAAAAACACATCAATTTTCATGTGTTTTGTTCTGCTATGGAAAACTGGATTATGAACAATGGAGACAATACTTTGATTATCACAGAGGATGACAGGAGTGGTGAAAGGGACTTATAATGAAAGGAACCAGTTTTAGAGATACTTAAACCTTCACCATTGCTTATGAAGATTTGATCAGGTCCATCAAAGTAAGTGAACTACTTGATATTTTGAGAATCTCCCGTAACATGAAAACTGGCTCCAGAATCTAGTATCCAAGTAGAGTTAGCTAGACCAGTCCCATAAGAGGACGAGTTCGTGAGCAAGGCACTAGGTTGACTATGGCCTAGACCAGTGGACTTAGAATTGGGATTAACCCAGGTGTTGGAGGTTCTACGTGGACCAGTGAAATAAGGAACATGTGATGTGTAGTAGGATCAAAAAAGGTTAGAAACTCATTTAGCTGAAAGCTAACATCAGTCTTGAAATGACAAACATTAACAGTGTGCCCATATTTAAGAAAAATTTGGCACTGGAAGTTAGCAAATCGGCCACCACTACGGCCTCTGCTAGGGCCACCGCCATTGCGTCCAGTACTCCGGTCAGAAAGGGTACCACAACCACCGCCAGGGCCATACAAGTCTCAAGAACCACCATTTTTGTAGGTGTTTAGAAGCGAGTAACCTTAGGTGTAATTTAACAACGCAAAACTGGTCGTCTGAGCATCTCGATTGTAGCGTGTAAGGTGAGTTTCATGACCATATAGGAGAGCTTCAATTTCGGCAATGGAGGGAGTACGCTTCTTACTTTCAAAAATAGAAATTACTAGTGCATAATCAGATGGTAATCCTTCGAGGAGCGCATCAATATACTCCTCACGATGAACAGGAACGTCCACGCCAGCTAATTCATCAACATAGCTAGCCTTTGATTTTGTGCAAGTATTCCTTAATCGATTTTTCATCAAGATTGACTACATGCATGGCATAACAAAGTTGTCACGCACGGAATTTGGTGTGAAGGTTGAAGTATTCATGAATTTTGTTCCAAACTTGATACGAATGATTGGAAACAAGAACTCTCGACAACACGGACTTCGAAAGGGTAGATGATAGCCAAATAAGGAGTATTTGGTCTTGAACCTCGTAGGTTTCATACTCAGGGTTGACTCGATTAGCAATGTGATCATCCTCGGTGAGATAACGAGGTAGAACGACATGATTAACAACAAATCACTGTAACTTGTGTGATTTGATCACTGGCTCATCGTGTTGACGCCAATGAAGATAATTCAAACCATTAAGTTTCTTTGCAATGGAGTTGGGAAACGATTGAGAAACTGAATTTGAAGGAGCGGAAGCCATGAACACACTGTACAAGACCTTGCAGAAGAACGATGCTTACGAAAGAATGGCTCTAGATATCATTTTCGATAAACTGAGAGAGAGAAATAGAAAAACAAGGTAACTAATAGTATTGATTTGAAAAGTTGATTTGAGTTAGTTACAATTGAGATATTTAAAGACCTATGAACTGTGAAACTAACCATAACTATTTCTAACTAATCCTAACAGAATATAACTACCTAATCCTAATGGGGTGTTGTTAGTGAAAACTACCCTTACAATTTCTATAATGCTGACTAACACTAGATGGATGCTCTTAGCAAAAGCTAATAGCCTTTACAATCATGATACAAGACTGTTTTCACAATTAGGCATTTACATACTCCAATAAATTTTAGATTTTATTCTTAAGAGGGAGATAACTTATTTTGTAATCCACGATTCCATGTCTCTTGAACTTTTATATAAAATTAACGGATTTTCCTAAATAATTAGTCGTAAAAAAAAACTTTTTCTTTTAATCAATGATTAATTCTCTTCAATCAACATTAAACATATTGAAAATATGCAACCCAATGTTTAAATGTTTTATCAAGTAAGTTAATATTAAAGTATTTGAAAGCGAAAAATGTTAAAAACATGTATTTTATATTAATATAGTTTTCATTAATCATAAATGAATTTTCAATCAATTAAAACATTCTTTTCATAATTTTTATGGAGTTAGATAAGTATTTTTGTATTGAAAAGACAAAAAGCATAGGGTTTAGAAAAGGTAGAAAGATAAAAAAAATTCTTTTTTTTTACAAATATCAAAAGCAAAATTAATATTTGCAAAGAAAAATTACTTAAACCTAGTTTTAACAAGGTATGCTTATTATTTAGGGACAGTACCACGAATATGCCAGTGAATCCTCTAGTTTTAGCCTATGTTCGGTTGCTAGGAAGAAAAAGTAAAGAAAGTGTGATGAATGAAAAAAAAAGAATGAAAGAGAGTTGAAAGTGGGGGTTGTTTAGTTGAGATGTAAAAGGTATGGAAATAAAAGAGTTTTGAATTAAAGTGATTTATTAGGGGGTGCTTTGATTGAAATTTTCTGTTTTTATTTCTTATTTCTGGAAAACAATTTTCATTTTTTATTTTTGAAGATTTAGAAAATATATTTGTTTTGACTTTTTTTTTTCTAAAAATGAAAACATTGAAAATATGTTTGGGTTAATTAATTTTCACAAAAAATTTAAAAAATATTTATAAATTTTTATCAATGATCATTTTGCAAACAAAAAGTTATAAATTATAACTAATTCTATTTATCTATAAATTGTTGTAAATATTAATAAATACATTTATAGAAGATGAAATGTTATTGAAGATGTTAAAAATATATTAATTCGTTTACATTAACGAACATTTTACAAGTAAAAAGTTATATATTATAACTAATTGTAATTATCTATCTTGTTTGGCAAATTTTGGCTATTGCATTACCGTGGACAGTTGTCACAAACATATGAGTCCGTCTGTCACTGTAACACCACCAAGATTGAAGAATTGAGATGTAACCAAATACAAATTCACCAGAAAAAAGAAGATCCTCAAAGCTTGAAATTTATACTATTTTATTACATTAGCCTGGTGGAGATGACAAAATAAAAATAAAAAAAACTATATGTTTATAATTACCGTCCACGTCCACGCCACCGCGTTTTCAATTTGGCCTTCATTTTCTTTTGAAAACGTGAAAATGACTTTTTTTCTTATTTTCATTTTTTAGCACCTTTTTGAAAATGTTTTTAATGAAAACTTTTCTAAAACTCAAACAAACATATTTTCAATCTTGTTTTCTATTTTTTAAAATGAAACAGAAAATGGACTAACCCAGCGTCACCTTAATTTTTTGACTAAAATGTAATTTTTCTTTTCCTAATTTTTTAAATCTATAATTTTAATTTTCTTAGAGATATTTTATCTTTCACTTTTAAAAAATTCACGATTTTAATCTCCTTACATTTTAATTGAAACATTTCGTCCTCTATTTTTAAAAATTTATGATTTTAATCCTCTAGATCAATTTTAGACTTATTGACTTTATATTTTTTTAATCTTTTTAATAAATTAAGTTTATTAGTAATTAAATAATTTTTTTAAAATATTTTTCACCTGCATAATAAATAAACAATTGTCAATCAATATTTACATAATATATAGATTAGCGTTTGAAATTAATCACAAAAATTAAAATAATTAATTTTTTAAAAGTGAAAAATAAAATGCCTTCATAAAAAAAATGGAGGACTAAAATCACAAATTTTTTACAATTTAAAAAATGAAAAGACTATAAATACAAATATTAAAAAAATAAGGAGATAAAAATTTTATTTTAATCTAATTTAATTTTTTTAAGGCCAAAAAAATATATTAAAGAGAAGTCGGTAGAGATAAAAGAAAAAAGTAACACATGAAATCAACATGTGCCGTAAACCCAACTCAATGAAGCACACAAAATATGCAACACCCACCAGCCCTCTCAACCCAAAAGGCATGATTCAGAGGTTAAAATTGCACCTCCCGATCATCCAACGGAAATTAACCCAAAAATATCATAACCAACCAAAACCTAGAAACCCACCCCTCCATTCTTGAACTAATTTTGACAAGCTACTATAACCCTACCACGTCAAGTCTACCAAAACCCTTTCAACACACATACCTAACCCTTACCACACTCTTGTCTGAGAGAGAGACAAGATAAATGCTATATAGATGCTTGGATCTCTTGACACCCAACACACCACACATCCTCCCCTTGTAGGAAAGATTCTTTTTTGAACATAAATCTTATTTAAACTTTTACCATACAAACATAACCACCACCTCCAATGGGACAGGACAAGGTGTTCCAAAGAAAATCCCTGCTTCACTCCCATCATACAATCAGATCATAATATATGGTCACCATCCAATCCACCCAATGAACTTGAACTTTCCTTGAATCAACGTATGATCCCATACAAAAATATCCTCAATAAAGATTCCAACTTATTTATCATCCAAGTGGGCTCAATAAAAACATAAAGCATAAATAGAAAATTAACTTTCATGTGATGTGCATAACCACCACACCGCAAGCGCACAAAAAGAATCTGAACTAGCACTTTTGGTAGATATGATTGTCATTAATTGATTCTGGTTGTTGGTCAAGTTTTATCTTTTTTGGGTTGATTAAACACAAGAAAAAGATCATCGTGTTAAAATTTTATATTTTTTATGATCAAATCTAATTAAAAGTTATAACAAATCATAAAGTCTATTTTATCATAACCCTTATGTAGGTCATAAATAACTCACATGGGTGTATATTGATGATAAATTATCTATTTATGACATAGGGACATGTGACTGTCCTTCTTGGTATGTCACATCTAAGTTCTGGTGATAATTATTTTGTATAAGATAATTAATTCCATTCTTGGATTTAATTTTTTTGTGTCACTTCCAAATGAATATTTAGAACATTAAAATTGGATGAAAAGATTGACAATTGTTTATTCATGTTTGAAGTTTTATTAGATGAGTGCATATCATTAATGATGGTCTCAATTTTAATTCAATATCTAACATATATCATAAAAATTATTATTGTCTCCGGTCTTATTTATTAGACTCAGATTATAAATATTTCTTTATAAGACCAAATTTACAATGGTCCTTATATTAATTATTTTTAGACTATAAATAGCTTTATTTGAAAGAAGAGAGAAAATATATTATGTTTCTTTCTTTGTTTAAACCGAGTCAATCAAAGAGGGTCACGGAGTAAGGGGATTATACTTTATAGCAGATGACAAGAAAAACTTAGAGACACACAGGATAAATTTTAAGTGGATTGTATTTTTATTAAATCAGATATCACATATGTCTTTCAATCCACTGGAATACACTAATCTGGCTTGTGGTGTATGACTAATATGACCTAAGGATATTTTATACATAGAAGAAGTAGAATATGAATTATTTCGCTAAATAAGGATAAAATGCTCGTCATGTGGGAATATGTTCATGAATAAATAATCCATGAAACAAAATCTATAACACTAGAATAACATTTATGGGATTGTGCATTTGAACCACTGAATACTTGAAAAAATTTGCTTTCTTTGACCACCAGAATATGATAGTTAGCTGATTTCCACCCATGACTATTGTAGACATCTAGGTCTTACAAGTTTTTAATCGAAAAATGTCAGCCATTAATGTTTTGTTAATGAGAAGATTGGAATTCATGACTCCCCTAGTCACTCAAACCACCTTATGACCCTCCCATATATTCTTTTAACGTGTTCATGTTCTTGGTGACATGTTCTCCTTGCTTGATTTCTCCCATCTTCAAGTTCAGCTCTTAACATTGACATTTATTGCCCATATCAAAATATATCTGTGAAATAATCCCAAAGCTCCTTGGCAATGGAGTAGCATATGTAGTTGGAAATGATGTCTTCCCTGAGTTAACCAACCATATCATGATCTTGAAGGCTTTAGCATCATCCCAGACAACATACTAAAGACTATTATTGGCTGGTGGTTTATTATCACTAATCAAATACTCAATCCCTCTATAACACTTCATTTGTTTTGGGTAATTTAGGAAGGATGGAAATGAGAGGGAGTAAATTAGGAAGGAGATATAAGAGGGAAATTAATATAACAATGACATTAAAACAAGGAAATAGGAGAGATCCCTATCACAATATGAGTGTAATAAAGGCTGATTCCCTAATTTTCAAAATATTTAGTGTCTAATCTCATTAATCTGAATATTTTCAGTAATGAAATTAAATAAAAAATTATTTATTAATAGATTATAATAGATATTGACTGATTCTAATAAAATATTATAGCAGCAAGTTGCAAGGGAAAATGTACAGATTGACATCTTATATATCAAAATTATTGTTCAATGCAATTGAACCATGTGTGTCTCATGAGATGGTAAGCAGCAAAGCATTGCTAGCTCAAAGATTTGTAAATTTTAAAGAGGACTCGGGTCTAGTGGGTTCAATGGGTTCAATGCACCAATTTAGCTGTTCACTGTCAGAATTAAATGTGGATATGCTTAAGATCTTGTCGTGGTAAGCACATAAGGATGACCGATGGCCAATGCTGACATATGTTATGTTAGCTGCTCCAATCTTTTGGTACAAATGTACCTGTATGACAAAGAACAAGAAAATAAACTTAAGCACAACATCAACATGAAGCGATATATAATCATGATAATGATCAAAACAATATACTCTTTTGGATCCCTTTACAATATCACTCTAGTGTGTTTAGTTTTTGTTGAACTTTTATAATAAATACAACTATTCAGCCAAAGCTAGAGTCTCTCTATGGAGCGTTTTGATGATATCATTATATTCTTTTCTAAATATAAAATAAGCTCATCCAAGCATGTATTATCCAGTTATATTAGCATTGAAAATGATATTTAAAAACTGTAACAATGTTTCAAGGTTCGTGCAACAATACTTCACAAGAACTTCCAAGAAAAACCATTTAACATTAGCTGCAGTGATCTTTTTCAAAGAGTGATTTATTCTTATGTATTAGCTCTTAGAATCTCTATTATGTACTAGTAATTACATAGGCACATTCATATTCAAGCATTAGTGAGAATGTTGACTATGGTTCACAGATGTATGGAAAAGTTTTGTTTTGTTTTTCCTGAGGGGGGAGAGCATTTTGTTTTTAGTATAGACAAATATTTCGAATCAAATGCCTATATTATATTATTATATGAAATATCATAAACGTCTGATATGGGGAAGTGTGCTCAATTTATTAAATGACAAAAATTTCCATATAATATGTCAAGTGAACTTGGAATTCAACAATACCTCATTGACTTCATCAAGTGCACTTGTAGACTCATCCAGTAAAGCCAATTGAGGCTTTGAAAGCAAAAGACGAGCAAATGCAAGGCGTTGCTGCTCTCCCAGAGAAAGAACACTAGACCATTCATGTATTGAATCCAAACTGAAACGAGCCAATAAATATCCAAGGCGGACATCCTCTAAGACCTTTATCAGCTCGTCTGTTGTTGGCTTCATAGGCTTATCATTTGCATTATCCAAGTTTGGCAAGTTTGTCAAGAAAGGAAGTGCATCTGCAGACCAATTTTTAACACTCAATGAGCAAAGCTTACACAATATCCAGCCAAACTACTAATAAAATAACAGTGATATAAATTATGAACAATTTTTCTAGTTAATCAGATTAGATAATAGTATTTATTTTCAGTGTCATTTATCCATTGACTCAGCTCTTCAATAACAATGAGAAAAAGATGAACTATATTTTCTCAGTTAAAATTTGTTGCAACCTAAAAGTCAATGCTCATAATTGATCATTTTGATTGTATTTGTTCATTTTATTATGAAGCCCGGGTTCTATTTGTAGGGGAAACACATAAGAACATATATTTATGGACCAGGGTTGATCTTCACAAAAAAATAAAGGATTAATTTTCCGGAGAATAACCAAAATCAACTGTCTGACTAACAGCTAACATGGAACTAAAAGGAACCATCTTCACAAGATTCTGGACAGCTACAGCTTCATTTCATTGAGGTCAATGAAAGTTCAGTTTCAAGAGACGTTTTCTTCTATGAAGATTCAAAAGCTGTTGATTAGGCTTGCTTAAATGTTAGACAATCTTTGTGTAGGCAGAGTTAAATATATCAATAATTGTCTACAAGTCTCTTTATAGTTGCATGCCCAAAAGAACTTAGCTAATAATGCCTCAAGCATAGCAATCATATAATTTCATATTTCCTATATGTAAATGATCTTTTAAATTAATCCTCTATTTTATAAAGCCTTCCACAAAAAACTACAAGAGCATTTCTGGCATTCCTGCAGAAGAAATATATCCTCATCATTTCGGCATCACCAATGTTAGACCCACAACTACAGTAGTATTATCGTCTTAAGTCTCAAATTACAATAGAGCAAATGAAACTAGACAGATAGAGCACAACACATTTTTTTCTAATTTTAAAAAAAAAAGTATGGAATCTGCGTAAGAACTAAAAACAATAGGTGTTGGGGTGAAAAGAAACTAGAAATCACATACTTTTTTCTTTAGTACTGTCTGACATAGGAACTACGTCATCTGTCCAAGTTGGATACATTAATTGTTCACGAAGGGTACCCAAAACCATATACGGTCTTTGCGGAAGGAAAAAAATTCCAGATTTTCTGCTTAAGCATTTTCCACGTGCTTCATATGTGTCATTAGCATTATTTACTGGAGTATTCACATCTGAACAAATGGATTGCTCAGGATATTCTCCACCTTTTACATAGTATGTGATCTTTCCAGTTCCAGTTTTCCATAGACCAGCCATAGCTCTTAACAAAGAAGTCTTGCCACTTCCACTTGGTCCCATTACCTGTTAAATTGATTATATTCAGAAATGCATTTGTATAGCCCTACAGTCTTATGAACTTAACAATACAAAGTTAAACTTCTTAATATGTTGGTGGTGAGTGAGGGCCAGTGGATGTCTTACCAGTAAACTATCCTTTTCCTTGATCGTCAATGACAAGTCTCTAATAAGTGTAGATTCACTTGGTGTTTTCAAAATCAAATCTTCTATCTCCAGTAATGTCGCGTATTTTTCTGGTGGAGTGGATCCATTAGATTCCAATGCAGATGAACTACTAAAATCTTTGTATGTAATTTGTATGTCTTCCACAGTATCAGTGAGAGAATTAGAGCTACTTCTGTCCAAAACATCATCAAATTCACCTGCATAAGCAATACAATATATATTAGTCAGTACTTTTCATTACATTCAAAACAACAAAGCTAGCCTGTTAAGCACATACACATATGGATAAAAGAGAGTTTTAGAAGAATATATAAGACCACAGATGGAACGGATAAATTTCACAACGACAAGAGATTATAAGTACTTACTATATGAACTGCAGCGCACAAAAGGATGAGAGAGAGGAAATTGAGGATGGAAAGTATTCATAGACAAGGACAGTTATAGTTGGCTGACTTCACAAATAACATCTTTAACACATTGTAATACTTCTTTTTCTTTTCTGAGATCTTAATGTGTTTATGTAAACATAACCACAAATTATATCAAAATGGATCCTCCTTTTTCCGCAGAGTAAAAATTTGTAGTTCATTCACTCATGCTCATATCTATCATGAGATTTGCATATATCAAAATGTTACAGGAAAGATAAGGGAAAAATAATGCAGTACCTAACCGATTAATAACAGCAGAAAAAGCACTTATAGCTTGAAACTGGTACACAATGAGGGAAAAGTCGCCAAGGATATGATTAAAAGCAGAAAGTGACTGATTGATTACACCAAACTCGATTTTTCCTGAGAAATACAGGGGGGCAACAACAGCAGCAGGAAGAACTTGAATTAGATAGCGGTAGCCACTGGTGAAGAAATCCAGATTTCTGGAAGCAATCAACAATTGCTGTAAAAAATAAGTAACACCATACATCATTATGTTATCGCAAGTTAGAGGATAAAACTGCATTACATGACTTAATAAAGTAAAAGAAGTGATGCTGCAACAAGGTTAGATTGGTATTTAATAGAGCTTCTGAATTCACAAAATCTGGTCAGCCCACATGATTATAGCTTTCAAATGTAATATTGTGTCAACTACCTATATATTGAAGTTAAGATAATTTATAAAGATCTAGTTTTTCACTCAAGAAAAAGAAAACAGACAGTGTAGCTGCAGCATTCTTTACAATAAATGCTGCTAACCTTATGTTGATTATACAAAAAAATCTAGCAATATAAGAGTGAGAAATATATGCGATAAAACTCATGAAATCAATTGACCTTAACATAGATACTGATAATGAACAAAAATAGTTTTAAAAGTAAAATGGTAAACATAAAGAAGAAATATCTTACAGTCAGATTTTCAAAAGCACTTTTAAAGCGCTGCAGAAGAAGTTGCATTTCACTTTCTTCACCACTGTAGAAAGCAATTGATTCAGCATTTTCCCGAACCCGCACAAGTCCATAACGAAAGTCTGCTTCCTTTTTCTCTTGCAAGAAATTTAAATTCACCAGTCCCTGACATTTTTCACAACTTCCAGTTAATAAAAATGGAACTATCTTAAGGGTCCTTTCAGTTATTCGGGGGACAGGTGGTGGTTTTGCTTAATAATTTAAACTATCACTGAAAAAAGGTAGAAAGATTCATTACTCTTCCAAGGAAAACACTGATAGCTGTCCCACCAATCGAGTATACGATAAGAACAACAAAGAGTGGAGGATAGATCCCATACAAGATATTACTAAATGAGATTAAGTCTACAGCAGCATTAAAGAGAGTCAGGGAGAAAGCAAGGGATGTCCCAGTGAAAGAACTTAGATCATCAACAATTCGTTGGTCTGGATTATCAATGATTGATTGTGACTGAATTTTATAGAAAGTTTGATTCTTCAGATAGCGATCAATGTAATATCTTGTCATCCAAGATCTCCATCTCAAAGAAAGAGTTTCTCTTGCATAATCTCTCAACACAAAAATCTGCAATGCAATGATGAACAGGGTAAGAAACATGTGCAGAAGGTTGGAATAAGGATATGAGCATGACACACCAAAAACAATGCAGAACAGCAAGCATAAAACTTGTTTCCATTCACAATCGAAAAAGTTTAGAAAAAGAAAAAGAGAAGGACATGGATGTCAGTGTACTTGTTTTTCAGACCTACATAAACCTGTTAATAGCTGCTTCCAAAACAACTAAGCCATTAACTAAAAAAACCTTACCAACATTGCTATCAAACAATAGTCATGTATTTCTGTTACTTTATTTTCCCTTTTTATTTGAGCTAAAGTCTTCATGTACTCTATTAAATCCAGGAATTCATTAATTTCAATATCAACTACAGACTCAGAAGAAATGCTACAACAAAGTAAAGAAATAAAAATACTTCCAAAAGGAACAAAGGAGGAAATTTTTTTTATGTGTATTGTCCAAGTCCTCATATAACAAATAAATCCCCAAAACATGAAAGGTTCAACTTTCAAACTTCAAAGTCACATCTAGGAAATTCATATCTGAGTTAGTTCTCTTTTTCACTCTTGTTTCTTTCCAACTAAGAAGCTGGATCAAGCGACAGTACACATCACTCTAAGAACTAAAGCAAAGTATAGCAGAGCTATACCTAAGAAAGTGCAGCAATGTGCTCACCGGGATTCCTCCAGCAAAGGCACCCAAGTAGTAAAGTAGTTGCTTCGTGAATTGCTCTTGATCCTTGTCTTGCATTAATAAACTTACAAAGCTTCAGTTTCTTGTTGCCACTTCATACTACAGTAAATATCCACTAAACAAAAACAATAGAAAATCTAACATTCACATACAAGCAAACTATATGCCCAAAATATATGGTAAATGGAAGATAAACTCATAGAATTTGGGTTTGGGTTTAACTGAACACCACAAAACCCAACACTATCAGGCTTGATGTGTGAATAAAATAGTAGGTGCCCTGTTAATGGATATAGGGATCTAATATCATCTTAGAATTTCGGTTTGAGCCTAATTCAACCCCACATTACCGGCTTGTGGGATGAGGGCTACCCTCATTTATATACACTATTTTGGCCTCATCACTAGTCAACGAGGAACTTTGGTTTATCCTAATATTAACAAAAGCAGCTATGAGCACATATACACATGAACTTACTAGCAAGTGAATTGAAGAAGTCTCTCCCCAAGAAATTGAAGCCAACACTGATTCCAGTGGTGGCCAAAGTGAGAGCAAAAACACCAGCAAGCTGCAACCTTGCCGGTCCCTTGTCATCTGAAGTCCAGTAAGGAGCTGCCACCTTCCAGAACCTTCTGAAAAGAGTCTGCAGATCAGGACTCTCACCCTGTGCAACAACTACACCATCACTGTCTTCCCTATTTTCCTGCACTTCCAAACAGTTTTTCAAACTTTTCAACACTATTCATCAACCAAATCCTTTACACAAAATCCAAAGAAGAGGTGTTCTAACAACACACTTTTTTTCTAAACACAATCTCCACTAGTGGTTAAAATACATAGAAAACCACAAAATCACAAGTGACAACCATTAACTATTCTATGATTTCCAATAAATTTCAACCTATAATAAACAATGTATTCAAAAGAGCGTATTGTTTATCCAAAGAAACAGTAACAACACAAGCAAACCTTATCTGGGTCAGGTGGCAACGGAGCCTGTGCTGCAGCAGAAGAGGAACACCTGCTCCCCTTCCTCCTCCTCCTGTAAGGCCTTCCTTTGCAAAAGGGCATAATGGGCACTTGGGAAAATGGGGTAACCACACCAACCCCAACCTTGAGTTGAACATGGGGGTGCAATGGAGAATTAGACTTATAGGTAGAGGAAAAGGTGAGAAGTGGGTGCACTTGTTGAGTCAGCAAGATCATTTTTTTCCTTGGTGTTCTAAATTTGGCCCAAAACTAATAGATATGCATATTTCAGTGCCTGGTTTCCATGTCTTTTATTGTAACCCAATAGTTACCCAACATTCTCGGACTCTGTAAATGGCTATGGCTTCTGAGAATGAACGAGTTTTCGAATTTGGCGTGTTGGAATGTAGGATTTTTTTAATTATTATTTAGTGTTATGGTGATTGAATTGAAGGGAAAAATTGGGAGCCACATAGATTTGTTGTTGGGGAATTATCCGTACGGTAGGATTTCCTGTGAAGCACATTTTGCCACGCAGAGAATCAGAAATGGTGTGGCAATTGAACTAGAAGCTTTCCCTGACAAGTTACAATGACTTAATTAATTAAGAGTATTTAGTTCAATATTTGCCTATTAAAAAAATATAAAAGTATAATAGTACTCTTTCCAGAAGTCAAATATAAATAACAAAATAAAATTAAAAAAATCTCATGAATTGTAAATCAAAACATAAGTAAATTTTAACTATTTTCTTTCTTCTAAACGATAACATCTCTAAAATCCTCTTCAATATTTTATTTTCAATCATTTTTTTTTTGTTTGATATCAAATTTCAACGAACCAAAATTTAAGAAAATATTAATGCTTTAAATATGATTAATAAAATAAATTATGTTAATTAATTTTTATAGTTTTATCACTAAGAATTAAATATGATATAAGAAATTTATAATAATTTATATATATTATTCAATTAATTAAATTAGACTCATTCGATTACTAATTTTTTTAGTTGACACTTAAATTAATCATTTTTGTTTATATTTGAGTTCATAAAAAGTTATATTGATATTTTAAAACAATAAAACCTATTTTTTAAAATAAAAATTTAAAAACAATAAATTTGTTTACTGATATTAGACAACACGAACAAAGCCAGACTTATATGTTTAAGGAGGTCAACTATAAAAATTAAGGTTCATATAGGTATTAAATTTCATATAAAATATTCACATGTTCTAAAATATTAATTATATTATTAATTTATCAAAATATTAATAGAATATATTTAAATAGAAGACAAGCTATTTTTTTTTAAAAAATCCAATATTATAAATATTAATTATCAATATATGCCCCGAAGAAATTTAATCAGTTTATAGAAAAAGGTTGTTATCTATATTATATTCACAGTTTTTTTGGAAAAATATCCTATTAATTATGTTTTAAAAACTTATTAAAATAGAATGAGTTATGTTACTCACAAGTAGTCAAGAATTATTAACGAAAAATATGCTTATATATATAATATAATGGGAATGACTTTTTTATGCGAGAATAAAAATAATCAATTTCAATTCTTAAATTAAAATAGATGGTTGAGATTAAAAAAATCACTTTAAAATTCACTTAGATAATAATATAATATTATATTATTGTTATCATAATTACTACTATTATTATATATCAATCATTTAGTTATTTTTATTATTATTATCATTGTCATCCTTATTATTATTATTATCAATATCATTGATACAATTCATTCACTCTATATCATACCAATAAACTAATACAAGGAAGAATTCAGTTTTTAGTAGAAACTCTTTCATTATCTAAAAAAAATCGAACACAAGAGAATAGCTCCTGATTATCAAGTCCATGGATGTAACTCATGAAACTAGTCACGTATCATCATCTCCTATGGTGACTTCTCCAATTTAGTTAAGTTAATTGCTCGATCTGACAAAGCCTCATTATCTGCTCTCACATCATCGTCGTGATCATTAAAGTCAAACAAGAAACGCAAGCATAAACTCACATACATCAACATATCATGTATGCAAAACAATGGATACAGTCTATATCGTAATAACAAATATAAGATTACACAACATTTTCACATCAACAATCATATGAAATATACATACTATAGACTTAACGAGATGGATTGAGAATTGTATTAAAGGGATTTTAAAGCATATTCAGTGTTCATTGTTTAGTGAGTTGCGGCAACTCATTGAAAAAGTAACCATTGTTTAACTTTTTTTTTTTATCATTGAAAAAGATCTACATGTTTGATTTTAAATTTGATTTTTTTATTTAAGTTGAAAAAGTAACCATCCATGACTTTTTTTTTATCCGTGATATTAAATTTGATTTTTTTATTTAAGTTTTATAGATGAAAAAAATATAATTAAAAAAGATAATCCACTAAAGATAAAATGTCATATTTTTTAATAATTAATTAATGAGTAAAATGTCATATTCTTTAATAAAAATTAATTGTTGACTTTAATTATTGTCAAAGGCAACAAATGCTCCTCCTTACTAGTCAAGAGTCATTGAATAATTTCTTTTAAAGATGGTACTTTAATTATTGTCAAAGGCAATAAATGCTCCTCCTTACTAGTCAAGAGTCATTGAATAATTTCTTTTAAAGATGGTAAAAAAAAAGAATGTTGTATCATGACAAAAAGTCCATTTTAATTTTGATGGGATTGAAAGAGGTGTCTACATAATAATAAAAATAATATAATTTTGATGGGATTAATAGAAGTGTCAACATGATTTTGATGGACTAAAAAAGGTGTTAATAGAACTAAAAAAGGTATAATAATAAGAATAATTATAGTTTTGATGGGATTGATAGAAGTGCCAATATGATAGAATAATAATAGAAATGATAGTAATAATGAATTAATAAAAAGTTAAAAAGTTATCATTTTTCTTCCTTCTCATAATAACTCAAGTATTGAGTCAGAAAAATATTGTTCTTCCTTCTCATAATAACTTAAGTATTTCTTTTGGGTTAGAAAAGATATTGTTGTCCCTTCTCATAATAACTTAAGTATTTCTTTTGGATCAGAAAAGGCAGATGTTCCTAAAGCCAAACTCGTTGAAAATAGAAAAATACAAAATTAGAAAATTAAAAAGGCAAATAATAGCAATAATAGATATCTTTTGAGATTAACCAATTTTATCATATACTAATTAGTTAACAAAACATTCATTTTAAGTTTTTAGCGAAAAAATATTAAATTAATGTTTTCAATAATAAAAAAATAAAGTGAAGATTTTGTAAAGATTTTACAAACTATATAACTAAAATAATCTAAACTTAACAATTAAAAAACTAGAATGAAATTTAGACGAGTCTTGCCTGGTTAAGTCACAACAAAACTAGAAGATGAAAAAGTCAGCAAAGAAAAAATAAAAAAGGAAGAAAATATAAACAAGTGAAGATCAACTTTGTACATTATTAACTTGTTTCTTCTTTCTTATTCCATTAAATACAAGGTCTACATACACGGTATGGAAGACTCAAACTAAAGTTTCATTAATTTACATAAACTCAAACCCAAAACAAAGATTTTGAAGCAGCACCATGATCACAAGAGAGACTAGTACTTTTTGGGTATATACTATACTCATACACTATATAGTATATAGTAGTAATATATATAGTAGGTTAATTAGCCTGTGCCAGTAACTCCAAGGTCTTGTTTGTCTTCATCTTTGCCAGCACCAAAGACAGGACCACCTTTGCCAGCAGGATCATGGACCTTCTCCTGAAGTTTTTCCACTTGAATGCAGCCTTGATCCTCCCTTGAAAGCAAGTCAGTCCTTGTTCGGTTCTCTCCTCCTTCTACTGACTCATATGTTGTTGCTGTTTTTGACTCCTTTGGTTGTGCTCCTTGTGCCCCTGACATCTTTCTATATATATGCTTATGTTGTGTGATCACAAATTCCACAATCTCTTTGCTTCTATGCTTGTTTTTGTGCTTCATGTGCCTATTTATATAGAGTTTGGTTGTGATAGCATGATAAAATATAAAAGACATTATACCAAGATCAACCCACGTGGAATGATAACATGAAATGGAATTACACGTGTTCTAACCTTGTACTACTCGGCACTTGCACTCTTATTTTCTGCCACGTTGTGGCTTTTTAGTATAAGAACCTACATTTATCAAATGGGTCATCAGCAAGTTTTTACATTCTATTTCTTTTTTATTGTTTTTATTCTCTTGAATGTTTTTCTGTTTGTATTTTTGAATTTTTTATTTCAATTTCTGAAGTTAAGAGATTTTATTAAATAATGATATGACTAAAAGATAAGTCTGAAATTTCCAAAACAATAAGAATTGAAATGAAAATTTTCTGATATAAAAAAGACTTGTACCAAAACTTTAAAATTTTATAAGGATTAAATTAATAAAGTGCAATTAGTGAATGAGCTGAATGTCATGTGGGGAACTATTTTTTAAAAGGAAAATAGTAGACACAAACATAAAAAAAAGTTTAATAGAAGAAAAAAACACATTTTTAAAAGAATTATTTAAGCTAATGTTTATCAATTATCATTATTTATTGATTGTTAGTTTAACTGAAAAAGATGTAAAATCAATAATTGATAAATTTTATATAAGGCACCGCAATACATAGGAAAAGAGAAGTACGTGTGTAACCCCCTGTTTGGATGGGTTTTCATCTTTAACTAATGTCCTGTTCTGTTAGGTCATATACAAACCTTAAATGTTTTGCTAAATGATAACCTAAACCTGTTGTCAACTTGGCCTTTTAATTTCCAACTCAGCTTGATTTTCAATTTAATAATCTACTTGTTGTAAGATATGCTATGAAATTATTCATCAAAAAGCAAGATTTTACTTGAAATTATACACAGCCAAAGCCACCAAAAAGCCTAGTAAAGCACCAGCTATGACTTCAATCTCTGTATGACCAATAGATTCTTTTAGTTGGGGTATACCATCAATGGCCAACTTTGATGAGATTTCATCTGCATCTGTTTGCCTTATTTTGCTTCCTGATTTAACCAATAGACCTCTATTTGTTTCTTGTGGTTCCAAAGAAGTGGCTTCTTGGGACAAAAGGGACTTATCAAGACCAACTTTTAGAGGTTTTGATAGTCCTGGTTGAGAGTTAATCAAATTATCTCTATCTTTGGAATGTAAAGAGTTGGCTTGCATTTGGAGCAGTATTTTGTTCAATGTCTTGGCATGAATCCCTACTTCTCTTCTTACACCCTGCAAATGACACAAACCACACTCAAGTGTTAGCTAAAAGATCACATTGATAATAAAGGGTTTGTTTGAAAAAAATTCTCTATAAGCACTGACACGAAAAGAATATAAGAAGGAAAAGTGAAATGTACTTCATAAGATAAAATTAGCTTATGCATAAACTAATTTGTAGAAGCCCTCATTACTTTTTATAAAAAATGATTTTTAGCTTATTTCATTTTTGTCTTCTTGTTTTCTTCTCCTATAAGTGCTTATGGAGAAGGTTATCCAAACATGCCCAAAAACAACCAAGTATACGGGAAAATGATAAGAAGTACAAAGTTATTCTTGGCCTGATATTAAGCAACTAAAAGTAGAAGAGTATATGGCACTAAGTAAAATAAATTGAACCAAACATGCACCAAGTATTTGACACATGATTAGAATATGATCAATATATGATAAGGAATAAGAATAGTTCAGGCTTGGAGTAGGTAATCTATCTCATCATTTGGCACTTGAAAGCTACAAAAGCCTTATCCCACTAGGTGAGGTCAGCATTTGACACCTAAAAGGCTGAAACAATAAACTAAATACTTTTGACAATTTTTTTCAAGTTCAGGCTGACAATAACTTTCTAGTCAGTTTCTGTCCCAATTGCAACCATCCATTTTTTACTTTCCTTATACATCTATTAAATTTCATTTCTCTTTCTTTAGGTGAAGCCTATATAAGGGAAAACAAAAGAATATCTGTTGCAATCTAACTCTAAGGATGAAACAAAAACCAAATTACCAAAATATTTTAGATGCTAGCAAAATAAAGGACAAGGATTGTCCAACTAAATATGTTACCATGTTTCTTGCAATATGATTCAAACCAAATCAATAGGATTGGTAAATGGTGAGGGGTTTGGGTGGCTTGCATCAAGTCATAGGATCTGACTTCATCGGCACCAATGTATAAAAATAAATTAGTAGACCCTCTGTATTATTCTTCTGCTGATACTGATATCAATGTAGTATCAGTACCCAAGGTTGGATTTCCTATGTAAATACTGAAACAGAAATAGATAACAAAAGGTATCCAATAGAACATGCACTATCCCATGTTCTTTTACTAGTTTCTTGCCTTTTTTAATTTACAAGCTGAAAATATACCCAAGTTTATTAAATCATCTTCCTAATCAAAGGAATGAACCCCAAGCAGTCTTGAAACAAAAAGAAAGATTGAAAACCATTAGAACATGGTATGATACAACGTAACATGAGTTAGTCTTGGATAATTCCACTGACCATGTACAGAGCAAACTTGCCAAAATTATACGATGCCTCTGTGCATCAATGGCTTGGCCAACGGAGAAGATCTTGAAAAGAAAGGTACCCTTGCTTTCTTTTGATATAAGCCTGATTAATGATGCAACTAGTTTCCTTCAATAGCAATTCCCTGACTGCATACAGGCATTACCATTGCCTTGTTCTGTTGCAAATCCTAATAACAACCTTCTTATACAACAATTCAAAAGTTAAAGCTTCTCTAACTCCAGTTTTATTAACCCATATATACAAAAAAATTAGTGCAGTATCAGACTACTACTTTTAGGAAAATCTTTTGGATCAAATTCTCTTGCTTCAATCTTAAGTAACAACTATACATTTATTAGGTCCACCATATTACTAAATCAAACCAAAAACAAAAGAAAAAGAAGATTTCAAGCTTAAATGCAAATGGATAGATTATCAGTGCTTGTAGGCAGCTGTTATATCTACCATGGTACATAATATCAAAATATCAGAAGTTTATTATCAAAGTGTTATAATAAGTAACTTGTGTTTACTTTAGGGCTTTAACAATGACACACATCCAACCTGACAAACCTGCAGTGTAACACAAGGAATTCTCATGGAGATTATGTGGTAGAAGTCCCCCAAAGTATAAACCTATATATATATATATATTTTTTTTTCTCAGCCAGTATAAACCTATATAAATTGTTAATTCGGAAATATGGTCATCTTATATTATTTTTTACAACGAAATTTTGTGTCATTTTCTCTTCTACATTACTTCAGTGTGTCAGAATATTGCAAATGTTTAACCAACATATGTAGTTCCAGATACATAACATGATCAACATCACATATAAAGCAAGAAGGTGTAAGCAAAAAATAGAATTAAATCTGTTTCTGTTTGCCAATACCACAATAGTAAGAATTCCACAAATAGTTTATCATTTATTAGAGATAATCACATAACAACAGCACTCAATATCTTAGCAGGTCTTAATTTAATCCTGCTTGAGACTCCTCCATTAAGTTTGAAATAGCCTATGGAGCACTACGGTGTTTGCAAAATAGACCTGAGAAATTCTGGGTTTATTCTAAGCACAGTTTAAATCTAGCACGGTTAAAAAGAACATAACAAAAGACATTCATGTGATACAAATAAATAAAGGAAAGTAAATAACATCAAAGACTAAAAGAAAAGCACCATATTTGACAGAAGAATATCATACCTGAGCATCATACATAATGAGACCGGCATACACAACTGCAAGACCAAAAATAGGATCGGAGAAGCCTCTGCATTTGGAAATTACAAAATTACAAACATCACAAGAATACATACATACATTCTTATCAAGTGAAAATTATTGGTTATTGTGATTAATGAAAACTATGAATGTGATGATCCATACAACTGTACATGAATAATCAAAGCAGCTACATGATTGCTTAAATTTTGATGTTGACAATTTAAATATAATCTAATGGTTTATATTTACTGTTCTTATGAACCAAACACCAAGATGGCACGAACGGATTATCTTACCTCTCAAGGCCAAATAATGTTGCACTAGCCACTGTTGCCTATGCATAGGAAAATGCAAACAACTTGGTGAGAATCATGAAACACCACTTGGTGAAAAATCAACAATTTCAAGTAGCATCATGAAAAATAGGATTAACTGATTAAAAGGTTTCAAAGGGCCATACAGAAGAGTGTGATGAAGGGAACCCTCCAGCTTGAACAACTGCTCTGATATCAAACCCTTTGCCATACAGAAAAACAGAAGTGAATGGCTTAGAAAGCTGACCAATCGCCACAGAGACACCAGCTGCAATCAGAACCTTAGCAGAAAAAAATATCAAAGAAAGAGAAAACCAAAGAAGAGCCAATTCAGCACATAAAACAGCAAAACAAGAAAGTGGGATTGCCAAAAAGAAAAGGAAAAATCAAATTTTGAAAGATACCCAGAGTTTGTGAGACATCTAAACATTGAATTTCGAAATGGGGTACCTTGTTATGAGCAATTTGGACGATGTCATCGAAGAAACCAGCGCCAAGAGAGGAAATTCTTAGGGTGGAGGCTTTGGGCTTTCTAGGAGAAGGAAGACGGTGAAGAGATGGGTTCCTTTGTTTGAGTGGTGGGGTGAAGTGAGAGGGAGGAATGGCACAGAACATAGAATGTTGCAGCAACATTATGGTTTGGTATCTATCTTGTTCTGCACCACTCTTAGTCAACCACGAAACATGTTCTAGTAAGGTGTCACCGGATGTATTTAAAAAAACAATAGAGAAAAGAAGAAAATAATAATAATAGTAACAAATATTTAAATACATTTATATCTAATAGTTTATCTAGATTTTGATTTTGTTTCATGTATTTTTTAAAAAAGAAAACAATTTTCAATTATGCATTCATTTCAACAAACTATTAAATTATGTGGAATATTTTTATAATCACAATAATATGTTTTTTAATTATAATATGATAATATGTTTTCTATAATTTTTACTTGTTTTTTTTCACAAACATATCTTTGTAGAAAGATGACTCAGTCTTATATTAAATATTATTTTTATAATTGACTCAAAAGATGGAAATTTACGAGATGCCCAATCAGAAAACATTTTTTTTACTACATCTAATCAGAAAATTAAATATCTTAATTAGAGTATTTATTAGAAGAAGAAAAAATATCATTAACGTGTATTGATTATATTTAATTGTTTGTATTTATCACTATTCATTGATTTATATGGTACACTCTTCGACATATTTTCACCAAAAACAAATATCGTACACTCTTCATTTTCCCTTCTACATATTTTGTGCACGGCTATGATACTTATACTAATTAACAAGTAATTCCATTGTTTTTCTTCACACGAAATCTCTCCTAACGATTTTGTCTTGGCATGTCAGTTAGTGACCTTTTCAGTTTGATTTTGGATGCGTTTGCAGAATTTAATTATAAGTGTTGCCTTTGACATGGTTTACTAGGGCTGCATTGTTTCTCATGATGTCCTTTAATACGTGTGCATGTTGTGGGGGGGATTTGGATCACTTGCAGCTGAAGTGAGAAAGATAGCGTACTATTAATTTTATTTTTCAAACTTTATAAAATTAGTAAAAATAAAAAATAAAAATGCAGTCTTACATAGTAAACTGCGTCAAATTTGACAACAGACAATCCAGACCATTACATAATTAGCATCTTAATTATAAAAAATATTTTATTGGTAATCATTTAAAAAATTACTAAGTAAAAGAATTAAGAATGCTAGAAATATTTTATGGTAGTGGCAATGCATAAAATTGGCTTAAGTGTACTGTGTAGAATTTGGAATAAGCATTTTAGAGAATGAGGTTTCGTAACTTGAAATAAGGCCTGCTAAGTGTGCATTCTCTTGAGATAAAGTCCCTCAAGCTAGCATGTTAATATTGTAATAAAAATACACACTCATGTACATAGGAGAAGAGTCTCTCACTTTAATCTCTCATATTCATTCACTTTATTTTTTTTTACTCTACACAAACGGTTACAAAGGCAGCCTTTTATAGGCAAAACAAAACAATAAAATAAACAACACTTAATGACTAAGTAACAACTCCTATTAACTTCAGAAATATTGTAAGCGATGAAGGAAATTCCCAACGTCTACAATATTTTTGAAAAAGTTAAAGTAAATTTGTTTTAATGATCATTAACTAGTGGTGCAGCAATTGTAATGTTTGAATTCAACTTTTCAAACTTCTCCAAACTTCTAGTAAAGCAGTGAATTTTTTTTAGCTTGATTTAATTAATTAACCTGACATTGCCTCCCTTAAATCAAGTTTGTATTGTTATGAGCATTTTCTTCAACTTATAAAATAATTACATATTTAATTGTTCGTAAAAATATCCGTTACTTGATCTTCGGTCGAACAATAATTAATTTTCACTTCTTTATCAGTTATCAACTCTCGAATCTTGTGATATTGAATATCAATGAGCTTGGGCCTCCTATAAAATTGGATTTTTACTTAATGCAATGGAAGACTTGTTGTCACATAATATTTTCGTGGGAGTATTTTGCTTATGATGCATCACTTCTAAGATTCTTCTCAACCATATTGCTTGCGTGGCATAACTAGTTGCTGTAATATATTCAGCTTCAGCCGTTGAAAGTGTTATAATTGGTTGCTTCTTTGAAGACCATGATACTACACCTACACCTAGATGAAATATGTACCCTGACATGATTTTTCTTGTTTCTATATCTCTTGTCCATCATTGTTTATGTATCCAACAACCTTCACATCATTATTGTTGGCATAAGAAATTTCATCGATCAAAGTACCTTTATATTATGAAGAATTTTCTTCGCTCCTTGCAAATGGCAAACATGCGACCCTTCCATAAATCTATTGAGCGGGCCAACTCTAAAGACTATATCTAGTCTTGTGGTCGTCAGGTACCTCAAACTCCCAATCAAACTTTTGTATTGAGTTGCATCGGCTATTTTTTCGTCACCTTCCTTTGTTAGCTTCAACTTCTCTTGGACTGGTGTGGAAATTGGTTTTGAATTTTCCATCTTGAATTTCTTTAGAATATCACCTACATATTTCTTTTGGGATATAAAAATCCCATCATTTTGTTGAATGACCTCAACATCGGGAAAATAGGACATTAGGCCTAAATCTGTTATCTCAAAATAGCTTATCATAGTCTCATTGTATTTTGCAATCATTATTGAATTATTACTAGTGAAGATTAGATCATCAATATAAAGACACACAATGAGAATATCTTTAGGATAAAAAAATTGACATATAATATGTGCTCAAAAGGACATCGTTCGAAACCATGTTACACAAAATAGGAATCAACTTTCATATACCAAGCTCTTGGTGTTTGCTTCAACCCATATAAAGTTTTCTTCAATCTTTAAATTTGTCTTCTTTTCCTCTGAACACGTATCCTGCAGGTTGTTCAACATATACTTTTTCTTCTAGAATACCATTCAAGAAAGCATATTTAACATCCATTTGATATATCTTCCAATTATTTTGAGCCAAAAGAGAAATAATCATGCGAATTGGATCTAATCTTGCAACAAGAGCAAGTACCTAAAAAATAATCAATACTTGGCTTTTGCTTATATCCTTTTGTAACCAACCTTGTTTTAAAGCGATTAATTTCTCCATTGGGATTGCACTTTGTCTTGTACACCCATTTCACTCTAATAGGCCTTTTATTTGCTGGCAAACCTATTAACTCCCACGTATCATTCTTCTCTATAGCATGAATCTCATCATCCATGACTTTTCTCCAATTCTCACCACTTGAGGCATCTTTAAATGTCAATGGCTCACAATTTGCAAATACAACAAAATTGATAATCTTCTCATTAAATGTGTCATCATAATTAAACATGACACAATCCTGCGATCTGGTTGGTAGTTGAGGATTCCTCTGTAGCCTCCTAGATTATTCTAGTCCATTAAGTGTTGGATTTGATTGTCTTTCATTCTCTTCATAATTGTCAGGAATCACTACTAGCTCCTTCTGGGACTTTGAAGGCCAATCCTACATAGCTTTCTCATCAAATGTCACATCTCGACTGATAATAACCTTATTTGTCTCCGGATTGTAAAGTTTGGATGCATTTGAATCTGTGTTATAATCAATGAAAATGCACCTTTCACCTTTGTCATCCAATTTCTTCCTTAGTTGGTCTAGAACATGTGCATATGCAATGCACTCAAAAAATTTGAGATGTCTGATTGATGGTCTTCTCCCACTCCAAGCTTCTTTTGGTGTCTTATCATAAACACTCTTTGTCGGGCATTTGTTCAAAAAAATATAAACAGAGGTAACAAATGCTTTCACCTAAAACTTTTTAGGAATCTGTTTGGCATGCATCTCACCATGTTCATGATTGTTGTGTTCTTCCTTTCAACAACTTCATTTTGTTGAGGTGTGTATCTGGTTGTCAGTTGATGTTGAATTCTATGTTGCTCAAAGAAATTTCTACAAGCGAGGTATTCTTGGCCTTTGTCTATTCTGAGTACTTTAATTCTGCATCCACTCTGTTTCTTTGCAAATGCCTTAAACATCTTGAAGGTATCACAAGATTCTGATTTATGCTTCAAGAAGAAGACTCAAGTCTTTCTACTAAAATCATCAATGAAAGCGATAAAATATTTACTATCATCATGTGTTGGTATCTCCACTGAGCAGAAATTTGAATGAACTATCTCCAACAACTTTTCTGCCTTCCAAGAATTTTCGGTTGGAAAAGATCCTCTATGTTTCTTTCTAATCTCACATATCTCACGTACTCCACTAGGAATATTCACAATAGGCAAACCAGATACAAACTATTTTCTTGACAAATAATTCAATCCAAAAAAATAAAGTGTCCAAAACCCATATGCCACAACTAATCATCATTTGGAATCATAGAACTCAAGCAAGACAATTTTTCATGATGAATTCTCAAAGGGATTAGGTGATTGAGAGTCATTTTTACCTTAGCCATCTTCCATTTTCTTCAATCAACTACAATAGCCATGATGAATTTGCATGTTGTATCCCTTCTCTAACAATTGTCTCATACTCAATAAATTGTGATGAAAACCATGAGCATAGAAAACATCAGACATAAACTTTTGAGAACCATCCTTCAACTTGATAGTAATTTGGCCTTTCCCCATAATAAGGATGTAACACTCCATTTTTTATAAAATAAATTAAAAAATATTCTATTTAAAAATAAATAGTTTTAGAAAAATAATGAGGTTTTTATAATTAAATAAATAAGGAGAAATAATTTTATTAATTAAAATAATGGTTTGAAGAAAAATAAAAATGATATTTTATTTATTCATTTGATAGAGAGTAAAATACAATTCCTTTTTATAAAATAATAAAATAAAGAAAAATAAAGTAAGGAATAAGCCGAGAGTATCCCAGCTATAAATAGATATATTGGGTTAATTTTTACATTTACGATATATCTCTACACTCTCTCTTCCTCTCAAATCCATTTTCCCTCCTCTTTCACCCAAAACCTTTTTTTTTTTTTGCTTATATCCAAATATGTTCTAATAAAACTACAATCCTAATCTCCTTAACCGTTGGATCGTCATGAAATTTTAACACTAGGTTTAGAACTAATTTTTTCATATTATAACCGTCCGGATTTTCAAAATAATGACAGTGGTGAGAGAAATATTCCTCGCACGTAGATCTCATTTTCTTGCATACACCCAAGTTGATCCGAGTAAAATTACGATCTCAGACTCATTAACCATTGGATCATCGTGAAATTTGAACACCATGTTTTAAATTACTTTTTTCACATCTCCATCATTGGAATTTTAAAATAATGTCTATGGAGGGAAAAATGTTCATCGCACACAGACAGTGTAATAAAGACTCTAATCCTTTCTCCTTCTTTCTAACACTTGGAAACCTTAGCAGAGCAACCAGAGAAAAAATTTAGGGAATTTTAGGAAACCACTAGAGATGCCTCTGTTACTGCTGGACTACCCATGTGAGCCCGCTTAGAGGTAAATGATAAGTTTATCATAATTGTGGTTAGAATGAACATGTGTAGGAATTCTTAGAGAATCAAATTGAGGTTTATTTTGGGATGTTTATTGTATTATAATTCTTCCTGTATGATCATATTTTGTTTGTGTTTTGGATAAGACTTACTAGATTAGCGTGATAAATTGTTATGTTGGGATCATGAAATTGTGTGTAAGTGGTAAATTGAATATATGTTAATTTGTGAGATACACGTAAACATGTGATGATAGATTGTGACATGTTAAATTGTGAACATGAGATATGGTTGTGAATAAATGTGTGGTTAATACTTGATGTGAAAAATACTTGTGTTGTGAGTTGTGAATTTTATAATAATCCGAATAGTGTTTACCTTGAAAAAAGTGTTTATGCGCGATGTGTTAAAATGAAAGTGTAGGGTTCTAAGTTAGGAACCTGAGGTGTTAAATTATAGCGCAACGCGCAAGGTGTTAAAAGGAAAGTGTAGGTCCAAGTTAGAAACCTGAGATGTTAAATTGTAGTGCAATGTGTTAAAACATGCTTGAAAACAAGTGAGATCATGGGTATTATATAATTCATGAACAATGTCTACATGAAAAAGTTATTTTAGGGGTTATACCTGAATCAGGAAGGTGAAACCTTAACGGATTCTTTGGAGTCTAAGCCTTGGGGTAAATACACTCGGTTTGAGTGCTCCTTTAAGTATATGTTGATCCCATATGGTTGGAGTATTTTCACAAAACAGAGTGACTTGACATACTCATTGTGTGATGTGTCTTGCTATGTACTTATAGGCGCCTTGGTGTTGTTTTTCACTAACATGTACTACATTACATATAAGATTGAGTCTTGGTGTATTTGTTGCATAACGCTTGTGTAATGATCACTGTGACTTGCTATGTGATAGTAGGTAATGAATTATGTGAGCGTGAGATGTTGTGTTGTACTTGAGATTTCTTGTTCTAAACACGTGATTTATGTGAAGGTGTGAAATGTAATTTTTTGATTAAATCCTTGAGACAACTGATGTTACACAATGAGTGGTAAAAATATGTGAATTATGCTAAGTTGAGCTTGTTATACTATATGATATGCATATCTACATGTTGTCCCACTCCCCGTGTGTTGTTTGTGTTTGGATTTCATGATGATCTAGAACCTTGTGTTCGTGGGAGCATATGACTAGGTGGATTGCTTCAAGGAATCTTATGTTGGAGGATGTCAGGACACAATTTTCTGATAGGATGTGACATTGGGGCATGAATTTCTATTTTAATTGTATGATGTTCTAAACATGTTACTTTATGTTATTTTGTTGCTTAACTTGTTTTATTTTGTAAAAAATGGATGACCTTGTTTAGGGCCAGAGATATTTTCATATCCTTATTTGATAAGTTTTTAATTTGGTAACTGAAGCAAATGTGAACCTTTTACCCAGGTGAGCTCCTTTATGTTTATTGAATAAAATTATTTTAATTAATTATGTATTTTCATATATGATATTATATAAATATGTATGCCAGGGTAGAGGGTGTCACAAGGGATATTTGCATTGTTTCCAAATCTCACGATAGGTTTTACTATTTCATCTAAAGAAGAAAACAACTCCTTTTTCCCACACATACGATTACTACACCCAATATCCAAATACCAAACATTTTTATTTTCAAAACAAGTACTACTAGCTAAAAATAAACTTTGTGGGGTAGAAGAATTATCACCAACATTTTGGCTTTTTGCAATGTTTGTTTGTTGTTTAAATCTACAATTTGCAGCTTTATGCCTGAACTTTCCAAAATATAAGTAGTTAAAATTTGCCCAACCTTGGTAGTTGTTACCTCGACCTCTTCCTCAATTAGTCGCACCAAAAGTATTTTCACCTTTTCCTTGGTTGGATGGTTCAAAATTACTATCTCTTCCTTGATTAAAATTTCCTCGACCTCTACCTTTAGAATTTCCTCATCCTCAACTGTTGAAATTATCACGAGCTCTATTTTTGGAACTCTGACTGGTTTCCACAACATTGTTGAGATTCACCTGACTTATTTCGTGCTTCTTTATTTACTTTTTCTGTCTTTTCCAAGATTTTGCTCACGTGGCTTTTAATGCTTCCTTGCAACTTTGCTACTGTCATGGGACTCAATTATTGTAGTCACCACACTTCATCGGTATCATCCGTAAAATTTTTTCTACCACCTTATTATCAGGGATGCCTTCTCCGTACATCATCATCTTGTTGACGATACCTGTAATACATGAAAAATATTGTTCCACGGATTCAGAACAAGACATTTCGTACCTTTCGTATTCCTTTCGCAGAGATTGCAACTTTGATTTTTGAGCCTTCTCCACACCTTTGTAAGACAACTTCAAAATATCCCATGCCTTTTTAGCAATTTTGGCATTTACGATTTTGCCAAAAAATGGAATAGTCAACTCCTTATTGAATATGTGACAACATAACCGATCTCTCCTCCTAGCGGTATCATCTGCTCTTTCCGCTAATCCCATCTCAACAAAACTCCAAATATTATGAGCTCTTAGATGTGTGTAGCCATCAAAGTTTCCCAATAATAAAAATCTAGTTTCCCATCTAGTTTGGGAGAAGGCCATACAATATTGTAATTGGTACCCATCTCTCTCTCTCAAGTGTATCAACTCTATTTTTTTTTACATAGTGAGAACACTCTCATTCCTCATGCACTCAATTTTTTTTTACTCACACTACCACTCAAATCCTTTGACTCTGATACCAATTGTTGACATTGTAATAAAAATACACACTCATGTACATAGGAGAAGAGTTTCTCACTCTAATCTCTCTCATATTCATTCACTCTATACAGAGTCAGTCTTTTATAGGCAAAACAAAACAATAAAATAAGAAATACTTAATGGTTAAGTAACAACTCCTATTAGCTCAAGAAATATTTTGGGCGATTCAATTAGGCGATGAAGGAAATTTCCAACATCTACAATATTCTTGAATCTATTTAAAGTAAATTGTTTTAATGATTATTAACTAAGATTAACTGGCGGTGTAATACTTGTAATGTTTGAATTCAACCTTTCGAATTTCTCCAAACTTCTAGTAAAGCAGTGAATGTTTTTTAGCTTGATATAATTAAGCGACATAGAAGTTAA
The DNA here is from genome assembly GCF_004193775.1 of Glycine soja. Classification (NCBI taxonomy): domain Eukaryota; kingdom Viridiplantae; phylum Streptophyta; class Magnoliopsida; order Fabales; family Fabaceae; genus Glycine; species Glycine soja. The sequence continues at coordinate 12,522,969 of NC_041009.1, read as the reverse complement.
TATTTTAATGATGATAAATCACTATGAAACAAAATTATAAGTAATTGAACTTAGTCACTAATACTTTTTTTTAGTGTTTTTTGTTATAAGACAAAATAAATTCAGAAGTATTATATAGGTGTGAAGTATAGGCCTACAATCAAAGTTCTTTATGATAGATTTTGCAATTAGAAACATAACTACCAGAAGGAAAGCTCAATAGAGGAAAGATAATTGTATTTTTTTGGGTCAAAGTACAAATATTGAAAGTTGTGTATGATCAAATACATGATGCTGGGATAACTTAAGTCAAGGGATAGATATAAGAAGTTACACATGACTTAAGAATTATCAGAAGTTGTACGATAAGGATGTTCGTTACCAATCCAAAAACACACACTAATCAAGACATGCATCAATGCTTTGACAACACTAATTCTGAATCTATGAGTTCCATCATTATCTTTGATGATTTTAAATCAATGGAACTCAATGAGACAATTTTCATGGTAAAAGAATAAGCAACCAAGTATAATGAAGGTTGTGTCACATTGCATTATAGTAGCAAAGCATCTATAGAAACCCTGATGCATTAATCATCTTTAGATAACTTCCTATGATTCAGAAAAAAAAATCATTTATAGTAATTTATCCTCCTCCTTCTAAGAGGAATTCTTTTTATTATAGTAGCTACTTACTACTTCATTAAATGGGTTGAAGCGCAATATGTGATGAAGAAATATGTTGTTTTGTTTGTCCAGTACTAAATCAGGTACAAATTCAATATTTTTGAATAAAAATATTTAAATATTTATAAATATTATTAAATTATTTAAAAAACTAAAAATAGTTAGCAAATTTATTCTAACTAAAAATACTTATATGCATAAAAATGAGTTTTAATAATAATATCCATGACCTGTTTTTTAAATTTAACTAATCAAAATTATTTTTTAAAGTAAAATTTGTATTTATTCATTCATTTTTTAAATATTATCGATAGTCATTACTTTCACGTGTGAAATGGATTGGTGTACTGTACGGTGACCATTTCCTAATTTTTTTGCGGCGTGTAGTGAATCAGGATGTTAAACAGTAGTTTAAAGTAGGATATTAAAAAACAAAAACCAAATTATTTATAAACCGTTCAATAAATAAATAAAAACTGAAGATCACTTAAACCGAAAATCACTACAATAAAAATTCTAAGAAATCACGTATATTTTGTGATTTAGTTTGATTTTCGTATATATCCAATCAAATCCAACAAATCATATATTATAATTATATTAATTTTTATTATAATAATTAATAATAAGTGTTAAATACTTTATTAATTTTCTTCTGTTTTATAATTAAAATATATATTTTACTTTTATATTTTAATTTTTTATTAATATTGTTAAAAAATAATGTTAAATATCATGTGAGGTACAAATTAATGATAAAAAGTGATCCCTAATTCTTTATTATATTAAAAAAAATCGTAATATTATTTTATATTAATATTAAATAAAAATAATAATTTTAAAATAATATGTTAAACAAAATATAATGAAAAATAAAATTTATTTTTAAAATAATATATCATGTATGTAAGTTTAGTCCATAGATTAGAGTATGATAATAAATTTAAAAAAACAAAAAGAATCAAACTGAATTAAATAATATTGTATTAGTTTGGTTTGATTTAAATTTGGTGTTATATTTGAATGGAACTAAATTAAATCAAATTGTATTTTATTTTTATCTTATGTTGGGTGATATTTTTATCTAAAAATTGAACCAAATCAGTTGTCAGCATCCTTAATTTAAAGACATTAATTATAAAATAAAGGTGTAAAATATTTATTAAATTAATATGGTAATAATGTAAATCCTTAATTAACATTATTGACACAATAAAACTTTGATGAAAAAAGGAAGAGGATGAAGTGGTGGAAAGAACAAACGTCCATAATGTGTTGTCTAGCATTATTGATCGTTTGTGTGGGTGTGTCTGTTTTCGTTGTTTCCCACTTTCCAAATCACATCCAACGTGAATCCGTCATTCAACTTGATTGAAGTATCCAACGAAAATTCAAACACACACTAACCTTACTGAGTGTGTTCATTGGGAACTGGTTCATTCCACACATTTTATTTAAGCCAAAAAAACCCACAATTTCTCTTAGTGTGTGCTTTTTTGTTGAAATTGTTGTTTCTTCCTCTGAGTTCCAACTTTCACCTCAGCCAAATACACAACAAAATGGGGTTTCAGAAGATAAGGGTGGGCAACCCCATCGTCGAAATGGATGGTATGTTATGTATCTCACTCTGCTCATCTCTTTCATATGTGTTTCTGATCTTTCTACCTCTGGGTTGTAATTAATGCTAATAGTGTGAGAGTGCTTAATTCTCTATCAGTAATGAAAATTTTGTCTGCTTTAATTATTTTGTTCAAGTGGGGTCTCAATTACAATCACCCCTTTTCAAGTTTGAATATGCTTCTAGCGTTTTTGGGACTTGAGTTCATATGGGGGTCTCTTCCTTTCTTAAATTTTGTGTTTTTCCTTGATTCAATCATTATTGAAAATTAAGTTCAATTGGGGGTCTCAGTCTCAGAGCATTTGGCTTTTGAATCATATGATCTTTCGATAGGTGTTTAAAAAGTAATCGACTTTCAGTTTCTTGATCTGAATAATCAGTCTTTCATTGTCTGCGCATGTAGGGGATGAAATGACCCGAGTGATTTGGAAACTGATAAAAGATAAGGTAGTTTTATCTTCTGTAGTTATCTTCTTGAATCAGGGAAGGCTATGCTGCAACTTTTTGTATTTTATCCCCTTTTTTTGTATTGCAGCTTATTTTCCCTTATTTGGAGCTGGATATTAAGTATTTTGACCTTGGCCTTCCTCATCGCGATGCCACTAATGATAGAGTTACTATTGAAAGCGCTGAAGCTACACTCAAGTATGTGCTCTAATTTTTGTCTTGGAGGCTTCTTTGCACATCTTCACTCTTGAGATTATGTATCATTTTATTGTTGCTATCAGTTTAGCTTGATTTTTGTATCAGTTTAACATCTTCACATCTTCGCTCAAGAATTAGCTGTTTTTTCCCCATGATTATTGTTAAGATAAAAATTACAATTCTGTTAAAAGGAAAATCCACCCCTATCTTCTTTATTTCCTGTCCCAAAATAGGATTCAATGTAAAGTCATGACTCTTCACTCATTTGGATTTTGATAAGACAATTCGTTTATCTAGATAATTTAGATAAATCTTTTCTTAGTGAAAATTATGATTAAATTCTGAACAGTGTATAAATGTGTTGCTCAATTGATTGATTTTTTTTTTCACTCTCTTAACAGAGGATAACTGAACTCAGGCTTCTGTGCCACAAATCTGTTGGTTCTACAGTAGATGAATCATTCCTCTAAGTTTGAGATTGAGTCTCACCTGTAGTCCTTTGAATTCCTGATATAGTCATGTCCCCAAGATAAGTCCATTGGGGAGGTGTCCTGTTATACAATTCTTAAAATTGGTGCTGTCTGCTGTGGGGTTCCTCTAGATCCATGTGATGGTAGAAAAGGGTGCAATGTTCTGTCCCAGTAGTAGTGGTGTAGCCTAACTGACTTTATACTAAATAAGAAAAGTATAATTTAAATGGTGATGAAGACTAAATATTTAATATGCTCGATACTGTAAATACAATACTGAATATTGAATGGTTAGAAGAAGCTAGGTTTGAAGAAAAAAGAGAATGTTTATAGTCTGGCAAGAGGATTATGGTTTCTGAGTGTATTTGGTTTTGGTTGATATATTATCAACTTAAATAAACCAAACTAATTCTGTAGAATAGAGTAGCTTTCCTTTTTGTTATTCATTAATTATTAGAGAAACTTGTCTTACACATTCAGGCCTCCTAATGTTTTCATGGATTTTTTTTTTCATTGCAGGTATAATGTAGCTATCAAATGTGCTACTATAACTCCAGGTATTCACAATTGTTCTAATCTCAAATGATGCATGCTTTTCCATGTCATGTTAATTGTTAACTTAAGGTTGTGTACTTAGTTGACATGCATTAGAAATAAAATTCGCATGCAACGGTTTTCTTTTTCATAGATGAAGCTCGTGTCAAGGAGTTTAACTTAAAACAAATGTGGAGAAGTCCAAATGGGACGATCCGAAACATTTTAAATGGTAACTAAATTTTCTAATGGTTTTTGTATTCCTGCTTCATGTTCTGAATTTTAGCTGATATTCAGGGTTTCAATCTCTATGTCTTACAGGTACAGTTTTTAGAGAGCCAATTATCTGTAAGAACATTCCTCGTCTTGTTTCAGGTACATAATAGCTAGAACTTATTTGATATTTGAAAATTTTAATTTTACTTTAAGATATTGAGTGTTAGTTACTATCTGTCTATTGTTTAGGATGGACAAAGCCAATATGCATTGGAAGACATGCTTTTGGAGACCAATATCGGGCAACTGATACAGTTATAAAAGGCCCAGGAAAGCTAAAATTGGTTTTTGGTAAACTCACTATCCATTCAACTGTTTCTCATGACTCAAGTAGTTTAAGAATACAACCCTGATGAAGTTGCAAAGTTGCTCAATGAAAATTGAGACTTTGATTTCTGTCAGTTCCAAATGGATAAAAAGGTAGGAGATGTCTGTAAAATTAAAGCATCTTATGGTTCTTAGTCGTGCATTTACAGCACCCAGTGGAAATGAAGGCATTAAAGAGCTAGAGGTCTATAACTTTACTGGTGCTGGAGGCATAGCTTTGTCCATGTATAATACTGATGAGGTTTGCATCTGCATGATGTTTTCTTTTATTATTCTTCTCAGAAAGAATTTTTGACTGCCTTGGTGATAATAAGACTATGTTGTATTTGGTATTCAAACAGTCCATTCGAGCTTTTGCTGAGGCTTCAATGAACTTTGCTTACCAGAAGAAATGGCCTCTCTATCTTAGCACTAAAAATACCATTTTAAAGAAATATGATGGAAGGTATGTATATTTATTGCTCATCTTTCTTTGTATTTAATTTCTCTTCAATTCTAAGTGAGATATCATTGTAATTGTAGTTAATCAAATCCTCAAGCACATTTTTAATTCTTTGCTTTTGTGAAGATTCAAGGACATTTTCCAGGAAGTTTTTGACACCCAATGGAATCACAAGTTCAAAGCTGCAGGGATATGGTCGGTAGAAATAGAATGGCTTGTCACTTTAAGCAAACCTGTATCACAAGTAGATTGCTAATTCATTTTCTGGATTCTTAGGTATGAACACCGTCTTATAGATGATATGGTTGCTTATGCTCTCAAAAGTGATGGAGGTTATGTATGGGCCTGCAAGAATTATGATGGTGATGTGCAGAGTGATTTCTTAGCTCAAGGTGGATATCCCATATGCTCACAACTTTCACTTAGCTTTTAGTTATTGACTGTTTTGCTGCTTCTGTTGATGGATGGGCCACAGTTTCTAGAAACTCATAATAATAGTTTCTGTTGAACAGGATTTGGTTCACTTGGCTTGATGACGTCAGTACTGGTATTGCTTTTCTAACCCTTTGTTGTGTTTCTCTTTATAATGCCCTTTATTTGTTTCTCTCTGTTCTTCCTTTGGTCACATCTCTAGCATGGATGTTCAAGAAGCTAAGTTTGATGCAGGTTTGCCCAGATGGGAAAACCATTGAAGCAGAGGCAGCCCATGGCACTGTTACCCGTCATTATCGGGTTCATCAGAAGGGAGGTGAAACCAGCACAAACAGTATTGCTTCAATTTTTGCCTGGTCGCGAGGTCTTGCACATAGGTAAGTATTGCAATTGAAAGCCATATGGTTAAGTTTTCTTTATGTCAGAATCCATACATATACTGAAGGAAGCTTGAGTGGATTAAGGGGCTGTTGTTTGTGTTTTTTTTAAAGGAAAAGTGTTTTTTAATATAAAAGAAAGGTTTAAAAAATTTACGATAATTACACAAGGTTTTTAAAACAAAAGCAAAAATCTAAATAAAGATGTTCTAGTGCTTTTCTCATTAGATAAAAATGGAGCTTCTGCAAAAAAAGCTCTAAAGCAGGACCCATTTGTGCTTTTAAAAATCATGTTTTTTTTTATTATTAAAAACAGGTTTAGAATTTTTTTATAATAATTATAAGTTATTTTTAGAAGAAACAAGTGAAAACCTAAAAGAAGTTATTTTGATGTTTTTCTCATAAGCTAAAAGTAGTTGCTTGTTGAAAGGAAATAAAGCTCTAAAACATATCATATGATCCGTGGTTACTCTTTTTTGGGACTGCATTGAATGCTGAACTCCATTTTGGTCATTGCTGGGTTCTAGTATTGTTTCTTGTGTCTTCACCAATCGCTTCAACATTCGCTTGAGCTTAGATAGGTTGCTGGTCCTTTCCTTCAAAAACCTTATGAATTGTCCATTTTTTCTCCCAAAATTTGGATCTGGGGTTTCTTCAATCTGGTTCCATCCAGCTGGTAGGCTGGACCAATTTGTTAGGAAGCCATATTGGAAAATAGAAGAAAGAAAAGAAATATTGCATTTGTTGATTGCAAAAGAACAGACAGTAGTACAGGTAACTCTCCTCCAAGGGTTTTCCCTTCACAGAGGATTTCTCCTTTCACAAAGAACAAATCTCAATTCTCAAATGATATCAGGGATTGAATGAATCCTTTCCCCTTATAGCCTCCTATTTATTTAACTCATGACCCCCTTAACTAATTAATATCCTAACTGTCTTAACTAACCACCTACTCCTAACACATTAAAAAACTATATCATACAAGTGTGTCTTTGCTAATCTTTTTCAAACACACCCTAATTTTTGCAGGGCAAAATTGGATGGAAATGCTAGATTGTTGGACTTCACAGAGAAACTGGAAGCAGCTTGCATTGGAACAGTTGAATTGGGAAAGATGACAAAGGATCTTGCACTTCTTGTTCATGGACCTAAGTAATTTCTGACTCTGGGATTGTTCTTTCAGAATTCTAGCTATTGCTTTTGCTTTTAATGCATCACAAATTAAAACTTGGTCTTTTTTTTAATGTATAGGGTTTCTAGATCCCAGTATTTGAATACTGAAGAGTTCATTGATGCCGTAGCCGAGGAGCTGCGAACAAGATTATCTTCACAATCGAAGCTGTAATGTTCAAAATGAGTGTGCCCAATAAATGTTCTCCATTTCCTTCATTTTTCCTTTTTCTTTCTTGAAGGAGGGAAATTCTATTGCTTGAGTTAAACATTTTAGAGCAATAAGGTCACCAAAATTCTGATGCATCACTTATTGCATGTTGCTTCCTTCAGCCATAAGAACTCAACATTTGAAGAACTCATACCATGTACCACAAAATCAATACTATCTTTTCATTGTCAAAACAACAGTGCTACTTTGGAAGTCCTTACAACAATATTAAAGACATTGTAAAAAAAAATAGGGAAAAAAAGCATCTTCGAATGAATTTACATGTCTGTTTACAATCTATATTTCTCAGGGATGTCTTCAATTTTCTTTAGGGAAAGAGGAGGTGGAGGCGACAGTTTGTACTGTATATTCTTGTCAAAGAAATATATTTTTTAACAGAATATATGACTTTTACTACTAAAAAAATACTCAAAATCTATGTAAGATCACCAAAACTCTAATGCATCATCACTGATTGCACTTTGCTTGAGCCATCACGGAACTCTACATTTGAAGAACTTATGTCATGCACCACAAACATCTTTTCATTGTCAAAACATATTCTGAACACTGAGTTTTGCAAACAGTGCTACTTTGGAAGTCCTTACAACCAGTATTAAAGACATTGTCAAAAAAACATAGGGAAAAAAGAATGTTTTTGAACGAATTTACATGCTTGTTTACAATGTATATTTCTCAGATGTCTTCAATTTTCTTTTGGGGGGAAGAGGTGACACTTTGTACAATATATTCTTGTCAAAGAAATATATTTTTTATCCATAGGACTTTTACTGCTAAAAATACTCAAATTCTATGTAAGAATCAGTAGCACTGTTGCTGTGTTTATCATTAGCAATATCTGCCATCTTCTTGTCTGGTGGGGGTGCTGTGTCTTTGCTAGCATACTTTGAGAAATCTATAACCTCTGGTATGTGGGGAGGGGTGGCACTTCTAACCAGAGCCCAGTTCATGCCCTCAAAAAATGGATGTTGTTTTATCTCTGTAGCTCCTCTCTTGTATGCAATTCTCTTCTGAGGCTCTTTCACCAACAACCCTCTAATAAGGTCACGAGCCACGGCACTGACTTGGGGAGTTTCTGGGAATCTAAGTGGTTGTCCAACAACATTGAAAAGTGTGGCTTTATATCCTGAACCCTTGAAAGGGGTTGTTCCATGCAACAACTCATACAAGAAGATCCCAAAAGTCCACCAGTCTACTGCACTACCATGACCCTCTCCTTTGATAATCTCAGGAGCAAGGTACTCATGTGTCCCTACAAATGACATCGAACGCACATTGGTGGGTTCTGCCATCAGCTCAGGAAGGCGTCCTCCGCCAACCAGTATGCCAAAATCTGACTTTGCCTTGCGGTTCTTCTTCGAAGGCAAAATGCGTGGGAAAAAACTTGATACCTGAGTAGTGCTTTGCACTGCTTGGTCATCGGTTAATATGCTGCCAACATCGTTGTTGCTGCCACTACTACTGTTGCTTGCATGGGCAGAAGAAGACTTGACTAGTGTAGGGTTGACGGAGCAGCGAAGGGATAAATCAAAATCTGAGAGCATGATGTGCCCTTCGTCTCTGACTAGAAGATTCTCTGGCTTTAAGTCTCTGTATACAATGCCAAGCATGTGCAAGTATTCCAGAGCTAACAAAACCTCTGAAGCATAAAATCTATAACAAGATATTTGAGCACATGAGTTCTTAAATTGGTCTACAAACTAGAATTGGCAAGGTGAAATCAAATGGTTAAGAGAAATTATGAAAGTGGCATGGGGTAATATAACTCATTGTTAATATGAAAAAGATTTAAATAGGCAAATGCTAATGAGTGTCCATCTGTGATTAAGAAACAAAAGTAGAAAGTGTTTAAAAAAAGATTGTTTACTGTATCAAAATCACAATATATTTATTACTTACTATTTAAGTAATTAAAAACATTTAATTGCGTGTATTTAATTGTTTGGAAGTAAATATTTTTTTTGCTTTCATTTTTAACATATTTTAATCAGAGATAAAAAAAATGTTTTTTAACAATTTTTCCTATTCACTAATCACAATTATCAAAATAACTATTATCCTTATAAATTAAAGTATCTAATACCAATTTTAACTTATAACCCATACTAATATTTTATGCATATAAAATTGTGTCATTTGTGAACAATGAATAATAATATTTTTAAATTGAAATATTATAAATTTAATACTTCAAAATAATCAAGTGAATCTATTTAACTAACGTATATATTCATCCATGGAGTGATTACTCAAATAATCATTAATAAATTTCTTAAAATTAATTAATTCACTTAATCAAGTACACTCAAACAAATCAATATTTTCTATTTTATAATCTATTTGATTTATTTATATTTAAAACTATGTAGAAAAAATAGTGTTAAATGAGTATTATGTTCATGCATATTTTAACTTTTATCTATTGAAGACCGATATTTAATGAAATAATATTTTTTACTTTACTAAAAATTACTGTATTTCTTATTAATATTTTGTTTAAAAAAATTCAAAAAACATAATAGTATTAAAAATATTTTATAAAAATGAAATATAAAAGGTCAACAGAAAAATGTTCCATGAGACTCTTTTAGAGAAAGAACTCTTAGTATTGTAATACAAATTTAATTAAAATATATTTACTGTATAAAAGTTTTAATAATAAATTGTTATATACAATAAAGAGTGAGTTTGTTTAAACTTATTTTTTTAATAAAATAAATATATATTTTTATTTTTCTGATATGTCTATCTAAATTATTTTCACTTAAAATAAACAATTATTTTAATCTCCTGTCTGTTTCTTAAAAAAATGCCTTTTAAAAAGTGTTTATTTTAAAATTACTTGTGAGTTTAACCCAAATTAATAACTTTATTCTTATTTAACAGTGTAAAATTTACATCGGTCACAATGTCTCAAAATTAAATTTAGAATATAGATGAGGTTGTAGTTTGTACTAACCTTGCAGCTTCTTCAGTGAAACACTTATTAGGTTGCTTCTGTCTAAGAGAATGAAGATCACCCCCACTACAGAATTCCATGACCAAACAATAGAACTTACGAGTTTCAAAATAAGAATACAAAGTTGGGAGGAAGGGGTGATCAAGGAGTCCAAGAATCTCCCTTTCTGTCTGTGCCCTCAGAAGCTTATTTCTGCTTATAAGAGCTGCCTTGTCCATAACTTTCATAGCAAAGTAGGTCCTTGTTCCCTTAAGTTCCACAAGGTACACACTTCCAATGTCTCCATAACCGATTCGCTTGAGAAGCCTGAAATGGCTGAGATTGAGAGGGCCAACCCTTGAAATCATGTTAATAGCTTCCCACCTCACATCACCACCAGTGTGTGGCCTAATGGGTGCACTTGTGCTCTCTAAGCTGTCACTGCGAGAACTAGCACCACTTCCTTGACCTTGAAGATTATTCGTACTACTAGTCTTTGTTTGAGGGGTAGACACAGACATTGCCTTTGCATGAGGAGGATGATCAGAATTTGAATTAGGCTTATTTGTGCTTGGACTTTGATGTTGTTGAGGGTTGAAATCAGATATGTTCCTGCTTGGTGGAATTAACTTCTGGGGTCTGGATTTACCTTCCAATTTTGCTTGATCAGTTTTGGAAGCCTGGTCCACATGTCCAGTTTCATTTCCTGAGTTGTGGACATTTGTTGTTGTTGTTGTTGTGCTGGTGTCTTTTGGTTCTTGGTTCACATTCTTGGGATGAGTTGGTGAGTTGTTTCCTGAATTTGAACAGCTACTATGAGCACTAGGGTGTGCCCCTTCTGACAACTTGTGCTCCATCTTTGTCTATGGATGAAACATAAGTGTTGGTCAATTCTCACAGTCATGAATCATTTTGTCATGTTTTATTTTTCCTCCAGAAACAATGGATGCATTCAAGGTTTTAAATTGCGGCCGCATTCATGGTTTCATTGGGTTTTTTGATATTGCGGGAATTTTCTGACAAATGTGACCACAATTGTGGTAATGCTACAGTTGCAGACAATCCAAAAATCTTAATGTTGTGGTCAAATTTGCGGTTACGGACCACTTTTTAAAACCTTGTATGCATTATGGTTGCTTTTGCTTGGCAATTATGAGGATGTGTAGAAATGATAGCCATGACCATGATGAAACTCTTACCTCACGTAAATCAGGCATCTTGACAGGATTTGATGTCATCAACAGGCAACACAAAAACACCCCTCAAGAGGAATTCCTGCCAAAGAAAAATGAAAACACATGAAAATGAGTTATATATATGGAGGTGCAACATGGACTACAGAGACAAATCCACATGACATATAAAGATTCAAACAAAATTACATTTAATATAAGAAGCTAGTTGTTGGTCTTTCCATAATATAACAAACCAAAAGTACTCGGTTCTTGTTTAGTGCCTTTAATGCGAAGCAATGTAACCACAAATGATTAAGTTCTATTTGTGAGCGAATATGTATAAGTTAATAGGGGGAAAAGGACATTATTGTTGAGGATGCACGATGCCATGATATGAACGTCAAGAGCATAAAGAACCAAAAACTAAATTCATGGTATCCACGTAATGGAATGTGATGCAGACCAAAAGACAAGGTCAAAGTCAGAATGCAAGAAAAATGATATTTTTAATGATTAGAAACCAAATTGGCAAATCGGCATCATTATTAATACAAATCACAATGGCACATGAACAACCCTTTATGGTATACATATTGAAGATTGATTTGACATTAAAAAAGAGACAAAATTACCCATCAGAAAAGAGATTGATTTCAGGTTATCTAAGAGGTATAACAACAATGTTTCAGATGCATTGACAAATGCATATAACAGCTGCTTTTTTTTTCCCTTTTCAAGAAGAGAGAAAAATGATTGGGAGAAAAGGGGAAGAATAAGGTTGTTGGTTTTAGGCAGGAAATGTCATGATGAGGGTGTTGAAAATGAGCTGGTTCTTGATTGAACCACCACCCATCATCAAAAGCACTAGGATATCTTGAGAGGAAATTGTGGAACAAGAGGAGTAGAAGATAGCAATGTAACCACAATTAGGAAAAAAACCAATGTTTATATATAGCAAAAAGGGCAAATAAAAAACTATAGGAAAATCAATGTGATTTTATTAATTGGCACAGTGGTTCAAACAATAGAATGATGGAAAGAGAGAGAGGAAATGGTCACAGCTATGAAAAAGAATGGATATGCGTCATATTCTCTGTGAAATGGAAATGGCGGTTTAACTGCCACCCTCTCCTCCTTCCCACTCCTACAGTGTCCTTAAATTGACATCAACATTTAGATATGTATGTTGTCACCACCACTGCATATCTCCCACGTAACAATATCATATTTTTGATGCATTTTTTTTTAACCATGATGCTATTTTGGACTGCACTTACCACTATGCCATGTTATATAATATTACATGGGGAAAGTGGTAACTATGGGAAGATAAAAGAAGTTGGGTTGTTGAACAATTATAAAATATTGAATAATTTTAAATTTTATAATATCCAAGTTTAATTCTTAAAGTAAATAATTATTGATTAGACTTTACTTATATTTTAGTTGAATTTCTGATTAGTCGGATCCCCTTCATGTATTAATCTTTATATGTGTTTTGTATGATAAATACTGATTTTTTTTTATGTTTTTAAAATATTAAACATATTCATGTTTCCATCTAATATTATTTTATAAAGTATTAGAAAGATTTGTATTAAGATTTTTAAAAAAATATAACTTTACTCCTTTTACTTTTACTAATATGGTAATCTACATCACAATTATTAACGGTGTATGTAAAGATAAGCTTGTATCCGAGGCTTGCGATTTATACTGTGTAATGGCTGTCAAGGAAATTTCTGCTGATGTTGTCACTTATAATTCTCTAATTTATGGCTTATGCATTGTTGGTAAGCTGAAAGAAGCAACCAGTTTCTTAAATGAAATGGTATTGAAAGCCATCGTTTTCGTGCCTATAATATATTGGTTGATGCATTATGTAAAGAAGGAAAGGTAAAAGAAGCCAAAAATACGTTAGCTTTGATGCTGAAAGCACATTTGAAACCTGATGTTGTAACTTATAATAATGGAAGGCTATTTTTTAATGAAGTGAAGAATGCAAAACAAGTATTCAAAGCTATGGCTCAAAGGGGAGTAACTCCTGATGTTCACTACAGTATCTGATTTAACGGATTTTGTAAGGATAAAAGGGTGGATGAAGCTATTCTCTTTAAGGAAATGCATCAGAAAAATATGGTACTTGACACAGTGACTTATAATTCTCTTGTTGATGGTTTGTGCAAATCTGGGAGAATCCCTTATGTTTGGAATCTTATTGATGAGATGCAGAGGTCAACCAACAAATGTAATAGGTGAATTACTGACTGATCCCCAGTTCAGTTTTAAAAACCAAACTGAAGAACAATTCAGTTCAGTTTTTATAAAGAATGGTTTGGTTCTTTCAGTCCAGTTTGATGCAGTTCAACACCAGTTTGGTTAAGTTCAGTTAATTTTGAACAGCCCTATCACAGACCATGCTGAAACTGAGACATAATTATTTGGAATTATTTACCTCTTGTAGTTGATTCCATATACCTTAACGTAATGAGTAGACCTGTTTTACTCCCCCCCTGCATATTTCTTGGCTTTTACAGAAATCAATGAGTTGAAAATACAAGCATATTTTGTTTCCATGATCTGAGTTGTCTTAGGTGTTGAAGTTGCTGATATTTTCCTAGAGGCCATTGAGGTATAATTAATTGCAGCTTTTTCAAAGACTAATAGACTATGGTTTACTTTGGTGGTAGTATTTAAGTTCATTGATGGTAAATCTGTTTTGGGGTTCACTTGTTGCTAACAATCAAAGCTTGTCGTGGCACTTTTTATTGTAGACTATCAAGCCTTACCTCGTTATTGCTTGCTGAAACTCTGAGGGATTTACTTCATTGAGGCTGAAGCAATGATCTTTGACCAGTGACCACCAAAGAGAATGAGCTAATACCTCACCTACAATCTCGTTAGAGTATGAATCAGATTTTGAAGTTGCCTTTTTTTTTTATAAGTTTGTTGGGCAGGTCCTTTTTTTTATCCATAAGAATTAAACTGGGTACCGAGAGATCTATAATACTCACACACCTTACTCAACTAACTAAAGTAAATCCCGTTAGTGGCATGTCATGTTTTAATATTTTTTAGAATGGTTAAACTTGTGCATGTAGCTGTTCCCTTTTTTTATACGAGGGCTAAACTTTTATACTTGCTTAAGTTTGAGATTCAAGAGTGAGATTTTAGAATCAACATGATCCATTCTCTTGATTTCAAAAGGAGATTCCAAGTGATATGGGTGTCTGTATTATCACATTACAAAGGAGATAAATGAGAAAACTTGATTTGATGTACAAAAATCTCTAGGAGACCATGTGTTGATTGGCATAACAACTTTTGTTAGGATCCATCCAATGCGTGGCATGATATCTAATAAAATGCTGATAACATCCAAATTTTTTTTAGTTCCTGCCAAACACATGCAGTGTAATCTTTGGAACTGTTTGGTAAGGTTGGATTGATTTTGCATTCTCACTATGTTAATCAAATTAATCCTGATATGTTACATACATTGCATGTGGTGAAAATTAATTGGACATGTGCATCACGTGTTACATATGTTATAACTAAACTAACCATTATGTACACCTATGAGTATGTTGAGCATTTGCATGATTTTTTTTATAGAGGTTATTGAGTTTACTATTTTGTTCTTATTTTTAGTTTCTTAAAAGAATTTTGTCCTTACTTTTAATCCCACGAAAAAAAAGTTAAAGGACTGAAAATAACAATAAAAAATTGAGAGACTAAATATAAAAATCATAAAAATTTAATAACTAAAAAAACATTAAATCCAAAGTTATCTTAACTTATGAAAATTACTAACGATTCATATAGATATTTTTAGCCCTTTTTTAACAACATTCTTATTAAAAATTATTGAAATAAGTTTTTTCAACATATTTCAATTTGTTGGATTTGACTCCTTTAGCGTGTGGGGACACATTTTAAAGGATAAAATTCATTTACAATCATTGTTTTGTTTTTAAAAGAAAATTTACATTCATTGATTAGAAAATCAATAGTTGAGAATTGTGACAAAATCGAGTTCATAGATAACAAAATTTGAAGTTTATTACAATCTTGATCCTAGATTTTCTATTTAATGATTACTATTAATTGCACTTTTTTCTCTAAAGTGTGTTGAATTCACTTTAGAGGAGTCAAATCCTAATTTGCTGCAAGTAAAAATTTAGAGTTTAATTTTTATGTATTTTAGTGTAAATGATTTTACAGTATCAATCAATTCAATAAAAAATTATTGTTATAATATAAAATTAAAATTTATTATTAATTAAAATCATAAAAAATAAATAAAATTAATTATTTGAATATTTTTAAAATTTTGAAGGAATAAGATTAAAGGCAATGAAATTTATTAATATTATATTATAATAAAAAATATAAATTATTTAAGAGCAATTATAATATTGTTTTCTAACATTCATCATGTGCATAAAATATTTATTGTTAATTATGAAATTATGTGTTTAGTTAATTTTAATAGAAAATCAAATAATGCATATAGGGCCAAAGAAATATTATACATTTTTTAATTTAAAATTTTCAATTTTGAAAAAATAATGTAGATAAAGTTAAAAAGTTTATGTTAAATATTTGGAGGAAAAATTATGTCGCTCATAATAATTATATCCAACTCAAACAGAGTTAATTCAAATGAAAGATATTTGTGGTTTGAAAAAAAAATATTTTCTAAAATTAATTTCAAAAGGATATTATGTAAACAATTATTTTATCATGTAAAGTTTATTAAGTTTTAAAAATTGTTCCCCAAAATAGTGTTTTAAAACGGGAAGGAAAAAAAAAACAGAAACATCTAAAGATGTTTCCATTATCATTTCTTATGACACTAAATGTATTAAAATATCTTATGTTGATGGTGTATTTCTGCCTTTGTGAAACTTTGTTTTCAAATTAATAGTTTTTTTTAGGAGAATTTTCAAATTAGCTAGATATATGACTTCATTCAAAATGACTAAAACATAAAGTGTGGAAAACGTAAGTATCAAATGATGAGTAATTAAATGAAGTTATAAAAAATGATTAATTAAATTTAAAAATTGATGTAGTGTCATTCAATTACGCAAATCATAATTTTTATAACTTTTCTAATAGTAATTATAAAAATTAATAAACTTAAAATATATTATAATTTTTTTGAAAGGCAAAATTGTATTATATATATGATTGTAGCAAAAGCTACATGCACAAGGTGTGCATATACAAAAGATGTAACAATCTAAGTTAAATGTATTTCAAAAAGTCAATCCAATATATATATATATATCAGAAGGTTTTCACAGCTTCTTACACAACCGGATTTAAGTACCAATTTGATATGGAAATGAAATGACATTTCATACGCTTGTATAGTAGCCATTGCCATGTAATAAAGCGTATGAACTCAAAAACTTCAGCAACCTTGACAGCTTGTTGACGAAAAGCGCGTTTGTTTTTTGCGTTCCAAATGCTCCACATTTTTGCATGCCAAATCACATGGCTGCATTTGTTTTTTGTCCTTCCAGAAATCTGGTGATCAAATTGTTCATACAGCTGAGCTGGTTCAGCAGGTATAACAAAGTTCACATTTAACCAATTGAAAATTGCCTTCAAAATCTGAGAGGCGATTTCACAGCTTAGAAATAAGTGATTCCTCGTTTCTAAATTGCTGCCACATAAAGAGCATGCATTTACTATATTCTAAATGTGGATGTTTCTCCTTTGCAATTGATCGCAAGTTGGCAGCTTGTTCCACAATAGTCTCCAAGAGAATGTCAACACTTTGGTTGGTGTTTCACACACCCAAAATTTCTTTAAAATGTGACATATCTCCTGGTGCTCCTCTTCCAACACGGTGGCTTGTAAATGGTTGAATGCAGAAGCCACAGTAGATTGATTCCCACTCGGCTTCCATACCCAACCATCCTCATCAATGCTGAATTGCAATGTTGAGCGAAGTTCACTTTCCGGCTGCAGCAATAGCTCTTCTTCCCACAAAAATAATTGGAGGCGCCAAACCCATCTGCAAGAAATTCTATTGATGTTTGGTTGGATAACCTCTGCTACTTTGGCTTCCTTGTTGTTGGCTACTTGATAGAGCCTTTGATATTGTCTATACAGCGGTTGCCGATCACACCATGAATGTTCCCCAAATAAGGTATTCTGGCCATTTCCCAACTTCCTTGTGATGCAATCTTCGAAACCAGACAAAGCATTTGGAGGGTTGATTGCTTTTTGTAAGTCTTTCCACCATTGGGAAGATTGGGTTGACAGATTTGCAGAACTCCTTGAATAATTGGGTCAATAATCACTCTATATAGTTTTTGGATTGGTCATCCATTTGACTTGGGATGACCTAACCTGACTGATTAATTTGCGATAAATCCGATAACTCAGACTAATTATTGATTCATTAAATCAATTACTAGTTCATTGATTAGATCACTAATCCATTGATTAAACTACTAATTCACTATTCACCCAGATTCATAAATTTGCTTCACACCCAGATTATCCTTTTTCTTTGAAACATACTTTTTTTACATCAAATCATATTGTAAAATTATTTAGGTGCAGTTTTACTTTTTTTTTCTCTCAATTTCTTAAGATACTTTAAAAAAAATTCTAATGAGTCATAATGGATTAAATAAATTTTTAATATCTTATCTACATTTTAAGTTTGAATCTCATCTCTTAATTTTTAAAAATCTATTCTAATCCTTACGGTTTATCTATTCAATCAAATTATCCTTATGTCAGTTATTTTAAACTAACAGTGTTAGTGTTAATTTTGTTTGATGCGACATCTGTCACAATCTATCGTGTGTCACCAAATTGATGAGATAAACAATAAGAAGGAAATTATTCTGACGTAACATGGAAATTCTATTTTAGTATCTAAGAATCGAAAACACATAAAAATAATTCGTTTTTAACAGTAAACCTAAAATATAAATAAAAAAACAAATTTCTACTTTAGCATCTCAGAATCGAAAACACATAAAAATCTTGCAGTCTTGCACCAATAGTGGATGTTCCAGAATTTCCTACTCCTACTTCCAAGTAACTAACTACCAAACCAAACTGAGCGGAAACTCCAATGTTCCTGATGCAGACTCGTTCCAATTCCCATTCTCACTTTCTCCCATTCTTCACTTTCACATTCAAATTCCCTTCTTCTGTTATTCACTATGATGAATAGGAGCCCCTATTCTCATTCTCGTACTCCTATATTGACCACAATTGTTATTGCCAATGGAAATTGCACTTTCCCCTCACAAATCCCAAACCTCTCTTCTGGGTTCTTCCTTTCCCGGGAATCTTTCCTCTTTGGGGTGTTGTTTTGCGTCAAAGATGAGATTTTTGTGCAACCCATTTTCCCGGATTTGTTGTTCCTCCTCCATGGATCAAAAGCTGAAACCCAAACCAAAGAAAGTTGAGTACATGGAAAGGAATGTTCCAGTTTTGGAAGACACCCAGATCAGGAAAACGTCCCCTTCTGGACTCTGTAGTCAGATAGAAAAGTTGGTTGTGTGTAATAGGCACCGGGAGGCAATGGAGTTGTTTGAAATTTTGGAACTTGAACATGATGGTTATGGTGTGGGTGCTAGCACTTATGATGCTTTGGTGAGTGCTTGTGTCGGTTTGAGATCGATTAGAGGTGTTAAGAGGGTGTTCAATTACATGATTAATAGTGGATTTGAGCCTGATTTGTATGTGATGAACAGGGTTTTGTTCATGCATGTGAAATGTGGTCTCATGCTTGATGCGCGCAAGCTGTTTGATGAAATGCCGGAGAAAGACGTGGCTTCGTGGATGACTATGGTTGGTGGGCTTGTGGACACTGGGAATTTCTCAGAAGCTTTTAGGTTGTTTTTGTGTATGTGGAAGGAGTTTAATGATGGAAGGTCTCGTACATTCGCCACCATGATTCGGGCATCGGCTGGATTGGGTCTTGTTCAGGTGGGAAAGCAAATTCATTCGTGTGCTTTGAAAAGAGGGGTCGGCGATGATCATTTTGTGTCTTGTGCACTGATTGATATGTACAGCAAGTGCGGTAGCATTGAAGATGCTCATTGTGTATTTGATCAAATGCCGGAGAAGACAACTGTAGGATGGAATTCCATTATTGCTAGCTATGCACTCCATGGTTATAGTGAGGAAGCTCTTAGTTTATACTTTGAAATGCGCGATAGTGGCACTACAGTAGATCATTTTACAATTTCAATAGTGATACGAATTTGTGCTAGATTGGCATCATTAGAACATGCAAAACAAGCTCATGCTGCTCTGGTTCGTCACGGTTTTGCCACTGATATAGTGGCGAACACAGCACTTGTAGACTTCTATAGCAAATGGGGTAGAATGGAAGATGCCCGGCATGTTTTCAACAGGATGCGCCACAAGAATGTTATATCTTGGAATGCATTGATTGCTGGATATGGCAACCATGGTCAGGGACAAGAGGCTGTAGAAATGTTTGAGCAGATGCTTCAAGAAGGGGTGACTCCTACCCATGTCACTTTTCTTGCTGTCTTATCTGCTTGTAGCTATTCAGGATTATCACAAAGAGGTTGGGAGATTTTTTACTCTATGAAGAGAGATCACAAGGTTAAGCCCAGAGCAATGCATTATGCGTGTATGATTGAACTATTAGGTCGTGAGAGCTTATTAGATGAGGCTTATGCACTAATAAGAACTGCTCCTTTCAAACCAACAGCAAACATGTGGGCAGCATTGCTAACAGCGTGCAGAATGCACAAGAATTTAGAGCTGGGGAAGTTAGCAGCCGAAAAACTTTACGGGATGGAGCCTGAAAAGCTGTGTAATTATATAGTGCTTCTGAATCTATACAACAGTTCTGGTAAATTGAAGGAAGCTGCTGGCATTTTACAGACCTTGAAGAAGAAAGGTTTGAGAATGCTTCCAGCATGTAGCTGGGTTGAAGTCAAGAAACAGCCATATGCCTTCCTTTGTGGCGACAAATCTCACTCCCAAACAAAAGAAATATATCAAAAAGTGGACAACCTGATGGTTGAGATATGTAAGCATGGTTATGCTGAGGAGAATGAAACTTTGCTTCCTGATGTGGATGAAGAGGAACAGCGCATTCTAAAATACCATAGTGAAAAGCTGGCCATAGCTTTTGGACTCATCAACACTCCACATTGGACCCCTCTGCAAATTACTCAGGGCCATCGTGTGTGTGGTGATTGCCACAGTGCAATTAAACTTATAGCCATGGTTACAGGACGAGAAATTGTGGTAAGAGATGCTAGTAGATTTCACCATTTTAGAAACGGTAGTTGTTCTTGTGGTGATTATTGGTGATGACTGATGACAAAATTGTTTCTTTCAAGTCACAAACCTATAAACTGAGTGGCTTGTTGTTAGCTTAGCTCACTTCCTCTCCTTGCCCCCTACCTTAGCTACAGTTTTGATTAGGATACAATTTTGTAATACATGCAATTTATTTTTGTGATCCATTAATAAAACTCCTATTTTCTTCTAGCACTTTGCATTCTTTTATCATGTTTATTTTGTGGCAATTATTGGTTTGGTTTGCTGAAAGGCTTGAAGGTGTAATTTCATTGTGCTAAGTTTAATTTTTATTGACTATTAAAAAGAAATTATGTTTAGGATTTTTTATTATAAAACTTAATAAACTTACCATACATAAAAATATATGAAAATATAACAATTCCCAAAACTGCAAGTGCATTTATAATAAATTCTTGCGTTTTTGTTTTTCTTTTAATCGGATAACATCTTCAAACTCCTAAAACTTAAAATACAGTCTACAGTCAATATTGCCGTATCATGTGAATGTAACTGATGCCACAAACAGCAATACATGCATATCAAAAACAGCTATGAACTTCTGTCACGTTCGATACTCTCACACAAAGCAGGTAAACAAGACGCAAACATGTCAAAGCTTAGATAGAGTGTGACCTTTGCCAAATTGTGAAAATTTGGCGAGAAAATGTCAAATTGTGAAAAAAAAATAGACACCAAGAGAGCTTTCTTTTCTTTTTTCAATGCTCTCTTTCTCATATGGGTTAGTAGTATGTTTGGTGGCTAAGTGGTAGAATATCATGGTATGAACCACAAAATAATTATTTGTCACTTCCAAAAATCCTGATGAGTTCAACTCATCACCAATTCAAACACACTAAAATTTTTAGAGTATATGTGTTGTAAACTTTAACAATTTAGTATATGCAAGAATCAATTTGATCTAGAGACGTTATCACGAATCAAAATTAAAGTTTTTAAAGTTAGGAGATTAAACTGAAACTGAAAATAACATAAAAAAATCAAAATAATATTTTAACATATATTACATAAGATTTTTATGATTAAAAAAATGTAATTATCAAAATCCCCTTATTATATATTGTCAATATTGATACGTGGATAGGGAGTGTACGTATATAAAAAATTTTACGGAGTAAAATTTGTTCCCACCACCACATGGGAATCCAACTTTCCCACGCCTATTCTTAGGAATAAAATCCAACTATAACATGAGAAATATTATTATCCTTCTAACAAATCTGAATTTTTAAAAAAAAAACCTGAAAATAAATATCCCAACCTTCGTATTCTCATAAATGCAATTAGATAACTTAACAAAATATGTACCAAAAAATATAAAAATGTCCCCTTTTATTCTATCCCATCTTATTATATCCTAACCACCAAACATGTCTTAAACGATTTCAGATAACAGAAATTTGTTACAACAGCCACATCATTTGAAATTCCTTGCTTATCAATAATTATAATCATGCTTTCCATTTCCTCGGTAAAGAAATAACAGTTTCTACTTCTTAATCCTAATCCAAACAAGGATATTACAACGATTTTAAACCAAAAAAAAACCTATTACACTAAAAAAAGCATAATCCATCAAGTGATAAGTGCTCATTGCATCGATAGATTCTTAACTATGGCTGCAGGTTTTGCATAGTCTTCAGTGCAGAAGAAGAATAATGAGATTCAAGTTCTTTTAGGCTAGCAGCAGCTTCCTCCCCTACTCTGGATAATGTGTGATCTGTTTTTTCTGCCAGCTGATTAAATTCAATCCTTCTTTGTTCTACATGATCATTAAGAGAGGCAAATCCTGAAAATATTGCAGTTTGCTTAAGCTCTGACACCAACTTCAATAGAGAATCAGCTGCCTGGACCTGTGTAATCAATCAATATAAAAAATGAAAAAAAGAAAAGAAAAGAACTCAACAACCTTAAAATCCAATGCTAAACCTTGTCAGCCCAACCATACTTAACAAGACTTGCAGAACAATGGAGAGAAAGCTATTGTGGCATTTGAACGAAATAATTTAATATAAATTGAATACAGAAATATATAAATTATAATTCAATTAACTATAAGCATGAACTATATAATCCACATAAAAGAGCTAAAATTGCCAGGTGTAATATTTCCAGTGTTGTCAGACACAATCTATCACTCCAATAGGCGGTAAGGAACTGACAAGCAAACTTCTCTTCACAGAAACCCTTAAAAAATTTGCATAAAATTCAAGCAAAAAACAATATATCTTTGTGCAAATGCTTGTTCAGAAGCACAAGAATCAACAAAACTGCACTTACCATCCTAGCAGCACGCATCTCCATCATAAAAGCTTCCTGTGAATTTCTAACTAGTGGATCATTTACCTGCAAGAATGTAAGATTGTAAGTAAACAAATTACAAGTAGAAACTTAACATTATGCACATAATTTTAGTATGTTAGGATATTGCAGACATTTCCAATTGTCCACCCTGGGATCAGAACTGGGATTAGACCAACTTAAAAAGCTAAATCATCCATAATCCAAGTATCCCCATGTATGCATAGTGGCTCTTAACTGTCCACTTGGAACACACCAGTGCGACAATGAGCAGGAAAGAATGGATGTATATTGACTATCAAAGAAGAGAAGGTTCATCTTCACCAACAATATCCAAAGGAGAAGATGTGAACACCAACTATTAACCATGTTTGAGAACAAGAAACTAATCAATTGGAACTAGTAAATTGGAAGAGACTACATTCTCCTTTTTCTTGGAGTCACAAAAACTAAGAAAATGTATAAGAAAGAGTAAATTGGAAGAGACTACACTCAGGCCATCTTTATCTTAAAATTATAATTGAAATTTGAAACATACACAATTTTCTATTTCCAAGATTAACCAACTCAGAAGAAATCTGACATTGTCAGTTTCAATAGATTATGTTTATCTTATCTCTAAATTCCATTCCAACCTCCTAGTATCCCTACTTAGGCCAGTGGCAGGCACCAGACAGGGATACAATCATAACAGGTCCTCAATGCAAATGGAAATGGCATCACCAAAGTTACTTTAAGATAGTTTTTTTCATAGGAGCCTCTCCCATTATGAAGACTTGGTCCTTTTGCCATGCCTTAACGGCAACTTCCCATTATTCCAGCCTCTCAACGAATAAGAATATGTTCAGACTTCAGATAGGCATTTGAGACAACCAAACACACAGTTGAGAGTACCAAACACAATTTGCCCAAAAAAAGAAAAAACATTGATGATTTTATCAAACCAAACTTTTCTTTGATCCTAAGAGCATGTTAGACAAGAAGCAAAACAACACAGCTTTTGTGTTGAGTTGAGAAAATTTTACTACAAATTTCAACATAAATCACATCACTAAAAATTCATTTTCAACCAAAATCAATTTTGCAAAATTAAGATCATCTAAAATTAATTCCGTAAATGTTAACCCAAATTCACACCAACACAACAGCAACCAAAAACATCTAATGATTTCTCACCTTAATTGGTTCTATAAGACAAATCATTTCAAATTATTTCTCACTACAGTTGATTCTATTAATTAGACAAATTGTTTCGCTCATCTCAGTGTCGTCCCTCACTGTCTTCTTCCTTCAAACCAAGGTTCTAAGGTTTTCAGCCACAATGTCAAGGTTTTCGGGGTCTCTACTCTCTACAACAGTAAGCAACCACAATTCTTGCTACATCAGTTGTCTCTACTCTCTACATCAATTATATGGTGTCACAGTAGGTGTGTGGTTGATTCTATTTGAATACGCAATCAAAACCGCAATTTCACAAAACACCAGATCAATAGAATCCAAAAGTGAGTGAGCGAGACAATGGAAATGCAGAAAAAAAAAAGTTAATTAAATAAATATACCCTTGCAACGTTGACAAGGTGGCTGAAATTGTCGACGATGTTGGCGATATCGCCTTCGACTCTTTGCACCAGAGTCTTCTGCTTCTGCGCCGCCGCCGCCGCCGCAGCCGCAGTGGGCCCGCTTCCGGCGCCAGCGCCGCCCCCTAATCCTCCGGCTGCACCTTTGTTCATTCTCAATTGTTACTCACTGCTAATTCTCAGATGCTGGAAAAAAAAAATGAAGTAAGGTGTCTCTAGTATTTGGAATTCGTGGGATTCAGAAGATGGAAAACCGGTGAAAAGGTGCGTAGCGTAGCATGGAAAGGAACTTACTTTTAAAAAGGAAAATGTTTCATAGAAACCTACGTGTTTGACAGAGAAATTTTTTTATGATTCATGTTTTTTGAAAATCAATAAAAATCTATTAGGTTCACCATAGGTAATATTTAGATAATTTTTTTTAAAATCGAAAAGTTATATAATATTTTTATCATTTAATTTAATGTAATAAAATTAATATCATTTTTTATTATAGTAAAAAAAATAAAATTAAACTTACGTAAATAAGATTTATTTAACATTTATCCTTTGTTTGGTGAGAGTAAAAAAGAAAAAAAAATGTGAAGAGAAATTTTCAAAAAAAAAAATGAAAATCTACATTTTCTCTTCTTTTTATTTTTTTTCTCTTTTTCTCTAATTCATTTCTATACAACCAAACACTCCTATGCTCTGACCATATCTTTGGGGAGTATTTTGTACTGCAATTTGGTGGAGGAACTTTAGGGAAAATGTATCAGGTAGCTCTTGAAGCATGTGTGCAAGCTGGAAATGAAGGATGCCATTTTGCCCCTGAAAGTAATGAAATTATCCCTGAGTTTAGCAAATGGAGTCTTGAATTAGTTGCTGCTTCTGAAATATGGAAGGAGATCAAATTTGAAAAGCAAGGGATGCAGAGAATTTATTGCAATGAAACTCTACCCAATTTTTTCATAAAAGAATTGAATCCAATACAATACTACAATATAAAGATACTTATTATATATATATTAGTTTTGTTTCGTATTGGAATAGAAACGTAATAAGCAGATCAGATTTTACTAAAAAAGTTATTTCAATTTTTAAGCAAAAACGGCTATTTCCTTTTTTATGTGAATTTCACATAGGAAGGTTGTTATTTTTTTAACTTTTTTTCTATTTCTATATTAAATTTATATTTTTTATTTTTAGATTTGGGTAATTTTTTATAAGTTTTTAGTTTAAAATTAGAATATAATTAAATTATATATTTAAAGAATTTTTATAATAAATTATAAATAATTAAAACCTAATAATAATCAAATTTCTTATATTTAAAATAAAAAATATAGTTTTAATGAAATATTAATATTTCATTAATATTATATTTTATATTTTATTCGTTTTGTTTTTTGGATTGTATTCTTTTACAATAATATTGCCAATAGTGTATGAAATAAATATAATCCGACCGTGAATAACAAGAAAGGTCAAGTCAAAACAATAAATCCAAAGAACCCCATCTCGGCATTTCGGATTGCACAACAATACAGTCACAGAAACAGAGAAAAAACAAAGAAAATGGATGCAGAAACGGAGTCTCCGGCGCCGGAAACATCGCCGGCGGTGATCCACCCGGCAGTGGCACCAATCTCCTACCTTCTGGGCACATGGAGAGGCCAAGGAGAAGGAGGCTTCCCCACTATCAATTCCTTCTCCTATGGCGAAGAGCTTCACTTCTCACATTCCCCCAACAAGGTTTACCTCTCTCTTTCTGCATAAACACTATCTGGGTCTCTCAAAGTTCTCTCTTTTATTACTGGGTTTTGTTTTGTTTAGAGTTTTCTTTTTTCTAGACCACCTTCACCTAGACAATTCTTTTGGAGGCGAATAAGATTGCCATAAGCGAAAAAGTTCTCCCTCCAAATATTCAGCTTAGCTGTAATCCGAGACCTCTGGATAAGCTGGAAAAACCATGCCAGTTGATTCACATGTTCGGTGATTTTTAGAGTTTAATTTTGATGCACCAAAAGTATATGGCTGTCAATGAATTAAAAATTATTCCACCACCTAATGCGGATCAACTAGCAATGAGTTGTTTCAGTTTAACTAGTAATCTAGAGTTCGAGTTTGGATATGCAGCTGTGTTAAGGGAGAGTTTTGTCACTCAGTGATACTAACCAACTCGAGCAAGATTGCTTTCCAAGGATGTTACCTTTGGTCTTTAGCAAAGAAAACTTAAAAAACTATCCAAACACACGATGTTTTAAATTAATTATTACAAAAATGTAAATGATTTCTAATTGAGAAAAAAAGGTTATGCAGTGACAGTGCAAAATAGTTCTATATTGTCATCTGATTACAAATTATCATGTATGGTAAGTTTGTTGACTTTTACAAACCAGCGGGTGATTGGATGACAGTGGAAAACTGTTTTGCACCATCTGTGCATCACCATTAAACCTTTTCTAATTATATGACAACGAACAATTGGATTACACTCTTAGTGTTTTTCAATTACTTTCTTTTTTTTAATCATTTATGATGATATATGCTGAGGACTTCAGTTTAACTCCTCAAGTCTCTCTTTTTCTTTATGTGTGTGAGATTGTGCACTGATTTTGTTTATTTGGTTTGGTTGTGTGTGTGAAATGGGTGTAGCCCGTGATAGGGTACACTCAGAAGACATGGAAACTCAGCTCTGGAGAGCCTATGCATGCTGAGAGTGGATACTGGCGTCCTAAACCTGATGGCACTATTGAAGTTGTGATTGCTCAAAGCAATGGTCTTGTGGAAGTTCAGGTACTATTTGCCAATTTGATTTGGTTTTGTGTCATGGATACACTGTTTGACCAATTGGCTTCATGTGTCTCTATAATCTTTATGCTAGAGGAATGGTGGGTTTGGAAGCTCCATGGACTCTTAATTACTATAACTCTGTTTAAATTTGCAGACAGCTCAATTTGAATAAAAAAGTTCATGCCCTGATTTGATTTTGATAAGTATTACCCTTTGATCTGGCCTAACTCCTTGAATTTTTCCTTACTTGTCAAACTACAACAAGCACATCTCTATTATTTTCTATTTACTACAAATAAGCTCCTATGGCAAAAAAGTTCATCCCTTGCTACATTTTTATTCCCAATTTTCCTAACATTGTATGCAATCCATTGTTGTCAGCTGTTTGCAAGAGTGATATAGCACTTGCATAAATTTCTTTCTATATTCAATGATTTATAAGTTATATAAAGCGTTACGTTTATTTTGTTATGTTAAGATATTCTTCCAAATATTGGCTGGATTTATAGTTTTCTTCCTTATTGAATTGTTTAGACATAAAGATCTTGCTTATTTCATTGTTTTTAGGTCCATGAAGCAAGTTATTTTCCTGTTTTTCATTTTTGATTCCCTTTGCCATTTTCTGCTACTAAAGTGCTACTTGATATTGTGCCAACAGAAAGGAACATACAGCGCTGAAGAGAAAGTGATACAGCTTCAGAGTGAAATAGTGGGGAACGCTTCTAAGGTAATCCAAATTGGTCTTTCCCAAAAGCAACAATACTAATGTCTCATGCTTATAATTGTGTTGTTCACATTCATTACATTCTGATAGTGATTGAATGGCTGCCTTTAGGTTACACTTCAAAAACAACCATCTTAGTAAGATATCTTAATAAGGTGTCTTATGATATAATGAATGTGTCAAAAAAATTGTATAATGGATATTTTATATTTTTTTGAAATGTTCTTTTATCATCATATGTGAGGTTATGGTTGCTACAAACAGAAAGCCAACAGAACTTTAGAGAGCAGGTGTAGGGGACTGTAGACTTTTGAACATTTGGTAGATGAAGAAGTTATTCAATATGTTTTTCAGTTTACTTGGATTTTAATTAAGTTGATAAATCATTGGTTTCTTATAATACCTCATTTTGTTTTTTACTTGGCCAAAAGTTTTACGTGATATTATCATATTACCATGCTCATTCGTATCATTGCTTTTTTTATTTCTCCCACTAAATCATATGTTTTATTTACCATAGGAAATAATTTCTCTGCCATACTTATCTCTATACCCTATGGTAAAACAATTTAGATATCCACTTCAGATTAAGGAAACAACCTTACTACCAACCTTACAACCTTACTACCAGCTTTACTACAATATTGAGATATCATTCTCGCTCTTTCTGTGGTACCTAAATGTTTTATGCACTGATTGCATTCACACAGGTTAAAGAGATAAGAAGATGTTTCCAGCTGGTTGATGGGAATCTTTGTTATGACGTTCAGATGGCTACCAATAAAATAACTCTTCAACCACACTTGAAAGCGTCACTGAAGAAGCTCTAAAGCAAACATCTTCCCCAATTACTTGCAGAAGGATGTACATCAGTAATATGGAGCCATCCAATGTGACTCTTTTTTAACAACAATTTAGGTCACCTTGGTAATTTTCTGTTAATTAGCAAAATGATCTCCTTTACAACAACCTATATGCAAGGTTCTGTCTGACATGTTCACAAGTCTTTTATACAAGGTCTTCAAGACCTAATGTTTGAAGAACCTGACATGACATAGTTTTATTGGAAACAACCAAGCTGGAAAAATTGTGCTTCTCCTATTCATTTATAATATATGCTTGATTTTAACTTCTTTATTTGAAGCTATTGTGGTGCAATAATTACAGGTAGCATTTGATGTTATGCTCAAAGTGAAATTATGTTTTTACCATCTAATATTTTTTATGAACCTGCAAAAGGAATTACTCATCCTAACCCTCAAACTTCTCTATGCTGTTATAAACCTTTTAGTTTACTTTTAGAAGAGCAATCTTCACCATCGAGGTTATAGAGCCAGAAATTTTCAATTGAGTGACAAAAGCAGTATTTGCTTGGAGTGTAAAACCTCACTCTTGTAGTTGCTGAAGAGATAATCAGGTTCATTGTTGTATTTATCTATGAAGGTATATAAATGGAAAACTGGTTATCATTTCACAAACGGGGCTATGTGTGTATTTATATTTTCTAATTCTGGGGTTGTAAGATAATAGATATAGCCACGTATCGATTACTATGTAACATATAATGCAGAAGAAAATGCTAGAAAATAAAGATTTTATCAACAAAAGTTTTATGTAACATATGAAAAATTCAAAAGGTTGACATAATGGTGTAACTCTGTTGTGTTCTCATAAGTGAGAACGATTTATTTAACGAAAAAATCGTGATCAATTTTTACTGTGTAAAATTCTCTTAGATCAATGAAAGTCATAAACCGTGAACGGGATTAATCTCTGACCTAGTGGGTTAGTGGACACTTATGGTTTTTAATCCAGGACTAAAAAAAATATAATGCATCAAAAAAAAATTTCAAAATGGATCAATCTAAGACCTTTTTGTTTGGAACATATTTGAAAACAACACAATAAGGTGAGAACAAAAACTATAACGAATTAAGCATGCAAATCACATATATGATGAATTTGGATTAACTTCTAGCTTATGATATTTTTCTTAATTTTAAAATCTTAAGACAAGATCACCGAGACTTTTAAGACAAGAATGTCAAGCTCTGCTAGGTTCATAAGCACTTTTCAGTGTGTAAGTTAATTTTAAATTACATAAGAAGTTTGATTTATTTTTGTTTCCTTAATTTATTTTATTTTCATCTCCTACAAATACTTATGAGAAAGTTCATCTAAATCAACTCATTCAATTTTACTTCAAGAACAGAACATTGGTTTCTATTACATTCCATCAACTTGTAAAGCTTCTATCATCATTGTGTTGGTAACCTTGTCCTTATGGCCTGGAACGTGGGCAAATGGGCAAACTTTACATGCTATTCTACGATTCAAATCTCACTTAACATTACCTTATGGCCAGGAACGTATAAGTCATGATGACCCCAACGAGAATTAGTACCACGCCTCATTACTGAAAGGTAGACAATAGACAACAATCCAGAATCTGGAGAAACATTAGTGTTTATCATATTTGAAACTTCTTGTACACATTTTATAATTTGATTATTTTTAAAGCTTTGCCATAAGGGTTTTGTGGGTACCAACCAATATTTTCCTCAAATTAACTCAAGCATGCTTTATTTTCTCTTCAGAGAAGTCATAAAAAGCTTTAGTTTTTATAAATGACAACAAAGTGAACCAAAAAAAATATAAATCAAATGACAACTTAAATGAACAAATCGAGAAATGGTCCAAGTTTTATAGATTATTGGTGAACCTTCTACAGTTTGGTTCATTAATGCTAAAGCTTGATTCTGTTTTAAAAGGTAAACTATGTTATGTTGTTTATGATGGTGCTGCATTGTTGATTGCTCTCTTGTTGCTAAATTGTTCTCTAATAAACATTAGTGCTGTATTGTTGATTGCTCTCTTGTTGCTAAATTGTTCTCTAATGTTTATTAGAGAACAATTTAGCAACAAGAGAGCAATCAACAATGCAGCACCACACAATTGTTATGCTAAAGTCAGACATAACAATTTAGCAATATCACCTGATTTCTTTCTGACTTCAAAATCCTTTTCCAACAATTGTTATGTCTTATATGATAATGCTAAATTCTGCCATGCCGTATTTATAATTATGATGAATTTTAAACTCTATCATGAACGTGTGGTGAAATGTCTCTTGGAAATGAATCTGCCTCTTGATATATTTTATAGACTCGAGAGGCAATCACATGCACATTTTTCCCAAAGCAATTGAATTTGTACAAT
The DNA here is from genome assembly GCF_004193775.1 of Glycine soja. NCBI lineage: Eukaryota > Viridiplantae > Streptophyta > Magnoliopsida > Fabales > Fabaceae > Glycine > Glycine soja. Next base: position 12,491,721 of record NC_041009.1, on the reverse strand, counting down.
TTCATACTCCTTTGTGCTTCATAATATTTGTCGTCATAAGTATTTTTTTTACTCATGCTAAGAAAAACTAATATATTGATAAAAAATAATAATAATTTTACAAAATTAACCTTATCATCATTAATTCTTTTATAATTTTTGTGACCCATCATTAATATAACAGTAAAAGATATATGTAACCAGTAATTAATATTGTATTGAAAAATTAAAATAATTAATTAATATTGTATTGAAAAATTAAAATAATTATTTTTAGACTTATTTTTTGTTCTTACACCACAAATATTATGAAAAGGAGGGAGTGCATAAATATTATTGAAAGACCCTTTTAAACCGAATTTTTAAATTCCCATGAAGTGGAAAGAAAATCAATTTACTTGCTGAAAGTAAAGCCGAGAGCCATGAAATTCCAGCTTGACATAACATAAAACAATTACACATTCCAGTTTATTGTGCCAAGACTGTACTATCAGAATTCTAGACGATACAAAACCCTCTTGACCACTTTATTGGATGACTAAATGACTGTTTTATAACATCCTATGCTCTAACTCACCAAAGTTACCAATTCTGAGAGTTGGAAAGGGAACCAAGAATCAACAATCACTTCAAACTAGCCATGAAAAATACATGTAAAAAAAGGGATTGGCCTAAGAATGGATAATTAAGCAGCAGCAGTGATGCATTGGATTGCCTGTTTGCATATACCAGTCATTGTTGCCTCAGGTCCATAAACCTGTAAAGAGACCAAATACTAGATCAGAGAAAGTTCCTAAAGAAAATTGAGCATCGGTTTAGATGGTTTGTTAATACAATCAATAAAGGAATCAGTTAGTTATATAACCTCGATAGGAATGCCAATCTCCTCTCCAAGTGCCCTCATTTTTGCTAGACCCTTCTGGTAGTTGGGACCTCCTCTCCTCACGTAGATGTGCATCTTTGCTTCTTTTAGCTTTTGTTCCTGGTTTGTAATAGGGTCAACAATCAATTAACTCTAATATAAGCAAATTAATACGATATTATAGAGCAAAGCTTCATGATGATAGGCTCACCTTCTCCTTCAGAGCACGAATTATGCCACTGAACGTAGCAGCAACATCAGTAAAGTTAGCTATTCCCCCACCTATCACAAGGGCTCGCTTTTGGCCATCAGGATTTGAAGTTGCACACTGCAAAAGAGATTGTCATAGAGATAAAGAATCACTATATCATGTTTCAAAAGTAGCATGCATTTGATAAGCTATTTTCACACACTCTAAACGAGAAATGGCTGATCGCATAAAGCAAAAATAGTTTATCCATAAATATGCCAACAATGATGTTTGAGATAAGAATCGATTACATCAATCACAACTCTGGCATACTGCAAGACCTCATCTTCCTTGGGTGCACCACTATATTCTGCATAGTTTCCAAGCTCAGGAGCATAACCGAGATCCCCTACCTGTTTTAATAAATTAGTATGTAAGAAGTATGTTGCTTAATTTTATTTTTTTTTGGAAGGCAAAGATAATTTATATTAGAATAGATAAAGTACCAGAGGTACTACAAGGTACAACTAATAAGATCCTGTAAGATCAGGAGTAGAAAACACCCTACACAAATCAACACCCTACCAAACAGGAAACATTAGCTAAAGACTATAGACATTGCTGAAGACCAGCAATGGAAAGGAACCTTGTAGTCCCTTTCCCAACCCCTCAGCCAAGTCCATAAAAGGAATAAAGTGCTATCTGTCAGCCTAGTGATATCAAAGGATTGATTATGGAATATCATATCATTCCTGAGTCTCCAAATTGAATTTGTAACTGCTATCCACCACATTTTCCATCTTCTGTTAGAAACCTTTGATGCTGCTGAAGAATAGTGCTGAAGAAAATCACCCCTCAGCCAAGTATGTTGCTTAATGTTACAAGAGATTGGAAATTAGCAAGGAATTTAACTTTTAAGGTAATAGGAAACACACCGTATCAGCATAGATGACACTAGCACCTCCCCCAGCTACCATTGTCCAAATTCGGCCCATTGGGTTTAATACTGTGAATTTCAAAGATGCACTTGTCTGGGAACAGAAAATAAACACAAACATCATAAGCGTATATGTAAAAGAATTTATAGCGCCATGATTACTAGAAGCAATAAAATTGTGATTGATAAGAGATTAGTACAGGGAGTTCAATTGACCCTGAAGATCTGCAGAGCATGCATTAACAGTTAACAGTATTTGCTAATGAAGAAAAAGTGATTAAGATCTGAAGCTCATGGACAAAGTTATAAATGAATTGAATCTGATTGAAGATACACGACAAAAGTATATCTTTTTACCTTTTCATCTAATCCATGAACAAAAGCCTCTGTAGTACTCATAACCCTTCCAAATGGCAATGGAAATTCAATGTTTCCCCATCTGCAAATATTAATAACATGCATGGTTTATAAATTCTTTTACTATGAAACATTATTCAGTTATACATGATGAATTAGAGATATGATATTCATCCTTCAAATAATAGTTGATATTATTTTGAGGGAAGAAACACACTTCTTGAAGTTCTTGAAAGCAGCAGTATCATCAAGCTCGCCTCTCATGTCCAGAGGATAAGGCTTTCCATTGACCAAAGTGAAAGGATTCATCTCCAAGAAAGTAAAATCCAGATCTAACATGAGGAAAAAAAATAGGAAAAAAATATGTTTAAAACTTTAAATTTAAATGCTACAATCAATGAAGTTGTCTTCTAAAGCACATCTAATGCTAGTAAATGCATATTTTGTAATATACCTTGAAATAGAGCGAAAATCACCTTTAGAAATCCCTCAATTTCTCCCTTGATCTGTAAGCATGAATGAAGTACTTTTAAATAATTGAAACAAAGTGTCCTCTAACAAAAGAGCATGTGATATTCAATCCCATGGTTCTACTGAATAATTAAAAAAGAAACAAAGTTAACTTATTCAGAAAATAACATATTAGTAAAATTATCATACCTCTAAGGGAAGGGTTGCAACAAGTGGGGCAATACTCTCTGATGTAAGAGACACTCCTGTTGGCATAAATACAGTCTTGACCTGAAATATGAACAAAACACTTTGTAGCTTATGGGAATTACGAGGAAGTATGAGCAGAATTTACTTCAAGTAATATTTGTAAGGTCAAAAAGTATGAATTTTGGCACCTTATCCCAATTCTCCTCAATTTCAATTCCTCCACATTCAGAAAAGCTTATACTATTCCCTAGTCTCTCTGAGACAATGTTAAGGTAAAACTCCTCATTGTGAGGGATAAAAGGTTCAACTATGAAAGTTGTTATAGGTCCTTTGCATCCACCCATCTCAACCTACATCATAGTGAAAAGAAATATGAGCAAACACTTAAGGTAGATATGAAGTACAAAGAAAAAGTGATTATGAAAAGGGAAAAACAATTTAAGGTTTGGAGGGACAGAGGAGAGAAAAGCACCTCTTTGCCAAGACGCTCTTTCACAAAAGAATCAACTTCTGCCAAATCCAGATTCAAGGCAACCAAACCACTTTTGCCACGCTTACCAAATAGCATGTCAGGTTTCACAACCAATTTTGAAGATAAAAGCCAGGGTTCCTTCTCTGTTAGCTCATTGAAATCGGTGGATTCTGTAACCTAGGAAATAAAACACACAACAAAATTATTATTCGAGTTACATAAGCATGCTGCACTGGCTGACTAGTAAGATACAAATTTGAACTTTTCCACATATCAGTTATACATCATATAGTCTTGCACAGCTTAGAGCAGTGATTCAATTGTTTTATTGAAGACACACCATATCAACTGGATAAACAATTTTTTTCGACAGAGGTTCAGATTAGATCTATTCAAGTATAAACTTTTGCACATAATTTGTACAAGGCACACCATAAGATGATATCAATCATATCATGTCCTGTTTAAATTTACTCATTCAGGAAAACAAACCAAATACAATAATAACATTGTTTACAGTAAGCCAGTAAGCTGCAAGATTTGAAGATTGTTATCTGACTAATGCAATGCAATGAGATGACAGATAGAACAAAGAAAGACTTGGAAGTACGATCCCTTGAGTCATGCACCAGATTTTAATAGCTATCATGATCTAGGACAAAATCCAAATGGTGTTTGAGATATCAAATAGGCTTCAAATAAACACAGGGTCCTATATCAAGAAAAAGATAACGAAGCTCAATGTGTGATCCAATGTGAGTCAAGAAACAATTTTTTAAAGTACAAGATTCACAACCAAGCCAACACAAGAAACAGTTTTGAAATCTACTTTAACCCACAACATAGAGAGCACAACTTTCACACTCCTCACTCCCTCAATTAGACATTCTCGATATTCTCTCTCCTCTATTCCTCAATTAGCTCAAAAAAATCTGTCTCAACTATCACAGACTACCCTTCTTTTATTTTTATCTCTATATTTGATCTTCTTAACACGGTCTCTGATCTACCGTCCTTTATTTCTATCTCTAAATTGAATATCAATATTTTTTTAAAATAAAATGCCAATAGTTAAAAATAACCTTGTATCACAATTTAAATTATTCTTGTATAGACTAAAATACTAGTTCAAATATAGTAGGCTGATAGCAATTTACAGACTAAAACACTAGTTAACCCAAAGGATTGTCGTAGTCCTCGTTCTATTTACATGAGTGGGATGAAAGCAATCTATTTAGCGGGAGAACCCGCATTCGGTCTCCACCATGTGCAAGAACTTCCTTAGGCCAACGGCAGCCATGCATTGCGAGTAGAATTAGTCTCTGATCCAGTGGGTTGAAGGACACCCGTAGTCTCAGACTCAAGACCAAAAAAAAAAAAACTGAAACACTAGGTAAAATTAAGTAATAACCCCATGATGAGAATGCTTACTTGTGCGGACTTGATGGGCAAGTCCTGGCCAGAGAGTCTCTTAAAGTGCTCCTTCAACAATCTCTTGGAGTCATACTCTCTGATCTTCTTGCGTGCCATTGCTTCTTACAAACTCACCACCAAAAACACACACAAAAAAAAAGTTCTTCCCTTCAACACAAAACAAAGAAAAACCCAGATCAAATCAGCTTCTGGGGCCCTCAGAATTCCTATCAAAATCAGATTTTTAGCATAATCACGTGCAATGCAACAAAATCACGCAGGAGAAAAATGAACATGAAAACAAATGCTGCAACAACAGATTGAAATGGGAAGGAACTCTAGAGAGAGAGGGGGCAATGCAGTTACCGTTGGAGAGAGAAACGGAACAATGGAGAAGAAGGTTGGAGATTGGTGGATCCAATGGTGGGTGTGTATTGCGTTAGTACGTTGCTGGTGGCATCATGGTATATATATATATAACATAACATAAGCTTTGGAGAAAGAACAAAGAAACAGAAAAACAAGGGGTACTGTATTTTGAATAATTTAACGTTGAATACTTTATTTAACATAACATTGATTTTATTTATTACTTTTTAAGAACTCGTGCATCGCACGGTATGGTGGGGGAGGGGGCATGTACAAAAATACAACAACACTGTTTAGGCAATTGCCTCTTCATTTTATTTTGTTTTTAATTTTACTTTAGTCGCTTAAATTTAAAAATTATTAGTTTAGTCTCTTTACACTAAAGGTTTAATATATCATTAGATCCTGAACTATTATCTGAATTAAAATAAAATGTAAATAAGTCATTAATCTTTTACAAGTTTGTTTCAGTAAAAAAAAAATCTTTTACAACTTTTATAATTGAGTATTTAAAGTTAGTAAAACTGTCACAAAATTGTTTTTTTTTTTCGGTTTTAAGTCCTATAGATCTAATTTCAAAAATTATAGAAAATTAAGAACTTAACTACAAATTTTTAATTCAGAGACTTAATTAAAAAAATAAAAAATGATAAGGAAGTACTAATACATTAAACTTATATTTACTCTAACCGTGTTAATTAACTTTGGTTCACTTAGTAAATTTACATTTGATGTGCGTCTCTCTCATTGTAAGCATGAAGAAAGAACAAAGGAAACAGTAAAATGAGGTTGGATATTGCAAATAATATTGTCACGTTTCATGATCAAAAAAGAGAAAAATATTGTCACGTTTGTTAACTCGTGGATCGCATGGGATGGGATGCATGGGCGATGTACTATATTAGAACAATATATTTTTTTTTATTACTAAAAATTTGTGTAAATTGAATTTAAGATAAATTTATTAAGATAAGAATGTGTCTCAAGACTGAAAAACACTTATATTATATATGTACTTATAGCGAAAAATAAAACTTATATTTTTTGAAATATGAATATGTTTTTTAGCAACTAAAATAATATATTTTGTGTCATTTATAAATAATTATTCAAATTTGACAATAATATATTCTTACTCGAGATGAAACTGATAATAATGATTTTCTTACTATCGAGTAAGAGTCGGTGGTCAGGGATGATTTTAACCAAAGTTGAGTTTTATAAGCACTTCCTATAACTTTGTTAAAATTCCGTAGCAAGAATTTTACCGTTTTTAGTAGTATTAAAATGAATAGGATAGATCATATCCAACAAGAATAATAATTCCATAAAAAAAACAAGAAGAATAAAGATAATTTCACGTAATTTGAAAATTTCTTGTTAGAGCGTGAAAATTTCGCCGAAAAATTCTGTCAAGATTTTTTGTTTAGTATCTTGTGGTTAAGTTTTTATATGTTTAATGTTTTTTTTTAAGTTAGACACGAATAGGTTAAAAAGTAAAAAAAAAAAGAGTGTAATAAGTGAATTTTCTTAAATCTAAGAGTTGATGTAATTAAGGGCCTTATATTATCAGCAAAAGAAAATTAAGGGCCTTATTGTTATATAAAATTATGGTTTGACTTTGCCTATTAACCTACTTAAAGGCTTATATTATATTAAGAGATGCAAGTAGGTTAACAAATTAAATTTTAAATAGACCAATAGACCAAATTTTTAATAGGCCAACAAGTTAAAAAGCTCATCAAGTCTAGCTAGTTTTAAATATGTCAAACAGAAGTCACGAAATATTACAGAGTAGAGTAAATTTATATTTAAATCTAAATTTTATGTAATTTATTTGGCATGAGACTTTACCATTGTCCCAAACAGAATCCCACAAAATCAAACAACATCTAAAGTTATTTTGTAGTAAAGCTAAACTGCATAATCAATTATGGATCAATATTATCAGCATTAACTCCTTTTAGTAAATATGTTGCTTGTTGTCCTACCTCCTTCTCGTTTTTTTTTTAATGTTTAAGGTTATTACACATAAATTAAGAAATTTTTAATAAAAATTAAAAATTATTTTATTTAGACTAAAATATCCTTATTTAATATCTTGATTTTTAATATTTGTATCACTAGTAATGAATAATGAGTGTCAAATAAGGATATATTTAAAAAATGCATTAATTAGATTTTAAAATCCTAAAAAGTTAATTGTGTTGAAAAATAATAAAAAGCCAAAATGTCAAAATATATGGAATAGGAGTAGTATCTTCTAAGAAAATCATAGGCTTCTATATTACTGAACATTTTCTCAATATATAAATACTATTTTAACATATGTAATAATAAACATAAAAGAAATAGTCGCGGTACATGAAGGAGTACCATAGAATTGAATTACAAAGCATACATAACAAGATCAATAATTATAAATTCACCTAGACAATTGAAAGAGAAAACATAGAGTGCAAATAAAAAAAGTGGTCCACTGCTCTTGCATCTACCCTTTTTTTTGTTTTTGGGGAGGCAAAGGAAACATATATTAATAAAAGGTGTTGGTAGCTAAATCACAAGTTGTGAAGTACTCTCAACACGGCAAACATAAACGTTACCAAAAAGGAAACATGAAAAACAATTTGGTACATACTAGAACTAATAAGACCCTCAATAAATTATGATAAAATTTCCACTAAAATATTACCATTAAGTCAATCTTATAATCCCACTAAAATGTAACATTAACCATAAAAAATTTACATAATTAACTTCCTTTTGAACATCTTAACATTAAGATGAATTGTATTAATCATTAAATACAATATCTACCATGACATCTTAACAAAAATATTTTTTTAGACCATGAGTATTTCTAGAAGAAACAATCTCACTTAAGTTATAAATAAGATTATTATATGTGATAAAATTATTTTTTAAAATATTTAATGTAAATACATATTTAAGACTCATACTTAATTGTTAATTGATTCACATGGTCAATGTTAACAATAATATGATTACTTGTAACAGTGAGATTATACTCTTTTTTCTTCAAATGAGAGAGTTAGATCACGGGGAGGGATATAGGGGAATGGAAATGGGAGAAAAATGCACTGCATACTGATTTTCGTACCCTATAATTTGTATCCTTTAATTTATCTAATTCAACTGACCTGAAAGGACGCACCACTCCTTGTTTTTTTCCTTTAAGAAAAAACCCTTGAAAATCTTCCCTTTAGCTTGGGTAATTGATTTGCAATTAGGACTAATTTAATCAGATCAGTACATTTTATTCCCCGTAGGTTCGATTAGTCATGCTTCATGTTCAGTCACGGAATTTTGTAGGGATTGGTTCAATATTATCAAATGACAATTTGCAAGGTTTTGAAAACATGTAAATTTGAATTATATCATCTTCAATAAATATAATAAAATGATTGTCTCACATCCCATTAAGGACTCTGAGATGATACTACAACTGAGGTAATAGAAAGAGAAACAAAATGCGGGTACCAAAGAATGCGACGAGAGAAATCAAAGTTGACAAAATGACAATACAACACCAAATTTAAATTTTATTCTTGTAATTCAATTAGCTTATACCTATTGTCGAAATTATACCCATTGAGACACTTCTAATTGTGCCTCAAATTTTATGCTTTTAATCCAATTAGCTTATGCCTAAATATTAATTTTATTTTAACTTAAATTGAATTATGAGATAGGATCCAATTAAAATGATATAACTTTCATTAATTATTATACTATTTAATAATTTTTAATTAAATAATATTTTCTAAAATCTTAAAATTGAAAGTTATTTTCACATTAATTATATATACAAAATTTTATATCAATCCAAAATTATTTATTATCTTATTCATATAAATTAAAAACAACATATATAAATAAAATTCAACAACTTGATTAATAAAAATTACATTCTATATTAAGTTATAAAATAATAAAATAATTATTTAAATTATATCAATATAATTTAACCATTCCTCTTCAATATAATAAAATAATGATTGTCTCACATCTCATTAAGGAGTGTGCGAAGATATTACGATTAATTAATGTAATAGAAAGAAACAGAGTGCGGATGCTAAAGGAATCCAAAAGAATGCAACGAGGGAAATCAAAGTTGACAATATAATATCATATGTAAATTTTAATCTTATAAGCTTATACCCTGCCTCAAATTTTAAGCCAGCCATTTTTCACTCTTCGAAGAGCAATTATTATAGAACTTAACTCATTAGCATGTGGAATAGAATGCAACACTTCTAGCAAACGGTATAAAAACCTATTTATGAAACAATTAAATTACTACATTTAAATTTTAAACGATGAAGTTTCCTTCAATATGTCAACAAACAAAATTTTACTGAGATTCAATATCAAGTAAATGATGTTTCTTTTCTAACAAATAAAATCTTGGATGGGAAGTTTCTGAGCCGAGGGGAAGAAAAACTATGGTTTTGACACCATGGAATAAAATCTCTTGTCAAAAGCTAGTCCCAGCCAGTAGCAGGAGGAAAAGCTTGAGCTGGAGGCGCACCAGCTTGTGGAACTGGAGCTGGAGCAGGAGCTGGAACAGCCTCACCCCAATCTCCTGCAGCTGTAAGAGGAACTTCAGTCAAACAAATTGTGATTACATAAATTTCAAAATAACTATAAAAACTGTTAATAAAAAAGGCATGTGCCCCATCATCTTATCAATGTATCAAAGTTTATCTCATCTTTGTTGGCTAGGGGGAGAAGAGGGAACTGTTGCAACATAAGAATGAAGGTATTGACAGGCACATAGCAAAGTCAGGATAACAATTACATTTTTGCATACAATTTATAAAAGGAAGGCTGAACAGCAAACTGCCTTATTTCAAATTCAAAGCCAATAAACAGGCTAAATGACCAAGATGAACTCATTTAAACATTATCATAAGAACAATGCATATATAACTTAATCTGACATAATCATCAAGCACGTATCCAAAATCAATTCAATAATTCGTACCAGCTGCTTCTGGTGTCCAGTTAGTAGGAGCTGCTGAGATTGGTTGTGGAGCTTCTTCAGTCCAGGGTTGTTCGACTGCAGCAGGCCATTGGCCATCAGTAGCAGGGAAGCTGCCAATGCCAGCAGCATTGAAGTCTGAAATGGCATAATCTTGGGCAGGTGGTGCTTCATCTTCCTCTTGTTGCTTGGCCTCTTCAGGTTCTCTATAGAAGAATAAATCCACCTGCATAAGAAAAATTTGAGATATTTAGTTATTAATGTTAAGAGCTTGCAGGAAACTCCCCAAAATAATACTAATTTTCTACAGGAATACAGACATATAAAACACCATTCTATTCCGAAAAGGAACAAGTATTTTACCATTACATCCCACTTGTGCCCTGGACGAATAGTGCCCCGCATCTGCAGTACCATCCTTGCTAATAGCCAAAAGAGACAACCAATGCTATGCTTCCCCTTATTATTGGCAGGGATCCCGACATCAACATACCGCATTGGAGAATCAGTGTCACAAAAAGCAATAGTTGGAATATTTCCAAGAGCACCTTCCTTGATAGGCTGCACAAAAATCAATAACATAAGGCAAATCATGGCAGGACAGGCACAAAAAAACAAGATCAGTTACTGTCAGAAATTTCAAACCAACCCTCAACAAACATCCTTGACGGTTAAAAGTTGAACAATATAACTCCTGAAAACACCTTTAATACTCTCTGGTTATAACTTCTAAAGGGGTAATAACCTGATGATCTGTTCTTGGATCAGTTAGAATCAGAAGACGAGGCTCATTGTAGGATTGCTGCATCTGATTAGTGAATGTTCCGGGAGTGTGCCTTCCTGCAATTGCATGAGCTCCAGTGTATTGAGCAAACTTTAGAACTGCCCTCTGGCCATAAGGCCTGGCGGACTGAACGATGATATCCTGTGGGTTCTCAATGGCGACTATAATCCTAGCAGCAAGCTGAAGCTTCTCCCATGTCTTTCCAAGGTTAATTATGTAAATACCTGAAAAAAACATAAACCACAAAAATTCAACAAAAACTCCAAAATGTCTCTATTTCAGTAGCAAGAGGAAATCTTCATAACAGCGGTACAAAAAAAAAAACCCAAAGACTACCATTATAGAAATTCTAATCAGTAGTTAAACGAACCCTTTGAATCACTTCTTAATAGCACCTAACACCTTTATCATGGTCATGCAAAGTTCACATCCAATTACCAAAAAAAAAACTGAGAAACAACTGATCATACACGGAAAAGAAAACATATTTCTTCAGAATTGAATATTGAAAATTCGTACAATTATCAAAAAGCTGAGATATCTGATCTCTCGAAAAGTTTTCAAAATTTAGACCACTCGTAAAACACACATAGATATTACAACAAGCCCATGGCCACTATGACAGCGCTTCTGAGGTATCCAGAATTCTACATTTGAGTAATTATATATTTAGAATAATTTAACTAGAACATAGTGTTGGTGTATCAGAGTAAAACTTAGTTACATTACACACACATATTATTCCATTGTAAAAAATAAAACACTATGAACAATGCAAAGGAAATCATTCTTTCAAAAATAAAATCAATAAAAAGGAAAAATTGAGAATGGAGCAGAGACCATCGGTGCGGCGCTTGAAGACGTAGCGTTCCATCTGAAAGTCGCAGTTTTTGGTGCCGAGGTGAACGTCGGCGGCGAGCATCATCTGGATGTCCGTCTCCCTCTGCGAAAGCTGGCGTGACGAAGCAGCGGAGGAGTCGGTGGCGGCCATGGCTCCGGGAGGTAGGAGAGGCGGTGGTGGTTTTGGTGTTGCCGGGTGCCCTCTGAATGTTTGAGAAATTAGGGTTTCTGAAGGTTCTCTACTATTATGCAAAAATGGGCGAGCGAGAGACAAAGACAAAACCCTAACATTGAGAAATGACGTTAATGCCCTTTCAGCATTTACATTTGGGCCTCGAGGCCAGGTCATTTCTACCTGCCATAACTTTTTAGGGATTTATATTTCTCTTTTTCTTTTTTTACTTATGCACTTTTTTCTGTTTTATTTTCTTAAAAAAATGACCTTTTAATTTTTCAAATTTGTCAATAGTTGTTTTATATATTTGTTATTTTTTTTGTAAAAAAATTTAGGGGAGGGATGACGGTCCAGTCAAGAAAAACGTTTTGTTCTCAAAGAGAGTGTTTACATATATATTTACATTTATCTCATTCCAAGAAGATAAGTGGGGGATCAAACCTGTAACAGGTCAAATGTGAGACACTACCAAGAACAATATAAAAGAACATAAATAAAAAATTAGAAATACTAAAGCTAAATTTAAAAGTGTTTCCTTTAAGTTTAAACAAACTCTTGGGAACCAAAAGAACATGAATAAAAAATTAGACATATCCTCCTACTCAGTTAAAATTTGACACGTATCAACACTTCAAAATTTATTATGTTTTCCAAACTTACCCCTCTCTTTACAACCAGTTGCCCACTCTCTTCTCGTTTTTCGACACGCGCACACTACTCCGCAAGCGTGAACGAACGACCCCCTCCGCCGCCGCGCCACGACGGCCGGCGATCCCGTCGCCGTCAAGCTCATGGACTCGGCCTCCCTTTAGGTTCGACCCCAAACGACGCCGTTTCCTCCTCGTCTATCATCTCATGCACAACGGTAACCTCCACGACTCCCTCACCTCACGCTCTGGAAAAACCGCATGCTGGTAGAGAGAACACTGCCTCGGATTGGATTGGATTGGGAAGGAGGTGAAAAAAGAAAGGCCGAACGTGGTGAAGAAGATAAGTAGGAAGAAATTGGGATGATAGTGGAGTTTTTTGAAGGAAAAGAGAAGGCCAGCGAGAAGGGTAAGTTTGGAAGAAAAAATAGTTTTGAAAAGTTAAAGATGTGTTTAATTTATATTTTTATTTTTTAAAATTATTTTTATTTTAAAAAGATTAAAATTTTAAAAATATGTTTAATTTGATTTATTATTTTTTACTTTCAAAATAAAATATATTTTTAAATTTATTTAAAATTACATTTCATTGAATTTTTATTTTATATAAAACAAAATTTTTAATTTCAAATAAAAACAAAATTTTATTAATTTTTAATTTATTTAAAAAAACTCAAAATATTTTCAAAGTTCAACAAAACATATTTTTATTACTATTTTGTATTTTGATTAAAAATAATCAAACCAATCACCCCTAAAATTTTATAGTTAATGGATCACATATTTCTCTTTTTAATTGGGCAGGTTTATTATTCGGCTTTCACAATTCGGAAATTCGTAAAAAACTCTAGAAGCGTTTTCGGTTGGGTTTCCGGGTCAAGCTTTTTATTGAACCGAACCGAACCGACCTGAATCCACAGTGTGCTTCCTCGTCATCTCAAGTTTTGCTCATCATTCTCACTGCAGCTATTATTGACTCTGTTTCCAAAGACGGTAAAAATTTTGTGTTTCTCTTTTACTTATGGCTTCTAGATCTAAGAGACGTGTAATAAGAATATGGTTTTCTTCTGTTTTGCATGAGTAGTGACTGAATGTTTCTTCTGTTCTGTTCAGTTTTATTCAAATCTTATATATGCGCTCACCATTTCCTGGGTTACTCCTTAGATGCTAATTTCAGCTTTGATTTCATGTTCTTGTTTGATTTTATTAATATTTTAGTCAATGCATCGCAATGTTGCTTTTAACTATTGGCAATTTCTTTTTGGAAAAAAACTAATCAAATTCAATTTAGGGATACTTAGTTAAGAAAACTAAGTATACACCTAGGTTTTAAATATCAGTCCCAGTCGCATTTTGGTTTCCTGTTTGTTGATATCACGGCAAATCGCGGACAAATGTGGCCTATGCAGTCCCAATTGTGGTTGTGTTGTGGTCGCCGACAGTTAAGAAACCTTGATGTTGCGGCCTAAATCACAGTCCACAACTGTTTTTTAACCTTAAGAAAAAGGAAGTTAGTTTAAGATGATCAAGAGAGGAATTTTAGTTAGTTGCCAAGGTAGTGTGTGAAATGCACATCCAAATGAGAGAAGAGAGGATATTGAGAATGTCTAGTTGAGAGGACTGAGAGCCCCACTCTTCAAGTTGTGTATTTTAATTTATAACACAATAGTTGAGTAGATTATGGTGAAATATTTTAGTTTTTAATAGAAAGAGGAACTTTAAATGCAGAGTTAAAGCATACGTGCAAGTTCTGCTTTATTGAGGTAATTAAATTGTGGTCCTGAAGCTGAGTAGTTAGTTTTTCTGATGTTTGTTTTGTTGTTACCTTTCAGCAATGGCATCCTTAGATATTCATTCACTGCTTTTATTCTCTGCCATTTTCCGTGTTATTTTGATTGTGTATGGAGAGTGGCAAGATGCTCATATGGAGGTTAGATACACTGATGTTGACTACCTTGTCTTTTCTGATGCTGCTGCTTTAATGGCTGTGGGCGATTCCCCTTATAAGAGAACCACTTATCGCTATTCCCCTTTGCTTGCCTTTCTTCTCATTCCAAATTCGTTCATCCATCGCTCCTGGGGAAAGTTTCTTTTCTCGGCTTCAGGTATGGTCAAGTTTTCAGATGTAGTTTCTGCAAACACTAGTGTACAATCAACCAAGTTGAAGCAATTTGAATTGCTTGTCATAAAAGCATATTTTAATCTATGATTTTATCTTATATAATTGTATGTATAAGGCTAGATTGATGGATTATATATGGCAGTAATTATGCATATTTTAGATATACAAATTTGGCTCCTCTAGAATGAGGGTTGCACTTTAGGGACAAAACGTGCATAGTGGTAAATTGTTTATTGGAAAATCAACAAAGTGAATTTTAACAACTTCATGATTTTTTATATGTGTATGAATGTTATCACACTCTCAGTCCATTGGTTTTCCAATCTACAGTCATATTTTGCATTTTTCTCTCTAAAGGCACTCCCGACTTTAGTGGAGATAATTTGCTCCCCACTTGAGTTAAATAGTTTTGGTTGCATCCAATGTGACCATATGTAGTTAAGGAGAAAGAAGTATTTTCTATCAAAGCCAAAGTAATGGAAAAGGGAAAAAAATTGTTTCATACTCCAATTGATGTTACAAAAGGCAAAAATATTCTAACCGTTAGACTTGGGATATTGAGAAATTTCCATCATTTGTGAATTTAAGTAACTATTTTGTCCCTTGCATTATTTCAAATCAATTTGTTGTTAGATAATGAATATGATGAATATTTTCTACTCACTACATCTAAGCACATGCTATCTAAAATGCAGATCTACTTGTGGGATATTTCATCTATTATATTTTAAAGCTACGGAAGGTTCCTGAAAATTTGTGCAACTATTCTGTCATGACTTGGCTCTTTAATCCATTTACCTTCACCATTGGGACACGTGGGAACTGTGAACCTATTGTTTGTGCTGTGGTATTGTGGATTATTATTTGTCTTATGAAAGGTATGGTTCTGCTTCTGTATTGACTTAAATTGATGGTGTTGTAAACTTGTAATAGTAATGTTTAGTTTGCCATCTTTTAATCTGTAATCCTCCTTAAGTCCTAACAAGTGTAATAGTATAGATGTTTAATTGGTGGTCTTCTCTGCTAGATAAAGTCGAAAGCACTTTCGGGAAGAAATTTTACAATCTCTATTGCAGTGTACTAGAGAGAATTTAACCAAAATAGTTTTCTATCTTCCCATTTTTTTCACATTTTTCTAAACACTGATCACTGAAAAGTAAAATCTTTTCCTTTTAATTTTCGCTCTCAATATTTTTATTTCCTACCAAGCATTCTAAAAACTCAAACACTAAGGTATAATACTATAATTTAAGAGATTCTTTGGTACCCTCTGTTTTATGAGGGTACTGGTACGTACCCTTACCAAATAGTGGCTAACTTTTAGCAATGTATCTTATTTAATTACATACAAAAAAAATTGCCTTTTTTTTTAGCTTTCAAGTAAGTGGGACACATAGACGATTAATCCTTAATTGTTAAGGGGCATTGTCTCAGAAAAAAGGGTGGGTACTGGAGAAACCTTGTGTTGTATATGGGGGGATAGATAGAGACTAAAGAAGAATGCCTTTTATCTGGTTTTCAGTTTTTATTTTTATTTTATTATTATAATTAATTTGAGAATTTTATTGAGTCTTACATATATTGCCCCCAGCCCCCCACTATAATTTTTTTGTTCTTAATAGTTAATAGCCCCCTAGGTTGGCCACTTAATATGATGTATATATAGCACATGTATCAGGTGAGAGATGAGAGTGTGAAAAGAGAAAATCTTAGCTGTAAATAAAATAGATGGTTAAAGTTAGATTGAACTAAAATAATCTTCACCATTCATGCATGCTTACATGGCCAGGATTAACATTAACTTTCTCAAGTTGACCTAAGTTATATTTTTTTTATGCGTGTGTGTGTGTGATTTTATGGTGTATATTAAACTTACAATAGTAATATGTTATATTTTAATGCTACATATTTATATATGTGTGTACTTTGCCCCTATAGCATAAAATTTCTGGGTCTGTCATTGTTGGTTAATACACCAAAGAAAGCCTTTTTCTTAAAAGGTATAAAGAATTAGATATTTGCATATCTCATGGTGCCTTGATGGTATGCCTTTTTTCCATTTCCTTCTTCCCTCTGGTTTGCAGGTAATGTGTTACAGTCAGCATTTTGGTATGGACTTGTTGTCCATTTCAGGATTTATCCTATAATTTACTCTATTCCTATAATCCTGGTTCTTGATCCGAACTTCTTCCCATCTAATCAGAAACCTGTCCTAAGGAACTGGAGTGCTGTTCAGGGAGAGAGACCCAAAGATGGTTGTGGCCAGCATACTTTACACAATCTATTTAAAAACATATTCACAAGGAACAGACTGATATTTGGACTGGTCTCTGGATTGGTTTTCCTCTTTTGTACTGGTCTTTTCTTCTGTTTATATGAGTGGGAATTCCTACACGAGGCGCTGTTGTACCATCTTACTCGAACAGATCCAAGGCATAACTTCTCCATCTATTTCTATCACATATATCTCCATTATGGGCAGGATACTTCAGTCGTGGAAAAGCTTATCTCCTTTTTGCCCCAATTTTTTGTTCAGCTGGTTCTTATCTTCTGCTTTGCACAAGATTTGACATTTTGCCTATTTGTGCAGACTGTGGCCTTTGTGGCATTCAATAAGGTTTGTCAAGTAATAAAAAAATGCTTAAATTTTGGATAGTGCTACTCATTTACATTTTAATTGAAGTCCTTATCTAGACTTCAGTAGATCAGACTGTTTATTTCAAGCATAGTCATATCTGTATTGGAGGTCTTTTTGGTTATGGCCCCTTTAAATCAAAGATGTTTCCTTATAGCAGATCTGATTTCTGTATATTATGCAGGTGATTACAGCACAGTATTTCGTTTGGTTCTTTTGTTTGTTGCCTCTAATACTTCCTTGGAGTAAAATGAAACTTAGATGGGATGGATTATCTTGCATTCTTGTGTGGATTGGGGCTCAGACCCATTGGTTGATGTGGGGCTACCTGCTTGAGTTCAAGGGTAAAAATGTCTTCTTACAGCTTTGGGCGGCAGGCTTACTGTTTCTAGCAGCCAACATATTTATCCTCGTCATGATTATTCGTCACCATAAATATGCTTCAGTTTTCAAAGCTTTAGAATATGCTAACTCCAAGAATGCAGCTAAGCTTGAGTGAGTGACCCTGACACTTTGTGAATGATTTTCAATTTTTATCCTTGTGCTTGTTGCCCTACTGTGCTTCTGTTTTGGAAAGTTAAGATTGTAAGGTAATGGCTGCAGTTGAATTTGAGAACCATTCATGTCAAAATTCATGTTTTATTATTATTTTTTAAATGTGAACAAATAGGTGAATCAATGTATTCTTGTTTTGTTACCCTGTATTTTTTTTTTCAATACATAATCTTGAGCAATGAATTTTATTTTTATTGCTTTCTTGTTCTTGATCTGAACTTGTAAAATTGACCTTAAGATCTTTTGGGAAACTCCTCTTTTTTCCCTTCATCGTACGGATAACATGTCAATTACAAGTTCATGTTTAATCAAGGGTCGTCTTCAGTTACTTAAAACTATACCAAAATTCTGGTCAAGTAACCCCTGAACTAGTTTTAAGGGATAAAATTTGTCCACTTATTATCCCTAAATCTAGATGGTAGAGGCAGTTTGCCTGTTGTAAGTAGTCAAGGAGAAAAAGTAATTTATTTTATGAACGAAAGGGAAAATTGTAGCTTACTCAGTTCTCATCGTTGCCTGAAATAGAAAAGATATTTAGACTTAAAAGTTTGATGTAACTTGTTACTCCATATTTCTATGCATTGATCTCACCACAACAAGTGAGGCTAACTCTTTATAGTATAACCATATAACAGCCATATACATTATTATTAAAGTAGTTTTATTCTATACTGTACTGTTTCTGTGTACAGCAGTAGTCTTGTAGGACTTTTTGCCAGCTATAATCTCTAACTAACTGATAGTTAGTTAAGAGTCTGTTAGATAGTTTGGGTCTAGTATAGTCCATAGTATAAATACCTTTTGTAATCCTTTTTCAGTTGGCTTGAATAACAACTTCATTGCTCTCAAATAATTATCTCAGAATACTCTTTGAATCTGTTTGTTATTAATGCAATGCATTTAAAGCATTATCATCTTCTATCTTGGCTAAGACACTGTCATATAAAAGCACCAATCATTATTAAAATCAAGTTCCATCCCACTATTACATACAACTTCAGAACATCCTACAGCTTAAATTGACAGGAATGTTGGAAATAGAGAAGTTGCAAATTTTCAAATTAGTTCTAGCATAACATAGATGCAAATTTTCGAGTAAAGAAGCCAATACGAAGCATGGCATAACATGCATATAAAACCAACAGCCAACCTCCTTCAGGCTCCAATTTCATACTCCAACATTTTCTTGATTCCTGCACAATGTCAAATACAAGGTGAAATTTTACCCAAAGAATAATGCAAGATGAGAATTGGCATGCAATGGAGATAAAAATATGATGGCATCTGAGGTATAGACCATGTGAGATGTGGTGTACCTATACAGCATCAAGTCATTGCCATTGAATTTATTATTGCTTCAATTGGTAGCTGAGATTCGTCCTCAGTGTTGTCTAGCATGGGCAAAGCTCTTGGTTGAAACCAGACCACACATTGAGATGAAGGATGCAAGTGACATCTTGGTGGCCAAACTAAATAAATGGCTCATTCTATGAACATTCCACCAGCATTCTGATGCTGAAGCAGATTGTGTCTGGCAAAGTGTTACAAGGTTAGAGATGAGGGACTCATTTGTTGGGGATCTGCTTCTGTGAGCTTGGGGTTTTCCAATGTTGGAACCCTGGAGGCCCCAGGCATGGTCTGACTAAGGATGTCCTTTGGCCATTGGAGAGACCTCACATACAGAGCAAAATCATATTGGACAATTGGCAACCACCCCCAATGCCAAAAAAGTACTGTGATTCACTGATTCCTGCAGTTTCACATATTTCTAGAGCAACTGATTGATATAAATAAATGTGTATTAGAAATTAGAAATCGTTACGCTGAAGTGCTATGGGAAAAAAATAGTGACGAAGCTCATTAGGAGATTCTTGGAAGTATGCCTATCCTTGATTACAAGGATGCATTAGCCATGCTGGTCAATGGTTTTGGTTCACAGATTCTTAGCTTTGACCCTTTTATGATTTATCTATATGTTTTCATTTTGTATGTTTTAGCAAAGTGGTGTATATGACCTTAGTAGTCCCTAATTTATATGGTGGGTTAACTATATATGAGCATAAATTGATGAAGGGTGATATTGATTTAATGTTTGTGATCAAAACAAGAAAAATATGCTGATGGGCAACTTGAATTGTCTGAAGTTTTTTCATTGTTGTTTTTGTTGGATGCATTCTTGTATCTTGAAAGATGGCTAGAAGTTCTTAAAGGTTAAGAGGCCATAAAACTTGAACTATCTTAGAATTTGTGCTTAAGGCATAACTCAATTCCACAAAACTGGCTTGTAAGGTGAATACTGCCCAAGCCTTATTTATAAGCATTACTTAGGCCATATCTCTAGTTGATGTGGGATCCAACCACATTGGCTAAAATTCCAGGCAATATGTAATCCATAGTGATTGAATGAAATGTCCCTCAAAGTGTTTCTGTTGAATTGCCTGTTCATTGATCAAAATGACTAATTTAAGAAGCACATTCACTTAAAATAATTTACATTTATTGGACTCTAACCAATGCTTACTAGAGAAGGCAAGGAATCATTCTCAACATGCCAGATTTGTGTACTAGGATTATCTCATTTTTCTACAGCAAAGACCTAGAATTTCTTAACAGAAAAATTTGTCATTGCGACTAACATTGAACTCTATTAAAACATTATACTTTTATTGTTGCTCATGCTCTTGATATTTGTTATTTAAGGTGATGCTTGATGAAGGTAGATCAAAATTTGGCATTTGCAAGGAATTTCAACATATTTTGAAGCTTATGCTTTAATGTTTTAGGTTAAAATGAAGATATTAAAATAAGTTGTCTGATTTTTTCAATTATGAGATAAGGGGAACAAGGTGCTTCTCAAGGACATCCCATCCCATCCCCTGTCGCTTCATCTTTTTTGTAGTAACATGGTTCTTGTCATTGTCTTTCTTGTTCCTTTTATAACATGAAGAATTTGGTATGCAAATTTTTCTCGGGGATTCCAGTGGTCTTTTGTAATCTTAGAATTTGAGCTTAAGACTTAATTGAACCTCTCAAAATTGGTTTGTAATGTGAGGATTGCCAAAGTCTTATCTACAGTCAAGGTATGAGGCTGCAATGGAGGCAGCCAAAGAGGCCAAAACTAAGGCAGGTCAGGGTGATCACAAACAATTAAGGCAACTTTCCAACACACCCTCACATGTAGTAGGGCTATGGGTTCGGAGTGGTAATGCAGGTGCGCCAACAATGAATTGAAGGCTCTGAAATCTTGTTAGAATTGGAGTTTAGGGCCTTACTCAACTTCACAAAATCAGCTTGTAAGGTGAGGATTGTCCAAGCTTTATAAAATATTACATTGGCCTTATCTATAGTCGGTGTGGGACTAGACACACTCTGCATAATGAAGCCAGAGGCTGCAATGAAGGTAACCCAAAGAGGCCACAATTAAGATGGGCCAGACTGCAATTAAGGCGACTTTTCAATATGAAACCCTAATTCTTTAGTCATTAAGATAGATAAAGTATGTGTTTGAAGTATTGCTAGTTAACATCTTATAACTTTTAATGATTTATAGTTTTGGAGTGTTTTCTTTTCTTCTAGTTTATGATGTCAAAAAGAGAGAGGAGGTTACCGTACAGACATTCTACTTTTTATGATGTCCTCTTATAAACTTAAATTTATTCTACTTTAGCAGTAATTGACAAATGTTTATTGGTCCTTTTTTTATAGATGATGGAGAGGGACATAGAAGAGGAGGTTACCGTACAGGCATTCTGCTCTAATGAAATAATGAACTAAATACAGAAGACACTGATCGTCCAAGGATTTTTCTTAACTAGTTAGCGAGTTGGCCATACATAAATACTATTTGACAATGTTGTTTTTCTTTCAGTTTCAGTGGAGAGTGAATTGTAAAAGTTACTTCTATGCTTATGCTTACATTGCTGAGCTCTAGAATTTTCAGAGAAATTACACACCTTTTTTGAGGTATGAGAAACATATAATATAATGTACTGTTTACAAAATGACAAAATCTTGGGGCAATATGTTGCAATTGGTTTCTGGCTGGTGTAACTTTTCTCGCATTTTAGTCCAATGGTTGCTGTATAGCTGTTGCTTTTGGAAGGAATACAGAAATCTGTATAATGCATCTATAAATAAGGCTGTGTGTATATTGAGTTATTCATAGCATATCACTTTTAACAACGAGGATACCATTTTTGTTTTTCTTATAACTCCCAGTAAACAAGCTTCATATTTGAAGCTCTAGATTTTTTCTGCTGTCTAAATGCTATTTATACTTGGGTAGTTATTCTCCATTTTGTATTCATGAGCAACCATGAAAGTGGAAAGCATAAAAACTTGAACAAGAAGTGGTACTCCCCCAATGAATAGGAAGAAGTTGCTTTGAGATGGGCCAACCTCCAAACTTTATTCTCATTCAAATGGCAATTGCTTCCTGCACTCCTCGAATTGCTTCCTGCAATTCCCATATTGCTGCAATTCTAGAAGTGCAGAAAAAAAACATCCTATTCAAATTATGGCTTTTCAACTCAGATCAGAATCATATTACATGGACAAACCTTGATCCAAATTCGAATCCAATCCCTTCCCAATAATAGAGAAATCATGTCAACTCTTGGTTAGGTGTTGTCCATGAATAGACTGTCCAATTGCAAACAAAATTACTTAAGTTGTCATGCTTTCCCGTCATTTGCAATGTGCATAGAGATCCAGTTAGACGTAGATAGAATTGATTTTGATAGAATTAATTTTAAATCATTGAATATAATTCAAATGTGTATCTAAATTAATTTCAGCCATATATTTTTGTTTTTAGAGAAGGCTTGCTTGAGTAGCTCCTCCTTTTGTTTTTAGGTTAATTTAAAATTTTGGTTTGTACATTTAACATCGCATGATTTTTATATAGTTTAGTTTATAAGTAGTATTTTTTTTCTCTTTCAAATGATTCTCCCCCGATTGTCTATATTGCAGTGATGTTAGAATAATTTTTACTATAAAACATGTTAACTACAGTAATTTTTTCATGTAAGGATCAAAATGAAATGTAATATCTATTAAAGATAGGGACTAAAGCTAATACAATTGTAACTTTAACAAATAATAGTAAGGCTATTTCATGTAAGAACCAAAATTTAGACTTTTTTTCATGTAGAAATTAAAACAAAAGACGATATTAGTTTTTTTTTTTAAAAAAAAAAACTTAACCTTATTTTGGTTACTAAACTTTTAATTCAACCTTATTTTTTATTGTGACAAAGGAAGAATGCAACTAGACTGGATGCACTGTGTTACACATGCCAGGATTCTTAACACAATAAAATGGCTGAATGGGCTCGGCACCTATTCCTCTGCTTACCATTCTGCTTCTCCATTCATTCAATCTATCTGTGGCCTCTGCATATCTCTTCACACCCTTTTCATCTCTATTTCCTGACCACATTGACTCAGCCAGTGCAGAAGCTCTTGGCCAAATTCTTGCATCCAAAACAGTTGGATCAGATTGTTCTGACCAAAGTGCCACCTCTCCTCCCAAAACCAACTTTGCTTCCCCCTCACTCAACCCATATGCTATGTCATAGTTGTATATGGTCTGCCATGTCTTGAAAGGTGCACACCAAGAGCCGCCATTGCCCATGTCACCATCTTGATTGTCATATGCACTGTTGTTGCCAACATAGGAGCCATGTCCACAATCCAGATAATAGAATTCCGCCGATGACACGATGGTTCGGTATCCGGCAGAAACTATCTTCTTAGTGTGGTTATGTCCATTGTGCCATGTCTGCAGAATCACATGCTCCTTGGGAAGGATTGCAGATGGCACATGGACTATGTCGTCCAGTAAAACATCTTCCCAGAAGACAACGGTGTGGTTGAGGGACACAATGAAAGGGAGGGTGTTGTTGATATACTTCTCGAGAAGTTGGTTGAGGGTTCCACCATTTGATAGGTATTTCTGAATTGCAGGGTCAGTTTTCCAGCAGCCTGGTACTATTTCATCAGTACCAGAGTGGAAAAATGGTTCTGGGAACAATGTGGTTATGTCGTGTATGACATTCTTTAGGACTTGGTAAGTCTTGGGGTTTAAGGGGTTCAAATGTCCTGTTCCTGGTTGTGAAGCAAACCTATGTGGCCAATCCCTTCCGGCTGGCCACCAGAACATGTTGGCACATGTTACAATGTCAGGGTGGGCTAATGCCCAAGATGCTGTGTGTCCTGCAGATATGTAGTTCATGTCAATCAGTGATTAGCATAATTCTCAGACATTTTCAAAGTTTTACTTTTGGCACTTGCCGTTAGTCTAAGTCTGTTAAGTGATGACGTGATACTTGGTTAGCCTGTCGCATCATCACTTAACCGATGATGTAACACTTAGTTAACTTGTCATGCCATCACTTAATGGATTGGGACTAACAACAGGTACCAAAAACAAAAGTTAGGAAATATAAAGTAGTAAAATAAAAAAAATAAAAAAGTAGTTTTTTAGGTAGTAAACTGAAAAAAGAGTATATTAAAATATATGAAAAACATATTTAAGTCTTCTCAGAACTACTATCTTGTTAAGCTAAATTATGTGATAGAGGAAAAGAAAAGTATGGTTTTCAATCAAAATATAGTATCACTGCAGAAACAATGTAGACCAGTTAACTTGTTAACCAGCCTTACGGTTACAATATTCAGTTTTCTGTTTATGTGTGAGGTGGTAACTTCAAAGAATTTGGCATTCTAATGGTAAGATGCAGTTCAAGATCCTTTATGCTCTGCCAATGTAGACTTTGATTTAATCACCAATCACTTACCAGAAAATTAACATTCTTGTGGTTAGCTGTTGCCTGAGTTCCTTTATACTTTGCCAATAAACACTTTATTTTAATGACTATTCATAAAAGCATCACATTGTAATGCTGGATTATGTTATTTTGAAAAAAAATAGTAAAAGGAAATTTGAAGTCTTCTTTATTTTGATATAGAAGGGGAAGAAATAAAAAAAGATTAACTACGAGAACTCACAAACAGTTTCATAGTTCCTGCCTTATCAACAATGAAACTAAAGATCACACCAGTAATAGGCGTCTTCTAAGTTCGATCCCCATTCAGACATAAACTCAGAAATTTGGTTCATTTCGTTCGGCACAATGGTAGGATTCCATTGTTTTTTGTACTAGAGATCTAATTTATGATAACAGTTCAGACATATTAGTAACCAAAGTTGCATTGTGGCGCAGAATGAAGAAGAGCTTGAGCTTCTAAACTTTTAAACTTGTTTTTTTGGGTTACAAAGGAAGTGTATGACCTGGAATGAGATGCATAAATTTTTGGTATCATCAAAATCCGGTAAAGTTGAGGTAATACATTGATGATATATCATTATATGGTTTAAGTGTATGTCTCTCAAGTCTCAACTATTAGTTGTCTGACACTCTCTCAAGGAAAATAAATACTAAGTAACTTTGCATGTACTTTTGACAAACACATAACACAAACACCACAAGGTCAAAAAGTAAGCCCGGACATAGTGGAAGCATGGTTTTGATGAAAAAGAAGTCAGTAAATTAACGAAAATGAAACAAGTGAAATGAATCTTCTCATGTTCAAAGCTTATGTTTAATGTTTATCTCTCTGCTTCTAGAAAAATAATTAGACATTGAATTGGTGCAGAGATAGACACAAGAAGATTTGAATATGACATTTCCAATGTTAAAATTTGGCAGTCTCAAGAATATATAGGTGCAGCAAGAAAATTAAAGTTGATTAATTAGTCAATTAATTACTGTTATTCTTCTCAGTTTACCAAGAATATCCCTACCCAGAGAGCCAGAGACAAATATCTCAAGGTACAGAAATTTATTTAAGGGATTAACCTCTTCCTACATATGATCTTCCATATACACGGACATAGAAATTGAACCCCTAAGTACACTTCAAGTGCTTAATTTGACAATCATAGCACACCATGTTAGTCCAATTACTGTTATTTACAGACCACCTTGTTTGATTCCTTGAAATGACAAACATACACAGAGGAAATCAGGCAATTAATCGATCAGCAATATTGTTCAAGTTAGAAAATTTTCTAATTAAACTTCTGCCATAATAAGGAGAAAGCCACAAAAAAAAAAAAAAAACTCCAAAAGTAAAAGAAATTGAACTAACCAGGTGTGTCAATCTCAGGTATTATCCGAACCCCATGATCAAGACCAAATTCTACAAGTTTTTTGACATCCTTGGGTGAGTAGACCATGTGAGGGGCATAAGCCCCCTTTTCAGCCAAGGCAGGTTCCGAAGGAAGCACCAAAGGGAAAGATTCTGCATCCGTGAGGTGCAAGTGAAGCACGTTGAGCTTGTTCATGCTCAAGGCTTTCACTGTCCTCATCAAGTCCTTCACGGGATAATAGTTCCTCGCGGTGTCCACCATGACACCGCGGTGGGCATAGAGTGGGGAGTCACACACGTGCACGCCCACTGGAACCTGCGTGGGGTGGCCCCATGCGAGCTGGGAGAATGTTTCCAAGCCTCGCATGGCACCCCATACAGTCTTTGCAGTGAGGGTAGCACATGAGGAAGGGAGGATGGAGAGAGTGTAGGACTCGTCCACGGCGTGGACGAGTTCTGCAGCAGTGTCCACCACTGTGACCTTGAGAGTCTGCAGTGGTGGGAGGTATTTGTTGGAGATGTTGACTGCTTGTGGGACAAGTGGGTGGTGGTGCTCGGATTTGATGAGGTTCTGGTAGCGGCGGATGGCGATGGAGAGATGCTTGTTGTGGTGGTTGGTGGTGGTGGTGATGGTGAATGTGGAGGAGAGGAGGGTGGTTTGGTATGGTGGGGACCATGTAAGGTTCCTTGGTTTGGGCCACACATTGATGATGGTGGTTGATTCTGCAATACTATTGTTCAGTGTTAGGCATGACAAGAGTAAAAGTAGTTGTAAGAATATTAGTGACATGGTTGATTCTTGTTGCGTCATCGTGGTTGATCATGCCTTGTGTCTACGGCTGTGTTGCACAGCGTAGCTTTATATATGAGAGGATTTCTGTTTGTTTTTTTTAAGTCTTAATCCTCCACTAGACCTAACTAAGTCAAAATTCATCTAAAAAGGTATAATTAATATGTCATCAAAATTTATCAAACTCAAGTAATTTTTGAACGATTATGTCCAATTGCGTAATTATCTAAGAATATAATTTAGACTCTTCAGTATTAGCATCACAATTGAGAATATTTACCAATTTTTACTTTAATTATGAAATTTAACTTAAAATTTTGACTTATTGTTTTTACTGCCATTTTAACTTACTTTTAGAAAGTTCTATCTTATCTCTTTATTGAGACAAGAATATATATTTTGACTCAAACTATATTTTTAAAGGTTAAACAACATCAATTATAGTTTATTGTATAAATTTATCTATAAATATTTTTAAAAGAAGAAAATAAAAAATAAGAAAAAAAATAAGCATGTCTCATGAAACTTTCTCATTTTAATTTTGTGAAAACTAATTTAAACTTAAACGTAAGTTAATTTTAATGAGAAAATAAGTTATACAATAATAATATAAAATTAATTTATGTTGCCATCTAAATAGGCATTAGAAATAATAGTGTATCATAATTTTATTGATTTCCATAATAATTATTTTAAAAATTATATTTATTGTAATTTTTGATTCATTGATATTATAATTTTTGATTCATTGACATTGTATTTTTTTATAATAATAATAATACATGACCATTGAATTCAATTTTAATTTATAATGATTATCCAATCAAAATCTTATACGAGTATCTTCATTAAAACTCATTTGTTATAATGATATTTTCAACTTGTTTAAACTTTATTAACTAACTTATCTAAGGTTGTGTTATGAAAGTGGGTGGAAACTGGTTTAAGAATCAGTAGGAAGTAGCTTCATAGTTTGTATCGTAGGACATCTTGTTAATTGTGTCTGTATGTTGTTTGTTTGCTTGTTGATTGAACTGTGTGCCATTGACCTTTCCTTGGATTTAGTTAGTGAAATAATTTAGCATTCATTTAGAACAACAAAAGTTATAATAGATATAGAACAAATTAATAAATTATTATTAATCCAGGGTCAAACAACCAAAAACAGAAAAGAAACTATCTAGCAAACACAAATGCTAACAAATCCATTTATCAAGATTCAGAACTTCACTTCTTTCAATTGTAGAAGAACAATGTTCAACTCTTTACTTTGGATGATGCCATATTGGCATATAATTGATTATTAATTATTCATCATATACTTTAATGATCAAATTTAATGTACTATGTTAACCAAATTATGTTTGTAAAAATATTTTTCAATTCAAAGGTTAGGATAAGGATATCATGAATTTATTTTGAGATTGCATTAGATTATATTTTTTAATATATTTTCTTGCAATAATAATGTTTATTTGAAGTTATAAGTGTGTCATTATTGCAAATTATTCTTCTAAGAATTTCCCCTCCAAAAATAAATTAATTGATATTTCTAAATTTTTAATTTTTAATAAATATAGCAGTATCATTACGATGCACAAGCCTTTTTACTATATAATTTATTTTAAATAATATAACAAAATACATATGACATTTTTATATTATAATATAAATTAATTAAATTGTATATTTTTTTAATTTTATGTTTGGAGCTTTTATGATTGAATGAAATATTTCAATTACATTTAAAAATAAAGAAATGCTAATATAGGAGTACTTTCTAACATGCTCTTTATTATTGATGAAATTTATTGGAAAAAAAAAATTTGGTGTCTCTCACTTCTTATTTAATGAGTTCTATTTATGGTTATGTAATTTCTAATAAAATTTAGGCAATAAAAAAATATATTAAAAATAATGGACTACTAGCACTCTTCTTTTTTTATAACGTAGATATATAAATAAGTGAAAATTAAACCCACGAGCATAACTGAATTAGTCTCATAAGAATTCATATGGTGATATTTTACATGATGATGAACAAAATTAGTAGTAAATTAATGTTTTAAAATTAACTTCATGATAATATAATATCATTTAAATATTTAAGAAACTAATATAATAGTTGAAAATATTTGGAAAAAAAATCTAATGCAATACTATTTTAGCCATATGTTTATTAGGGTGAAAAAAATAGAGGGAAAATTTTAATTTGAAAATATTTTTTTCTTATAGACATTAAAGTTCATGATTTTCTCCGCAAGAGATAAATATACGTATCATAAGTTCCTCTTTACAACAAGTGGTTTCATATGAATAAATATCGTGGTTGATTGCATATGGTTCTCTTTAATCTATTGTTCGCATGTTTTACATTGAGACTCTCTAGTTTTTTTTAATAAAGAAAATTTGTGGCACTTATACAAGTTTATGTTCTAATTCTGAGTGGGAAGTGATTCATGAATTAGTAGCTTCTTAGTTTTGTATCGCATGATAATTAATTAATTCTTGTTTGTACATGTTGTTTGTTTGCTTATTGATGGAACCGCGTGCCATTGATATTTATTGGTTTTCTCAATGGAGAAATTTGACAATTATCTAGAGTAAAAACAAAATATGGACTGCACAAATAAATTATCAATATTATTATTATTGATTTTTATACGATAAAGAGCCAAACTCAAAATTAGAAGTTGTAGTTGACTGCAAACATGCAATTCCTAATAACTGCCAACAAATGGCAAAGAAAAACGACGCAGCATTGCCACACATATACATCACTTCTTCTATGTTGATGACCTGAACCTCATGGGTCAATTGCAAGAAATAGAAGCGGAATGAGATATAAGCGATAACATATTTAAAAATATATTATAAATTGAATTGATTCGAAAAGACACTTTTTAAAATCGATTTGATTTACAATTTATGTAAAAAGTTGTTTTTAAATTGGCTATAAAAAAAGATTTCAAAACACTTTTAATAATTGCAAAAATATTATCACATTTTTTTATTACTTGTAATATGACCAATTTTAAAAAAATGATAAAAATATATTTTTTCATTAGTGCGAGGTACTATCTTAACCAAATTATATTTGTAAAAATATTTTTCCATTTACAATGAGGGATAAGGATATCATGCATTTAATATATATTTTTAGTATATTTTCTTATAACAATTGGATTTATTTTAAATTATGATTATGTTTGATAAAACTAACTAAAAAATTAATTAAAAGTTAAAAAATCTAGTCGGAAGTTAAATGTTATGCTCAGTAAGACATTTCAAATCATTGTTAATTTTTTTATTAGCTTAAAAATTTATTTAGACTATATTTGATAAAAATAGCTAGTAGTTCAAAGCTGAAAATCTATCTTATTAAATTATAAATATTTGATAAAACTAACTATTAAAATAACTGAAAGTGTAAAATGAATAAAAAATAATAAATCATCTTTTATTTCAAAAGGCTAAATAGAAATTTTGATAAATATATTAAGAATAAAATGAATGAAAATATAAAAAATTAGAAGTCAACTTTTTAAAAAATGATACTTAAAGTAGCGTTTAAAACATTATTAAAAATTACCAAGAAATTACTAAAAAACTTGTTTATAGAACAATCAAATGTGTTTTTTAACAAATAAAAAATTATGAACTAGTTGTTGAACATAATCTTAATTATTCACTAAACAAACTTTTTTATTAAGAAATATATTTATTAATTAAAATTTACTATAACTAGCAAGGAATACTAATGACATCTTTTCTGACACTCTCTTTTAGATATTTTTTCTATAATTTATTAGAATTTATTAAAAATCATCAATTTTTATAAGTTTTATTTTTCAATTAATATTTCTCTCTTCTCATTTATATTAAATAAGAAATAAAACTTATCAAAATTGATAATTTTCATTAAATTCTAACAAATAACATAGAATATTTAAAAGAGTCGCTAGCATTTCTCGTAACTAATTATCTTAAATGATGCTCTTATGATATTATGTAATTTTGTATTAGCATTAACCATGTAAATTGTAAATTTTTCATAAAGTTATGATTAAAAAGAATATATCAAGTAATAGAGTTTATTAAAAAAATTATAGGCTATATATCTTATTAATTTATTAATATTTTTTAGCGCGTATATATCTCATTTATTAATATATTTTTACTGCCTCATTTATTAATATTTTAAAAAATAGAAAATTTTTGTTAACTTGACTTTATAATTATTAAATATATGAGTTTAGTAGTATATAATCATAATGTTGTGAGCCAGTTACATTCATATGAAGTAAGAAAGAAAAAGTGTGATCAAACATTTTTTTTTTAGTTTTTGGTTCATGGAAGTTTTAATATAAAAATAATAAAATAAAATATATACATAATACATATATAAATAGTAATTTTAAAAATATGTAGAATTACAAATGTTTACCTAGCTTAAAATTGTTGTTATGCTACTTTCTTTATATACAACATAGTTAAATTCAATTACTTTTATATAAAATTGAGAAAAAATAGTATTGAAAAATTAATTTTACAGAAATATTTTGTATCATTAGAGTTATAAGTTATTAAAAGTATAAAAACGAGAGACATTTAGTCCGAGAAATAATAAGAAAAACTCTCCTCCCCTAATTAATGTGAAATTAAGGGGAGGGAAGAGAATATTTCATTCTTTTTTTGTTAGTTTCTTAAAGAATCAAATATTTTTTAATATAAAAATCTAAAAAATAATAAATAGTTTTTATGTTTAGAAAAAATAATAGAATAAAAAGTTTAAGTTTTTAACCAGTATAATTTTTTTAATAAAATGTATTTAATTTTATCATCTCTTTCATTTACAGAGAAAGTTTTTCTTGATTTTTCTTCTTTTTTTTTATTTTTATTTCTTTTTATTTCTATATACCCAAAACAATTTTTTTTTCTCCTTCTATTTCTCTTTTACTTCCACATTCTATCTATTGTTTTATCTAGATTTCACCTCTAATTTAAACAAAGCATGAAGAACCCAACCATAGTGTTAAACATAGTTGTTTTATGACATGATTTATGTCTGAATTGTGAAACCCGTCAATTAATCACGATGCAATTGTTGTTTAGTTCTTTGCGGGCGTGCAAGGTAATGTTGGTTTTATGTTCAGTTTGGTCTTAAGAGGAAAAGTTGTATATGTAACAAAAACGTTCACGTGAAATGCTAATGAAGTTTGTTTACAAATGTTTACATGTATTTAACCAATAGTGATAACATGGTGGTATATGAACTCGTTGTGTTTATATTTGGAGAGATAATTAATTTAACAGAGAATTTGAGTTTGATTTTCGTATCTTAAATTTTTGAGTCAACCATAAACAAAATTAGTCTACTTACAATCTAATGTTCAGAAACATTCATCATATTTGAACCAAACAAAAAAAAAATTGCAGGATATTGTTTCAATACTAGCCGGCTTTAGTGCTCGATTTTCGTTTTTATTAAGTACAAACCTTTGTCTACCCAGATACGTGTTTTCTCCTTCTGTTTCTTTTTAGAGAAAATGGGGTCCTGAGTATCAAAATTATTCCATGTTCTTATAACCTGTATCAGTTTTTCGTTTATAAAAGTGCATACGTATGTTTGGTTCTCTTGGTCTTTTTCAATAGAGAGGAAATTTTTAACATATATGGATCACCGAATTCATTGACAACAGGTGGTTTAGTTATTGTTATCCATTAATGTAGTATCTTGAAAAATAATGTTGGAAAAAATAAAAGAATGTAAGTGAAAAATATATCCCCACTAATGATAAGTCTTTATGTAAGCGCAAAACATATCCCAAATAACGAAAGTTTGGGTGTTTAAGTAGTAGGGCATTGCTAACCAGCTAACCTATCCTTTGAACACTAATTAAATAATTAAAAGAAAAAGATATTGATTAAAGTTTTTGAGAGCATATTTTTATGTATTTTAATAAAAATATTTTTATTTTCTTAATTAGTATACTTAGATCACGAGTTATCCTTTGCCTAAGTATTAATATACCAAGAAAACAGGTAGTGTGGTAAACAAAACTTTAGGAATTTCTATTCTTACTTGCACACTCATTTGTAAAGAACGGATAAGAGGCAAACAATCCTAAAGACCTTGAAAACAAGTACTCCACCTTTAAGGGCAGACAGTCCAAACAAATAAATTATAATTGAATTTAATGGGCTCCTCCCAAATTCATCCCATGCAATTTTCCGAAGCTTCTCTAATATACCATTCATTTTTTCTTCTTTAATTCTAACATTACCCTTATCTATAACACTTATATAGATTATCAATTCATATCAGATTTATGGAATGATAACATGTGATCTTTACGATATTAGTACAATACTCAAATCAACTAAATTAATAGATTAATTATGTTTAAAAAATAATTAATATTATTATATATAACACTAAAATTTCTAATATATATTTAATACATATACAAGTTTATATAATAAATTGTATAACAATTAATTTTAATCTAATAATATATTTTTTTACATATATAAATTTTAAATAAAAAACATAAATTTAAATAAAAATCATAAGTTTAATAAAAATTTATATATGCAAAAAAATATATTATTAGATTAAAATTAGTTATGTAAACTTATATATATATAAAATATACATTACAAATTTTACTGTTATATATAACACATTAGTTATTTTTTAATATAATTGACATATTAGTTTAGTTGATTGAAATGTCGTGTTAACAACACAAAAATGAAGATATGAGAGGAAAAAATAAAAAAATCCGTTTCAAGTACAATGGACTCATTTGTTTAAATTTAAAAGCAGTTATTTTAAAAAAGTGATTCTTGAAAAATATTTTTTTAGGTAGATAGAAGTTATCTCTTAAAAAAGTAATTTGTTTTTAAAATTTAAACAAACATATAAAAAAACGTTTTATTATTATTATTATTATTTTCTTAATGACTATACTACTGAATCCAGTTCCAAGCCTTTAAATAAATAAATTCAGAATCATTTCCTTGTATTAGGACCATCCACGTGGATGTTCAAGATGTTAGGTCGATAATGCTTTTGTTTATTTAAGCTATCAGTTTTCTTGTAATAGACAGGGGAATTATTATGAATGAATTTTAGTTAATTTTCATTGTTTTATTTAGTTAGCTATTTCCTGGTAACCCTGGTTTATGCCCTAGTCTCACACTGCTGCTATTGTCCTATCACTCAACTTCCTCCTTTTTTTTTTAACCGCCTATCTCACTAAGTCACTAACTTATTTGAGTCATAATTAAACATTATATTATCTATAACAAAAAATATATAATTTTTTTGAAATATTTATTCAATATTAATCATAAAAATATTATAAAATAAATATATTTTTTTAATAAATAATTACTCGATATATTTTTTCAAACAATAAAAATAAACATATAGTTAATTTTTGTGATACTCTTTTAATATGTTATTAATGGTCAAATTTGTATGTTTATATTTATTGTATGAAAAAAAATACTTATTCAATAGGAAAAATAAATAATATATTTTTTTCTTTCCGTCTTTCTATTTTTTTTTTCTAATAAATCATTTATACTATATTAAAACTAGGGAAGAGAAAGTATGCAGTTATCATAACAAATGTAGGACAAAATGGTTATAAACAAATGTGTAAGCCAAAATACTTTAATAATTAATGTTATAGATAATATTAAATGAATATTATAGTTTATTATTTTAATATATTAAATACTATAAATATTGTAATATTGAAATAAAGACAATGGGATAAAAAAAGGAGATGAAAGACAAAAGTAATAATATATCTATTATATGAAAAAATATCAAATTATATATATTTTTATTACAATTATTTATTTAATTTTATATAAGTTCATTATTTATTATTTTTAAATTAGACTTAACATTAAATAAATATTTTAAATTTTTATATTTGTTATATATACTATGGTGTTTATAACAACCTATCTTCCTTATAGATTTGTAATACCAATACATCTTTATAACTATTATAGTCACATGAAAATACCTATAAAATTTTCACACTTAACACATATATACAAACCTTCCCATATTGTACATTCCCATAACATGAAAGGGTTTATTAGATGAGATTATGTGAATAAGAGAGAAAGGGAGGGACTTCAAGGTATGAAACACTTAGGGAGGGGATTTGTGTTGTAAATAAATGGGCTTTTACTAAATTACAATGTATTTTCTTTAATCACATCCCAATTATACAAAGACAATAACTTCCTATACCTTTCACATTGTTTTCCACATCTAATCTAGAATGTAAAATTGCATTCCAGAAATACTTTTCTAAAATGTAAAGGCTTTTTTCTGGAATGTAAAAATTATATTCTGGATTAGGCGTTCTAAAAGCTTAAAAGGCGCAGGAAACAAAATTAGAGGTGCAGGAAGTAATTGTCTTCTGCAAAAGCCGAACCCTAAATCATAAGCCCAACCTCATCTAACCCACTAAAATAATTTTAAATTTAGTGTCCTCTTGCATTATTAAGTCAAACACTTAATCACATAATTAGGGAAACTACAACCTTACAAAGTTTAAATTATGATTCACACAAGTGAGTGATAAAATAAAAAGTAAAAGTGATTGATTTAAAAATCCTCTTAATTTTCTTTAGAATTATCTAAATCATAAGTTTCCTTAGAGGACTAAAACCACGTAATTAAATTGTGTGTTATAAGATCCAACCTATTAATTTGTCTAAGAATGGTCCTCCTCTCGCATTTGTTATGGGTGAGGGGATGGTAGGATTCCTTCTAATAATCAGAAGAGACAACAATCGCGACTATACTTGGTCTGACCTTTTAAAAGGAGTGAGTGCATTTGCTGGATTATATTTTTACAATAATTTGTAGCATATTAAATAAAAATTACTTTAAAAATAAATAATGATTAATTTTTTATAGCAAAATATATAATAATTAATGTAAATATATAATTAAATTTTTTAAGCACATATACAACAATATCATTATGTGAAAAACAATAGCATCGGAGAAATGAATGACAAAAAGCAAATATATCATGGGATGTTGCCTATTTTTATTTATCTATTATTTACAAAATTAAAGATCACATTAATTCTTCTTTTATCAATTAATTTTATCTTTAATTAGTTTACACATACATTAATCATAAAAAATTAACAAAACCGCATAACTATTTTTTTAAGGATGCATACCTATTTTATTAAAATAAAAAATATTTATTACATTTCTTGATTTTTACATAATAATTAATCTTAGAAAACAAATAAAAAACGAACAGAAGAAATGAAAAAGTGGTATAAAATAAATTGACCAATTCTTGTAAATCAGTAGATAAAGTTTACAATTATGATTTTTACATACTTGAAAAATTTTGCAGGATGGGTTCGAGGGTAAAAAGAGCCATTTTGGTGATGATGAACATTAAAGAAGAAGAAGGAACATAAATACATAAATTGAAACTCCAACAAATTAGGCATTAATATTCTGTGTTCCTTTGTTCGTTGCTGTTGTGGTCGGTTACGCTAATTCTACGTTCATCAGCGTCCGGAGCTAAACTGTTTCCAATTGGACAACTGAAAGCAGCAAATTTATGTCATAAAAAAACTGACATTCTCGTAATTAACACTGGGTAGTTAATGTTCATTATTTCTTGTGACCCATATACGTTATGTATAATCCTTTTTTCTCTAAATACATGAATATATTTAATACCTTGAAATCTTTGAAAAACTTCTATACTTTTTCCGTTAAAAAAAAATTGAATGAACCAATCTTTATTATTCTTTATAATTGTCATTCATTCCTCTTTAATAAAACACTATATTTATTCATTTATTTGCTACCTTTATCCCTGACTGCCTCCCATTGAAGGGACAACACCATTGGAGAGAAACCAAAAAGGTATATATATATATATATATATATATATATATATATATATATATATATATATATATATATATATATATAGTATTGTGTGTAGTATCAACCAGAACCTAACTTTATGCCTTTTTCCCTGCAGTTGCGGTGAGGTTTTGACCATTTCCCAAGAGATCTGAGGAAGTGTCACAAATGGGTGCCAATGTGGGCATTATCTGTGTTTTGTTTCTCTTGGCAACACAGACAGTAGGGGTTCCTGCATTTGCACCATGGAAGAAGCTGCATGTGCCATGGAAGAAGCATTCTAAAGGTACTTATGATAAATAATTTCTCTGGCATTTTTACTTTTATGAGTTTTATCTTTTTTGTTGTTTTACTTTGCTTGGTTGGTTAATTGAAGTTTTTGCTATAGTTCTTCTTTCTTCTGTTTATTAGTTCAGATCTCTGTTTTGATAAGAACATAATAGGAGAAAATGGAGAGGAATTACAGGTGGTCTTGGACCACTATGGTTTAAGCTAATTGTGTACATGTCATTATTTTTTTCTCTCGTAAATCATAAAATTTAAATATATTATATAAATACTGACTAGGACCGTAAATAAGTGATACCAATAAAGATTGATTCAGTTCAATCAATAAAAAATAAATTTATATTCTACATTCCCCAAAGAATGTAGTTTCAATTTCATTTGTTGATGAGTATCTCTATAAATACTCTTTCAGTCTTATAGTCTATTTTAAAGTATATTTGAATTACAGTCTTTAAACTTAAGTTAAAAAACAACTTAAATATTATTGTTATAAAATTGAGTTTTTTTGGTAATATTTTAATATGTAACATTGAGTTTATTGTTCAAATTGTGTTTGGAGTACCCAGATGAAAAACCAATCATAACCTCAATAATTTTTGGGAATCGGAGGAAAATATGGTATGCAGCTTTCACAAATATTATTGAGTATGAAAACTAGGTGCTGACCAAAGTGATAACGGAAGATATGTTTAAAAGTTAATAAATAAAAAAAAGATTTTGGATTGTGGGTTAATATGTATTTTAGTAAATATTATATTTTTTTTTATTTTTAATTCTTTAAATAGTTAACAAAATAAACATGATATTGCAGGTATTTTAAAGAAAATCCAATATTACTATAAAGAATGTGTATAATCATTTTGTGTATTTTATTAAATAAATTGCCGAAATGATTTCTTATGGTTGTAGTTTCCATGATAACTTCTTATTATGGAAATTTATAGATAAACGTGAATTGATGAGCAACAATTGCTGTTATTTGGTTATGACCAAACTCTTTTTTGAAGCCATGCTTTGTCCTTTCATCTTAAACATATGCTTCCAATAAAATTCTTTTTATTTTATAACATTTCATTGAAGAGTATTGGGCGATGTGAGGGCAGGAGGAAGCAAAGCATAATATATAATCTTTGATTCACACACACACACAAAAATAATCTTTGATAACATAGTAATTTTTTAGGATTGTGTAGTGTCCTCCTGGAACGATATTTAATATGCACGTTATTTATTTATTTATTTAGTCGATTTTCTTTATAAAACATTAATATTTTTTCCACAAGTTCTTTAAATAAAATTTACTCAAAAAATATTTTTAACGTAAAATAAAATAACTTTAAGACACACCATTTATTAAAATTAAATCGCACAAATAAAAGATCACCATTGTTCTGTTATAGTGTCCCAATGTGGAGTCCCGGATCATCGAACGAAGGGGATACCTCGAGCTTCTATGGAAGAGGCAAAAGATAATTATGGTAGTCAATAAAAAATAAATTAGTATTTTAGCCGTTTCTCAAGAACAAAAACAAAAATTAGGATTTTAGTCAAAATTTATAGTAAAATATCTTAGAATATATAATTTATCTTATAATTAAAATTTATAATAAATATCTTTAAATATATAAATTATATTTTAAATTTATAAAAAAACATAATGCTATTCCTTAAAAAAATTATAAAATTTTAAGTTCTATGAACCGTTCCTTAAAAAAAAAGTTCTATGAACTGTCATTGTAATTTTAATTTTACAATGCAAATAATTTAAAACCATTATTAACATAAATTTGAGGTAATTATCGATAGAATTAATATATTTACTGTACATTTATAATTAGTTGATAGTTTAAATTTTTTAATACATGAAATATTTACTTGATTTATAATTTATAAGAATATAATTATTTTAAAATTGAAAATAGTATTTCTTAAATACGCACTTAGTATTTTTTTGAATATGTTTTTGTTGATTAAAATTCGTTTTTTATTATAAAATACTTTTTTTAATGTTTCAGCGTCTCTGAAATAAAAATCACTCGGGGCGTAATCCCTTCAATTCATAAAATCACTTATTTTTTTATTTGTTTTAGATTAATTTTATGTACATCTGGTCTGGATTTTTTTTTAGATAAAAATTAGTTTTTAAGAAATATTTTTGTGTTTTAAAATTTTATTTTGATATATTGTCAATGTAATCATTATTTTTTATCCAATTCAAAACATTTAATATATGATTTTTAAAGTAATTACTATTACGAACCTTTTTTTTCCCAAAGATAACGATGCTAAACTATAATAATAGGCTTTTGTTAAGCAGTATCAAACTTTTAGAACTATTTTAAAATTTGATTTTCTATTTAAATATAATATTTGAATTTTTCATTAAATTATTGAGAAACTTAATGTTTTAATCAAATTTTTTAGGAAGATCAATGTATGTGCTGCAGTTAATTACTTTCTTGTACACGATTCACGAATTAGAGTTGTACAATTTAAAAAAAAAAAACTATATGCATAAATATCAGGATTCGCGAGAAAAATAATAAACCTTTTGATTAACATTGGATTAGTATATGTGATTAGCATTCCTTGCTTACTTTATCTGCAGTTAATCATATAATTTGTGTCCCTGGAATATTTTTTGGAGTAAATAAGTATTTTAGTCTCATCTTTTTGCATATTAGTTCCCAATTTATTAAAATCATAAAAATAGTCTCTATTTTTGCCTGACAATTATAGTGTCACCTAAAGTATCCAATCGTGACATTGTTGGCAGTGTTGCAAAATAGCCTTCTTCCCTTTCATTCGCTCAACCAGTGTGCTTCTTTTTTCATCATCCTTCATCTTCTTCTTCTCCCTCTTCCTCTCCCTTTCTCTCTTTCCCAATGTCATCTCTCCACCTTCTTCCCGCCGCGTTACCATCGCCCCCAACTCCACATTCCTCCTCCACATGACAAAAAGGAGAAAAACGAATCTATGTAAGAAAATTCCTCTCAATCCATTTTACTAGATATAGTTTCTTGTCAAATTGTGTTTTATAAGATCTTGCTTGCACATTTGATGAAGCAGCTACCTCGAACTGTACGATTAGTTTGATATAAAAGGAACCTATAGCTCTACAAGGTAAAGACACTGAGTTTGAGTTTTTCTTCTTCTTTTTTAAATGTATTTGTATACGCTCCTCAACCATTTTGATAAATCCGTAATGATTTGAACCTGTAGATATTCAATTCTATAAAGCATCACGTGTTTCTTTTCTTCATTAAAAATGTGGTCCACACACAAAAAAGAAAATGTCTCTAAATTTGCTTCATAATTACCTACCATGCCACAGATTTTATCTTCTCATGCTATTTATGAAATTGATGTTTTGGATTATTGTGCATGTTATGGTTATTTTACTAGTTGTTAATGTAATGAATATAACTATGCTCACCCATACATGACAGAGTACCCTGTTTTGCATTAGTTCATCCCCTCTGTCCATAAAAAGTGCAGCTAATACAATAATAATGACAATTCCACTACCACCACCAGATATTCCAAACAAAAACAAATTTGTAGGTGCTCTCCACTTAAATGCTAAAGTAATGAGAGAGACTTTTGGCCACACAAAATTGCACATTGACATCTCCCTTATGAAAAGGGATTTAAAAAGGTCAACAAGACAAGCAAATCCTTTGTTTAATGACAGCTTGGTGTATAAGTGAAGTTGAACAATGCTTAGAAGCATGTCTATGCAAAGTCTGTTTGGATACAAAGTTAAAAGTTCTTTTGAGAGTTTCTCAACTGAATTTTTTTTTATATTTTGAGTAAAGAAAGCATAAGCACTTCTGGCTTGTATTCATAGAGGCCTGTAGCCAAGTTAGTTTCCTTGTAAGGCACATCCTTGGGGAAACCCTTGTATTTTATATTTATACGAAGCCCTCCTACTTTCAAAAATTCAATATTGTCACCAAAGGAATGCAGTATACTTCTTGCAAAAACCTCTTTATATTATTATAAAATAGTGATATTCTCCATATATAGTGGAAAACTCAATATTTGGTAATTGTCTTACCACATGTTGCTGTGCAGGGAAAATCATTCAGAAAAACCAAGCTCTCCCCATTAATTCCATATTCAAGCTTCCTGCACCTGTTACAAATTCTTGGCCTCCAGGTAAACATAACAAGATTGGTCATATTCTCTCATTATTGTGATATAATATAAGGTTAAATAATTTTTTAGTCTCAGTCAAATTTCATATTTTGAGTTTTAGTCCTTCAAATATTTTGTCCATTTTTAATTCTTTATTTATTTTAATTGCTAATAATTAGTTCCCTAGAGAAACCAAAAGGAATAAAATAAGCTTACAGGAATTAATTCTGATCAATAAAAATAAATAAGAGACTAAAAAAAGAATTTTTTTTTCCGAGAGACTAAAACTCAAAATCTGAAATTCAGATAAGGACTAAAAAACTTATTTACACTGTAATCTAGTTAAATGTATGCTGATTATTTTTAATATTGCTACATTCAGGTGGTAATTTTGCAAGTGGAACAATTGATCTTGGTGGGCTGCAAGTGTGTGAAGCATCAACATTCAACAAAGTTTGGGGCACCTATGGTGGTGGACCTGATGATCAAGGTTTCTCCATTTTTGAGCCATCAGGAGTACCTAAAGGCTTCTCCATGTTGGGTAGCTACAGCCAGCCCAACAACAAGCCTCTTTTTGGATATGTTCTTGTGGCAAAAGATGTGTCCACAAACACCAGCAACCCTAGTCTAAAGCAACCACTTGATTACACACTTGTGTGGAACAGTGCATCTCTGGAGATTGACCAAGATGGTCCCATCTATGTTTGGCTTCCAATAGCACCGAATGGGTATAAAGCTGTAGGCCATGTTGTCACCACAACACCAACTAAGCCTTCACTTGAAAAAATCATGTGTGTCAGGTTAGACCTCACTGACCAGTGTGAGACAAATTCATTCATTTGGGATTCAGACAACTTCAATTTTCTTGATGTCAGACCAAGCAATAGGGGGATTCAAGCACCTGGTGTTAGAGTAGGCACCTTTGTTGCACAAAATGCAAGTCTTAACTCTCCATCTATTGCTTGTTTGAGAAACACCAATGCCATACCAAAATACATGCCTAATCTACCACAAATCAAGGCAATTCTTCAAGTTTACTCTCCAGTTATGTCCTTGCACCCTGATGAAGAATTCTTTCCATCTTCTGTGGAGTGGTTTTTCTCCAATGGTGCACTTCTATATAAGAAAGGGCAAGAGTCAAGTCCTGTCCCAATATCACCAAATGGGGCTAACCTTCCTCAGGATCCTAATGATGATGGTGCCTATTGGGTGGACCTTCCTGCTGATTCAACCAACAAAGATAGGGTCAAGAAAGGAGACTTGAAAAGTGCCATAAGTTATGTGCATGTGAAGCCAATGCTTGGAGGAACCTTCACTGACATTTCAATGTGGGTCTTCTACCCATTCAATGGAGCAGCAAGAGCCATAGTTGATTTCTTAACTATTGACTTGGGGAAGATAGGTGAACATGTTGGTGATTGGGAGCATGTGACACTAAGGGTGAGCAACTTCAATGGTGAATTAAAGCATGTCTATTTCTCACAACACAGAAAAGGTGCATGGTTTGATTCATCTCAATTAGAGTTCCAAAGTGGGAACAAACCATTGTACTATTCTTCCTTGCATGCCCATGCATCATACCCTCATGCTGCCCGTAACATCACGGATAAGATAGGCATAAGGAATGACACTGCTATGAGTGACAGTGTCATGGATTTGGGGGCATTTCAATTGGTTTCTGCTGAGTATTTGGTTTCCGATGTTGTGGAGCCTCCTCCATGGCTTAACTATTTCAGGGAATGGGGTCCTAAGATTTATTACAATGTTGATGAGGAATTGAAGAAGCTTGAGAAGTTTTTGCCTGGGAAGCTGAAATCTACTTTGGAGAATATTGTGAAGAATTTGCCAAGTGAAGTGTTGCGACAGGAAGGACCAACAGGTCCTAAGGTGAAGGATAGTTGGAGTGGAGATGAAAGGTGAGGATTGTATAGTTTAGTTCCCTTAAATTGATTGAGAATAATGCTAATTATTGTGTGCAAACTTGTGTTTGTCCACGAACCTATGCTTTTTAACAAGTGGTTTTGAGATCATTATCTAGCTTTCTTTTTTGAATACATGGATTCCGCTTTTTAATTATTGAGGTCTCCAATGTGACATCCTCTACCCTTACAATTATAACTAACTAATTAAATAAATCATACAAAATTTATTTAAAAGATTATAAACACATAATAATAAAAGAAGAAAAAAAATGCAAAATTAATTAATAATTTTTCTTTTTAAACACATTTAATTTAAATCAATTCAAAAGGGTAAAGGTTCACATCCACTTAGTGAAAACATAATAGAATATTTTTTTTTTAATAAAAGATAAGATTATTCCGACTCAAAACAAGGTCGTCCACTCTAAATAAATAATAAAAAGAAACTAAAGTAGAAAAGTATAACACAATTATATTATTCAGTAAATCATAATCCCTATCATAGACTAAGTCTCTCCATCTTTAGCATGTGACTCATCATATGAAGGCTCACCTGAAACAAAGTGGCAATCAGCCCAACACTAAAACACATACCGGGAGTGAGTTATCACATTCGTATATAATAAAACATTAGAGCATGTGAAACATATAATACTTAAAGCTGAATTTATATAAATAACATTATTGCACAAAATCGCACACATTATTCACACCTATTCAAGTTTACACACTCCATAAAATAACATCAACCACAATTGTTAACTCAATGAAATTCAAGCACAAACGTTATGCAACAATTATACTAAGACTCAAGCCTATATGCAATGTGGTACCATGTCAGTGAAAAACAACACTGGGACGCTTAGGAGTACATGACAAAGCACACCACACAATGGGTATACTCGGTCACTCTCACTAAGTAACATCATAAGGTGACCAGTCAGGGTTACTCTGTTTTGCGAGAATGCCCCAACCACATGGGATCAACATGGGCTTAATGGAACACTCAAACTGAGTATCTTTACCCCCAAGGCCTAGACTCCGAAGAATCCGTTTGGGCCTCACCTTCCTGATTCAGGTCCAACCCCTAAAATATTTTTTTTATTTGCACGCAGACACTGTTTATGAGTTATATAATACCCACGATCTTACTCTTATATTTCAAACATATTTAACAAATTGCGCTATAGTTTAACTCTTCAGGATCCTAACTAGGAATCCTACAATTTTCTTTAACACTGCGCATAAAAGTTCTCTCAAGGTACACACTGGTCGGGTTACTGTATAACTCATAACTCACATGACAAGTAATATCACTACAAATATCAATCACACACTCATTCACAACCATGTTTCATGTCTACAGTTTAACATTTTACACTCTAACTAATTACAAAATATACTCAACAATTAAATAACAATGTATCATAATAATAATAACATAC
Organism: Glycine soja; assembly: GCF_004193775.1. Taxonomy (NCBI): domain Eukaryota; kingdom Viridiplantae; phylum Streptophyta; class Magnoliopsida; order Fabales; family Fabaceae; genus Glycine; species Glycine soja. The sequence goes on along the minus strand of NC_041009.1, from coordinate 12,447,034 downwards.
AATATTTAACTTCAAGGCTTATAAACAAGTAACTATAAAATACATGTAAAATATACATATAAGTATATTATATTCAAAATATATAACAAAATATATATTAACGTAAACGTAAACGTACATATTATATATAACATATAAAAAGTATTAAATATATATTAATATAAAATAATCAGAATAATATCAAATATATTATTAAGTAAATACAAATTATATATAACAATAAAATATATACTCATATTGATTTCTATGAACAACATGTATACCTATATTTTAAATATATTTCAACTAAGTTGCCAACATCAAGAAAATGCCTAATTACAATGTGAATACAACTTTAGTTAATTTTTTTAAATGATTTTAGTCAATTCAATTATCCAACAATCCCTACACCTATGAATTTCATGACAAGAAATCACCCACGTGAAATAAAATATAAAGTTTGTAAAAAAAAACAGTATAAAATAATTATCTGGACACAATATACATTAGCACAGGAACAAGATTGAAAGGCCAACATATCTGGTATAAACAAAATCACCACCACACAATTTTTATGCTAATTATAAAGAATTCTAATTCCTAAGGTACACACCTAACACAGGAACACATTAATCCTACAACAAACTTACAACAGAACACATCAATTCTACAACAAACTCGCAACAGAACACCAATTGGTTCATCAAACACACTCAATCCGCGATTAAACATGAAAACATAATTAAATTCATAAGCACCCCAAAATAACCCAAAAATTGATCCTCTAGGGATCCCTACACATGTTCATTCTAATCTCCAAGCGTGAGTAACTCATCCCTTACCTCGAGGTAGTCGCTTAAATGTTCTCTGTTAGCAATGGTGGCGTCTCTGGTGCTCTCTAAAGCTCCTCCTCTGATTGCTCTGTTAGAATTCTTGTACGTCGGAAAAGAAAGAAGGACAAAAGTGTTTTGTAAATGCTGCTCTAGATTAACATTTGGTTTATATAGTGAAGATTTATGACCTAATTATATTTTATTTATTTATTTATTAACTTGTTACTGTATTAATTATTTATTAAGAATTACGGCTGTTACATCCAACGCACTTTCATATGTAACCTCCACATGGTTCCATTCCAATTCAAAAGGCACTTGAAACAATTTATCAACAAAACTTATCTTTTGTAGACCAAAGAGATACGTATTATCCAATTCTGACAACCTCACTTCTTTCTGGTCACCACGATCAAAGCAAGATTCTTGAACTTCGCCATTGATGAACACCTTGGGTCTCTTGAAATAAAGCACAGGTGCAATAAGAAGACAAAGAACTCTGGCGGGAAATTTATTATGAAACCAGAAAGCAGTTGAAGGCCCCCCCTGCTTTGTTGATCGAACCACTCTTGAATACTTGCTCCTATAAAGCAAAATTTGGTATTTCCAGCCTTGTGCAGCTTCTGTTAGTCATAATTCATAAAGAATTCATAAGTTTATCAGCATTAAGTGCACCATGGGCTTGTTTAGATAAAATTCTCCAAAAATACTTCTAGGAGAAGAAAAAAAAAATAGTGAAATGAAATTGTTGACAAGTTAAAATTAACTTATTTATATATAAGCTAATTTCCAAAAACTCTCTCATATAGTTTCTCTTTAAGATGATTTTTAACTAGGCATAAGGAGAAACTCATTTTTTTCTTCTCTTAAAAATACTTCTGGATAAGTTAATTTTGGCTTCCTCTAATTTTGAAATGCAGCACCACTGTGGTTAACTAAACGCTATCTAAATCACTTTTTGTCTTTTTTATAAAATTTTATCTAAATCACTTGGAGTATCAAGAGTGGCGCATTTTAAAATTAGAGGGACCAACTAAAGATGAAAAAAGTTTAGAAAGACTAAAATCGAACATTTCAAATTTTAGAACTAAAATCACATTTTACCGTATGTTAATTGTCAAGGTTAACCTAACCAAACATTGCTTTTTTCCTTTAAAGTTAAGACATTTGATACGGAAAACTTCATCCAATAAAAATTATGAAGTAAAAAGATTGGTATTGTAGGGTACCCATTTTTGAAATCAAAAGCCAGACAAGTCAGCTACTTGACGCAGAGCCATCTTCCATTTGTGCAACTTTTCCGGGTTATGCTGGAACCTCCTTGCATGCTTAGCCAATGCTTCGTCATAACTACCTTTCTGGTGTCGCACGTGAGAAGGATTGAGGTTATAAAAGATCGGCAAAACCAATAAATTTTTTCTCTCACGACACTCAAGGGTGTAGGCAAGTTCATCTAAGCAAAACAAGGAAGAAGCGTAGTTGTTAGAGAGCACAACGATGTCCACTCCGAAGATTCTCGTTATCAATGAAAGTGTGAATTCCTCTGTCATGAAGAGCCTTGTAGAGATTGCCAGAAAAACCATAGCGTGTGTCTGAGCCTCTGAAGCTGAGGAACTCATCGTAGCTGAATGCAACTAAGTTTGATACTGCAATCAATACCAATTTTGTATTCGCGTTTTGGATGCACCGACAAGTTTGTATAGTCAAATATCAAACGTGGATGAAAAAAAAAATGTAGTTAAAAGAAAAAAATTTCATTAGAATGAAATAGATTAATCATTCATAAAATTTCATCCCAATAACAAAATAAAAAAAATCATTTATCGTTGTGTTGATTTAAAATCTTTCATCTCTTATCCAATTTAGTTGTAATATGTTTTATATTAAAAAAAAGTTGTAATATATTTCATAATCTTATCCACATTGATCAAGCCTCAATATAATCTCTTATTGTGTTGACAATTATTATATTTAGAGATATTTAATGTTATTCTGTAAACAAATTTATTAAAATTTGTCGAGATCAAATGATTATATTTACTTTCATTATATGTTATAATCTCTTTTACCTGTGTAGACAATTTAATATTATATATATATATATATATATATATATATATATATATATATATATATATAGTTAATTAATATATTTTTTTTAATTTCTTTATTTATTGTATAATAATCTTTTCCTAGAATTGATGATAATAATAATAATGATAAATATTGAATATGTGTGAAGTGTTAGTCATGTAATCAATATTCCTTTTGCATATTAGACTTCTAATGCATACTTAGTTGCGCAAACAACCAATAATTATATATACAAAAGGTCATGGCAATTTTGCTTTCTTCAAAATAAAAATGTATTGTTTTTATTTAGTTTATTTTTCGGGCTCTCATAAAAATGCCATCTAGAATCTGTCCTTGTCATGAAGTTATTCTTTCTTGGTGAAAGAAGATCCTCATTCTTGAAAATATCTCTCCAAGAAAAAGCAAAGAAGGGTTGGATCACCTATATACGAAATATAACCTTCGATCACAATATCTTGGCTAGTTTGTTCACGCCAAGAGGAATATTTGAAGGATTTTTCTTATTACATTGCTACTATAGCCCATTTTACAAATTTATTTTTGTAGCTAAGTTTCACGAAAAGAATATGCTTCTTGCAAAATGCACATATTTTACTCTTACGAACAATTAATAGCCATATTGGATAGCATTCAACCTTACAAGGCAATGTCGAGTTCTCTTAGCCAATTCAAGAAAAAGCAAAATCTACCCATTGAAACCACATTTAAGCTTCCTGCTGATATACCAGTTTGGCCACCAGGTAGCATTATTCAATAATACATCTCTTCATTTCTTTCTAGATGTATACTCTGATAAGATAAGCAAGTTGGTTAATATTTTCTGATTAATTTGGTTACGGTAATTTTAGTGATGTTTTTTTTATTGGATTAATTGTCACGGATTTTAATTTGTAGGTGGTGGATTTGCAACCGGCATCATAGACCTTGGTGGTGGGTTGCTAGTGTCACAAATTTCAACATTCAACAAGGTTTGGACTACCTATGAAGGTGGACCAAATAATCTAGGGGCCACTTTTTTTGAACCAACAGGTCTATCTGAAGGGTTCTTTATGCTGGGATGTTACTGCCAACCCAACAACAAGCCTCTTCATGGTTGTGTTCTTGTGGGGAAAGATAACTCTTCAACCTCTAATGGAGCTTTAGCCGAACCAGTTGATTACAAATTGGTATGGAACACCAAGTCTCAAAAAATAAAGCAAGACGGACATGGCTACATTTGGTTACCAATATCCCCTGATGGCTATAATCCTGTTGGCCATGTTGTCACCACCTCACCAGAGAAGCCTTCCCTTGACAAAATCAGGTGTGTTAGATCAGACCTAACTGATGAATCCACAACATGCCATTCAATGAAGCTTTGGAGAACAGAAAACAAGAGGTTCAATGTGTATGATGTTAGGCCAATCAAGAGAGGCATTGAAGCTCAAGGGGTTAGTGTAGGAACCTTCCTAGCTCAAAGTGGAGGAGGGACAAATTCCAAAGCTTTTCCTATTTTTTGTTTGAAAAATACCAAGGGTAGCTTTTCTTACATGCCCAATTTATCCCAAATTAAGGCAATGATCAAGGCTTATTCTCCATACATGTACTTGCATCCTATGGAAGAGTACCTCCCTTCCTCTGTGGATTGGTTTTTCACCAATGGGGCAGTACTAATTGAGAAAAGAAAGGGTGTCATAAGGGAGAGTTCAATAGAACCAAATGGTACTAACCTTCCACAAGGCAGTTCCAATGATTATGATGATGCTACCTATTGGTTGGACCTGCCTTTGGATGAAACCAAGAGAGTTAGTGTCAAGAAAGGAGATTTGGCAAGTTCACAAGCTTATGTTCATGTTAAACCAATGCTTGGTGGAACTTTCACTGACATTGTCATGTGGGTTTTCTACCCATTTAATGGGGGTGCAAGGGCAAAAGTGGCATGCACTAACATTCCACTAAGGACCAAAGGGGAACATGTGGGAGATTGGGAGCATTTGACATTAAGGATAAGCAACTTCAATGGAGAATTATGGAAGGTTTATTTCTCACAACATAGTAAGGGTCAATGGGAGGATGCATCTGAGCTTGAGTTCCAAAATGGTAATAGACCTGTGGCTTATTCTTCATTGCATGGCCATGCCTTGTTCCCAAAACCTGGCCTAGTTATGCAAGGGATGAGAGGGTTAGGTGTAAGGAATGATGCAGCAAAAAGTGATGCAGTCATGGATATGGCAACTTGGTTTGAAATTGTTGCTGCTGAATATTTGGGGTCACAAATTAGAGAGCCCCCACGGTTAAATTTTTGCATGAATTGGGGTCCAAAGGAAGGGCCCAAGGGTCCAAAGCAGAAGGATATGTGGAAAGGAGATGAACGGTAAGTAGTAAACTTATTACATGGGTGTGCATCCTTTCTTTAGTAATGCTATTCTTGCACTCATTTTCTACATTTATGTTCTCCACTTTTCTTTTATACATGTATATAAAACGAAAGAGAGAAAGTTTCTCAATTCTTTTTATGTAAAAAAAAGAGTGTTAAGTGTGTATAAGAATGTTGGAATAATATTCTTGTTTCTTATAATGATATCAATGTTCTGCCTATATATCGAAACAACTTACCATATTATAGAGGTGCAAATGACTTAAAGTTTGCTATAAGGGAGTTGAGCTAACAGTACTTGCACCATCCCACCAACTCAAGCAGCATATCCCATCACTGAGTTACACGTTTTGTGTATAAAAGTTGCACATGCAACATTTCCAATGTACACTCGCAAAACATATCTAAACTATTGCAAAGATCACCAACTCCTATTGATCCTACTGAAGTTCTTGCATTCTACCATGGCTACTTGCTGTTGTTCAATAGTGAGTTTTTCATTTATGGTTCTACCGTTATTGTCAGCTAGCAGTGACCAGTGACAACTTCTCAAACCTGAGTTGCCACCTCTGCCATAAGTCCATGAATTACCAAAGCAAGAGTTGCCTAAAATCTCCGAATTCCCAAAACCAGAGCTCCCTAAGGTCCCTGAGTTGCCTAAAGTACTTGAGATGTGTAAGGTCCCTAAATTCCCTAAAGTTCCTGAAGTTCCTAAAGTATTTCCATCCACCAATCCTTGAGTTTGATGAATGTGATATGATTTGTATTAATTTCTACTTGTGTATAATATGATATAGCTACTTGAGAGTGATTGTCTCAGTTTACGATGATCATTGAAGTTTGAACCTTACTCTATGTTATGTTCAGTTTGAAGTTGTTTAAATCGATTATTGTTATACCACGACATACTAATAGACAGAGCCCTCATGTGTTGAGTGCTGTGAATTTAATAGGATTAATTGTAATACCTGAGTATAACTTTATAGATAGTCTACTTCAAAATTGTAATGTAGTTTCTGCCCTAGTTTTAACAAACTCAATATACAACATCCAAATTCAGCTACCCAATTTCTGTTGACAAACTTGCGCTCTGGAAAGCAAAGGAAACTGCAATCAGGGGTTCATATTACACAATACTTAACAATTGCATATATCAAATCCTTAAATTTAATAAACATTTGATTTAATCTTAATTGGTTACTGTTATTGCTCGGGCAACTACACCAGTTCAATAGAGCAATATAAACATTTCCAGTTTCAACGAGTAATGATGTTAACACGTATTGATTCATCAAATCAAGACTAATTGGGCACGAGTATGATTGAAAATGACATTATTATATATATATTTTTATAGAAACAATTAAAAGCAATTAGCTAAAACACATGTACTGGTATGCTAAAACACATGCACTGCCATAACATCTCGAGGCCTGCTCCCGAGGCTTCCCTTTCCCATTCGATGCAATTAGCTAACAGTTATTAATAGTGGCTGAATCAATATCAAGTCCATTGTTGCCACATCCATCACAGGAATAAGATATTTCTTGAAATTAAAAATTCGTGCGTAGTGTAATTTTAATATAGTGTGCATACTTTGGCAATTTTAAGATTGAAGATTAACACAACATCAGTGTCCAATGTGACAATACGACAAAAAACTGTATGGCAAATTAACAGTGAACATAGACAATATTTTGTGACAAAAAGATGAAGATGCTAAATATTATGTACTAACATTAATCAGGATTTGCTCATTTGTGTTACTGACTAGGGGTGCGTTTGAATACCCTATAAGCTTATTTCAATATGAATCCTTCCAATTTCTTGTAATCACGTTTGGTTTTTGATTATGTGTGCAATAGATGACAAAACAGTTATACAAGGACACACTAGAAAACTAGGGAGAGTACAAGATTAGCTAAGGAATCAAATCATACATCTTTTACTTTGTTTCTAAAATTCCACCGGGAGTGATAACAGACTCTCTCTATACATACAAGTTAGAGAAAAATGTGTTTGTCCACGTGCACAAAGCTGAAGACCCTCCTCACCTTTGTTGTAAGGTCTCAATAATAATATGTTAGCGCCATTTGATCCCAAAATTTCACCAGTTTTGATGAAACGTATTAGGACAAACAAAGGCAAACAATGATAACTATTATTAGGAAGAACAAATAACTTGGTCCAAGATTCTTGTACTTTGTATTCTTTCATCGTCCATATTTCAGTAGTGCCGAGATCATCCATATAGTCAGAGAGACACAAACACACAAGTCCTTCCATCACAGTCAAATGATGTAATTTATATTCCCATTCAATGGTTAAATAGCGTGACAGTGGAATATCTGATAATCTCCTTTCCCTCACATCAAACTCAATAATTAGACCAAGATCATTATAAGATTCAATCATCCAATGAAGAGCTCCATTCAAGAACATGTGCATGAACTTGTGCACGAACTTATGCCTGACATTTTTTTGCCCTGAAAAATAACAAGGAAGGGTTCCCTCGATGCGACTCCATGAATTGGTTCTCGAAGAAAAAAAATCGACCTTGGGATATGACGGCAAATCTTGATCTAGTGACAATTGTAGAATCGCCACGACGTAGTCATCAGCTAATGAATCATTCCCAATGCCGGACATTTGAGGATGGATACACACATGATTAGTTTGTCTTTGTATACGCTGACCGGTTATGACAAAATCAAAGAAATCATTGTTGTCCGTGTTCTGTATTCCCATGGCAGAATTGGTTAATAGTATAAATATTTACCATGCATGCTTCCCATAGCAGATAATGGAAGTGGAATGTTAGAGACCATATCAACATAAGAATTATCAACTTCAGGATCAATATTGAAGCACTTGAGAAGAAGTCGGTGGTGGGTGCCGCGGCTAGATCAAAGTGGGATTTAGCAAACCCGGGTTCAGATATGAGAGAAAGCCATGATTTATGCACACTTTTGAAACGCAATAGAATTTCATGGATCAATTCGTCAGGGAGGGTCTGAGGGTGAGTCACCTCTCTCTTCATCTTCTTCTACCCAGTGCACACAACTCAACAACAGAATCAATATAAATAACAAAAATTTTAAAAAGGAAAATCCTCAGGAGATAATAGAAAGATTTTAAATTTTAAATAAACCACATATTATTGTGATAAGATTAAATTTTGATTTTGATTTTTCTTTTAAATATCTTATTGGATCATTTCTGATTTTATCTTTGAATATCCTTGGATGGGTTGAACTATACATTCTTTCTCTATCCAAATATTCTAATTGAAATTAATTTCCTCGCTTGCTTTTCAATTTCCTTGGATAAATTATAATTTCATTTTTAACTTGCATTCAATTTTTTTTTTTTTGCTCTATCTTGATTTGCATCCATTTATCTCTTGGCTAAAATAGTTTTGATGTGTTTCACAAGCTTGACCACCTTAATCAAGCCTTGAAACATATTGAAATAAAAAATTATTATTTAATTTAAATTATTTAAATTAATTGTGTTCACAATTATAAATATTTGTTATTCTGTAGCCAAATGTTTAAAAATTTGTCAAGGTCATTTGATATATATTTACTTTAATTATAAGTAGGTTTTTATTAACTTGTGTGCGCGGGCAGAATTGAGTTAACAAAACAACACGTGCAACCTTATCGTTTAGATTGGTAGTAGATAATAGAAAAGAATGAATTGGGGTACATATATTTGAATAGAATATATGGAATAAAAGTGTCATTTTGTTTTTTTATAGATATTTTATAATGGAACCGAAAAAATCTTTTATTTTATTGTTTGGAATAGGGATGGAACATAGTGGATTAAAACGTTTCTATTCCTATTATTTTTAATTTAAAAATGACTTAATGTTTTTATCTCTAACACATACTTAAATTTGTATGTTTTCTATCTAATGAGTTATTGTTTTTTTTTATTGAATTATCAATAAAAAAATATTTTTTCTTGATATTTTATTTTAATCTTTCATAAGTTAATGATTTTTTTCTCTTTGGAATATTTGTGAATTTTATTTTAATTTTGATTAATAATAAATGAATTTTTTTTATCAAGAGCAAATACAAAATCATTAATTTATTAGAGATTAAAAAAAAGTGCTCTAAAACCCACAAACAAATTTATTATTTTTATTAGGGATTGAAGGTAAAATAAAAATATATTAGAGATCAAATATAAAAATTGGATATTTATTAAAGATAAAAAAACATATTTCAGTCTTTAAAAAATATTAATTATTTTATATATACTCTTATCTTTATAAAAATATTTTTGAAGAAAAGTTTGTTTTTTTACATTCTTACTTTGCCTCTGACTATGACCAGGACCAGGTGGAAGGGGTGGGCTCTTAAGACTCTGCAGTATTGGAAGAAGAATAGCAAAAAGCATACAATGAGCAAGGAATATAATTAAAGGTCGTGACATCACTGTGACCTATAACCAAGAGGTGGAAGAAACCATTATCGTTTATTCTAATCATAAAGAATCAAGTATGATGGAAGATGATACTTTGACATCCACTTATTTCATACATTTCATGAACAATTCTTATTTCTTTTATTTTTTTTCACTTTCTTTTTAGGTGTCAAATAGCTTGAGTGTAAAAAAATCTTTTTCCCAAGAAGAATGAGGAGTTTGCATATAAATTTCTTGAGATTGGATGTGACTATCAGCATATTGGGAACTGCGTGAAACAAGTGGATATGGAGAGAGTGTGATTCACGTTTAATAATTGGTTGCAAACACACAATTATGAGTTATGAGTGCATCAACCTTATTTGAAACCTCAAACTGCAAAAGCTTCTTTGAAAACAATCTAAGATTTCGTAAGTACCAAGATATTTACTATTTTACTCTATCTACGATAGGTATGAGGGCGAGCCCTGATGCAGCGATAAAGTTGTGCCTTGGTGACTTGTTGGTCATGGGTTCGAATCCGGAAACAGCCTTTTTGCATATGCAAGGATAAGGCTGCGTACAACATCCCTCCTCCATACCTTCGCATAGCGAAGAGCCTAAAGAAATAAAGATGCTAAATAATAGTATGTTCTAACTCCAATATTCAGGATTTGCTAAATTGTGTTGTGGACTAGGTGTTTTCTAATCATGTATCATTCACATGGTTTCGAAAATTCCACAGGAAGTGATAGGAGACTCTATAGATCCAAGTTAGAAAAATAAGATCGTTGTTCAGGAGTGCAAATTTCAAGCAGCTCGCCCTTTACATTCAGTCTCAATAATCTGTCATGGCCACCTGATCCAAAAACTTCACCGGTTTTGGTGAAGCATATAGGCTCAAAACAATACAGAAAAGGATAATAATTAGTAGACATAACAAATGACTTGGTCCAAGATGTCTGCACTTTGTATTCTTTCATCGTCCACAAGCCAGAAGCGCTCCCATCACCCTCTAATAATGTATTTCAAATTCCCATCCAATGAAGAGCCCCATTCAAGAACGATCCTTGTGTGAAAAAATCTCCAGAATGGTAATAAGGAACGGTACCCTCAATGTGATTCCATGAATTAGTTCTCAAAGAAAAACAATCTATCTTGGTGCACAACGGTTCACTTCTTTCGGGTAGTAGCTATTTTACAATCACCACCAAGTAGTCATCAGTTGATGAATCATATCCAATGTCACAATATGGATGGATACACTCATTAACAATCCGTTTATGTATTCGGTGACAGGTTGATGGATTCCATACGACAAAATCAAAGTAGCAGTTGGATTTTACCATGACTATGTTGGTTAAGAGTATAAATCCTCTGCAAGAACCCATAAAATCGGGAGAAGGTGATGGAAGTGGAGTGCTAGAGACTACTTCCACAGAATCATTATGAAGTATTGTCTCTATTTCTATGGGAGTAACTTCAGGAGCGGCGTTGGAGCATCACACAAAAACTCGGTGAGTGGGTGCAGCCGCTAGTTCAAAATGGAACTTGGCGAATTTGGGATTGAAAATGAGACAAAACCATGACTTACACACACTTTTGAAACTCAACACAGATTTCACCGGCAACCTCAATAGAATTTCATGCAGGGGAGGGTCAGAAGATGAATGACATTTGTCTTCATCTTTTTTTGCCAACAAGTGCAAACGACCGAATAACAGAATCACTATAAATAAGGAAACAAATTTATAATTAAGGAAAACCCTCAATGATAACAAAGATTTAAAATTTTAACTAAATAAGATATTAATATAATATGAATTATTTTTAATATAATATGAATTATTACATATCGGATCATTTCTAATTAATTTAACCTTGAATAGTTTACTTTTTAGAATATATTATTGTGTTTTGGGATATTAATGTATTCTAATCAATATTCCCTATAAAAATATTCTTCGTTCTAAAAATTTTTGCCCTTCCTCTCTTATCTCCTTAATTAAACTCTTCAAACTCTTTAAAGATTCTTTAATTTATTTATTAGTTTAAACTAATTTTCCCCTCTGCTTTTCGATTTCAAGGAGATTTTTTCTAATTTATCTGCTAGAGCTAACAATTTATCCTAAGCAACATTTCTGCCAATTGATTATCTCTGTCTCAAACTCGAACACAGTTGCACTGATACTGTTCTACTCCATATATACGCCAATGCCTCTACTTTTAATAGGTGCATCAAAATTTATTCTCATGGTGGAATTTGGTTGCTGTCGCGTTTGTTGATTTTGCGACAAATCACGGAAAAATGTGGACAATTCCACTTGTCACCATATGCCGCTGGCGCAAGGAATTCCAAGACACCACATCTCTGTCACACATTTCATCAAAAACTTCATGTGCACTATCAATATTGTCTCTCTTTGCATACATGGTAACAAGAGAATTATTTACACCCAGAGCATTATTCAACTGAATTTACCTTTGGCAGCATCAGTAGAGCATGGAAATCAATTCTCTTGTTACCATGTATGCAAAGAGAGGCAATATAGATAGTGCACATGAAGTTTTCAAGAGGTAGAAGGAGAGGGACTTGGTTTCTTGGACCTCAATGATCACTGAATATGCACAACATGGCCGGGCCAAGAAAGCATTAGTGGTATTCGAGGGGATGCAGAAACAAAATTTGGAGATGAATGCTATAACATTTACCGGTGTCATTTCTGCAGGCACTCATGCTGGCCTAGTCGACAAAGCTCAACACTACTTCAATGGAATGATCAATGGTCATCAAATTAAGCCAACAATGAAGCACTACAGCAATATAGAGCTTGGAAAACTTGCTGCTGAAAAAATTATTTCACTTGAGCCACAAAACTCAGAAGCATGTCACATTATCCAATATGTATGCTGCAGCAGGAAACTGGTAAGAGGTGTTCAATTTGAGAAAACTGAAGCATGATAGAAAGGTGAAAAAAGCACATGGGTACAGTTGGATTGAGGTGAAACACAAGCATACACATTCTTTGCCGGCGATTCGTCACATCCTAAGTCAGACCATATTTACTCAAAACTTTAGGAGTTAAACATCCAGTTGAGAGAGGCTGGTTATCAGCCTGATACAAAAAGAAACTATTCTTTCTCATCATAGTGAAAGGCTTGCTATTGCCTTTGGGTTAATAGCTACACTTCCTTAAATTCCCATCTAGATTGTGAAGAATCTTATTAAGTTAGTGTCTGTGGAGATTGCCACAACTTTATCAAGTTAGTGTCACTAATTGAACAGGGACATATTGTTGTAAGAGATAAAAACGGTTTCACCACTTTAAAGGTGGTTTGTGCTCATGTGGGGACTACTGGTTATGTTTTGGGCTAATATGCTGAATTTTATTTGTTGAGATATGAAGATTACAGAAATATTACACGAGAGACATTCGGAGATATGGAGTAGATTTGGGTGACTATTGTTGAAATTAATAGGTTTATAAGGGACTAAATAACAAATATGATAAAATCCTTTGCTCACTGAACACAAAAACTCATTCATTCTAATAAACAGTCCTTTTTTGTTTGTAAATTGGAGGTATCTAGAGCTTTTATTTGTCACCCAACTAATTCCTCCCATTGGGTTAGCCCATTACTAGGTAGAGTGATAACTCCAGTTCCATGCTACTACATTCTCAAGTCAGAGATCGAATCTCAATCCTTAGTTAAGGGAAGGGACTCAAGTGTTGAATCACAGTCCTATATGTAACTTAGATTTATTCAACTTATTTTGTTCAATTGACAATCAATTTTGGCACTAAAATTCCAACATCAATTATCAATTTACCCTTGAAATTAATATTTTTTGTGTGTGTTTATTCTGCTGAAATTATTAAGGGCATTATTGTGAATTTTTTATTTATGACCAAGGTAGACAAATTGAACTTACAAAGCTCACCTTTTTGGTTATCTTGTACAAGTCTGTTGGGTGATTTCTTCATTCCTTTTTCTGCTTCCTAAGTGGGTGAAAGAAGAACAAATAAGAGCTCAACTTTTCTGCACAATGGAGAACTACCAAAAGAATGCGTGAGAGTAGAAAATGTAAATTTCATCACTTTGGTATGAGTTCTGTCTTCTTTTTTTTTTTTATAATGATGATATTGCAATTTGAATGCTGAAATGTTGTTTCTTTCCTCAGTTTGTTGGTGGTCTTTGCAGAAAATCCATTGTGGTTCATCACTTTTTCGGTAGAGTTTCTTCTTCCATTGTGAGAGAGGTACTCGTCTCTTTCATACTCTCCTGATATCTTTTTTAATCTCTTCCTTGAAGATACGAATGACTTGCATAAAATGTGTTTCTATGGGGTATTTGGTTGTTCAAAAGTGAAATTACATATGCGTGTGGCTTGGTTTTGGTCTCTTCCATTTTGCTGTTGCATGTTCATGTAGAATACATGTTATTGGCATGATGCTTGTCTTAGTTGGATCATGGTGAAGGGCTCCTCTAAATCAAAATCTTCGAAAATTTAAGATTAAAATTAAACTTGAATGGATAGATGAAATGATTATGCATAACATTCATTTGATGCATACTCTATAGCCAACCAAATTGTAGCTTCTAAACTTGATTATACATAATCTTTGTTGCTGCGTATTGCTTAACCAATTTTCTTATTTTCATTTTGCATTGGAATTTCTTCATGGTACAAATTTTATGATGATGAGGTTTAGAAATTTTGCTTCTTCACATTCTGTGGCTCTATACTTAAGGTGAAGAAACCTACTCCAAATTAAACAAACAACTGATCAAGGTGTATATTGCTCTCTGTCAACATGATCAACATAATTATAATATTGTGTTAAATCCACTTTGTAGAGCGGCATGGCTTTTGAAATTAATCTCTTAAAAAGAAAACAAAATATTAGAACCCCAAAATGTTTCAGAAATTGAATAACTTCATTTCTATTTGTCAGATCATCAAACCACCCAAAATGGAAGGAATATTTGTCAAACAATTAAAGGATTGTCTTGAAAAGAATACTAAAAGAATGAAGTTTTTATTTTACCTTTTAAAAACAGATGTTGACATATGAAGAATCTTTGCTTAGTCCTAGGTTATTAAGATTTTTATTTTAGCCAATAAAAAGCTAGAAGGAAGTGAGGGTTGTCAAATATTCCTTTCCCAGTTGTGTCAATTGATGATGACAAGAGTGATCTATCACCAGTATACCTGGATTATGTTTTGACCTTAGTATGGCATCAAGTAGTCTACTGCTTTCACACAAGAGGAAGAAAAAAAAAATTAAACCAAACATTAAATTAATGATAACAAAAAAAACCAAACAGTTGTGCCAAGTTAGTTACTGTAGCAATTTAGAAAATAAATATACAGTTGATTAATTGACTATATAAGACTTTGTTAAACATTGGAAGTACAGCAGTTAGTCATACCTTGGAAGTAAAAGAAATCAAGACACCTCTAAAGGGAGTTACAGAATTTACCAAAGTGAAAACAATTAAACAAATAAAAATGTTCTTTTAATACCAATTACACACCCAGTATATACTAGAAGAAGAAGTAAAATATTGCCACAAATTTTTGGCCTCGTCAATATTAATCTGATAGTTTGTGAGGGAGAAAAAGGATGCAGAGAATTGATCATTGAGTTGTAATGTCAAAACAGCCTGTCCATTGAGGGGATAAAGAAGATTGATCATTGAGTTGATCAGTTCCTAGAAGAAGAAACCAAATTACAGAATCATGTAGGTCTAACTATGTCTCCTCAGTTTGCATTCATGCATGTTCAGATACTTGGAGTTTTGTGCAGTAGGGTTATATGACTACTACGGTAATGGTACATTAGGAATAAGGCCAAATACATGCATTTCTAGCTACATTATTTATTAGCAGTTGGTTCGCATATATTACTAAGGTTTTTGGTGTTGAGGTTTGCTTACATGAAGGGTCACCTTATCAGATAATGAACTTTCATTCCATGTTAGCAGATTCTGCAGATTTAGTACTTGGAAAAAATGTGAAAGTAAAAGTGCATCCTTCCTGTTTTCAAACTTAAATCCACTTCAATAGAATTAATCATAATATGTAATCTTATATATTTTACAAGATTTATATTCTTTTCAACATATAGATATCTCCTTATTTTTTGTAACTTTACTCATATTATGGTATGGTAACCAGAATATGGTGCATTGTGCAAGTAAGTCAGGTTTTCAATAATTAATTTCATATATTGGGATGTTGGGTATAATTTATATACTCATTTGTTTCTTTTTCAATAATTAATTAACTACAATATTTAAAATATTGTATGTGTAATCAAGAAAAAAAAATATCCTCGTCACAGACTACATATGTGTTCCAACTCACTTGGTCATAATTAATTTTACTCGCTTTATTATTCAAGAAAATTTTAAATACAATGAGAATAGAATATGGATTTTCTATAATAAAGATTAAGAAGGTCTTTTGGCAACATTTAATAATGGGTTAATTAAGTTTTTAGTCTCTTAACTTTTTCAGATTCTAATTTTTAGTTCTTCAAAAAAAAATTAACAAATTTTAGTTATCTAATTTTTCATCAACATTTTTAGTCCCTCAAATTTTCTTGTCCATTTTTAGTTCCTCATTTATCTTTATTACTCAAGATTAATTCTTGTTTTGTCTATTTTTAATTCCTCATTTTTATATATTTTTAACTAATTTTAAAACTAAAAATAAATAAAGGACTAAAAATAGAAAAAACAAAATTGAGGTACTAAGAATACTGAGAAAAAAAATTAATGAATGATTAAAATTTATCAAATAAAATTTGAGGGATTAAAATTAGAATATGAAAAAATTGAGAAATTGAAAACTTAATTAATCTTTACTAATTTATTGATATACCATTGTGTCTTTAATTTTCACTTGTTTTATCCGCCAGCTTGTGGGTCTAAAGGTTTCAGCTTAAGATGGATTTAATCTTCTAGAAACTTGTTAATCTTTTAAATGTTGTAAAGAAAAAGGTTCATCTTTTAAATGGGGCTTGGGTCATAATTCGTTCAACGGATGTTTTTCTTTCTTTGTTTCCACTTGATTTGGGCTTTTTTATGAGTTCCATGCTTTAATTAGATTCTGGAATTTGTTTCCAGCATTTTCATCGTTGAATCTACCATATTATATTTTGAAAAGTCTATTTTAGAATATAAATTTTACCTTTTGAAATGAATATTCTAAAATGCAAGGAAAGATACAAATAATGGAATATAAGATTCAAATATCTTATATGTTACTATTTTGTGGATCCCACGTGTTAAACTCTAAGATGCAAGGGTGTTGATTATTTTTAAGGGAAAAAAGGAATTTATCATATAAAAGTAAGTAATTCATTACCATTATCGTGATCACCACATTAAAAAAAAAAAATTTATGAATTTTATTAATATCTTTATCATCATATTTGTTGATAACATCATTGTTGTTATCATTATTGTTCTCATCACACAAAATACTCTTAAAGTAAGTAATTTTAATATATATGAAATTTTCAAAATAAATTTATTTAAAATTAATTATATTTTAAAAACTGGTTTATTTATTTTTAAACTATAACTAAAAACTAGTTATTTTTAAAAAATTTGAAACTCAAAACTACCCCAAAGAGACCCTAATATATCAAATCTTTTGTTTTTAATTTTTGTTTTCAATTAAGCCATTTCATCACTTAATTCTTAATTGACAATACGACGCAAAACAAAAGTTTTTATATATTAAAGATCCATTATAACAAAAAAATTATTAGCAACCTAAATAAAAATCAATCAATTATGAAGAATCTAAAACATATTTGAGTAATAGACTGACATTAATATTTTTTGCGGTCTATCTCTGTCTCTCTTTATTATATTATACAAGAGCTACTTTCCTCAATCTTTTTCTTACTTAAAAATGAGGATTAATTATTAATTAATTTAATCCTTTAATTTATTTTTCAAGCTTAATTGATTCTCTAATTATTAAAAAATTGAACTAAATCATATAATTTGGTCCTCTCATCTTGTTACTCATATCAAGATCGATTTCTCATAATAATTTGATGTTCTATCTATAACCTCGGGTATTCAATTATTGGGTATTAAAATGGTATATCAATAAATTATTAAACGTTGCCGAAAGACCTTCCCCAAAATCTATCATATTGTTTTACACACAATCCTATCCAGCGTAATTTTGTTGGAACACTATAATTAAAACTTTTGGTTCTATGGTGGAATCCCGATGTATCATATTGTTTTACACTAATTTTTTATTAGGGATTTAATCACATCTAATTTTTTTTATTCTTTCTCAATAATATATTGTATGGGAATGGAACTCAGGTCTTCCCTAGATTATTTTTCTGCACCCATGCTCCTACCAAAGCCATACGCTTCTTCAAATCAAATAATAAATATAAAAAAATCAACTAAATTTCGCCTGGAGCGGCTATGCACTCCTTATAAAACATTTTACCACTTCAGCAACAAAATATTATAATGCGTAGCTATGGTAAATAAAATTCATATACTTTATATTTAATAAGAAATTTATAAATTTAATGCATATACGGTTCATGAATGATGTGTGGTTTAATTACTGATCCAGTACTCATCTGGTCGATGAGTGGTGTGAGTTTTAAAACTATGAGTATTTCTACTCAAGTTTTTGTTTTTCATTCTTGCAATTAATTGAATTTTCGCGTAGCCACACTTTCTATTAGGATTAAACAAATTATTAAAAAAAATGTTACCATGATTAATATAACTTTAGTTTTACATAAAATTCTTTAAAAAATTATGCTAATATTAATTATTAATTCATTTTTATGAAATGACTAGCTACACACTATTTCATATTTTTCAACCAAACTGTGACATCTAAATTAACGTATGTGTTAAGAAAATTTATTGACAAAATAATATATATTTGCTAGTCAGTATTTGTTTTATATTATATATAGAT
Source organism: Glycine soja (assembly GCF_004193775.1). Lineage (NCBI taxonomy): Eukaryota > Viridiplantae > Streptophyta > Magnoliopsida > Fabales > Fabaceae > Glycine > Glycine soja. The sequence goes on along the minus strand of NC_041009.1, from coordinate 12,428,367 downwards.
AAATAACTAATTAAAAACATTCATATTATATTTATATATTAATTAGTATCATATTTAATATTATGAAATAAAATTACTTTCATCAAACCATACATACAAGGGAATTAATTAAAGCTAGTTAATTGACTACTTATTTTTTAAGTCTGTTTCTGAAAAAAATGGCACTGTGGTGTTGTTGTTGGAACCTTGGAGGACAAAATAAAGGGACAAGATTAAAGCTTTGATAATAGGTTGACCATTAGACTTTTTATAAAACTATATAATGCTCAGACTTTACTCTATGTTTCCTTGTTTTGACTCAAATAGAAAATAGTTGGTAAGATATTATATATCTTGTGTGACTTGTGTTATCACAATATATAGCTACCTAGGAAGTGCTGGCGGTGTCTTTATGCTTTAAAAATGTGCTTCAATAATATAGTTTACATTTGTGCTGTTCGTACACTTCTTTTCGGCTTGGCTATTTTAGAGTCTTTTGGTATTGAAAGGATTACTATACTAGCTTGCATGGGGGAGCATGTGTGATCCTAAGCTCATTTTGGTGTCCATTTGGACTAATCCTATACTTTGACTCTCGTCATTTTGAATTTTGGATCTTTGGGGTGATTGCTTTAAATTTTTTAAGTTCATTGTCAAAGCTTGATTGTGAAAAACCGTCGCTCATTGTTTGAAGTTAAAATATGGTATTATGGCATCTATCTGTTGCAATCAATCTTCTCGTTTTCAATGAGAAAGATTAACTGGTTGTGGACTTATCCACAAGATGCACGTTTTATTTATATATTTGCTGTTTTCAACTGCGATTGGGATTTATCATTAAGATCTTTACTGTCACTATAATAAAAAATTATTAGATAATTTTGAATCATCAGATATCCTTAATCCTAACTAATAATCTCTTATGTAATATGTATTTAAGTTTTCAATATATTACAAGAAATAAATAGTAATAATTATGTGTTATATGCATAAAAATTAATTGAGACAATGATATATTTTTTTTAGACTACTTAATAATTTTCACTTTATAACCGCATCACCCTCTCATCACTTACATCGATTCATATAGTTTTTTCAATATAAAAAATCTTAACATAACTGCAATCGCAACTGTAATTTAGAACACGGGTGCTCGATCATTTACAAGGCAATCAAGCCCACAGTTAACTTTTATTACATATGGTTTTTGATTGATTAATTGTTGAGTTGTATCTTTTTGCTTATACATTGCACATTTCTAACACGCACTTGTTCTAATATATTTTTCTATTAATTATTTTTTTTAGAACATCATAAGTAGGTATGTGTGTGTGTTAATACACTGTAATGTGCTGTGTGTGTGAAATGTTAACAACTATTTTTTAATATTATTTTTTTCAAAATTAGGCCCTTTCTTCAAGCGGGCAATTTTTTGTGTAATCACATGCTTACTATTATTTTTAATATTATGTTGAGTTTTGTATCATATAGTTGTTCTTTTTTTTTTTTTTGAGAATATAGTTGTTCCTGTTTATGTTAGAATTGCTCACTGCAAAATTTGTTCTGCTAACAAGTTATCACTAAATAAAAATGGTTGTTACATATTTAATTTTTTAATTTGTTAGCTTTTAAATAAATTTTAATTAGGAGTGATTTTATTATATTATTATTTTCTTGGTCATCTCTCGTACGTCGTTACGGCATCTAGAGGATATCTTTTTTTCTCAAGGTAATTAATTAAGAAAATCGTCTCCATTCTTCTATGAGAAGCTCAAAAGTGGGGACACTCTTGCCCTAGCCTATTGAAAGTTTCTCTACAAGGAAAGGCAAACGCATAAACTTTTATCTAAAGGTTTGACTTAATTAAGGGCGCAGTGTTTAGCAATGTTTGGATCCCCCAATAGGAAGGTGTATGTACATTCATCAACTATATCTTTAAGCAAAGAGGAGAATGTTTGAAGTGTTTTTTTCTTCTACGTTACTATTGCTATCTTAATTATTATCGAGAATTTGCAGCCATTTTTCACGAAAGGAACGTGCTGCTTGCAAACTGCACTGCTTCGGTTTTATACAATATCTCCATAAAATATATAACATTGTTGAATCTTCATATAAACACACTCAACAATGGGGAGTTGTCTAAGCCACTCCAACAAAAAGGAAAACCACATGCACAAGCACAACCGCTAAAACCTCCTGCAGGTATACCAGTTTGGCCATCAAGGTTAGCATACTTATATATCTCTTCCCTTATTTCTTGATACTCATGATATGCAATGTGTGCCAATCTTTGATTTATTTCTGTGTTATATGGTCATTTTTTACTTTTTGTCATGGTTTTGAAGAATTGTATCATTTAATTTGCATACAAGAAATCATTTTATCTTTGGTCAATTACACTTTACTTTCTAGTGGTTTGGTTCAAAAACACTACTTAGCCGCGTGTATGAATTGAAAATTGAGAGTTTACTCTTCTATGAATTAATTCATAAACACATTTTTTTTCTTCTTTGTTGTGAAGTTTGACATTTATCTATATATATTTTGCATGTTACCACATACTCATCTTGATATATTTTTCAACCTTCTTCTGAGGGTAGCTAGATACACATTAAAGGGGATTTAGTTCAAAAATACTTTTCCCCATGTATTTTATATTTACATAAAGGGGATGTTGAAATGAGAAAACTCTTAAAATAAGAAATGAAAACTACTAACAATATATAGCCTTTAATTATATTATAAATAAAAATAATTAACAATTGAGATTAAAACACAATTTTAAGTGATACCACATGCTTTTCTAATTTTCTCCAGATTAATTATCTTTTCATTCCCTTTCACTGTATATACATTGTTCATGTATACTTTCATGACTTGTAAAATTTTGCACCTCCCACGTTGACTTTAACACCAAATTTCCTTACCCCCCTCCCAAGAACCCCTGCAACCATCATTTGTCGTTGCCAAAGATAATTTTTGACAATGACGTTTCAATATTTTTTCTTCTTACATTGCAACCTTTACCCTTTCCTCCCTCCTCTCCAGTGATCTCTTTGGTGATGGTGACCCCATCAACAATTGTCTTCTTCATCTTCGCCAATAAATCAACCAAAGCATCATAACAATCCCTCAAAGAACCTTCCCTCTACCCTTCATAACATCAAACACAAAAACACCCAAGCTTGTTTCCATTCTCTTGCACCAACATACTCTTTAATGAGGTCATAATTTTTTTTTTTACTTTCCTACGTCTAAAGCAAGTTCTCGACTTCTTTAAGCAACCACACATGAATGCACTCAGAGGCCATGCCCACTACAAGAAATGTTGTGATTATTGACCATAAAAATCCGTCGGTAAATCAGAATTTCCGACTGATTACCGTCAAGCAAAATTATGTTAAAAATATGATTGTCGGAAAAAAAATTACCAATGGATTTTGATATTCCAACAGTAATTTTGATGAATTTATCCATGAAAAATATATGTCTATAACTATCAAAGGACTTATCCGTAGGTGATTATCTGTCGATAATTGTCAACAAAATTATTGATAAACATATTTTTTAATAAGTATCAACATATAAGTTCATGGTTAATACTCAATCATGTTATTGATGGATTATTGATAGATAGTGTACACGAATTATTTTATATATTATCCGTCAGTAATTGGTCGTTAATATTTTATATAAATTTAATAATCTAATTATTATACAATATTATATGCTATTGTAAATTAATATTATATAATGATAGCTTATACTCATTATCATAATCTCAAGAGTATTTTTGTTGTCTGTTTTCCTCTTGTTGTTGGTCATTCTATTGTTGTTCATGATAATCATTTTTGTGCTCTTGGTGGTTGTTTTGTTGTTGGTTTTATCCGTCGGTAATTTGTCGTTAATATTTTATATAAATTTAATAATCTAATTATTATACAATAGTATATGCTATTGTAAATTAATATTATATAATGATAGCTTATTGAAAGATGTTTTGTGCATCAAGTGGTAGGAACTGCATGACAAATAACTCATCCGCTCATTGTTCTTTCTCATTCAGTGAATCTTTTCCTATTTTGTGAAAGTCGTTGTCTCAGTTGAGTAATCTCTTCTAAGTCATGTGAACTACTACTTCCTGATGCTTTCCTTTTTATGCGTGAGGTCATTATCTCCACCTCAATAATCACGAGCAAGGTTTTTAGTCCCTAAAGTCTTAATACTCTCCTCCAAAGCAAGGTCAAGAGGGCTAGTCTCTGATTTGCCAATAGATGATGCAACCTCATACCTAACTTTAGAAAATCCATTTTGAAAATCTTCTTGTTATTCAAATAAATTCGTTCTTTCATCAATATAGTAAATATGAATAAAATGAAAAAAAATTAAAAAAACTCACATGTGTTCTCTTAGATCTTTTCTTCAACAAATTCACCTGTATTATACGGGTCTACTGAAAGACCTCATCAATATGTAGAGAACAATCAAATTTCATTGCCTACAAAACAAAAACATTGGTAGTAAATAAATAAACATTTAATATAAAATTATTAAGTTTTAAGCAAATATAAAAGAAGTTTAATATACATACCATGCACATGGCATGATCATGCTTGCTAATGGAGTCACTTGTATGAAGTGTCACCCTTTTTAGACCCTCAATTTATGGAGGCTTGTGCAGACTTTGAGCGGAAATAAGTTAAATTTCAATGTGTCAAAAATAGGATTTCACATGCCATCTTCAAGTCATTGTGGCTTCTTATTAGTCTTTGAAGCATCGTCAAATGTATCTGAACTTGTGTCCGGATAAAAAATTACTAAAAATTTTATAAGAAAAGATTTCAAATATTATTATATTTATGAAGACGAAAAATATATTTTAGTCTTATGTATGTAGCAAGTGAAACTACACGTGTCTGCTGAATATAGTAAAATGCATATGCATACATGATATGAATAGTTTTCGGGCTTCATCCGTTGGTGCCCCGTTTAATTTATTTGTTTACAATTTTTGTCAATAAAAAATCTTTTATGCATGACCTTAAATTTACCTATGTTTTAATGAATTGAGTAGGTTGTTGAATTGTCTATGCCTCCTATTATTTAAGCAGCAAAATTTCCATTATTTAGCTGACCCTCCTCATGATTGTTAAATTGCAATTAGCAAGCTAGGTTCACGATCACATGATTTAATAAATATTGATCCACTAGTTTCCTTTCCTTATTTTCTTAAGTTGTTGTTACTGATCCAATTGATTAAATTAAACTATATGGTCCCAATTTTCTTTTTTCGGCAAAATAAGAGATCATCCTAGCTAATACGTTATAAATGTAAAAAAAAAAAAAGAAGGAAAAAATTACAGCAAAAGCTTCATAAAAAAATGAAAAACAACTGCCGAATTTTTGCTCTGATTTTCACATGGAAGAGATAAAATCAGAGAACAATAAATACACTGAAATTTGAAAATTTTCTATATCTAATTTTACTGTATAAGAAACTTTAAAATTTATGTACAGTAAGTGAAAAAAGTTTTATATTTCGATTTCAACTGCAATGAAGAAAATTATTTGCCATATAAAACATAATGATGTAAAGATGTAACGTTTGTTTACATGGTAAAATCATTCCTTTTCAACGAAGGTGACAATCCCTAATTGAATTGTTTTCAGAGAATAATTAGTTTCCTAATTTGCATTTCAACTACTTATTTATGAGCTCATCTTCTGATGAAAATCGCAATATGTGATGTTGAAGGAAGGACGACGAAAGGGATAAAACAAAACTTGTGTGTCATGTATTCAATTGCAATGGAATCACCGCAAGGCTTCCCACACTATACAAAGGAGGACCTCCACATCATGAAAAGGTCAATTAATTTCTTGAGAAAATGCTTTGTTTTTTGGACCATTATGTTTGCAGTTTTCTTTCATGATATATTTTTGCCACGTTCGGTTTATTTGATTATTCTGTATAATGTACTTGCTGGCCAAGATTGCAATTTGGTATTTTTCAAATCGTCAATTGATTTCATTACCCACTTATTGTGTCTTCTCTTGTCATCTACTTGTCTTCATGTATCATTTTTGTTCAATTTAAGTCATACTGGTTTTTCAATGGTTTGGTTTGCTTATCTTTTTTGTTGCATCTTTGTGTTAGGCTGTTAGCAAAACATAAGCGATCTGTGTATTTTATATATCCTTTTCATTGTATTTGTAATTTGTAACTAGTAATTTTATGTTTAGATCTATAGTTGGGTGGGTTTTTTTACGATGAATATATTTTTTTCTCAAACAAAAAATATCCGTGTAAAAGAAAAACCAGATCCCACTCTTCTGAAATGTAGGGTCCCCTAGGATAAAATACAATTATGACCAAATATATTAAAATAAATTATAAATTTGTTAAAATATCAATTGATTTTGTTATTCTGCATTTTATCGTGTGCATATTTATCATATTAAAAAGATCTTTGTAAATAATTTTTAATGTCCATTTCTTTTTTAACAAATACTGCATCTACTACGAGTGTAAATCTGTACACTTTTTATCTTCTTTTTTTGCAAGGTTCTACATTATTCATCCAACCTGTCCAACTAATTGTAAATTTATAAACTTTTATCTAATTACAACTATTATGTATAATATATTATAATAATTATTTAAAAAATTATATCAAAAATCATTTCTAATTAATTATAGTGTGAATAAATTTATTCTGACATAACATGATTATTATTTTCTTTGTTTTTATTTATAAAATTTAAATTTGGAATGATATTTTTTTATATAAGATTCAACAATTTATAATGCTCTTTACATTAATTATTTTTAGACTAGAAATACCATAAATTAAAATAAGAGATAATATATTAACAAACAATTAAAAGAAAGGAAAGTATTAATGAAAATAATAATTTTAAAAAAATTATAAATTTAAGATAAATTTATTGTTATCAACTAAATTAGCTAGGCACTTTCATTAATCATTACATAATTGGGTCTTATAATAGTAACAAACTTAAGAAACTCTTATTTTTAACTATTTATTCCACGTTTTCTTAATAAAATATTGTTCAGTACTTATAATGATTAATGAACATATTTTCAGCATATCGTTTCATTTAATTATTTGACCGAGGCAAATTAAAAGTGGTATGTTTTCTCAAATCACCTGCATAGACTTCAGAATTTTAGTCATTAATTATAATTGATTAGGACATTTCAGTAAGATAATTCCAATTGATTTACCGTGATTTTTGTTTTTTGAATTTTACAAAGTCAACAATAACAATAAATGACCAAAATTACTGATAGTATATATAAAAAGGAAGTTTGCCGATTAACGAGAAATTTCATAGGCAAGTATGCGTTAATGCATTCAGCATTAAACATTAAGTATTTTAAGACATTAAACATCTATGTTAGAAAGAAAAAGAAACAATATAATAAAAGACATGTATAGTTAGCTATCCAAAATAATACTACAAGGAGATATAAGTTTGGTTGATTAAAAAAGAAAAAAAGTCATGAATTTGATTATTCCTACTAATAAAATTAACTATTAGCTAATAAAAAAATACTACTCCAAATAATAATAATTTGTAGGAAAAAAAATGAAAACATTAAATATATGAATGAAATCATTAAAAGGTTATTATAATAAAACAGAAAAAGAAGAAACAGAAATGAACTTTTGGGGGAACAATGATCTTGAGTCAAAAGCTGACTATTATACATTTATTGTATAAATTCGTTAAACCGCGAGAAATCAGATGATCCCTGAATCTGGTTCTACTCCGTAACTACATCTTTATATATCCCCAAACCTGGTCAATTCTCTCACACATTATTTTCTCTTTCTCTCTCTGCTTTCTCTGCTACAAAGAAGAGGTAAAAGGTAACTAACTGCGTTCTAGTACACAAACCAATCACTTGCTTGGTATATTCTCTAGTCTCGATGTTTCTCATTCTTTTTTTATTATTATTTATGTTTACAAGATAAAAAGATTATGTTTTCTTGTTAAAAAAAAAAAACATGTAATGCTCATGTAGGTACCTAACAGGCCTGCATTATATTAACCTTATACTATATGACCATGATATGAAATTGTGAATATTTTATTTGAATAAAGGTTTATATTATATTTTGTGATGTCAGTTCCTTGTGTAGCAGGCCGGCAGAGAGACAAAGATCTCATGTGGGTTTTCCAATGTTAGCTGCTTTCTACGTTTTATATAATATTTTGAATCATAGTAGAGGATAACATAAGAGGGTTGTTTGTGTTGTGTGTTGTGTTGTGCCTAAAAAGAAGAGTACTTGTTTGGTGCTTGTGTCAAAGAGGGTGTTGTTGTTTGTGTTTATTGCAGCAGAGGCAAGAAGAAGAATAGAGCAAGAGAAATTGGAATGGAAGGCAGAGGTGGAGGAGAAGTGAGAAGGCTTCACATCATTTACTTCCTTAGTCAGATAGGTGGTCGTGCAGATCATCCTCATCTGATTCGTGTTCTTCATCTTGCTCGAAATGGGGTTTATCTAAGAGGTGAGTTATCTTTGTTCTTCCACACTTCCTTTTCATTCTTCTAGTACTTTAGCCTCTTCTGCATCTGGCTCTGACTATAGTACCTCTTTGTTCTTTCTGCGCATAATGTGTTTTGATTAGAGTAATGACATATGAACACATGCTACAATGCAACACTCAGTTAACATTTCTTGTCACATCGTATAACCTATCATGTCTACAATTTTCTCTCTTTGATTCTCTAGGTGTATATGGGTTATTGGTGTTGATGGATCATTTTTGTTGTGACTAATATGTGATTTTTATTATCTAATAGTATTGCCTTTTTTTTTTATCTCTTAAAAAGATGTAAAGAGATGGCTTGGGGAATTGAGAGGAAAAGACTTGCCAGATGCTTTTTCTTGGTCCTACAAGAGGTTGGGTCATACCCTTCTAATCCTTTCTTTGGTCCATTTCTCTACCTCATTTTTTTTAACATTTAACTAAATGCCTGCCATATGATCAATTTGTAACTAACAATTATTGAACGGCAGGAGGTACAAGAGTGGATATGTGTGGCAAGACTTGTTGGATGACGACCTCATAACCCCCATCTCTGACAATGAATACGTCCTCAAAGGATCACAAATCCACCCTACCCCATTTGGTATGTACTTGGAGAAAATCACCATTCCCACTTATGTTGTTCACATTAAATATTTGAGTATGGCCACCCATAATTTCCATCAATGGACATTTCCAAAGCATGTATGCTTTTCCAAGAATGTTAAAAGACTCATTAACTTTGTACTACTTTTTGGATAATAATGCTGCAGCAACAACTCCTTCACTTGATGAAAAGAAAACTACTGTTTGTGATATCCATGCTGAGAAGAAATGTAGTCAAGTACAAACTATAGAGGACAAAAACCAGCAGCCGCCTCTAGCAGAAGAAGAACCTCGAATTCAACGAGACTTGGATTTGAAAACGGATACTCCGACAAAAGGGTCATCAGAAATCAGCCAGGACTCATCATTGGTCTTCAGCTCAGACAGGTCATCTGTGACAGATGATGACTCTTCAAAGGTCGAAGAAGAGAAGCATTTAGAGGCAACAGGCAAAGACGGCTTCAACGAAATCAACCAAGAGAAGTTAGAGGATTGCTCATTGCCTTCCTTGTATCACAATCTGTTGAGTAAGAAGGCTAGCCACAAAGATGACCTGAATAAAACCAACTCACCTGATTCATCCTCCTCCACTATATCATCATCTTCATCTCAATCCTCCTTTACTAAGATCAGGAGCAATTCTGCCAGAGTTTCTAATGTGTTCCGCAATTGGATCACTTGTGGCACTGTGGAAACAAATGATGCAGCCCTGGTCCAAATGAACCTGGCTCAAAAGAATTTATCTAAGGAACCTATCAACATACCTGAAAGAAGGGCTGAGATTTGTAAGGGAGACAAATTGGGAGGATCAGCCAGGTGTTTTGCGACTTCTTGGGGTCATCATCACCAGAAACAACAATATGGGGCAAGGTGGGGGAGTTATACTATAAATTGAGCTTTGAAGATTCTAAATATTGATCCTAATATTATTTGCCTGATTTCTTTAATTCTGTTTTATTTTTATTTTTTATTCTCTTTTTGCAGAAAAAGCTTTGATGGAAATGAAACTAGCAGGAGCAGGAAAAAGTTAGGGGAGTTGCTAAATCAAACTTCTTCCAAACCATTTGGTGGACCAACCTGCTCGTAAGTGACTAAACATGTCACATCTGAGTATGATTTCAATTGTTAGGCATTTCAACAATATTGTGACAAGAAACTGTTCATGAAAAATCATGGTCATATTTGTGGAGGATGTTTTAGCACACTGGTTGAGGATCAATAGGATACAGTACATTAGGACTTATCAGGGCCTGATTAATGCTCAGCTTAATGGAGGTGCATGGAGGCTAGAGGCTGCACTTGACTGTTTATTAGTCTAATAATAATTATGAACAAAATCAAAATATATGACCTACCTACTGAAATGACAAGTGTCAAAAGATTCCAACCAAAAGGCCAATGGAATGAAGATTCAGATGGTTTTGGATTATTAGATACTCATAATTTAGATTTTGTTATAACAAAAAAGTATAAAATATAAAAAAGGGTAACATTTATTAGCAGATTGTGATGTTTACCAACTTTTGGCTGCGGGGTACAGTGTCAAGTTTTTAAGAGTTGTATTTCATGCATTTTTAATTAAATGTGACTAGAGTAGTATGAGCTATATGTACTTGATGCCCATATGTTTCGAGATACTTTCGATTTCACATCTTTATCATAATCATGAATGATGAGACCGTAAATAGGACTTGATGATGCAGGCAATGCGGGAAGTCGTTTAAGCCTGAGAAAATGCACAAACACATGAAGTCTTGTAAAGGAATGAAAGCCTTGGGAAAGTCCTCCACAACTGTTGAGGAGGCACAGCTTCAGGGATCATCAGCTTCTTATACAGATTACTTTTTGACCAACTAAATAAATGTGAATACATTGGGTTAATTAATGCCTTGGCTTTCATATCAGAAGAAGGCATTTAGCATTTAAATTTTGATGTAGCTTCTCACTTGGTCTAGTGTCCTTATAAAAAAGTCTTTCTTTCTATCATTGTTTCTTGTTTTCTCTACCATACCCTTTGGCATGATTCTTTTTTTTTTCTCAACCAAAAACATAATGAGCTTAAGGTTACCAAAACATTCTGCACCGCAGCATGTTAAGAGTCGCCAACTTATTTGCACAACACAAGAAAGCAAGAATCAACAATTTATTATAGCCAATGAATCACAACTCCACCTTAATTAAAAAAGCAAGACTGTTGAACTGGGAACTCTCAAGGTTAATCCAAAATGAATATAAACCAAAATTTACTGTCAATAATAACATGTCCATATCATTAGAATACAGCTCAAAATGTAAAAATCTTGGGCATAACTTCATTCAGTGACAAAGACTAAATTATACAAGGTACATGTAAGATCCTAAGTTAAGTGGTTACACCAAGACCAAATCGATCTGTTTAAACTTTAAATATTCACTGTAATACCACTGTCAGCTGTCCAATGCACAGTCATTTGAGGATAGTATTCTCCATTTTGTCAATTGTTAGCTCTCGTAGTTCTTCTACATTTACTCTAATTAGAAGTAACGGCAGAATTAACATGCTCAAGTAGAAACCGGTACAAATTTTTCCTTAGCTTCTCTACCCGGTGATCAACCTTATCTCCACCAGCCAAATTATCTAACCAGTGATTCACCTGTTTGAGTTGTCCAAGAAGACTTGCAATTTCAGTGTTCCCTTCATTTTTCAACCCGAACTCATTACTCAGAGACTCCTCCAAGTACTTCAGGAACCATTCGCTAGATGCCTCAAGCAGTTTTTCTGCCAAACTCGCAGCCTCTTTTAATTTGATTTCTTTTGATCGATCATGTTTGTCAGCATCCTTGTTCTTTGCTGCCAAGAGATTCCGCTTTGAAGAAGGAAGTCTTTTAGCAGTTGAATTTGGCAAGTGGTTTGCTTGAGTTACACGATTTTGCTTGTTTTGAGCAGGTGAAGTCTCAGTATTGATGTCCTCGGGAGTATTCTCAATGACAACATAATGACATTTCTCACCATTTAGAACCTCACTTTTCGCCTGTGTTTCAAATAGATTGAATTTGGAAAGATTGGTACCTACGGCAGCTTGTACCCAAGATATAGCATTCTTTCGGGTGGGAACTTTGCATGCATCTTCTGTTAGACACTGTAGGGTAGAGTGGCTGCTTGACTTTGTTTCAGGAAGTGGGTTGAGTAACGAATCAAACAGCACTGTTACTCTCTGCAAACTCAGGTGAAGCTCCAAAAACTGCTTCACAAGTGATCCAGGAGAATGTGTTTGACCAGACTGGCAAAGTTCTGCATACATGCTGAAAGAGAATAATCATATTAGTCTATACAATTATGAAGCACATACTGTAGTTCATACAGACTCAAAAGAGGGGGAAAATATGATAGAATATGTTGTGTTTAGCTTACTTAAAGAAATAATGGCTTATGAGAGTTTTTGATAAATAGACAATTATTCCCCTTGAAATAAGCTGATCCAGACATGCCATTTAGTATAAAACTGAGAAATTTCCTTCCAATTCTGACTCCAAATATCTATAACTGACAATGATAAGATGTAGTGATGGAATAGCTATTTTCACTAGACATGAGAATATGAGATGCTCATTCCTTGTTCTATTTAAGATGGTCAGATTGACAATTTTGACCGCATGGTTGGAAAACTTACATTTGAAATAACATTCATATGGTGCCATACATGTAAAAAGATATAATCCACAATAATCTGTACCCTCAAACTTAAAGGGGGATACCAGGGGCAAAAGATTACCAGGCAAACTAGTTAAGTATATACTAACACATTTGAAAATCACAGTATGTCAATAACAGAGAATCATATCTGTATTTCAATAATTAGAAATTAAAAATGCTTTCTAAGAAAAATTGTTCAGGTTCATTACATTATTAAATGCATTAACAACACTGAATTAGCAGATAATAAGCATCTGTTACAACATCATGGATGAGAAATTCGTAGAGCAAATTCTAATAACAAGCAGGAAGGGCATAAAAAGATAGCAAAAGAATTGTGTATTGTATTTACAAGCAACAGATAGATACCACATGCATTGGATCACAGAATCTGTAGCAGATGCTTCTTCAAGAGACCGCACAGCCGCTAAAAAGGCAACAGTTCTATGAGTCACAACTTGCTGCAAAAGAGTGAAACAACAAAATTCAAAAACAGGAACAAGATGGCGACATGAAAGTTAGAATATTAGCCAGACACAAGTTTAATACCTTTCCAAGATCACACATGGGGAGTGAGACATCTTCCCAACATGCAGGAGTATCATAACACCAAGTCTTGAAATTGAGGGGGACCTTAACAAGTGGGCTATGAACAGTGCCACCACAGGGTGACCTAGTACTAGTACTAGTACTCTTCCTCGGAGGTGTGATTGTCAATGATTTTGGACACAGGTTCTCGTTTTTATTCTTCAAGGGTGAGACACTTGATGTTGGAGATTTTAGTGGAGAATCAGGTTTGACAGAAACAACCTTCTTGTCTATCACCTACAACACCATACACCACCAACCCACAATAAGCTTCAAGAAAGTTAAAGACAAGAAACGACACACACAAAATGAACCTTTTGTCTCATACAACATCAGAAAGTGTTTTCTCTACCCACATGATGCAGTGCTAGACAGCAGAGTATGCAGAACCATCAAAAGTTAATTTCTCTTTAAACCAAAGGCCCTACCAATACTGACCTCAAACATTCACAAAACTCAATTAGACAAATTCTTACCAAAAATTGTTAACAGAATGTCAAAGCATACAAAAATTTTAAAAAAGAAAACCGTTGACATGGTCCACACCAACAGAAATAAAAGCCTTTTAAAAGCGCAAAAAACATAAAATAAAATATAAAAAAAAGTCAAGAGGGCCCTCAACATTAACTTTATCCGAAACAGTGATCTAAAAAGAACAAAATTCAGCAGTGGAACGACAACCTCATGTTTCCTTAAAATTTACAAACTTAAACACGAAACATAGATTAGCTGCTGAATACGACTTAAACATTTGCGATTCTTAACGACTAAGAGTGAATTTTTCACCTTAAAAACGTGCCCGCCATCAAATTTGATGCTAAACGAAGACGCCCATTCCCCCCTAAAAAGAAAGAAACAACTAATATAAAACCCTCTTCCGTAAAAATAAAAAAAAAAAAACAAACCTCCCCACAAAGAAAAATTAACAGGAAAAAAATAAAAAATAAAAAGCAAAAGGGTAGCCAAAAGGCAAAACCTTTCATTCACCAGAGTAAAATAAAAATGCAGTTCTCCTGTTAGAAATGGACCTAATAACTTAAATCAACCTTTAATGCATGATCTATTAGGTGGATTATCAAAGGTGAAAACAAAAAAAAAAAAAAAAATCTAACAATGCATTTTTTATTTAGTTGAAAAGAAAAACAAAAGAAAGAAAATAGTTTCTAGAAAAAAAAATCATTTTTTCTAACTATCTTCTCTATTAAAATTTCAATATTTTTTCTCTTTTGATTTTCCATACATTCTACATGGTCCATTTGGAAGTTGGAACAGTGTTAGAAAGGTGGAAAAGGGAAGAAAAAATTTAAATTTGAATTAAAAAAATTTAAATTTGAATTAAAAAAATTATTTTTTTCTATACTTATGAAATCAAATCAATTTTTTTCTCTCTTTCCGTTTACTTCCCTTCCCTCCAAACACCCCACAACACAGTAATGTAAGTTGGTCATTAAAAAAAAAAAAAAGGTAGAAAGAGAGAACAGTAACAGACGTTAAGCGAAGTGGGGTTAGAGTTAGACTTCTTGGCCTTAAGATTGTTCGAAAGCGAACTCGCAGAAGCGGTTTTCCGTTTTGCAACCGGACTCTGATCCCAAACCCTTCTAGAAGAATCCAAACTCAACCTCCTCATCATCTCCAACCCCTTCTCCTTCTTAACAACCTCTTCTCTCTTCTTTTTCTTCGGAGTGGCGACGCAAAGCCTCTCGCTGGGAACCAACTCAGTAGGGTTCCCGACGCAGGGCCTCCGGCGGGGGAGCACGTTGAGGCCGCGGACAAGGGGGACGGGGGAGGCGGCGTCGAGGCGTGTGACGTAGACGAACTGGCCGAGGTGGAGCTTGCCGGCGCAGATGAGGTCGGCGTCGGCGTCGGGGACGGAGACGTAGGCGGAGTGGAGGGAGTCCGAGAGTTTTAAAAAGTAGCCGCGGCTCTGTAATGGGGAGGTTGAGGAGAGGCGCGGCACGATCTCCGTCACCTGCAGGAGGGCCTGCCGGTGAGCGGCGGTTACCTTGGAACCCGCGTTGTCCAGGAGCTTCGAGAGGACGCCCGGGGTCAGGGACGCCATGAGGAAGAGAAGAGAATGCAGAGAGAGAGAGAGATTCTAGTTGTGTTGTTTTTTGTTGGAGTTGGGGTTGGGTTCTTGTGAGTGCAAAATGGTTTTGGTGCTGCGAGTGTGAGGACTGAGAAGTGAAAATGACATCAACTTTTGTTACACAGAGCATAGAGATGCTAGCATTCTTTTAAATATATTCTTGTATACTACCATTCTTTTAAATATATTCTTTATTATTTACTAAAATTTATTATAAATCACAAGTAGTTTCACAGTTAATTTAATAACTATCCTTTAATCTTATGATTTTTAATCGATTTCAACCCACAATAAAATATATATTTAAAAGAATTATTCATAATAATTTTTTTACCAGTTACTGTTTAGACTAACTTATGTGTGATTGTTGTTAAATGAAGAAAATTTTGTCCAAAAAAAAATTAAATACAAATTTTATTGCTAATCAATCATTTTTCATTTGTAAATGTAGTAGGGTTTTTTGTTATTATACAAATCCTATGAGTTAAAATATAAAAATTAAAAATTAAACAAGAATTTCTTTACTGTAAAATTAATTTGAGAAAAATAAATATATTTTTATGCATAAAATAAAATAATTATTTTTACGACCAATTTTAGATAATATAAAACTAGGTGTTTTGTTATTAATTTTTAGAAAAACATTATGTTTAGTCTCTGAAAATATATAATACTAAAAGTCTAAGATTAAAAAATTATAAATAAGTGTACCAAAAAATTTTAGTTGTTTCATCTGAATATATATATATATATATATATATATATATATATATATATATTGTAGACTCCAGAGACAATAAGGTAGGTTGGATGATTAATAAAAAAAAAAGAGAAAAGAATTATAATAAAATCCTACTTCAAAATATGATTTATTTATTTTTGTAATTTTTAAAAATATATTTATGTTAATTTTTAAAAAAATAGCCATTATGGTGCAAGAGCCACGTAATGACGAATTATTCTTTTGAAAGACTTATTTAAAAATTAATTTTATGGATTAATGTGTAAATAATGTTACTGTGCTACATAAAGAACCAAATAATTTATTCTTATTATTAAGAAAAAAAACTGGAGTAATTTATTGTACAACTAGTAGGAGTATTAGTAGTTTGACTATATTCTTAATACTACATGCCAACATTGGCGTTAGAGGAAGGAAGTGTGTGTCATCGAATCTCAAAGTGACATGGGAGAAGGTGCAGGTAATGGCAGGGAGGATATAGATGGCAATTGGACATGTCACTTTTTTGAGATTTGAGACAAGAGAGAGAAAAGTCAGTTCAATGAGGCAGTGTAGACTATAGACTATAGATTAAGTTGAACTGGTTTGAGTCTTCAGGTTCCTAGGTTAATCCGGCCCCACAAAGCTAGTAACGACAAGATCTACCCGTGCAAAGTACCAAGAAAAAAAATGGACAAATGTTAATTGAAAATAAAAATATTAAAACTTTTCACACTCCATTACTCTTTTTTTCTTAATATATTCTGATCATCATTGGGCATGGCAACGAGACCTGAATTCATAGGGCTCGTCGTGGATCCATTTCGACTTTAAAGGGAAAAATCCGAATTGAAGTTGGGATCAAATTTTTTCAAATAGTTAAAGTTGAATTTGGAATTGGAAATGAGATTAATAATATTTGTTCTAAATTTGTTTCGCTAATAATTAATTTACAAAATTCATTTAAATATGAGATTATTAGATTGAATTTTATGTTGATATATATAATTTAAAAATATGTTATAGTTGTTATTTAAAATTTTATTTTTTATTTTATAAAAAATTATATTATTTAATAAAATTTTATAAATATGTCGAAGGAAGGACGAAATCTGACCCGTCGGAGACGGATATGGAAAATAAATATACATCTCTGTTAAATTTCGAAAGCGAAGGCGAGGAGAAAAATGGGAGAGTCGAGACGGGTGATGTAAGCAAAATCCGTCCCCATCCACCCGTTACCATGCCTAATCATGATTTTCAATATATATTTTTAACCTTATTTTTTAGTACAAACTTTATTATTTATTTTTTAACGAATAAGTGCTACTTATTAACAATATCCATAACAAAGAAAACATGAGAGCCATCGAATAAAGAAGAATAATTAATGTTGTTGCTTGTTGCGTGAACAAGAGTATTGAATGAGCACAAGGGTCTTGTTTCTTTTGTGGTCCCAAAACCCAATTGAACTCAGCCAGTGGTGGATTGTGATTCAATTTCAGTATTCACGTTTGGGAAAACGCTCCTATCCCAGGTGTGAGATAATTAATGGTCCTTGTCACCATGCATGATTTCGTTCATTTGTTGCCATGCTAGTACACATTTGTTTTTGTGTTTATGTATATCCTAATAAAAAAATTATTAGTTTGGTATTTTTTCTTTTTTGGTAAGCAATATGCAGAATTATATTAAAAGCACAAGAAGTGCGAAAAAGTTACAAAGAACCACCGACCGGGCCATGTTTGATCGTGTAATGCTACTGGAATATATTCATACTATCCGGTCACAACCCCAGATCACCAGTAACTACAAACAATTTGCCCCCTCTCCCTCCTACAAAACCCAGCACCCCACACAGTAGCAGCAAAACTTTTTTGTTTATTCATTTATTTGATATATATATATATATATATATATATATATATATATATATATATATATATATATATATATATCGATTTACAAGGTTCAAAAAGCTGAAAATTACCTGATCTAAGTTTACCTGCTAATCTATCTATATAGAAGTTACAAAATTCAAAAACTAATAATAATTTTAAAAACTAACAGATATGTAAAATTCAAAAATTAACAATAATCTTAAAAACTAACCATTCAAAGTTTATATGCTATGTATCTATAATTCTAAAACTAAAAAAACATATTTGCAAATCTAAATCTAAAAATTGTTAACAATTCAAATTTAAAACTTGAACTTCTTGATATGTGTCCAACATAAGCCATGTCCACAAATCAAATCGGATCTTGTGCCAGAGCTTCTCCTAATAAAAAATAATACCTTTGAACACCATCTTGTTTCCCTAGCTTTTGGACTATAACGACCCTGGGAGTTATGACTGAAATGTTCAATAACTGAGCCTAGAGAAACTGTTGAGATGTCCAACATCCGATACCAACTCCCCCAAATAGAGTGTGCGTTCTGACATGAGAAGATAGCATGATATACGTCTTCATCATTCTCATTACATAACACACATGAAATAGCTCCTTCCTGCAATTGGATGTGCCTCCTATGTAGATATACCTTTGCGGGTAGTCTATCATGTAACAACCTCCATACCATGAAAGACACTTTGTGACGAATTTTAATATGCCACATAAGTTTAAACACCCCATTCTCATGAGACCCAATCCGCAGATTATGCAGAGAAGAGTATGTAGACTTCACTGAAAAATTATGTGTAGTTTCCATCAACCGAAGCCAAGTGTCACACCCTACACCTTCCACTTTGGCAGTGTTGACCAAAGTATTGAACTCCTTCGCTAATTCTTTCTCCCACTCAAATCATTTTCTTCTCCATTTAAATTCTCACACCCATCTACCATCAACCCACCTCCCCATCTCATCCACTCTCAACTTTTTGTTCCGAATTTAGTAACAACCTTGTGAATTTAATTTGTAAGCATTCTTCCCCAATCCATCTATATATCTTTCCAAAAACTAGTGTATGCCCCATCTCCTACTCTCCACTCAATCCAATCCTCAAACCACCTATTATTTTGTCCCCCACATGCAATCTTTAAATCTCTCTACTAAATAGACTCATGATTGTTCACCTCATCCTCACATAAGCCTTGAGAAGCAACGTATTTTGAGTCTAACACCCTCTCCCAAAGCTCGCCTCTATTATTAAACATTTTCCGTGTCCACTTGGCAAGCAAAGCAATATTAAATAAGGATATGTCTGTTTGTGAACCCTAAGCTTTCATGTTCCTTAGGTGAACAAATTTTTTCCCACCCTATCTAAGAAATTTTTTCCCTCCCCTCCTCACACCCCCACAAAAATTGCCTTTGAATACTAACCAACTTCCTAAAAATATCTTTTTCCATTTTAAAGAAAGACAAAAAATAAAGAGGGAAAGAGGAAATTATCGAATTAATAAAATAAATTCTCCCAACAAAAGAGAGGTGTTTATGCTTCAAGATGCAAGTTTCTTCTCAAATTTTGAGATGATGGGCTCCCACGTCTCCAATCTCTTAGGGTTTGCACCGATAGGAATTTCCCAACAAACAAATAGGAATGTTAATATTCTACAATTCAAGTATGTAAAGAACCTCTCTATCTCTTCCAAATCCACACCAATGCCCCCAAATCTACCCTTATGGAAGTTCACTTTCAAACTAGATACAAGCTCAAAGCACCTCAAAGTGCTTTTAACAACAACCACATTCTCCAATTTGAACTCCCCCACAAATATTTTGTCATCCGCATATTGTAGCAAATTCACCTCAACCTCCTTATCCCTCATTTTGAATCCCCAAAAAAAATTGAAATTGTCTCTCTTATCAAATCACTTAGACCCTTCGCCACAATAGTGACAAACGGTGTAAGTGGATCACTTTGTCTTAACCCTCTTTGTGGTATGAATTCTTTTGATGGGCTTTTATTAACTAAATCGGACACCAGACTAAATACTAGGCAACCACGAATCCAATGAATCCACTGTTCATGGAATCCTAGCCTCTTCAACATATAAAAAAGTAAGCTCCAACAACTTGAATCATAAGCCTATTCAAAATACACCTTAAGAATCATCCACTTTTTTCTTTTTTCTTCTCACTTCTTCCACTACTTTATTTGCAATTAAAGGATCATGCAGTATGTTTCTCCCCCCCCCCCCCCCCCAAAAAGGCACTTTGTCGCCCATCAATAACTGAAGTACTCCTTGAACCTTGAAGCCTCTTTGTTGAGATCTTAACAACCACTTTATACATGCAACCAACTAATGAGATTGGTTTACTCTCCCAACTTTGTGGCTCTTGAACCTTGGGGATGAGAGCAATAAATGATGCATTAGCTCCCTTAGAAAAGTTCCCAGATTCATAGAAGTCCTCAAGGAAGTTAAGTATATCTCCTTTCAAAGTACTCCAAAAGTATTCGTTGGACCACAAACACAATAAGCCCCCTACTGAATATATTGTTGGCTAGGCAATCCATTCTACCTGTGTATCTCCCCAAATTGCGTGACATAACTCCTTATTAGTGTTCTCTTTTTTTGTTTCTTGTATACTCACAAACTGCACCCCCTCATTCAAGATCAGATTTTTTATGAACTTCCGCTTCATCCATTTCCCCAACCCCCTAACATTGTAAGATAGAATCTTCATTTGATAACCATTATGCCCCCCTCTCAAATCTCTTGTCTTCCTTGTCTCTTTCCTCCATAGTTTTCATCCTATCCACCATATGAATTTCGTTCTTCTTATCTGACACTCCAATGTTGATCCTGATGGCACACAAATTTCTAGCTTAGGCCTTTATATCGCGGAACTGAATTACACTACTGTAGGGTATGGAATTGCCTTGGATAGAAATTAGATTTACAACTGGAGATGCTTCACCACCCCTGTTAGAAGGGATCCTATTGATTTCATGTTGTGTTTCCGGAACTATATATCTCCACCATAATCTGCCCATCAACCAAATTACAGCCGATTACCATATTGGGCTCACATTTTCTTTCCCTTCATAACTACACCATACTCATGTACACGATAGGCCTTACTAGGTAGCACTTCAAATACTTCTCGTTGTTGCGCTTCCACAGTTCCTCCATACCCCTCTGATCATCGTGAAAGATCTCCATGCCATCCCCATCTGCTGATACTATCTAGCTGCTTCTCTAAATTCACAGCATTAGCCACTCCTTTGAAGCCAACAAAGCCAAAGCGGTGAGCTCCTCTATCCCTCCTGTTCAAAATGACCAAGGCGCAAACTTTTCCCCCCCTATAGACTAGACATGTTGTGGCTCTCTGGAAATCTTGAGAAAAAATAAGTTACTTCATCTTCCCCGTCGTTCCTTCATGTTTGATATTTTGTCTTACCTGTATCCACCCCTCTCATCTCTAGTTGATGCTTTGTGCTCTACTTTTGTGCATGTCAAGGTCAGGGACGATACGAACATTAGTTTGGTATTTTTTTTTTTTGTAGTGTAATATTTACTTAATGGAATTTGATGCATTAATATAGTCGTTATAAGTTTATTTAAATGATATGATATTTTGAAAGTACATATTAACTTTTCCTTTTATACATATATATAAACATCACTATTTTTTATTTAATTTCTTTAAAAATAATTTGTAGCTGTTTTTAAACTGCTAGAATATAAATAAAAAAATGGCCACCAAACTATACGAGTTAAATGTTTTGACAGTTTAAAATCGTCAAAAATTATTTTTTTAAAATTAAATTAAAAAATAAAAAAAATGACTGTAAAAAACAATCATAATTTTGAAATCATAAATACAATAAATAAAGAGAGACTAAAACTTTTCAAAAAATTGAGAAACTAATAAAAATAATTTTTTAAGGAGTTTAAAAAATAATTATTCAAATTTAAAAGAGTAAAAATATTCTTAAACCATTTTTTTCTTATCAACAGATATGTTCATTGGCTTGGGAAGTTAATATGTATATAATTAGTATATTATATTATGAATATAAGTTTATAATATTTATAGTTAAGCATAAAAAATATATGATTTTCTATTAAAAAATACTTATCATACTTTATATTTTTAGTAGAATAAATATTTTTGATAAAAAAATACTACTTTTAAATGCTAAAAGTTAGTTTAAGCTTAAATACTAGGAAACTTAAAATTAAATTAGTTTTTAACTGTTGATGTTAGTTTATTAATACTTATGTTAGTATATTAATGTTTTTGAAATGAAACTATGTTAACAAAAGTATAATAATTAACACATTTTTATTATATGATTTTTTTATTACTGCAAGTGTATTATGAAATATGTAAAATACATTATTAAAAACATTGATTCTTTGATTAAATTCACAAGGGTATGGTTTCCACCGGGCAAAGCAGCAACCCAAAGAGAATTAATGAGGCTATGGTACTTTAAGCTTACCATGGAGGTCTTTTCCATCATTAGAGGGTAATTTTTTTTTTAATTTATGAAATGAGGATAGTTTTTTTTTTAATTAATTCCAAAATAGTAGTGAGTCATACGAATGTTCAGGACTTTGTAGACAAAAGTCGTGAAACTTTATACAATTTTTTAATTTTTGTATCTTACTTTTTTTAATTTTTTTTCGTGAATTTTAATTAAAGTCGTGAATATTCATCCAAATTATCATTAGATTTCTACATGACTTAGAAGTAGAAGTTTTCTTTTTGACTCAGAAGTTGTAAAGCTTATTACCACTTCTTTAATTTTTTTAAAATATTGTGTTGATTTTTCATATTTTTATTGAAAATCTTATTTTTAAAAATTGATTAATATTTTAAATATTTATGAAGTAAGTAAAATAATAATTTTGTATGAACTAGTAATATTAATTAATTTTATTTAATAAAATTATTTTAATATTAATGACAGAAAACTTGATAGTTTAATACCACAACATGTATTATATGAAGGAGTGCATAAATTTGAAGTCATATAGTTAATCACGATTTTGGATGTGGCTAAATTAGGATTTTGGCTAAAATCGTATGATACTTCACGACTTCTAAGTTGGGTGGATTATTATGACTTTGAAGTTGTGTGAAAATTTATAACTTAGGGTTGTCAAGTAAAAGAAAATGCAAAAATCATATCACTTCTTACGACTTTAGTAAGAATAAGTTAAAAAAAATTCAAAGTCGAATAAAGTTTCACAACTTCTGCAAAATCGTGGAAATCCATGACTTGTCCTCATTTCTAAATTAATTTAAAAACTACCTCCATTTTGGTAAATAAAAAAAAAAAAAAAAAGCCTCCCGTTGGTCAAAAGGCTTACGATGGAAGCTGAAGCAATTTCCTTGTTCGGGAAATGTTAGCCCCCTTGTACTTGTGGAATTACATGCTACAAATTAAATGGTTTTTAAGATCCAAGATTACAAACACGGGCTTTCCAAGAAATAAAAGATTACAAATATTGAGTTAAAAAATATTACAAATATTGATCACTTCACACCAAAAAAAGAACTTTCACGAATTATATATTATAAAAAAATTAATAAAATCTTGTAAATATAATTATTTATAGTCTTGAAACAATGAGTGATAAAATAAAAATACTATTAAAAATGATATTCAAATATTTTGTCTAAAAAATAAAAATATAATTATTTCTATAATATAACTATAAAAGGAAAATAAAATATTTATCTAAAAATGTAAAATAATATCATTATCTTGACAGTAATAACTATGAAAAGAGAATAAGTATTTTATCAGTGAATAAAAGTTAAGTAACTAAAATAACAGTATATAATTTTAAAATACAAATAATCAATTGTAATATTAATATATTATATACTATTTTATATATATATATATATATATATATATATATATATATATATACACACATATATATATATATATTAAAAAATTTAACTTGTAAAAAATGGGGTCCCTACTTGTCACTCTATTGGATCCAACAATAGACACATAATAGAGAGCACAAGCAGCACCTCAAGACAGTTAATTGCCTAATTGTTTGTTTGGAGAAGAAAAAATATGGATATTAATATTTTTTTCAATTTAGTTAAAGAGAAAATAGAAGAAAAAATGCTGACTATTTAAGGAAATCTGTTTTCTGAATTTAAATTAAATAATTCATTTTTTCCTTTCGTCATTTCAAACACAACATAAAATTATGATGGAAGAAAATGGAAAGGAGATTTTTTTTTTTTTAATTTAAAAATATGGGTTAAATGTGATTTTGATTCCTAAACATCTTTTGAATTTTACTTTCAATCTCTAAACAAAAAATTAATTGATCTTAGTCTTTATATTATTCTTTCATTAGTTTTTTTGTCATTATCATTAAATATTATTATTAAATAATGATGTGACAGTTAGACGAGTTGCCACATTATCAATTAGTTTAATGTGATATCCTATGTTAACTTTAGGTACATCATTTTGGTGAGACATGTTAATACGATTTGAGTATATGATAGATTTGCATATAGTTGTTGTTTGTATCAATTTGAGTGGTGTAAAGTTTGGACCATTAATTAGCGTTGTCTCCCTTGTGTGTTCTTACACCATATGGTACCTAAAGTTAACCTTGTCTAAGTCCTTAACCATCTTTAAGCTTAAGAGAAGTTCTCCCTTATAAAATATCTTGTATTAGCATTGAAACTAGTATTGATGAAGTAGCCTAAACTAGTGATCATTTTACACCAAAAGTGAATAAGTGGTTTAAGGTAACAAGACAATTTTAGTATTCTAAGTTGTTTGAGTGAATGCATGACATGAGAGGCATGAGAAGTGAACCCTAAGTGTTTCACATGCTCTATCTTACCTTTTAAGAGCCTAACTTCAGTGTACAAGTGCATGTAAAGTGTAGTGCTCGTGATGGTGTATGTGTGCAATGCTGAAAGGTTATGAATGTAAGTATTTTGTGTTGATTGTGTGAGCTAGAATGCACTCAATGAGAATGAGTTAATTTCCCCTAGTGACCTTAAGGCTTGTTTGTCTAGTACATATGTCTTTATTTTCGTCGTAATTAAAGTCTTGTCTTCTAATCCAATTTAGGTGTCACACCTTACTAAGTACTTTAGTTTTAGTTGTAAACTAAGTCATTCTTCTCCGATTCACCATATTTTAACTGCAATCTTTGTTCTATCATGCAAGGCTTCTTTGTAAACAATATCAAAATTACACTTTCCCATTATGTTTTGTTCACTGAAATTGTTTGTATATACCCTCAAAACTTGAATTAGAATTGACATGTTACAATTGCGACTTAATAAACTAGCAATTCTTACTCACCATCTATTGTTAGATATTGGGACACTCAATGCATGCTTACACTCTTGAGAAAGCAGGGATAGTTACGTATTTTGTAGTGTACCAATGCTCTATTATTGTTGCTTCAAATGCTCCATACACTAATATAGTTTATTCACATTTGAGAATGCAGGGATAATTATGTATTATGTAGGGTAGTTAATGGTGTTGTAATATTTGTTATAATTTTAGATACCACATCTCATATTCGTACAATTTTACATAAGTAAATGTTGTATAAAAAAAATATTCATGTAAAAACAATGTCATTTAGTACAAATTAGAAATGCACGAAAGCACATGAAAGAAAATCAGTTATTAGAGGATGATGTGGTCATTCAAAGAGAATAATTAAATAAAATTACAATAAAATATAAATAGCACACGCCATATTTGTTCAATTTTTTACATTATTTAGTATAAATTAAAGAGATAACAATAAAATCTTAGTATTGGTGAATCAAGGTACAAAGTGATTTGGTTCCTATATATATATATATATATATATCTTGATACTCAAAGCCAAAACAGATATATATGGAAAGTTTGCAGCGTTTAATTTAAGTTTATTATCAGTGTAAAATTTATAATTCTTGTACACTAATTTAATGTGTTGTTAGTTTAGGTTTGGTGATTGTTTACTGTTGTCTGTGAGAACGTGGGGTGGGGATGAAGGGGCCCATATACGCTTGCTAACTACTAAGCATGGGTTGGAGTTTGTATGGGACTTGTTTCTGCAGACCCAATTACATGTGGGTGTTGGACCTTTGAATCGATTGATTCAGAATTTTGATTGAAAATTTGGGAGTGAGGATTATATATATATATATATATATATATATATAGAAAAATCAAAAGAATACATGTTTGATGAAGTAAACACAGTTTTTCAATTGAATTCTATGTAATTTAAAAATGTTTCAATAGAAGTTATTTACAGATCGTTAAGCAACTATTTTGTACACTAGAATTCGTATTTGAACAAATTTTGAATTGATTTCCAATTTTAAACAACAAAGTGCCTTTTATGAGTTACAGAACAAAAAAAAAAGCTTCTTACATATGGTGATTTGATATCTCTACTTTAGTGCCGGGTCTATCAGGGTGGATTTTGATGAAAATATGGGCGTAGAATAGAAAGACTTTCACCATTTTTTTAAAAAAATATTGAGATATGTTGCCTTTAATTTCTTTATTTTTATATCTCTTTTCTGACCCGTTATACTTATATTTTTTTAATATTTATATCACAATGCTGCATTTGGAAATGCATCTTTCTCATTTTTCTTAAGACTATGTCACAATAAAAAAAAATCGTTTTAAGTTAGAAAACCACAAATTATTCTAGATAAAACTTGTGAACTGTTTTTTTAAATGAAAATTTTTGTTTTATCCCTCTCATAATAACATGACACTAACATGTAATTCAGTACTTTGGAGAGAGGAGATTATCATGAATTTCAAATTAGGAAGTACAACCCTATCACACCTTCTTCTAGTACCCTTTTCAGTGACTTAGAAAGGAGGAAAGAAGCATAACTCTTACCTTCATACACAAATAGATTATGTGTCATCTGTTTTTGGCAACTATAGACAGTTAGCTCAAAGGTAACGAACTTAACTATACCTAGCAAAACGCTGACTTTCTACTGAACTACTACAACAAACAAAACACCCAAAGACTTAACCACATGCACACATTAAGCAATGTTCATTTAATGCATTATATATGCAAGACTAGACCTTATTCTAATTCCGGTTTTTACCTGTCCCATCTACTACCTTACCATATGGCCAGGGAAATAGAAAATCATGGGGTGAGGAGCTATGATGGATGTGGATTGAAGGGTCATTAGCTCCCACTTCACCTGAAAGCTGCAAAGCTACCTACTCAGTGTAGATAAAGAGAGGGAAAATAAAGGGGAAAAAAGTTAAAGTACACCAAAATTGGGAAGCATGAGCCGAAGGAAGAAAGAAATGGAGAAATAAAATAAAATAAAGGAAGGGAAATAGATGTGATAAATGATATGATAAAAAAATTAATAAATGTAATATAGTGAAATGAAAGATAAATACTCTCAAAAACCTTTTAAGAAAAATGCTAGTAAGACATTTTTTAATGTATTTCTTCTAACACGTTTTAGAAATTATAATTTATTAAAAATTATAAAATTAGAAGAGTCACATTAAATAAATAGTGAGACCACCAAAAATTATGTTTTTCGATAAATTTTAATCAATAAGACGATGTAAAGTGTAATATGTATTAGCCTTTTTAAACCTTTAGAAGTTATAAGATTGGTTTGACATTGGTGATGGAGAAGGAGAGTTTAAGGCAAAAGGAGGAGAGAAGCTGTGAGTTTAAATCTCTCCAACACTAATATTCTAATAAAAACTAACCACTAATATTGGTGAATAAAAAAAAAATTCTAAACCTCCAAATAAATCAACCGTACGTAAAGAAGTTCCAGACATAGGCCCAAGGAGCATGTATTGGCCCATTATAGTGAATTTTCTAAAGTTTGGTGACACTTCCCCCACTTCATTTTCTTCAGCTTCATTGGCATGTTAATCTTTCAACTTTCACACATGGACAACAAAACAGACATTTCACCTTTTTGAAAGGCCTCTAATTAAACTAACCAAACCAACCCCCTTTGGTTGCTCTTTAAGAAAGTGAACATTTCTCTTCTTGCAAGAGTGATCTTGCTGTCTAAGAGGTGCAGCTATAGCCATGATGGCTTCTTCCCTTTGAGAGATTTCACCACACAAAAATTAGTGAAGAGAGACTTGTTAGAGATTATCATCATAGTAAATTTCCCAGATAGCAAAATTAATGGAGGTTCAATCTCCTGCAGCAAAACGTCACTATGACATCACCATGTCAAGAAGAACAAGGAAACAACAACAACAACAACAACAACAATTTCCAGTGCAAGGCAATGAGAAAACCAAATCAGAAATGGATGATGAAGCAACAACACCAAAGGATGTTCATGTTCATGTCACAGTGGAAACAAAATCTTCTCAAACTAATGTTTCTATTGCTGATGAGGTGAAAGAGGGTGGTGGTGAGAGTGACCACAAAAGCTTGAAGCAACTCATCATAGGAGATGATGATCACAAAGAAGCAAAGAAAAAGGGTAACAATAATAACAATAATAATGATAATAATAGTGATGATCATGAGAGAGGTGGCAAAGGAGGATCAAGGAACTCACTTGGTGAACATTTCACTGAGGAAGAGAAGCAGCATAATCTTCAGCTGGTTAGGATGCAACAGAATAAAGACAACCTCCAAGGCTTGAAGTTCAAGAAGTTGGTGCGTCGCTACGCCAAAGTTTTGGGGCATTTGATGAAGGCTAAGCGTGATCCTCATCTAGGAGGTGATGCTGGGAAAAAACCTGTTTTCAAGTTATCAACTTAGCCAGGGAAAATTTTTGGAGTTTTACTAGCTGGTTATTAATTTGGTTGGTTGATCTATAATTTCTATGTACTATTATTATGTGCTTATGTTTTGGCCAACAAAATACCTTAGCTTTTATTTCTCGATCGATCTCATGTTATTCTTATCATTTGTGTATCCCTTATTCATGCATATGGCTTATTATATTTTATATATGATCAATTGTATCATTCAAATATATGTTTTTAATATGATAGTTTTTCTAATACTAGTATTTTCATTGTCAACAATTTCATGCCCCTTTCTCCATTTTGTGGTATAACAATGGTAATTTGTTAGTTTTGAATTCTTCTGTGGAGTTTCCTTCACACTATATATGCAAGTAGTTTATGCTTTATGTTTTCTGTAATATGTGTTTCTCACCTCAGAATGCAAAACTGTCAGGTTTTACATTAAAAAAGTTTCAACTGTTAGAATGTTAAGGATGATTTTTTTCGGATGTGTTTTTCTGCTGCAAAGCTCAACATTTGAGGTGAGAAAAGAACAATTTAGCAAGACAGAAAAATGGTGAATAGAGATAGACGAAAAATCTCAAGTTTCAAATAAGGATAGACAAGGACCATGATAGCAAAAGCAATCGCCAATTTTTTGGGTATGGAAGGTTTATATATATCAAAATGAAATATAAGTCTCTTTTCATCTTTTATAGCCAATCAAATCCTTGTTATGGATCTATTAAAAGAAAGGCCCTCATTTTTTTTTTCTTTTTAATACTTTTCTTATGGATAGAGGTTCCTAAAATGACCCAGTAGTGCTTCCTTTCCTTGCAAGTTCTTAAGGTGCCAATTGCCACTATAGGTACCTTTACTGTACAAGTATTGTTTTTCAAAGTTTATCAAATTGGACAGCATTTTGTTTACATTTCGTGATTTGTAAGTTTATAGGAATAGTGTGATGATAGGAACACAAGACTAGAGCCACAAGGGTTACAAATATGTACAAAAAATAATTGAGTGGAAAAAAGGAAGTTTAGAAACTAAGACATTTTGATTAATGTTTCCAACCGACACTTCAAAATGGCCATTTGAGCTACCATCAATTTATAGCCTGGGGAAAGCTAATGCACGTATAAGTCATGCAACGAAACTGAGTTTGACAGCTTCGTTGGATTTTACATATTAATAATTAATGTGTTGTGTGATCTTTTTATTTTTCATTTAGATTTAATTATGTGACAACGACGAAAATTAAGCCCTTTATTTGATGATTCCATGATTCATTGCCTTAATCTACTTGACTACATCCGCCTCTCGAATATTAGGTAAAAATTATAGTTCAATTTCTATCATTTTTTCTTCTTTTGTGATAGGATAAAATAATAAAAGCTGGGAGGGAGAGGAAGAAGTATTTTTTTGTTGTTGTTTTCTTCACCTTGCGGCACAGTGATTTAATGGTTGGATGATCTAACTTGGATTTGTAATGGAGTCATTTAATAATGTCTTTTTTTTTAGAGAAATAATAATGTCTTCCTAATTATGTATATCATCAGACTTAACATAAATTTGCACAATTTTTTTGTATGTTATTTAGTAATAGGCATTGATTTACATTTTTAAAAAATAATTCAGATAAAATATAATGATGAAGTATCGATTATTTTTTTTATTTGCATAGAACTTTATAAACTTAATCCATAATTATGAAAACTTTCAATTCTACAATTGATACTTAAGTGTAAAAGCTATTACGTAGTGTAAGTATAAAAGTTTGATACTTAAGTGCCAGTTTAATATCTTAATATATCATTTTTCAAAAAAATTAGTCCATAAAAATATCATTAATATGTTTTTATCAAAAAATATTATTATCACTTATAAAGAAATCTCACTACTTCAAAGTTTACTTTAAGTTTAAGAGTATGTTAGATCGGCCTAGACCTTCTCTAGTAAGAATGAAATACCTTAATAGTTAGACTAAATAGTTTTTTTGTTTACTCGGTTAGACTAAATAGTTAACCAACCATAAAAGATAAATACGTATATATTTAATTAATGTTAACGGGATTAAACTTTTATAAGCCTTTCATAAGCATTGCGGGTTGACTAAGAAGGAAGTTGTTGGTAAAATACGTGAGTTGTTATAAATTTTCTATACTTATTTTTTATTTTTATGGATAAAAAAAATATTACAAGTTGATAACATACTTGTTGCATGCTCGTTTAAAATTGGATTATCATAAACTATATAAGATAATCATAAACTAAATTATGGACCATAATATTCACATTCTTTTTTTCACTCTTCACACTTTCAATTTTTTTTTAATATTTCCAAAATATGTATCCTTCCTCACTTACATACCCTCATTTTTCAGCATATCTAATTTTTGTAATATAATTATATTTTAACACATTGCAAAAAATTATTTTTATAATATTTTAATCTAAAAAAGAGGTATCATCAATTGAAAATAATCATGTTCGATTCAAGTATTATGCATATATCCATTTAAATATTTAACATAACTTCATACCTAAGGCTTGAATTCAAGATCAATAGTTAAACTAGAACAACCAAACATCATTTTATCTATGTACTTGTTGGCACAATTTTTATAATTAATTTGATTTAATAAGTTGTCA
The DNA here is from genome assembly GCF_004193775.1 of Glycine soja. Classification (NCBI taxonomy): domain Eukaryota; kingdom Viridiplantae; phylum Streptophyta; class Magnoliopsida; order Fabales; family Fabaceae; genus Glycine; species Glycine soja. The sequence continues at coordinate 12,396,832 of NC_041009.1, read as the reverse complement.
AAACTAATTTTCATAATATAATTTTTTATACATTATCAAAACTATTTTTTCATAATGTAACAAATTATCTTACAAAATCCTAACTTTCATAATATATAAAAAAAATTACATTGCGAAAATTTTCCATAAATAGTATTTTATAAAAAATTAAAAGAAATTAAGCAAACGTGAAAAAAAAAAGCAGGTATAAGTAGCATGGGCCTGAACTTAAATCTATATTATTGGTTGAGTCAGCTATAGAACCTTCACTCTTGGGAGCTACTATTCACACCATCAAAATGTTATTCTCACTATCCACGTGGGTAGTTTTTTCACTTATTTTCAAAAATACCCTTTTCACGTAAGCATGATATATAATTTTATAACAGCAGAATCTAGTTTCATTGTATTATCTTATGGGTGAGAAAAAAAATTAAACAACAAAAACATCATTTCTTTGTATATTGTGCAGCCTAAATGTGTTTCTATTGTTCACTAAAGGGGTGACAAAAATTAAATGAAAACATATTTCTGATGTAAAGTAAAATTATATGTCCAATGTATAACAAAATTATGTTTCCTTTGTGTTTTTTTTTCCTGGCATACTAAAATGAAAGTATGCTTTGGTTGATCACAACCACCAACAAATCAGCACACCACCAAAAACCAAACCATCCTGACACCACAAACCCAATGAATGCAAACTCAAACAAAGGACGACCACGATTTCTTCATTGGGGTGACGCGACACAGATCTCAATGGGGTCGAGGTGGCCCGATGGCGAAGGAAGGTGGACGATAGATCTTGTGAGTTTAGGTGGACAACGCAGTAGCGTAGTCATGGGTGACAGTGGAGAACAACACATGGTCAGGGGAGTGGGAAGTCATGGGGTCAGGTTTTGATGGTGTGGGTGGCGTTGGAGATGAGGGACAATGATCATTCAAGGTTGGTGCAATTTGGATGTGGGAAGAAGAATGAGTGAAAGGAGAGGGGGTGAGAACAATTTGGAGAGTGGGCAGAAGAGAAAGTTGGTAGTCTTAACAAATTGGGTAGTGAGAATAGTTATTTCTCCTCACCCTTGTCTTCAACTTGTCATGAGAATAGTTTAAAGTAATTTTACCCCCATAATAATACATTTGGGGCACTTGTTTATTTTTCTAATTTAAATTGAGATTTGAAAATGATAGAATTTTCCAACTTAAATAATGCCGAAAGATGATATTGGTCATATTAATAAAATTATCTATTTGCCTTTAAAAAAATGTTGAAAGAAATCTATCTCCCTACTTATCTGACTGGTCATGCAGAACTTTAGTTGGAAATAAACTTGCAACACATAATTCATAGTAACTATTTTCCATTTCTCAGATCGTCAACGAGAAGTTCACGAAACTGTGAATGTTACATTTTAATAAAATGTGGACACGTTATATACATTTGACATATAATATTTGTAACAATTAATAATTCAATAAATATACAAGATTATACATATATATAAACTATAAAGTGAATATTCTCAGTACTACTTGCTGCTTGAATTTTCCAATGGGTCCGAGCAGCTGAAATTTCTCCAAGTATGATATAACCATTTACCTTTGTATGTTAGAGAAAGGAGAATAATTATGATCAATGACACAGCTAGGCTAATAGTGGTGCCGTCAAAGACTTTGAAGGATTGTGGAAATCCATGGTGCAAGTCACTACCACCCCAACTAGTGCACAAAATGCAGGAACAAGACCCAAACCAATCCTTGTAACAGAAAAGGGGAATTGGGTTGTTGCCTGGAGCTGCGGAGAGAGATCTACATTGATGATTTGAACAATATATGATGATTAGAAAAATGATATGATTAGTAACAATGCTGTTTACGAAACAATAGACATATAATGTTCAATATGAAAGAAATTTAAGAAACTTACTTTGGTTTGACTGAAGAACATATAAAGCAAGCCCACATGAAATTTTGTCCAAAAAACTCAATGATCCAACAACAAATGCACAACCATTAAGGTTCTCTCCAATGAGAAAATTCTGCATGCTTACTCCAGTTACCTATTATAAAAACCAATGGATATGTACGTACATTAAAAACACTAAATCATAATAGCTTGAACTGTGACTGCTGGAGTTTATGAAGGATATATTTATAATACTTTGTTAGATAGGAGGGTTAAAAAACTTAAACCAAGAAACCATCTCACATGTCTCTTATACTAATAACCAATTTAAAATTATTTAGAAATCAACATCAACCTGAAAAGTGCCAACTTCACAGTGCAATTGGTTCAAGGGAAAGGGGAGGAGGGGGGGAAGACAAATTTGAGCACTTGTTTACTCTTATTGACTCATGTTGTTATGTCTAATGAACAAGTAAAATAGTTTTACAACTGTACACTAGTACAACTATGTCCAATATGTCATCAAAGAGAAATGAGCTTCAAAATGTGGAAAACAAGAGAAGTATATTTCTTTTACTTTTGTCAATTTAATGAAGTAAAGATTACATCATACCATCATGAGAGCATTTGCTATGCCAATGAATACCGATACTATGTACATGACATAACTCATATTTGTGGTTAAAAGAAGGATCACTGCACCACAAAAAATCCAAAGAATGCATCCAGCAGAGTAGTAGGCCTTAAGCATTCGGCCAGTCCATGCAATCTCCTACAAAGGTTAGATTAAGTTAACAGTGAAGAATCGGAGATTGGCAAAGGAAATGTAATATACAAAGATATCCATTAAGGATACTTATTTAATGAGGAAACCTGTAATGCTATAGACACAACAAAGCTGCAGATGTATATGAGAGCAGGAACCTATGTAAAACATCATCAGGCAGTGTAATCAGCCATGCCATCATTCAAACTTCAAATTATTTGAAGCTAAATGAACTACAATGAACTTAAAATGGACAAAATTTGTAGATTACCAAAGCTTTGGCTGATTGGGCCATTTGTAGGTCATTGATGACAAAGAAAGCAAGGTATGCCTGAAAAAGAAGTCATTTTGGTATCAAAATGTTCATATACCATAATATTATTGTTATGCTTCATTGGAAATTCAAATGCAGGCATGAAGTTTCAGTTTCTTTTTAATTATGCTCCTGAATGAGTGTCTTCCTCATGCACTATATCTAACATATAGCATAGCCTAAACATATCAAGCCAGTCCTCTTACAAGATAATGAAAATAAATAAGCAAGAAAGAAACTGTGTGCTAACCTGTGAAACGTTGAGAACCAATCTTGTAAGAACATAAACAAGAGCAACCTGATAATATAGAATTCTCTTGAACCAGTAATCCCATGAAATCCTTGCATGAACCATTCCATGTACACCCACCTTCAATCTATGAAGAAAACAGAAGAAAATCACTAAATACTAAAATAGTAGCTAAACTGCTCAAGCAAGCTATTTTACAATAGTTTTGAGAGGGATGTAATTGACTAGCATCAATGATGATAGTGTGCTTTGTTTAGTTGAAGTTATACAATTATAAGCTTGCTCTCATACCAAGTCTACATTTTCTTTCAGAATTTCTTTACAAGGTAAACATCAATATTTTTAATATTTTCATTTAATCTGGCTTCAAAGGGGTTATTCAAGCATTGCTTTTCTTCATATTTACAACTGCCTCATATAGCATCTTGATATTATAAATAGTATGTACAAGAACATCTTTCCAGACATACAGTATGTCTACTATTGTCTGTGAATAGCAATAGGCTTTAATCCATGAATAATAACAGCAGTAAGCCAAGAAGCACACCTGGGCTCTTTGGTTGCAAGATGAAATACGCCCACAAAGCAACATCCAATAAAAATTGACAGATATGCAATCCAGCGGTACTGCTCATTTGGAGGAGTAAAAAGTGATTATGCTTGACAGCAGCTGATTAAAGATGGATCCAAATAATTACAATCTAACATACCTGATTTTCAACATCATCATGTGTTTTTCCATTGATGACACTGAATACTATCAATGCAACTGCATACAGGCTCAGGTTGGCAACCTTCAAAGATAGTTAGTTGTATACATTAGTAATTCATATTAACATATTATTGATTTCTATGGAAATTTCACTAGAACTTACCATGGTAAAAGCATTGCGACAGCTAGCCAGTGCCACTCTGCTTGTAGAGTTCAGCGTGATGCAACTCACCATGGACCTTCAAAAGAGCAATCAAAGAAGACACTGATGAACATAAAGTTAAATTGAAGGGCTAGGAACCTTTTCTTTTTCATTTGATTATTCTTTTATACATGTAAAGTGTCAGATTGCAGAGTTCACTGGTGTTACTTGGACACTTGGTTTATAAATGAATATTGCCTCATATCATTTCAAGACTTGGTTACTGAAGAAGTAATTACCACTAGCAATTAAAGATGAAATAACAAAAATCAGGCATCATTGTTGCATTAAATATTCCACCAACATCACCAAGAAAACCACATACCAGTCATCATCCTTTCATTTGAATGGCTTTTCTCAACAAAATTATGGCTTATCCCAATATAGATATCACATAACTATCAAAAGGTCAATGATGTTTAGATACTTCAAATTTAAAGTTTAAGTTACCAAGAGCACAAGTTGGAATATCATTTTATAAGTAACCAAACCAGCCAACCACTTCTAATTTGGCATTCAAACTTATGGTTTTAATTTTCAGCATCAAATGGAAAAGATGAATCAGAGGAAATTATTACATGTGTGAAACCTGAGTAGCGGCCCAGCCCACATTGAAGATTGCTGCATACATGCTGTAACTCAAAGTTTCAAAAGTACCTGAATTGGAACTAAACAGTTTGCATGGTAAACAACCACCAAAAACAGAAGAAAATGAAATTGCCACCAATAAAGATCCAGCACCATGCCATATCTTGAAGTGTCCAAACCTGTCTATCTATCAAGCAAGACAACGGAAATTAACATGTCAATCAAAAATAAGGTCTGAAAGCACAGAATAAGATCAGGGAAAAGTGTAGCACCAAAGAAAAACACAATTGATTTTGTTCAACTTTCTTGGATTCTTTACTTCATGTTACTTCTAGATAAAATCATTAAATAGGTATTACGATGACATAACTAAAGAATTTAAGTGAACTTAACGGTTTTATGTGACAGTGAAGGTTTATAAGATATATGAGCTATGAAGAAAACCATCAAGTAAACTCAGCTTAGTCTCCAAAACAGAAGATCTGGTTACTCAGTTATTACACAGGCTAAAGCTATACACTCCCCCACCCCCAGGGAGACAACAACACAAGGAGAAAAAATCAACAAAAAAAAAAGGAAGGCCAAGCAAATGTAATGTTTAGTGACAGAAGCATGGGAAATATTTCCCTAGAACGAAGGGGGAAAATAAGGCTTAAATACCAGTTCACCAACAAATATGGTGACAAATCCATCAGCCACTTGACCAGAAAGCATCACAACAGCTGCATTCCTATGAAATGGGAACAAAGAAATGTCAAAAACATGAAATATGGAAGTATCCAACAGATTTTTTTGTAAGCATCATGTGCTTGATAATTGAATGTTTCACATCTTGAAAAATTTTAATTGTATGTGAGCCCAAAAGAAATGCAGGTATTTGTTGGGCCTAAACAAGATGGACCTTCTAATATTGTAGCAGATCCAAATATGACTAAGGGATCATGGCAGTATGCAAGAAGGAAGAAAGAATGTGATCTGTATCCAGGTGCATGTTAGTGAGGATTTGTTACATATGAGTCTTAGGGAATATGGATTTTTTAGGAAGGAAACAGAGGTGTTGAAAGGTCATCAGTTATTTTTCAGGTCTTAGGAATAGTGAATTGACACTCTCCTTGGGGTCTTGTACTTGTATTTTCACTACCCTGCTATGTCAGAGGTGTTTAGTTAACAATCTAAACCAGTGACTCGTTCTTTCTCCTTTTTGTTCGTGCTTCTGTTGGCTGTTGCATAACATTGCACCATTAACCGTCCAAATTGCGTGCAACATATTTTCTATAGAAGGATATATACATATTACTAGAAGCAGACTTGAATGAAGAAAATGATGTAGTAAGGTAGAATTATAAATGTAGAGAATGAAGATAACAAAAATTGATAATGGAAAATATTATTGAATATTAAGCAAAAACAGAGAAATGTCAATTTCTCCTACCAGAGATAGTCTCAGTCACACCACTAGGTTACTTCTAACACAGATCCACCTATTCCCCTACATAATTCAGCCCAAGGTTTCCATCATAGTATGTTTCACAAGTTCACTACTAAACACAACTAAAGCATCTATGCCAACTGAGGCCAGTCTACCGCACCTTGTTATTACCAATTATCTTGTTTATGTAATAACTGCTATTACAATTTATAAAAATAACTTGCTTGTCCACCAACCATTTAAATATTGTAATATAGTTTAAATATGTCAGGTCTTTATTACACAAGAGTAAGACCGAAGAATCTCAGGCTACTTCCACCCAACCTATCAATTGGATTTGTACCTAACCAAATCTTTAGTGACATCCCAACTCTTTCAAATTTTGATCTTTCAGTTACATCAATCAACAAGCTATTATAATACAAAACTTAGCTAAACTAGTTGATGAGCGAAAAAGAATTCATAAAATGCACCTTGGTGAAAGTCCAATATCTGTCAAGAACAATAATAAATATGTGAACCAACAAGCAGCAGTTATGTCATTGAGCATGTGTCCCATGCCATAATAAAAGACTGGCCATCTTCCTAGGATCTTGGTATATGTGTTATCTGCTTCAACGATGGTACCCATTTTTGGGCCTTTGATGGGAGCTATTAGCAAATACAAACCTGAAACAAATAAATGAGAGACTTTAGCTTGCAATCCTTTTAAATTTCCGTCTCATTTCATATTTTTACATCTTATCTCATATAGAACAAGTAAAACCACAAACCTAACAGTTAAAATGAAAGGAAATTGCACATTTTGATTCCTCCTTCATTTAGTGTATAACTTTAAAAAGCATCCCTTTGATAAAACTAAGCCAAAATAACCAACTTTTCAGGCATAAATGAAAATTTTCAACCATTATACGTTACAGGAAGGATGATACTGATAAATCATACTATTTGCAAAAGGAATTTCCCCTACTCATGAAAGGGGGAAATGAATCCTATTCCTGACAAAAAATTTCTTCCGATGTCTCAAATTTAGACAGTTCAAAGAGTTTCTCTACAACAAGGTAAGTTTTCAAACATGAAGCTGCAAATCCCTAAGTCATATGCCATTATAGTCCATAAAGGATGCCTATATTATAAAATATTCTTCAATAGATCAACAATGTGCACTGATCTTGTGGCAAGCAATACAATATATTTGAGTTTTAACAATATAACAAAATTGGGCAAGGAAACAACAAAGGATGGATTGGAATCCCAATCAAGAATAAAAGAAAGCTCAAAGCAACCAATCGTGAAGGGTACTGAAATTTGAGCCACATAGAAGCAATTTTCTTTGTAACCAAGTTATTCATTGAAACTTCAATTTTAATGCCATATTGGTCAACCCTAAGAAAAAAAGTGAAATCACAGGAAAACTTCCCCCCAAATTCACTCCATCGGTTATATTATGTAACCTTATTTGCTATAGGTTGAAACAGATCATAATCGTCATATCAGAAAACTTAATACATGGAAAGCAAACCCCATAACCCAACAATCTCTACTAAGTAGAACAAAATATCCTTAAAAAGATAAAGAAACACAACACAACCAATGGAAAATACTATCAATTTCATTGACACCCCTCTGAATTCAACAAAAAAATTGACTAGTGATCAAGCAAAAACAAAAGCCACGCCCCCGCAACCATCAAACACCACCTTTTTTCGAAAACCCAGAATCACAACAAAATTCAGAAACATGCAAAGAAAAATTTACAAAATTCCACTAGATGAATTTTGATCACGTACACAGGAAGAAGAAAGTGAAGCTAGCAAAAGCACCCCATCATCATCATCATCAAAGACACATCCTTTTCACAGTCACATACACAGACACCAAAGAATCCAATTATCCAACCCAACTTGGCCACAACAGAAAGAAAGAAAACCACAAGATAGTGACTTGGAAAAAAAAAATCAATGGACACTGATAAAAAAGAAGATATGAAGCATATCCAACGATATCCACAACCTATCCTTACCATATAACTGGAAGAATAAGAATAAAGAATAGTATAAAATATTGAATATTGATAGCAATTAGGCTCAACACAACAAGACCAGTTTGTTTTGTTTTGTCCTGTTCAAGGAGCCTTCTTTGCTTGTTCAATTGCTCAAACGTTGTGTTGTGTTGTGTGCGGTTGAACGTTTCGTGTGTATCTAAACCAAAGGTTTGGACTTTGGTGGGAACTCAACTGGGACTTAAAGAATCCTAATGTATTTGAAATGACAATAATGTCCAAATCATGACGTGGCACATACTTCACCGGATCCGAATGACACGTTGTGATGGAAGGAAAGGACATGTGCCCTACTCGGTCAGATGCATACGGCCAATGTAAACTGCAGAATCAATTTTACATTAACGTGAATGAATAACTCGTGTAAGAAGTTTATATTAGTTATAATAGAAATAATGAATAATTTATTTTCATTAATTATTTAGGAATTAGATACTTATTGTGGAAAATAACTTTCATTCACGTGAGAATCTCATATACAACATTTTCAATAAAAAATAAAAAATAAATTAAGACGATACTTGTCTTTTTGATAAAAAAAAAGTAATAATATATATTTATGAATCAATAACTTCTAACAATGTTTTAATAAAATTTATACCAAGCATGTGACACTTCCAAATTTACTTTTCCAATAATCTTCTTTTATTCCTTGAAACAAACACCCTTTAACTTAATAAAAAGAATACTAGATATATTAAAATTACGTATTTATGATAATGTGTGAAAATATTAAATATATATTAAAATTTTGATGAGTTTCATTTTTTATTTATTTAATTTCACTTATAATTTTATAATTTTTATTATATTTTAATTAATAATAGTGTGTTTAAAAGCATATATTAGAGTATATATTGTTAGCATTCTTATGTTATTTACAATAATATTTTTAATCATTAAATATTTGTGTATGTTTATATGTAATAAAAATATTGATCTAATAGTGTATTGAAATGTCATATCAATCACACACAAAAAAAATCTTATGTAATTTTTTATTAAATATGGATATTAAGTTATTAACTTATGAAATACTTCATAGTACAATTTGCTTATAAAGAAAAATATTATTCCAACTTCCAAGAGTGGTAGCGGGCGAAGGCAGGGTATGGGCAAGGATATATGTCTCGGAACTATGAATCACTGATTCACACCACAGGCTGCTGAACCGTTGACATCATTAAGGGCAACTATAATACTAACTAATGGGACCTTGCCTCAGCCTATACCAACACAAAAGCCATGTTTGATGTAATGTAAGATATTTATAAAGTGTACTTTTAATGAATAAAGTGTCATAATAGCAGTTTTATTAAATACTATAATTACTTTTTAAATACAAGTAATTGAATATATTTGCCACCAAAAAAAAGTAATGAAGATGAATGGTCCTTTATGGAAATTTCATTCAATCTCCATGTTTGACACGGACTTCTTATTTTGAGTGAAAGGAAAAGATAGGGCCAGCGGGCTGTCACGTGAATTTTTTTTAATATAATGTTTACTACTAATTTAATTTGAGTTGAATGTTTGTACCAAAATATCCAGTTGAATGAACTATTTGAGAGTAACATTTTGGTATTAGTTGCCGCTCTGTTTTGAAAAACAGAAAAGAAAAGAAAAATCAATGTCGTTTAATATTGAATAAACCTTTCCCTGTCGGGCAAGGGATTCAACTTTGTCCACAGGATAAATACATAATTGGCCACTACTTTGAGCTAATGTTTGACGATTAGGTAGTATACTAAAGAACTCTAATTTAGAAAAGAATAATCTTATTTTGTTATTGATTTTTGGCTTAAATATGTTAATACTTTTTTATATATATTCGAATTTCATTTTTTATTTATGATAAAAAAAAAATTGTTTTTGCTTTCTGATATTTAAGATTTTTTGTTTTTGATTTCCGTCTTTAGGATTTCTTTGTTAGGAGCATTGATCGAGGTCGACGAGATAGATGTGATGTTTTATTATGAAGGGGTGATGCGGGAGGGAGGGTTGAGGTGATGGCTGTCGTTGGAGTCTGACTCCGATGTGGAAGCGAAGCTATCGACTTTCTCCATCACGGGGAGAGTGAAAGTGAGAGAGGAACAAGAGTGTGCGTGTATGGTTTGAGGAACTAATAGGAGTTTCAGGAAATGGAGTTGTTTGGGTGAATCAATACATTTACTTGCATAATTTTTACTTTAGTTGATTTTAACGATTTTTAATCGTCATAAATTGTAGCTTTAATTTTAAAATGACATTTTTGAAACCGTCCCAACTCATATTTTTAAAAAGTTAATGACTATGTCATTAGTTAAGATAGAAATCCTAAGAAATCAAAATCAAAACTTTTCATATGTCAAGGAGAAAAATGAAGAAAAAAATTATTAAGAATCAAAAATAAAATTTGCATGGAGCACTAACATATTTAAGCCTTGATCTTTTCACAAATACATGAATATATGCATGAGTGATATGGCTAAAAATCTCATTAGAAATATGTCCCACAAATCTATCTAATATACAAATTAATTATTTACAATTATATCAAATATCTTATATATGTATATATAGGATGACAATGAATCAAATCAACTCAAAAATAGTTTGAAACTCAATTCGATAATAAGTCACTATTGGCTCTACACAAATCAAAAGATATGTTGCTTAATTGACTCATTAACTAAATCTTAATCGTCTTATTGACGAATATGAAACATAAACACACTTAGTCTTTTCTCTCAAGGTGTTTAAGAAGTTTTGATAGTTTTTCAAACTTTACAAGAATATACATTAAACTTATTTACAAAAAGAATTTGAATGATTGCACGTAGGTTCGTAATCCATTTCTTGAAATCTCCTGATAATTATAAGACTGCATCTTCAAATGTCCGTTGTCTTTAAATAGATAGATTTTTTCTCTTGAGGTCATGTCTAAAATTTGTGGTCATTGAAGCATTTAATGTTTGCATTAAATACACATACTTCTTCATGCTGAAAAGTCACCCTTGTTTGCTTTCGTGTTGAATACTACAACAGAAAATCACTCCCATTGAGTTTGAGCAGGTTTGTCATAATAGAACATGTATTTTGATGTTGTTTGGCAACTCCTCAAAACTTGAATTTCATTTATTCTTTATGGGACTGGATAGATTCTAAGAAGATGTCTTGTAAGACAGTTCCTACAAAATGAATTTCAGATAGATTATTAATGAAGTCTTAAATGTTTTATTTAATGATGTATCATATCATGACTTAAACCTGCTTTTGTGTCTGAAAAATCTGACGAAGAATCATAAAGCATAGTTTGATATCACATAAGACGCAACTTATAGTCTTTATTTTTATTTGCATTTAATCGAAATAATTAAGTGCATTGATCTATCTCAAGACATAAATCTCTTTTGACTTAACAATTCTTTTATCTTCATATTTTTATTTTTATCTTTATCACATACGCACGCACACACAAATAATCAAAGTGTCTCAAAATATCATTAAGGTAGGATCATCTATATCTCAAAATAAATGGATTTTTCTATATCTATTATTACTCATATCCCTACAACTACATTATAGTGGCACCTATACTCTCCATCATACATAATGGGGGCCTACCAAAAAAATGAATAAATTCCTAGATAAATCAACAAATCCTAGGAAGTTAGCTACTCAACCACTTGTGTATCTGAGGAGGGAGGGGGGATGAAAGAAAGGGGTAAGTCATGAAGACTTAGTAAGAACATAAAATACAAAACGGACAAGAAGGAGAAAACAAACATATCATACATTTTTACATCCAAAAAGAATTTAAATGACATAAAATAAAAGTGAAATAAGTGCAACTCACTTTTAGAAATTATTGTTTACTCTCCTAGAAACTTTTAGAAACACATTCAAACCCATATTCAAGAATAACAAATTTTGCAAAAACTTTCATTCTACTATGTGTGCATAAATCACATTATCTCTTTATTATGACGAATGCTGGTTATAGAATTATGACATTTAACTCACAAACTACATTATATCTTCATTGTATGAAAAACAAAAAACATGTATATACTATAAATATTTGACTTATAAATTATATTATCTCTTTATCGTAGCAAATAAAAAATATATATAATGAGTATTCCAAATCCCAGTTGCAAAATCACAAGTAAACAATAGATCGTTATTGGGTTGTTTCCTTCTCCAAGTGACAAAATGAAACAAGAGAAATCATTGTCTTGAATCTGGATATGCCTTCTTCTAAGATTACCATCTGTGTCTCCAAATAAAGTGTCATTCCACCTACCATTTATCCAATTTCCCATCTCACAGATTATATATCTTTTTTGTTGTGAATTCAAGTAGACGGAATTATACTTATTCTTTTGCGTTTCCACATCTCAGCATAGCATTCCTTACCCACATGTCCAGCCAAGTTATTTTCAACCACACTCTCCTTCGGTTACCTTGATGATATATCCTTCCACCAAAATGAAGCTTTTCCCGCCACTCTACATCCACCCCATCCTATAAAATCTCCATACCTCGATTTCAGCACCTTGCAACATAAATTTTGTTGAGAATTCAACATCCTCCACTTTCACTTAGAAAGAAGGGCTACATCGAAAAGCCACAAAAATTTTATGCCAAGCCCGCCAGCCTCTTTAGTTGTACAAATCTTTTCCCATTTGACCCAAGCCAACTTATTTCCCTCCAAGCCACCTCCCCAAAGAAATTGTCTTTGTAAACTCACTATCCTTTGTAAACTTATTTCCACCAAAGATGACATTTTAAAGAAAGATAGATAAAAAAAAAGAAAAAAGGAAGAGAGTCGAAATCACATAATTTATAAGGCACACTCTACCTCCCAAGAAGAGTTGTTTTTGCTTCCAAGTGGATAACCTCTTCTTGATCTTTTGAATGATAGGTTCCCCCAATTGAGACCTTGGATTAGCTCCAACCTGAATTCCAAGGTATTCAAAGGGAAGAGTGGAGATCCTACAATTCAAAAGATTAGCAAACCTCTTCACCAAACCTTCCTCCACTTGCACCCCTATGAGACTACTCTTGTGAAAATTGAGTTTAAACCCGGACATAATTTCAAACCATCTCAAAATGCTTTTAATGCAAATGACAGTCTTCAAATTCGATTTTGCAAAGATCGAAGTATCATGCGTAAACTGAAGCATTGACACTTTTACATCCTTCTTTCCAACCCCTACACAGGAGAAGTCTCCCCTACCAACCGCCTGTCTCAATAAACCTAATAAATTCTCCACCACAACAAAAAAAAGAAAGAGAAAGAGTGTTAATGGATCACCTTTAAAGTACAAAATAGGAATTAATAATTAATATTAATATAATAAATTTCTATCGATTTATCAAATAAATATCTATTTGATCATTTCAAAAATATTATTATTGTAAATTTAAGTAAAGTAACTAATAATAATTAGGAGACTTATGTCTTATTTTTTACAACCAAACCCACCCATATATATGTATTACATTTAGCAATGTTTAATGAATCACACATTAGAATTACATATTAGTCGGAAATGAATATGCATTGCACACTAAAAAGAAAGAAAATAATGAGTAGGAACTAAATTTAATGATAAAAGTTAGTCTTTCTTCCCGAATTTTAGAAATATTACAAGAGTTCGATAAATTGTTAAGATAGTAAAATCATAAAATATAACAGCACCACTGTGAAATTTTTCTCAAAAAATTATAATGAAAGAAAATACAGCAAATAAATAAAATAAAATAAAATTTTCATAGAAATTAAATCAATGTGTTAATGCCAATTTTTATATAATAAGACTTTCATTTTCCAATAAGCGTCGACAAATTATTAGGACTAAGACTTTAATAAAATAAACTATATAAGGACCAATCTTTCATAGAAAATATGGACAATTTATTTTGTGAAAAGAAATTATGTAATAAAATAAAATATTATATTATATTATATTACATACAAATTTATATTTTTTCCCTTCATCTTTTTCTACAACATCAAGACTACATGGACAAGTCAAATCAACTACCATGATATTATTAAGTGATCTAATTAATACAATTGAAACCTGTCAATATATATAGAGGGACTAAATCACACATAATATAATACCTAAAAAATCAAAAGTCCAACTATATAAACAAAAGAATATATCTTATATGACCAAAAACCCAAATTACTACAGCCAACATCGTTGCACTAACGGACGCACAAGAGCTTGTGACAAGTCATAGCACAGCCAACATCGTTGCAAAAAGTTTGGCTAAAAGTTTTTTTATTTTATTTATTGTCTTGTGTTGGATATCACGTTGTCCCCAACTCAATGTATCATAGATTAACTCCTTTGGCAATGTGAGGTTCCCGCTAACCTAAAAATTTGTTTTGTTTACGATCAGAATTCAACATGAATTTTCTCATCAATTAAATACATTATCTCACACATATAAATATAATGAAAATTTACATCACTACATCAATCCTTTAGATTAATTATAGTTAATTATGATTTGTTTATATTTATTCTCAATTTTTTTAGTGAAAATATATAACAGGGATACTTTTATTATTTCCAACGCAAGTCTTTGAAACAAGAAAATAAGATGAAAATAAAGTAATATTTTTATGATTGAAATTAAAAAGAAATTAGTTTCTCAAAACATGCTCTTTTCGTTTTCTTAGATTGATACATATGCCTGGCTTTAGATGAGAAATTCATGCATTCTTGCAAATAATTAAATTTGATGGTCTAATTTTAAAGAGCAAATTAACAGCTTGCGCAACATGTTTTTTTAGCTTTTATCAAATTACACGTAATTTCATCATTTTATTTTTCTACATTAATCTCCCTTTAATGAAAAAGTTCGAAAACATTAATTAAACCAACAATTTCTTATACATTTGAAAGTCACTGACACTTCCTCGAACCTTACACCAGTACAACTTATAAAGGATGTGAAAGTAATGGTTAAAAAAACATAAATTGTCTGTGTAATTACACGAAGCTTCAAAAAATATTGTTATAATTTGCTCTATTTTAAAGTAGAGAAAAATGATTATATACTTACCGTATAATTATTTTTTATATAATTATTCAATCACAGTTTAATTATAATATAAGATAAATTTATTAACTTTTTAAATAATCATCCTAAAATAATTTAAATAATGTAAATAAGAAGGTCTGCATTAAATTCTTTGAAGTATTGTAACAATTAGATAATTCATATTTAATTTATGCCGTTATGTATATGTTATTTTTATGTACTATTGGATTAGAATATTACAAGGATGTGAAAACATATTCAGACAATTAATTAATGTTGTAATTTTTCCTTCTCTTTGACCAGAAGAGCATGTGATGTGTCATTTCTGCAAACTAGCTACTTGAAAAGGAAAAAAAAAATTAAGGGCAAGATTCCCTTTCAGATTCTTGATTTGATAACCTACGTCCCAGTTTGGTGAATTGATTTGATGAAGAATATTCTTTGTTGGCCTTACAATGAACTATATATGCGTAACCTTCCCTCAAACAACATGGCTTAACTTTACCCGTTATTTGAAATAATAACTTCTGAAAAAAAGAAAAAAAAAAAGCGAATCCCCTTACAGAAAGGACATTTGAAACATGCTATAAAGTGTAAATTACACAAGTCTGATATGGATTGAGCAAATGATACAACTCTAATTTCATGTTGCATGTACAACTACAAGTTGTGTGGATGCATCATAATTATCATATATAATTAATTAAACTAGACCATATTTATATAGTTAGAACTTAGAATCTATAAACTTAAATGCAATGTGAGTAACAGACGAGATAATATAAACAAAAAAAAAAAACACTTCAGAGGTCTTTTGTATACTCTTATTTTGTAAATCAGGATGACTGATTAACGTTAACACAAATATAAATTCCAGGGAAATAATCTATGGACACACTCATATACCAGTTGGCACTCAAAAGAAAAAAAGAAAGAAGAGAATGTAAATATAATAATAGATAATGTGATATTCTAAGAAGATAGAGAAAAAAAAATTAACGAGTGTTAAGTAAGTGTATGAACTAATGATGAAATGATAAAACTATTCTAAATTCTAAATATACTTGACTTTATTAAGGTACTTGTACGTATAAGTTGCAAGCGAGCATCTAAATTCCAAGAGTACGATATATTTACATTTATTGGCCTATTATAAGTAAAAGCAGTTAACAAGTTTACCAAAGTTAGTTCCTTTTAAGGAATTTAAAATATTAAATGACAGTTGACAGTTAAATTTTTGGAATTATAATTAATAATAGATTAAATCTAATTCTGATTATCTTCCACTTACTTATCATTTTTTTTTATTTCTTAACAAGTGATTGAAGGCAACTATTAACAACACCTTGTTAAATCAATAGAATTCCATCTTTTAAAGTAGGATCCTCTTCTTTAGGGGTGGGAATAGGTCAGGCTGTCCTACAGAGGCCTACGATCTGACCTACATAAAATCTGATCTGAACTGATCTATTTAATTAAAAGGTTAGACTCAAACTTTTTTAAAAGCCTATTAAATTAAATAGACCAAGCTTAGACTTATTAAAAAGCCTTATAAGTCTGATAGGTCAGCCTATATATATATATATTAATATTATTTTTTGGGTATCAATATATAATATTATTTTTTGGATATAATTAATTTTTTTTTAAAACTATCAGACTTTGATTACACCTTACTGCTACATAACTTCTATTCCTATAATCAAGGACTTTAATTACAATTTAGGTGTGAGTCATATGCCCTTTTATATTCCTCATTATTTTGATTGACTTTCCTTTTTTTTTAACTTTCCGGTTACATTCTTACTCCATAAAATATTAAATATTTATTGTGAAGAAGGTTTTTAAAAATACTATCAGGCCAGACCAGACTTTTAAAAAGGTTAGGCCGAGTCAAAATAAAAGTCTTTGATAGGCTATAGGCCAGACTCAGGCCTCAAAGATTCATCGTAGGTTAGGCTCAGACCTTTTAAAATCTAGTCTGACCTGACCTATTATTACCCCTACTCTTCTTTGATTGAACCTGACTTACTAATTATCTTTCTTGATGGGCTGAAGTATAACTAATGTTTATAAACTAATCTTAATTAAAAATTCAAGCTATGTGACTGTATAAACATCATAATTCAGAAGGAACTCGATCATATATAGTCACAGATTAGTGGTTAGTTGTACAAAAGGTCTCTATGCCAAAAAACTGAAAATCACAGTTTCATATATTGCAAGAACAGTACACCATATATATATATATATATATATATCCCTTTAATTTCAACAAAAACAAATAAATACAAAAAAAATGAAATCTGAAAAACCCTGAGAACTCACTAAATTACACTAATTACAAACAAAGTTCCATGCCATGCCATGTTACCATATAACTAAGAACCCCAATCAAGAATCTAACTCAATTGTTGTCTTTAAACTTTACGGATAAAAAAACTAAGAACCCAAAACTTTTCACCTTGTGAGCAGAGGAAACCAACGCTCCTGGAAAGAAGACTGGTAAGACACCATGAAGAGAAGAAGAACAAGAACCAAGCCAACACCCCAAGGAGTTCCACCTGCTCTGTGCAGTGACTCTCTCTCTGGAAGAGGAATCAGTGAAGACAAAACCCCTCCACTTCCATAGTTGCAAAGGAAGTGCACAACTAGCAGAAGCAGAAGGGGAGAAACCATTAGAACCAACTTCACTTGGTCCATGAAACTCTCCATTATTGGCTCGTAGCTTGAGTAAAATGAGAAACTAAGGAACATGAACAAGGTGAGCAAGAAGAAACATAGGTGCATAGGGAGAGCAGGTTGGGAATTTTGAGAAGAGTGGTAGGCCATTTCTGTTTTACCAAAAAAAACTATGAACTTGAATCTGTTGTTGTTTGAAGAAGTAGTTGTTCTGTTGTTGATTGTTTGTGGGAGAATATTGTGCAGCCAACAAGGTTTTATATAGAGTTATTGGCATGCTAAATGCTGAGTCTAAAATAAGTAAAGTCTTAAATGTTTTTTGACTTCGGGTTAGCTTTGTTTTGATTTCTTTTTTATAATTAATTAATAATACTTTTAGAAGAAAAAAAAAGTTAAAATAAATTGGTCTTCTTTTATAAACTAAAATTAATTTATATACTTAATTTTATTAAAAAATCTAATTTAATTTTTTCTAAATATAAAATATAATGTAGTATAAATTAATTTTAGTACGTAGAAAAAGTTCAATTCATTTTATGTTTCCATTTTTTTAATATATTTATAGAGGAATTTATTCCAATAAAACCTACATCAATAATGTCTAATGTATTAGACTTTAATTAACATGGACACAATTTCTTTAAGGTGCTTTATTTAATTGGTTAAGAAAATATAAGGTCCTTATTATTTTGTATATGACTTTTTTTAAGCTTGTTTTATCGCCAAAGGTTCTGCTTTCTCAAAACCCAACACCTTTGGCAGAAATATTCTGGGAGTCGGTGTGTTATTTTATGGTAGTGGTTTATTGATAACACAAGCTAGCAAATGAGAAGCTGCCACGTACAACCGACCAAGGACCAAATTGAGAGATGACCTTCCTTTCCTTTCTTTATGTGAAAATGATGACTCAGTTTTTATAATGACTAGCAGAAAGGGAAAAAGTATGACTCAGACCAGATTTTAGCCCTACCTAACAATAACTTAATTGATGTTTATATATATATATATATATGGGGATTCTACCTACGTAACCCATGTCAACCATTATTCGTGAAAAGAAAAAAGTTCATAATTTCAATAAACTTATGTACAGATTTTTAAGTACTACTTTTAAGTGTTATTCTTTCATCAGACTTAAAATTTCCCTTTCATAATATCCAGTATTATCTCCTTTTCATATTTTGAAGATCTCTTAACTAGTTTATCCCAAAACGATTAAAATTTTAAAATTTTAAAGCTTAATCAATATTTTTTTTTCAAATATACTCTAATTTTATACATCATTGCTAATGGGTAAGTATAAGAATTAAGTTATTTAATAAGGATAAATTCCTTAAATTATCAAAGTAAAGTTTTAATTTTAATTAAAAAACAGTATAAAAAATTATCTAATAACTACATCTAAATTTTGTTCATTATATGTGGAGTGTTTTCATAGGGCCGTGGATCCTCCAAAGCAAATTAGGCATCAGCCTAAGACCCCTAAATTTTTTTTATGACTAACTGATCAAAATAAAATAATTTAAAATCTCTCTCTTCCCTAAAAATTAGTCAATCCATATCATTTTTTTAAAAATTAACCAATATCACAATTAATGTCATTTAAAGTATTTTATTTATCTCAAAAAAGTAAATCTCTATTAACTTTCCTTTAACTCATCCCAATTTCTTAACTAACTTATCTCACTCTCCATACTTCATTCTTCATGTTTTTTCATCTCATCATCTTCTGTTCATAAAAAAAAAAAATTATTCTTCTCCTTCCCTTGAATGAAACATATTGTATATTGATCAAACTTTGTCTCCGCGACTCAACCTCTCTGGATTTGATATCGTCTGAATTCTGAACGCCTATAAATCGCATACATCCCAGCATCCCGCGTACGGAGCCTTTCATCTCCATCCCGATGGATTGGTGGAACGATTCGTTTCACGGGCATGACTCTGGATACGCAGCAATACAACACGTATCACGTAGCACCTTTGCGCCTGACACAACATCTAAACAACAAAATCTTTGTCTGTTTCCAATTTCAGGTTCTATCGTTCTGTTCATCGATCATCATTTTCTATATTGTATTCTCTTTGGTTTTTTATTTGATTCCAAAAAAATTAAAGCTTTAGATGAGGATGAATTGAAAAAATATTGTATTAATCTTGAAAAGTTTTTAAGGTTTAATGAATACTTTGATATTGATGGTCTTGATTTATTTTTAGAATTGAAAGTACTAAGAGAAGTGTTAAGAGAAGAAATTAGCACACCAATAGAAGTATTGAGTTATATTAAAATTTTAGATTTTTTCCAAATGTTTACATTGCATATAGAATTTTATCGACAATTCCTATAATAGTTGCTACTGTTGAAAGAAGTTTTTCAAAATTAAAATTGCTTAAATCATATCTAAAATCAACATTGTTACAAGATAGATTGAATGTGTTAATTATTTTATCTATTGAAAGTTAAGTATTAGAATTACTTAATTATAAAACTCTGATAAATGATTTTACAGCTAAAAAAATTAAAAGATTAAAATAAAAATTAATATTTTATATAATATATTAAATCTCTTTAAAATTCTTATAAAAAAAAAATCTCTTTAACATTTTTGTCTTGATTTTCAAAATATCTGTACACGACCCTCTGTTTTCAACATCTAGTTTAGATTTATCATGGGTCACTGTCAATTGAACGTT
The DNA here is from genome assembly GCF_004193775.1 of Glycine soja. Classification (NCBI taxonomy): domain Eukaryota; kingdom Viridiplantae; phylum Streptophyta; class Magnoliopsida; order Fabales; family Fabaceae; genus Glycine; species Glycine soja. The sequence continues at coordinate 12,376,202 of NC_041009.1, read as the reverse complement.
GATACTGTTCCCCTTTGATTTAATTAACTGCGATCAATCAACTAGTGAGGCAATATAAATTGTTTTTATGGATAGTTGGAAAGGGTGGTTATTAAGAGCAATGACACTTGTTTTGGCTGGTATGATTTTTGAATTCCGATATGAACCGGTGATGAAAGATTACAACCATTGCTAAAAAAGATGATAAGAACCACCACTTAATTAGTCTTTCACACTCATGAAATGGAACTTTTGCTTCTTTTAATCGCCTGGCAAAACAAAAGACAAGGGGGTTCCTCCAAGGAGAGTGGGCTCCCCACAAATTATGTACACACTTATATATATATATATATATATATATATATATATATATATATATATATATATATATATATATATATCTCTGCAGTCCACTAGTTATTATATAATATTATATCTCTTCTTAATCAATCTATCACTCATACATACACATAGTAATCACTGCAGGTGTTATTGGATGCTGGCATGCTGCTACTTTTTCTACAATTATTAAATGGTACCCTGCATGTGGCAGCATAGAGCTTCCTTGTTGGAATCATCTACCTTTTTCTAGACACGCCGAAGGGGGATTCAATAACTCAAGTAAGAGAAGATACACATATTCATGCAGTGTCTTAAGGTTTAAGTAATTCTTCTCATGCATATACCAGGAGGATTTGTAAAGCTAGCACTTCTATATTTCATCAATAAATAAATTAAAAGGAACAAGAGACCCCAATGAAATAAAAAGATCGATCTTCACATACAAATGGAAAATCTTAACGGTGCATCTGCTTCTTCTTTTTTAATTGCGAATAATTATAACTACATCTTTAGTTAAACGAGTTTTTTAATTAATAAAATAAGTTTAATTAATTGAAGAGTGAAGTCATATTTACTCTTAATATATTATGCCAAATATTTGTAAACACATAGTTATTCTCTGATAAAACTTTAAAAAACAGATAACTTAACATAGTTTTCACAAATAAATATGATCAACATATCATAAGATTTTATAAAAATTCTTTAAAAAACAAAATGAAATTTAAATCCTTTCTCAATTAAAACAAGAGAGAAAAATAGATAAGACATAGGATTTTATACTAGTCGTCTTTTTCATTGAGAGATTATGTTTACTTTTTAGTAACTAATTAAGTTCCATTAACTTTAATAAAATTAAAAGTTTTCTTTCTTGATATTTCTGATCTTACCACAAATCTTATCTCTAAGCTTAAAATATTTCAAATATTATTTGATCAACCAAGTTACTTCTGACTCTAAACAAATCAAAAGAATTGTTTAAAAGGTTTGTTCACTGAATAGTTTTAATGTGTTAAAAACGAGTATACAAATGAAATACTTAGTTTTTTTTTTCTCTCAAGATATGTAAAATGTTTTGAGAGTTTTATAAATTATAAATTTATAGAGAAAAAGCTTGAAGAAGAGGGAAAAATATATTTCAATTTTTTTTGCGTGAGTTTGTAACTTCTTCTCTTCAAAGCTTCTCATATTTATAGTCAATCTTTAGAAAGTATTTTTTGTCTCTAAATAGTCTTCTTCTCTTCTATGTGAGCTTGTGTCAGAAGATGTAGTCGTTGGTGCATTAGATACACGTCCAATCCATGTTGAAACACCACTTTTTTTCATCTTTCTTAAGTTACACTTCAGCAGAGGTCAAAGCACTTTTGCTCTGAAAAGGTACTGTCCACAAGCAGGTATAGCAGAAAGGACCTTTAAAAGGAAGAGAGATGTTGTTCTTTGAGTTTTTGATTATTCTCTTACTTTATTGGCTTTCAACAGATATTAGGAAGAATGTTTCAAGATATTCTTTGCAAAATAAATCTCAGATATAGAACACTAATGAAGTCTTAAATGCTTATTAGACCTTAGCATCTATTTGCTTTCGTCTAAACTAGGGGACACAGATACACTACATATGTTTGATGGTATATAAGACCTAACTTTCAAACTTTGTAATTATTTACATCAATTCAAAATATTTGAGGGTCCTAATTTATCTTATGACTCAACAATATTCTAATAAAAAAAAATAGATCAAAAAATTTAAGATCTTCCACTGTAAAAAAAAAAAAAAAACTAAGATCTTCATTATAACTTTTTGTTCTTTTAATATGGCCAAAATATTTTTGACCCTCTAATACATTTTGGCTAAATTTTAATCTCTATTTTTTAAGGTTTAATTTCATATTTTACCACCCAATTTTTATTATTTTGTGAATTTTTATCACCCAAGTTTTCAATTATTATGCATTTTACCGATAATGATTTGTCACTAAAAAAAGTTACCAATTTTTGAAAATTTGTATAAAAGGTAGCCATCACAATCAATATCATAATTAAAGTAGGCACACACATGATTGTCAATCATTGTATTGCATAAACAGTTCAACAAGGGAAGCAACTTTTACTTTAGTTTTTATTAAATTACACATATTATATCAACTGTCCACTTGGTATTTGTTAAGATTCTTGACAAGTGTACTAAGTCGCGCAAATAGTATAAAACAGAAAGTTTGACAATCGTATCCATAGGTACTCACGTAATACTTGAAAAAAGAGCAATGTTCACTAATTATGCCTTTTGGAAACAACAATTATAATTTGATTGTAACAATATAAATAGCAAGAAATCAAACAAACATAAAGTTCAAGAGCAAAAGAACAAGAAACATTTTTTTGGGTAATTTTTACAAACACTTGGAATGCAATAAACATTGGCAAAACAACAAAGAACAAAAGTGTTTGGATTGATTTCACTAAATCGCACCCTTAGGCAAACAAAGGTTATCCTCTAGTTCAAAGTCCAACTATTATCATCAACTCACAAAAATACTCAAATCCCGATCCCTCGGATGGAAAGAATCTAAGTCCCTTGACCAAACTATTAATCCCTTGATTAGTCTAACCAAATGACTTTCTTTGAGAATAAGAGTTAAAAGACAGCTAACAATCTTTGCTCCATCCCTAAACACAAAACTCATTAGGTGTTCCTCTCTATTTCTAAGTTCAAAAGCATTTCTCATTGACAATTCAAACCACAACATCAAGCAAAGGGTGATCAAGCAAAAACAAGCATTAATGCATAGAAGAGAATACTTAATAATGAAAAATAAAGACAGATTAATAACTAAAATGTCTACATAAAGATGAGTTCAATTACATCAATCCCCAAAATGGATAAACCTAACTACAAGAAGAAGAAGAAGAAGAAATGGTAGGGAAGCCATGGAGGACAAGGGAGAGCTTCCTAGCTACAACCTAAAACCCTATATGGTTCCCCCAATAGTTCCCCTAACCAAATATGTTGTTTTTGCATAATTGCATGCACGTTTAGCCCAGCATGTCACACTAAGTCTACATGTAAAACAAAATTATTGTAAGTGATTGTGAGCTAAGCTTGAGGTTCACACAGCTCAAATCTTTAACACTAGGAACAATTCGCTCAGCCTAAAGTGTGTTAAGCCTAACATGTATGACCTCTTCAACCTCAATCCTTTAAAAGGGCCTTGAATTGGGTCCCAACACCAGCTATCTTCTTTCTTCATTTACTTTTACACAAAATAAAAATTAAATGAAAAATCAAACATTTAAACTACTTTAAAGCTATTCTAATTTATTTACAAAATAACTATTAAAAAGGACAAATTAGGTTTAGAAGCCTTGAAATACTAAGTAATTGCCTCAAAATTGTCATTCAAATAAGGTTCACAAGACAATTATTAGTATTGTGATTGGAATGATATTTCTTAAGTTTTGGGTATTAATCTACCATTTCCTATTCATGTGTCTATGACCTCAGTAGAGTATATTTGTAATATCTAGAGTTGTACTTATCTTATAAAGTTCATTATTATCTTGTTTTAAACCTAAGATAACAATCTACAACCTTGTGTTTACCTTGAAAGCTAGTTCAGTTGTATATTCAACCTAAAATTAAGAAAAACACAAACTGATTGCACAATCTTGATAGCTTCACCTTTACTTACTAAAATTACCTTTGTTTTGTCTACCTCTGTCAAATTTAACCTTATAGAAATTGTTTCTAATATCCAATATGTTAAAACCTGTTGCCAATTTTTAGGTTCTCATGAGCATGTCCTTCATCACATTAAACCTAAGGTTATTGACAAGAAGTTTCACCGCCAATGCATCTTGCCATGGTGCACATAGCCTATCAAGCACTTAATCCGCTATGTGAGCCATAGGCTTCAAAGGATTGTCGTCTAGAAACACAATCATTGCTAGCTTCTGCTCGATCAAATCCACTTTTGAATGTGGAGCCAAAGGAGTCTTGTTAGCCATCATCGTATCCTTGAAGGAGACACGTTGTTTATCACCACCTCCACCATTTGGAGGCTCTTTGTTGGAATCACCATTGCACATTCCATTTGCCGCAAAAGCAAAACCCTAAGTCTCACTCATTCTCTCTAATTTTTTTTACACTATATTAAAAAAAGGCCAAAAAATCACATCACAAATTAATATAACATTTTATTATTACTGGTAACATCATTTGTATGGTATATATATTAAATTTTCGCAATTATGTTCTAAGAAGTTGTTGTAGCACAAATGGTAATACGTTTTGCAAAGTAGCCAAAGGTCCAGTCTTTTATTCTGGGTCGCACCGCTTCGGTGTGCAGTTTTTTTTTTCCTTAAAGGTAAAGGCAGTTGTGCGCTTGAACCAATCAAGGGGTGAAAAAACATATATAACAAAAACATGATTAGAATCATATTTTCGTTGAAAGAGTACTATTGGAATTTTAAATAATAACCACGTCATAGTGAGAATGACAATACTTGAGATGGGGATAGGTATTAGCCTAACCGAAAAGCCCAAGCCTAGTAATTGCTATATATACCCTTTTTTACTAGTACACCCCTTTTCTCCAAATTTATATATATATTTTTTCAAAACTATCCTCCCTCTGGAACTTGTTAGGAATTTATTGATTACACTTTTCGAAAACAATTTTTAGCTTCTAAAAAATTAAAAATCAAAAACTTTTTTGTTTAGTAAATTTTATAAAATTGTCTTCTAAAACTGTTCTCAAATTTTAATTTTAAAACTAAAAAAAGGGGGGAAAGGTTTTAAATGCTCTCGTTTTTAGTTTCTCTTTTTATCTTTTGAAAAGAGATTAAAACACGAAAATAGGGTGTTTCCATTTATGACATCACAATAATATTTCTCAAATCATATTAACGTTGAAATGCAATCGCACTAAAATGCGCCTCATTGTTCACCAGAAGTGCCAAGTTCTTGTCTCTTCTCAAGTTTTGTTCATTTTTATTCTTTGTTCTTTTCATTTATTTTTTGAATTGTTCATGTCATTTATGTAACCCCATTTTTCTTCATTTTTGTTCTTTGTTCTTCAAGTTGTTGGTTATGGATCTGTGGCTTTTGTGGGTTTTTAATTAAATTCCAAGTTCTTAGATGAATCAACACGCTTTCGTTTCAGTTTCTTTTTCTGGAATTTTGTGTAATTTATAGTGTGAATGATGTTAGTAGAGACTCTGGAGTGGAAATTCTTGGTTGATATTAAGCTTAGGTGGACTATACAACATGAACAAATGAGCTTCTCATATTAAAGATTAGGGATTTCTGTGACAGTAGTCTTTGATTAGGGTTATACACCATGAATCTTTGACTTGGTATCTAAGTGGACTCTTTCATCAAACGGTTAGAGCTTTATCCATGCTTCCTCTAATCTTGAGAATGCGCTTGCTTTGTCCATGCTTCAAGTTTGAAGAGTTGTTGTAGAAAGACCAAAGTGTCATATGCTAGTTACATAAAAGTATCCCATTTGATGTGCCTCTATTTTATGTTGGTTCTTGGGTTTTTTTTTTTAAAAAAAAGATTTTATTGTTTATTTGGAAACATAGCAGTAAAAGTATAAATTTTTCTTTTTCTTTTTTGCATATACATAAACAAATAAAGACATTCTCCCTCTTATAGGAAGCTTAGCACTACTTGAAGAACATAATATATTTATGAAGGTAATATGCTACAGAACAAAAACAAGACAACACTTAAGTTAATGAACTTATCATTTCCTCATTTGGTTTAGTCTTCTTCGGCATATATTAGTTATGTTTATTGCATTATAGTTCGCATCCTGTGTAACTTGTAACCAACAATATGCCAGAATGAACCATAACTCAAAGGAATCAAAAGATATAAAGCATTAGCTTGATTCATTTATTACTTTGGTCTAAGTTGTTATGGTTTATAACTACAAAACAAAGATGAAATAATGTAATTGAAAATGACACAAATGTAAAACATGACCTCCTATAAAGCTCACAAGATTTGTTAATAAAAGCATACAAAGTTTTGATGTTGACAAATTCAATGAACTGAGCAAAGAATGAAAACCAAGAGTCAATATTTATATAAATTTGTGTAATCACTCTTATTTCAATCAAGTCTAACTCAATTTATCTATCTAGATGTTAAAATACTTAAATTATTTTTCTAAAAAGATCACTAATCCAATTATTTACGAAAGAAAAGCATTAGAAAATTAAAATTCTCATTTAAGGGCTAAATTGTATGAAGGTCTCAAATCTCTTAAAGAAAATCCGAGTCTTTTGAGACATAATCGAGTTTTCACATTAAAAATTTACAAAAATCTAAGTCTTTCAATAAAGACTTGATTTCATTTGCGAAAGAATTGAGTCTCCTAAGAAAAATTTAGTCTCATGTTCAAAAACTAAAGTGGATTAATTGGTTGGTAGAAGAAAGGTTGAATAGTGACACATGAACTGACTAGGCTTGTGTCTGATTTTTTTCCTCTCAAGCTACTAGCTTGGAAATCAGAAGTCATGTAAGAGAAATATTTGTCCTTCTTAAGTACTTGGATAAAATGATAACATAAAATAGAGTTTTCATGTAAAACATAATACCACTGCTTTAGAAGTTATACATTTTAAAATCACATATTCTCTTGTCACACAAATTTTACTTTTTTGATGCAAGGTAGATGCTATTTTTGAGTTATGAAGTTGCTTTGTAAAAACCTTTTGATAAAATGTCTAACAAGACTTTTCCAAAACTAAAGATAAATATGCAGCAACAAAAAGTAAATGAGAAATAGTAAAGAAGGATACAACATACAAATGAATTTATATAGATTTATCCTAACTTGAGTTACTTCTATAGATTTATCCTAACTTGAGTTACTTCTAGTACCTGCACTTGTAGACTTTTTTCGCTAAGACCAAACACACAATTGTGTTATTCTTTCTTCTAAAGTCTTTCAATTGACGATACACGTTAAATTTGTGAGGAAGGATCTAGGTTCGATTCTTACATAATATACTATTGGGAAGATGCTATGAGTTTTAAGTGTGATTAAACTCCTACTAAAGATTAGTCTCATATTCGGTCTAAAAGATTAAAACTTATGGAAATACCTTAAGATACCACTAAGGAGCCTAAGATTTTAATTAAGATGATATCAAATAAAAAAAATAAAAAACTGACTTATATTTTTATAAAATCACTACTTAGTAAAACTTTTGAGTATTGATGCACAAGATTAACCTTTTTCGTCTTAAATATTTAATAAGTGATTGTCCATATTCATTATGAATATTTATATTTTAATCTTAATACTATTGAATCATTTATAATCCTTGAGTTACGGTCTGTATATCCTATTTAAACTTTGTTCTCTACTATCCTATTCAAACTTTAACTTATCTAAAGATTTGATATTAATCATATTTGGAGTGGCCTGCATCTGTCACCCTGGGAAAGAAAACAGAGATATTGTAAATTTACATTTCTTTAGTTGTTTCTTTCCAATATAGTCCTTAATCATTAATCGGTTTTCTTTGTTGACTAAAGCTAAAAGCGCCATATTTTATTAATATTTGTTTAGAATATATGCTTTATTTACTCAGTCACACCAAACTTCTGCTTTAAAATATCAAATATTTTCCACACATTAATTAATAAATGATTGAAAATAATGGACAGTTTAGATGGTTAATAGATTATCATGAAAAACCAAAGCTTAAACCAAAGGGGTGAAGTGCAATCTTTCATTTTTAGTATTTCGTTAACTAATTGCAAGATAACACTACCAAGCTCCAGATAGTACTGAGTACTGACTCATTTTCTTGAAGAATCCATCTTGTAAAAAAGAGATATACATAATGGAATGTGATCCACTTGATCATTTGACATTTCAGGGAGAATCCACTTCGGCTTTATTCTTCTGATATCCCAATTTAGACAGTGCTTTCTCTCAAGGCTGACCCAAACTAATAGACGGTGACAACAGTAAACTTAGGCAGGGTTTCTCTCATATGTTTAAATAAACCTTTTTCATAATTTAAGAAAAGTTAAGAAAATAAAAGTCACAAAAGCAAAATTTAACATATTTTTATTTTGTATAGCAACCTTTTTCATTTAACTTGCCCAAAACACATAGGTGCATAAGTTTATTTTAACTTGCAGAGAAGTTCAATATTTTTTTTTCTCCTATACATAGTTAATGGAGAAAATTTACCCAAATGAACTTAGATTTCGAATTTTTGCTAAGAATTACAGTCATAACACTGCTCTACTTAATAGTTTTATCTATTTTCTTGATGAGTCAACATTGCTATGCTTCTTGCATAGATGGAATATGATACATTTGATCATTGACATTCCATGGAGAACCTCTTTGTGGCTTTATTCTTGATACCCCCATTTACGCAGGGCTTTCTCTCAAGGCTGACCTACACTGAAATTTTTGCCCCATCTCCATATTCGTGGCTTTTAATGTGCCATACACATGCCTCTTTTTCTTTTCCTCCTTCTTTTATTTTCTCTTTCCGTGTTCCCTTTCTCAAAATTTCAACCATTTTATAAGCAGATACCTAAAACCATTGAAGGGGCAACAAAGATTAGATAAGAACGACAGCCAAACACCACAGGATCTTGATCTGATGGTGCAAATTGCGTTGCTTTAGTAAAGGAGATTTAGACAAATTTCTGTAAAGAAGCATAAATGAAACTTTGTTTCAAAAGCATATATGCATGTAAAGATATAAAAGAAATGTAATGCACAAGAAAGAATACCACCACCATCTGCATGACTTTAAGATCTATATGCATCACAAATAGACCCTTTCACCACCTCAACAAGTAAAAGCCTAAAATAATGTAATGAAAAGTTCCATGCATATACAGAAGTGCCCAACCAAATAAGCAACTAAGTAACAAATTGGCATTTTCAGTCACAATCTATAGCTGGGTACATATTTTTCATATTTGTACTATTGGATTGAAATCTAACCTCAACATCAATTGCAATGGTCTATACGACCCATAAGTACAAAGGTGAAAAATAAGAAAAACATGAAGAGCTAATGAATAAAAAAATTATTCAATGGGTCCATGCCAAAAGATACAGTGAATATAAATTTAATCTAGTGGGTTCCTCCGTACCAATTTCAACCGACATAGTGCAGCGGTAAAACATGAAAATCATCAGTAGCACATAATAATCATCATCCCCTCATTATCATCTGCTACTTGGCACTCATCATGAGTGACTGATGAGTTATAATAATTCACAAGAACATTCTCTGACCTCTGAAGGCACAAATTACAAGAACAATAGGAAAAAAAAAGATAAAGTGTGATTTGTCAAGAAAGAACCAAAAGCAGCTTCAACTCAACGAGATCCACTACATACCATTCCCTAAGAAACCCCGAGTGTTTGCATGCGCCGTGATTCATTGCTGCTGGAGGATTATCTCTTCAAGACCTTTACTAAAGCTAGTTGGCGCGTGTGCATTGTACAATTATGGGGCATCAGATGCTACTTAAAAAACAAGATGCTTGTACAAATTGATTGAATTTTGACGAATATACCTAAAGTTTAATGCAACCTTGAACAAGAAAATTAAACTGCTATATCAGCAATTGTTGTTGCTGAGAGTAAATTGTCTATATTCCAATAATTCTGGTTAATTTGTCATTTTGTTCTAAGACCAAGGGTATTTCTTATAAGAGGTGATTGGAGTTGAGAACATTTTATATTAGGCTCTAACGCTCTTAATGATTTTTTTTTCTTTGAATTTACTAAATTGAGGCCTTATTTAGAGAATATTTATAGCCTATTTTGTAAACTTTTCCAGGATCTCATAGGCAATTCGAGCCCAAAACACTTATTGGCTCTAACTCTTTCAATGAGTTTTTTTCATATACAAATCTCAATCTCATACTTTATCTAAGAAAAATCAGATATATATTAATAAACAATTTATTAATCTATTCATTGGAATTTAAAATTTATTTCACAATTTATCTGAATAAATTTATTTCAGAGATATATATTATCTGAATAAACAATTTATATTATAGGATAAAGATGTATAGACCCTCCATGTTATTTCACACTTTGAGAAAGAAAAATGAGATAAAAGAGAGAAGTAGATTATAAGGTCCTCACATCAATAACTAGATTTGAGCTCACTTTCTTGTGGGAGATGAACCCCTGTTTTTATCAATGGGGCCAACCTTTGTTCTCAAGAGTAGATATATCATATAAGCCCAATTTGTTAAAACTCAAAAAAAAAAATACACTTTTTATATAAGTGCCTTTTTAAAAAGGAGATATGATTTTTTTCTTAAAAAAATTGCTTATTTTAACTAAAAACAGTTTAAACAAATACATCAGAAAACTATAAAACTACTTATTTTATTTTTAAAAAGTACTTATTTTAAAAATAAGCTTAAACAAACTATCCCATAACTTAATAAAAAAGTGAGAGATTGGAAAAAACAAGAGTGTACGTATACCATTTCTCATGGAAGGAGCATGCAAGACAGCTTTTTTTTTTAAAAAAAAAGTTGATGGATAGATAATTGATATGTCTTATATTCTTAATGACAGCTTTTTATTTTGAAAAAAAAAAAAGAAGTAATCGCAGCACATATCAAAGGAAGGAGTGTATATATATATATATATATATATAAAAGAGGAAGAAGTATGTAAGACAATTTTTACCACAATTATATGAAGAACAAAATTGCAACCATGAAAGCTACATTTCCCTGTATTTTTTCTTTAATTTCGAGAATCACAACGAAAACTCCGATTTAAATCCATGCTCTCACTACATACAATAAATAGAAACCAATGCAACAAAAAGAAAAAATAAATAACAACTGAGTTTTTCTTTTGGTCCATAATAACAATTAAAAAGGTTGAAGCTGAAACGTAGGCAATTTTCAAAACCTGCATTTTTTTGTGTGATTTTGATTTTGTTCAACAATTCCAAAGCAGAAAATTAACAAGCAACAAAAACAAAAGACCTGACCTTTGGCAAACAAAAATCTGCATTTATCTGAGATTCTATACGCATGGCAATTTATGTATAACCTCAAAGGCTATGTCCATAAAACCCTAACAACCCAATTATCAGTTTATCACACAATTCACACATCTTCTTCAAACGAACAAAGCAAAAAGCATAAAGCAAAGTGGTCGGCTTCATCATCATCTTTACCTTTAACTTTTGCCTACTCTACCATATGCCCAACCCAATGTTTTTTTTTTTTTTTATCATAGCCATGTTCCTCCTTTTACGCACCGTATAAGAACCCTAAAAACCCAAACCCTTCAATTCCAATTTCCACAAACAAATTCTCAATCAAACCAAAACACTAAAACACACAGAAATGGAGATATTATCACAAATGTGGTCTCTGTTAGGGTTACTTACCGTTCTCCAGAACGTTCTTCCATCGCAGCTTCTCTCCTTGCTTCATTCTCTATACGAATCTCTGCAAGATCTACTTTCTCCGTATTCGTATTTCGAGATTCCTGAATTCAACGGCTACTGCGGCGTCGAACTCAACGACCTCTACCGCCATGTGCACCTCTACCTCAACGCCGCGAACCACGCCCCCGCCGCCGCGTGCCGCCGATTAACTCTCTCCTGCTCGCCGTCGTCGAACCGTATCTCCTTCGCCGTTGCGCCGAACCACACCGTCCACGACGCCTTCCGCGGCCACCGCGTCGGGTGGACGCACCACGTGGAGACTGCGCAGGACTCGCTCGAGGAGAGGCGCAGCTTCACGCTCCGTCTCCCGAAGCGCCACCGCCACGCGCTCCTCTCGCCATACCTCGCGCACGTGACCTCACGCGCCGAGGAGTTCGAGCGCGTCTCGAGAGAGCGGAGGCTCTTCACGAACAACACCACCGCTTCGGGCTCCTTCGAATCGGGTTGGGTCTCCGTCCCCTTCCGTCACCCGTCCACCTTCGAAACCCTAGCCCTCGAGCCAGAACTCAAGAAACAGATAAAAAACGACTTAACGGCGTTTGCTGACGGTAAAGAGTTTTATAAGCGAGTGGGCCGGGCCTGGAAGCGTGGGTATTTACTCCACGGCCCACCGGGCTCGGGTAAATCAAGCTTAATCGCGGCAATGGCGAATTTTCTCTGTTACGACGTTTACGACTTGGAATTAACAAAAGTCTCTGATAACTCCGAGTTGCGGTCGTTACTAATACAAACGACGAACCGTTCTATAATAGTAATTGAAGACATTGACTGTTCCGTTGACATAACGGCGGATAGAACGGTGAAGGTTAAGAAAAGTCAGGGCGCGAAGCTGTCGTTGAGGAGTAGTAATAAGAAGGGCCAAACGGGGTGTGAAGAGAGTGGGCGAGTCACGCTTTCAGGGCTTTTGAATTTCACCGATGGGTTGTGGAGCTGTTGCGGTGAAGAGAGGATTGTGGTCTTTACAACCAACCACAGGGATAGTGTGGACCCCGCGCTCCTCAGGTGCGGCCGCATGGACGTCCATGTCAGCCTCGGCACGTGTGGGACACACGCATTCCGTGAGCTCGCGCGCAACTACCTCGGAGTGGACTCGCATGTGTTGTTCGAGGCAGTGGAGGGATGCATCCGCAGCGGTGGCTCCCTCACGCCTGCGCACGTGGGAGAGATACTGCTCAGGAACAGAGGGGATGTTGACGTGGCCATGAGGGAGGTCTTGGCAGCGATGCAGGGGAGGATGCTAGTCGCCACAGCTGCCGCTGATCAGCCGGAAAATGAGGAGGCGTCGACGGCTGCCGGAGTTAGGTCGCCAGAGAGCGTGCTGATGATGGGGTCGCCGGAGAATTGGGATGTGAAGAGGAAGGAACAACATGGGTGTAATAATTTGGATAAGAAAGTCAAGTTTTTCGTTAGGTTAAGGTCGTTGACCAGATCTGATCCTGGTAGATAAATTTGTTTTTTTTAGAAAACAAAATTTGGATGAATGCAGCTCTATTATTTATGTGTTTTGTGATTAGTGTTTATTGTGAAGCAAATTTTATTTTCTGGTGTTGATCAAGGATGGCAATCTAAGGGACACAGGGGGCGTAGGTGTGTCGAATATGGCAGATAATTGCTACTTACTGAGACAACGAGGCTTTATTGCTTTAACCCTAAGCTATGGCAGTGATGGCACACTAGATTTAACCGTTAAATATAATTAATTTTAATTTCAATTACAATTTTTATATTGAAATATATGTTATGATAAGAGAAACTAATTCCATAACCAAATTCAAATTAGAGAAGCTTCCTTAAAACTTTTAGATAAAGACATCTCCATTTCATCATTTGCCTTACATCCCATAATTATGACGAGTCAGTATATTTTTTTTTTTTTTGTTTAAATAAAACATAATGTGTTTATTAAGAAGCAATTAATTCTTAAAAAAAAATGAATTATTTGATACTTTTCTCTTTGCATATTTAAGAATTTATACTATTTTATTGAAACCTTTAATATTATGTTTATGTATTATTGTCACTTCTTCTCATGACTTTGTGGTTTGCATATATCATCTCAAAAACATTAGAGTGTGAGTTCGAATATGATATCAAATAAATAAATAAAACTCACTGGCTACCATTGTTTATTCAGTGTATCATACCCTAAAACATTAATTAAAAATATGTAACTTATCCTAAAGTGACAGTACAATTTTTTTCCCTTCCTAACCGAAAGTATTATGAAGTGGGAATTTAAATAAAATGACTTTCAAAAAAGTCTCCGCTTTCAGTCATATTATTAAATCATGTATTAGTTTGAATCATAGTTTAATTTAATTTATCTTATAAACTAATCAAAACATACTAACTGTTTACATCAGAACTTGTGCAAGTCTAGATCAAAATAATACATCAATTGAAATATGAGATTACAAATCCATGCAGAACAGAAGCACAAATTCATTAATAAAATGACCAAAAGATTATACTTACATATAAAAAAAAAGGACCTACCCCAAAATAAGAGTTTAAAAAATATACATCCTCAGCTTAATAAAGATATATTGCAAGTCTCAAAGTTTATACACAGTCAACTAATTTAAAATATTTTTTTAAGCAACAAAATTTTATAAATGAAAACTTGTACTTACATTAAATTGCAATTAAAAGAGCTTTAGATTTTTGCTACATGTATTATTTATTCAAAAAGTAAAACAAGAACAATAATTTTTTTTTAAAAAAAAAGGTTCCCGTAGAACGTATCCCTTTCTCTAAAAATTTAAAACTTAACTGTTAAAAAGTAAGAAAAAAGAAAGTTATCATTAGTGACAATTAGTAATTGTTTTAAATTATAATCTAAGAGTTTTACATTTTCAGTCGATGTAGTGTATTTTTTCTTAATGCAAAGTACATGCGTTATTATTTATTCAAAAAGTAAATAAGAAAGAAAAAAAACAAAAGTTCTTGTAGAATATATCCCTTTCTCTAAAGAAAACTTATTTCCTGAAAAGCTATAGTAAAAAGAAAATTTAACGTCGCCTGAGAGATTCGAACTCTCGCGGGGAAACCCCATGTACTTAGCAGGCACACGCCTTAACCACTCGGCCAAAGCGACATTGTGGATAGAGAAATATTTTATAATATCAAGTTCTTATGCTTTATAGTTGAAAGGTTGCATTCAAGAAGCTACCAAATGAAAGGAAAAAGCGATAGAGAAACAAACAATTGAAGTCGGGGCGGGCCCCACACACACTCTCTCTTAATCCCCATTCCTCACACCCAACACAAGTACACCACACCTCACCTCACACACTAGTTAGAGCTTCTTCCCACTTCCTCCGCCGCCACCGCCACCGCCACCACCACCGATGGCGGATCCGAAAGCCTACTGGTGCCACGAGTGCGACATGAGCGTGTCCCTGACGCTCCCACCCTCCCCTCTCCTCTGCCCGCACTGCCACACCCACTTCCTCGAGCTCATGGACTCCCCAACCCTCTCCCAAAACGACACCGAATCCTCCCTCTTCGACGTCGTTTTCCAAGACGCTCTCTTACTCCTCAACCCCCCTTCCTCAAAACCCCGCCCCCTCCCCTCCCTCCACGTCACCCCCTCCCTCCTCTCCTCCCTCGACCCCAACGGCGTCGTTCGCTGCGCCGTCTGCAAAGACCAAATTACCCCCCACGCCGAAGCCAAACAATTACCCTGCAAACACTTATACCACTCCGATTGCATCACGCCGTGGCTCGAACTCCACGCCTCGTGTCCGCTATGCAGGTTTCGGTTGGAAGAAGAGGATGAAGAAGGCGGTGACGGCGTTATGACGAAGATCAGGAGGGAGATTATTGCCAGGCTGACGGTGCTGACGGAAGAGGATTTCTACGGGCTGAGGACCACGCTCAACCACATTGCCTCGCGCCACGCGCTCATCCAAGAGAACGAGAATCGCGGCGCCCAGATTGGGGAAACTCAAGGTGGCGATTCGGCTTGCTGATCATATTGGTTCATAAGGTGCTCTGCTCTGTCTTCTCTTTTCATGTCTTTTAATGCTCTAATTTTATGCAAATTTTTATTTCGATGATCATGGAAGTGAAACTCGAAATTTGGTTGGAGAACTAGATCAATTGAGATTTGAGAGTGTGGAATTTTGGTTAGGTTAATCTGTGTATTATGTTCTAAGCCTTGGAGAGTGTTGTTGATAACTAACCCTAATTGTTTTTAAACCCAGATTTTTGAGATTTGAATGTTGATTTTCTGCATTTCATTTGAGGAAAACTTGTGGACTCTTGTGATGTTGCATTTTTGCCTTTAAAGTTGTTATAGATTTGGTGTTTATTGTTAACATTGAAATTGTTTTGTTTTTCCCCTATTGGGTTGGGGAAGGGGAGGAGAGTCAAGACTCAAGAGACCATAAGCAGTTCTATGAGATTTAAGGAATAAGTGTTTATTGTGTAAGTTATTTTTGTACTTGAAGAGCAAGAGTTGTGTTTGGATAAATTTTTTCATGAGCATTTATAGGAAAAGAAAAAAGGAAGATAAAATGCATTGAGCTTCTCCATATGTTAAAATCAACTTATTGCATGTTTGGATTGGCGTTCGATGGCCTTAGATGCGCGTCATTCTTGAAGCTAACATTAGTTGCTGCTATGTCATTTCTAAATTTGACTTGAATTTTTGCAAAGATGTGACCTGCAAAGATTCAACCAAATACAGGCTTATGCCCTTAGCTTTTGGAGAAATTAAATGGAAATATATTCTATATAAGTTTAAAATTAAGTTTTATGTGGATTTGTAGTGTTTATGGAGAAATTTATCCAAATTGGACCTGAATATGATTAAACTGTTCTCACATATACTACCAGTTGCTTTTGTAAGCTATCTCGGAAAGCTTGCAGAAACAAGCTTAAAACGGCATATCAAGAAATTATAAGTTATTTTCATAAGTTCTCCCAGATGCTTACACAAAAGCTTATAGTACAAGATAAGTTTAAATAAAGCTGTAAGTTAGTTTTTTTTTTCAAGCGCACTCAAATTCTGTCTCTTTTAACTTTTAAATATGTCAAATGCTATTTGGTCTAGCAACTTTAACCATTTTCTACTACTATCACTCACTTTTATTGGCCATCTATCTTCTATTTTGAAAGAGTCTCAAATTCTATTGTTGCTTATGAACTAACGTTATTGCTGTTCTGAAATGTGATTGCAGGTATATAGTGTATTAAAATAATGTTGAAGTTGTATCACCATAGATCGTCTTTTCAAGTGTAAATCTGCACCGACGATTATGCTGCTGTTCTTTTCCCTCCTTTTTTGGGAATCTCCAACTAGCTAGGTCTAGTGCTATAGCTAAAAAATACAATAAATTGATGGAGTGCACGGGTAATGTGCACTTCTCTACCCATCTTCCACTCTCTCTATGTTGGTCCTTGTAACTGGATTTCCTTAGCCAAATTTCTTGTGTAAAACTTAGCTTTCTTTTATGTTGTGTCTGAATTGCCCAAGTGGATGATGGATCCTTCCCACTGAATCATTTCGTTCCCAATTTTTTTGCTTTGGCTTTACAGTAGATGCTATTTTTTCCTGCCAATGTTGCTGTAGTTACGGTATGAGATATTGAGATTGTTGAGAGATTGAATCATTTGAGTGTTGTTGTGTACCATGGAAGAGCCTTAAAATGCATACTTTGTTGTGGTGTGTAAGTTTTGTTCTGATCTTTACTTAAGGAATCAACGCAGCTGGTTAACTATATCGTCACTACTTTAACTAAACATCGACTTTTCTCCCAAATGATTATGATTGACTTTGATGCTTCAAGGAGTGGGTTAATGATTGTTTCCTTGCGAAACCGTAAATATAGAAAATAAGCAGTTTTTAAGGTTAATTTTCCTATCAAAAGAAGGAAAAATGAATAATATCCTTAATTTTCTAACTTCGTTGGCCTTGACCTCTCACGTTCAAGGGTGTCTATGAGACGATTTGGGTAAAGATGTATCTTTATTTTTATTTCACTTAAAATTTTTTAGAGTTATTTACTTAAACTCATTTAATTCAATTGAGACATGATAATAGATTTACCTAAACACGACATGATAAGAGATAGGATAAGATTGAATTAGTTGGTTTATAAATTGACGTAATATCATGTATTATATATAGATAAATCATAAAATGAAAAAAATATAAAATTAATTTATATCTTATTAATGTATTTAAGATAAATAATATTAATGTTAATATAATATGAATTTAATGTTTTTATACTATGTAAGCAATTGTCTATCGTCATCTAATCACAAATTATAATTTAAATTATTTTAAAATAATTATTATTCAAGTTAATAAATTTATTATATATTATGACAAATTATAATTGAATGATTATGCAAAAAAATTTACATTGTAAATACATTATCTTTTTACTCATATAATATTATATTACACAAATTACTATTTAGGAAGTTAAGAATTTTTATTAATAATTTTTTTAAAACAATTGAACCGAGGATAATGTTGAAATAATATTGAATATCATCCCCAAAATATATTAAATCTAATTTTTTAGATTTAAATTTATCAAAATTAACTTCAGTTGAATGAAGGTTAGAGGGTAAGAAGAATCATTAATACCTTAACTAGGAAAGGTACTTGTGGTCCGAAGAATCCTTAGATAAATCTTTGGGTGTTGTTAGGTGTATCCGGTAGTATTGCTGGTGCACCTAGCATTTTCTCTTTTTTTCAATTCTGCCCTTCGTGCTTTTCTCGTAAGATCTTACGGAAAAGACTTCTTTCGTAAGATCCTACGGAAGAGGGTTTTTCGTAAGAGTTTTTATAAGATCTTACAGAATATATTGATTTTTTAGAAAAAAAACTTTATATTGGTTTTTTATTTTTTTTAATTTCTTAAAGTTTTATTTTTCTAATTATTAATATGTTAAATTACTCATTTGTGTATTAATTTTTTTTATTATTACAAAATTTAATGTATATTAAATTTTGTAATAGAAAATATTTTTTATTTTTAAAAACATATACGGATTAAATAATTTGTATGATTTATATCAAAATTAATTGTAACAAAATTTATTATTTAAATTTACATGCGCATTAAATATACATTAGAAAGTTTATTGTTATGTTTAGCAATATTATTTATTTTGTAACATAATTGGCTCATTAACTCAGTTAGTTAGATCATTGTGCTAAGGTGTTGTTAGATGCACTCAGCATTTTTTAAAAATGTCAAAACTGCCCCTTTCTTCGCATTTGTGATGAGTGTGCGTGAGGGAGGTCCGTAAATCGTACGAATCAAGTTGATCTATAAGGTTGATACGGATCAAGTTGATCCGTATGTTGATATTAAGCATACGGATCAAGTAGATCCGTAAAAAATCTTACGGATCAACTTGATTCGTAAAAGGCTTATGGATCAACTTGATCTGTAAAAAGTTTATGGATCAACTTGATCCATAAAAAGCTTACAGATAAGTTGATTTGTAAGCCTTTTACGGATCAACTTGATTCATAAAAGGTTTATGGATGCTAACGAATCAAGTTGATCCATAAAAGGTTTACAAATGCTTACGGATTAAGTTGATCCGTAAAAGACTTACGGATCAAATAAAAAAGGCTTTTATTTTTTAAAATGATAACTCAATTTTTTTTATATCATAATTACCATTTATAACGTACTCTGTCATGCCATAGTATGTCAAATGGAATGCAAGGTCGCTATAACCCCTAAATGAGCAAGAGATACAACTCTATGTCCCAAAGACAAAAAATAAATCTATGTATTAGATTTTTTTTGTTTTAAAGTTAACTTATGTATTAGTTTGAGCATTATTGTATTTTTTTATTTAAATTTATTTGGGTTTTTTATTTGTTAGTAACTATTTTCATTTCATCCATATTATGTATAATAAGTGTTGTCTTGAATGGAAGCATGTAACGTTTATCCAAGAGATTCTTTCATATTTGAGGTGTGTATATATATATATATATATATATATATATATATATATAATATTGATTAAGAAAAAAACTTATAATTTCACTTTAACTTCATCTAGTTTAAATTTTGTGAGATTTGTTTTTTTTTTTAAATAGTTGATTAAATTCTTTTTTTAAAATAAATAATTTTGGTCCGTGGACGGTTGTGTTTTATTTTTTGTCAAAATTCTTGATATATTATTTTCAATCTAAATATGAGGTATAAGATAAAGTTTTTTTTAACAACAAAGATTAAGGTTTGACAAGAAAATCAAAATAATAAAAATATATATTAAAAGGAAATTTAAAAAATATATTGCATAAGTATTAAACGAATAAGAATAATAAATTATAAACACATAATAATAATAATTAGTCACAATGTATTATTAACGTCTCAATATATTTGTTGCACTTTTTATATTTCAGGGACTAAATTTTGCATTTTGTCGGCGGAATGATAGAACGGAAAGTCAAAAAAATATTAAAACAAATATGCTCCTATACCGACAATTCACGTTGACAATTAATGGTAACGGAAGCAAGTTAACGACAGATATATTTTGTCGTATTTTTCATGGAAACTAAATTTTGTATTTTTATCTTTTAGAGAATATTTGTTAACGAATTACATATCGATGAACAAAAATTACTATTTAGCCTTTATTTTTCTACTTAAAAGTCAATTGATACAAGTGCCATATGGTCGACCCAACTTTGGATTAGGAATATAAATTCTCAAGTCCTGCATTTTAATTTTGGGGACTTAGATTACCTTTATAAACTTTGGAGTCAAATACTAATTTCCTTTTCCAAAGAGTAATGTTATGATTTTACTTTCTTAAAAAGAGAGAATAAAATACTTCAACAATATTCTATAAAAGCTTCTTGTAAAGGTTTTATTAACAAGTTATGCGTTTTTTTATAATATATTATATTCTGACATACCAACTGGTTGTAGGCTTTTTAGCCTGTAATTTCTTTCAACGAGATAAAATAATACGTGAATGACAATGTAATCAATCAAACTGCTTTTTACATTTTTTATGTAATCCATATTAATTGCATATCAATATGAATGTTCCACATGGTTGGAACTTGGAAAAAACAAACATTTCACACATGACCTTTCATCCGCAAAAGATTCTTCAACATGATTATTCTTTTACGATATGATTAGTAATTTTAAACATGTTGAACGAAGGTGATGCATAATAGACTGAAATAAAACACACCACAACTACAAAAATTTGTGGTTTTTGGTGGCAAGAGGACCCACCTCGCCATTACGCTCACACCTAAATTATTTCCAAAGATTAACAAGTTGTCATTCAATTCTGTCTCTACTTCACTTGCCTACTCCAAAACAATCCACTTCATGGTTTAGTGCTAAAAATCACCCAAGGTTTCAGAAATTCAAAACCAGATAAAAAATCGTCAAGTTCTATCAATTATTTCACAACGCACAAAACATTGTCTAACAGAATTGGTAGCTCAAGCAAATGAGCATCCTGCGTTCAAATAATTGCATAAACTTTCTATCTCAAAAGTTGCAACACAACAAGGTATAGACAAATCAAAATCAAACATAGGCCACAGGATTTTGAAAGGCCAGAGTGTATGCTAAACAATGTCTCTCCATCTTTCCAGAATTTATTCCAGATTTAATTGAAGGATTGCAATCAATGGTGATCATCATCAGCATGCCCATCGGGTGATCCACCAGGTCCTACCACTTCAAGCTGTTTTTGTAAAAAAAAATGGATAGAATAATTAGCATCAATGTGTAAACAGTCATTTGATTACTATTGTTCTAAATAGTTGAAAAGAATTTGATTCAAGTTCACTCTCAGAAGTTGACACACGACGGCAGTTTAAACAAACCTATGCACTGCACTACTTAAGGTTAGATTCTCCAACAATTCCCTTGCAGCCACATACACTAAAAAGTGTTTCCTAGCTTGCTACCAACTACAGATACATTAAAGCTTATTGATAGCATCGACAAAAAGATAACAAAAGTCAAAGCCCTATGGAATTTTGAACTATTTTCTAGAATGTTAATCGATAATTCAAGGATTTGTTGAGCAGTTAGGAAATAAATTGATTTGTTAAAGATGACCAGCAGCCATGGTCGTTAAACTTGAGTGTTTAACTCGTGAACTTGCATGAGTTTACGTGTTCACCCGCTCAAAATTGTGAGTTTACGGCCAATTCAGAGTTTGGTTCAGTTTCCTAAAACAGCCCCAACAAAAATCTGCCTTTTTCATTAGGATTTTGTCCTTCTTTATTGGCTACCATGCATTTTCAGCTGGTTTCTCCTTTGAACACTTCTTCTCCAATGACAGATGTTGATGAAAACAAAGATGCTGAAGATCATTAACTCTTTTACTTATATTTTGTGTTTTCACTTTATGAATTTTTAAGTTTAAATTTGGTCATTTATGCATAATTTGATCACTGCCATACATTGACACTGTAGTGTGCTTTGTTACCAAGTTTGATGCTGGTTTTTTTATTGTTTTATGGTTTTCATTTGTCATTTGATTTTAATACTATAATTATATATTATATTATTAAACTTGGTTTGGATACTACAACTATTTTTTATAATTATTATTTTGGTATAAGGTAAACTCTTTTGAGTTTACAAGTCCTTCACGAATTTACACAAAATCAAATTTAATAACCTTGCCTGAAGCTGATAAAATTTTGATTCTAACAAAAAGTTCTGTTGTTTGACTTGTCATTTGCTTTTGTAAGGTAAAAAACAGGTCAACCAGAACTCAAGGGGCGATTCCAAGTGCTTCTATTGAATTTATTTGGGTTATCTCATTATAATAAAAGTAGTTAAGCTGAAAATTGAAGGAGTTTGGTTAAGCATATAAAAGTGATTTACAACCCTCCTATAAACTCTTTTTAGCTTTTTCAGTAAGTTTCACTTTCACATAAAATTTACCAAAATAAGATTATTAAATTGAGCACTTATGACAAGACCTCTCATAAACCAAGGTAACCAACCAAGCACACAAGATTTTCATCAAACAACATGAATATGAACTAATAAATAAATTCACAATCAGTATGGGAGGAAATTACCTTTTCAATAGGACAAAATATCATCTACCTTGTCAAGTAGAAACAGGCTCTCAGCGTAATAAGCAGGGTATAGAGTCCATAAACCCCCCTCTGCAATTGGAAGTTGTATAAGGATCTGTGTCTCAAGGTCTAAGGAATAGACTAATTGCCCCTGAACAATTATCAGCAGTGACCCTCTTCTGTTTCTAATCATGACGCCGCCCACGCTGTAAAAGAAGTGTGGATAGATGCCTAATTCATCGATTGAAAAATCATAGATGTTGCTCCAAAATTGCACTCTATCAAACTTTGTCAACTCCCAAATTTGACAAGAGGATGGCCTCCCATTCATCCGAGGGAAGTGGCAGACTATAAGAAAAGGGCTCACAGCAGGGCGGTGGCTACCACCTTTGACGACACAAAGCAAGACGCAATCAGAGGAGGAACGAGCCAAACACTCGGGAAGCATTACCTCATCAAACTTCTCTCAGAAAAAATCAAAGGAGAGCACAAAATAGTAGTACCAAGAACCGCAAATGTCGTCCACTTTGCGTCGGGCACAACAAAAAACAATCCCGCCAAGCATGTCCCTACCATCAAATTTATCACTATCACACAAGCTATATAGGTCAGTAGAAGCCGAGATAATCCTCCAAACCCGGTGGCTAAATGTGAGCCACGTGAGAGTCATGAGGGGTACGAGACAAAGCGAGTCTGACCAGCGTGTGGTCACCGGTTTGGGAATCAAAGCCCAAGAACAAGGATACCTAAATCAAGGCACAAGAAGGTAGAGGATGATGGAGCCTGATGTAACGGCGTAGAGATGGATTGCAGAAGAGGATGATAATGGACAAGAAACCGTCCGAGAGGCAGACCAGACCGCCGAAGATAACTTTGATTTCTAAGTCGATTTTAAGATCAGGGTGAGGTGGGAGGGAAAACACAAACCAGAGTCAGAGAGGACATCGTTTTCACGGCAGAGGAAGTTCCTCCTCTGATCCGCAACTTACTCCGCCGTGAAAACGCTATCCTCTCTAACTCTGGTTTGTGCTTTCCCTCCCACCTCACCCTGATCTTAAAATCGACTTAGAAATCAAAGCCATCTTCGACGGTCTGGTCTGCCTCTCAGACTGTTTCTTGTCCGTTATCATCCTCTGCAATCCATCTCTACGCCGTTACATCAGGCTCCATCGTCCTCTACCTTCTTGTGCCTCGATTCAGGTATCCTTTTCTTGGGCTTTGATTCCCAAATCAGTGACCACAAGCTGGTCAAACTCACTTTGTCTCGTATCCTCATGACTCTCACGTGGCTCACATTTAATCTGTTGACACCGGGGTTTGGATGGTTATCCCGGCTCCTACTGACATATATAGCTTGTGTGATAGTGATAAATTTGGTGGTAGGGACATGCTTGGCGGGATTGTTTTTTGTTGTGCCCGACGCAAAGTGGACGACATTTGCGGTTCTTGGTACTATTTTGTGCTCTCCTTTGATTTTTCCTAAGAGAAGTTTGATGAGGTAATGCTTCCCGAGTGTTTGGCTCGTTCCTCCTCTGATTACGTCTTGTCGAAGGTGGTAGTCACCGCCCTGTGAACCCTCTTCTTACCGTCTGCCACTCCCCTCAGATGAATGGGAGGCCATCCTCTTGTCAAATTTGGGAGTTGACAAAGTTTGATAGAGTGCAATCTTGGAGCAACATCTATGATTTTCCAATAGATGAATTAGGCATCAATCCACAATTCTTTTACAGCGTAGGCGACGTCATGATCAGAAACAGAAGAGGGTCACTGCTGATAATTGTTCAGGGGCAATTAGTTTATCCCTTAGACCTGGAGACACAATCCTTGTACAACTTCCAATTGCAGAGGGGGGTTTATGGACTCTATACCCTGCTTATTACGCTGAGAGCCTGTTTCTACTTGATAAGGTAGATGATATTTTGTCCTATTGAAAAGGTAATTTCCTCCTATACTGATTGTGAATTTATTTATTAGTTCCTATTCATGTTGTTTGATGAAAATCTTGTGTGCTTGGTTGGTTACCTTGGTTTATGAGAGGTCTTGTCAAACCACAATAAGATTTGACTTGGATATCCGATTGAGTCTCATAATATATCAAGATGTTTGAAATTAAAAACAGAAACTCTGAGAAAATTCTTCTTACTAAATTTTAAGAGAAAATAAAAAGAGACGCATCGACACTGTTTGTAGTTTGGAGGGATGTGGTCTGGACTTTGACTTAATGAAAAAGTAAAGGAGGAGGGATAGGGATTAAATATTACTACCACATAGCATTATTAGCACGCGGATGTTGCTAGGTGCACCCAACACTTAAAGTGAAAAGGTGAAAATACTCTTGTGTATTTTTAAAAATGTTTTTGTGCACCCAGTTCATTCAAGTTGATCCGCATATGCAATAAGTTGATTCGCATAGGTTTTAGTTGATCCGCAGTTGATATAGATGATCTGCAAGCTTCTTACGGATCAAATTGATACGTAAGTTAATTTTTAAGACTTACGGATCAAGTTGATCCGTAAGTCTTTTACGGATCAAGCTGATCCATAAATTTTTTACGGATCAAGCTGATCCGCAAGCTTCTTATGGATCAAGTTGATCCGCAAGTTGTTTTTTAAGACTTACGAATCAAGTTGATCCGTAAAAGACTTACGGATCAAATTGATCCGCAAGCTTCTTACTGGTCAAGTTGATCTGCAAGTTGATTTTTAAAACTTACGGATCAACTTGATCCGTAAGAGACTTACGGATCAACTTGATCCATAAGTCTTAAAAATTAACTTGCGGATCAACTTGATCCGTAAAGGAAGAAAGATGACAGGAGTACGTAATTTGGTCATTTTCAAAGAATACTGAATGCTACAGCAATAATGCTGAGTGCACCTAATAACACTCATTGCATTTTCTGAACTACCTTTGGGCCATGATGTCCCACATGTATCATAAATCCCAAGAAGCATTTGAATCACCCAAAACGGTTCATTAAGGGGTATCTTTAAAGGGATGCCAACTTCATCGTAAGACACGTATAAGTTTTATGTATGTTGTTTGAATTGAAAAGCAATCAGGTGGCACCCGTGTGGTGCAAGTCAAGTTACATCCCTTCAATCAAATATTCAATACTTCGCGGCAAACATTTGCTCTTGATCTATACTTCATGCATCGTCATGGCAAACATTTGCTCATGTTTAATTTGACGCTATTATTTTGTCAACAGTCTATCAATTCACATTTTTTTCTTAAAAAATACATTTTTTTCATGTAACGTTGATGCAATTTTTACACTTATTTGCATTTATCTTTAATGATTAAAAAAGGGGAGGGAGAAAGACAAGTGTACAAATAAGTGACTACTGAACGCGTGCATAGTGTTGTTAGGTAGTTTCAACTTGACAAATAATATAAGTTAAAGTTTTGAGTATAGAACTGTCTTAAAGTTTTGGAATGAGAGTTTGAGGTCCATAGTTTACGATATTTGAGCAAATAGAAGAAAAAAAATTAAATGAAAGAATAACATCACACCATGTCCCACAAGGGCACGGGTTAAAATATCTCTGTTGTCATCGGATGGCTAAGCAAGGTAACGACGAGTTTCGTTTGCTTATAAGACAAACCAATTAAATAACTATTAGCATAGCAACGAGACTATAGTAGATAGACCCGATGAATCAGCACCTTCCATTGAGAGGCCACAAATTGACCAAATTTATTTTTCTTCACGAAATGTCTGCCCAACATAACTTATCCTAATGGGTCATCATCAAAAACCAATTCTCCTCTTTCATTGGCTTACCCTTTGATATAATATTGGTACTTTAATGGACCAATACACTCTTCACGCGTATTCACACACGTTAATCTCTGGATAACAGCGAAATTTCCACCTCAACTCCTACGTTTTCAACGTGAAACACTAGGTCAAAAATCCAAATCGCATGCTATTCTATATACTTTACTTTTCCAATGACTGGTCCTACATATCCTTTCACGCGTTAAAAACTATAAAAAGGACGTGTGCATGCCACTTTTCTCTTCACAATTCATTCATCAATCCATTGTTCACTTTCAAATCAACTCAAGAGATTCAACCAAGAAATATAGAAGCTAGGGTTTTGTTACATTTGTGTTAGCACGCAAAACTTTGCAAATATGGAGAGCAGCTTAGGAGACATGTTGGTTAAGGTTGTGGTGTTCATTCTAGTTCAAGCCTTGGTTTACCTTATCCTCTCCAATTCATCAAACGTGTTCAACAAGAACATGAAGAAATCTAACAGCTTCAGGCCGGCACGTTCGGTGAGCATTCGCCGGATGCTCGCTTTGATCTCTGATTTTCCTCCAGAAGAAGAACCCTCTCCTTCACCGAAGGGTGCTAAAACAACATCACTTCATCAAAGTGATCAATAATTGTAAGGATTTAATTAAATTGTGGCTGCAATTACAAATTGGAGACAATTTCAGCTTATCGGGTGGCCATATTAAGGCTCAGAAACCTCCAAATGTTGCGGCTGCTGTGGTGGTTACAAACTGCAATTTAGACTAGACCCATGCCAAGTAGAATGTAATTAAATTATTTCTCTCTCTGTTTCCTTGTGTAGAGGCTATGGTATTGCAAAATTTGTTAAAAGAGTCCAAAATTATTGGTATGTAGGTATTGAATTCTTTTGTTCATTTATTCTTTTATGATGAATATTGTAATATATTTATGAGTGGAATATTAATGTTGACATTAATTTACTTTTACCTCTGCTTTTAATTAGTTAAGAACTCAATGATTGTGGTACATGCTTGCTTGTTAGAATATGTAATTGCAATGTTGCAGGTAAAAAAGATGTACGTCCTCGGTCTCGATTACAAAACCTTTTTTACTTTTTTTCTCAAATATAAATAAATTTTATTTATTTATGTCTTATTTAATGAGATTTTCTTTAAAATATCTTTTATTTAATAAGGTTAAGAATTTTTTATGTTTCCTATCAAATTTTAATATATGATAATTTAAGAAAAATATTTATTTTTTAATTAAAATGACACAATTTAATAAAATTAACTAATTAATCTTTTTAATAAGTGTAAAATATGTTTCTTTTTACTTATAACCGAGACTACAGGAAGGAGTCTCTAACTTCTTTTGTATGTTCCATTTGTATTTAATTATAAGACTCTCTTAATTAATTCACATTCTTTAAGAAAAATAATTAATTTAATTAATTATGTTAATTATTTCTACTATTATTTCAAAATTATTTTTTTATTATTTTCTTATTCACCTAATTGCTTCTTATTAATGTTTGAAGACAAAATAATTAAGTAATAATTTGTAGAGAAAAACATAATTAATGCATCTACAATTTAAAAAATAATCTTACAAAAAAGAATAAATAAATTTTCTTATAATTAGAATCAAAATTTTATCAGAAAATCATAATTATAACATTGTGTGCTTCGGTCCCAAACTAGATGCAAAGTAAGATTTTAATTATTGGAAACTTTTGATGTATATACATTTGAGAGCTCATAATATTTGGAGTTTTTTTAATCAGGATTAGCAAAAAGAGATCATGATACTCCTAGGAGGAGATACAGTTGGCCTTGTTACAAATTCACCAAGGAGTTGACTATTCAATTTTTGGTAAAATTGCAAAAGCCAAAATTGTCAAAGAAGCATGTGATATTTTGAAGATGTCTTACAAATGAGTGGAGAAATCCTAGAAATCCA
This sequence comes from Glycine soja, assembly GCF_004193775.1. Classification (NCBI taxonomy): domain Eukaryota; kingdom Viridiplantae; phylum Streptophyta; class Magnoliopsida; order Fabales; family Fabaceae; genus Glycine; species Glycine soja. Next base: position 12,347,612 of record NC_041009.1, on the reverse strand, counting down.
AGCTGCAATATCTGTAAAGGAAACACAAAAGGTACAAAATGTCTAATTTTGAATCTCTGAAACAATATTTTTCATGTGTTACATGTCTTGTAACGAGATGAGGTGTATGGAGAAGACATCCCAAACAACAAGGTGGTGGACAAAATTTTACGCACTATACCGAAAAAGTTTGATCATGTGGTAACTATAATAATTGAATCCCATGACACAAATGTCATGTATGGTAGCAGAGTTGAAGAATCAAAAGTCGTGCAAAAGATAGAGGTCAAGAAAATTTCAACAATTGAGGAAGAGAAAACTACAAAGGCAGTGGTCGTGGAAATTACAAAGGAAGAGGATGGGGAAATTTCAACCAAGGAAGAAACAACAATTTCAGGTCATTTGGCCAAGGAAGAGGTGAAAATACTTTTGGTGTCCCTAATCAGGAAGGGATAGAGGTAACTACCCAGACCAGATGAATTTTAATTGCTTCTACAGTGGAAAGTTCTGCACAAAAAGTTGTAGAGTATAGATTCAAACAATAGACAAATGTTGTAGAAATTCAAATTACAGGTGAGAATTCTAATAACCAACAATAGACAAATGTTGTGAGAAATTCAAAAAGTTTTTGGCAAGCAATTCATGTTCTGGGGATGAAAATATTTGAGATAGGAAGATGAGTTATCTTTTGCTTTAGATGAAATTTTATGTCTAATGTTTTTCTATGCTCCTGGTTTTCATCACAATTTATTGAATATGAGACAACCGTGAGAGAAAGGATACATTCATCATGGCTTTTGCATGTTGATAGACAGAAATGGAAGAATTCATAGGTAAAGACGACTCCCTACCACCCATTCCCTTTAAAAATTCATCATGAAAAACTTTCTCGTTTGAGTTCTATAATTCCAAATGATGATGGCATATGTGCTTTGAACACTTTCATTTTTTTGGTTAAATTATTTGTCAAGAAGATAATTCGTTTCTGGTTTGCCTTGTGAATGTTTCTAATGGCGTCTGTGACACATGTAAGATTGGAAAGAAGCACAGAATCTTTTTCAATTGGAAAGTCTTGAGAGTGAAAAAGTTGTTAGAGATAGTTCATTCATATCTATGCATGGTTGAGATACCAACAATAATGGTAGCAACTATTCTGATTTTAGCATAAAGACATGGGTTTATTTTCAGAAGTAGAAATCAAAAGTCTGTAATGTTTTCAAGATGTTCAAGGCTTTTGTAGGAAAGTAGAGTGCATACAGAATCAAAGCACTTAGAATAGATGGAGGCCAAGAATACCTCACATGTACAAATTTCTTGGAACAACATGGAATTCCAAATACACGCCTCTCGTGAATTGTGAAAAACTGGATGTAATTTTAGTGATAAAGATAAATTAATATAAAATTCTTCTTATCTATATGTTTATCTCTCTTTTCGTATTAATTGACTAAGGCTTTGAATTTCTTGATTCTTGAAATTTCTTTTTTTTTACAAAATCAGTTGGATATGGTTTGGCTGAGGCTGCTTGTGAAAATCTTATTGTTGGTTTGTAAACTTTATCATACGATCCTTTTGTTTATTAAAAAGGATTATGGAAATTTTAAAAATGATTATGAAAATTTTAAAAATCACAACTCAATCTTTTTCTTATAATATTTATCTTCATGGTAATTGTATTAATTAATATTAATCTTGTAGAAAGAGGCTCTTAATGTGGGATTTATAGGTCAACTATGTTGAATTTGATGATATTGAACAAACACATTGACTTAATTCATAATCATAGCATACGCCCCGAATCTTTTAGGGAGAGGTTTACAGCACAACACACTCAATTTTCCTCTTATCATTGTTGCTACGGATACATTCTGTAGTCTAAAAGAAAATTTTAGAAGAGTATAAGATTAGTGCCAAAATAGCATATCTCAACTAAATTGATTTTTTGTGGGATTGGTATAGTACCTTGATTTTTTTGGGATATATTGGTATGATATCCTACCGTACATCCTTAACTCTATGATGTGTACTATATATGGTATGTTCTTCCTTTGCCTTAAAAAACTCTAAACATTGCGAACTGGTTTAATTAATTAAACTGTGGTTATGTATGATGATTTCATTTGTTTTATTTTATTATAATTTTTGTGAAAGGGTAATTCGCTCAAGTATGGTCATAAATTAACCCTTTGGCTTGAGAACTTTTTCAACAAAAGTTCTCTCAATAATTACCTTATCCAAAATTTGGAAGTGTTGCCATCCAAGATATTTTGATCAAGAAGTTAGTTAGTGGAATGAACAAGGTTGGAATCATAGCCAAATGAGGTTGGTTAATATTTCGGATAAATAATTAGATATGGGTGTTGGATAGATAATTCGGCCAATCAATTTAAAAATTCAAAAAATTGATTAAATATCTTGAGACAGTTCCGCAAAATGAGAGACGATAAAGCAGTTAGTTAAAAAAAAAACATGAGTGTAAATGAAGCTCATGATCTAAAAGCAGTTCCTAAAAAATAGGAACGTGGAGTATGCATTGATCTCTTAGCTTAGTCCAAACAAGCATAAAGTACAGTTGAGGACAGGTCAACAGTGGCCAAACGTACTAAAAACATGATCTAGTATGGTTAGTTTAGATTTTATAGTATAAAGTAGATAATATCTGTGCTAAGCAGGCATAAATTCAGTAACTTGTTACATAAGTTCTAGAAGCAGATTTTTTCTCTTGAAAATCAAATTGTTTGATTCAAACATTTAAACTTTAGAATTGTGTTGGAGTTATGTTAGTCGAATTCTGTTTGCCTAAGTTTCAATAATTCACACGACAACATCCAGCTATGATTGTTATATTTGAATATTTCATATTGATACGTACAAAACATGAAAAGATCTATAAAATTTTTTTTTAAAAAAAAGACATGAAAAGATGATTAAGTCTGAACTAATATCTGTACAAAAAAACTCTAAACTAATATGAAATAGACGATGATTATTCCATTTTGAACCACACTTTGCACAGACACCAACACGTTTATTTAATTATTGAAATTACGAAAATTCATTTTAATCTTAATTTAAATTAGTACCTAAAAACCCATAAAAAATTAGTACAAAAATTACAACAATAAAAAATAAAATGATTAATGTTTTGTAATTTTAGGAATTAAAATAACTTATCAATGATTTATTTAAAAATATATTAAAAATCAACTTTTTTTTTTATAAAAAAATGTAGTTCAATATAAAATTTAATCAATTAAATTAATTAAACCATGACTCTAATATCTTCACACGGTTCAATTTCTGATTCAATTTTTTAAATATTGATTGAACATAAAGCCTGAAGAATCTTCAAATATAAAACCCCCAATAGGAGGGTTTTTTTTTTTCTTTTTAAATACGGAACTAGGACAAAAAAACCCCTCAAATTAAAAATCACAATTTATGGGTATAAACTATAAACATGTTAAATCACCATCAAACATACAATGTCCAGTGCCTTCCAAGTGCAAATTGTAAGCATCATCAAGTTGTTAGGTGCTCAAATCAATTTGAGCATTGTTCTACACTATATTTGAAAGCAAAACTGCAACAACCTACACAGATGAATTCGTATACAAGAAGAGATCTGCGCATCAATGTAATAATAATGATAATAATAATAATAATAATAATAAAAAAACTAATAATAGTGCTCGGCAATTAGCTAGCCCAAGCAGGATAATTAAAAAATTAAAAAGTCATAATCTATCACTTTTAAATTTGATTTGTCTAAGCACTCCTTTTGAAGTTATCTGATTAGTTGAATCCGATATTGTTTGAGAGAAAATATAACTAAAAATAAAGTGGTTTAGACAACGCAATCAACAAGCATTGTGCATTTTTCAAACACTCCTTAAGACAACTTGTTACATACTTTCTGAAAATACTACAAGTCGCAGACTTTATTACTAGAAAGATTTTGATCTTGTTTATGAAAAGTCTTGATAGTTAGAATGGTTAAATAATATATGTTAAAAATGCCTCACATTAAATAAAATATTTCTTTTATAAAATTAATCGTCTTAAGTTGTGAGATTGGATTAAACTTAATCCATTTATATTTATAGTATAATAAAAAAATATTATTTAGATTAATAAAAACTCAACATTTGTTATTGTGTTTGGTTCATTGCTAAAAAAATCATGGTAACACACATGTAAAATCATGGTGAGTTCATCATAAAAACAACTATATTTATTACTTTTATAAATTAATTCATTACATTTTTAGCAAAAGATTAATAAAAGAAAAATCAATTTACACAATTATAAATTTGCATAATTAAAATTAAAGAACCAAAATTACATTTAATCCTAAAATAAAAGTCTAGTCAAGTATTATTATACCATATACTATATAAATTTTACATTCACGTTAGAATGTGGGTTTGACTTAAGAAAGAAAGGCAGAGTTTTAATGTAAATGGAAAAATAAAATAAATAAACAAACCACCGCCATTTAACCTTTTAATAACAGGCCTATGTATCGTAACATTATTGGTTTGTTTCCCCCAATCGAAAATGAAGCACGCAAGCCTTTTACACCACACTATTAACCCATAAATTAAAGTTCAACGGAGGAGAAAGACACAATACTAGAATTTTGTCTTACCTGTGGAATTTCCAGCAATTTTTGCTTAAAACTTCACATAAAACAAGTTTTCATGCGATTATTTTCCGTAGGTAAATCATTCATAAGTTGATTTTGTCACAACCTTATTTTCCACCATGATACTGGAACCCACAACAACCTTGAGTCTTTCGCTTTCCCACTAGAAAATTTTAGTAACTAGAGAGGATTATTTTATTTAAATAAAGTGCATATATAGCACATCGATAACATTGTTTCTCAAAATAATGCTATTAGATAAACATATTTATGCGGGCTAAATTCTGCTTTTATTCTTTTATCTAATTTATACCTTGAGTGTTTCACTTTCTCACTGGTTGTTAAATATATATGTAACCATCGTTTCCATAACCATTTCGTCATAATCCCTTTCTTTAAGTGTCTGTCCCTATTGTGAAGCTTCTTTGGCAGTCATCGTGCCTTTTCTCCGGCATGATCACTAGATCGGAACCGTCATCCTCCGGTGAACCACACATCATTGTCTACCGCCACCAAACACGTTGCCACGCACCACCCTTCTTTGGTTTTTTTTTCCAACACATGCACCATTTTTTCGGCAACACTCTTATTTTTGAAGAAATTTATATTAGTGATTTAACATTTAAATTTAAGTTAATATTATCCTTCCACTAGTGTGAAAGTAATCAATGCCATTAATATTAAAAATAAGATAGCAATAATTTTTAACAAAGTAGCATTTTTAACCTTCACTGTAAATGTTTATTTCATTAAATTTTATAAATAAGACCTTCTTTCACCCTTTTCTCTTTCTCTTGCTCTCTCATACAACAAATACAAGTTACAATCCTCACCTCAAATCAAATTAACCATCTCCCACCACCACCGCCAAACAAAGGAAATCAATCGATTTATCAGTGTCACACTCAGATGTCTGTTTCACTTCTCAGTTTTTAAAGGTTTCTTTTTTCATTCTCTCACAACTCTTTGCATTTTTAATAACATAATCTCTTGATTCTTCAATTTTTCGCCCATTCATTAATTTTTTGCATTTCTTCATAATTACTTTTACTTTCTTAGTGGTTGTTGAATATATGCTACATTCATCTCCATAACCATTTTGTCATAATCCTTTTCTGCAAGTGTTTATCTCTACTAGGAAACATCTTTGGTTGTCGTCGTGGACCCTTTTCTCCAACATGTCCACTAGATTGGAACTGTCATCCTCTGACGAACCACACACCACTTGGCCCAAGGCCTACCGCCTTGCGCCACCCTTCTCAGCTTGACATGCCACCACGTGCCACCTTTCTCTGGTGCATGCACCATTTTTTTTATGAGCCACATATCTTCCACTAAATTTATTTTAGTGATTTAACTTTTAAATTTAAGTTAGTATTATCCTTCCCCTAGTGTGAAAGTAATTAATGTCATTAATAATAAAAATAAGATAGTGATATTTTTTAACAAAGTAACGCTTTTAACCGTCACTGTAATAATTTATTTCATTAAATTTTACTTCACCCTTCTTTCTTTATCTTCCTCTCTCACACAATAAATACACATTACAAGCCTCACTTTAAATTAGACTGTTCATGGGTCTGAGTCAACTGGTGGCCCAACCCAATTATATTGGATTTGATTTTTAAATGTTCAAGTCGAACCCGATTAATCCAATTACATACAAATTGAATAACAGATTCTATTTTTTTAACCCAACCCAACACTCATCTCATATCATATAACTAAATTTATTATTATATATAAATTATCTATTAAATACAAAACACATTAATTTTTAGCTCTCATAGTTTATTAGATTATTAAATTAAATCACCCATATTTTTTTCTTTTTGAGTTGTTTTCAAGTCTTGATTTTGTTTATGTTTTCTCATCTAATATAATACTTTATTTATATATAGAAACAAAAAAATATTGTATTAACATTGAAATCATTAATTTTTTAGTCAAATATTATCATAATTTGATCTATTTTGAGTGTATTTAGTCATTATATACTTACAAAGTTTTAGACAAAAACAAATTATTATTCTAAAAAAGTTTAATTTTTTTAAAAAAAAAAAAAAATTTAAATATTGAGACTCAATTAATCCAATTTGTTTATGATCGAGTTGGATTGAGTCAAGTATGTAAAAAATTTACTTAAATCCAACCGAAAAATTTTGATCGGATTAGGTAACGGGTTTAGCCAAACTTGAACCAACCCAACCCCATGAACACCCTTTCCTCAAATCAAATTATCCATCTCCTACCACTGCCCCCAAATGAAGAAAACAATCGATTTGTCAATGTGACACTCACATGTTTCCTTTAGTTCTCAGTTTTCGTAGGTTTTTTTCATTCTCCCACAACTCTTTGCATTTTTAGTAACATCATTTCTTGATTTTTCAATTTTCATCCATTCATTACTTTCTTGCATTTCTTCATAATCACTTTCACTTTCGTGGTGGTTGTTGAATATATGTTATATTCATCTCCATAACCATTTCATGATAATCCTTTTATGCGAGTTCTTGTCCCTACTGCGAAGCATCTTTGGCTATTGTCGTGCCTCCTATTCTCTGGAGCAACAACTATATCGAAACCTCCATCCTCTAATGAACCACTGCCTACTACCATTGAATGCACAACCATGTAAGACTATCAAACTCAAGAGTCTACATAGACTCGTGGAAGCTCCATAGACTCAATTTGTAGACTTGTAAGAGTTTATTTCATATAAAAATAATAACAAAATATCAATAAATAACATACCAATTAAAAAATTTAATAACATAATAAAGAAAAATAGTAAATCATAAATTCCACAATATTTAAATAATTAAGTTCAATAATGCATCACTGCTAGATAATAACTTGCATATGTGATATTAGTGGTATAATATTCCCATCAAGGATTTGATGTCGTTACAGGGGAAGGGTCCTTCATTTCAGGAACAACATACCAAATAGATGTATGTTAGACCCTAAATGCACAGAAAACAATCCAAAATGATTTACGTTTTGGTCTAATTTTTTTAATTTGTTAATTTTGTGGTAAACTCAAGAGTCTACCAAGTTGCACCAAGCCTACCTTGTGTCTACTAATAAGAGAGTTTGCACATGAGTCAACTCGCAGAGAACAAGTGGACTCGTAAAATTGTAAGAGTTGACTAGTTAACTCAAGAATTTGATAATCATGAACTATTTTGGCGGAGACCCACTTATCTTTTAAGAAATTTATTTTAGTGATTTTAACTTTTGAATTCAAGTTAATATTATCCTTCGATTCGTGTGAAAGCAATTAATGTCATTAATAATAAAAATAAGATATTGACAAATTTTCATAAAAGTAACGTTTTTAACTATCACTATAATAATTTATTTCATTAGTTTATAAATAATACCTTCTTTCACTCTTCTTTCATTCTTTCACTTGCTCTTTCACACAATAAATATTCATTACAAGTCTCACCCCAAATCAAATGATTCATCTCCCACCACCATCACTAAACAAAGAAAGCCAATCAATTTGTCAGTGTCACACTCATCTGCTTGCTTCAATTATCAATTTTTGAAGGTTTTTTCATTCTCTCTCAACTTTTTTATTGTTTTAATAACATCATTTCTTGATTCTTCAATTTTCACCCATCCATTCTTGTTGGATATATGCTACCTTTGTCTCCATAGCCATTTAGTTCTCACTCATCATGCAATTCAATTTTAATTAATTCCATTGCTTGCTTTATTTTACAATGCTTTGGTTGGGTCATTGTGTAGTTATTATTATTGATTTCTTATTTTTGTTTTTAACATGTGAAATGCAAATTTGATTTTGGTACAATTGTTGTTTGAGATTGGTGATTTTTTTTTTTTATCTAACTTTGTGTGGATTGAAAGGCTTTGATGTTAAGATAAACTGAGGTGAGTTTTTTTTATGTGAGGATTTTAACAACAACCATTATAATCATTTTGGACCACTTCTAGCATGGACCAATTGATCATGTGATCTACCGCACACCATTATTTATAGACATTAGATGAAACAAGGTACATAGTGTTATCATAAATCCTCCCTCACTAAAGCATTTCCTTTCTCCCCTCCAACTTTTCCTCCTTCCTCACCTAGTCATTGTTGTCGCCACCTCACATCCATCACCATCGCCATTTGTCAATCACTGTTGAACTAGTGCCTCAATAGGCACCATGACCTCAGCGTGAACACCTTGTTCATGTGATGATCGTGACCTCTTTCAAGATTTGTGTCACCCCTTTCGTTGTTCATGATCAAATAAAAAACAATTGAACAAGGTCCAACTCAATTTAGATCTAGGACAACAAACCCGCAAGAAGTCACCTTGATTTGGTGCGAATCTGTTGTCATAGATCTAGTAGATGAGGAACAAAATCCCCTTAATTTGGTGCAAATCTATTATCGGCACCCACTCGTGGTGGTTCTTCAAATCACAAAGTCAGTGCTCCAGTTAATGCAGTTTTACTGTCATGAATTTGGTGCATCTTTGGTGAAGTCAATGACATCATGGATCTATTGTGGTGTTGTGAGTCGTTGATCTGTTTGATAAAGAAAGAGAAAAAGGAAGGGAAGCAAGGGTTGCTAGTAAAGGCATCATGACCAAAAATCACCTCCGACAGCGGTGAGCGATGGTCGGAGAACAAAGGAGAGGGAGATGGACAAAGAGAAATTAAAAATTTGATACTAAGGGTTCACCATATTAGTGTAGGAAAGAGATTAATCTCATGGTAAATATAAGTGGTCCATAATAAACCACATGATCAAGTGGTACATGCTAGAAGTTGTCATCATTTAGTTTTATTAAAATTACCAACAATATAAGCTTCCTGGTCTAGTTTTATAAAACAAGTTTCTCTAATATGGAAACTTGACCTAATTTATTATCTTCCATTCTCGATCATACTTAAAAATATTTTTTTGGTATGTTCCTCGCACGCATGAGAGAGGTGACCTAAACCCCTCAATGAATTGCAGAAAACATAGATGGAAAAGAAGATATAAAAAAAAAAAAACTGGATTTTGTAAAATTTGCGAGATAAAAATGTTCAATTCTCACACACATGCTTCAACGAATCATCTTATTTTCCACTATGTGGATAAAAACACATACGGCAATGAAATCTCTCAATCAATTTGATAAATTGATGAATCAAGAAAGTTCCTTTATTCGATCATAAACAACACAAAAAATGGATTTCTCATCCTCTTCTTATTTATTTTTGAGATCCCTGCACAAAGGAAGGGGGATTGATCTGAGAACCCAATTGTATTCTATTCTCTCCTTTTTGTTAGCAACAACAATCATAGATTTTTCTTCACTTACTCCCTTTCATATAAGGGGGACAAAGAGACTCTCATGCACACACTTTGCTTTCCTTTTCTTTTAATTTTTGAAACTTTAAATATTATAATAACAGTTAAAAATTGTCACTATATTAAAATTAATTATTATATAAAACACTAACAATGCTAGTTTCAGATTGACGAAAATGCAATATTGACCCAAATTTTAAAGATAAAATACCAAAATAAATCTTTAAAAGATAAAGATCAAAACAAATTTTAATAATAAAATAAAACATCAAAAATATATTTCATCCTAATTATGAACATTAACTATCTTACAAATTCTTCACAAATCATATCATAATTATCCATTTTTACTTTTCCTGTTTAGAAAATGCTAACCACCTATGGAGACTGGTTAAAGAATCAAAAGTGATTTTTTTTACTATTTATTGAGAAAAGTGTAATAGTATACTATTTTCTTCTGTAATTTTTAATGCAATCTCAACATAAAAAATTTATGTTTAATTCCTTAACCAATATTTTTAGTATATTACTTAGGAGTGCGTATTTTCTTCACTGAAAATTTACTACGGAAATAGGATATACACAGAGAGCTTGACTGTATAAATTTTTTGTACTTTTTCTTTTTCCCCTGAAAATCCTATTATCTCTGCTTCCTCTTGTTTCAGGGAGCTCAATGATTTCATTTTCAAGAGTGAAAAACCTGTTGTTGCATTGTACTTATTAACTGTCACTGACAAAATCCTTAATTAGGACTCACGTGCATGGGCAGGAGGGACCACAACCCGCCCCCACGTGGGGTAGTCTTATCAGACTAGAAAAAAAATCCTTATGCTGCAAGAATATTTACTAATCCATTAGGACACAACACTCTGGTGTGCTTCGCTGATCTTCACAAACCCAACAGATGTGCTATGTAGGCTAATCTTTGCGTACATCTTTTGCACTGATCTCACGAGCTATCACATTCGTGATCTTCACTTTTGTCAGATAAAGATCATAGAGGATGAATCCCCTTTCAATATTATCTTAAAGTTGGAATTTGAGCATAACTTAATTTCATAAAATTAACTTATAAAAGTGAAGATTATCTCATTTATATACATTACTATGATTATATATACCTTTTTCTTGTCATAATCTGATATTATCTTAGAATTTAAATTTGAGTTTAATTCAATTCCTAATACTTTCTCAGAATGTGATGGTAAGAGTTACCCTATTTATATATAATTTTATTTTATTTTGTATTATCTCTAGTCAATTTGATTTTGGATTTTTCTTAATATTTGTGTTCAAGTCCCAATATACTTATCAATTTGAATGAACATAAGAATAAAATTTGGTTTCTTTTTTAGATAATCCCTATGTTAAATTGGTATCTTCATCGACACAGAAATAGAAATGTAGTACATGATGCTTAAATTGCTCATTTAGGCCTTGTTGAAAAATTACCTTAATTGTTGTCACCCATAGTCCCCTTTAGTTGTGGCAAGTAGTCGTGGGCAAACAAGAGTATGTTGAAGTCTCACATTATCGTAGATAGTTGTAGGTTAAAGGGGATGTGTCGAAGTTTCACATTGATTAAAGAAAGTGTTGAGATAAAGTATATAAGTGGGGAACAATCCTCACCTTACAAATCAGTTTTCTAAGGTTGAGTTAAGCTCAAACCCACGTTGTAACATGGTATCAGAGTCTATCTTAGATTCATTGATGGATCATCAATGTTTATTCCGCTCTAGGCGGGTAGCCTTGAGCGTGCAGGAGATATTGGAAAGTCACCTTAATTTTGGTTCACCTTAGTCTACCTTAGTTATGGCGGGTAGTCGTGGACAAAGAGGAATGTGTTGATGTCCCACATTGAGGCAGGTAACCATTGGCAAAAGAGAGTATGTTGAAGTCTCTCATTCGTTAAAGATAATGTCGAGATAGGATGCATGAGTGAGGAATGAGAAGCAATCCTCACTATATAAGTCGATTTTGCATATGCAGCGGTAAAGTTGTGCCTTGGTGACTTGTTGGTCATGGGTTCGAATCCGGAAACAGTCTCTTTGCATATGCAAGGGTAAGGCTGCGTACAATATCCCTCCCCCATACCTTCGCATAGCGAAGAGCCTCTGAGCAATGGGGTACGCTAGTTTTTAAGTTAGATTCAAACCAATGTTATAACATGATATCAAAGTCTATTCTAGATTCATTGGTAGGTCACTCGTGTTTATCACCCTCTAGACGGGTAGCTTTGAGTGTGAGGGAAATGTTGGAAAGCCATTGTGATCACTCTTAGCTCATCTTAATTGTAGTGGGTAGCTGTGGGCAAAGGAGGGTATGTTGAATTTCTACATTGTAACAGGTAGCCCTGAGTAAAAGGAGACATGTTAAAATTTCCCGTTGACTAAAGTGTCAAAATATAATATATATGAATGAACAACAATCTTCATCTTACAAATTGATTTTATAAAGTTGAGTTAGTATCAAACTCATTATATCAAGACCTAAATGGATAATTCAAAACTCACAATATAGAGAAAGTGCGGTAGGGAACTAATATTGTTGATTGAAAAAATTTTCCTAGTCTTTTCCAAAGGGTAAAATGTATGAACTTTGGCCTAATCTGTGTGAGCTAGATGCGTTTCTCAATGAATATCCTGCCACAGCTAAATTAATAGAAATAGAGACTATACACATCAAGAATAAAGGATATACAGTATTATTAAATTGGTGGTGGCTACAAATTAACAGGCTGCACTCAATTGAATAAATGACAAACTAAGGAATTTGGTCTAATCATTAGTTTGACATGTGGCAAAATAAGATCAAATTGAATGTAACAAGTGGCCAAATGACCTTAGGACATGGCTCTCATATTTCATTGTTATAAATTGTCAATGCAGAGAGACATTAAATATTGAAGAAAAAAATTACATGTATGAGTAGGCGGGACCCATTATGTCTTTCTTGCTTTATTAATTTATTGACTATAAATTTGGTGAGATGTATATCCAATCTTAGTTTCCAAAAGACAGCTTCAAGTAAACATGAGAATCTGCACCTTGTTTTCTTGCAGGATATAGTAGCAGGTAACCATCAGTTTCAATCCACTTTTCTTTCAACATTCAGAATCAACCAAAAAAGAGATGACAAAGCTAGGAATTAACAAAGATTCACATTTGGTCTCAAAAACCAAGCCAAAGATCAGGATAATTCATGTGTATACTCCAGAAATCATCAAAACTGATGCTGCAAATTTCAGAGAGTTGGTTCAAAGGCTCACAGGAAAGCCAAAAGAAGAAGGAACAGGTGGAAGCAAGTCCGAAACTGCACTAACCAAAGAACCAATGGATTCACACCCCAAGAAGGCCATGATCATGCAAGATGAAGAGGAGTTTCTGAGTCTACAAAATGGGACAAGGCTAAAGAATGAACATAAAGAGGAGGAAGTTCAAGATGATGTGTGGAGGTCAAAGTCAAACGAGAAGTTCAGTGGTTTCCTTGATGGGTTCTCAGAATTGGATGGTTTTATGGAAGAGTTAAGTACTTTGCCTGCAGGGAATCAAAATTAAGGCCTGTGTTTTTTATATGCTGTTATGTGTCTATCTTTTCGATATGAACAAATTTATCATGAAAATGAGTCACTGAAGAACTGATGCTTCTCCCAATTGTAGCTAGATTGAGTATTGACAATTACCTTGGTTCCGATACAGTACATGTGTATTGATCTCAATTAGTCCTTTGGATGCTTAAGGATTGTAGTGAGTATTCATTAACATTACATGCCATAATACTTTGTTGTGGGTATAATAGTTGTCTTATTGCATCTCTTTCTCTTGGTAATGATTGCTTTCTTGATCTTTCAGATAGCAATTGTCAAATTTTGCAAAACCAAAATTTTCCTAGTTCAGCTATTCTTTTTCTCTAGGCTATTGGTTTTCCCTTCTTCTAATCATTCCCAGGGGAGCAGAAGGGATATTTGGACTTTTGCAGGCTAAAAATTCACAGATCAATTCACTCCATTTGAAGAAAAAAAATTATAATTCGAGCTTTGACAACATTGGAGTAATCAAATAGGGTCCTTGTCGTGTATACAGTATTAATGTAGACCTGACAGTTGTTATCTTTATGAAGACTTTTCAAGAGTAATGAGCTTCAGAAATAAACAGCATTACACTTTGAAAGTGAAAGAAAGATTATTTAGACAGTAAATTGAATTATGATTGGAGATGAAATTGGAATTGTTGAACAAAATAGATGGCGAAAAAATTATGCTGTTTGTTAGAGAATACAAGATGTAATGCAAGTCGTGAAGCCACCATTTGGAACTCATCATTCAAGACTTTTCAATAGTGGTGAGCTTTAGAAATCAACAGCATTTACGGTTTGAAAGCGTATGAAATATTATTATAAACAGTAAATTCAGTTTTCAAATAGAGCATGCTTAATAGGGATGAAAAGGGATACGGATTAATGAACGCTGAGAAACCTCCATTTAGAACTCCTCATTGGAGACATATCTTCATCACAAATATTGAGATGAGGTTCAATAATTCAAACCTACCATAATAGATGTGAGATCTTTAACACTCGACAACAAATCACTAGGATATTATGTGAGTTATTAATCTAACTCAACTTTATGAAATCAATTTGTAAGATGAGGATTGTCTCTTATTTATATATATTATTTTGGTCTCAACACTAGTCGATGTGATATCTTCATCAAAAGACGTGAAATGTATAGTTTATGCAGAGTGGTAGGATGCATTACATCGTAATTGAATGTATTTTTTTGATTAAATGTTGTGCATTTTCGTTCATTGGTTCTGATTTTTATATTCATGTGTTTCTCAAACAAAACCTTAAAGTTATTAGAGCACAAGATTAAGAACAAATAATGTTTATCCCATTAAAATATATGATAAGCTTTTGTGTCAATTGGTTATGTTTGAATAAAAATTGGAAACATGTTTTTAGGAATTCTGATGTATATTTTCTGAATTTCAAGGCATAAAATGAAGAAGGCAAAATTTATTGGGCATATTTGAATTAAAGTTTGTAAATTTAAGTTTGGGTAAAGTTAAATTTGCAAAAATATCTTAAGTCTTACATCTCTCAAACTAAGTTTTACACAAAAATTTACTTTCAAACATTCTTTTGAAGAGTAATCAAAACTCATTTTGCTCTCAAAACATACTTTAAGAATCCTCCTATCGGAAATCCAAACACTTGTTTTAGAAGCAAAAGTACATTTGTGTTCTCCAACTGATATCCAAAAATGCATTACATATAGTTTGTGCAATCATTTTTGTATTTTTCTCATTTATTAATAATTTTGAGTAATATTAACAAGGTCGGCCTAAGGGTAAAGCAACTAAAGTCCTTCCTTTAGGCCTTAAAAAAATAGGCCTAAAAAAATATATGAATAATTATAAGTTTACTAATAATTTTGAGTAATATTAACAAGGTCGGCCCAATGTAAAACAACTAAAGTCCTTCCTTTAGGCCTTAAAAAAAATAGGCCTAAAAAATATATGAATAATTATAAGACTCATATTTTCTTATAATACCCATAAAAATATTACAAAAAGAAATATAGTTTTAACTTCCAATAACACTCATATGAATTTGAAAATGCTATAATTTATGTTAAATAAATTTCTACTGAAATGGATATAAAACCTAAATTTCGTGAAAAATGTATTATTCGTAGAAAAAAAATAATTAGATAAAAATATTGATAATGAAGTTGTAAAATCGCCTAAAGAATATTGTCTTAACCTTGAACGTTCATTAAAACATAATAACCACTCGAATATTGATGGATTAGATTTATTCACCAAACTAAAAATTATAAGAGAAATTATACAAAAAGAAAATAATATACGGATTGACATACTTTATTATATAAAAAAAGAATTGATTCTTTTTCGAATATTTTTATTACTTATAGAATAATGTTAACAATTTCAGTAAGTGTTGCTTCGGTCGAAAGAAGTTTTTCAAAACTAAAATTAATTAAATTTTATTTAGGATTAACAATATCTCAAGAAAGATTGAATAACTTATCTTTAATATCGATTGAAAAAGAAATAGTAAAGAAAATCAATTATAATAAATTAATAAATAACTTTGTATCTTTAAAAGTTTGAAAAATAAATTTTCAATAAAAATATTAATTTTTATTAAAAAAATTATTAGACTAAAAAAGATCCATTTTAAAATTCGTTTTAGGTCTGTAAATAAGTTGGGTTGGATCTGGATATTAATATAATGTAATTAGAATACACTTCGTTGAGTAATCTTTGCAATAACAGGGTATCAAAATTAAACATGTTTTCTGCATAGAATCAACTGAAAGCTAGAAGTAACTTTAAAATTCCTTTACCAGTAATGAGGTACTAAATGGGGTTTAAAAACGCGGCATTCTCTTAAACTATTAGATGATGGCTTTGCATACCAAAATCATATTTAAGTATAATTACAGGTCAAAATGTAAATTGTTAATAAATTAATAATTCTTTTTTAAAAAAATTACTAATGATGTCAAATTGAGTTTGTAAATAAAATATAATCAAAATGTGTCTTGTGGGGATATGAACAGGCAAACATCCACTGGCACAATAATGATGTGTCCAAAGTATACATATCACGGCTATTTAGAATGGGATACCACTAACGCAAGGTTTTTGTAGCTTTCTTTTATTCAAGGTAATGACAATGTTGACCTTGGAAAACAAACGTGGCTGAGTTTATTGGCTTTCTCTTCTTTTATTCAAGTTGATGAAAGCGTTGATTTTTTAGGGCAAAAACTCAACTCCTAAACCAGTTCACTTTTCATGTACAAAAATATATAATTCAAAAGAAACTACATAGCAAGGTGAGGTCAACTGCTTCAGGTTTGAAGCCTTAGCAAAAGATAGCTTCACCCACGATCTGAATGTCACAAAGTAAACGGTTATGCAAAAATGTTAACCTTTTTTTTTAATGTACTATGAAATGTGTAAGAGCAACCAAAATCATTTAAAGTCAAGCCCAAGGGGTTAATCGTGTAGAGCAAGACAAGGTTTCAAACTTGATCGTTCACAGATTTGAGCTCTCACTTGTCCCATTAGGATAAGATAAATGTAAGTATTCTACAAGAGTTATTTGAGTCCTGTGACTTTTCCTACCTTAGACTAAAACATCATTCCCTCCTTCTCAATTTGTCACTACAAAAAAAAAAAAAACAGTTATTTCTATTGTGTTTTATCTAAATTTAGTTTAGATCCTTTTTTAACGATTTCACTGGTCTTTCTTGGTTTATCTCTCTAATTAATGGATTGGATTATTTTTCATCCAAATTACTTTTTTAGCTGAGTCTTTCATTTATCTTCTCAAATGTCCAAAACATCTTAAGCATAATTGTACCATCTCTTCCTTAAGCCGTAACTTCAGCTTTTTCTCTAATACAATGGAACAATGCTTCTCTGTGTAAAGTCTGAGAAGCAGCATTATGTCAACAACTCGTTCCATACATAATACAAATTCAATGATCTATTCCAATGCTGGCCAAAAACTAAGCATTGGTCATAGGTTCAAACCTCATTGTTATTGTACAACAACAACAAAATCTTATCTCATTAGGTAAAGTCGGCTACATTGAGAGTTATGGAAGAGGATTGTGTTAGGCCCTCCACAGCCCTCGACAGCCAACGTAAAACTCGCTGTTATACTTATTCTCATTGTTATTCTACACACAAAAAAATGTTAATCCTTTCTTCCTCGTAATAGGCATAGCCAACCTTCTCAAAATTTCATTTTGTCATGTCTGCCATAAAAGAAATAAATATAGTGACATGCTAAGATTTAAACCTCGGCTGGTAAACAAACTACCAATGGAGAAAGGATTAACACATTGTCTAAAAATATAAACCAGTAGAGAAAGAATTACAAAAGATCTGAAAACCTAAGTCCAAATTTGCATTAGTGGCTGATACTGCAACTGAGTTCAAGTGATGTAGTGTATCCAATAGACACAAACATTTAGCAAAATATATGCCTAGGTACAACTGAAAAAATTGCACCACTCAACAAAGAGTAAAATTGACTATCAAAGAAGATCTCAGGCTCTCATCCAACACTCAATTCAGGGTGCTTCTGGCTGGGGCTGCTCTGGTTGCCTGATATATAAGCAATTTTTCCAATGTATGATACCTGAAATAGAGACAAAGTATTGTATCCCCCTATTGTAAGATGAATATTTTAGGAAAAACCTTTATTAGTAGAAGGAAAGATGAACAGACCTTATCCACCAATATGTATCATAGGCCTATTTGCAGTCTTTGCTATGTCGAACATACCAGCATGTGAAGCTTTCTTCCTCTTCACCTAGGACAAAAGAAAGGCAACATTAAGAAACATGATATTACAAGACCGCATAAAAATAGCTTAACTAAAGTTGGCAATACAATTTCAAGTAGTCTATGACCCACTGTTGACTATTTTGCCAGAAGACAACCGCATATGTTGATAGGACTGGACCAAAGACAGAAGGAAATAATAAAACAGAAATGAGTTTGTACTGTATTTCCAATGGAAACACTCAGGTTACTCTGGTTCAAATGTAGATGGCAATACAAATAGTTATTTTCTCAGGGTATTTGAGAGACCCTGATCTCTCCCAACTAACAAGTGAGGCTAAACCTTTCCTAACTAGGTCTTGTATACAGAAAGCCTAACTTCTCAGTTAGGTGGTGGGGTGTGTTTAGATCTTTTTTATTAGAGGTCCACTATCATATACTAAATTAAAATAGCATGTGAACGAAATTCTATTGCAACATAAAGAGGAAAACAAATCCTAACAAAGAAAAAAAATAGTAAATCAATATAACACAATGAGTTTTAGCAATAATAATCAGAAGAAGTGCATACTGCTGCCGCTATTATCTCTCTAAGTTCATCATCCTCTGCACCACGTCTCAGGGGATCTCTTAAGCTAATCTGCAAGACAATGAGCATGAGCCTATACGAGAAAATCACAGAAATCTTTTGGTGAAGCTACATATGAAAGATGCTATATGTATTTGATGACTGATTTGTAGTTATGCTTGTCTATTATGAGTTGATCAGATAGTTTCCCTTTTTCCCAAAATTGAGCATACATCATATCAGGAAATCAGATCTGACAGTACAAACCACAGGTTCAAAGTTCTAATCTGATGCTTCCCTTTCTTTAACCCTTTATTCCGTTAAGACACTGATGATCACTGGTATAAAAGTAAACACCTCCCAGAATCATAACCAGAAATTGCAACTGCTGACTGCAAGGAATCATTCACACTTTTTTATAAAACCTGACTGCTAAAGGTTTGCAATAGCAATAGTCATGATTTTACTCACCAAAAACATTTATAGGCCTAAAATGCCAATTCCTTAATCCCAGATTCTTCACCCACATCACCTAATTATAAAATTCATTTACCCATATGAATTTAGAAAGCCTGCAATTATTGTCTTCAACTGTAGTCTCACAGATTCACCAAATTTATGCAACATCACAGATTCTAGCCCAATTGCCATCACCAAATTTAAGTGGAATGCATAATATACTGAACTTTGATGATTTGAGTGTAACTTACCTCTGAAGGACCAAATAAACAGACTTTAAAGTTTCCATCAGCTAGTAGTCGCAATCTATTGCAACCAGCACAAAAATGCTCAGTCATCGATGTGATAAATGAAATTCTACCTGCATGCCCATCTATTGTGAAATTCTTGGCTGTATCTGTAGGGTGATCCTGAACTCTTTTTAAGCTTGTAAACTGTTTCATCTGTTTGATAATGATGTTTATAAAGGGCGTCTACTATAAGAGAACATAAAAATGCTGTATAAAAGTTAGGTCTTCAGTCCGAATTCTACCTTACCACTGTATCCAACATTTCTGAGTAGGGTACAAGTTTCTTGACATTCCAAACATTTCCATCAAAGGGCATGAACTCTATAAACCGAATATCAATTGGCTTTTCACGCGTCAACTCAACAAAGTCACAGATTTCATCATCATTAAATCCACGCATTACAACACAATTGACCTGAAATACAACAAAAACATACAAGATACCTTAAAATGCATCCATCAGTGGCATATGAAATCTTCCATAGAGGTTATGCACCTTTATTCAAGAACAATTCCTTGCTGTATAATTCATTCGAATAACTTAATGAA